>NC_139031.1:102748150-103987173 GCF_964662115.1 Mustela nivalis | reverse complement strand
GGCTCTCCTGCTTCGCAACCGTTTCCAGACAAGAAGGCCAACGGCTCCTGCACCTCTCCCCGGGCAGCGTGCTGCACCTTCCACAGACATGCTCCTGGGGAGCGCAGTGAAAAACGTGTCCCTTTCCTTAAGGTTCTTTCCACAGGCGGAAGCGCGCTTCTCTCTCAGGCAGTGGGATGCCCAGGCATAGAGGATTTCGTTCCATGCGGGTTTATTACACCGTGCTGAGGAGACCAGCTCAGGCAACAGGAGAATCCCTCAGACCCGACTCTGATTTCCCAAAGAATGCTGTGCTTTCCCAGAGGGGATTCCAGGGCTAAGAGGCTTTCGCTCTATGCAGTATGCTCCCATAGTGCTTTGAATACTAGGCTAAGGCAATCAACAAAAGCAGCCCACAGAACTGACTCTGATTTCCCAGCGACTGCTATGCTTTTGCAGAGGTTTTGAGCTAAGCACGCACCGCACTTCGCTGCTGCTTCCTCAGAAAGGCTTTGGGTGTTCACTCTGTTGCGGCAGGGAAGAAGAGACGCGGAAGAGCTGGTGCCTTTCTCTATAAAAGTAGAAAGACCCCAAGTGTGATATAGAACAGAAATTTACAATCTATAGAAACAAGGACTTCACAGGCAACATGATGAAAATAAAATCATATCTTTCAATAATCACTCTCAACATGAATGGCCTAAATGCTCCCATGAAACAGCACAAGGTTGCAGATTATAAAAAGATAGGACCCATCCATATGCTCTCTACATGATACTAATTTTCAACCTCAAGATGCATCCAGACTGAAAGTGAAGGGATGGAGGGCCATCTTTTATGCCAGTTGATCTCAAAGTAAGCTGGGGTAGCAATTCTTGTGTCAGACAAATTGGGTTTT
The DNA here is from genome assembly GCF_964662115.1 of Mustela nivalis. Classification (NCBI taxonomy): domain Eukaryota; kingdom Metazoa; phylum Chordata; class Mammalia; order Carnivora; family Mustelidae; genus Mustela; species Mustela nivalis. The sequence continues at coordinate 103,986,296 of NC_139031.1, read as the reverse complement.
GAGCTAAAGACTATAGTCTTTACAGAAGGACACAATATAAATATTAAAGGGTTTATCCAACAAGAGTATCTAACAATTGTCAATATGGTATGCTACCAACATGGTAGCAGCCAATTACATAACCAACTATTAATCAAAATAAAGAGACATACTGATAATAACATGCTAACAGGAGGAGACCTCAGCCCTCAACTCAGCAATAGACAGGTCATTTATGCAGAAAATCAATAAAGAAACAAGAACTCTAAATGAGATACCACACCAGATGGAGCTCATAGATATATACAGAATCCACCCTAAAATAACAGAATATTAACTTTTCTTGAATGCACTTGGATATTTCTCCAGAATAGATCGCATACTAGGTCACAAATCAAGACTCAGCTGATACCAAAAGACTGAGATTATTTCCTGTATATTCTAAGACCATAATGCTTTGAAACTGGAACTCAATCACAAGAAAAATTTGGAAAAAATTCAAACACTTGGAATCTAAAGACCATCCTGCTAAGGAATGTTTGGGTCAACCAGGGAATCAAGAAAGAACTTAAACAATTCATGGAAACCATTGAGAATAAAAACACATTGGAGAAGACCTATGGGATCCTGGAAAGGCAGTCCTAAGAGGGAAATACATAGCCATCCAAGCCTTAATCAAAAAAATAAAAAATAAAAATAATTGGATATATATATAATTATTTTTATATTTATAGTTTATATATATAATTATATTTATATAATTTATATTATATATAATATATATATATTATTTATATAATACTTATATATTTATATATCCTGAATACACAAATTAACTATACACCTTAAAGAACTGGAGAAAAAAACAACAAATAAAGCTTAAATCATGAATTAGAAGAGAAGTTATTAAGATTAGATCAGAGATCAATGAATTAGAAGCCAGAAATATAGTATAGGGAATCAACAAAACTAGAAGTTGGTTCTTTGAAAGAATTAATAAGATAGATAAACCACTAGCCAGATTTATTCAAAAGAAAAGAGAAGGGACCCAAATTAATAAAATTATGAATGAAAGGGGAGAGATCACAACTAACACCAAAGAAACAGAAAGAATTATTAGAAATTATTATCAACCACTATATGCCAATAAATTAAGCAACCTGGAAGAAATGGATGTCTTCCTGAAAACCTATGAACTACCAAGACTGAAACAGGAGAAACTGACAGCCTCAGTTTCCACAAACAATAACCATAAACAAGATTGAAGCAGTGATTAAAAACCTCCCAAAGAACAAGAGTCCAGGGCCTGATGGATTCCCTGGGGGATTCAACCAAACATTTAAAGAAATAATACCTATTCTCCTGAAGCTTTTTCAAAAAATAAAAGCAGAAGGAAATCTTTCATACTCGTTCTATGAGGCCAGCATTACCTTGATCCCAAAACCAGGCAAAGAACCCATCAAGAAGAGTTTCAGGGGCGCCTGGGTGGCTCAGAGGGTTAGGCCTCTGCCTTCGGCTCAGGTCATGATCTCAGGGTCCTGGGATCAAGCCCCGCATCGGGCTCTCTGCTCAGCGGTGAGCCTGCTTCCCCCCTCTCTCTCTGCCTGCCTTTCTGCCTACTTGTGATCTCTGTCAAATAAATAAAATCTTTAAAAAAAAGAGTTTCAGACCAATATCCCTGATGAATATGGATGCCAAAATTTTCAACAAGATCCTAGCTAATAGGATCCAACAATACACTAAAAGGATTATCCATCATGAGCAGGTCGGATTTATCCCAGAGATACAAGGGTGGTTCAACATTTGCAAATCAATCAATGTGGTAGAACACATTAATAAGAGGAGAGAGAAGAACCATATAGTCCTCTGAACTGGTGCAGTAAAAGCATTTGACAAAATAAGCATCCTTTCCTGATTTAAACTCATCAAACTGTAGAGATAGAGGGAAAATTCCTCAATTTCATAAAAACCGTCTATGAAAGCCCACAACAAATATCATTCTCTTCCCTTAAGATCAGGAGCATGACTAGGATACTCACTCTCACCACTATTGTTCAACTTAGTACTAGAAATCCTAGCAACAGCAAACATACAACAAAAATAAATAAAAGATATTCAAATTGGCAAAGGAGAAGTCAAGCTCTCTCTCTTTGCAGATGACATGATACCTTTCTGTGGAAAACCCCAAAGACTCCACCCCTAAATAACTAGAACTCATACAACAATTCAGTAATGTGGCAAGATACAGAATTAATACACAGCAATCAGTTGCTTATCTATACACTATCAATGTAACTGTAGAAAGAGAAATTAGAAAATTGATTCCATTTACAACAGCACCAAAAACCATAAGATAACTTGGAATAAACTTAACCAAAGAGGTGAAGGATCTATACTCTAGATAAACTACAGAAGACTTGTGAAGGAAATTATAGAAGACACAAAAAAGATGGAAAAACATTCCATGTTCATGGGTCAGAAGAATAAACTTTGTTAAAAAGTCTATACTGCCCAGAGCAATCTATACTTTCAATGCCATCCCAATCAAGATACCAATGGCATTTTTCAAAGTGCTAGAATAAATAATCCTAAAATTTGTATGAGACCAGAAAAAAACGTGAATTGCCAAGGAAATGTTGAAAAAGAAAAACAAAGCTGGGGCATTATGTTTTCTGATTTCAAGATACATTACCAAGCTGTGATAATCAAAACAGCATGGTACTAGCACAAAAACAGATACAAAGATCAATGGAACAGAATAGAGAGCCCAGATATGGACTCTCAACTCTATGGACAAAGCAAAAAAATATATCCAATGGAAAAAGACAGTCTCTTCAATTAATGGTGCTGGGAAAATTGGAAAGCCACATCCAGAAGAATGAAACTTGACCATTCTCTTACACCATACACAAGATAAACTCAAAATGGATGAAAGACCTCAACATGAGGTAGGAATCTATCAAAATCCTAGAGAACATAAAAAGTAACCTCTTTGACATCACCCACAGCAACTTCTATCAAGACATGTCTCCAAAGGCAAGGGAAACAAAAGCAAAAATGAACTTTTGGGACTTCATCATGATCAAAAGTCTGCACAGCAAAGAAAACAGTCAACAAAACAAAGCAACAACCACGGAATGGGAGAAGATATTCACAAATGACACTACAGACAAAGGATTGATATCCAAGATCTATAAAGAACGCCTCAAACTCAACACACACAAAAGAGATAATCACGTCAAAAAATGGGTGGAAGACATGAACAGACACTTCTCCAAAGAAGACATACAAATGGCTAACAGACACGTGAAAAAATGATCATTATTATTAACCATCACGGAAATTCAAATCAGAACCACACTGAGATACTATCTTACACCAATCAGCTTGGCAAAAATTAACAAGACAAGAAAAAACAAATGTTGCAGAGGTTGTGGAGAAAGGGGATCCTTTCCCCAGTGTAACCTGTTACACTGCTGGTGGGAATACAAGGTGGTAAAACACTTTGTTTTGTTTTGTTTTAAAGATTGTATTTGTTTATTTGACAGACAGAGATCACAAGTAGGCAGAGAGGCAGGCAGAGAGAGAGGGAGAGGGAAGCAGGCTCCCCGCTGAGCAGAGAGCCCGATGTGTGACTTGATCCCAGGACCCGAGCTGAAGGCAGCGGCCTAACCCACTGAGCCACCCAGGCGCCCCACTTTGGAAAACAATGTGAAGGTTCCTCAAAAAGTTAAAAATAGAGCTATCCTATGAACCAGCAATTGAAATACTGGGTATTTAACCCAAAGATACAGATATAGTGAAAAGATGGGCCATATGCACCTCGATGTTCATAGCATCAATGTCCACAGTAGCCAATCTGTGGAAGGAGCTGAGATGCCCTTGAACAGATGAATGCATAAAGAAGATGAGGTACACATATACAATGGAATATTACTCAGCCATCAGGAAGGATGGATGCCTATTTGCATCAACCCAGATGTAAGCGGAGGAGATTATGCTAAGTGAAATAAGTCAAACAGAGAAAGGCAATTATCATACAGTTTCACTTATTTGTGGAACATAAGGAATAGCATGGAGAATATTAGGAGAAGGAAGGGAAAAATGAAGGGGGAGAGGGATTCAGAGGGTTGGATGAACCATGAGAGACTGTGGACTCTGAAAATCAAATGAGGGTTGGGGGGTGTAGAGGGGATGGGTAAGCCCAGTTATGGGTATTATGGAGGGCACATATTGCATAGAAGACTGGGTGTTGTACACAAACAATGGATCATGGAACACTACCTCAAAAATTGATGAGGTTTTTTAACATTAAAAAAATATTGTGTACCCGAGACCTTTCTTGTTTCTTGAGAAAGGCTTGTACCACTATATATTTTCCTCTCAGGACTGCTTTTGTTGTGTCCCAGAGATTTTGAACCATTGTATTTTCATTATCATTTGTTTCCATGATTTTTTTCAATTCTTCTTTAATTTCCCGGTTGACCCATTCATTCTTTAGAAGGATGCTGTTTAGTCTCCATGTATTTGGGTTCTTTCCAAACTTCCTTTTGTGGTTGAGTTCTAGCTTTAGAGCATTGTGGCCTGAAAATATGCAGGGAATGATCCCAATCTTTTGATACCGGTTGAGTCCTGATTTAGGACCGAGGATGTTGATCTATTCTGGAGAATGTTCCATGTGCACTAGAGAAGAATGTGTATTCTGTTGCTTGGGGATGAAATATTCTGAATATATCTGTGATGTCCATCTGGTCCAGTGTGTCCTTTAAGGCCTTTATTTCCTTGCTGATCTTTTGCTTGGATGATCTGTCCATTTCAGTGAGGGGAGTGTTAAAGTCCCCTACTATTATTGTATTATTGTTGATGTGCTTCTTTGATTTTGTTATTAATTGGTTTATATAGTTGGCTGCTCCCACGTTGGGGGCATAGATATTTAAAATTGTTAAATCTTCTTGTTGGACAGACCCTTTGAGTATGATATAGTGTCCTTCCTCATCTCTTATTATAGTCTTTGGCTTAAAATCTAATTGATCTGATATAAGGATTGCCACTCCTGCTTTCTTCTGATGTCCATTAGCATGGTAAATTCTTTTCCACCCCCTCACTTTAAATCTGGAGGTGTCTTCGGGCTTAAAATGAGTTTCTTGGAGGCAACATATAGATGGATTTTGTTTTTTTATCCATTCTGATACCCTGTGTCTTTTGACAGGGGCATTTAGCCCATTAACTTTCAGGGTAACTATTGAGAGATATGAATTTAGTGCCATTGTATTGCCTGTAAGGTGACTGTTACTGTATATTGTCTCTGTTCCTTTCTGATCTACCACTTGTAGGCTCTCTCTTTGCTTAGAGGACCCCTTTCAATATTTCCTGTAGAGCTGGTTTGGTGCTTGCAAATTCTTTCAGTTTTTGTTTGTCCTGGAAGCTTTTAATCTCTCCTTCTATTTTCAATGATAGCCTAGCTGGATATAGTATTCTTGGCTGCATGTTTTTCTCGTTTAGTGCTCTGAAAATATCATGCCAGCTCTTTCAGGCCTGCCAGGTCTCTGTGGATAAGTCAGCTGCCAATCTAATATTTTTACCATTGTATGTTACAGACTTCTTTTCCCGGGCTGCTTTCAGGATTTTCTCTTTGTCACTGAGACTTGTAAATTTTACTATTAGGTGACGGGGTGTGGGCCTATTCTTATTGATTTTGAGGGGCGTTCTCTGAACCTCCTGAATTTTGATGCTCGTTCCCTTTGCCATATTGGGGAAATTCTCCCCAATAATTCTCTCCAGTATACCTTCTGCTCCCCTCTCTCTTTCTTCTTCTTCTGGAATCCCAATTATTCTAATGTTGTTTCATCTTATGGTGTCACTTATCTCTCGAATTCTCCCCTCATGGTCCAGTAGCTGTTTGTCCCTCTTTTGCTCAGCTTCTTTATTCTCTGTCATTTGGTCTTCTATATCACTAATTTTTTCTTCTGCCTCATTTATCCTAGCAGTGAGAGCCTCCATTTTTTATTGCACCTCATTAATAGCTTTTTTGATTTCAACTTGGTTAGATTTTAGTTCTTTTATTTCTCCAGAAAGGGCTTTTATATCTCTCGAGAGGGTTTCTCTAATATCTTCCATGCCTTTTTCGAGCCCGGCTAGAACCTTGAGAATTGTCATTCTGAACTCTAGATCTGACATATTACCAATGTCTGTATTGATTAGGTCCCTAGCCTTCGGTACTGCCTCTTGTTCTTTTTTTTGTGTTGAATTTTTCCGTCTTGTCATTTTGTCCAGATAAGGGTATATGAAGGGGCAAGTAAAATACTAAAAGGTTGGCAACAACCCCTGGAAAATATGCTTTAACCAAATTAGAAGAGATCCAAAATCGTGAGGGGGGAGAATCCTTGAGGAGAACACAGGCAGCAACCTCTTCGACCTCTGCCGCAGCAACATCTTCCTTGGAACAATGCAAAAGGCAAGGGAAGCAAGGGAAAAAATGAACTATTGGGACTTCATCAAGATCAAAAGCTTTTGCACAGCAAAGGAAACAGTTAACAAAATCAAAAGACAACTGACAGAATGGGAGAAGATATTTGCAAACGACATATCAGATAAAGGACTAGTGTCCAGAATCTATAAAGAACTAGCAAACTCAACACTCAGAGAACAAATAAATAATCCAATCAAGAAATGGGCAGAGGACATGAGCAGACATTTCTGCAAAGAAGACATCCAGATGGCCAACAGACACATGAAAAAGTGCTCCATATCACTCGGCATCAGGGAAATACAAATCAAAACCACAATGAGATATCACCTCACACTAGTCAGAATGGCTAAAATCAACAAGTCAGGAAATGACAGATGCTGGCGAGGATGCGGAGAAAGGGGAACCCTCCTACACTGTTGGTGGGAATGCAAGCTGGTGCAGCCACTCTGGTAAACAACATGGAGGTTCCTCAAAATGTTGAAAATAGAACTGCCGTATGACCCAGCAATTGCACTATTGGGTATTTACCCTAAAGATACAAATGTAGTGATCCAAAGGGGCACATGCACCCGAATGTTTATAGCAGCAATGTCCACAATAGCCAAACTATGGAAAGAACCTAGATGTCCATCAACAGATGAATGGATCAAGAAGATGTGGTATATATACACAATGGAATACTATGCAGCCATCAAAAGAAATCAAATCTTGCCATTTGCGACAACATGGATGGAACTAGAGTGTATCATGCTTAGCGAAATAAGTCAAGCAGAGAAAGACAACTATCATATGATCTCCCTGATATGAGGAAGTGGTGATGCAACATGGGGGCTTAAGTGGGTACGAGAAGAATAAATGAAAGAAAATGGGATTGGGAGGGAGACAAACCATAAGTGACTCTTAATCTCACAAAACAAACTGAGGGTTTCTGGGGGGAGGGGGTTTGGGAGAAGGGGGTGGGATTATGGACATTGGGGAGGGTATGTGCTTTGGTGAGTGCTGTGAAGTGTGTAAACCTGGTGATTCACAGACCTGTACCCCTGGGGATAAAAATATATGTTTATAAAAAATAAAAAATTATAGTAAAAAATAAATAAATAAAGAAAGAAAGAAATAAAATCTTAAAAAAAAAAAGAAATATTAAGAATACAGATTCTATTAGGCTATTTCTGACCTAGAGTGTTGATCTCTGATCAATAGATCAGACAGATCTCTATAAAATAATTTGGGGAAAGGAAGATACAAATGGAAGAAAAAAAACAGAATTTGGAGTCCTTGTGATTACAAATAATAATGTCAGCTCTTAATATATTTCTTATTTAGGGGATTTAACCACACCCTAGCCTTCTGGTCCTTTGACAGAGCCTAAGTAACCTAAGAGGAGCAAAATACTCAATTCCATTCCATTGGAGCCATATTGTCCCACCTAATAGTGTAAGTTTTTGACCCTCCATAAGATTGAACACGTACAGACAGACATTTACTGTGCTTTTGTTTATTTGCTCATTCATCTAACAAATCTTTATTGTACATCTGATGTGTGCTAGGTACTGTATTCAATGAGGATATAGCAGCAAAGAAATACAGTTCCTGCCCTCCTAAACTTGATATTCTAGTGTAGAAGAGAGATGGCAAGTAAGTAAACAAACAAAGGCACTCCGTCATTTTATGTGTTAAAATTTTCCATAAGGAAAATCAATTAGGTTAAAAACAGTAATGCATGAAATGAATTTTGTAAGTGAACTGTGTTCATAATGTTTGATATGCCTACTATGTAAATGGAGGTACATAACAGCAAAATTCCATGTGGACAGTACAAATATAAAGCAATTAAGAAAAAATAAAACCCTGAAATGAATAAGTTATTGAGTTATATTGGGTTAACTATGTGATTTTGCTGTTTAGATATATTGTGATATGGTGTTGAAGTGAAATTACTGTGTTTGCATTGGAAGCAAGTTCTATAGTGCTTTCAAAGGCCAGGTCCTCAGACCCCATTATAGAAAGCAACTTTGAAATATAAGAAGAGATCATGCTTAAGTCGAGCACATTGGCAAAGTGACAAAAATCGAAGTTCTCCTATTCCTCAGCATACACAGAGGCAAAATTTTAATGACTCACATATATGAAATTACCAGTAAGAACTTGCCAATTATGAGATTCATTAAAAAGTTTTGTTTTTGTTCTAGAGATTTAGAAAGGTCTGCAGATAATAAACAGGATGTCTGCTGTTTGACTGTATTGATTAAAATTTCTTAATTAGTATCTTTTAAAGGTGTAAAGGGATAAATGAATGAAACAAAACAATTAAAAGACCACAATGAACACATTATTGGATAACTAATTTATTTCAGGTACCAGGTAAAGCACTTTTGTATAGATTATCTCAATGCAAAGAGGAGAAAAAAAGAAAATAATGACCTACGTGGCAGTGGATTTTAGTGACTCTAAACCTTCCTTCCATCTATCATTAATAAGGGGTTAAATGAAGGCAAACTCTGGATGTTTGTAAGCAATGTTGATTTCTGTAAGTGTGTCCTACTGGGAGAATGGAGCCATAGGGTCTAATTCTTAGTCCCAAGGATTGTGGTTGCTTTGAAGTTCTCACAAACTCTTTCTTTTGACTGAATCATCTATTTTACTGCATAAAAACTGATTTTTACCTTGAAAAACGTGAGGCTAAAAAAAAAGGATGACTGTCAGTATCAATTGAAATGGTGGGGAACAGAAACATTCAGTGAATCATTGCTGTTCATTGGGACATATCTTTATAAGCATATAAACCCCCTAAGACAGACCATGGAGATTAGATCAGATCTGGCTATGATGTCCTGAATTTTGGTGCAGAAATGAAGGGTAATGTGTTTGTCCCCATGGGGACAGATCCATGACTGCATTTTTCAAAATGTCAAGGTTACATTTGAAAAGTAGTTGCAATTTTCTCCCATTTCCTAAAGATAATTCTCTGCTTGTCCTTCACACATAAAAATCCATGACTTAATGAAAATTTTCTTCACAGTATTAGGATAATAATTCCAACCTAACATGGCTTAGAGTAGAGTATATTTTTTCCTTAATCTCCAGATTCCAGCGAATAAAAACATAGTATTGTTGGCTATTTAGTAATATTTTGTCTTTTCAACCACTTCAGTTTTGTAGGAGGTCATAGTTTTTTTCAGAATCTTTGTCAAATAAGCTATCTCTTTTTGGAAGTATTAATCTATAAAAGAAGAAAACATATTCCTATTTGTTCGAGATACTTTATATAAAACATCTACCTCAGATAAATTGAAACTTACTGGTAAAAAAATGTACATTTGTGTATATTTGGTATGCTTTACCAAGTCCTGATTTTATATGCAATAGCAGTATAGCTAAACATTGCAGTATACTTTGACAACTATTAAACCATCAAAGTTTATTGTGGTATAAATGTTAAAAATGCTAGTAGCTATTTGGAGGTAGATATTAGATAGTGATGTTTAATGAGATGGAATAAATGGTAAATGCAAAATAAAATTCTCAAATAATTTTAAGGAAAATTAATTTCAATTTATTAGAAATATTTTTTTTAAGATTTTATTTATTTATTTGACAGGCAGAGATTACAAGGCCGAGCAGAGAGCCTGATGCGGGGCTCGATCCCAGGACTCTGGGACCATGACCTGAGCCGAAGGCAGAGGCTTTAATTCACTGAGCCAACCCAGGCACCCCTAGAAATCTTAACATAAGAATTATTTTTAAAAGTCTATGTAAGAAAATTTTGGAGAATGGTCAGTTGTAGAAAATCAATAACTAGAAGCATTTATTAAAAATTCTGTCACCATGATGGGAAGTGAGAGAACATATGGACAAGATTTTAAAGATTTAAGTCATTTTGCAGATGTCAACAGGTAATTTGCCTTTATATTGGGCAATTATTTTTAGTCCATAAACCACTGATACAGAAAAATGGTACCAAAATTATGGCCTTTCTGCAGAAATTAAACAGTGTATCTTTGTAAGAAATACTCAAACATGAAACATCATTTGGATTCAACTATGTATTATAAATATTATAATTTGTATATGTTAAAAACAGACATTTTCACATGGATCATCTTTTTTTTTTCAAGATTTCATTTGTTTATTTGAGAGGGAAAGAGAGGGAGAGAGTGTGGGCACACAAGTGGGATGGAGCAGGGGTAGGGGCAGAGGGAGAAGGACAAGTCAACTCCCCACTGAGCAGGGATCCAAATTCTGGGCTTGGTCCCAGGACCCTGAAATCCCACCTGAGCTGAATGCAGCCACTTTAACAGAGTGAGCTACCCAGGCACCTCTTCATGTGGATTGTCTTAGGTCATCTTCACAAGGACCTTGTGGAGCAATTATTTCAATTTTAAAGATAAGCAGATTAGACTTATAGAGTTAGAGAGTCTAAGGAACTTGTTCAGAATCTCAGCTGCTTGATGGTCAATGTGAACCTTAACTGAGCTCTTCTACCCCCAAATATTGTGATTTTCCCACTACCTACACCAACTGAAGTAATTAATAGCCTCATTTGGACATCTCAATAAATATCTTATCTCTTCAGTAAATATCTACAAGATTTCTACTATTTCTGACATCTCTGTGTTACATCGTGGAGATTGAAGAGTTACCTTGACTGATCTCAAGTAAATTTTGTTCTTCTGTATGTTGTTTAATATATTGTTTTTCTATGGTTGCTTTCAAAACTTTCAAATGAAGCATACATTTGACTGTATGTGTGTAGATGTTATTTTCCTTACATTTACTATGCTTATGTTCTAATGAGCTTGAATTTGTACATTTATGTTTTTCACCAAATTTGAGAAACAAGCCACATTTCTTCATCCATTTATTCTGTCCCTTTATTTTTTTTTCCTCTCCTGGTACAATCACTGCATATATGTTAGGCCATCTTCAATTGTTGCACCTTTTCTGAGTCTGTTCATTTTTTGCATTTAATTCTCTCTTATCTAATTTATTATTTATCTGTCTTAAAGTTCATTTACTTTATCCTTGATATGTTGTTAATCCTTTCAGGTGAAATTTTTATTTCAGATTGTATTTTCCACTTTTTAATTTCTTTTTTATTCTTATAGCTTCTATTCCTTTGCTGAGATTTGTCTTTTTATTCATCATCAATGTATTTCCATATCCATGAAGATAATTATAGTAGCTTGTTTAAAATCTGTTCTGATGCCAACATCTTGATCCATCTCTACTTTTGTCTTTGCTGATTGTTTTTTTCTTTGAGTGTGGCATTTTTCCATTTCATTGGAGTTTGTGTAATTTGGATTTGTGTTCTGGGTATGAATTATACATTGTAGAGATTCTGGATTAGGTTATGTACTTTCAAAGAATGTTGTTGTTGTTGTTTTTGAGTGTGTAGTTTGACAGAACTCAAACTACATTTTTTTTCCCATGTGATGCATGGCAAGTTCGCCAAATATTTAGGCATAATGTGATGTTTCTACCTTATCTCTCTTTTTAGAAATCCTGCCCTCACTCTACTCTGCACCCTCTTAATTTTTCAGTTGTGTAGTTGTCCCAGACTCTGCTCTTCTTGGTTAATCAGTCTATTAAAAAAGTTTTATCACATCCGTATTGTAGTTGCACAACATTGCACTAATGTTGGTGCTGTCTGTCCTCAGGCTCTGAGTGGTGAAACTAGGAAGCTTACCTAGGATTTTTCTCTTCTAGCAAGTGTTGACTTACCTGTGACATATGTCTGCTTTGCTCAGTCTTCAGTGACCTTAGATAATTGCTTTTCTTTACACATTACACTGTAGTTTATGGAATCATATAACATCTGGTGTTTGTACCTGGCTTCTTTTACTTAGCATAATGCTTTAAAATTAATTTGCAATATTGTATATATGAGATTATTCCCTTATGTTCATATTCTTTTACTATTGAGTAGTATTTTGTTGTGTGAATATGCCACAATGGGTTAATCCATTAACTATTTAATGAACACTTGGGTTGTTTAGTTTGGGCTATTCTGAATAAAGTTCTTTAAAAATTCAAATAGAAGATGTTGGGTGGAAATATAGTTTTTTTATTTTTTTTGGAAATACTTGGTCATGTGTAGGTGTTACATGTAATTAAAGTATAAATTTTTTTTTCAAAAGCAATGATATTATTTTATATTCCCATCAATGATGTTTGAGATTTCCTGTAGATCCACATTTTCACTTGGTAGTATCAGTCTTTAAAACAGTAATCATTCTAGGGGTGCCTGAGTGGCTATATCCTCAGAACCTATTCATCTTTTACCTGAAAGTTTGTAACCTTTGACCAACATCTCTCCATATTCCTCAGCACCTAACTCTTTGCAACAACCATTCTACTTTCTAAGTAGAAAGCCTTTTTCAGATTCCAAATATAAGAGAGAACACATGATATTTTTCTTTTCTGACTAATTTCACTTGGCATGATGCCCTCAGTTTCCACCCGTGTTGTTACAAAAGGAAGGACAGGAAAATATCAGGGACTGACACTGACAGAGTCACCACGATCTGGAGCAATGCTGATCAATGTTTTTGGGGGAAGACAATATAGCACTGCCTCTTGAAGTTTTCTGGCATCAAAGCAACACATATTGCTTCTGCTCTTATTTTATTGGCCAAAACAAATCACATGGCCCGACCTATCTTCAAAGCACATTCTTACCATGAATCTGGAAGGTTATTGGTTATTAGACTTTATGTCAACCATCACTCATTAAAAATAACATTAGATAAGGATTCTAATTCAAAATGTGTAGCCTTTGGGCGCCTGGGTGGCTCAGTGGGTTAAGCCGCTGCCTTCGGCTCAGGTCATGATCTCAGGGTCCTGGGATCGAGTCCCACATCGGGCTCTCTGCTCAGCAGGGAGCCTGCTTCCCTCTCTCTCTCTCTACCTGCCTCTCCGACTACTTGTGATTTCTCTCTGTCAAATAAATAAATAAAATCTTTAAAAAAAAAAAATGTGTAGCCTGCATAATCATTTTAGTCTTGTGGTTTTAAAGTCAAAGGTCAAAAGATTACACATAATATTGGAATATTTAAGAGAACATGATGTCCATCATGCCTTGAGGAAAGGGACAAGACTGTCCTGGGCTCCCCATGAGCATATCTGGGGAAGGCGCAGCACGCCGCCCGGGGAGAGAAGAAGGAGCCGTTGGCCTCGCTGTCAGGAAAAGGTTGCGATCAGGATAGCCTGCCATGACAGGAACAGCAGGAAGGTGCCAAGACAAGTGTCACCCGCTCCCCATGCGGAGAGACGGAAGCTTGGATGCTAAGGAGACACAAGGGGAGGACTAGGGCAGGGGCTTGTGCTCCACTCTGAGGAAGGAGTCTGGGCAGAAGGCATGCCTGTCCTGGGCCTCTGGGCCCAAGGGTACAGAATCTCCTTGGTCACCTGTCCCTGGTGCAGACATGAGCTTGGCACCAGGCGCCTACCCTGAACTCACAGAAACAGCTCCGTGAAAGATCGGGCAGGCAGATGCCGTCTTCCTCCAGGATGTGGCAGTGTTCGCGGTGGCACGGGGTGTCCGGGGAAGGAGTGGGGACAGTCCCCCACAGCTCCCCATCCCAGGGCACGGGCGGTGTGCAGTAGACCTCACCTCTCCTGTGGGGAAGGCACTGGCCTAGTCCGCGGGTGCGCCTGAGTGCGAGAGCAAAAGGCCAAGGGTTGCCTACACCGGGACATGGTAGTGTGCATAGAGTGCCATCCTAGGCCACGCACGCGGCTGCAGGGTTGTGGCTGTGTCTGCTTACTTCGGCCTGGCCGGGTGAACCCAAGGAGCGAACATGGAGCCCTAGAAAGCAAGGCCCAAGAGGCACCAGCTCTCCCGTATCTCTTCTTGCCTGACACGACAGAGCGAACGCCCAAAGCCTTGCTGAGGAAGCAGCGGCGAAATGCGGTTCACTCCAAGCCCAAAGCCTCTGCAAAAGGCATTCGCTGAGAAATCAGAGTCGGTTCTGCGGGCTGCTGCTTGCCTGGACCCAGTCTCACGGTAGGAAAAACCCGCATAAAACGAAAGCCTCTTTGGCAGGGTCTCTCCTCTGGGAAAGTCCAGCATTCGTTGGGAAATCAGAGTCGGGTTTGTGGGATGCTGCTGCTGCTTGCCTGAGCTAGTCTCCGCAGCACTGTGGGAGAAACCCGCATGGAGGGAAATTCTCTTTGCCCGGGCATGCCCTTCTGCCTGAGAGAAAAGCGTGGTTGCACATCCAAAGACGGCCTCGAGGAAAGGGGCATGTCTGTCACCGCGCTTCCAGGCGCATGTCTGGGGAAGGCGCAGCACGCCGCCTCGGGTGAAGAGAAGGAGCCGTTGGCCTTGCTGTCAGGAAACGGTCTTGAAGAAGAAGAACCTTCCCTGGCAGGATCAGCGGGATGATGGCAAGACAAGCGCCACCCGCTCCCTGTGCGGAGAGACGGAGGCCTGCCTGCTAAAGAGACACGAGGGGACAACTAGGGCAGGCGCGCGTGCTCCACTCAGAGGAGTCTGGGCAGAAGGCATGCCGGTCCTGCACATCTGGACCCAAGAAGACAGCAGCTCCTTGGACACCTGTCCATAGGGCAGACGTGGGCACGGCCCTGAACTCGCAGAAACAGCTCCTAGAAGAACGGGCAGTCAGATCCCGTCTTCCTCCAGGATGTGGCAGCGTTGGTGGAGGCAGGGGGTGTCCTGGGGAAGGAGGGACAGCTACCCATTACTCTCCATCCCAGGGCGCGGGCAGTGTGCAGGGACCCTGTCGCTTCTCCTCTAGGCTGGGGAAGGCACTGGCCTAGTCCCCTGTCCACCTGATCGCCAGAGCAAAAGGGCAGGCCTTGCCTCTGCCGGGAGATGGCATTGTGAGCAGAGTGCCATCCTAGGCCACGTACGCTGCTGCAGGATCGAGGCTGTGTCTGCTAAGTTTGGCTTGGCAGGGGGAAGCCAGGGCGCGAACATGGAGCCCGGGAAAGCAAGGCCCAAGAGGCACCAGCTCTCCCGCGGCTCTTCTTCCCTGACGCGACAGAGCAAACACCCAAAGCCTTGCTGAGGAAGGAGCAGCGAAGTGCTATTCGCGCCAAGCCCTAAGGCCTCTGCAAAAGCATAGCAGGGGCTGGGAAATCAGAGTCGGTTCTGTGGGCTGCTGTTGCTGCATGCCTTTACCTAGTATTCACAGCACAGTGGGAGTAACCCGCATAGAGCAAAAGCCTCTTTGTACGGGCATCCCGTCTGGGAAAGCACTGTATTCACTGGGAAAGTAGGGTCAGTTCTCTGGGATGCTGATGCCGTTTTCCTGAACATAGTATCCAAATCACGGTGGGAGAAACCCGTATGGAGCGAAATCCTCTTTGCCCATGTATGCCCTCTGCCTGAGAGAGAAGCGTGGTTGCGCCTGTGGAAACAGCCCAAACGCAGAAACGTCTCCCTGAAAGAATGGGCAGTCAAATGCCGTCCTCCTCCAGGATGTGGCAGCGTTTGCGGAGGCACGGGTTGTCCGGGGAAGGAGTGGGGACTGTCGCCCACAGCTCCACATCCCAGTGCACGGGCGGTGTGCAGAGATCCTGTCGCCTCTCCTCTCCTGTGGGGAAGGCACTGGCCTAGTCCCCGAGGCCGCCTGAGTGCCAGAGCAAAAGGCCAAGCCTTGCCTACGCCAGGAGATGGTAGTGGGCATAGAGTGCCATCCTAGGCCACGCACGCTGCTGTAGTGTTGAGGCTGGGTCTGCTTATTTCGGCCTGGCAGGGTGAACCAAGGGCGCGAATAGGGAGCCCGGGAAAGCAAGGCCCAAGAGGCACCAGCTCTCCCGCAGCTCTTCTTCCTTGACGCGACAGACTGAACGCCCAAAGCCTGGCTGAGGAAGGAGCGGCGAAGTGCCGCTCGCACCAAGCTGAAAACTTCTGAGAAAGCATAGCAGGCGCTGGGAAATCAGAGTCGGTTCTGTGGGCTGTTGTTGCTGCTTGCCTTAGCCTAGTATTCGCAGCACGGTGGGAAAAACCCGCATAGAGAGAACGCCTCTTTGCCTGGGCATCCCTTCTGGGAAATCACAGCATTCTTTGGGAAATCAGAGTCGGGTCTGTGGGATGCTGCTGCTGCTTGCCTGAGCTAGTCTCCACAGCACGGTGAAATAAACTCACATGAAGAGAAATCCTCTTTGCTGGGCATCCCCGCTGCCTGAGAGAGAAGCGTGGTTACGCCTGTGGAAACAGCCTTAGGGAAAGAAACACGTCTGTCACTGTGCTCCCCAGGAGCATGTCTAGGGAAGGCGCAGCACGCTGCCCCGGGAGAAGAGTAGGAGCCGTTGGCCTTGCTGTCGGGAAACGGTCGTGAAGCAGGAGAGCCTGCCATGGCAGGAACAGCGGGCCGGTGGCAAGACAAGAGTCACCCTCTCCCTGTGTGGAGAGAATGAAGCCTGGCTGTCCTTACACACGAGCGGACGACTAGCACAGGCGCGCGTGCTCCACTCTGAGGAAGGAGTCTGGGCAGAAGGCATGCCTGTCCTGAGCCTCTGGGCCAAAGGGGACGGCAGGTCCTTGGCCACCTGTCCATAGGGCAGACGTGGGCTTGCCACCAGGCGCCCGGCCTTGAACTCGCAGAAACAGTTCCGTGGAGGTACTGGCAGTCAGATGCCATCTTCCTCCAGGAAGTGGCAGCGTTTACGGTGGCAGGGGTGTCCCGGGGAAGGAGGGACAGTTACCCATTACTCCCCATCCCAGGGAGCGGGCGGTGAGCAGGGATCCTGTTGCATCTCCTCTCGGCTGGGGAAGGCACTGGCCTAGTCCCCTGTCAACCTGAACGCCAGAGCCAAAGGGCAGGCCTTGCCTACGCTGGGAGATGCCATTGTTAGCAGAGTGCCATCCTAGGCCACGCACGCTGCTGCAGGGTTGAGGCCGTGTCTGCTTATTTCGGCCTGGCTGGGTGAACTCAGGACGCGAACATGGAGCCCGGGAAAGCAAGGCCCAAGAGGCACCAGCTCTCCCGCAGCTCTTCTTCCCTGATGCGACAGAGCGAATGCCCAAAGCCTTGCTGAGGAAGCAGCAGCGAAGTGCTGTTTGCTCCAAGCCCAAAGCCTTGCAAAAGCACAGCATTCGCTGAGAAATCAGAGTCGGTTCTGCGGGCTGCGGCTGCTGCATGTCTGAGCCCAGTCTCATGGTGGGAGAAACCCGCATAGAGCGAAAGCCTCTTTGCCCGGGTATCTCCTCTGGGAAAGCACAGCATTCGTTGGGTAATCAGAGTCGGGTTTCTGGGATACTGCTGCTGCTTGCCTGAGCTAGTCTCCACAGCAGGGTGGAAGAAACCCGCATGGAGCGAAATTCTCTTTGCCCTAGCATCCCCTCTGCCTGAGAGAGAAGCGTGTTTGCACATCCGGAGAGGGCCTTAAGTAAAGGGACACATCTCTCACTGCGCTCCCCAGGAGCTAGTCAGGGAAGGCGCAGCTCGCCACCTCGGGAGAAGAGAAGGAGCCATTGGCCTTGTGGTTGGGAAATGGTCGCGAAGCAGGAAAATCGGCGCTGGCAGGAACAGCGGGCCCGTGGCAAGGCAAGTGTCACCCGCTCCCTGTGCGGAGAGACCGAAGCCTGGCTGCTAAGGAGACACGAGGGGACAACTTGGGCTGGGGCCTGTGCTCCACTCTGAGGAAGGAGTCTGGGCAGAAGGCATGCCTGTCCTGGGCCTCTGGGCCCAAGGGTACAGCAGCTCCTTGGCCACCTGTCCCTGGTGCAGAAATGGGCTTGCCACTAGGCGCCTACCCTGAACTCACAGAAACAGCTCCGTGAAAGAACGGGCATTCAGATGCCATCTTCCTCCAGGATGTGGCAGTGTTTGCAGAGGCACGGGGAGTCCTGGGAAGGAGTGGGGACAGTCTCCTACAGCTCCCCATCCCAGTGCACGGGCTGTGTGCAGGGTACCTGTCGCCCCTCCTCTCCTGTGGGGAATGCACTGGCCTAGTCCGCGAGTCCGCCTGAGCGCCAGAGCTAAAGGCCAAGACTGGCCTACACTGGGAGATAGTAGTGTGCATAGACTGCCATCCTCAGCCAA
This sequence comes from Mustela nivalis, assembly GCF_964662115.1. Taxonomy (NCBI): domain Eukaryota; kingdom Metazoa; phylum Chordata; class Mammalia; order Carnivora; family Mustelidae; genus Mustela; species Mustela nivalis. The sequence continues at coordinate 103,967,834 of NC_139031.1, read as the reverse complement.
GCACGCTGCTCCTGGGTTGTGGCTGTGTCTGCTTAGTTTGGCCTGGCCAGGTGAAACAAGGGCGTGAACTTGTAGCCCGGGAAAGCAAGGCCCAAGAGGCACCAGCTCTCCAGCAGCTCTTCTTCCCTGACGCGACAGAGCAAATGCCCAAAGCCTTGCTGAGGAAGCAGTAGTGAAGTGCCGTTCGCACCAAGCTGAAAACTTCTGCGAAAGTATAGTGAAATCAGAGTCGGTTCTGTGGGCTGCTGTTACTGCTTGCCTTCACCTAGTATTCGCAGCACCTTGGGAGAAACCCGCAGAGAACGAACGCCTCTTTCCCTGAGCATCCCCTCTGGGAAAGCACAGCATTCTTTGGGAAATCAGAGTCGCATCTGTGGCATGCTGCTGCTCTTACCTGAGCTAGTCTCCACAGCACGGTGTAATAAACCTGCATGGAGCAAAATCCTCTTTTCCCAGACTTCCCCTCTGCCTGCGAGAGAATCATGGTTGCCCCTGTGGAAAGAGCCTTATGGAAAGGCACACGTCTGTCACTGCGCTCCCCAGGAGCATGTCTGTGGAAGGTGCAGCATGCTGGCCCTGGAGAAGAGAGGAGCCATTGAAATCTTACCCTCATGTTCTGCTTAGCACCCCAAAAGTTTCCTTGAGTCACATGTTACTCCTCTGTACCTCACTGTCCTGGTCTATGAAGTGGAAACCACCAGCAACCATATCATGTGATTTCTGTTATGATGGAAAATGTGAAGAATTCTGAGGAAAATAGACTAACAGTAAAAAATGCTCATCAAATATTACCTCTTCTAAAGTTAGTATTTATTAAACATACAATATTTCAAACTATTATACTGAGAAAGTGTGTTCATAGAGTGGCTTCTGTCAAATAGAAATCATTCCCCTGTCCAGAGAATCAAGAAGATTCAATGTCCACTAGCATCTGTACCAAAAAGTACTCCAGGGACAACCAGCCCTATTTTGAGGTGGATATCGCAGCATGAGGCCTACAAAACACAATGACTTAGGCCCTGCAAGTTTTTGGCCATCCTTGGGCCAACAAACCACCTCATCCCATTCTCTAATCAGGCCACATGCTCCTGACATTGAGTCAGGAGGCATCCAACCACCAGGTCCCCAATGTACTGCTTTGTCCTCTAGGACACAGCCTGACAGATAAGATGTCACTACCCCCAAGCATTCACTCTCTTCTCCTTCTGGGCTCCTGAGTCACAATACTGTACCATTTCAGTCTGGATAAGAGAGCAAAGATAATCCATAATATTTCTTATGGTATCTGATATTCTTGTTTTATTTAGTTGTATTTGGATTATCAAAGGTGGAGTAGTTCCAGATATTCCTTCCACAGAAGTAAAGAAAAATCTTGACATAAATTGCAAGAAATCCAGCTCAAATTCTAAAAAAGAATTAATTTACTGGCAGGGGCAGAAACAAACTCCAGCTTTGGAGCATGTGATTTTTCTAGGGTTGAGAAAAATCCCAGCCTGAAATCATATAAGTGGAAAGAAAAGAGTTGAGGCAACAAAGTATTTTCAAATTTTTCCTTCAATCCTTACCATAAATATCACATAAAAAGAAGATATGGCCATTTACTCCTGTGCAGGACGGTATCCACAGTCTAAAACTATGGTGAGTCTTAAAACTCAAACAAGATCTCCTCCTGAGGTCTGTGTAATTCACAGCCTTCCCTACAGTGACAACTACAACCAGCCCCACAGCTGGGCTCGCAGCTTCAACCTCCCCTGGTCTGAAGCACTTCTTGGGCTTTCCAAGAAGACATCTTGGTTTATACTTGCATGTTACTTTTCTGCTATCCCCAGGAATTGCACTTCCAAAGCATCCTTGGACACGCCCAGTGAATTAAAGTCTTCTGTGGGGACTGAGAGCACACAAGTACACATGCACCATTGTCTATCATCTCAGCATCCAGAGACCTCAGTATGTAAGTTTCATGCTGAGACAGAGAATCATGGTGTACCAATATTATTGTGTGTAAAAGAAACCTGTCTGTAATATGACTATTATTGGTCCATTTTACAACTAAAGAAATTAGAGCTTAAAGATTTTAGGCTTAATGCTCAGTGGTTAGTCCATGATTTCTGAACTGGACAAATGGGCCCTGTAAGGTTTAAGGACTGCAATTCCTTAAGTGAACACTAGGGGATATGGTAAGTTAGGATTGAAGCAAGGCCTTTTCCTGTGAGGTGTGGTGAGGCTGGTGCCAGCAGGTTGTCATCAGAATAGAGTTCAGAATTCCCTGAGGCTGGGAGATGGGCTGCCATATTGGGCCCCAGTTGATTCTCCCTGTGAAAAAAGAGAGAAAACCTGTACCACAAGGCTAAATTCTGTGTGTGTTTGGGGGCGTGGGGGCGGGGAGTGTATGTAAGTTCTCTTTCAGTGTTCTCACATCTGGACGTATGTTAGCTTCTGTAACCCACATCAGCTAAATGCTCTTTTCCAGTATCATCATCAAGCATAGCTGACTCCTGAGGTAAGGGGTTAGTGGCTTTTCCAGGTCACACAGGGTGAAGTGGCAGAGAAGGGGAGGGACCCACATCAGCGGACTCCTCTTGACTATTGCACTAAACCGCTTCTTCACTGCAGGACAATATAAGAAACACTACACTGTCCCCCACAGCAGAGACAGACTGATATTGAACATTATTAGGATGTACAAAGCACATATACAGACCCTGAGTGAGTAGGTGTTTTCAGAGAATAAGTAAAATGCCAAGAAATTATCAACTGACTTTTCCATATAAAAACAGCAAAAAAAAAAAACCCCTCTATTTTCTATTTCTAATAGTTTTATATGCAGTGGGCTTCTTGTAGGAATATAGATATCTCCTTGTAACTTTTCTATATGAACTATTTACCTGAATGCTAAATTCCCCCAAATAACACCAACATATTCATCTGCTCTATCCCTATTTCAAGGCCCCAACCTTGAAATCTGTTGGAAAGAGAGATTTGCAGGCCAGGCACACAGCACATGGAATGAGATATATGATCCTTTAGTCCTTCTCCCACCTCAGTTGCGCTGATTCTTTGTCATTTTAACCCATGCTGTTTTTGACATCACAGTTTTTTATTGGGGAAACCGTTGCCTTCTTGCACCTGAACTGTTGTGGACCAGCACGAGAAGTCCCAGGGAAAACCAAGAGAGAATGTTGGGGAATTAAGAAAATAAGAGAAAGCTGGGATCGGGAGGTCTCCATGTGCTGATAAACCAGTGGAGCCCCAACATGCATAACAGACTGTATTTGATAGTTCAATAACAAGAATGTTTACCAAGGAGCTCAAGGTTGGAGGACCACAAGCCCCACATGACCGCCTTGCTTCAAAACAAAAGAGTTTTCCAAAGGGTATTTATAGAGAAACTCAAGGTCTGTGTTGGCCTGACCAAGAACATTTATGTGAGCCATATCAAGTAGAGAGTGAAATGCATGGATTGTGGGAGCTAGCCTTTGGCAAGACTCCCTAGACTGCAAGGACCATGTCAGCTTACAATTAGTTCTCCACAGTTCCCCTTTCTCTATTTTTCAATTTGAACTCTGGGGCTGTGATTTGAAGTTGCATGAGTTAGCAGAATCCAAGTCCTAGGAAGACTGGAAAAATACAGAACATGAGTGTGAGTGAAACAAGAATACTGAGCAAATACCCAGATGAATGTTGCAAGACACTGAAAGGATTAAAGCCCTTTAATTTATATAACAACTTCTCAGTGAGCTGTGCCAGAGAAACTATATCTGAGAATCATGGATATCCTAAATCTCTTGATGCAATTTTGTTATGTCCAAACTGGCATTGTTATGGGACCAAATCTCTTCCAGGTGATTTCTAACCTTGTTCCAGTCCCATTAGGTATCATTATACAACAGAGGGCTTACACAGATCCACCTGAAAGCTGCATGGCAGTGTAATGGAAGCCGTGCCTTTATACTCTGAATTCCATCTCCCAACAGTGTAACCACAGTTTCAAGAGCATTAAACTTTGTTTATATCTTTCTGTCAGAAAACTATTTGGGGTTAAATCATTGACAAAATGCTTTGTCTGAACAATTTGAGTGCTACTGCAGAAGACACAGCACTAGTGATGAGAGTGACCAAGGCCACAACGCCAGCTATAATCATGTCAATAACCTTCTGGTCCCTAGACAATTGTAGATCTCCATTAAGGTTTGCACCCAACATCTTCACACCAAGGGCCACTGATATTTACAGGGAGCATAACAAAAGATTGTTGCTGAAGGACAACTGTATCTCTATTGTATTTAGACAAACAATAAGGTTACAATGCAAGCATTTCAATGAATACTGGTATTCCTCAAGAGTGATAACAATAGGACCTCTAAGCAATAAATAAGGAGGAGCCACACAAGCAACAAGGCTATGTGTAGTAGGGGGCCCATTAAAGGTCATTGCGACCATACTTTCCCTGTAGGCAGCAATTAATCTCCAAAGGTCCCTTTGTACATGACCACCTTTTCCAGGTAAAACATTCAAGACCCACCCCCCAAGAGTTTATCCACTTAGCCACCTCTCCAGAGCTTGCAGATTGGTGTGACCAGTCCATCAAGATTTTTTCAGAAGTCCCTTGGATAAGATGTTTCAAAGGTGGTGTGAAATAACAGTCTAGCCATGGAAAAAATGAGCCAAAGACACGAAGACAAGTATCAGAACAGGAAGTCCAGGATGTGGTGAAGCAAAGGCTGTGGTGGAAGCAGTAGAAAAGCCTCCTTTAACAATGGTTCACAATTCGGGAACAGGCCGAGAAGATGCAGACCTCATAACATTTTTTCCCTTATTGACTTTGAACTCATAACTCAGTTGAAGGCATCCAACCTGTGAACTTGAGCTCAAACAGGTAGGAGGTAATGCTGACTGTCCTGTATAATTGAAGACTGCCCATTGAGGGGTAATGTGGGTGTTACTCTCCCCACATATGAGGCTGGTGTGATTAGTAAAAACCTTAATACTAGGATCCATCAAGGTAACCAGGTGTAACAGGGGGGATCCGGAAAATAAGTCCAATAGGAATGAGCATAAACTGGGCTCACTTGGCAAGAAAGAACAGCCAACATACCCACAAACAATTTATCAGCCACCAGATCGCCCCCCATGCCTCCTTACAATATCTATTCCCTCACTGACCAGCCTTTTGATCTGTCCCCAGCTGTGTGGAACCTGACACCGGGTCGCCTGGGCTCAGCAACTGATAACTACTTGTGGGGTCAGATGCAATTTTTTGAATAGGGGAATCAGCTCATTCTCTGGCCACTGGTAAATGATGATAACAAACTTGCCACTCAGGAACCCACCCAAGTGAATCAGCAGACCTAGGAAATACACACATACCATCAGGCCCAGATAAGAACAGGATCAGGCCCCATCCAATATCCAATTAAAGGATCTTTCTAGCACTTCTAGCATCTTCTATGAGAAGGAGCCATAGAGAAGGGACCATAGTCGTTTGGCCACAGAACATCCCTGACCATCAAGATTCAGAAAATTTAAAACAAAAGGAGCATGATTCAATATATCAGCAGGTGTTGGGGATATAATTCCCCAAATATATCCCAAATATATTCCCCAATTCCCCAAATATATCTATTTTCCAAAAGACGGGACATGAGTGACATCTATCTGCCAAAGGTGACCTGGTAACAAACCATGAGGTTTAATGCCAAAGGATGGAACAGAGATGCAGAGAGAAATTCAGGGCAAGTGGACAGGACTTCATGGTCTGACGAGCAGCCTCTTGAGTGAGAAAGACTTGTTTGTGAAGAGCGGAAGCATTTTGATGTTGAGTAGCTTGAGATTAAATGGCCTGATTGACCTGTACAGTTGCGAGTAAAAGTACATGCGTAGCCTTATTGGCTATTGAGTTTCCCGGCACCAAGGGACCTGAGAAAAGAATGAGCTAGAATGTGACTGACAAAACAGAGAGCAGAGCGAGTCTGAATAAGTTTTTGCAAGGTTAAAAATTCTTGCAAAAGAGTACTATTGGGAGTGGAGCCAAAAGTTCCAGTTTCAATAGTCATGAAAACAGTGAGCATGTATTTACTCTCTGTATATAAATTGAAGGGATGAGAAGAAACATAGGTAAAGGCCATTATAACTGCATGTAATTCCACTCGGCGTGCTGATGAGAGAGAAACCTGTTGAGTAATGGGATGGTTAGCAATTACTATTGCAGCAATACCTGAAGCTAATCCATCCATAAAGATGGTGCACGTGCCAGGAATTGCCTGAGTTTGAATAACCTTAGGGAAGACAAACTGCATAGTCAAAGATTTTGAAATGAATCAAGCAATCAGAAGGATAATGGGAAGAAATTTGTCCAAGAAAATCAACCAAAGCCGTTTGCCATGCAATGAAGGTTTCCCAAAGACACGTCTGCTGATCCTAAGAAAGAGAAACAAGAAGCACAACTTTTAGCACAGGCTAAAAGTTGAAGGCAATATCGATGACCCCTAACAATTAGAGTAGAAATTAACTCATAGTAAGGTGTAATTGAGAGTTCAGCTGAGGAGAATGAATTAATACATTCTAAAAACTCCCTGGGGTTGCCAGAGGAGACCAGTTGGGGTATATGCAGTTGGACAAATGAGGAGAGACAAAGTTGAGTAGGGTTAACTCAAGTAACTTGTGCATCTCATATAGCCTGTTCCACAGTCTTAAAGCCATAGCTCCTTCAGATGACAAGGGGCAAAGTGAGGTAGGATCCAGGGAACCTTTCAAGATTTCAGAAAGAAGTTTTTGTTCACCAGCAGTAAGTTTTAGGGTTGGACAAAGTCAGTTAAGGTCTCCTAAAAGTTTTTGGAAATTGTTTATATTTTAAATAATCTAAGTGTATCTATAACTTTTGAAGATGAATATGATGCCCTTCAATAAGGTGCCCTAAATAGGATATTTAGGTGTCCTAAATAGGAATATGGAGCATTTAATTGAATTTTTTCTGGTACAATACAGAGCCCAAATTTTTCCAAGAAGATTTCAAACCATTGAGAGTTTTTTTATTTATTTTCAACATAACATAATTCATTATTTTTGCACCACACCCAGTGCTCCATGCAATCCATGCCCTCTATAATTTCCAGTACCTGGTACCCAAACCTCCCACCCCCCCCCCACCCCTTCAAAACCCTCAGATTGTTTTTTAGAGTCCATAGTCTCTCTTGGTTCACCTCCCCTTCCAATTTCCAACTCCCTTCTCCTCTCTAAATCCCCATGTCCTCCATGCTATTTGTTATGCTCCACAAATAAGTGAAACCATATGATAATTGACTCTCTGCTTGACTTAGTTCACTCAGCATAATCTCTTCCAGTCCCATCCATGTTGCTATAAAAGTTTGGACGAATAGTCCTTTCTGATGGAGGCATAATACTCCATAGTGTATATGGACCACATCTTCTTTATCCGTTCGTCCATTGAAGGGCATCTTGGTTTTTTCCACAGTTTGGTGACCCTGGCCATTGCTGCTATAAACATCGAGGTACAGATGGCCCTTATTTTCACTACATCTGTATCTTTGGGGTAAATCCCCAGTAGTGCAATGGCAGGGTCAAGGGAAGTTCTATTTTTAATTTCTTGAGGAATCTCCACACTATTCTCCAAAGAGGCTGCACCAACTTTCATTCCCACTAACAGTGGAAGAGGGTTCCCATTTCTCCACATCCCCTCCAACACATGTTGTTTCCTATCTTGCTAATTTTGGCCATTCTAACTGGTGTAAGATGATATCTCAATGTGGTTTTAATTTGAATCTCCCTGATGACTAGTGATGATGAACATTTTTTTATGTTTCTGATAGCCATTTGTATGTCTTCATTGGAGAAGTGTCTGTTCATATCTTCTGCCCATTTTTTATATGATTGTTTTGTGTGTGCTGAGTTTGAGGAGTTCTTTATAGATCCTGAATATCAACCTTTTGTCTGTACTGTCATTTGCAAATATCTTCTCCCATTCCGTGGGTTGCCTCTTTGTTTTTTTGACTGTTTCCTTTGCTGTGCAGAAGCTTTTGATTTTGATGAAGTCCAGACAAGTGGTGCTTGAATGGGGATCAGAGAACCAGAAGACGTCTTTTAAGTGAAGAAGTGAGGAAACTCCCCTGGTGTGCACAGTAAGTTTTATTGTGGGGGACATATTTAGTCCGGAGTAATAAATTATGGGACAGTTAAACTCTAAGGAAAGAGAGCTTTCCGTCTATGCTTGAGGCTCCAGGCTGTCGGGTCTGCATTTCGCGATTAGAACGTTTTCTGCAACGTGGAAGTTTGTCCCTGGTTTCCAGAGGAGGGCACTATTAGCTTAGCTACTGGGGAAAATTTTGGCCATTGTTTTCGTCCGTGCCCCCTTGATAATTCAATAACAAGAATGTTTATCAAGGAGCTAGATTTCGAAGGGCCACAAGTCCCAGGTGACCACCTTGCTTTAAAACAAGAGCATTTCCCCAAGCATATTTACAGAGGAGTTCAAGGACAGTGTCAGCATGACCCAGAGCATTTGTGTAAGCCAAATAAAGTAGTAAGTGAACTGTAGGGATTGCGGGGAGGTAGCCCTGGGCAAGACTCCCTAGACTGCAAGGACAGCTTGCAATTAGCTCCACACACTGGAGGGCTAGTCCCTCCTAGCCACCTAAATTTTTTATGGAATTAAATTGAAGACTAGAATCTGAGTGGAATACACTAAACGGGAGAAGATTAACCCTACCCAAAAGGAATGCTTGGAAACAGTAGATTCTGCTTCCTACGAAATCTTTGCCTCATTATTATTTTGCTTCTCAAAATATCTTTGCTTAATGTGTTTTCTCAAGTTACATATGGAAGAGAAGTGTACCTAGTAACAGTATCTTTAGAGACTGAGACCTCAGGACACAGAAGGTATGTCAGTTTTCAACAGGAACTTTAGAAAAATTTGTGAAAATTTAATGATGTAAAATGGAGAGAATAATTTATGCTGTTAAAATAATGGTGTCTTGAATTGTCATTTCCATATTGCATTTTACTCAAATTTTCTTTAAGGAACTGCTATTATTTACATGAATACTCATAATACCTGGCTCTCTGTCATTGTGTGAGCCCCTTCTCTCTGCCACTGTTCTCACTTGTGAAATGACCCTTAATCATAACAACAATCTCGCATGTTGTGAGAGGATTAAATATAACAATAACAAGAAAAGATTTAGAACATTGCCTGACAAATTACAAGCCTACAATGAGCATTAGATGCTATGTTAATTCTGTAGATTATCATTACATATGAAACAACAATTTTTTGAAAATGATGATACTTATGAGAGACTTGCAAGGCCCAGGGCAAGCAGAAGCTGGTTACCAGATACTACTCTGACCCATGTATCCCCAAGCATTGCAGTCTAGTCCCTTCTAGAAGGCATCTGCTGCATAAATGAAATTTTGTTCCTCTGAGTCCTAATCTGCCGTAACATCTCAATTAACTTTAAAAGCACAAAAACACTCTGGTGATTTTGCACATGGCATATTCAATAATGTCAGTGGGATATTTCGGTGTCTGTTGTTTTGTTGTGCTGTGTTACAGAAGAGTAAGGTCAGATTTGGCATCTGAGTCAGTGAATCAGAGACAGATAGACATAGGGATTGAATCCAGCTGACTTGTCCTCATGTTTCTGAGCATTGTTCCTGCAGCATGGGATTCCAGAGGGAATGGCTGTGGGTGCGAGAATCATCATATCCCAACTCAGGCAGACACATTCATACCAATACCAGAAATTTCTTTCCCACTTGGGAGCCCACTTACCGCATCTGTCCAGCATTCACAGGGCACAGGAAACCCCAGAGCAACTCATATCTGTGGCAGATCATGAAGAACTCCAGGGAACTAACTAAGCGACTACTTCTTCCCAGAAACCCGAACTAGCCCCACCCTCCTGCCCCTGGCATGACGAGTCCTTCTAATGGGAACTTCAATTCTTATCTTGTCAGCAGGGAGCTAGCCAGCCCATTGGGATGCCAGTACTGGAAGCAGTCATCTTCTTGTCCTTCTGAGCCTGTGTCGCCCATCACTTCAGTCTACAGGAGAGACTCAAAATCTTTATTGTTGGGATTTTCTCTTCTTGCAGTTGGCCTTGGGCAGTTGAAGTTGGAGCAACCTAAAGTATCATTTTCTAGAGGGAGAGATCAGTGCCTCCACATATCTTGGAAAGTGTCCACTGAGGACGTTAACAAAAGAACCATTCACTGGTACTGACAGAAACCAGATGACAGATAGAATGTCTAACATTTGTCTCACTGAAGTTTACTTACTATTGCTGAGGTGGAAAGCATCTTAGATTCTGTTCATACAGTGAGCCCATATGATATTGATAATTATGGTACAAATTAGGACAGTTTGAACCAATATCCCATCCAATTAGGCTGTCTGGGAACTCTGAAAATACACAGTGAATGGTTCAGAGGAAAATCTATTTGTCTGTTAATGCAATGTAGAGAGAGATTTCTTGTACTTAAATGGTTCAAGATGAAGGCAGGAAAGGGGTAAACATATTACATAAGTATCTGTTATTATTACTTCCAATTTTATTCATGGGAATTGCAGTTTTTCAGAGGTAGAATGATTTGGCAAACATAAAAATCCATACATTTATTACTATCCTGTGGCCATACAGGCTTAATCTACTGATTGTTTAATCCTTAAGTAAACATCACCTATTTGGTGTAAAAGAGACACTAAGGTATAAATCCTGTTCCTCAAGTAGAAGCAACAATTCACTGCACATTTGGGGATTAATTCTGGGAAGAAACAAACATTACTCCATTGGAACAGACCTCTGAGCACACCAGGTGCTTCCAACATGGTGGATATGTCTTTACCACCTTGTTCTCCAGAGTTCTGCAAAGAAAACTAAAAATCCTGAATAAGTATTAGATGGTTAAGAAGAAGGATGCTCCCTTTATTTGTAAAGAAGACAGCAAAAGCCCTTTACAATGTAATAAAACTAAAAATAATGATTGAGAATAAAATTCTGTGAATAGTAGTTGGTTGTGAGTTTTCAACAAATAGTGACACACACATGTAATGTGTGAAATTATAAAAATTCCTCTCCCACCTCCTTAGTCCACTTTCAAATACTGAGGTAAATACTTTACTTCAGAAAAATTTGTTACTTTTGGTAACTTGGCTATTTGACAACATAACTGTGATACCTTTGATTTACCCCTGGTTCCTGAGATCATTTTAGCATGAGTATTCTGTTTCTCCTTCTAAGGATTATGTGGTGCTATAATAAAGGGCAGAAATGCTATACAATGCAGAAGAGTCAGAGAACATGCATCTGTGCCAAATACTTGACACAGATTATTTCATTTAATCCTTGAAAAAGCAGCACAGATTGGGTGCCTGTGTGGCTCAGTCTTTAAGCATCTGCCTTTAGCTTAGGTCATGACCCCAGGGTCCTGGGATCAAGACCCACATCAGGCTCCCTACTCAGCAGGGAGTATGTTTCTTTCTCTCCCACTCTGCCTGCTTGTGTTTCCCTCTCTCTGTGTCAAACAGATAACATCTTAAAAAAAAAAATAAAAACCAGGACAGAATGGCTTGAATGGGTCATAGCCACGCTTATTTTTGACACAGAGCAACCATGGAACACTACAGTGATGAATAGGAGCGAAAGAACAAACTTATTTATGTGACTTTGAAATGACAAGATACATGTAGCTGTTAAAAACATGTTTTTTTTAAAGAATTAAGTTGGGGAGGAGTCAAGATGGAGGAGAAGTAGCAGGCTGAGACGACATCAGGTAGCAGGAGATCAGCTAGATAGTTTATCAAACCATTGCAAACACTGACAAATCCAACAGGAAATTGAAGAGAAGAGCAACAATTCTAGAAACAGAAAATCAACCATTTTCTGAAAGGTAGGACTGGCAGAGAGGTGAATCCAAACTGACGGGGAGATAGACCACGGCAGGGAGGGGCTAGCTCCCTGCAAGCAGCAGAGCAATGGAGCACAAAATCAGGACTTTTAAAAGTCTGCTCCATGGAGGGACATTGCTCCAGAGGCTAAGCCAGGGTGAAGCCCATGCGCAGTCAGTGTGGCCCCAGGTCCTGCAGGGTCACAGAAGGATTGGGGCTGTCTGAGTGTCACAGAGCTCACAGGTATTAGAATAGGGAAGCCGGCTACAGGGACGGGGCCAAAGAGTGAGCTCTCAGCTTGGGGTTACCTTGAACTGTAATCTGTGGCACAGCCACTGCTCTGTGAGTGGGGTCCCCACAATATCCTGGTAGACACACCCTGGAAGAGCTCGGAGATCTGTGGGGTTTGGAGACTCCAGGCAGAGCTGTGGGCAAGAGACAGACTCTTGGTCGCAGGCTGGGTGAGCTAGGAGTGCAGCTGGAGGCCAGGGAGATGGGAGTGTCTGAGCACTTTTCTCTGAGGGCGCACTGAGGAGTGGGTCCCAGAGCTCTAAGCTCCCATGGCCAGAGATTGGGCAGCTGTAATTTTCATTCCTATCCTCCGGAACACTATGGAAAGCATTCAGGGAAAAAAGCTGATTTCTACACATTGACTTTGTATCCTGCCATGTGGCTGAATTGCTGTATGAGTTCTAGTAGCCCTCAGGGAGATTCAAATTAAAACTACATTGAGATATCACCCTACAGCAGTTAGAATGGCCAAAATTAGCAAGACAGGAAACAACATGTGTTGGAGGGCATGTGGAGAAAGGGGAACCCTCTTACACTGTTGGTGGGAATGCAGGTTGTTGCAACCTCTTTGGAGAACAGTGTGGGGATTCCTCAAGAAATTAAAAATAGAACTTCCCTATGACCCTGCCATTGCACTACTGGGGATTTACCCCAAAGATAGATGTAGTGAAAAGAAGGGCCATCTGTACCCCAATGTTTATAGCAGCAATGGCCACGGTCACCAACCTGTGGAAAGAACCAAGATGCCCTTTAACAGACGAATGGATAAGGAGGATGTGGTCTATATACACTATGGAGTATTATGCCTCCATCAGAAAGGACGAATACCCAACTTTTGTAGCAACATGGACAGGACTGGAAGAGATTATGCTGAGTGAACTAAGTCAAGCAGAGAGAGTCAATTATCGTATGGCTTCACATATTTGTGAAGCATAACAAATAGCATGGAGGACATGGGGAGATGGAGAGGAGAAGGGAGTTGGCTGAAATTGGAAGGGGAGGTGAACCACGAGAGACTATGGACTCTAAAAAACAATCTGATTTTGAAGGGGCGGGGGGTGGGAGATCAGTGTATCAGGTGGTGGGTATTATAGAGGGCATGGATTACATGGAGCACTGGGTGTGGTGCAAAAATAATGAATACTGTTATGCTGAAAATTTTTAAAAAAAGATATTCTGAAAAAAATGGATGCTCTTACTGCTAGGATAAATGAGGCAGAAGGAAGAATTAGTTATATAGAAGATCAAATGACAAGGAATAAAGAAGCTGAGTGAAAGAGAGAGAAACAAATACTGGACCATGAGGGGAGAATTCAAGAGATAAGTGACACCATAAGATGAAACAACATTAGAATAATTGGGATCCAGAGGAAGAAGAAAGAGGAAGGGGAGCAGAAGGTATATTGGAGAGAATTTCCCTAATATGGAAAAGGGAACACGCATCAAAATCCAAGAGTTGCAGAGAACCCACCTCAAAATCAATAAGAATAGGTCCACATCCCATCATGTAACAGTAAAACTTACAAGTCTTAGCGACAAAGAGAAAATCCTGAAAGCAGCCTGGGACAAGAAGTCTAACATACAAAGGTAAAAATGTTAGATTTGCAATAGACTTATCCACAGAGATCTGACAGGCCAGAAAGAACTGGCATGATATATTCAGAGCACTAAACGAGAAAAACATGCAGCCAAGAGTACTGTATCCAGCTAGGCTATCACTGAAAATAGAAGGAAAGGTTTAAAAAAACGTCCAGAACAAACAAAAACTGAAAGAATTTGCAAACACCAAACCAGCTCTACAGGAAATATTGAAAGGGGTCCTCTAAGTAAAAAGAGAGCCTAAAAGTAGTAGATCAGAAAGGAACAGAAACAATCACCTTACAGGCAATACAATAGCACTAAACTCATATCTCTCAATAGTTACCCTGAATGTAAAATGGACTAAATGCCACAATTAAAAGACACAGGGTATCAGAATGGATTAAAAAAAACAAAACCCAGGGCACCTGGTTGGCTCAGTGGGTTAAGCTGCTGCCTTCAGCTCAGGTCATGATCTCAGGGTCCTGGGATCGAGTCCCGCATCGGGCTCTCTGCTCAGTAGGGAACCTGCTTCCTCCTCTCTCTCTCTGCCTGCCTCTCTGCCTACTTGTGATCTCTCTCTCTGTCAAATTAATAATAAATAAAATCTTTAAAAAAAAAAACATCAATATGCTGCCTACAAGAAACTCATTTTAGACCCGAAGACACCTCCAGATTTAAAGTGAAGGGGTGGAAAACCATTCACCATGCTAGTGGACATCGGAAGAAAGCTGGGGTGGCAATCCTTATATCAGATCAACTGGATTTTAAGCCAAAGACTATAATAAGAGATGGGGAAGGACACTATATCATACTCAAAGGGTATATCCAACAAGAAGATCTAACAATTTTAAATATCTATGCCCCTAAATGGGAGCAGCCAACTTTATAAACCAATTAATAACAAAATCAAAGAAACACATTGACAATAATACAATAATGGTAGGGGACTTTGACACCACCCTCACTGAAATGGACAGATCATCCAAGCAAAAGATCAACAAGGAAATAAAGGCTTTAAATGACACACTGGACCAGATGGTCATCATAGATATATTCAGAACATTCAATTCTAAAGCAACAGAATACACATTTTTCTCTAGTGCCCATGAAACATTCTCCAGAATATATCACATCCTGGGTCCTAAATCAGGTCTCAACCAGTATCAAAAGTTTGGAATCATTCCCGCATATTTTCAGACCACAATGCTCTGAAGCTAGAAATCAATCACAAGAGGAAATTTGGAAAGAACCCAAATACATGGAGACTAAACAGCATCCTTCTAAAGAATAAATAAATAAACCAGGAAATTAAAGAAGAATTGAAAAAAATCATGGAAACAAATGATAATGAAAACACAATGGTTCAAAATCTGTGGGACATAGCAAAGGCCATCCTGAGAGGAAAATATATAGCGGTACAAGCCTTTCTCAAGAAACAAGAAAGGGGGGGGGGGAGTCAAGATGGCAGAGAAGTAGCAGGCTGAGACTACTTCAGCTAGAAGATCATCTAGATAGCTTACGTAAAGATTGCAAACACCTACAGATCCAATAGCATATCGAAGAGAAGAACAGCAATTCTAGAAACAGAAAATCAACCACTTTCTGAAAGGTAGAACTGGTGGAGAAGTGAATCCAAAGCAACGGGAAGATAGACCCCGGGGGGTGGGGCCAGCTCCCGGCAAGTGGCAGAGCAACAGAGCACAAAATCAGGACTTTTAAAAGTCTGTTCTGCTGAGGGACATCGCTCCAGAGGCTAAACCAGGGTGAAGCCCACACGGGGTCAGCATGGCCTCAGGTCCCTCAGGGTCACAGAAGAATCAGGGGTGTCTGAGTGTTGCAGAGCTTGGCCCCTCCCCCAGAAGATCAATGAGAAATACAGCCAAGACCAAGTTCACCTACCAAGGAGTGCAGTTTCAATACCAAGGAGAGCAGCAGAATTCCAGAGGAGGAGAAAGCAAAGCACGGAACTCATGGCTTCCTCCCCATGATTCTTTAGTCTTGCAGTTAATTTAATTTTTTTTCTTTTTCAATTTTTTTCTCTTCTTCTCTTAAAATTTTTTTAACTTTTACCCTTTTCCTTTTTAACGTTTTTTAGTGAGTTTATCTAATATATATATTTTTTTCTTTTTTATACTTTTTCTTTATTCATTATCTTTTTTTAATTGTTTCTTTTCTTTTCTTTTTTTTTTTCTTTTGGAACCTCTTTTTACCCCCTTTCACCCCACCTCACGATTGGGATCTCTTCTAATTTGGCTAAAGCATATTTTCCTGGGGTTGTTGCCACCCTTTTAGTATTTTACTTGCTCCTTCATATACTCTTATCTAGACAAAATGACAAGGCGGAAAAATTCACCACAAAAAAAAAGAACAGGAGGCAGTACTGAAGGCTAGGGACCTAATCAATATAGATATTGGTAATATGTCAGATCTAGAGTTCAGAATGACGATTCTCAATGTTCTAGCTGGGCTCGAAAAAGGCATGGAAGATATTAGAGAAACCCTCTCAGGAGATATAAAAGCCCTTTCTGGAGAAATAAAAGAACTAAAATCTAACCAAGTTGAAATCAAAAAAGCTATTAATGAGGTGCAATCAAAAATAAAGGCTTTCACTGCTAGGATAAATAAGGCAGAAGAAAGAATTAGCAATATAGAAGACCAAATGACAGAGAATAAAGAAGCTGAGCAAAAGAGAGACATGAGCTACTGGACCACGAGGGGAGAGTTCGAGAGATAAGTGACACCATAAGACGAAACAACGTTAGAATAATTGAGATTCCAGAAGAAGAAGTAAGAGAGAGGGGAGCAGAAGGTATACTGGAAAGAATTATTGGAGAGAATTTCCCCAATATGGCAAAGGGAACAAGCATCAAAATCCAGGAGGTGCAGAGAACGCCCCTCAAAATCAATAAGAATAGGCCCACACCCCGTCACCTAATAGTAAAATTTACAAGTCTTAGTGACAAAGAAAAAATCCTGAAAGCAGCTCGGGAAAAGAAGTCTGTAAAATACAATGGTAAAAATATTAGATTGGAAGCTGAATTATCCACAGAGACCTGGCAGGCCAGAAAGAGCTGGCACGATATATTCAGAGCACTAAATGAGAAAAACATGCAACCAACAATACTGTATCCAGCTAGGCTATTATTGAAAATAGAAGGAGAGATAAAAATCTTCCAGGACAAACAAAAACTGAAAGAATTTGCAAACACCAAGCCAAACCAGCTCTACAGGAAACATTGAAAGGGGTCCTCTAAGCAAAGAGAGAGCCTACAAGTGGTAGATCAGAAAGGAACAGAGACAATATACAGTAACAGTCACCTTACAGGCAATACAATGGCACTAAATTCATATCTCTCAATAGTTACCCTGAATGTTAATGGGCTAAATGCCCCAATCTAAAGACACAGGGTATCAGATGGATAAAAAAACAAAAGCCTCCAAGAATCTCATTTTAAGCCCGAAAACACCTCCAGATTTAAAGTGAGGGGGTGGAAAAGAATTTACCATGCTAATGGACATCAGAAGAAAGCAGGAGTGGCAATCCTTAGATCAATTAGATTTTAAGCCAAAGACTATAATAAGAGATGAGGAAGGACACTATATCATACTCAAAAGGTCTGTCCAACAAGAAGATCTAACAATTTTAAATATCTATGCCCCCAACGTGGGAGCAGACAACTATGGCACTAAATTCATATCTATGGGTTTTTTGTTTTTTTTTAATGAAAAACCCACCGCAAATATCATAGAAAATCAAAGAAACACATCAACAATCATACAATAATAGTAGGGGACTTTAACACTCCCCTAACTGAAATCGACAGATCATCCAAGCAAAAGATCAACAAGGAAATAAAGGCCTTAAATGACACACTGAACCAGATAGACATCACAGATATATTCGGAACATTTCATCCCAAAGCAACAGAATACACATTCTTCTCTAGTGCACATGGAAAATTCTCCAGAATAGATCACATCCTCGGTCCTAAATCAGGTCTCAACCGGTATCAAAATATTTGGGATCATTCCCTGCATATTTTCAGACCACAATGCTCTGAAGCTAGAACTCAACTACAAGAGGAAATTTGGAAAGAACCCAAATACATGGAAACTAAATAGCATACTTCTAAAGAATGAATGGGTCAACCAGGAAATTAAAGAAGAATTGAAAAAATTCTTAAAACAAATGATAATGAAAACACAACGGTTCAAAATCTGTAGGACACAACAAAGGCAGTCCTGAGAGGAAAATATATAGTGGAACAAGCCTTTCTCAAGAAACAAGAAAGGTCTCAAGTACACAACATAGCACTACACCTAAAGGAGCTGGAGAAAGAACAAGAAAGAAACCCTAAACCCAGCAGAGAAGAGAAATCATAAATATCAGAGCAGAAATCAATGAAATAGAAACCAAAAAAACAATAGAACAAATCAACAAAACTAGGAGCTGGTTCTTTGAAAGAATTAATAAGATTGATAAACCCCTGGCCAGACTTAACAGAAAGAAAATAGAAAGGACCCAAATAAATAAAATCATGAATGAAAGAGAAGAGATCACAACTAACACCAAAGAAATACAAACAATTATAAGAACAATTCTATGAGGAACTCTATGCCAACAAATTTGAAAATCTGGAAGAAATGGATGCATTCCTAGAGACAGATGAACTACCACAACTGAACAAGGAAGAAATAGAAAGCCTGAAAAGACCCATAACCAGTAAGGAGATTGAAACAGTCATCAAAAATCTCCAAACAAAAGCCCAGGGCCAGACAGCTTCCCCGGGGGAATTCTACCAAACATTTAAAGAAGAACTAATTACTATTTTCCTGAAACTGTTCCAAACAATAGAAATGGAAGGAAAACTTCCAAACTCATTTCATGATGCCTGCATCACCTTGATCCCAAAACCAGACAAGGATCCCATCAAAAAAGAGAACTTCAGATCAATATCCTTGATGAGCACAGATGCAAAAATTCTCACCAAAATACTAGCCAATAGGATTCAACAGTACAGTAAAAGGATTATTCACCACGACCAAGTGGGATTTATTCCAAGGTTGCAAGGTAGGTTCAACATCCGCAAATCAATCAATGTGATACAACACATCAATAAAAGAAAGAACAAGAACCATATGATACTCTCAATAGATGCTAAAAAAGCATTTGACAAAGTACAGCATCGCTTCCTGATCTAAACTCTTCAAAGTGTAGGGATAGAGGGCACATACATCAATATTATCAAAGCCATTTATGAAAAACCCACCGCAAATATCATTCTCAATGGAGAAAATCTGAAAGCTTTTCCCCTAAGGTCAGGAACATGGCAGAGATGTCCATTATCATCACTGCTATTCAACACAGTACTAGAAGTCCTAGCCTCAGCAATCAGACAACAAAAGGAAATTAAAGGCATCCAAATCAGCAAAGAAGAAGTCAAACTATCACTCTTCGCAGATGATATGATACTATATGTGGAAAACCAAAAAGACTCCACTCCAAAACTGCTAGAACTTGTACAGGAATTCAGTAAAGTGTCAGAATATAAAATCAATGCACAGAAATCAGTTGCATTTCTCTACACCAACAACAAGACAGAAGAAAGAGAAATTAAGGAGTCAATCCCATTTACAATTGCACCCCAAACCATAAGATACCTAGGAATAAACCTAACCAAAGAGGCAAAGAATCTATACTCAGAAAACCTAAAGTACTTGTGAAAGAAATTGAAGAAGACACAAAGAAATGGAAGAATGTTCCATGCTCCAGGATTGGAAGAATAAATATTGTGAAAATGTCTATGCTACCTAAAGCAATCTACACATTTAATGCAATTCCTATCAAAGTACCATCCATCTTATTCAAAGAAATGGAACAAATAATTCTAAAATTTATATGGAACCAGAAAAGACCTCGAATAGCCAAAGGGATATTGAAAAAGAAAGCCAAAGTTGGTGGCATCACAATTCCGGACCTCAAGCTCTATTACAAAGCTGTCATCATCAAGACAGCATGGTACTGGCACAAAAACAGATACATAGATCAATGGAACTGAATAGAAAGCACAGAAATAGACCCTCAACTCTATGGTCAACTAATCTTCGACAAAGCAGGTAAGAATGTCCAATGGAAAAAAGACAGCCTCTTCAATAAATGGTGTTGGGAAAATTGGACAGCCACGTGCAGAAAAATGAAATTTGGCCATTTCTTTACACTACACATGAAAATAGACTCAAAATGGATGAAGGACCTCAATGTGAGAAAAGAATCCATCAAAATCCTTGAGGAGAACACAGGCAGCAACCTCTTCGACCTCAGCCGCAGCAACATCTTCCTAGGAACATCGCCAAAGGCAAGGGAAGCAAGGGCAAAAATGAGCTATTGGGATTTCATCAAGATCAAAAGCTTTTGCACAGCAAAGGAAACAGTTAACAAAACCAAAGGACAAGTGACAGAATGGGGGAAGATATTTGCAAACAACATATCAGATAAAGGGCTAGTATCCAAAATCTATAAAGAACTTAGCAACCTCAACACCCAAAGAACAAATAATCCAATGAAGAAATGGGCAGAGGACGCTGCCTTCAGCTCAGGTCATGATCCCAGGGTCCTGGGATCAAGCCCCGCATCGGGCTCTCTGCTCAGCCAGGAGCCTGCTTCCTTCTCTCTCTCTCTGCCTGCCTCTCTGCCTGCTTATGATCTCTCTCTGTCAAATAAATGAATAAAATCTTTTAAAAAATGGGCAGAGGACATGAACAGACATTTCTGCAAAGAAGACATCCAGATGGCCAACAGTCACATGAAAAAAATACTCTACATCACTCGGCATCAGGGAAATACAAATCAAAATCACAATGAGAAACTACCTCACACCAGTCAGAATGGCTAAAATAAACAAGTCAGGAAATGACAGATGCTGGCAAGGATGCGGAGAAAGAGGAACCCTCCTACACTGTTGGTGGGAATGCAAGTTGGTGCAACCACTCTGGAAAACAGCATGGAGGTTTCTCAAAAAGTTGAAAAGAGAGCTACCCTATGACCAAGCAATTGCACTGCTAGGTATTTACCCTAAAGATACAAATGTAGTGATCCGAAGGGGCATGTGCACCTGAATATTTATAGCAGCAATATCCACAATAGCAAACTATGCAAAGAACCTAGATGTCCAGCAACAGATGAATGAATAAAGAAGATGTGGTGTATCTATACACAGGAATACTATGCAGCCATCAAAAGAAATGAAATCTTGCCATTTGCAATGACATGGATGGAACTAGAGAGTATTATGCTGAATGAAGTAAGTCAATCAGGGAAAGACAATTATCATATGATCTCCCTGATATGAAGAATTTGAGAGGCAACGTGGGGGACTTTGGGGGTAGGGAAGGAAAAAATAAAACAAGATGGGATAGGGAGAGAGACAAACCATAAGAGACTCTTAATCTCACAAGACAAACTGAGGGTTGCTGGGGGGAGGAGTTCGAGAGAGGGTGGTGGACTTATGGACAATGGGGAGGGTATGTGCTATGGTGAGTGCTGTGAAGTGTGTAAACTTAGCAATTAACAGACCTGTACCCCTGGGGCTAATAATAGATTATATGTTTATTAAAAAATTTAAAAATTAAAAATTAAAAAAAAAGAATTATAAGTAACATGCACAAATTTAATGAGGACTAGAGCAACTTTCTCCCCACTGGAGCCATGGTGGGGAATTTCTATAATGTGTGAAAGGACCTGATCAAGATGGAGGGCCACTGGTGGAATCAGTATTTTCAGCACTCCTGCAGTTGATGTGTTTTTGGTTTTGCATTTAGTAATAAGATTGTTTTTGGAACTATGAAAAATATAACTGTATGTGTGACACTTAAAATGGTTATAAATTTATATTTTCCCATCTAATACTGTTACTACTCTGTAACTCCCTAAAAAAAAGAAAAACCAAAAGCTATAATTAACCAAAATGACAATAGTAGTTACAATAGAGCAGGAGGTCCACAAACTATTCCCATGCCAGGCTAGCCTCCGTTTGCTAAATAAAATTTTATTGAAACACAACCTTGACCATATGCTTACAACCTCTCTATACCTGCTTTTACACTACAAAGACAGAGTTGAGTTGTTGCAATAAAGAACCTAAAGTTGTTGCAATAAAGAACACCTAAAATATTTACCATTTGGCTCTCTACAGAAATCATTTGTCAATAATTGCCCTGGAATGATATACTATGGAGAGGTATTTTTTTATTTTATGTTTCAGTATTTCTTAGTGTTTCCTCAATGACCTTTTGTTCCATATCCATCCACTCCATATTAACTGTCCTACTCTGGATAAATGCTTAATATGTCCTAAGTTTAATTTCCTCTTTTGAAAACAGAAAATATAATTATATTTACCTGAAGGAATGGGTCAGAGGAATAACTTAAATTATACACATAAACTTATTACAAGCATGCCTACCACTCAATACATTGAAGCATTACATTACTTATATGGATTATGGTTATTTAAACATAATATAACAAAATAGGAAATAAAACCCATAACTTACTGTTCTCTTTTCTTTTTATTTTAAATAATAAAAATGAGTGAAAATGGAAAGCTTTTCCTTTTAGACATGTCTAATAGAGCACCTGCCATTGACAACCCGGAACACAACCAGACCTATGGATTTCCTTACTGTCTATGACAAGTTTTGAGATACAATGGCAGATGTGATAATTGATAACAGAGTAGTGAGGGCCAAAAATACCCAATAAAATATTTATTATCTGACCCTTTACAGTAAAAACTTGGCAGCACCTCCTGTGTAAAAAAGAGTAAGGGTATGAATTTTTAAGTATAATGAAAACTGTATAATGAAAACTCAAGATGCAATGAGAAAATATATTGATAAAGCTTACTCAATGAAAATTAAAACAAAGCTTGTGTGGTAAAAAGCTGCATAAATTAAATCAAAGGATAAATGACAAACCATGAAGGAATATTTGCAACCTCTTTAACACATAGTGGTAAACTAGCCCCAGAATAAAAATACTTTTTTAAAAAATGAAGGTAAGACATTTAAAATATCCTGTTGGAAAATGGCAAAAGACATGAAAAGCCTACTCATGAAGACAAATATAAAAATAGCTCTTAATTAAATACATACATGCTCATCTTCACTTTTAATAAGGTAAATATCAATTAGAATCACATTAAGATACCATTTCTCATTCATGAGACTGGCAAGATCTACTAATAGCCAGCCCTTAGTAAGGCTCAATGATCAAGACAATTGGGTACTGGAGAATGCATAGATATATAGATAAGAGGGTCAGAAACCAGAAATAGGACAACATTATAAATGGTTAATTAATTTCTTTTTTAAAATTTCTTATTTATTTGACACAGAGAGAGAACAAACAAGAAGGGACAGAAGGAGAAGAAGAAGACTCCCCACTGAGCAGGGAACCCAATGTGTGGCTCTATACAAGACCCAAGCAGAAGGCAGATGCTTAACCAACTGAGTCACCCAGGCACCACTCCCAGTTAACTAATTTCTAACACAATGCCAAGGAAATCCAATAAAGAAAGAATATACTTTTTCCCAAATAAGACTGGAACAATTGTTCATCTACATGAAAAACAAAACAACAACAAAAAACCACCATATAACAAACTGTATTTACAATAGATTCTAAGCATAAATGTATAACCTAAAAAATCTCCTAGATAAAAATACAGAACTAAATTTTGGTGACTGTGATTTAGGCAAAGACATATAGGACACAAAAATCAAGGTGATTTAAAAAAACTTGATAAATTGCACTTATTCAAAATGAACATCTCTGCTCTATGCAAGATTAAAAATAGAAGGAAAATGGAAAATTTCAGAAAAATGGAAGCAAAAGATGTAGACTAGAAGAAAATATTTTTAAAAGACAAATCAGAAAATTTATCCAAACCCAAATACACAACACTATGAGTGAACCCTAATGAAAACTATGAATTTTGTGTCATAATGTGTCAATGTAGATTCATCAATGGTAACAAATAACCACTCGGTGGGGGATGTCAATAGTGGGGGAGGTTGTTCCTGTGTAGGAAAATGGGGTATATGAGAAGTCTTTGTATTTTCCAATTGATTTTGCTGTGAACTTAGACCTGCTCTAAAAAATAAAGTCTATTTTTAAAAATGAAAAAAAAAAAAAAAAAAGACAAATCAGAGAAAAGACTGGCATTCAGAATTTAGGAAGAAATACCAAAACACAAAAATAGGAAAAGAAACTCAATTAAGAAATGGAAACAAAAGATGGTAGACTTTGGGCAGAAGTCACCTGGAATTTAATTCTCTTCTGTTTTTGATAGAATTTTTTAAATTCATTTTTTATTTTCAGCGTATCAGTATTCATTATTTTTGCACCACACCCTGTGCTCCATGCAATCCGTGCCCTCTATAATACCCATCACCTGGTACTCCAACCCCCCCCCCACCACCACTTCAAACCCCTCAGATTGTTTTTTAGAGTCCATAGTCTCTCATGGTTTACCTCCCCTTCCAATTTCCCCCAACTTCCTTCTCCTCTATAACTCCCCATATCCTCCATGCTATTTGTTATGCTTCACAAATAAGTGAAACCATAGGATAATTGACTCTCTCTGCTTGACTGATTTCACTCAGCATAATCTCTTCCAGTCCCATCCATGTAGCAATATGTAGAAGAATGAAACTCGACCATTCTCTTACACCGTACACAAAGATAAACTCAAAATGGATAAAAGACCTCAATGTGAGACAGGAATCCATCAAAATCCTAGAGGAGAACATAGGCAGTAATCTCTTCGATATCAGCCACAGCAACTTCTTTCAAGGTATGTCTCCAAAGGCAAAGGAAACAAAAGCGAAAATAAACTTTTGGGATTTTATCAAAATCAAAAGCTTCTGAACAGCAAAGGAAACAGTCAAGAAAACAAAGAGGCAACCCACGGAATGGGAGAAGATATTTGCAAATGACAGTACAGACAAAAGGTTGATATTCAGGATCTATAAAGAACTCCTGAAACTCAACACACACAAAACAGACAATCATATCAAAAAATGGGCAGAAGATATGAACAGACACTTCTCCAATGAAGACATACAAATGGCTATCAGAAACATGAAAAAATGTTCATCATCACTAGCCATCAGGGAGATTCAAATTAAAACCACATTGAGATATCACCTTACACCAGTTAGAATGTTTTTGATAGAATTTTAACATAAAGAAAATACAAAAACAACAACAAAAATAGGAGAGAGGACCCATATGGGCTTAGAAATGCAGAGAGCTCAAAATGGCAATATGACCATTTTACAATAATCAGGACAAACTGAAATGTAATGACTTTGAACCCACTGAAGAACTGAGGTTGGAGGTAAAGATAACAACTCCGGTGTTACCAAACACCAGAGATGGGTGAGCACTTGCAGGGAAAATCAGGAGGTGAGCATTTGCTCACCACGGACAGATGTTGTCAAACACATTCAGCTAGTCACAAGATTAAAGTGGAATGTGTTAATAAAATAATGAGAAAACATCCATCAAAGGGATAGAAATGAAATACGCAAAAATCCAAAGTCCTTCATTAGAGATGAGAACGGGATAATTTTGAAAATGAAGTGACCAGCACAATTTCCTAGCAAGATGGCTGTCTCCAGACCCAGAAAAAGTGGCAGCTTGTGCAGAGGGATCTCTGTGGACCACAGCTGGGAGCCATTAGAAAAAGCCTGCCTCCTTCCTTCAGTAGGAGAAGGAAAGCTTCTGGCCTTTGCTGCTTTCCCTGCCCTCCCAACCAGGGGATCCAGGCAGTGTTGGTTCAGTTCTATCAGGTGGTTGCTCAAGCCAAGGCTCAAGGGTTTGGAACCAGGCTTTGGGGCAGTATCTGAAAGGGCTCCCTCTGTGCTGACCAGGTCCTGGAGCACGCTGTGCATATGCAAACCGTCTGCTCTTCAGAACAAAAATATCTTGGGGATCCAGGGGTGGGAGGCAAGCTGGCTACCCATACCTGGGCTTCCTCCAGCTGGTCGAGAAACCAGTGCTCTGGGACAGAAGGGCCATCTTTTCTGTAGTTATCAGATGCTCATCGCTCTTACTTCACCTAGGACCACAGTAGAAACAGTCTATCAATTTTTGCATGCTGTCTGCATGAGTTACAGCCTCATCTCCTCTGAATGTGAATGAAGCTCAAGTTAGACATACAGCAAGAGAATATGAATGGCAACCAGAAGGGCCACATCCTACTTTTCCAATGGGAATGGACTAAATCCATTGATTTCAATGGATTGAATTGAGAAGTAAGTGTCTCAATTCATTGTCTTTTATCACAGAAATGAGGTCACTTCGCTCACAAATCCTGTGGTCCAGCAGATGCACAATCATTCTCTGCTGGGCATCTTCAAATCTCCCATACCTCCTGATATCCACATCCTTCTGAAACCAAATTTGGAGGGGCCCTCTTCCTTACCGACCCTAAAGTCCCAAGCACTCGACTGGACTCCCCCGTTTCAAGCAGAGGATATTGCTATAAGACACTGCCATCTATGGATGTTGGAAATGGTGTTACTTGCCCAATCTCCTAGCAAGCTGGCCATCTCAGGAATCAGAAACACCAGTGTGCTTTGGCTAAAGGAAACCCCCATTGACCCAACTGGCAACTCTTGTCAGTCAGAGGCCTGTGTTGTTCGATCATGGGAAGAGAGCAAATTTGGCTCTTGGGCTCTTGGCTCTTTCTCCTGCAATTCCCATCAGTAGATCAAGGCAGCAGTGGCTCAGTGGTAGCAGGTGGGTGCTTGTGACTGATACTCAGTGTTTGGAACT
Organism: Mustela nivalis; assembly: GCF_964662115.1. Classification (NCBI taxonomy): domain Eukaryota; kingdom Metazoa; phylum Chordata; class Mammalia; order Carnivora; family Mustelidae; genus Mustela; species Mustela nivalis. Next base: position 103,941,216 of record NC_139031.1, on the reverse strand, counting down.
GGAGTTTGGACAGTATTATTGGAAAGGGCTCTTTCTGTATTGAGCGGTTCCCAGAGCATACTTCACATTTGTGAACCTCCTACTTTTCAGAACGCAGGTATCTAGGTCATTTAAGGGTGGTCGGGAAGCTGCCTGCCAAACACCACATTTGTGGCAGCTGACTAAGCAGCAATCATTAAGGGACAACACAGCCAGTTTTTTGTTTTTGTTTTGTTTTGTTTTGTTTTCCAGGGTGGGGGAAATATTGGACACTGATTAAATTGTATAGCAGAGGACTAGTATGGGAACTCACCAGTAAATCCTGAAGGGATTTCCTAGTATGGAAAAAGAGCCAAGGGATGGAAATAGATACAGAGGGCTGGCATTCTTCAATTGAGATGAGAATGTGATTTGGACAAAAATTACGTAACTACCACAATTCCCTAGCGAGCTAAGCCTGTCAGGAATAAGAAACACCTTTGGACTTGGGCAAAGGGAACCTCCATTGGCTACATCTGGGAGTCTTGTCAGCAAGAGGTCTGAATATTACCAGATAAAAGGGAAAGAAAACTTCTGTCCTTGGCTCTCTTTCCTGTCCTTCCCATCAGTGAATCCAGGTAGCAGTATCTCAGGGATAACAGGGGTGCTTTGCGGGGAACGGGGAGCAAATCTCAAGTGTCTACCTGGGACTTAGTGCTGTAATCAACTCAGATGTTCTTTCCATGTAACTCGTGCCATGAAGTGTTCAGTACATGTGTGAACCATCTTCTCTTCATGATGAATCAAGTCAATCAGCCAGGGGATGGAGACAAGCTGTATCAGCAAGCTGACACCAAGAACTCAGCAGGTGTGTGTGTGTATGCCCGGGTTTGTGATCATTATATGTGCAGTGTGTGGTGTGGTATATGTGTGTAGATGGATTTTTTGGAGTGTGATGTAAGTCTGATAGGTATTCTGGTTTGTGTGGTGTCTGTGTGGTATATGTACATGTGTTGAATATATGGGTGTAGCTGTGTGGCAGAGCTATGGTGTGTGTGGGCAATTCATGAGTGGTGTATGTGTGGTATGTGTTTCATGTGTTGTATGTGTGGTTTGTGTGGGAAGGTGATGTGTTTGGTATGGTGTGTGTTTGGTGTTTGTGTAGTGTATATGGGTGGGGGCATGTGTGGTGTGTATGTGTGATATATGTGCATTGTGTTTGTAGTGTATGTGTTGTGCCTGGGTTATTTGTGTGCTATTTGCATGCCGTATGTATGTGCAGTGTGGTTTTGGGTGGTATATGTGTACCAAGTGTGGTGTATCTATGGTGTGTGCATGGTGTATGTGTGTATGTGTGTGTGTAGTGTATTTCTATGTGGTCCATGTATGGCGTGTGGGTGTGTTTTTTGTGGTACAAGTGTTGTGATTTTTTGGCATATACACACAGGTCACATAAGAACACATGCCACATATATAGGAGAGACTCAACACTTGTACCACAGAAAAGCGCACCAAATATACCAACATACACACCATACATACACCACAATATACCATGCACACCATGCATCTCCCACCAACATAACACCAACATACCAACATACCCACATATACTCTGTCCAAGTCTTGTGAGATCTCCAGCACATCTCGTGAGATTTCTAGCTATATCTCATGAGATCAGATTTGAAATCTTGTGAAAGAGAAGGAGGGGCAAGATGGTAGAGAAGTAGGAGACCCTGTTTTAACTGGTCCCCTAAAGTGACCCTAAATATTTACCAGAACACTCTGAACACCCACGAAATCAGCCTGAGATGTAATATTATACACTTCTGGATCTCTTAGGGGGCAGAAGACATCAATGGAGAGGTAAAGTGGAGTGCAGATGCTCTGAGGGATAAACAGAAGTGGGGGGAAGAGCCACCAGAAGGGACCCATTAGAAAGTAATACCCCAGTATGAAAGTGCCCTGTGGTTGGGGACCAGCATTAACTTGGAGTCTGGTTAAAAGCACTCAAAAAGAGCAAAAGATCTTAAGGGGCAACTGGTAAAATTGAGTGGTCATGGACAGGGACTTAAGCCCATGTTCCCAGGACAGCCACTGCTGGTGACCACCTGTATCAGAGAGGGTTTTCCATTGCTTGCACCACCACTCATCTGGGTGCTCTACCAGCCCCCCACCACACCTGAGAGAGCCTGGAGTGGGTGCTGGGGGCAGTCTCTAGGACTGCATCTTTCCATGACCTGCATGACGATGGGGTCTGAGTGTTCTTCCACAGGTGTCTGAGCCTGGTGTGGGTGGTAGCAGGCAGTCTCTAGGACTTTAGCATTCTGTGACCAGCTGAGGGTATGAATGCTCCCAGCCCATGCCTGAGAGAACCCAGAGCAATCTTTAGTCTGGATCTCTCAGTGGCAGAAGCCTTCCATAAACTGCACAGCCATGGGGTATGAGGGCCCGTAGCATGGGCCTGGACTACAGACAGCAGTGCTGGCAAAGGCAGGCACCAGAAGAAGGTTTCCTGGACCAATATGGCTGGAGGTTTTAGTGGCACGGAAGTGAAATGTGTGGGATTTGGGTGACCACTGAGACAGCTGGGGGTATGCACTGCCTGTGAAAGCTTACACTGTGTAGTGGAGTTTGCAGAGGGGGTGCTTGTGTGTTCTGGACCACCCAGAGGGGATCAGACTGAGGCTTCTCTCTAAAATGGAGGGAGGTCTGGGTGTAAACAGTTTGCATTCCACTAAACCTCCAAAAAGCCACAAAAAACCACCAAAGAACAAAAACTTCCAGAGAACAAAAGTAGGTTTCCAGAGCCCAACACCTTGATAACTTGAAGGGCTACTTAACCCAAGCAAGATTGATGGGAGAACAACATAGTGGACGCCTCCCCCAGAAGGCAAGCCAAAAGAACAAGAGGACAACCACCACAGGGTCCCCATAAAATTGTAAAACTACAATATCAGGGGAAAACAATATATTAAATTCCAGTATTACCCTGACACCTGCATATTTCATAGGTACAACTTTTATTTTTAATTCATTCCCACTATTCTAATTCTTAATTTTTTAACCTATTTACCATCACAATGAGAGGTTCAATACAATAAATTTCATAATAACCTTTAACGTGAACTTTTTTCATACATATACCTGTGTTTTTTTCTTTGTTTTTAATTAATATACATATAGATATAAGCTTCAGGGTAATACTTTTTCCCTATTCAATACTACCCCTATATATAAACCAATTTTAATTTCCCTTCAGCTCAGGAAAGTTGAGTCCTTTAACAAAGATATCAAGATACACCTAGGAAGGGGCGCCTGGGTGGCTCAGTGGATTAAGCCGCTGCCTTTGGCTCAGGCCATGATCTCAGGGTCCTGGGATCGAGCCCCGCATCGGGCTCTCTGCTCAGCAGGGAGCCTGCTTCCCCCTCTGTCTCTGCCTGCCTCTCTGCCTACTTGTGATCTCTCTCTCTGTCAAATAAAATAAATAAAATCCTTAAAAAAAAAAAAGATACACCTAGGAAGAACTGAAATAACCTTCCTTGCCCACATCTAGGGTTTATAATGACCCTCGCATATTATTCCTCTGTCAGTGTTTCTGTGGGTTTTTTTTTTGTTGTTGTTGTTGTTCTGGTATTATAGAAATCTTACTTTTGAGGTTCATTTTGGCTGAGTTCTTCTGTTTTTCTAGTCAATTCCTTTTGAAGTTCTTTTTGTTTGTCATTTTTGTTTATACACCTTATAAATCTTTGTTTTGGGGCTCATTTTGGCTGGGTTTTCTCTCTTTTTTTCCTCTTTCTCTCTCTTTTTCTTTTTTCTTCCTTTTTGGTGGTGGCTTCTAACTGCTCCAAAATGTTCCAGGGTGCACCTTGCCTGGATTGTGGTTGATATACTCAGCTACACTTCCCTCACCAAAATGACTGTGAGGAGGAACACCCAATGGAGGAAAAATTCAGAGACTGCACCCTCTCCATGAGAACTATTGGATATGGACATGAACAGTAAGTCAGAAAGGGAATTCTGGGTAACAATTATCTAGGCAATGGCTAGGTTGGAGAAAACCATTAGTGACAACATAGAACCTCTAAGGGAGGAAGTGAGAGCTGACCTGGCAGAAATTAAAAATGCTATCATAGAGATCCACTCCAATCTAAATACTCTAACAGCTAGGGTAACCAAGGCAGAAGATAGAATTAATAATATAGAGGACAAACTGATAGAGAAAAAGGATCAGGAGGAAGCCTGGAACAAACAGCTTAGAATCCATGAAAACAGAATTAGAGAAATAAATGATGCCATGGGAGGTTCCAACAGCAGAATTATTGGGATCCCTGAGGGGTGGAAAAAGAGAAGACTGGAATATATAGTAGAACAAATTCTGGATGAAAATTTCCTCAATCTGGGGAATGGAACAAGAGTTCGTGTCCTAGAGGCAGAAAGGAAACCCACCAAGATCAATGAATCTAGAAAGACCTCCAGACACTTGGTTGTGAAACTCACAAATTTCAAATCCTAGCTTCCTGCTTGAAAAGTCCAGTTTTGAATGTATTGTTACTTACACTGATTTCTAATACCCTCTCCTGGCCATTTCAGGTATATCACACACTTTGTAGTCCTCTTTATTGTTCCCCAGGTAAGGTCCGTTACAGCAAAGGATCAGCTTAGTGAGTGGAGGGGCCCAGAAATACAATGCCAGAGCCCTGTTTTACCAATTGTATAAAAAGTGTGCTTGGTAATCTTAGGTAAGTGGCTTCTTCTGGCAGGTTTTCTTTGTCCCCAGCCTCAAATGAAAGGATTGTGTTACGTTTGTGAAAACTATCGAGTACTGCTGGTACATAATGAATCTTTACGTTTATATAAAGGGCGTACTGTTCCTGTCAGCCTATTTGTATGAGACAGAGGGAGAGACAGAAAAAGAGAGAGAGAGAGAGGAGGAGGATGACAGTGGTCCCATATGGACATCAAGGTTTGTAAAATAGTTTGGGGACTGCAGAAAAACTGGGAAAAGGGGAAGCAGGGAGGTCAAGGGGACATTAAAGACCAAGGTCTTCCCTGGCAGGGATGAGGACTACTTCTAGATCAGGTTGCAGCAATTGCATGATTCTGTGGGGGAGGAGGCACTGGCAGGGGTCTGTTGTCTGGAAAATGAAGAACCCATGTTTGCAGGCCCGGCACTTTGAAGAAAGGAGGACCCTCAGGGATGCACTGTGGGTGGCTTTTTGAAAGAAGTTCATTGATGCAAAGTCTCAGTGAATGTGGCCCCTGTGTGCAGTAATGTACACTGAACAAGAACTTGACAAATGTTTAATGAATAAATGCACATGTGGACTTGGGAGCCATAATTGGACACTCTGAAGGAAACATTCTCTGGACAGCTGGAACATACACCAAGGGACTGAGGATCATGGAGCCCCACCTGACCCCCACCTCCAGCATACACTGGAGAAGCAAGAAAAATTAGTAATGTGATAGAGAAGGAACAGAGCAAGGAAACAAGAAGATGCTTTCTTGGGCCTAGGGTTTGGAGAGGTTTGGTGGCATCATCAAATGCCACAGAAATCACTTGGTCACGGGCAGGTTTCTGCAGAGCAGAGCACAGGACACAGAGGATAGTGGTATTTGTCCCTGGGCCAGGGAGGGCATGAGGGAATCTGCCAGGCAGCAATGTCCTTGGACATGGTGCTTCTACCATGCACCTGCTTTCTGTGGCTTTCCAATCCATTATCAAGTGTTCTTACAGAGCGCAGAGCAGCCCACCCTGGCAGGTGGCAGAGAAATAAGCACACGGCTCCGACCTGACCTTCAAGCATGAGACCACCTGAGCGTTGGACTGGAATTCTCAGGGGACTGGGCATATGCTGGGTTCTAGGAAACAGGAGACTTCAGATATCTTTTTAAAGAGCTTCGGGGTACCTGGCCTTCCTCTTGATTTGCAAAGATTTAAGGGTTGTGTCTCAGTCAGCATTTAAGCTTAAAACAGTCACCTTGTGCTGCCGTTAAGCAAATGAGAAAAGGGTAAGCCAGGAATCACAGTCCATTGGGGTTGACTAGTGAGCTTATTCAAGCACACTCGGGGGGCTTTTATGAACAACACATCAGCCTTGGCGTGTGCCTTGAGTGCTGCTGCTCTCGAGCAGCCCAGGGTCCTCCTGGAGACATCTCATGCAGGACAAGGAGAAAGTAGGTCTGAATCAGGCCAGGGGCAAGAATGAATGGAACTTCATGGCTGTGAACTTCCGAGGTTTGCTGAGAAATTATCAGCCACCATCTTCTCCACACAGCCACCAGATGTGGCTGCTTCCATTTACCCAAGTCCCAGGAAGACTGTGGTGTTTGCCACCTTCAAGGGGGATGTGTGGCGCTCATATCCAAAGTTTGGCATGTCATGTTTATAAGCAACTCAGCTAGGTTCTGGGTAAACACCAGAAGGCAGCTCAGGCTCCTCTAGAAAGATCAGTGGAGTACCAGAAAGGCACACAAGCCTCTGTCGAAGGTTTCCAGGTGTTCAGCCACGTGACTCAAGTGTGGCATTAGCACTGAGGTGCAGCCTCTGTACCTTACTGATCTCTCATAAATGCTGCAGTTTCCCCAAGACTGTTTCTTTGCTGGGCCATCACCATGGGCTGTGGGTTCTTGCTGTGAGTTCTCCAACAGCCTGATCAGAGGCGTCTGTCTGTGACACAAGAGGGCTCTGCATTCAGGGCCGGCACCCCCGTTTCCCCTCAGTGCAGGCCATGGTGGAGATAGTGGCCGTGTGACAGCATGTTGCATGGAGCTATTCCCGTCCCTGGGCTCCAGTTGTGCTGAGATACCATTAAAATTCAAAGCGAGAGAGGGCTTGTTTGGCAGTCATAAACTTCACTCAGGATTAAATGAGTCTGTTTCTGATATTGGTAGGGGTGCCAGTTGGGTGTCTGTTCAATAATACCTACAGGCTTGCTCTGTGTGATTCTTTGAAGGGCCTTGGAATTATTCGAAAGTTCACGTGCCACTGGGTTTAAAGAGAAATCTGAAAACACAAATAGTGAGCGTGGGTACGGCTTGCTGGGTCAGGGCCATTTGGAGTAAAGCATTGCTACAGATTTGCTAACGTATGACCCCAGTATGTGCCTATGATGGCTTGGTGACCTCAGAACTTGAGCCAGACTAACTGGAGAAAGAGACGGGCAAAGAGCTTCCACACTAGTAACCCATGTTCCCTAGAAAATCTACTGAGTGGAAAAGAAAATTCACACCATTTCTTTGTACATTTCTGGAGAAGACCCATTTCCCACCCTCTTCCCCCTCAGCCTCATTTTCAGTCCCTTAGACAATCAACAATCATGAATATTTTTGAAGGAAATATTTTGACTACTCTTCTTTGGTGTTGAAATTAAACCAGGACAAAATGACTAAGTAAGCACCTTCCATTTTGGAAGGACTTGTTAAATTCATCTAGGAATGTTATAGGTGTGGGCAAAACCTACCTAAGAAACCATGTGCTGCCAGGCTGCACACCTGGGAAGCCACTATGGTGTTAGGGTGAGTGTGGGGGGGATTGCAGAATAACTGCTCCAGGAGAGGCAGCAATTGTTATTTCAAGAACATCAGGTGCGTTTTATTACAAGAATTGAAATTTCAGTCTCATTGGTAACTTCTCCGTGTACTCCAATATCAGAAGCAGCCTCTTATTATCAATCTCATATTGCTGCAATTTATTTGTTTAATAACCAGCTATGCTACTGGGAAGTGCTCCTTGTTTTCTTGCGCTAAAGAAGCGTTCATGATGATCCAGCTTTCCTCTCAATTAGCCCCTAGAAAAATCCTGGATCAGTAACAGCTATTTCCCTGTTATCCACCAGTTGGTAATCCACCAGACTGGTGTCACAAATCAGAAACACGTAGTAAATTCACGAGTCTAATAATGCCCACTCTTGAACAGCTTACATTGTGTACAGGTTTATACCAGCACAAAGAGAGTAAATCAAATAAAAGATGTTTGTTTTAAGAATTCTCTTCTCTGAACAGTGGCCCAGTGAATTGGCTTTTCCATTCCAGGTGATCTATAGGTTTTAAAGTATTTACAAGCATCAACATGGCAGAAAGAAAAGTGACTGAAAAAATGAGCTGGTGGTAGAGGAAAGTGCTGATTATGAAGGTCATCAGGTTTTCGGTGATACATGGTTGGGTCACAGCTGGCACCTGCCAGGGGCCTCAGTCCACAGCTGTTATTTGTGCTGTAGTCATCGCTGGGTGATCAACAATGACCAGGGGGAAGGGCTTTGGGGAAGGGAGGCAGGTTCCGGAGCATAATCCAGAGGAATAAGCAGATTTCCACACAAATAACAACTCCAACCTGTTTCAGTGTCATAGTATTCGTAGTATCCATACCCTGTTCCAAGTAGTGCCTCCAACTGAACCAAACTTTGTGAAACAAATGACTCCGCAGAAGGAAGCAGGTAATTGCTGGAGGTTACCAAAGGTTTATTTGGAATGACACAGCACTGAAAACATAACTGTTACAGATGACCTGTGGATACAGCATACATCACCTATCTTGTTTTAGGACAATCTGAGAAGATGAGTTGCATAAATATAAAGAGTTGGAAATATATAGGAGCTTTTATTTTTAATAGTGTTCTTTGGGGGTTGACTTTGATGCCCCATCAGCCAGCCAACCTTTAAAAGGGAACACTACAGAGCTGCTCATCCCGACTAGCTTAACTCCAACCACAGCAGCTAGAAGCTTAGATAACAAACCTCTGCTTTCTCCAAAGGGATGGCAGCCATGACATGCTATCTGTCACTGTGTCCTGACAACCACATTACAAAACACAGATACTGTCGACTGTTTTGGCAATAGGATGACTGGTTTTGCCCTGAGGCAAAACTGCACCTCTAATGCCAGATAGAGCAAGAGCAATGCATGTATCAATGACACTTGGGAGGCAAAGAGCTATGATGGAACGAAAGGAAGCAACTATGTATATGTAGCTTCGTGCATACACATAGATCTGAGAGTGACGGCAACTAGCATGTGGAACTGTGTGGCCAGATGTATATAGAGAGGGAGGTGTTGGAAAAGAATGCTTTGTGCAGCAGTTGAGTTTGAAACACAGTCAACTTGAAAGGGAGAGAGAGCACGTGCTCACACCTGTGCAGGGGAAGATAATCTTGTACTACAGGAAAATTCGCCACATCTTCTGCAGGGCAGCCACTCAGGACCATACACTTGGTGCAGAGAAATGAAGGTTCTGGTCTGGAGAAAGCTACTTTAGAAATGGTGGGAAGGGATCAAGGACAATAGTCTCCACAGCTTGGACAAAGCACAAAGAAACCTGTTATGGATAATGCGGGAAACAGTGAGGACTTTTTCTGTAATTTACTTGTTTTTCTTTTCTTTTCTTTTTTTTTTTTTTACACACATGCTCCACTGGTATCTTTCCAAGCTTTGTCTGGCACTAGCCTGTACATCATTAAGAGTACAACAGCAAAAGTGAACTCTTTGGGTTTTCATAGAAGTTTAAAAACCCCAAAACCGGGCTCTTTCTATAATATTCTTGGCCCTAATCCAGGCGCCGGGTGAAGTTCTCTGGAAAGAGGCCTTTGTAGGTGGCAAGGTCTCTGTACTGAAGCCAGTCTGATTCCTTCACTCCTACCAGCCAGCCTGCATCCTGCAAGACAAAGACAGGGTGTTCAAGGTCCAAGAAACTACTGGAAAAGTCTGCACTGCCAACAGTTAACAAAGTAATTTAGTGTAGTGATCCTGTACCAGGATGTTACATTATATATAAGCCAGTGTGCTGAGATAGTTCAATGGGAAGTTGCTAGGTAAAAAAAATAAAAATAAAAATAAATAACAACAAACATTTGAGATGATTTATTTTCTGGATCTGTGAAAGCTAACTGTTAATACAAATAGTATAATTTTGTCTAAAGTAGAGCTCATTGATGTTAACTGGATTATGACATGAGTTCTTAAGGAAAAGGATTAGATTGCTAGCCAGGCAAAGAGAGGACACCACGTGAAAACATGTAATGCATATGAAGGCTCCCTATCCCGTAGGTTAGAGTAAAAAGTGACATGAGGACCAAGGTCAGAATACAGTGTGGACCAGGCCATGGGATGTTTTGTATTCTATCCCGAAGGACTGGCTTATAGGAGAGAACTCTGTGCCCCCAGCTCACGTCATGTGACCCAAATAAACCAGCATACCCAAGGCTTATCAAATAATAGCCACTAGATCTGGGTACTATCCTCTCTGCTGTTGCCGTTATAATCTCTCATTTTTCAAGTTTATATGAACTATAAAGCAGTTTGTTGTCATGATATTCTTGCTGGAAACATTCGCATAGTCTTTATGTATACTTTATCAATTATTCCTCCAAAACACTGGTCCATCTTACAGGAGTAACATAATAAGAATGAAGACATTTAGCCACAGAAAGAAAACTGAAACCACCATGTGTGGCCATTCAGCTTGAGAGACAATACGGTAAAATGAGGAATGGAGGCTGTTACTTGCCCTTGGCCTCTTGCAGATAAGCAGAGCCTGGCTGGAAAAGGCTAAGTGGAAGGAACAGCATGAAACATACAGACTGTATAATGCAAAAACTAGCAGGAAATATATGTATATATATATATTTTTTTAGGTTTTAAAAATTTATTTTTTTTAAGATTTTATTTATTTATTTGACAGAGAGAGAGAGATCACAAGTAGGCAGAGAGTCAGACAGAGAGAGAGAGAGAGAGAGAGAGAAGCAGGCTCCCCGCTGAGCAAAGAGCCTGATGCGGGGCTCAATCCTAGGACACTGAGATCATGACCTGAGCCGAAGGCAGCGGCTCAATCCACTGAGCCACCCAGGTGCCCCCAAAAATTTATTTTTTAAAAGTTAACATGTGCATAAAAGGAAATTGAAAAACACAAGAAGCAAAGAACAAAGTCATCCATAATCACAAGCAGTTTACAATTTGACTTCTAGGTCCCATGTGTGTATCTACAAAAGTAAGCATTTTAATGTAATTAAGACCATAGTTATGTATCATGCTTCTTTACACACCATGAATATTTACCATTTCAAAGTCCCCAAACTATGAGTATTTTGATAACCAAGAATACATTACACCAACTCCATCTGAAAGAAAAAGTGTAATCCTGCCTTTCTCAGCAACAAAGATTTCAGAGAAGAAAGATACTGGCAGGGTTACCATTAAAATACTGCATTCCCTTAATGTTCAATTAAAACAGACATAAGTAAGAGTACACAATGTATAATGCTTCTAAAAGAATTCATTATCCAATCTATACTATTCAAATACTAGCAACGGGGTATGTTTCCATTGAATCACTTAATGTATTCCTATAGTACTTGTCTTGATCATGTTAACCAGTCCACGAAACAGATCCCACTTAGGATGAGGGATGGCCAGATTTAATCTGAAGCAATTCCCAACAGAGTTCAAGTACATCAGATAAAATGAGGTCTCCAAAATTAAACAAAGAAGCTGAATACATTCCCTCTTGATGTAATCTGAGACTATAAACTGATGCTGCTATACAGACTAGAAAGATAAGCATTTAGACAGGCCAATTTTTGAAGGCAGGAAAAAAAAGAAAAACGGAGAAAAAGATGACTCAATAATAATGACTGACTAGGAGGAAGAGTGCCCTCTTTAAAATTATGATGTTATATATGTGAAAGGCAAAGTTACACTTAAAATAAAAGATGATAACTCATTTTTTTCTGAATCTCTGGCAGCATCAAAAGGCCATATTTTCCCCCACAAGTGTCTATAGTTGACTTTATTTACAATGAGTGAAAATTCTAATGGAGCCAAGCAGAGTCATGCATTTTAAAATTGTTTCAATAAAGAAAAAAGTTAAGAACTGGCACAAACTCATAATCAAGATATAGTCTAACATGTGTATTCTGAAATACAATTTATATAGTAAAGTGAAAAACATTAGCCAGTATCAATTAGCCAGTATCAGTATCAATCTCTAGCTAAGGCAAATAGGAAAAATTAAATTTTAACTTCTTAAAGTATGTGATAGATGAAAGATTTACAGTTCTGGCAATGGCAAATAGTTTGTATCAGGTAAGTGTTTCTGCATGAAACACTTATAAACACTAGAATAACTACATATCTTTATATATCCATATGTACATATATTCAACTATTTATATATAGAAATGACTTATAAAACAGCATAAAAAGTTATATGATGGGATTGTTACAAACAATGGGGTTGACATATATAACAATTATTTGAAGGCACTAGCAGTGACCAAAAGCAGGCAAAAACTGGAGAATATTTAACCGTGGAAAGTAAAAAATTGTGATGAATGAGATCTGTGGTAATACAGCTTTCCCCCTGAGGATTATTCTCAAGTCTGTTTGATGCAGGACATTAAAAGGAAGAGTGAAGGGCTTCCAGAGCAGCTGTACTTTTTAACATTTTTTTTTACTTATTTTAGAGAGAGAGTGAGGGCATGAGCAAGGGGAGGGGTAGAGGGGTGGAGGGAGAGAATATGAAACGCAGGCTCCACACCCAGCACAGAACCCAACATGGGGCTCAAGCTCATAATCATGAGAGCATGACCTGAGCTGAAATCAGGAGTTGGAAACTTAAGAGGCTGTGTCACCCAGACATACAAGCAGCTATATTTTTATGGGGGATATTTTAAAAGAGATCTGTAGAGGCAGGTTACAAAATATGCAGAGAAACTTCCCTAAAATCCTGAGCTGCCCCCCAAATTTATAAATATACAGGGTGGTCCCCCAAGGAGTCTGGTAGAAGCAACAGGAGGAAGGCAGAACAGCTGAGAGGAAATTTAAGCCCTGCCAATAAAGAGGAGGCAGTTTGAAGTTTGAATCCCACCAAGTTAGGAAGCTTGGTCAAACCTTCAGGATTTCTACTGAAATTCCAGAAGGGCCATCCTTGGAAGTAAAGGGTATCTCAGGAATAAGAAGTCACCCTAAAAGTAAAGGCAAAATTGAAACAGAATCACCCTAACAAAGTATAAAACAAAGCTTCCATGAATTAAAGCTAATTATCTAGTAACTTACATGTCTGCTAGGGGGGAAAGAAACTAGCTTCAGAGAAAAAAATAGAATCCAGACCCTGCAATGTGTCCAGTATCAATAAAAAATTACTGGATATGAGAAAAAAGAGGAACATACATCCCAATGATAAAAGGCAACTGATACAAATGTGTGCGGAGACGCGCTAGTTTTTGGAGTTAACAGTAGGAAAGTAATGCAGCTACTACAAATATTTACAAGTACCTAACATTGGAAGTGGCTATCATGAAAGAATAGATAGGAAATTTTGGGAAAGAAATGTCAACTAAAATAACAAACAAACAAACAACTACATGAACATTATAGAACTCTGTATGTATAGCATCTGAAATGAAAACCTTACTGGATAAGCTTCACAACCAATTTTAACTTAGCAGAAGAAAAGGTCACTACACTTGAAGACAAACCAATAAAAATAATCCAACCAGAGTACCAGAAAGAAACAGTGCATAAAAAGGACAGTCTTAGACACTGAGAAGTTCAACAGATGAATAATTAAGGAATCACAAAAGAGGAAAAAGAGAATGAGACACCAAAAAAATATAAGAAAAATTAGCTGAAAGTCTTCAAAATATAATGAAAAACATTAGGTTACAAATCTAAGCAGCTCAGTGAACCCCAAGCATGAAAACTACAAAAAATACAAGGCCTAAGCATATTATATTGAACCAATGGAAATCAAAGGTACAGAGAAATTCTTAAAAGTGGTCCGGGAAAAAGGCACATTTACCAGAAACAATGGTGAACAAATGGCAGCTGAATTTTAGTCAGAAAAAGCAGAAAACAGAAAACCATGGGACATCTTTTTTTTTTTTTTTGATTTTTTAAAAGATCATATTTATTTATCTGATAGAAAGATAGAGAGCACAAGGAGGCAGAGTGGCAGGCAGAGGGAGAAGGAGAAGCAGGCTCCCCACGGAGCAGGGAGCCTGATGTGGGACTCAATCCCAGGACCCTGGAATCATGACCTGAGCCAAAGGGAGCCACTTAACCACTCAGCCACCCAGGTGCCCCAGGACAACATCTTTAAAGAGGTGAAAGAAATAAAAGTCAATTCAGAATTCTTCTTCCTACAAAAATACACAGTCACATAGACCAGTGGAACAGACTAGAGTGCCCAGATATCAACCCACAACTCTATGGTCAAACAGTCTTCGACAAAGCAGGAAAAAATAACCAGTGGAAAAAAGACAGTCTTTTCAATAAATGGTGCTGGGAAAATTGGACAGCTATGTATACAAGAATGAAACTCGACCATTCTCTTACACCATACAGAAAGGTAAACTCAAAATGGATTAAAGATCTCAATGTGAGGCAGGAATTGATCAAAATCAGAGGGGAGAACATAGGTAGTACCTCTTTGACATTGGCCACAGCACCTTCTTTCAAGACAGGTCTCCAAAGGCAAGGGAAACAAAAGTGTCTCATGGTTCATCTCCCCCTCTGATTTCCTCCAACCCACTTCTCCTTTCCTTCTAATGTCCTTCATGTTGTTCCTTATGCTCCCCAAGTAAGTGAAATCATATGATAATTGACTCTCTGCTTGAATTATTTCACTCAGCATAATCTCTTCCAGTCCCATCCATGTTGATACAAAAGTTGGGTATTCACCCTTTCTGATGGAGGCATAATATTCCATTAAATATATGGACCATATCTTCTTCATCCATTCATCTGTTGAAGGGCATCTTGGCTCTTTCCACAGGTTGGTGACTGTGGCCATTGCTGCTATGAACATTAGGGTACATATGGCCCTTCTTTTCATTACATCTGTATCTTTGCAGTAAATATCTAGTAGTGCAATTGCAGGGTCATAAGGTAGCTCTATTTTTAATTTCTTAAGGAATCTCCACACTGTTTTCCAAAGTGACTGCACCAACTTGCATTCCCACCAACAGTGTAAGAGGGTTCCCCTTTCTCCACATCCTCTCCAACACGCGTTGTTTCTTGTCTTGTTATTTTGGCCTTTCTAACTGTTGTAAGGTGGTATCTCAATGTGGTTTTGATTTGAATCTCCCTGATGGCTAATGATGATGAACATTTTTTCATATGTCTGTTAGTCGCTTGTATGTCTTCTTTGGAGAAGTGTCTGTTCATGTCTTCTGCCCATTTTTTGACATGATTATCTGTTTTATGAGTGATGAGTTTGAGGAGTTCTTTATAGATCTTGGATATCAGCTCTTTGTCTGTAGTGTCATTTGCGGATATCTTCTCCCATTCCGTGGGTTGCCTCTTTGTCTTGTTGACTGTTTCCTTTGCTGTGAAGAAGTGTTTGATCTTGTTGAAGTCCCAAAAGTTCATTTTCACTTTTGCTTCCTTTGCCTTTGGAGACCTGTCTTGAAAGAAGGTGCTGTGGCCAATGTCAGAGAGGTACTGCCTATGTTCTCCCCTCTGATTTTGTTCAATTCCTGCCTCACATTGAGGTCTTTTATCCATTTTGAATTTACCTTTCTGTATGGTGTAAGAGAATGATCGAGTTTCATTCTTGTATACATAGCTGTCCAATTTTCCCAGCACCATTTATTGAAGAGAATGTCTTTTTTCCACTGGATATTTTTTCCTGCTTTGCTGAAGATTATTTGACCACAGAGTTGGGGATTCATATCTGGGCACTCTAGTCTGTTCCACTGGTCTATGTGTCTGTTTTTGTGCCAGAACTATGCTTTCTTGGTGATCACAGCTTTTGTAGTAAAGCTTGAAATCAGGCAACGTGATGCCCCCACTTTTGTTTTTCTATTTCAAAATTTCCTTTGCAATTCGGGGTCTCTTCTGGTTCCATAAAAATTTTAGGATTGTTTGTTCCAGCACTTTGAAAAATGTCAGTGGAATTTTGATTGGGATGGCATTTAAAGTGTAGATTGCTCTATGCAGTATAAACATTTTAATGATGTTTATTCTTCTGATCCATGAGCATGAAATGCTTTTCCATCTTTTTCTGTCTTCTCCAATTTCTTTCATGAGTGTTCTGTAGTTTCTCAAGTACAGATCCTTTATCTCTTTGGTTAGGTTTATTCCCAGGTATCTTATAGTTCTTGGTGCTATAGTAAATGGAATCGATTCTCTACTTTCCCTTTCTATATTTTCACTGTTAGTGTAGAAGAAAGCAACTGTTTTCTGTGCACTGATTTTGTATCCTGCCACATTACTGAATTGTTATATGAGTTCTAGTAGTTTAGAGATTGAGTCTTTTGGGTCTTCCATATAAAGTATCATGTCAACTGCAAAGACAGAGAGCTTGACTTCTTTTTTGCCAATTGGAATACATTTTATTTCTTTTTGTTGTCTGATTGCCTTTGCTAGGACTTCTAGTACCATGTTGAACAAGAGCGGTGAGAGTGGGCATCCTTGTTGTGTTCCTGATCTCAAAGGGAAGGCTGTCAGCTCTTCCCCATTGAGAATGATATTTGCTGTGGGTTTTTCATGGATTTTATGAAGTTGAGTTATGTTCCCTCTATTCTTATACTTTGAAGTGTTTTAATCAGGAATGGGTGCTGTTTTTTGTCAAATGCTTTTTCTGATCAACTGAGAGGAACATGTGGTTCTCTTCTCTTATTGATTTGTTCTATCACATTGATTGATCTGCAAATGTTGAACCCAGGGATAAATCCTACCTGGTCAGGGTAGATAATTTTTTAATGTACTGTTGGATCTGATTAGCTAGGATCTTGAGAATCTTAGCATCCATATTCATCAGGGATATTGTTCTAAAATTTTCCTTTTTGATGGGGTCTTTGCCTGGTTTGGAGGTCAGGGTAATGCTGGCTTAATAGAAAGAGCCTGGAAGTTTTTCGTCTGTCTCTATTTCTGGAAACATCTTCAGAATAGTTATTATTTCTTCTTTGAATTTTTGGTAGAATTCCTCAGAGAATCCATCAGGCTCCTGTTTATGGAGAGGTTTTGATCACTGCTTCAATCTTGTTACTAGATATTGGTCTATTCAAGCTGTAAATTTCTTCTTTTTTCAGTCTTGGAAGTTTATAGGTTTCCAGGGATGCTTCCATTTCTTCTAGGTTGCTTAACTTACTGGCATATAACTGTTGATAATAATTTCTGATGACTGTTTCTATTTCCTTGGTGTTAATCGTGATCTCTCCACTTTCATTCATATTATTAGTTCAGGTCCTCTCTCTTTTCTTTTATATATGTTTGGCCAGTGGTATATCGATCTGATCGATTCTTTTGAAGAACCGCTTCTAGTTTCATTGATGTGTTCTACTGTAACTCTAGTTTCTATCTCATTGATCTCTGCTCTAATCTTGATTATTTCCCTTGTTGTGCATGGGGCTGACTTAATTTGTTGTTGATTTTCCAGTTCTTTAAGATGTAAAGAGAGCTGGTGTATGTTACGTTTTTCAGACTTTTTTGAGTGAGGCTTGGATGGCTATGTATTTCCTTCTTAGGACCACCTTTGCCATATCCCATAGGTTTTGGACCAATGTGTCTTCATTCTCATTGGTTTCCATGAATTGTTTAATTTCTTCTTTGATTTCCTGGTTGATCCAAACATTCTTAAGCAGGGTGTCTTTAGCTTCCAAGTGTTTGAATTCTTTCCAAATTTTTTCTTGTGGTTGAGTTCCAGTTTCAGTGCATTGTGATCTGAGAATATGCAGGGAATAATCTCAGTCTTTTGGTATCCTTTGAGCCCTGATTTGTGACCCAGTATGTGGTCTATTCTGGAGAAACTTCCATGTGCACTGAAGAAGAATGAGTATTGTTGTTTTAGGGTGGAATGTTCAGTATATATCTATGAGGTCCATCTGGTCCAAAGTCATTCAAAGCTTTTGTTTCTTTATTGATTTTCTGTTTGGATGATCTATTACTGAGAGTGATATGTTACGATCCCCTACAATTAATGTATTCATATCAATATGACTCTTTATTTTGATTAACAGTTGGCTTATGTAGTTGCTCCCATGTTGGGGGCAAATATATTTACTACTGTTACATCTTCTTGGTGGCTAGATCCTTTAAGAATGATGTAGTGGCCTTCTGTATCTGACTATAGTCTTCAGCTTAAACTATAATTTATCTTATATGAGAATTGCTACCCCAGCTTTCTTTAGAGACCCACTGGCATGAAAGATGCTTCTTTTATAGAACATCCTCCCCCCACCCACCCACCTTAATATTTCTTGTAGTGCTGGCTTGGTGGTCATATACTCTTTTAAATGTTGCTGGTCATGGAAGTTCTTAATCTCTCCAACCATTTTGAATGTCAACCCTGCTGAATAAAGTGTTCTTGGCTGCATGTTCTTCTCATTTAGTGCCCTGCCAGCCCTTTCTGTCTTGGAGGTTTCTTTTGGCATGCTTTCTGGGGGAGGGGCCTGCTGCGCTGTTCTTCTATCAGTCTTGCTTGGGTTGAGTCGCCCTTCAGGTTATCAAGGGGCTGGGCCCTGTGGAAACTGGTTTTTCAGGCTTTGGTTCTCTGGAGGTTTTTGTGGCCTTTCAGGGGGTCAGAGCAAAGAAAGAATATGTCTGCACCCAGACCTCGCCTCAGAGAGAAGCCTCAGTCTGCTCCCCTCTGGGTGGTCCAGAACACACAGACTCCCCCTATGCAAACTCTACTGAACAGCACAACCTCCCTCAGGCAGTGCACACTCCCAAGTCACCACCATCCCAGTGATCACCCAAAGCCCTGGCTTGTCTCTGCACCCCTGAGCCACTAATACCACAAGCTATATTGGTCTACAGGGCCCACTGCGGGTGGCTGCCTTTGCTGGGACTGCTGTCTTGAGTCTAGGCCCACTGCCAGGTGCACTCCAACCAGTGGTCATGCAGTTCGCGAAGGCTGCTGCAGAGGGATCCCAACCAGAGATCATGCTGGGTTCTTTCAGGCACGGAATGGGACTGTCCAGACCCTTGGCTGGTCATGGAAGGCTTTGGTCCCAGAGACTGCCAGCTGGCACCCACACCAGGCTCTCTCAGGTGTGGACAGGAGTGCACCCAGCCAAGCCGTGGTGCAAGCAGCCAAAAGCCGCAAGCCCAAAGACTGGAGGTTCTGCCGGACTCTCTCTGGCATGGGTGGTCACCAGCAGTGGCTGACCTGGGTACGTGGGCTTAGGCCCGTGACCGTGACCACTTGTCCACCAGTTGCCCCTTAAGATCTTTTGCTCTTTTTGAGTGCTTTTAACCAGACTCCAAGTTAATGCTTGTCCCCAACCACAGGGCACTTTCCTATTGGGATATACTTTCCAAAGGGTTGCTTCTGGTGGCTCCCTCCCCCTTCTGTTTATCCTCCTATATCAGTCTGAGCATTCCCACTCTGCTTTACCTCACCACTGATGTCTTCTGTCCCTGTAGAGATCCAGCAGTGTATAATCTTACATCTCAGGCTGATTTCATGGGTGTTCAGAGTGTCTGGTAGATATTTAGCTCACTTTTGGGGACCGGTTGAAATAGGGTCTCCTAATTCTCTGCCATCTTTTCCTGCCCCTCCTAAATAAAATCTTCAAGAGAAATACATAACAATATCCTAAAAGAGGTGTTCTAAAGAGTTACAGTTAGCCTTGTCATGTGCTCATAAACCTTAACCCCTTTTCAGAGCTGCCATGCAACATCTCAGAAAATAGAAAATGTCTTCAGTTATTCACTGTGTCCCAGTGACCCTCAGGGAAAACAACAACAACAACATGGCCCTTAGAACCTTTCAATCTCTCCTTACCTGGTCAGCTTCTGAGTCTGAGGGGACCACCAACACCACGTCACCCCTTTGTAAGGTAAGTTCATCAGAATTAGCTGCTTCAAAATCATGCAGTGTTTCCACCTGCAAAAGATTTTAAAAGAATTTACTATTTTAAAAGCAAAAGGAAATGTAACACTGAAGTCTCCCAGCCAGACTGTCAGCAGGTACTGCTGGATGAGGAAGACAATGATCCCAGCATACCCCAAGGGAGAAGACCTCTAAACATAGAAAGGAGGTCTTGATTACTTAAAACGTCCAATCCTTGAAGACTGATATTGTGACAATTTGCATGTACGTTTAGTAATGCAATGCCTTCTGCAAGAGTTGAAACGTCATGTGTTAATTAAATTTTGTCATATTTTTCTTACATATTTACATTTTATTATCGTTGATGTTTTATTATTGTTCATTTTTAAACTCGAACTGAGAGTGTCTAGCAGAAAGTTCCTCTAACCTCACTTCTGTCAAGTACTTAATAACTGGAAAAATCAGGGGCACCTGGTAGCACAGTTGGTTAAGTATCAGACTCTTGGCTTTGGCTCTCAGGTCATGATCTCAGGGTCATGAAATCAAGTCCCAGGTTGGGTTCCATTCTGAGCATGAAGTCGGCTTAAGATCCTCTCTCCCACTCTCTCTGCCACTCTCCTGACCCTCCCCACAAATAAAATAAAATAAAAATAAATAAAATGGCACATAGAACATTTTTAAAAATAATGGGAAAAGTCATCACTTTCCACGTTATATGGGAATTACTACTTAATAAAAGCCTGCAATCAATTTCTTTAAAAATTTCCTATCTTAACCTTTTAACCATATCTATCTGTTTCTTTTCTTTCTTCTTTTTTTAAAATTGAAATATATTTGGGGTGCCTGGATGGCTCAGTTGGAAAGGCATGCAACTCCCGATTTGGGGTTGTGAGTCTGAGCCCCAAGTTGGGTGTAGAGATTTAATCAATCAATCAATTAACTAATAATTTTATCAATAAATACATAAATTTCATTTGATTTATTTTATTTATTTATATTTATTTTGTAAATAAATTAAAATTTAAAATAGAAGTATATTTGAGATATAGAATTGTGCAAATTTAAGGGGTACAGATGCTAATTTGATACATTTGTATACTGTAAGAGGATGCCATTGTAGCAATACTGAGCTCCTCTATTACGGTATGTATTTATCATTTCTTTCTAGTGGCTAGAATAATTAAGGTCTAGTCTCTGATCAAATTTGATGATTATGATACAATATTATTGTCTATATTCACCACGTTGTGCATTAAATCTCTAGGGCTTATCTACCACTCACTGCAAGCATATACTGTTAAAAAATCCCTGTCCTCTCCCCTACCCTTTCCCCTCTTTTTGAAAGATTTCCTTAAAATTTAATCATAAAAAATTCTGAGAAACAAAAGCAGAAAGAGCACCATAATGACCCACATACTCACCCCGCTGGAGCTATGAGCCGTTTATTTCTCCCATGTCCCTCCCCTCAGCCCTACTCCCAGAGATCACGTGATTGGCTATTAAAATGTATATTTTTTATATAGAATCATAAAATGTCAGAGCTGGAAATGACTAGCTTATTCCCCAATTCACTTTCCAACTGAGAAACTGGAGCACAGACAGAGAAGTGATGTTCCTCAGGCCACACTGCAGATAAGGAGAAAAGCTGGGGTGCACCCCGGCCAGCTGGTGTATAATCCAGCCCCCGGTGGATGCATGCAAGGAGGATTTCAAAGCCCTGGTCTGAGTCCAGGGCTGGAGGGACTCACAGGGCTGGGAGAGGAGCAGGAGAGGGCACTTTGGGGGGTAGAGGGTGTGCAGAGAATTCACCCACTCACTACCAAGGGGCATACCATTTATCCTGTGGCGAACATTCTTTTAACTATGGATTGATAAAAGAGATGGAAAGTCATTCCTGTGTTTTTGCTTGTCCAGCAGCCCAGAAATCCTGCCATTTTACACTGTGATGTGGGGAAAGCAGTACAGAGAAGGAATACCTATTGCAAAAAATACAAATGCAAACATCCAAAAACCAAAGGTTCCAGCAAAGGGGCCTCAAAGAAAAGGAAGAATGAATGGCCACCCAATTAAAACAAGACAAAATGACAAGACCTTGTAGAGGAAGCCGGGAGGCACATCTTGAGATGCCTCACTTGCTGCTGGAGTGGAGGGCAGTGGCTGGGAGTCCTCACTGGCTCTGGGCTCTGCAGCCAACTCTGGGGGCTCACTAGCAGGCCCGGGAAGAGCCGGGGCACCAGGTGTTTCCATGGACTCTGCACCTGTGGGGACTTCATGGTCTCCCTCTCCTTCGTTGTTGGAGGCGGGCTCTATGACGACTGAAGGGATGACCTTCTCCTGGAGGAAGAAAAATGTGGTGGTGCTGAGCAGGGCCTGGGAAGAAAGACTTCTGCGTCCTCGGGTGCACTGTGCTCTGCTTCTATCCCTGATGTACCCTCCTTGGCTCCCACGTTCCCCACATGCTCCCTTCCATAAAATACCCACTGTTCCTCAAACCTAGCCAAAATCTTTGGGCCTCAAGCCTTGCAGGACGTTCCTCCTGACATGGTCAACTTTCTCTCTCTCCTGAGACAGAAACCTTTAATGGGATTAATTTCTGGATCCTTGAGCAGTCAGGCCCTTTGTGAAAAGTGGGGTTTCTATGGAAATTGGGAAAAAGATCCGAGACTACAGGGAGAGCGGAGGGAGGGGCCCTCCGGAAGGGGAATCCAGTAGGGTCCCAAGAATGGCCTCAGTTTTGCCGTGGTCTACTCTTGTCCCACTGAGTCCTAACAATGCTTGAAGCTGACATTGAACCTCTTATGACTGCTTTTCTTCCAGAGGCCATGGGACTCCTGACTAGCCTCCAACCAGATTGTTTGTACAGATCTGGCTAGTGTTTAAATCTGCATCTGTTTGGCTTGTTGTCTTTAGAGCTCAAGCTGCAGTTAGAGCTGGAGGGATGACAATTCCCAGCAATCACTCCTCCGAGGACTCTACACGGGAAGGGGGTGTGACAGAACAAAGGATCAAGATCTCCTTCCTATTTGGTAACAAACAAAGATGAGTGACGAGAAGAATTTCACTAGCATAATGGAAGTCTGGAGATGTTTATTCCCTTGGATATCAGTGGGCTTAAGCACTTCCATTCTTCAATTTGGAGAAAATAATACACTTTTCCAACAAATCTAACAATATAATACAAAACAGTTCTGGCATTGTGATAAAAATCTCAGGAAGAAATGGCACATATTTTTGAGTTATTTCCCAAATACCAATACTGCTGTTTTTCTAGTGGGATGAACGGGATCATTTTTTGAGTAACCCTGGAGAGATTTGGTGGAAATTTCTTATGGGTAAAATCAGGACAAAGGAGAGTATCACATTGAGAGCCTAATTTTCATTGTTACTTTCTGGAGTCTAGACCAACGGTGTGGTTTAGAGCTGCCCTTGCTGTGTGCCCCCCACATCATGGACTATATGGATTTGTGAACTTTGAACAAACAGTTCTCTGAAGAAGTGAGGCACTGGCCCTAGTCCAACAACTTCATGTATGTATTTAATGACCTGTTGGCCTCTCAAATATGCTAACAGGGATGAGCTTTTGCTGAAAGGAGCCTCCCTAATGGTGGATGTGAAGGGCTATAACGATAACAACAATTCCTAAATACTACTAATAACTATAGGATGTAACTACTAATATTGGGTTCTCCCCACGTGCCTGGCACTGGGCTAAGTTCTGTATGGTCATTTTCTCACATAATCCATATAATATCCCACCATCTGGCCACATTCTCTTCCTGCTCCCTCCATCTCATGCTTACATCATCTGTGCATTCTTCTTTTTCTCCATCACTCAAGGCCTGTGTGAACCTTGCAACGCTGACACTGAGAGAAAGCCAAGCTCAGTCTCTTGCTGACAATCTTATATACAAATACTTAAATAATAACAAAAATATAAATATACTAAATATACTACATTATATATGTGTAATTTTATATACCTTAAGTTTATTTTGTTTATATTATTTATATTTTTATTATATAAGGAATATAATAAAAATAAAAATATTAAATAAAAATATGAATATTAAATTATACATAATATACATAAAATATATATATATATATGTATATATATATACACACACATGTATATTTGGTGAACCACGTTACCACACAATGGCCACAAACCTGTTCTGCCCCCAGAGCTGTTACCAGCACTCTCCATTACACAGCATTCCAACCAGGACACCTCCTCCCAGAGCCTCCCTTTTCCCTGTTCACTCACCTGAGGGGCTGCTGCTTCTGGTTCTTCTGGTTGAGATCTGTCACTATCTATGGCCTCCATAGTGTCAGCATCAGTCCTGGTCTCCTCTACACCTGCTCCTTCCCCAGCAGGAAGAGCTGCCTTCTCCATCTCTGTTTCCTCCACTGGAGCCTCCTCGTCAGCCAACACCACGGCTCCAGGTGTCACAGTGGCGTCCATTCCAGGTATGACCTGCAGCCCGGATACCAGACAGGCTGTGTCTGTATCTGTACGGGGCCTCAAGAAGAGCCAGCCCCAGCCCTTTCACCTCGGGCCATTCTGGGGAGGCTCATCAGATGTGGAAGCTCTGTGGAAGGTACAGAAGCTCAGGATTCTGGCAGGGCAGAGTCTGCCCTCCATCTATCAGAACTGACTGCTCTTCCCCAGGAATGCAGGGCACAGCATAGGGAACCTAGCCAACGCTACTGTAAGAGAGCTGTCTGTTGCCAGATGGTGGCTCCCTTGAATTGAGTGGAGCATAACATACAGACCTGTGCAATCACTGTGCTGTACACCTGAAACTAATGGAACATTGTGTGTCCGTTCTACTTCACTTAAAAAATAAAATGAAAAAATGAAACAACAAAAAAAAAACCCTACCCTTCATTCTGGGCCCCCAATGACACAACAGCCCTCTGCTCTCCTTGCAGTTACGTTCAGCAAATGGAATTTGAGTGGAAGTGACCTATGTCATTTGAGAGACTTGGATTTTACCAGCTCTTTCTACTTTTGTTGCCTGAAAGCTGATGGTCACAAAGACCTTGAAAACACTGAAGTCACGAAATGGAAGGCGTCTTTCCCCAAAACCTGGATCATGGAAAAAAGCTATGTAAGAAAGGCACCCTCATCGTGCAAAATCAGAGTTTAGAAAAACCGCATTTCAGTCTACACTCTAAAATCTTCATGGGAAAGGTCCCCAAAGCTAAATCACATTCATGAAAATCAATATATTGGGGAATTTTCTCAATTAGACTTCTTGAGAAGGAAGGGCAAGTCATTTTTTGTTATGAAATGCACATTATAATAAAAGCTGATTCAAATTTGGGGTCTTTTTAATAGGAGTGAAATTTAAAAAATGAGAATTTTCTAAGGCTGCACACAGTCCAAAGAAGAGCTGTAAGTAGTGTTTAAAACTTGCAATAATT
Source organism: Mustela nivalis (assembly GCF_964662115.1). Taxonomy (NCBI): domain Eukaryota; kingdom Metazoa; phylum Chordata; class Mammalia; order Carnivora; family Mustelidae; genus Mustela; species Mustela nivalis. The sequence goes on along the minus strand of NC_139031.1, from coordinate 103,916,053 downwards.
AAAGAAAGTGCAATCAGAAGTGTTAGCTTTAGGCAGACTGGTTGCCAAACACACATCTAAGACTCTAACATTGGTGTGGCAGGCCTGATTTGAGAAGCTCAAATGAGAAAAGGCTGAGGAAAAAAGAGTAATCAGTTGAGCTTATATAATATACCCAGGATACGTATTTCAAAAATTCATCTTGTTATCTGATGTGATTAACATTAGCCCTTCCTCTTCTCTGTGGAATAAATTCTCCCCAGTTGTTCTGTTGGGTTAGGAAAGTGCCAGTATCACGGATACTGACTGTCAGACCGAGAGCAGGGGTGGGCAGTGCCCGCAGAATGGGCATCAGAAGTGGGAGATAGAGAACGTAAGCCACATACCTACTCTCAAAGCAAGACGTCTTTATAAAACACCTTTCTTCTGACTCAAATTTATAGGTAATAAAGAAAAATTACCTGCCACAGAATACATTTTTCTACAACATATTTTACTTCAGGGATGAAAAATACTGCTCACAGCTGTACTCTTTGTTATATGGCCATATTCTTTGAAATGTACTTGTCTCTCATTGAAATTTGGCTCATGCAAAGTGTACAATGATCCAAAATGTAGTCATGCCCATGATATACCATTTCTTTCTTTTTGTTTTTTTTCATCCTGTCTTTAAGGTACTGGGTTCAAAAAAGTAATCAATTATATGAGTTATAATACATTCATTTAAAGCAAACTTAAATGCTAACAACTATTGAAGTAGGGATTCATATTTTTGTGAATGACTGACAATCCCCCTAATAGAAAGTTAAAAGTTTAAGATAATTGCATCTCTTATTTTAAATAAACACGGGTCTTTGTATGGATGTGACTCAGAAAAACAAACTGAGGGTTTTGGAGGGGAGTTTGGAGGGGAGAGGGGTTGGGCGAGCCTAGCGGTGGGTATTAAGGAGGACATGGATTACATGGGGCACTGGGTGTGATGCATAAACAATGAATCTAGGAATGCTGAAAAAATAAAGTTAAAAATAATTTAAAAAGAGTAAGAACCAGATAATGAAGATCATCCTCTTCATTCCAAGAAGATGAATAACTGTTCATAGCTTTATTGTTGAAGAAATCAACAGGCTTGCTCCAGGATCCCAAGAATTACTTAGCAAAATTCTTGCATATCAAACTATAAATAAAGTGCATACAGTGGACTTTCAGGCTCAAATGTAGAAAGTGGTGCCATCATAATTCCGAGTTATCTATGCTTTCGATCTGCTTGGAAATTTTGCACCTATGGAGTGAACATTTCCCTGGTTTCAACAGCTGAAAACCAGATAGACTATATATCATGCAGATGGTATGGGCAAACAGAACAGTGCACACCACCAAACACATACACACACACACACAGAGCACAGCACATATACACATAGTTACAGGTAAAAAAGCAACCACTATGATGTTTAATAGGCTACTCCCCCAAATGATTATGCATAAATCCTCCCATACATAAATGTACCAAGCACATACTATTAGTGATTGGATTTTACTCCCAACTGAATGGGAGTATGTCCAGAAGAGAATATATTTCTGTTAAGTATTAATGGTGTTGCCAAAAATAATTTAAATCTCTCTATACATATAGAATGTTAATGATGAGTCTGATTTATCTCTGGTACTCTAAATAGCCATCAATTTGATTGTATCTCCTTTACTATTGCAATATGTCATCACCTAAGTAATTCAAACAGCCATCATTGATTGGCTGGATGTGATTTAGGCTGGACACTGCGGCTGCTGTGATGCTGACCACCAACAGGGGGAGGCCAAGGGCCCTGTCTGTTCACACTGTGATGCTTGCTGAACTCAGAAAGAGCAAGTATACCCCAGCTTTCACCTGGCAGCAATTTACCTGACCTCTCTCATATACACAAAAAAGGGACAGAAGGATAAGGGCCAATAAAAATCACCAAGATTGAAATTAACAATTCTAGTGAAGGCAAGGAGCTAAGGAAACTGGCACTTTGACTACAGCGCGGAAAAACCAAGCATTTTGAATGACCTACTTGGAAAAAGGAAGAAATTAACATCCTTTCCTTCTTCTCTGAGTCCATTAGTAACAAAGTCCTATTTCTCTAATCAAGTACAAACTTTGATTTTACAGACCTTAAGAATGTTACAGAAACAGAGAAGGCCTGTCTACTATCTATATTCCCTCCTCTCTTTTTGCCTCCAGAATAGCTTTGAAAATCAGAGGTCACCCTCCCTGTAAAGCATAAGGCTGGAATCTTTTGTACATTTTCCACTCTTACTGAAATATTTCTAATGTATATTTACCAACTGCAAACACAGAACAGCATAAAAATGCAATTTGCTTGGATTAGGTGTTATCTCCAGATAAAGACAGGTCACAAAAAGGGTTTCAGTGACACTGTTATCACTTTTTTTTTTTTTAAGATTTTATGTATTTATTTGACAGAGATAGAGAGATCAGAAGTAGGCAGAGAGGCAGGCAGAGAGAGAGGAGAAAGCAGGCTCCCTACTGAGCAGAGAGCCTGATGCAAGGCTCAACCCCAGGACCTGATGCTGAAGGAATCAGATCATGACCTAAGCCTAAGGCAGAGGCCCAAACCACTGAGGCACCCAAGTGCCCCTGTTACTGCTCTTTTTGTTACCATTTTTATGGAGTCCAATTTATTAGCTCTTTGTAGACTGAGAAATGGAAAACATTTTCTGGACTCTGCTTGATACCAGAGAGGTTACACCTTCTAGGAAAAACTACAATGATTCATGACTGCTCTTTGGTTTGTTTGTTTTTTTAAATATAATCCAGGGAAACCAGAGGAATGAAACCATTGAAAGTAATTCAAGCCTTTGATGTTTAATGTGGTTCAATTTGTCATGTCCCTCCAAATGTTAAAGGAAACACCAATATCTTATCCTCTGCTCAAACTGTACTGTTCAGAAACCACAGGGACAAGCATGTCTTTGGGAAGGTGAACGACTCCCTCTTTATCACAACACACGGATCTGTTTTCTTCAACTTCTGCCTCAACAATCTCTTTGACAGAAAGGGATGTGGTCATGGTATTCATGTCCCCCCAAACACCTGTTAGCAAAATTTCTGTAAGTGGGACAAAATGGATGCAGTACAATGGCCCGTGTATCCTGCAAAGTAGGGAGACACAATAGGATGACAGAAAAGAGTCACGCCCTCCATGAGATGCGCTGTGAGGGGAGGTCAAAGGGGACCCAGATTCCAGAGGAGCCGTAGTGATGGGCTGCATGAGAGTTGGTGATCTTTGGGCTTTATGTAATTTATGGATTCATTTTATTTACTCGGTGTTTCCTTGGCAATGTGAGCCTGAGCAATGCCTGAGAAGCCGCCTACCAGTAACTGGTCTGGGTGAGGACAACCCTGGTATAATATTCCATATGCATCTACTGGCTAGCCTATTTTAACTGGAAATTGGCAGTCCTCTGATTAAAAAATAATGGAGACCATAGGTTTAAAGATAATAGAAGAAATAACATTTTTACCTATTTTTTCAATCATTTTTCTGTGCCTAGTGGCACTTTATTATCTATTTATAATACAGTGATCATGTTTCTTAGAAAAATTATATAAATGGACTTTATAATTTGTACTTTGTTGTTTTTTAATATTTTATGTATTTATTTGAGAGAAAGACAGTGAGAGAGAGTATGAGCGAGGAGAAGTTCAGAGAGAGAAGCAGACTCCCCGTGGAGCTGGGAGCCTGATGCGGAACTCGATCCCGGGACTCTAGGATCATGACCTGAGCTGAAAGCAGTCGCTTAACCGACTGAGCCACCCAGGCGCCCTGTACTTTGTTTTTTCTATTTGACAATTTAACATTTTTGTCATTGAACACTAGTTGGTTTCTAGTTTCTAAATGTTGTAATAATACTCTGATGGGAGATCTTGGTTTGTAACCATATTAACAGCAATTGGTCAGACGTACATTTAAATAAATACTAGACCCTAATACTTTTATTCATTTACGATGTTTCTACTAATGACTGTTTCTGAATTTTTGCCCAGCACTTTATTATGGTAAGTCAATACAGAGAAAATAAAAAGAATCAGACAGTGAACGTCCAAATACCTACTACCTGAGACCTTCAACTGACGTGTTACATTTGCTTTATTCTTTCTGTTCATGTTGACTTTGAGTCATCTTTTTTCAGTCTATTGGAATACATCTTCATAAAATGTTTTTTGGAAATTCTCTGGTGTTTCTATAGCCTTTCTACATTTGATAACATCTCTCTGCGCTTTCACATATGACCAACTACACTGTCTTGCGGGTAAAACTGCAACAGTGTGACTTTTTTGTGTTCAACGTCTACCAGGTGTTCCAACAGCTCTTGAGCATTCACCCTGGGAAGGGCGAGTCTGAGGTCCGCCTGATTGCTCTCTGCTAGCACCCTGCTCCAGACAAAATGCTTACAGGACTTTCTTATCAATTCTGAATTTAAAATTTTAAAAGAATACATCCAGATGTTAGTCCCTCATAAATTCTGCCTTTTGTAGGTGGTTTTTATGGTCTGCAGGCAGGAACTCCTGCAATAAAAAAACTACTTCTCTATAGGGCTGACTGATGGGGCAGCTACTCCTTTCTTTATGGTCCCTTCTTGGCAAACTGATGATCTGTGAATCCTTTTCTCAGTCTTTGGTTCCCCCATCTACCATCTTTCCTTATTATTTTCCTCTTTGTGTTGAAAGAGCTCCCTCAGTTTACCTCCTATCACATCAATTCTCTACACTGTGATGTCCGGTCTTTACTACTTACCTGCAAATTTTAATTCTAGTATTACATCTCCTCCCATTAAAGTTGTTTCTTAGGTCATGGACCTCCCTTTTCATATGCCTCAAAAGCAACTCCCTTTTTATCTCAATGTGGTTACCTTACCACCCCCCTTTCATTTTTTTTTTTTTGTTTCCTGTGATGAAGGTTATCTAGAAATTTTACCACCACCAACAAAAAAATCTAGTAACTTTTGTTGTTGTTGTTCTCTAAAGAAAATCTGAACACCATCTACAGTGCAGTTTCTTCCTTCTTTTGTGTTGCTCATTCTACAGGCTCTGCCATTTTAAAAACATGTTTGTTTCATGATTTAAAATGAGGTAAGATCCCTCCAGGCCTGATCAGTAGACACAGGAACAATTTGTTACTTTTCCTCTCCATGTAGGCATTTTAGATGTCCTTTCAGAACAGCCGCTGGAAAGGGATTCATCAAAAATCTACCTACAAGCAACTGTCTTGAATGCCCCAATGTATGGGTCAAAGGGGAGCTGCCGTCAGGGGAAACAGCAGGCACAAGATGACCTGGATGTTTCAGACTGATGCTCCCACACTCATGGGGGGCTGGATGGATGGAATGGTCACATACTTATCCATGCCAGGCTCAGTGGCTGTGCTTTAAGGATCTGTTCTGGCCCTGGTTTGTGCAAAATCCTCCTGAGCTTGGCTAATATATTTCTAGAATACAGTACTACTGAAACTTTGACTTTCTTTGTATATTTGAGGATAAGGAGCTTTAAAATTAAAAAAAAAAAAAAGAACCCTAATAATAGTGAATCTGCTATAATTTTTGTGATTTATTTTTTTAATGTTTTCAGGTTTCTCATTTAATTTTCCATTATGTGTTCTTGGATGCATTTCATTTTCGCTTAAATATTCCTGGGGTAAGTGACACAAAATATAGTAAAGGAGGTAAGAAACAGACTGCGGAGTGTTAATTTGGTTAAAGGATGTTTTATAGTGGAGTCAGAGTGACCATCTTCTGGACACTTGTTCTTGGAAGAGGCACTTGGCTGAAAACTCACTGAACTCCAGGTTTACCAACTGACCCCAGGCATGGAGTCATCATTCTGATGCAGAGGCAGGCTTCTGCTGGACAGTTTCAATGTATGCACATTCTGCAGCCCAGCCTGGCAGGGGAGGGGGGGGAGGAGAGCTAACCTTTCCTGTGACTCTAGGGCTCCCTAGGCGTTATCTCGGGTGTGTCCCATTTACCGCAAATTATGTGCCCAACATCCCTATTAGACATCATTCCCATTTTCTACACAAGTCAGCTAACACTTAGAGATCAAGTAACTCAGGCTGTCAGTAAACAAGGGCTGATCCAGTCTAACTCTAAATTCCGTGTTTTATCAGACCATCCTGTATCCAAGAGGACAACCCTCCTCTCAGATCAGAGTTCCATACTAATTCTTAGATATGGAGCATCTCCACGGACCCACAGCTTCCTCCAGACAACCCCAAGCAAAGGCTGCTTGATAAGGAATGTGAGTGGAATTTCATAAACCAGAATACATTCACTTATAGTCTTGGAATGCTACTCTTTAAAATGAGATTTGCAGTTTATAAATAAAATACTCATTTATGTGCACTATTGGGTACTAAAGAAACATGTCATAAAATCCCTCTTAATTAAGATCTAATTACGTAATAGAAAGGTAAGGAAAAGTGGTTGGTTGGAGAGAATTTCCCTTAACATTACTATTTTCCTTCAGCTCACAGTATCATTGTTTAGAAAGATATGTATGGATTGGGAAAGTTAGAAGACCAACCATCTCCTGGCTTTATCCACTGCACTGCAGAGTTAGAAAGTCAGCACTTGGACATTCATAATTGTGTTCACAGGTTAGAAATGGGTAGGATTCCAAAGCTGGAAGGAACACAGGGCTCATCTAACCCATCTTACAGTGAAGGAAACAAGACAGAATGGAGTACCACTACAGAGACAACTAGGGATCTGAGTTTTAGTTCTGATTCTTGCACTCATCAGCAAGAAAGCTGAAGTGACCCCTGAGCCCCTCTGGGAAGCCACAAAGAGAGATAAATAACACAGAGGAAATCCTGGTCATAGGTCACTCTTGCCTTTTCCTGTCCATCCTTTAATCTGGATCCAACCTGAGCCCTTGACCAGTCTGAAGATCCAAGCATTTCTATGGAAATACAGGATTGTTCCCCTGGTGCATTTTAAAGACAAGCCTAAGAGGCAGGGAGCATTATTAAAACCCCCAACCCACCAGCCCCGAGCCACGGGCTGGTGACCAGTTTTCCTCATCATGCTGACTCTACTTAGAACAACTCAGGTCCTCATTTTGCTTCAGCAGGATGACTGAGGTGAGCCCTTCCAAGAACACTGGGCCTCCAATGGTGCTCCTGTTTAAGGTGGCGCCTGGTATTACAAACTTCATTTGATATATCCACGGGTATCCCTTCCTAATAAAGGAAGTTAGTGGTTTTCTTCCCCTTGACCTTCGCCTCAATCATCTTCTTTTTAATCTAGTCCCTGAGTATTGCCTGCGGTGCCATCATCAACCTTCAGAAGCCAGGTCCCAGTGCAGCTCCGCTGCAGACAGCACTGTCGCCATGGCAACACCTGTCTGAATGAGCGCCACACTTTCTGCAAAACTTCAGATCTCCAAGTTAATGAATTTTTGGTGAATCTGGCCTTTCAGGTCATGGCCAAATATCCAATAATGATACATGGAAGAACATGGAAGGTTTAATTAGAGGTTTGTTTGCAAAGTCCATAAGAGAAGTGGCTAGGAAAGATGGAATCTCTTCCGAAGCAAAGGTGAATGTGGTGTGTTGTGCACTCTCAGAGATGGCACCATGAGCCAGATCTAGTGTCCAAAGCAGCCAGTCACAAAGGACAGCCTCATTAAGGAAAATGTCTTCATGGCACAATTAACAGCTGACCTTGCCCCTGGCCATGGCATCTCTGAATGATCTGTGAAGCATTTGTTGCCACTGCTCAGGCTGCGTTCCTCAGAGTGGACCCAGGCTTGGGTTCCAGCAGGCGAGAAAGGGCAAGAAGCAGTTGCAGAACGGGAACACATGCTGGTCTGGATGTTCAGCTCAACAGTATCCAGGGCTAGATAAATCTCAACACTGTCACCCATGGAGTGAGAGGGCTGAGCCAGTAGAAGACATCTCTAAGGCTCTGTCACACCTAAGTCTGATATACGGGGAGGGACAGGAACTGATGTTTGCAGGGGAAGTGAAGGTGGACAGTATTGTCTAAACGAGGTTGTCTTTTTCACATTTCAATGGGTCTGGTCTTACACAGGCTTTCCAATTGTGCTGATGGCCAGGAAAGGTTTCTGCATGGGCTTGTGAACTGAGCCAACATATACTAAGGGAGAACAGGAGAATGTTTTTTTTTTTTTTTTTTTTAATTTCAGTTAATTACAACCAAAGCCCGTTAAAAATGTCAAGCCAAAACACAAGACTTCCTATGTAACAAAAAGTTTACACCACAGATACACAAAATGTCACTCATTGTATGATTCTAGCCATACGATCTATCCAGGAGCAGATACATGCACAGAGCCAGAAAGCTCAACAGCAGTTACCAGAGGCTGAGGGAGGGGATGGAGTAACTGCTTAATGGGCAGAAGTGTTATGGTAACAACAATGTTCTGGAACCAGACAGAAGTTAACATTTGTACAACATTATGAATGAACTAAAGCCAAACTGTTCGCATTAAAAGGATTAATTTTATGTTATGTGAATTTCACCTCAATTTAAAAAAAAAAAAAAAAGCACACACCAAGAATAAGACTTAAAAAAACGCTAGGCACCCATCATCTACAAAAAGCTCCTCAACAGTGGAAGAACAACATGAAACCTGCTATCACCTCCAACTATAACACTTAGCATAGACAATAACAGTGCATAACCCTCACACAGACCTGTTCAAGAAGGGGATTTGCTTTTAGTGAGGAAGGTAAAGGGTATATCCATCCCCAGGGTGTATGTATATTTAATTTAATTTACAGCATGCTTCGGAGGAGCACTTTGAGTTTGGACACAATTCTATGATCACCAAGGGCAGACAGGAAATCAAGCTCCTGTGGCTTCCTGTGATCTTGTATCCTTTCTCTGCGTACTGGGAACTCAGACCTGGAGGCAGTGGGAGTCCCAGCTCTCATGTTTCCTCCACACAAGGAGAAAAGGTCAAATGCTCAGACCCAAGCACGTGACCATCCCCAAGGAAACCCCAACTCCTTGCAGTCTCTGTCTCTCCCACCACCAGTTTGTGTGAACAAGGATGGCAGGAGCTAGGTCTACTGCCTGCACCACTATCTCCCCCAGATCAGAACAAAGCCCAATATCTAGAGAGGACTCGGATCATACTTGCCAACTGCATGAAGAAAGAAATGAACACATGCCTTCTATTCAAGCGGACAGAAATCTTCCCGGCAACATGCAGTTCATCTATGAACTGGTTTGCATATATACGTATATACCCAGTGGTTTAGATTGGTCTTGACAAGTCAACTGATGTCTGGTGACGTTTCAAAAAATAAAATGCAGCAAAACCAAAAGTAGTCCCCAAAATAATAGGCCAGTGTTTCCTCTTCCAGGAATCTCCATCAATTCTAAAAACATCTTTACCTTGATCTTTTTCCCATTTATGTTCTAGAAATGATACTAACCCTAAAATGAATTGCAGTGTATTTCTTTAAAAACAACAGGAAAAAAAAAAAAAAAAGGTATTGGTCCAGTTCACGTAATTAAAGCAAAATACAAGAGCTGACAGAAATTTAGAAAAAATTAGAATATGACTCTATAAGAAAATGGAATCAATATGGATTAAAATCTTTATCTGATTCTTAACCTAATTCTCTGATACTGATATCTGAGACAAATACTAATCAATTATCTTCCTAAAGATGATTGCCATTATTTATATAAGATGGAAACATCTGGACAAGAAACAAGTTTTGGCTCTTTAAAATTTATTTTAGGGTTAGTATCATTTCTAAAACATAAATGAGAAAAAGATCAAGATAAAAATGTTTTTAGAATTGATGGAGATTCCTGGAAGATGAAACACTAGCCTATTATTTGGGGGACTATTTTGTTTTCACTGATTTTTTTTTTTTTTTAAACATCACCAGACTTCAGTTGACTTGTCAAGACCAATTTAAACGACTGAATATATATGTATATATGCCAAACCACAGTTCATAGATGAACTTCATGTTGCCAGGAAGATTTCTGTCCGCTTGAATAGGAGGCACGTGCTCATTTCTTTCTTCATGCATCCTATAGATATACAAGTACAATTTAGTACTGTAGGGAAAAACTAAAAAAACAAAAATTTAATAGTTATTTTGCTTGAAAGCCCCAGGTTTCTTTGTTAAAATTCCCTGTTTTTGAAATTACATTTGCCTCTTATTCTTTTTTTCTTTTTTTAACAAAACCACCACAAATTTTACCTCATATAAAATGGATTCTCAAGACTCAAAATAATAACTGTGTAGTGATATTTTGGCAGCAAAAAGGATGACTTCAAAAGGTCACATCAACCCAATCCTAACTGTTGACAGCCACAGCCAACCTATTAATTAATAATGCTCAGAACACAATGTGGATTTTTTGTGTCTTTACAACAAAATATCAGTCATCTAGCAAAGGAGACCTTTCTTTAGAAAAAATAACCTTAATATTATCTTAGATTATTATGACCAGAAGAAAGAAGCTATAAATCTACGCTGGAGAAAAAAAATACATCCTATATGGGGCGCCTGGGTGGCCCAGTGGATTAAGCCTTTGCCTTTGACTCAGGTCATGATCCCAAGGTCCTGGGATTGAGCCCCGCATCGGGCTCTCTGCGCAGCCGGGAGCCTCTTCCTCCTCTCCCTCTGCCTGCCTCTCTGCCTACTTGTGATCTCTGCCAAATAAATAAATAAAATATTTTAAAAAATGCATTCTATCTTGATGAAGTCCCAAGAGTTCATTTTCGCTTTTGTTTCCTTTGCCTTTGGAGTTATATCTTGAACCATGAGAGACTATGGACTCTGAAAAACAATCTGAGGGTTTTGAAGAGGCAGGGGGTGGGAGGTTGGGGAAGCCAGGTGGTGGGTATTAAGGAGGGCACGGATTGCATGGAGCACTGGGTGTGGTGCATAAACAATAAATTCTGTTGCACTGAAAAAAAATTAAATTTAAAAAAACACATTCTATAGGATGGTTTTTTTTTTTTTAATTTATTTATCAGATAGAGATCACAGATGGCTTGTACCTGATGTTCTTGCATAGCCTTTGGGTGTCAGCAGATACCTGAATCCTTCATAAGCCTCTCCAAATTGAGAATCCAATCGTTTGATTCTCTAAAGTTCACTTGTAAGCTTTAGGAGACAAGTATTTTCAGAGTGAAGGATGTTGTCAAATATTTCCTTAACCAACACTAGGGAAGCTGGTTTTAGTGATGCTTGATGGCTGTACTATACACTTTGTTTTGTTTTTGTTCTAAAGATTTTATTTATTTATTTAGCAGAGAGAGAGAGAGAGCGTGCATAAGCAAGGGGAGTGGCAGGCAGAGGAAAAGGGAGATGCAGACTCCATGCTGAGCAGGGAGCTGATGCAGGGTTCATGACCTGAACCCAAGGCAGACACTTAACTGAGCCATCCAGGTGCCTCCGTAACCATACATTTTTAAAAAAATTATTTACTTATTTATTTGACAGACAGAGATCACGAGTAGGCAGAGAGGCAGGCAGAGAAAGGGTGGGGGGTAGCAGACTCCCCAATGAGCGGAGAGCCCGATACAGGGCTCAATCCTAGGACCCTGAGATCATGACCCGAGTTGAAGGCAGAGGCTTAACCCTCTGAGCCACCAGGTGCCCAATAATTGTACATTTTAAAAAATATATGTTTAAGTTCACTCTTGGTTAAAAAGATTATAAATCTTTATAGTAGGTATGGTATAGTAGATACATAATGATTAATAACTATTTAAAGATTTTATTTATTTATTTGACAGACAGAGATTACAAGTAGGCAGAGAGGCAGGCAGAGACAGGAGGAAGCAGGCTCTCCGTGGAGCAGAGAGCCCAATGTGGGACTCGATTTCAGGATCCTGGGATCATGATATGAGCTGAAAGCAGAGGCTTAACCCACTGAGCCACCCATGTGCTCCAGTAGCTATTTATATTGTTCACTGGAAAACCAGTAAATTTGGGGTCTGAAAAAACAAAACCTACTTATATAAGTCTGTTAAAATAAGGATAGATGTGCAAGGTACGAGGCCAAGGCCCTCAGAGAGGTGATCATGGGAGACCAACATTCCAGCCCATGTGTAACATGTGAGCTTGTCTATTTCACACCTCCTAGCTACTGCACAACATCAAAGAGCTTTGCTCAAAATCATGGGTGTTTTGGCATGAAGCCTTACACGGAGTAGTCTGGGCCATGGAACCAATGTGGTTTAAAAATACTGGTGAAGGGAGTGCCTGGGTGGCCTCTGCCTTCGGCTCAGGTCATGATCTCAGGGTCCTGGGACTGATTCCTGCATCGGGCTCTCAGCTCAGCAGGGAGCCTGCTTCACACACACCCTCCGCCCTCTCTCTGCCTGCCTCTCTGCCTACTTGTGATTTCTCTCTCTGTGGCAAATAAACAAAATCTTAAAAAACAAACAAACAAACAAAACAAAACAAAGCAAAACAAAAAAACCACTCTGGTGAAGATGAAGTCTGTGCTACTATACAAAATAGAAACTGGTAAGAACTTTTTGGAAATGAAGCGATTTCTAAATCAACATCTGGAACTCATCAATATCTTTCTAACTCCCTTGTATCATCTGCATTTTTTGAAAAATCACATCTCTTTCCTAAATTTTAACAGCAGTAAAATAAAATCTACCTTTCCCTTCCTTTGTTATTTAAATATTCTTAAAGCTAAGTTGGGAGAACACATCACAATCTGGCCCCACATGAAAGGGCCCCTCTACATAGACGTATGGAGATCACTAGTGAGTCTGGGAGAAAAAGGAGATGCTGGAGCCTAGAGCCTCAGCATTCCCCAATCTACACTCCATGCAAGCAGCACTTCCAAGAGGGACTTAACCTAGCAGAACACACTTCTTATTTTCCCTACAGGACTTGGTCCAGCTCTGCATCTCTAAATGGAAAACATGATCTTTTTTTTTTCTTTTTAGTTATTCTTAATCTGTATTTCCCATCACTATCTTGCCCTGTATTTATTTTTCTACTCTATTAATAAACTCTAGATTTGACAGATGACCCTCTTCCTGGTAAAATAACAACAAATAATAGCAAGAACTATAACTTCAATTTCTCTTGTTACCTAATCTAGTCAATGTTATTTTGGGGGAGAGGGATACTGTTTCTTGTCTTTGTACAGCTTCTATAAAGGCTATAGGAAATGGTAACCTGATTGAGATTCTTGGGAGACACTTTAACTGTATTTCATCAACAAACTATTTTTCATTCTCCACGAGCTGTTTTTGCTTGTTTGTTTGTTTGTTTTTTAAGTAGGTTCCATGCACAGCATGGAGCCCAGTGTGGGGCTTGAACTCACAACGCTGAGATCAAGACATAAGCTGAGATCAAGAGTCACACACCCAACTGACTGAGCCACCCAGGTGCCCCTCTCCATGAGTATTTTGAATTAAAGTTTCCTTAGTATTATCCTATACTTTCATGAATGTTACACTATCCAATTCAACATGCATGTTCCACATAGAGCTTATCCTAGTTTGTGATGCAGCTTGAGGTATATGGCTGTATGGAATGGGGTAAGAGCACGTTTCCAAGCAGACAAAGGGCCCCCACCCTCTACATCCTCAAGGTCCCTCTTAATGTAAGAGCCAACATCAGACATGATTTTGAGGAAATGGTTGTATAACACAGGAATCTTTATAGATTCAATGATTTTAGTATGGGATTTCAATCCCTTGTCAGAGCTTAACCAACCTACCAACTAATATTATGAGAAATAAATATGTAAACACAACCCACAAAGTTATGATCTTTCTGTTTATCACCTGCAGCTTGGTCCCTCGCTGGAGGTGCATCTCTAGCCATCAGAGGTAGCGCACAACTATAACAAGGCTGGTTATTTGTGAGTTCTACAACCTACCTACCATGAAGGGAGCATCTCAGAAAAGAATGGAAGCATCCTTTTTTGAGAACCAAGCCATGGCTATGTGACATTTCTAATTCTTAAGATCAGATCTCTGGATATCTTCCTCTTAAAAACATAAAAGAGAATGAAGTTTCACTGTCAAAGGCACAAAGCCTATTTGAACCTGGGGAGCCATGGCAGACAAGGAGGTGATTTAGCACAAGTGAAGCATGGATGAGGAGGGAGAAATGAGATCATGAGATGTGCAGGGCTGTGGCAGGGGAGGCAGGTGGAGGGTGGGAGGGGGGCGGTGCTCACCACTGCCCCCTCCACTGGCTCCTCAGCCTGGGTGTCCAGTCCAGAGTCCAGCCCAACAGCAGGTGCAGCAACGACAGGGGGCTCCTCTGCTTTCAGCTCTGTGGGCGGAGCCTGTTCAGATTCAGCCTTTCATTGTTTTGAACGTTAGAGAAGAAAGATTCAACATGTGAACAGGTAACATCACAAAATACTGGGCAATTAAGACTTTCTTCGTCATCCTATAGGCAACTAGCTTCATTAAACCTGTGCTGAAAAAAAGCCCCACGCCTGGCATGATGAGCGCTTCACTGAAAAGTCTACAAATGGACTCTTACTAAGCTTCCCTGTAGCATCACCAACCGCTGTTGTTTCCCTTCACGTCTGACAAAGACTTACCATTTGATTACTCATTGTACTTACTTGCAACTCGAAGACATCTACAAGGGATCCTAGAGTGTTACTCTCTGCTATCTGACAGAGAGAGGCGACCCAAGGAGCTCCCCACCTTTGCCAGTTGAAAGGAAGCAGGAAGAGCTCAGAGGCACATGGTTCTGGGATCTCCCAGCTCTGTTGACATGCGCTGCACCCAAAATTGAGGGCTTATCCCAATATTCAGATCAAAACACATTTATCTGCATGAATAGGTCATTGAGGAGCCATTGTTGTCACTGCTCCGGCTGGGAGGCAGACCCAGCTACTTGGTAGCCACCACAATTACAGATAACTTTCCTGTTTAGTTTCTTGTTCTGTTTCTCTCCTGCTCCCAACAAATTCTTAGCTATCCATTTCTTTTCCTATAATAAACTAATTACGTAAAGAACTAAAGGGTGATATCCTTGCTATTACCAATTAGACACTCCTAACTCTGTGGACAAGACTGACGTCTTTCCATCCCACTGTGACCTTAACTCATAGACATCCTCCAAATATATGCTGAATCAAGCCTCTGGACTCTCTTAAGCTGCGGACTTTGTTAGTTTTAAAATTAGCACTATTAAGTCACAACGGGCCATTAAAACCACCACAGTGAATGCAGTCACCACAGTTACTGACAATGTTTCCTCTTTTTCAATTTTGACTAACGTGAGCATGTTTATTTAGCAGCACTACTTTACCAAATGGATGGCCACTAGAAGGCACACTAAGGTTCTTTCCCATCAAGACATTCAAACTGTAAGAAAGTTGAAAAGTGTTTTTCTAGAGAAGGAAGAATTCTTTAATACTGGGATTGGAGAAACTGGTTCACTTCTGTCAGATTCTTACTCACCCGAAGCAATGAAGGTCCTCCTCTAGCTCTTTCCCTCTCATACCTGCCCACAGAGCTTGGTGAGCATGGCAAGTTCCATACAGAAGCAGTGGGGTGGTTCGACTGAGATTACAGTAAGTGAGTAATGACTAGCTTAGTGTTGGATAAATACACAAAATGTTTCTCTTGTGCCCCCCACCAAACCCTCCACTGTGACTTGGGCCTTGATTCCACACCACCCTTCCCTTTAAAGAGCATAATAAAAAAAAGAAAGGACACTTTGGTAAATAAGTGTGTAGAGATTTGATACTTTTATGGGCTTTTATAACATTTACAGGGTAACCTGACACAATTTTTAAGAAAGAATGAGATAAAATTCACTCTAATGTACTTTAAGGAGTTTTTATGGGAAAAGATTTCACTTTTATTGCTCAGAAAGAATTATCTTCGTAATGGAACATGGTTACAGAGCAGCAAAGAGATACCATAAGCTCTTAGGATATGACCTTACAATTTGGAAGTCAAGGTGATTTGCTATGAGAGGATGGTATCAAATGACCTACACAACAAGGATAGGAAGGGCAATCTGATAAAGTACCAAGAAATCCACATACAGAGGGTTGTCCCCCTGTGGGCTGAGTATCTAAGGAGAATGTTTAAAGCCAGATAAGGAGCCAAGGGAAGTTTCAAAATAGGAATCAAATAAATATATCGTTGTACATAAGAAAATACAGAGATAACGTAAAATGAAAAAAAAAATTGTATCAAAGCCTGGGTTTCTTGGAAGTCCAGAGAAATTTTGAAGTTTCATATAAGGCAAGAATAAGTAAGTGATTTTGCATAGGAGCTGAATTGCATTTGCTTGCTGAAATCAAATGTAACAGAAGCACAGTTTGAAGAAAACGTAGGATCGGTATGTCATCACAAGTCACATTTCCCCTATACTATCGCATCACATGAGATAGTACCATATGCCTATGCAGTTTTACAACTTTAATTTTAGGGGGGCAAATATAACTCAGTGATGAGTAAGAATAAACACGATAACATGATTGTACGTAAAATCAACTACTCCAACTTAGAAATGGAAGTCACTCTTTGATTCCTTCTAAGGAAGTGTAAAATTGTAAATATTTTCTCAAGATAAAAGAAAAGCAAAGGTAAATTGTGAACTACATTTCAGGGAAAAATCTAAAGTAGTCCTATCAGAATTATACCCTACATGTACCATATTTTTTTCTACAAGTTTCCTCCCTGAACGACCTTGCAGATGGGTTGACAGCTGGCCATCCCTGTTAAAGAGCGCTTGTGATCACTTTCTATTGTTTGCTGGGGTGGCGACTGTCACACATTCAAAGGAGAAATATACTCTAAATTTACTGGTGGCAGTGGGATGTCACAATGGCTTAACTCTGAGACACAGAAATGGAATTCTTCCTTTAGAACAAAATGAGGAGCATAGCCTCCCTGCACATTTTTCAGTATCCTCTGTCATAAGATGGGAAGCAGGCCATTGCAACTCGGTGAGACATGGTTTCACTATGATTTCCTAGTTCCTCACATGGCTTTGCCAATGTTAGCAGCATCTGCAATGCTGGGCATGACAAAGCTAAGTTCCCCAAAGGAAAGAAGGTACAAAATAAAGAACACATATCTACAGAAGGGAAGAGCAGGCAATGGAAGCTCCCACAGCAAGCTGAGGGGAATAGGAAGATGTTTTAAAAAACTCAAAAACCACTGGATTCTATGCCTGGATTTTTGCATGAGAGTAATAGGTGGGAGTTTAAATATGATCCACTGCCTGTTTTTTAATACCAATATTTCTCCAATTTTCTCTTGACCCCTTCACAACTGATAATTAAAAATCTCATCCTCCAGTGTTGGTATAACCCCTTGCTGAAATTCACCCAAGCTGAAATTCAGCAATTAACATGACATGTAAGTCTCTCCGGCTACATTATCAACACCAACATAATTTGTACTCTAAACATTTAAATCTTTACTTGCAGTTCACATAGACTCCACCTCTCACCTGGTTACCCAAAAGGCAAAAAGTATCGATAGACAAGGTATTACAGATGTACTGGCCTTTGAGAAATTATCGAAGTAAGCTTTAAGACAAAGTTCCCAGAACTGAATTCCTTACTTAGAAGTGAAGTCGTCTAAAAAGAAAAATTTATTCTACTTAAATCTGATTCTAAGCTTCTAATGTGAAAGCCAGGAGCTGGGATAATTATATCTCATTCCCACGAGAAAGCGAGTGAGCTACAAATAACGCTCATGAACACCCTGTCCTGTGTAGCCTACGGCCATAAAGCTCACAAGTGACATCACTCAAGGCCTCTTCCTTCAACTTTCTCAGCAAGCTGCTGGAGAAAAGGTTTCCCATGACAAGTGCAACAACAATCTTGTTGGAATCTCCTCTGATACCAAGTGTAATTCTGTCCGCTCCTACTCACGCCCTAGCTAAGCTTTGTCCTTGTGTCCTTTGGCAGCAACAGGGGAATCACATCTCTAGTACACGTGACTTCTTTCTACAACTAACACAGTGGAGGGAGGAGATGAGAAATGAGGTAGCTTCAGGCTCAGGAAGCAAGGATCTATCCCGAAGCATGAATTCTTTTTTTTTTTTAAAGATTTTATTTATTTATTTGACAGACAGAGATCATAAGCAGGCAGAGAGGCAGCAGAGAGAGAGGAGGAAGCAGGCTCCCTGCTGAGCAGAGAGCCTGATGCGGAGCTTGATCCCAGGACCCTGAGATCATGACCTGAGCCGAAGGCAGCGGCTTAACCCACTGAGCCACCCAGGTGCCCCCCGAAGCATGAATTCTTGAGGCAATTTCATTTCCAATCCTGTGGAATAAGTTACACTCAGGCGGAAACATCCATGGATTTACCAGGCTCCAATGAAGCCCAGAACTAGGAGACTTCTGCTTTCTGCTGGGATAACTGTGCCTTTATAAATAGAAGCAACCAAAATCAAAGTCACAGTGAGATTTCTCAGAAGCTTTCCTTCCTCCTTCCTAAAAAGAAAGGGCTGCAGAAACCACATTCTGGATATTCAAGCTCTAGATAATCTAGAATGATCAATCCTATTATGTTCAGTAGTAACTGACAATGCCCTCAAAATACACACCAATGTCAACTTACCAAGTTACAGATCATGCTCTGGTCTGTCTGCATTGTGAATAATGAAGTGTCCTGGGGCTAAAAATTGGGAAGAAAATAGAAAATGAAAAATTATGAAGATTCCAGCTTAATTTGCTAAAAAAAAAAAGAGAAAGATACCATTTCAATTAGCTTCTATCAATTGTATCAATAAGTATAATATAAAGTTTTAAAAAGTCTTTTATTTTCAATCAGAAATGCAGATAATACCAAAGTAATTTTAACAGCAAATGTTTTAAACATAACTGAGCTAGCGTGATACCACACAATAGTACAGTAAGAGTCATTTGAGAAAAGGGGTAGTGACCTCAGGGTCGTTTTTGTTCTGTAGCTTCTCTTCTAGACATCTACACTAAATTAGAATTTTGTAGCTCTAAGCTACAAATTCACACTTTTAAAATATTAGAAATTCAATCTTACTCTATCACCTAGGTGTCACTTCTATGGGTTAATAATGAGTCATAACTGAAAAAATTTTACACCATGTATTCATTGACCTAAAAAAAAAAAAAAATCAAGCTGGAATAAATCTAAGGGAACAGGGACCTCAAGGACAATACTCATCTCTCATTGTGCTGGTAGCCAGACTTATATTCACCAGAAAGAAGACCAGAAGAGTCTTTCCTGGTTAATCTGACCAGTTCAAGAAGTACCCATAGAATTTTATATCAGGGCTCCCCGACAGAAAAAATGAGACAGTGACTGTTGGTTAAAGATGTTGTATTGAGGCAATTACCTCTGTTACCTCCAGAATCCAAAGTAAACAATAAAGGGAATTTCATAAAGTAAATTTTAAAAGGCATAAATCCATGAGCATAAAAAGAATGAGAAGAAAGATAAGAGCAACAACATTCTGAAACTGAGAAGCAGACAAAAGAAGTAATTTAGTGGATGCCCCCAAAATTCTGTATCCTATGGTGATGTAGGAAATGCCAAAAACACAACCCAGTGTATTACTCAGATCTCCCAAAGGATCAAGAATTAGAAACACAGGGACCAAGGGAAATGGAACCTGTCTGGTGCTAAAGACAGGGAATTGGCTGGAAGTCTATAAAAAAGCAACTGGACCTTAAAATCTTTTCATGTATCCGAAAACCAAGCAATATCTCTTCATTGCAGCACAAGACTTGACATTATTTCCACAGAGGCTGAAACAAAGGGCCTCTGGACTGGGGAATGCAGAGACATATTAGGAAAATAGCAGACTTAAGGGAGAATTTACATAACAAACTGAGAGCCCTGGTCACCTCCCCTCTAACCCCTAACTTCTTTACTATCCACCTCCCATTATACCCACCAGACAGAAGACCAGAAGAGCTAGAAATTTAACCAGCCCAAGAAAAATGCCAACAGAATTTCATATCAAGGGCTTCTCAACAGGAAAAATGAACCAAAAAATTCCAGAACAATATCTACAGTCAATGAGTTCTATCTACCTGTAAAATTTTCTTGTCAGCTTTTTTCTTGTCCCATTCTTAAATATGAGTAGACCAAGATCACCAGACATTTAGGAAGAGTCTCAAATAATAAAGGGAAAAGCTGAATAGTTTAAAAAAAAAAAAAAGGAGAAGAATAAGAAGTGGAAGAAACAAAGACTTTCTAGATAGAAAAAGACCTTCAAAAATGGTCATGATTATTAATACTTCCAGAGATATAATGGAAGTGTTATATTCATGACATAATAAGAGGATGCAATTAAAAAACAAATAGTCAACAAAAAGAGCTCTTGGAAATTAAAAAAAAAAAAAGTATCTGTTGAAAGAGCTGGAAAGCAGAGAAAGATGACCAAGAAAAGGAAAAAGCAAAGAAAACAATTAGAAGACTTAGAAAACAGAAGAGAAACCCCCAGTGAGATTTAAAAAATATTCCCCCTCTAGATGACATAGATTTTGATTAAAAGAGCCTCAGTGCAATACATGGAATAGACTCAGACAACAGTAAATCACTGTAAAATTTCAGAAACACAAGGTAAAAAAGAGATTCTACAAACTTCCAGAGACAAAGAGAAAGTAGTATTGCTGAGGGCAGAGACAGAAAGAGAGATAAAGAAAGAAGAGTTTTCTTTAAAATATTGAGAATCAAAACAATACAGTGATTCAGCACTTCCATGTATCACCCTACGCTCATTGACAGGCCCGTGCTCCTTAATCCCCATCACCTGTTTGCCCCATCCCCCATCCCATCTCCTCTCTGGTAACCATCAGTTTGTTCTCTACAATTAAGAGTTTTGGTTTTTTTTTTTTAATCTCTCTTTCTCTCTTTCTTTTTTATCTTTCTCTTTTTATCTCTCTTTCTCTTTTGTCATTCTTTTGCTCATTTGTTTTATTTCTTAAATTCCACATATGAATGAAATCTTATGTTATTTGTCTTTCTCTGACTGACTTATTTCATTCAACATTATACTCTGGAGCTCCATCCACACTGTAGCAAATGGCAAGATTTCATTGCTTTTTATGGCTGAGTAATATTCCATTGTATATATACCATCTCTTCCTTTTCCATTCACCTGAAACTAACATATGACTGTATGTTTACTATATTGGAACTAAAATAAAAACCTAAAAAAAAAGACTAATATCTATAATTTCCCAATAATTTTTAATACTTTAATCTCTACACAAATACAAATTGCCTGAAAATTGAAATTAAAATTTTGATATAAGATACAGAACTTCTAGTAGTAGACCAAAGTGATGTTGAAGTGCCAGTACAGTATTACACAAAATCACTGACAATTAATGGTTATGCCCAATTAAAGACCAGCTAACAAATGAAAAAAGAACCAACAAGGATAATGACACAGCAGATACTCAGAATGAGAATACTATTTATTTTATTTATATTTATTTAAGGTTTATTTATTTACTTGAGAGAGAAAGAAAGTGTAAGTGCAGAGGTTGGGGAGGGAGTGACAGATGGAGAAGGAGAAAGAAACTCTAAATAGACTCAGCACCGAGCATGCAGCCTGATGAGGGGCTGGATCTCATGACCCAGAGATCATGACCTGAGCTGGAACCGACTAGGCCACCCAGTCACCCCAAGAATACTATTTAAATAATTATATTCAAGACTTAAAAAAGCCTTTGGTAAAACTGACAAAATCCTCAAATACTAATTCTAAAAAAAGACTCTATGATCCTACTATAAAATTCAAACATGATGTAAAGGTATTGTTTGTGGAATATTTCTGTTGGATAATTATTCTTAAAATTAGCATGGAGTTTTCATGATGATCTTAATTTTATTAAACCTAAGATTAATTTTTAAAAAGAATCAAAACAATAGTTTCTCAGTGACAACATTAGGAAGTAGAAATGGATGGAGCAACATCTTCAAAATTCTAAGGGAAAAATTATACTCTAATTTTGTATTATGTATTTAGATAAAGACATTTTCCTATGTACAAGGTCACAAATATATTCCTCTTATGCATTTTTCTTAGGGAGCTACAAAAGGATGTGCTTTAATTTATGGATGAAGATGGGTTTTAGTACGTGGAATTAAACCAAATGAATACGATTTTTGTCTGAAAAAGACTGGATTGACACGAGGGAATGGTGAAGGCAATGCCTGGGAGAGACTTAATAGGAGAGCCTGTGGGAATAGCTATGGCAGCAGGCATCACCAGAGAGAACCCAGTTCAGACAGAACACTCCAGAAATTGAAACAAGGAAATTCTTCAGGAAGATGAAGCTGACCAAATGTTTAATGTTTTCCAAACAAACGAGGAGACACTTATTACAGAGTATGGGACTAAATTAGTGATAAGTCCCTAAAACACTAAGAGCAAATGAACCAACAAGCAAACAAAAAAGACCTTGTGATTATTTCCTCAAAGGAGAACAGAAAGTTGGCATAAAACTAAAGGTAAACTTCATGGTGGGGGCGCCAATAGTATTGATATTATTATATTATCACCACAGATTGACTGGATGGCTATGGTGGGACTATAGCAGAGGAAGGGCAGGAAGGGGAGGGAGGGCAAACTGAGAGAGGGGCGTCTGAAGGAACATTAAGTCTGCACCTTCTGGAGAGAGGAGCCAATAGATAATGCTTTAGAGACCAAGAAGTAGCATTATAAGCAAGTCATGCACACACATGTGGCTGAAATCAAACAATAGTGAAAAGGAGTAAAAGTACTTACCTCCAAGAAACAGGAAGTGGAGGGGGTATATGATAGTCTGAACTTTTTCTATAAAATGCTCTTATATAATTTTGTTACTCTTTACAGAAGGTACATTTATAATGGATAAACATACCATTTTAAAAAAATGGGAAATAAGTAACAATTCTTATAACCTGACTTTTCCAATGAGTTTTATGCAGACTGAAGAGATGCATTATCTTCTCCCTCCATGGTTGTGTGTACCTGTATTTGGATTCGGGTATGGGCGGTCTTTATCATTTTACAGGTAACATGGGGTGAAAGCAGTCAAACTTTTAAATAGAGAAATTCTTAACATTAAAATTAGAAATTGTTCATCTCTAATTTTACGATAAAACATTCATCACAGACAAGCCTGTCTTAAGTCTCCCTTGAAGAGGTTTTCAGAACTTACTCCAAGAGCTGTGTGGTCTACACTTGCGTGGGTTACAACTGTCTATCTGTTGGGTCATACAGAATGATGGGACAGTCCATCTTGTGGCTCCTCTTCCACAGACACCCAAGGGAAATTCTGCCTTCTTGATCAGAGCCAATCTGTGGCTTCTGAACCTCAAAGAGCTCCTGCTTGAAGAATGACTGAAGAGGTAAGGTTCAAAATAGTAGGGCTCTTATATTAATCTGAATAAGGAGGATCCTAAAAACCATTCTACTTTCTAAGGACCCATCTCATTGGTTCAAAACAATCCCACCTCCTTTCTTCCAACAGCTGAATCTAGTGGCTCTCTCAAGTCAGGAGAACTTCTCATTTCTAGTAGAGGAATCAGCCTTATTCCACGACAGAGCTAACAATTTTAATAGCTACTACAGCTGGGAAGCACTTAGTAGGTGCTACTAGGCAAAGTGCTCCGCAAGCATGTCTCACTGACTCTTCACAACAATCCTACAACGTTGCCACTATTACTGTTTCCATTACTGAAATTGGAAGTCATAGGGTCAAGTTTTGCACTGACATGCTTCAACATCACGCTCTTCTAGTGACACTGAGGTCCATATTTTAACAATTTGTATCATTTTCAGCAGACAGAATGTGCCAGCGAATCGATCTCTTACCTGGGTGAATCCATTAAATGTACTACCAGAAGCCTAAACAGGAAAGAAAATCAAAGTATGTTATGTTTTATCATTTTTGTGGGATCAGTAAATGTCCACCAGACAAGTTGGAAAGTGAAGACCACTACATGTTTTAAAATAATACAAAAGGTTGCTGTGCATGAAAGTGTTTAGGAAATGTAAAAGGCCATACAGTATTATTTTAAATAGGCTGACAAAAGATTATTTTTACAAATAATAATATTTACTGGCGTGTGGCTCAGTGTTAACCAAAGTCCACTTTCACAATGGAGATGAAGATGATTCCAGAGAAAAGCCACGAAGGGTTAAGTAGATCCTTTTTTAGGCCACTGATAGAATCCAGAAGTATCTTCAGTATTTCTCTAATACATCATTTGGATTGAAAGCTATTATGAGAGTCTATAGTTTCAGGGGACCTGGGTAGAAACACATCATGTGCTCTTACTGTTGTAGAATCACTCTAGGAAGATTAAATTAGTCTGTTCTACATATTTTTAGTTGTTTTTAGTGTTTGAACAGTAAAAGTGAAAATAAACAATAAATGGGATGGTAAAATAGACTCATTAGTTCCCAACACAAAGATCCTGCTTTTGTAATTGGTTTTTTGTTCTTTTGTTTTTTGTCAACCTATTTGTGTTTGGTCTGCACAGATTTCAAGGAGATGAGGCAAGCCTCAGAGAAGACAGTGATGGATGGATAATGAAGTAGGTGGGAAACATTAGGAAAACAGAACCTACAGAAGTCTTTGGCTAGTCTATACTACATAGTGGGGTAAGTACCTCTTCTTTATCAGGCTCTATTTCTTGGTACAACAATCCATATCTCTGGTTAGCAATTTCATCTTCAGATAAATCTGAGTTGCTGATGTCACTGTCTTGGGGACTAGCAGAATTCTCGGTGCTAACATTGTGGGAGGTTCCCAGAATGAAGGGTCTAGCTATCTCTCGACCTTGTTCCCAGCAGTTAGCAATGGCTTGCTCCCCACATAAATCCACTGCTAAGTCCAACTTGCCTTCAACTGTATCAAAATGCTCCCAGCAATTATCTAAAACTTCTGTATCTCTGATAGGCCAGTGGTTAATAGGATCAAGCCAACTGGCTTGGCCATCTGGTATACCAGAGAATTCTAATATATCCATATTATTCACTGCTGGATCCAAGCTCGGCTGCCAGATTTGACCTGGATATGTTGCCCAAGAGTCTGTTTTTACAATCGTTGGCAAGTTAAGGGTATGGCTGTAGTTCCCAGTTGCTGTACTTTCAGAACCCTCTATTATTGAGTCTTCTGCCTTATGCAAACACCAATCTCTCCTGTTTGCATTATTTTCCAGAGAATAATTAAACTCTGTCCTAGAATGAGCTGCCACTTGATGTTTTAATGATGAAACAACAGCCTGATTTTCATTCCTGTCAACCCTAGGAGTATGTAACATAGCCTTATGTTGAATTTCTTCAGCATCTGCACCACCTTGTCCTGAGTGATGTACTATATCCTGGTTAGAAGAGTCTATTAAATTTTTCCTTATGTCTTTTCTAACTAAACCACATCCCTCAGGGCTTTCATTTTCACTATTAGATACAGAATCAGTCTGGAAATGCAGATTAAAAATATCTGTGTGATGGGTGGGATTAGCTCCAGATCCCTCTATAATTTCACAATTATGAATTACTACTTGATTCCCCTCATCTAGCCCTTGGCTTCTGTCCCTAAATTTAGCTGCTGCATCTACTCTTTCTAGGTCTTCTTCTAATACATCAGTCTTATCAAAATATTTTTCATTGGCCTTTTCAATTTCCTTACAACCAATTCTTAGATCTTTCTTCATTTCCTCTTCACTAACTGCTGTGGCCTCCTGGTTTTGCTTTCCCGATGTCTTAAGAAGACCTACTAGCCTGTCTCTTGTACTTTCACACGCTTTCTCCTCAAACTCCTCTGTACCTTCTAGTGCCTTGGTATCAATAACTCTAGTGTCTACCTTTTCACATGTCTCCACACCTGCCCACATAGAATCTTCTATCTTCTTTTTCTCTTCTTTTTCTTCTGACCATTTAACATCTTCTTGATTTTCTTTAACCAGGCCACCAGTTTCTGTGGCTGCCATCTCTGAGGCCGGTAAGTCATGAGGCTGCTCCATCTCCATAGAGGCCACTGTGACAAATTCAGCCTCAGGCATAGGCTTTGGGTACAGGTGCTCATTTCCACACAGAGGGGCTGGCCCCATGATATGCTCACCCTGTTCAGCTACAGTGTGCCAGTCAGCAGAAGAAGCAATTCCAGTGGATAATCCCATGTCTTGCTCTGCTTCAGAGAGACATGAAGAGCCTTCTCGAGACCCACCTTGGGTAATTGCCTGGCTGACACTCTCTGTACTACCATTAGGGCCCCAAATAAATGCACCTAGGTCAATTTGAGATCTTTGAATTTCTTCGGCCAACCCACTGTCTGGAGTTTCCTCCATGATCAGGTTACACAGGGAGAGACTTTTTGAAGAGTCAGTCTTTAGAGTATGCAGAATAGCAAAGGAAAAAAAAAAAACAGAAGATGAAACAGATCATGGTAAGAATTGATGAGAAACGCAAAGCTCTTCAGTAGAGTAGTACCAGTTAAACAAAGCTAGAGTATTTAAATTAACTGTCTTAAGGTTAAATCTGCGATTAGCAATGCCATGAGAAAAAAAAAAAAAAGCTCATTGTAGGTAATATTCATTATATAATACACATTAAATATTTTTAAAAATCCAGAATGTTCTGGATATTTACCTACCGGCTGTACCAAATCAGTGCTTGTCTGTATGAGTTAAAAAAAAAAAGAAAGATAATCAATAATAAAAATAATAATAATGGGTCAAAAGAAGCAAATTCTCTGGCACATTAAAATCCCATGCTGTCCAGAGTCAATACTCTCCTGAAAGTTGCAGCTTCTACTGGTTTGAGATTAAATTTCACAACTTGTTTTGTGATTGGAATGAGTTTTGTGCCAATACTGCTTAAGACCACACAGTTGAAACATGAAGAAAGCCTCTCTCATTTTCTAGTTAACAAAAATGTTTTAGGGCTATTATAAGACTCCTGATTTAGCAGACTTCGAAATGCAAAGTTTCAAATAAATAAGCAAACCTGAGAACACCAGAATAAGACCAAGCCCCAGCAGCCACAAAAGTACACAACATCATGTGCTCTGACACAATATCAGAATAAATCTTCCCCCAAACTCACCCCATTCTTGCTTCTGCCTCTGAGGTAGTGTTTATATGGAGGATGATCTGGTACTCCCCACTCCCCCATGTTCTCCCCCACCCCGCCCCCAGACTAGAAGCATTATCTGCACACAAACGAGCAACATGGAGAGACTGAGAGGATCAAGAAACAGCATTTATGTATAGGGAGCTAGAGCTTTGCTCCCTGCTACTATTCTTAGCAGTTTTGTCCTCTGAAAGGACCCATGATCCTTCTAGATGATACCTCCTTCCTCACCATACCATTCCTAGCTAGGAACAAGTGTATTATAACTTCAGCTAAAGATATGAAATAATGGAATAACAAAACATTAGCAATGTCCTCTTGATCATGAAGACCATTAACACAGAATTCAAATGTGGCTAGAATTTAAATATCTATGTATCCCTTTTTATGATTACACAAGCAAAGCCATCTCACTATAAAAGATGTTTTCAATCAACATTTTTTAGGTGTTCTCTCAAGAGCCTTCCATGATGCTTCAAGGATCCTAAGTAGTGCAGTATAAACACACTCCTATGGAAGGGAAGGGAGCAGTCATCTTTGTGTTCTGCTCCCTGCTACAAGAGTAGCAATGTCACTTTAGAAGATTAGGCCCATGAATAGCTAGATCTAGAAAACTTTCCTGTTGCTGTCTCACTAAAAAAGAAGTTATCATGAAACTCAATAGTTGAGTTCTGAAGACCATGTGACCAGAGCTTTTCCAAAACAGGGCAAATGCCCCGCCCGTGAGGGATGTGAGTCTCCATATGGGTGTGGTCAGCCTCTGAGTCCACATGGGTGCTGCCACCACAAAGCTCTGTTCCGCGTCTTTTCCCCAAATTCTAACTTCTGGAAGTGCTCATCCTTACTCATCAGATTAGCTGAACACACACCATTACTAGTAACGGCTACCTTTTATTGATCTTTACTGGATGTGGGGCTAAGCACTCTATAGATACTATCTACTTCATCCTCACACAACCCTCTATATAGGCATCCTTAACCTTATTTTACAGATGAGAAATACAGAGACTGATGAAAGACAAGTCCATAAATGCTTAAAATCATATTGTTATAAAAGGTTGAGTCTGGGCTCAAATCCAGGTCTGTCTGGCTCTAAAGCTCTAATTCTTATTGAGGAAGCTTCATTATCATAATAATACAAAAAGAAGTTCCGGGTGCAGATTAGCCTGCCCCTTACATTTTCTCATCCATGTTTTCTTCTGTTCTATTTAAAATCAACAAAAAAATGTGCCCTGTCTTTGCTACAACACCTCCAGTAGCCACCGATAACCACAGGAAGAAGCACAAAGGGGCCTAACACCAAACTGTTGCTTATCCAGGGCTCTGGCACACTGACACTCTTTTCCTCACCATTGTTTCCAGGTGCTGGCAATGCTTGGAACCATCAGGGAGCTGATTGCTCTAGGGGACTACACTGTCATTAGAAATGTCTAGGTCTTCTTCCCACCACAGGTGAATATAACAGGTTTATATAAATATAACATATACAACAGGGTTTCCAAATGTCTGGGGATCCAGATACATCAAAATACAGGCTTTTATTACTCTTACCGTCCATAGGTCCCAGGGCAATGTCTGAAAAGAGATAAACAAAAATATGGTTAGCCTGCAAATCCCACACATGTAAAAAATACTAAGTGACCAAATGTCTTGAAGGAAAGCATCTGAAACACTGAGCACAGCACTGTTTAACAGAACTCTGGTGATGCTGATGCTCCCTGTCTGTGCTGTCCAACATGGCAGCCTCTAGTCACATGTAGCTACAGGCCCTTGAGATGTACCAGCATAACAGAACTGAATCTTAAATTTTACATCATTTTACTTAATTTGAATTTGGATAGTGAAAAGTGGCTTGTGGCTACCATACTGGACACCAGAGAACCAGTCGATCTGCTTTTTGCTCTACAAGTTGAAAGCTGTATCTGGAACATGATGAATGGGTTTACTTTAGCACTTGTGTGCATACCCGCACATGCACACACACAACCCCATACACACACACATAGTTAAATGAAGTACAAGGTATCCAGATATTAGAGTTTCTCACATCTTTGGGGACATGCAGATCTGAGTCATTGCCAATACTACCCCTTCCCCTACCACCACCATATTCAAAATGTTGCATTATGATCAGTTTGATGGTAAATGAACCCCACAAAAAGAGTTCTTCAATACGTTGAGTTAGATGATAACATAGCTCAACTAATAGATAATCATGCAAATTAGCAGGTGCTCCCTAAGACATATGGATGAATTAGACTTACTGCTGGCATTTTAATTATCAAGCTCATTGATCCTGGGGAATGGATCCAGATGGCTCAAGTGATTTCTGCTGCGTGTTTGGGAAAGTGAAGGAGACCTCTCTTTCTCATTTCCTTTGTGATTGAGAACTGCTGCCAAAGCCACATCCTTTTCTGCCTTTGTTTTTGTTTGTGACCGGAACAGATCTTGTTTATGCACTAGTTTTGAATCACTAAATGAGTGGCAAATTAGAAAGCCTGGTACGCTAAGAATCTGGGAGTTTCCAGATGGGGTCACAGAGGTCTCATTAGGATTCTGCACTACAGAATGTGGGCTCTGCGGTTCTGAGTGAGCCCACCCCCCTACCCACCAATCCTCCAGTCTGGGTCTGCTCAGACCGTTCGGCCCCAGCCACCCAGCTTCTCTGTGCAGCATGGCAGGTCTCTGGGTTAGCTACCACCTGTCAATGACTAAGAAAGGAGATTGGAACAGCTGCAGGGAAAGCCATAGTTATTTGCATGTGGACTCCTGAAATTAATATGTACTCCCTGATTATACAGATGATTTGGTTCTTCTTGCTTCCAGGGCCCTTAAGAATCATAGCCCCTAGAAGCTACTCTATATTCTTGCATAATGCAGACAGCACTGGTATTTTCTCCAAAGGAAGGCAGCAATGTGGAACAGCATGTTTATCAGTCCTCAGGATCATGAAAGGGTGTGTTAACTCCTGTGGACACTGTGGAGATCACAGGTGAGGTGTTGTGCTAGCAGTGAGAACATTCATTTAAAACTCTGGGTCAGGTGATGGGTAAGGGAGATTATTCTGAGCGAAGGAGAAGAAAGGCCAGCAGAATCTAATGGCTCTGTTCTTTTTGCTATTGCAGCCTAAGACTGTCCTTGGTGAAAAGAAGATGTGATTAGAGACGCTCCCAGAATGACGCTGCTATGAGTTGACTCAATTAGAGCCACCGGGACCAGGGGCAGTGCTTTTCCTAACTGCAATGATGCATTTTCTTCCAAAGACTTTTGAAGGTTTAACTGGGGTCTTTTTTTTTTTTTTTTTAATTCTGAAAGAATCTTTGTTCTAAATCTACACAGGGTTCTATGATCTGTGGATTTATTTAATCATAAGTTGATACAAAAGAGACTTCTCTCTCGATTCAAACTCAAAGACAGAAATGCTGTGGCATCTCATCCACTGACCCCAACAGCATTAACTGCAGAAACCTGCCTTCTGCCACTAGAGCAGTGAATGCTGGAGAGCATGGCAGAGGAAGGCCCATGAATTCTGCACAACAAAGAAGCTCTGACAGGGAAGTATTCTGAATGAGATGTGCATTCATTTTCTGCTTTCCTTGGCCACCAACATAGAACCTCAAAACTTGCTGACAATTATTATGTTAGCATTTCCCAAAGTATATCTTAGAGTACATTCCAATGACTGTTAATAAACTTTCATTAAAAAAGATTTCTGGGGGTGCCTGGGTGGCTCAGTGGGTTAATCCTCTGCCTTCGGCTCAGGTCATGATCTCAGGGTCCTGGGATCGAGCCCCACATCAGGCTCTCTGCTCGGCAAGGGGCCTGCTTCCTCCTCTCTGCCTGTGTCTCTGCCTACTTGTGATCCCTGTCTGTCAAATAAATAAATAAAATCTTAAAAAAAAAAAAAACATTTCTGTGGTCAAATTTGGGAAACTCTAAGTTAAACATGTCCACACAGTTTTTTCTTTTAATTGTAGAACATCTTGGAAGCTTTACTATTCCAATGCATATTATGACTCTCCTTTTAAAAGGGAGTTAATAGAATTTTCCCAAACATTTATCTAAGAGACCCATTTTTGCAAAATATCTTTAAGGCTAGTATCTGATCTGCATACTAGTTATTTGCTTTATTAACATCTCAGATTTTTAGTGTTCCTATATTAAAACAGGGAGGCCTTTAAAAACCCAGTCACATTATGGAATAAAGCATGGATTAGGAGAAGCTTATTTATCAAGGTTTATACTAAGGTTATTATGGTTTAACTGTAAGGTATCAGAAGACTTCAAGACTGAAAAATTGAGTGAGGTCTCAATTCTCAAATTTAGTTTGTTAATATACCTTCATTAATTAATTTGAAATATACTCTAGCATCTTTGGATTTGCCCAAATTTAAGTGTGAGCCTCTAAGCACATCAAAAATACGGATATAAAAAATTTCTGTTTAGCCAAATTTTGAGTTAACCTCCTTTCATGAGCATAGGCAATTGTAAAGGATGTCTACTGCTGAAGAATCATCCAGAAGTCATTACCAAGCCCACCTCCAAGATCCCTCTGCTGGAGAACACTGTGGCGATCACTATGGAAGTAGGGAAATGTTGAGGGTGAGGAAATGATGAGCAAGGACAAGCTGGATAAGCAAGGCCAACTCTGGTCATAGTCAAGATCACATGAGGGAAGCTTCTGGAATGTGGAGGGGGACAACATCATCGAGTTCAAAACTACCAAGACTGGAAAGCATTTCTGTTGGGGCATAATTTCAATGTTATTTCTAACATGCTTTAGTCTACAAAACATAAGGAAGGAAAGTGGAGAAAACAGTAAGATTAAGCCCAGAGCCCAAAGAGCTTCATTTAGAGAAGCCAGAAAATGTACTATTCAAAGCTGAACACTCTGAGGGCAAACTAATACTGACAATAATACTGACAATATTATTGACAGTAATACTGACAATTACTCGGAGATGGAGGATTCCTGGGCAAACTGGAATGCATGGCTATCCCAGCTCTATGTACAGAGAATGCTAATTGTGGGGGGAGCTTTGGAATGAACTATGCATAAGGTCCTTTTTCTACCCTTCCTTCCCATTGGGTTATGTTTGTCAACTCCAAAGAAAAGTAAATAGTCACTTGCAATAGGCGAGGTTCCTGGACAGGCATCAGCTGCCTTACAGAGCTTATTCAAGTTCTGATATGGCACCCCCAACACAAGAACCGCCACTAGATACCTGCGACATGGGGGAATGAGTCACTCCAGCAGAACCTGGAGGGGCCACCTCAGGCTTGAAAGGGTCGAAGTCCAGATCCAACAATGTCTCCTCTTTCTTTACCTCAGGGACTTCATTCTGTTAAAATGAAACAAAAAATAGTGTGAGACTTTGTGATATAATCTATGTATGATCCTCAACACCACTGAATACCCCCAAAGCAGGCTCTGGTAGTTTCCAGAGTTAATTTCCCTTCATGAGCACAATGACGCAGCTCACCCATAAGCTCCCAGAGTTCCCAGGAAATGTGATGAAGGGGGAAATAATCAACCCTGGACAGCTACAATCTCAGACACCCAGGAACGTGACCTGGCTTTTAATTCCTCTCCTTGTCCGGGGGTGCCTGGGTGGCTCAGTGGGTTAAAGCCTCTGCCTTTGGCTCAGGTCATGATCCCAGGGTTCTGGGATCGAGCCCTGCATTGGGCTCTCTGCTCAGCAGGGAGCCTGCCTCCACCTCTCTCTCGCTGCCTGCCTCTCTGCCTGCTTGTGATCTCTTTCTGTCAAATAAATAAAATAAAAATTAAAAAAAAAAATCTTCTCCTTGTCCTGGTCTGAATCCAGCCAATGAAGAGAATGTCTGAGAGGTATATCCTGATGCCACCAATATCCAAGGATTCCCCTTTGCTAGTTCAGAAATCTCTGATCAAGAATTACAGATGATCAGCTGGCTTGGATCCATTCTGTAGCCCACCGCCATAATATCCCCTATGAAGTCAGTATGTAAAAAGGAAGGGACACCGTCTATTGTGACTACATCCACCTGCCTCATGCCCTTGGAGGGACCTGTCCCTTGATCTAATTATTGTATGATCATTCTTCATCCATAATGCTGTTGGTCTCCACTGTGTATATGAGGGAGGGAGGGTGAAAGGGAAGACATGGGGAAAGAACCATGTCTCCCAACAGTCGCTGGAAAATAACATTCATGGTTTAGAAAGAGGTAAAACAAATAAGACCTAGGATAAGAGTCCTGCTATGATAATAGCAAAACATTTACAATAGTGAACATTAATATTTGTTCACTTATGATATTAAAAAATACATGGGCTTTGAAGTTAGCCTAACCCTGGCTCAAGTTACATAGTAAGGGTAGAGCTGAAATAAAGTCTCCATAAACTACCAAGGTGAATAGAACTGGGTCAGTTTTCACAGAATCAAGTTACATGTGTTTAATATTTGATATAAGCTTCAATTTTGACCATCTTTTACCTAGTAATTGAAAGGTCACAATCATGAATAAAGCACATGTAAGAATAGGGATGTTCAGAGGCACCTGGTGGCTCAGTCAGTTAAATGTCTGCCTTTGGCTAAGGTCATGATCTCAAGTCCTGAGATGGAGTCCCACATCAGGCTCCCTGCTCAGTGGGGGGCCTGCTTCTCCTTCTCCCTTTCTCTCTCAAATAAATAAATAAAATCTTTAAAAAAAAAAAAGAATAAGGATGTTCAGAGAAAGATCTTATTTGTTTGTTTGTTTGTTTGCTTGTTTTCTTTGAGAGAGAGCAAGTACACACACATGAACACGTTGAGACGCAGAAGGAGAAGGGAGAGAAGAAGACTACACACTGAGTGAGAAGCCCCATACGGGCCTCAGTCTCATGATGCTTCTATCATAATCTCAGCCTAAATTAAGCGTAATTAATATCAATCATAGACATAAAATTTAAAACTGTATGTAAAACTTTGAAATATAAAAGATAATACTTTTTTTAATATCCATACTCACTGGAGTAGAAATTCTGTTTTGATATCATGCTACAGGTTTTGAGCTATCTATTTTGCAGCATAATTATTCTTAAACACTTTTAAAATTTCACAAGGATAATGCTATTCTGATATCCCTGTTTCTTTAATAATTACAATCACAAAACTATCAACAGATTCCTTTGGCCCCTATTCAAATCTGCATCAGTTCTGTTTTTCACTAACATTTATATTGATGCAAATCATATTTTTTGTGAAATTCTGTGAACACCAATATTCATTCTGAATGTGCTAGACACTGTTCTGAGAACTTAATACATATAAATATTAACTCAGGTTAGGACACTTTGCTGCCGTCTAATGATAACAACCCCAGAACACTGTTATTGCCTTCAAAGAATTACCTTCCTAGAGTGCTCAAATGTATTCATTTCACTTTCATCATCTAATCCTTAGAAAATTCTGGGGTAGTGGCATCATTTCTCCATCTGGGGATGAGGACAACGGGCTAAATGAGCTTAGCTACTGTCCTGGTTCCCTCGGCTGCAGTGCAGTTGAGGCAGGACTGAAACAGCTGGATGCCCTGGACTCCGATGCTATTCCAGACTGCTACTAGGACCTGGTTCCCCATCTCTCAAACAGGCAACCCTGAGGATCTGCAGAGGAACTCCTGACAGCCTGGAAATGCTTCATAAAATGATAACCCCTCCAAATACGTCCATTAATCCTCCGTGAGCATAATGGATCCCCCTTAGGAACTTCAGATGGGAATTTAGACATCAGGGATGAAAAGACTATACAGAGCTATGCTTAGACTTTGCGATGGATCTGGGTTTACACCCAGTTTTGCCACTTGCTAGCTGTGTCTCTCTGGGCAATTAGTTCAGTTTCTTTTCTTTCTTTCTTTCTTTTTTTTTTTTTTTAATATTTTGTTTATTTATTTCAGAGAGAGAGAGAGAGCAAGTAGGGGAGAGGGACAGAGAGAGAAGCAGGCTCCTGGTTAAGCAGGAAGCCTGATGCAGGACTCGATCCCAAGACTCCGGGATCATGACCTGAGCTGAAGGCAGACGCTTAATTGACTGAGCCACCCAGGTACCTCTAGTTCACCTTCTTTGAGCCTCCATTTCTTCATGCATAAAATGTGAGTGATACAACCTAGTAAGAATACCGTGAGTAGTAAAGACAATGAATCCATAGTATATACTATATAGGAGATACTCTAAATGGAAATGGAAGCTACATGGTTATTAATTATATTGGTAATTAAGTATATCTGTGTAAAACCACCGTCTTCAAATATCCAAAATACCAGTGTGACTGCCTTCAAAATGTGCTGTTGGCATCTTCAAACAAATTCTATTTGGTTTTGCACCCTGAATTGTTGAGTGTTACCCTTAAGGCATTCATATCAAAGAGTAGTTGGGTAGAACTACAAAAAGAACAAAAAAGGAGTTGCCTAGTGATGTAATATTCCCTTATAAAATGACAAATCTGTCATTACATGTTGAATCACAGTGACATGTAATTTCACTTAACATTATAAAAGAAAACTAATCTCTCATTCCTTCTACCTGTGTTGCCATCAGAATAGATCTGATATGGTCCCAACATTCTTAAGCTTTTGTAAGCTAGAGCTTAAGTACTGTTTTACCATTAAAAGTCTAGAAGAGGTGAGGGCACCTGGGTGACTCAGGCTGTTGGGAGTCTGCCTTTGTCTTGGGTCATGAACCCAGGATCCTAGGATCGAGCCCCATTCCGGCTCCTTGCACAGTGGGGCATCTGCTTCTTGCTCTCCCCCTGCCTCTTGCTCACCCTGCTTGTACTCTGTATCTCTTTGTGTCAAATAAATAAATAAAATCTTAAAAAAAAATTCTAGAAGAGGTGATCTAGAATGTGCTCTTAAGAAAGAAGACTAGAAGGGAGTCAAGATGGCGGAGAAGCAAGCTGAGACTGCTTCAGCTAGCCGGAGATCAGCTAGATAGCTTATCTAAAGATTGCAAACACCTGAAAATCCATCGGCAGATCGAAGAGAAGAAGAACAGCAATTCTGGAAACAGAAAAACAACCACTTTCTGAAAGGTAGGACCGGCGGAGAAGTGAATCCAAAGTGACGGGAAGATAGACCCCGGGGGGAGGGGCCGGCTCCCGGCAAGCGGCGGAGCAACCGCGCACAAAATCAGGACTTTTAAAAGTCTGTTCCGCTGAGGGACATCGCTCCAGAAGCTAAACCGGGGCGAAGCCCACGCGGGGTCAGCGTGGCCTCAGGTCCCGCAGGGTCACAGAAGGATCGGGGGTGTCTGAGTGTTGCAGAGCTTGCGGGTATTGGAACGGGAAAGCCGGCTACAGAGACAGAGCCAACAGTAAGCTCACAGCTCGGTGTTACCTTGAACCTGTCGCAGGCTCGGTGAGCTCAGAGCGCGGCCGGAGGTCAGGCAGACGGGAGTAACTGGGCGCTGTTCTCTGAGGGCGCACTGAGGAGTGCGGCCCTGGGCTCTCGGCTCCTCCGGGCCGGAGACCAGGAGGCCGCCATTTGTATTCCCGTCCTCCGGAACTCTACGGAAAGCGCTCAGGGAACAAAAGCTCCTGAAAGCAAACCCGAGCGGATTACTCACCCCGGCCCCGAGTAAGGGCGGTGCCATTCCGCCTGGGGCAAAGACACTTGAGAATCACTACAACAGGCCCCTCCCCCAGAAGATCAACAAGAAATCCAGCTGAAACCAAGTTCACCTACCAAGGAGTGCAGTTTCAATACCAAGGAGAGCAGCAGAATTCCAGAGGAGGAAAGAGCCAAGCACGGAACTCATGGCTTTTTTTCTTGTGATTTTTTTTAGTCTTGCAGTTAATTTAATTTTTTCTTTATCATTTTTTTTTTTTTTTCTTCTCGCCTTCGGGTAAAATTTTTTTTTTTAACTTTTACCTTTTTCTTTTTTAACGATTTTTTACTAGTTTAATTAATATATATATTTTTTCTTTTTTACATTTTTCTTAGGTGTTTTCTTTTTTAAAAAATTCTTTTCTTTTCTTTTCTTTTTCTTTTCTTTTTTCTTTTTTTTTTTTCTTTCTTCCTTTTTGAACCTCTTTTTATCCCCTTTCTCCCCACTCACGATTTTGGATCTCTTCTAATTTGGTTAAAGCATATTTTCCTGGGGTTGTTGCCACCGTTTTAGTATTTTACTTGCCCCTTCATTTACTCTTATCTGGACAAAATGACAAGACGTAAAAATTCAACACAAAAAAAAGAACAAGAGGCAGTACCGAAGGCTAGGGACCTAATCAATACAGACATCGGTAATATGTCAGATCTAGAGTTCAGAATGACAATTCTCAAGGTTCTAGCCGGGCTCAAAAAAGGCATGGAAGATATTAGAGAAACCCTCTTGAGAGATATAAAAGCCCTTTCTGGAGAAATAAAAGAACTAAAATCTAACCAAGTTGAAATCAAAAAAGCTATTAATGAGGTACAATCAAAAATGGAGGCTCTAACTGCTAGGATAAATGAGGCAGAAGAAAGAATTAGTGATATAGAAGACCAAATGACAGAGAATAAAGAAGCTGAGCAAAAGAGGGACAAACAGCTACTGGACCACGAGGGGAGAATTCGAGAGATAAGTGACACCATAAGACGAAACAACATTAGAATAATTGGGATTCCAGAAGAAGAAGAAAGAGAGAAGGGAGCAGAAGGTATACTGGAGAGAATTATTGGGGAGAATTTCCCCAATATGGCAAAGGGAATGAGCATCAAAATTCAGGAGGTTCAGAGAACGCCCCTCAAAATCAATAAGAATAGGCCCACACCCCGTCACCTAATAGTAAAATTTACAAATCTCAGTGACAAAGAGAAAATCCTGAAAGCAGCCCGGGAAAAGAAGTCTATAACATACAATGGTAAAAATATTAGATTGGCAGCTGACTTATCCACAGAGACCAGGCAGGCCAGAAAGAGCTGGCATGATATTTTCAGAGCACTAAACGAGAAAAACATGCAGCCAAGAATACTATATCCAGCTAGGCTATCATTGAAAATAGAAGGAGAGATTAAAAGCTTCCAGGACAAACAAAAACTGAAAGAATTTGCAAGCACCAAACCAGCTCTACAGGAAATATTGAAAGGGGTCCTCTAAGCAAAGAGAGAGCCTACAAGTGGTAGATCAGAAAGGAACAGAGACCATATACAGTAACAGTCACCTTACAGGCAATACAATGGCACTAAATTCATATCTCTCAATAGTTACCCTGAATGTGAATGGGCTAAATGCCCCTGTCAAAAGACACAGGGTATCAGAATGGATAAAAAAACAAAACCCATCTATATGTTGCCTCCAAGAAACTCATTTTAAGCCCGAAGACACCTCCAGATTTAAAGTGAGGGGGTGGAAAAGAATTTACCATGCTAATGGACATCAGAAGAAAGCAGGAGTGGCAATCCTTATATCAGATCAATTAGATTTTAAGCCAAAGACTATAATAAGAGATGAGGAAGGACACTATATCATACTCAAAGGGTCTGTCCAACAAGAAGATTTAACAATTTTAAATATCTATGCCCCCAACGTGGGAGCAGCCAACTATATAAACCAATTAATAACAAAATCAAAGAAACACATCAACTATAATACAATAATAGTAGGGGACTTTAACACTCCCCTCACTGAAATGGACAGGTCATCCAAGCAAAAGATCAGCAAGGAAACAAAGGCCTTAAACGACACACTGGACCAGATGGACATCACAGATATATTCAGAATATTTCATCCCAAAGCAACAGAATACACATTCTTCTCTAGTGCACATGGAACATTCTCCAGAATAGATCAAATCCTCGGTCCTAAATCAAGACTCAACCGGTATCAAAAGATTGGGATCATTCCCTGCATATTTTCAGACCACAATGCTCTAAAGCTAGAACTCAACCACAAGAGGAAGTTTGGAAAGAACCCAAATACATGGAGACTAAACAGTATCCTTCTAAAGAATGAATGGGTCAACCGGGAAATTAAAGAAGAATTGAAAAAAATCATGGAAACAAATGATAATGAAAATACAACGGTTCAAAATCTGTGGGACAGAACAAAGGCAGTCCTGAGAGGAAAATATATAGCGGTACAAGCCTTTCTCAAGAAACAAGAAAGGTCTCAGGTACACAACCTAACCCTACACCTAAAGGAGCTGGAGAAAGAACAAGAAAGAAACCCTAAGCCCAGCAGGAGAAGAGAAATCATAAAGATCAGAGCAGAAATCAATGAAATAGAAACTAAAAAAACAATAGAACAAATCAACGAAAGTAGGAGCTGGTTCTTTGAAAGAATTAATAAAATTGATAAACCCCTGGCCCGACTTATCAAAAAGAAAAGAGAAAGGACCCAAATAAATAAAATCATGAATGAAAGAGGAGAGATCACAACTAACACCAAAGAAATACAAACTATTATAAGAACATACTATGAGCAACTCTACGGCAATAAATTTGACAATCTGGAAGAAATGGATGCATTCCTAGAAACATATAAACTACCACAACTGAACCAGGAAGAAATAGAAAGCCTGAACAGACCCATAACCAGTAAGGAGATTGAAACAGTCATTAAAAATCTCCAAACAAACAAAAGCCCAGGGCCAGACGGCCTCCCAGGGGAATTCTACCAAACATTTAAAGAAGAACTAATTCCTATTCTCCTGAAACTGTTCCAAAAAATAGAAATGGAAGGAAAACTTCCAAACTCATTTGATGAGGCCAGCATCACCTTGATCCCAAAACCAGACAAGGATCCCACCAAAAAAGAGAGCTATAGACCAATATCCTTGATGAACACAGATGCGAAAATACTCAACAAAATACTAGCCAATAGGATTCAACAGTACATTAAAAAGATTATTCACCACGACCAAGTGGGATTTATTCCAGGGCTGCAAGGTTGGTTCAACATCCGCAAATCAGTCAAAATGATACAACACATCAATAAAAGAAAGAACAAGAACCATATGATACTCTCAATAGATGCTGAAAAAACATTTGACAAAGTACAGCATCCCTTCCTCATCAAAACGCTTCAAAGTGTAGGGATAGAGGGCACATACCTCAATATCATCAAAGCCATCTATGAAAAACCCACCGCAAATATCATTCTCAATGGAGAAAAACTGAAAGCTTTTCCGCTAAGGTCAGGAACACGGCAGGGATGTCCATTATCACCACTGCTATTCAACATAGTACTAGAGGTCCTAGCCTCAGCAATCAGACAACAAAAGGAAATTAAAGGCATCCAAATCGGCAAAGAAGAAGTCAAATTATCACTCTTCGCAGATGATATGATACTATATGTGGAAAACCCAAAAGACTCCACTCCAAAACTGCTAGAACTTATACAGGAATTCAGTAAAGTGTCAGGATATAAAATCAATGCACAGAAATCAGTTGCATTTCTCTACACCAACAGCAAGACAGAAGAAAGAGATATTAAGGAGTCAATCCCATTTACAATTGCATCCAAAACCATAAGATACCTAGGAATAAACCTAACCAAAGAGACACAGAATCTATACTCAGAAAACTATAAAGTACTCATGAAAGAAATTGAGGAAGACACAAAGAAATGGAAAAATGTTCCATGCTCCTGGATTGGAAGAATAAATATTGTGAAAATGTCTATGCTACCTAAAGCAATCTACACATTTAATGCAATTCCTATCAAAGTACCATCCATCTTTTTCAAAGAAATGGAACAAATAATGCTAAAATTTATATGGAACCAGAAAAGACCTCGAATAGCCAAAGGGATATTGAAAAAGAAAGCCAACGTTGGTGGCATCACAATTCCGGACCTCAAGCTCTATTACAAAGCTGTCATCATCAAGACAGCATGGTACTGGCACAAAAACAGACACATAGATCAATGGAACAGAATAGAGAGCCCAGAAATAGACCCTCAACTCTATGGCCAACTAATCTTCGACAAAGCAGGAAAGAACGTCCAATGGAAAAAAGACAGCCTCTTCAATAAATGGTGCTGGGAAAATTGGACAGCCACATGCAGAAAAATGAAATTGGACCATTTCCTTACACCACACACAAAAATAGACTCAAAATGGATGAAGGACCTCAATGTGCGAAAGGAATCCATCAAAATCCTTGAGGAGAACACAGGCAGCAACCTCTTCGACCTCTGCCGCAGCAACATCTTCCTAGGAACAACGCAAAAGGCAAGGGAAGCAAGGGAAAAAATGAACTATTGGGATTTCATCAAGATCAAAAGCTTTTGCACAGCAAAGGAAACAGTTAACAAAATCAAAAGACAACTGACAGAATGGGAGAAGATATTTGCAAACGACATATCAGATAAAGGACTAGTGTCCAGAATCTATAAAGAACTTAGCAAACTCACCACCCAAAGAACAAATAATCCAATCAAGAAATGGGCAGAGGACATGAACAGACATTTCTGCAAAGAAGACATCCAGATGGCCAACAGACACATGAAAAAGTGCTCCATATCACTCGGCATCAGGGAAATACAAATCAAAACCACAATGAGATATCACCTCACACCAGTCAGAATGGCTAAAATCAACAAGTCAGGAAATGACAGATGCTGGCGAGGATGCGGAGAAAGGGGAACCCTCCTACACTGTTGGTGGGAATGCAAGCTGGTGCAGCCACTCTGGAAAACAGCATGGAGGTTCCTCAAAATGTTGAAAATAGAACTGCCCTATGACCCAGCAATTGCACTATTGGGTATTTACCCTAAAGATACAAACGTAGTGATCCAAAGGGGCACATGCACCCGAATGTTTATAGCAGCAATGTCCACAATAGCCAAACTATGGAAAGAACCTAGATGTCCATCAACAGATGAATGGATCAAGAAGATGTGGTATATATACACAATGGAATACTATGCAGCCATCAAAAGAAATGAAATCTTGCCATTTGCGACAACATGGATGGAACTAGAGCGTATCATGCTTAGCGAAATAAGTCAAGCGGAGAAAGACAACTATCATATGATCTCCCTGATATGAGGAAGTGGTGATGCAACATGGAGGCTTAAGTGGGTACGAGAAGAATAAATGAAAGAAGATGGGATTGGGAGGGAGACAAACCATAAGTGACTCTTAATCTCACAAAACAAACTGAGGGTTGCTGGGGGGAGGGGGTTTGGGAGAAGGGGGTGGGATTATGGACATTGGGGAGGGTATGTGCTTTGGTGAGTGCTGTGAAGTGTGTAAACCTGGTGATTCACAGACCTGTACCCCTGGGGATAAAAATATATGTTTATAAAAAATAAAAAATTAAAAAAAAAAAAAAAAGAAGACTAGATGTATAAACCAAAGGGGGAAAATATCCAATGGGAAAATCCTACCAATTATAATAATTTTCTATACTATATTTCATGAAGTGTCTTCCACTAGGAACATCTAAGGTTACGTCTGAAATACTGAACTTCTTCCAGTACAGGTATATCATTTGACCATAATCTTTATGCCTACTTGCCATGGTCTCCTAAAGGATGGCGTTTACTTCCTTATCCCTTGCCTTGGGGATGACCATCTGTCATTCTTTGGCCAATGGTTGTTAGTAAGTGTCATGCAAGCAAAGGCTTGATATAGGCTTGCATAGTTGACTTGCTTTTTTGTAATCCTGCCACTCACCATGAAAAGCAAAAGCTTTGTGGCAACCACTGGTGAAGGAAGGTGGGAGACACAGGGAGTGCACCTGGGCACAACATGACTACCTTTCTCAAAACCCATGTTAAAGAGAAATTCTTAAAATTGGCCAGAGGAGGGGCACCTGGGTGGCTCAGTGGGTTAAAGACTCTGCCTTCAGCTCAGGTCATGATCTCAGGGTCCTGGGATCGAGTCCCGCATCGGGCTCTCTGCTCAGCGGGGAGCCTGCTTCCCTTCCTCTCTCCCTGCCTGCCTCTCTGCCTATTTGTGATCTCTTCTGTCAAATAAATAAATAAACCTTTAAAAAAACAAAAAAATTGGCCAGAGGAAAAGAATGTATTACTTCACAGAGGAAAAGACTGAGATTAATAGCAGATTTATCACCAGGAGTAATGCAAACAAAAAGATGGTGAGGCACTATCCTTAAAGTACTGAGAGAAAGAAACTTAGAATTCTGTGCCCCTTGCAAATATTTTTGAAAACAACAATGAGATGACTATTTTTTCATACACAGACAAAAAAAAAG
Organism: Mustela nivalis; assembly: GCF_964662115.1. Taxonomy (NCBI): domain Eukaryota; kingdom Metazoa; phylum Chordata; class Mammalia; order Carnivora; family Mustelidae; genus Mustela; species Mustela nivalis. The sequence goes on along the minus strand of NC_139031.1, from coordinate 103,872,824 downwards.
AATTCACTGCCATCAGATCCATACTACAACTAATGTGAAGGACATTATTCAGCCACAATAAGTGATACTAGATGGAAATATGGATCTATACAAGGAAATGACAAGCGCCAAAGGAATGAGAAATAGTAACTATGTAGGTAAGAATATATGACTTTAGTTATTATTTAAATTTCCTTAAAAGATAATTGACTGCTTAAACAAAGATAACAAAGTAACATGGCAACACCCATGAAACCAGTCAGAGATGTAAATTACACATATTTGGATCTCTATGGGGGCAGAGGATCATCAGTCAAGGGGGTGCACCTTGCCCTGATAGTAGTTGATATTTTCAGCTGTACATCCTCTCAACCACAACTCAACAGAATGATGAGGAAGAGGAACCCCCAACAAAGAAAGAACCAGAGACAATGGCCTCTCCAGTAGATCTAGTAGATATGGATCCATGCAATATGTCAGAGATAGACTTCAGGGTAGACCACAGTCAGGCTGGAGACACTATTAATGGCAACATAGATGAAGGGAAGAAGTGAGAGCATATCTGACAGAAATTAAAAATGCTATCGATGAGATACAATCTAATCTAGATACTCTAACAGGTAGGATAAATGAAGCAGAAGAACGTATTAGCAATCTAGAAGATAAATAGAAAAGAAGGAGCAGGAGGAGGCCTGAAACAAACAGCTTAAAATCCATGAAAACAGAATTAGAGAAATAAATGAACACCATGAAACATTACAATGTCAGAATTACTGGGATCCCTGAGTGGGGGTGAAGGGAGAGAGAAAGGACTAGAAGATAGCTCTTGGAAGCTAAAGACCATCCTGCTCAAGAATGTTTTGGTAAATCAGAAAATAAAAGAAGAACATAATCAATTCATGGAAACCAATGAAAACAAAGAAACAAAGACACATCATTGCAAAACCTATGGGATATGGCAAATACGGTCCTAAGGGGGAAATACATAGCCAAACATGACTCACTAAAAAGAAAAAAAAAAAAAAAGAAAGAAAGAAAAAGAAGAAAAAACCTGAATATACAAACTCTCTTCACACTATTTAAAGAGCTGGAGAATCAAAAATAAATTATGAACAAGAAGGGAAATAATTAAGATTAGAGCAGAAATCAATGAATTAGAAACCAGAGATACAGTAGAACACATCAACAAAACTAGAAGCTGGTTCTTTGAAAGAATCGATAAGATCGATAAACCACTGGCCAGAGTAATCCAAAAGAAAAGAGAAGGGACCAAAATTAATAAAATTATGAATGAAAGGGGTGAGATCATGACTAACATCAAGGAAATAGAAACAATCATCAGAAATTATTATCAACAGCTATATGCCAGTAAGTTAAGCAATCTAGATGAAATGGATACATTCCTGGTAACCCATAAACTTCCAAGACTGAAACAGAAAGAAAATGACAACCTGAATAGACCAATAACTAGTAATGAGATTAGAGCAGTGATCAAAAACCTCCCAAAAAACAAGAGTCCAAGGCCTGATGGATTCCCTGGGGAATTCTACCAGACATTCAAAAAAGAAATAATTTGAGTTCTCCTAAAGCTGTTTCAAAAAAATAGAAACAGAAGGAAAACCTCCAGACTCTTTTCATAACGCCAGCATTACCTTGATCTCAAAACCGGTCAAAGACCCCAACAAAAAGGAGAATTTCAGAACAACATCCCTGATGAATATGCCAAAATTCTCAACAAGATCTTAGCTAATAGGATCCAACAGTACCTGGAAAGGATTATCCACCATGACCAGGTTGGATTTATCCCTGGAATACAAGTGTGGCTCAACATTCACAAACCAGTCAATGTGATAGGACACATAAATAAGAGAAGAGAGAAGAACCACATTAACCTCTCAACTGATGCAGAAAAAGCATTTGACAAAAACAGCATCTATTCCTGATTAAAACTCTTCAAGAATATAGGGATAGAGGGAATATTCTTCAATTCCATGAAATCCATCTATGAAAACCCCACACCAAATAACATTCTCCATGGGGAAAACCAAGAGCTTTCTCATTGAGATCAGGAACACAACAAGAATGCCCACTCTTGCCACTACTGTTCAACATAGTACTAGAAGTCCTAGCAACAGCAATCAGACAACAAAAAGAAATGAAAAGTATTCAAGTTGGCAAAGAGGTCAAACTCTCTTCGCAGATGATGTCATATTATATGTGGAAAACCCAAAAGTCTCCATTCCCAAATTATTAGAACTCATCCAACAATTCAAATAATTTGGCAGGATACAAAGTCAATGCACAGAAATCAGTTGCTTTCTTATACACTAACAATGAAATTGTAGAAAGAGACATTGGAGAATCTATTCCATTTACATTAGCATGAAGAATCATAGGATACCTTGGAATAAACCTAACCAAAGAGGTAAAGGATCTATACTCTAAGAGCTACAAAACGCTCATGAAAGAAATTGAAGAAGACACAAAAAGATGAAAAAACATCCCACGTTCATGGATCAGAAGAATAAACATTGTTAAAATGTCTGTGCTGTCTAGAGCAATCTATAATTTCAATGCCATCCCATCAAAATACAAAGGGCATTTTTCAAAGTGCCAGAACAAGCAATTCTAAATTTTATAGGGGCATAAAAGACCCCAAATCACCAAGGAAATGTTGAAAAAGAAAACAAAGCTGGGGACCACCAAGACATCATGGTACTGGCACAAAAACAGATACATAGACTAATGCAACAGAATATAGAGCCCAGATATGAATTCTCAACTCTGCGGTCAACTAATCTTTGACAAAGCAGGAAAAAATATCCGGTGGAAAAAAGTCTCTTCAGTAATGGTGTTGGGAATATTGGACAGCTATATACAGAAGAATGAAACCCCACCATTCTCTTACACCATTCACAAAGATAAAGTCTAAATGGATGAAAGACATTAATGTGAGTTAGGAAACCATCAAAATCCTAGAGGAAAACATAGGCAATAACCTCTTTGACATCAGCCACAGCAACTTCTTTCAAGACACATCTCCAAAGGCAAAGGAAACGAAAGTGAAAATGAACTTTTGGGACTTCATCAAGATAAAAAGCTTCAGCACAGCAAAGGAAAATAAAAAAAAAAAAACAAAGAGGGAACCCATAGAATGGGAGGAGATATTTGCGAATGAGACTATAGTCAAAGAGCTGATACTCAAGATCTATAAAGAACTTCTTAAACTCAATACCCAAAAAGCAGATAATTATGTCAGAAAATGGGCCAAAGACCTGAGCAGACATACCAGTAGACATTCTAAAGAAGACATACAAATGGCTAACAGACACATGAAAAAAATGTTCATCATCATTAGCCATCAGGGAAAGTCAAATCAAAACCACATTGAGATACTACCTTACAACAGCTAGAATGGCCAGAATCAACAGGACAGGAAACAACAAGTGTTGGAGAGGATGTGGAGAATGGGGAACCCTCTTACACTGTTGGTGGGAATGCAAACTGGTACAGCCACTTTGGAAAGCAGTGCAGAGGTTCCTCAAAAAATGAAAAACAGAAATACCCTATGACCCTGCAATTACACTAAAGGGTATTGACCCCAGAGATACAGATGTAGTGAAAAGAAGGGCCATCTGTACCCCAATGTTCATTGCAGCAATGTCCACAATAGCCAAACTGTGGAAAGAGCCAAGATGCCCTTCAACAGATGAATGGATAAAGAAGATGTGGTCCATACACACAATCTTATATTACTCAGCCATCAGAAAGGATAAATACCTAACATCTGCATCGACATGGATGGGACTTGAGGAGATTATGTTAAGTGGAATAAGTCAAACAAAGTCGATTATCATATAGTTTCACTTATTTATGAAACATAAAGAATAACATAGAGGGCATTAGAAGTAGGAACAAATAAATGAAGGGAGAGAAATCAGAGTGGGAGATGAGCCATGAAAGACTATGGCCTCCAAGAAACAAAACTGAGGCTTTTAAATGGAAGGGGGTGGGGGATGGGTGAGCCTGTGATGGATATTAAGGAGAGCACAGATTGCATGGAGCACTGAGTGTTATACACAAACAATAAATCATGAAATACTACATCAAAAACAAATGATGTACTGTATGGTGACTAGCATAAAGCAATTTAAAAATAAGAAAGATTAAGTTATTTTTACATTAAAAAGTAAAATCCAGGGGGAAAAAAGTAAAATCTATAACAAAAATAGTAGAAAAATCAGAAATGAGGAAATGTACATATATTACTGTGAATTTTCTTATATTACACCTGAAATACTATACCTGAAATGGTGTACTACTATTTGAAGGTAGACTGTAATAAATTAAAACATGTACTTCAAGCTGTAAAGCAACTACTAAAATAAGAAAACAAGTTATAGCTAATAAAATAAAAGAGTAATAAAAAAATCAATTAATTTAAAAGAGAGCAGTGAAAGCAGGAAGGGGGCTAAAATAGATGGCATGATAGAAAACAAATATTGAAGTGCTAGGTTTAATCTTCACCATGTGAATAACTACCTTGAATGAAACTGGTCTAATAATATAATGAAAAGCAGAGGTTATTAGATTGGACTAAGAAAGCAAGACTCAATAGGTAATTGCCTCTAAGAACTGATTTCAAATATGGAGACACAAATAGGTTAAAAGTAAGAGGATGAAGAAAGATATAATATACCAGTCTAACCAAAAGACAGCTCAAATAGTTATACTAATGTCAAGAAAAGTAGATTTCAAATCAGAGAACATTATTAGGGATAAAGAAGTTCATTTCCTAATACAAAATAATACAAAAAGACATTAATTCTTAATATTTATGCATTCAATCATAGAGTATGAAGATACATGAGGAACCAAGAAAACAGCAAAAGGGAATTTCCAAAATGCACAATATGGGGCACCTGAGTGGCTCAGTGGGTTAAAGCCTCTGCCTTTGGCTCAGGTCATGATCCCAGGGTTCTGGGATCGAGCCCCACATTGCTCAGCAGGGAGCCTGCTTCCCTCTCTCTCTCTCTGCCTACTTGTGATGTCTGTCAAATAAATAAATAAAATCTTTTAAAAAAGAATGCACAATATTGTAGGGGAGATTTCACTAGACCTTCAATGTTATAGAAGATACAGAAAACACCAAGACCCAGTTTGACCTCATTTACAAAACATTCCATTATAATAGCAGAATACATATTCTTCTCAAGTGCATGCAGAACATGGAACATAATAGACACTATTCTGGAACAATGAACAGGTCACAATAAATTTAAAAACATTCAAGTCACACAAAGTATGCTCTCTGACAACAGTGGAATTAAGTTTGCAATCAGTGAGAGAATTATCTCTGGAATTGACAAAATTACAAAAATAACCTGATAAAAGAAACCAAAAGAAGAAATCAAAGTGGAAATTAGAAATTATCTTGAATTGAATTAAGAATGAAGACAACACACCAAAATTTGTGAGATGCTGCTAAAACAGTATTTAGGGGAAATTTATAGCACTAAATCCCTATATAAGAAAAGAAGGAAGGTCTCAAATCAGTAACTTCAGCTTCTACCTTGCAAACTAGCAGGGGAAATACACACAGCAAATAAAATTCTAAATAGAAATCGGCATCAGGGAAATACAAATCAAAACCACAATGCGATATCACCTCACACCAGTCAGAATGGCTAAAATCAACAAGTCAGGAAATGACAGATGCTGGCGAGGATGCGGAGAAAGGGGAACCCTCCTACACTGTTGATGGGAATGCAAGCTGGTGCAACCTCTCTGGAAAACAGCATGGAGGTTCCTCAAAATGTTGAAAATAGAACTGCCCTATGACCCAGCAATTGCACTATTGGGTATTTACCCTAAAGATACAAACGTAGTGATCCAAAGGGGCACGTGCACCCGAATGTTTATAGCAGCAATGTCCACAATAGCCAAACTATGGAAAGAACCTAGATGTCCATCAACAGATGAATGGATCAAGAAGATGTGGTATATATACACAATGGAATACTATGCAGCCATCAAAAGAAATGAAATCTTGCCATTTGCGACAACATGGATGGAACTAGAGCGTATCATGCTTAGCGAAATAAGTCAAGCGGAGAAAGACAACTATCATATGATCTCCCTGATATGAGGAAGTGGTGATGCAACATGGGGGCTTAAGTGGGTACGAGAAGAATAAATGAAAGAAGATGGGATTGGGAGGGAGACAAACCATAAGTGACTCTTAATCTCACAAAACAAACTGAGGGCTGCTGGGGGGAGGGGGTTTGGGAGAAGGGAGTGGGATTATGGACATTGGGGAGGGTATGTGCTTTGGTGAGTGCTGTGAAGTGTGTAAACCTGGTGATTCACAGACCTGTACCCCTGGGGATAAAAATATATGTTTATAAAAAATAAAAAATTATATTAAAAAAAAAAGTAATGGGGACAATTATGCAAATCAGAGTGGAAATGAATAAAATAGAAAATGAGAGTGAGAGAGAGAATATCAATAAAACCAAAAGGAAGTTTCCCTGAGAGGACTGATAAAATTGATAAACCTCTAGCCAGACTGATCAAGGTGCGGGGGGGAGAGGACACAAATTAGCTATATCAGGAATGAAAGAGGGAACATCACCACACATATTAAAAAAGAAAAATAAGGAAGTATTTATTATAAATCACTTCATTCTAATACATTTAACAATTTAGATGAGAGAGGCAAATTTCTTGAGAAATACAAACTTACACATATAGAGAAGCCATATCACTATGTTGTACATCTGAAACTTATGTAACATTGTGTGCCAACTATACTCAAATAAAAAAAATTTTTTTAAGAGAGAAACAAAACAAAACAAAAACTCCTCAGGCATAGATGGCTCCTCTGGTGAATTCTACCAAAGAATTAGGGAAGGGAAAAAAATACCAATTCTACACAACTAGAGAGGAGCGAATATTTCCCAAATCTTTTTGAGACGCCTGGGTGGCTCAGTTGGTTAAGCAGCTGCCTTCGGCTCAGGTCATGATCCTAGCGTCCTGGGATCGAGTCCCACATCGGGCTCCTTGCTCAGCAGGGAGCCTGTTTCTCCCTCTGCCTCTGCCTGCCATTCTGTCTGCCTGTGCTCGCTCTCCCCCCCCCCTCTGATAAATAAATAAAATCTTAAAAAAAATGTATATACACAGTGGAATATTCAGCCTTAAAAGAGTAAGTCCTGCCATTTGTGACATGGATACGTCTGGAGGACATTATGAAACCAGTGTATCATCACTGGTGTCTGTGAAAAACTTTTGCTGTTGTATTTATTTCTTTGATTGAGTTTTGAGAATCCCTATATATTCTGGATGCAAGTCTTTTATCAGATATATGATTTACAAATATTTATTCCCAGTAGGTGACTTACTTTGTCATTCAAATTGTCTTGTCGTTTTCAAATACTTTTTCTACATCTATCAGGATTTTGAAGAGAGTTTTTGAAGAGTAGAATGTTTTTATTTTGGTGGAGTCCATGTATTTCTTTTTCCAGAATTAGACATTTCATGCCTCGTCTAAAAAAATCTTGTCTAACCAGGGTCACAAAGATTGTCTCCTGTGTTCTCTTATAGAAGTTTTATGGCATAAGGTGTTACATTAGGGTCTGCGACCGATTTTTGAGTTAATTTTTTAATATGGTTTAAAGTATGGGCTGAAGTTTATTTCTTCACTAATGATGTGTGATTGTTGGAAAGTCTGTCCTTATTCTACTAAATTGCCTTTATACTTTCGTGGAATATTAGTTATCCATATGTGTGTGGTTCTGTTTCTAAACTTTATGGTTTTTCCATTGATCCATTTGCCTATCTTTTATGTCAGTACCATATTATCTTGATTACTGCCACTTTCTGTAAAGCTGTCTTGAAATCAGATAAGATTAGTCCTTCAACTTTGTTATTCTTTTTCAGAGTTGTTTTGGCTATTCTAGATCCTTTGAATTTCCATATGAATTTTAGAATCAATATGTAAGTTTCTACAAAAACACCTTCTGGGATAATTTATTAGATTCCTAGGACTGTTGTTTTAACAAAGAACCATGAACTGGGTGGCCTATACCAACAGACATTTATTGTCTCACAGTTCTAGAGGCTAGACATCCGCAGTCAAGGTCATGATCAAGTCTGATATTAGCATGACCATGCTTCTTCTGAAGGTCTGGGTGGATCTTTTCTTGCCTCTCTCTCCTAATGGTTGCTGGCAGTCTTTGGTGTTCCATGGCACCTAGAACATTATTCCAGTCTCTGCCTCGGTCATCACACTGCATTTTCCCTCTGTGTCTGTGTGCTCTGTATCTTCACATGGCATTCTCCTTGTGTCTGTGTGTCCTAATTTCTCTGTTCTCATAAGCTCACTGGTCATTGCATTAAGGCCCATCCTAATTCAGTATGACTGTGTCTTAATTTCATTGCATCTGCAAAGGTTCTTTTGTCAAATAACATCACATTCACAGGTTCCTTATGATCATGAATTTTGGGGGCATGGGGCACAGTATTCAACCCAGTACAGATATTGGTTGGTCTTTCATTGAATCTGAAGATCAGTTTTGGGAGCATTGACATCTTAATTATACTGTATTACTATACTGTGTATACAGTATAGCTCTCCCTTTACTAAGGGCTTCTCTGATTTATCTTTGCTGTGCTTTATAGTATTCTGTATACAGGTATTTCTCATCTGGGTATATCTCTAAGTATTTCATATTTTTAGTGCTATTGTAAGTCATATTTTTAAAATTTCAGTTTCTGATTGTTCATACCATTACATATAAATACAACTGATTTTTGTGTATTAATGCTATATCCTGCAACCTTGTTTAACCTCTATATTAGTTCCTGTGTAGCTTTTTAAATAGATTTTCATGGATTTTCTTGTATAAGTGATCATATCTTCTGTGAATAAAGATGGTTTTACTTTTTCTTTTTATTCTGGATGCCTTTTATTTCTTTTTTCTGCTTATTTTAATTTTACTGTCTAGCGCTGCCCGTGTATTATTGAATAGAAATGGTGAGGCGGCCATCCTTGTCTTGATATTAGGGGAAAAGCATCCAGTCTTTCATTATTAAACATGGTGGTAGCTGTAGGTTTTCATAGATACTCTTATCAGGTTGAGCAATTTGCCTTTTTTCCCTACTTTGTTGAGAGTTTGAACAGGAATGAATGTGGATTTTTTCAAATACTTTTTCTGCATCTATCAAGATGATCATGTGAGGTTTTTTTTGTTGTTGTTAATATGATGAATTACATTCATTAGTTTTCATGTGTTAAGTTAATCATGCATTCCTGAGATAAACACCAGTTGTCATGATACAATTCATTTTTATATATATTTTCATTCAGTTTGTTAAATCTTTCTCTAGCATTTTTACATTTGTGTTGATGAAGAACATCAGTCCATAGGGTGTTTTTTTTAATGTCATTTTCTGATTTTAGTACCAGAGCACTTCTCTCCTAATAGAATGAACCGCCTAACCAACTGAGCCACTCATTCATCCACTGACGGACACTTAGGTTATTTCCATGTATTGTCCCTCATGAATAATGCTGCAGTGACCATTTGTGATTTCATTTCCTTGAAATAAGTACCCAGAAGTGGAATTGTTGGATCATCAAGTAGTTCTATTTTTAATTTTTTGAGGAAACCCCATACTGTTTTCCATAGTAGTTCTATCAATTTCCATTCCCATCAACAGTGTATCAACAGAAATTGTAACCAACACTTGCAATTTCTTGTCTTTCTGATGATAGCCATTCTAACAGGTGTGAGGTGAGAGTTCACTGTGATTCTGATTTACGTCTCTCAATGGTTAGTGGTGCTGAGCACTTTTTCCTTTGCCTGTTAGCAACCTGTATGGCTTCTCTGGAGAACTGTCTAGGTGGGTCCCTTATCCGTTTTTAAATCCAAATATTTTATTTTTATTTTTATTTTTTTGCTATTGCATTGTGTGAGTTCCTTATATATTTCAGATAGATGTTTGCAAATATTTTCTCCCATTCCTTAGGTTGCCTTTATACTCTTGATTGTTTCCTTGGTTGTGCAGAAGTTTTTATGCTAAGTAAATTAAGCCAGACACAGAAAAACAAATGATCTCACTTACATGTGAAATCTAAAATAGTAAAAATCATGGCAGTAGAGAGTAGAATCGTGGTTGCCAGGGCTTAAGGGGAGGGGAAATAGGGAAATGTTGGTTAAGGGGTATAAAGTTTCAGTTAACCAAGTCCTAGAGATCTATTAATATTCAGCATGGTGACTGTAAGTAAAAATAGTGTATTACAGATTTGAAATTTGCCAAAATATAGATACTGAGTTTTCTCACATCAAAAACAATAATTTTTTAAAAAGGTATCTATTTGAAGAGATGGATATGTTAATTAGCTGGGTTGGGAGGATTATTTCACAATGTGTACATATATCAAAAAATAAAGTTGTATACCTTAAACATATACAATTTTTATTTGTCAACTATACCTCAGTTGAGCTGGGAAATAAAGAAGGTAAGCAGATGTCAAATGAGTACATGAAAAGATGCCTAACATCATTAACCATTAGGGAAATCTAAACTAAATTGCAATGAAATAACACTATACACTTACCAGAACAGCTAAAATTTTAAAAAACTAGCCATACCAAGTGTTGGCAAGGATGTGGAGAATCTGAAATGCTTATGCAATGTGGATGGAAACTCAAATAGTATAATCACTTAGAAGTTTGGCAGTTGAAAAGTTAAACTTATTCCTCCAGTATGACCTGGTACCCAAAGAAATAAAAACATGTATACACACAAACATTTGGATACAGATGTTCACAGTACCTTTATATATAACAGCCAAAATCTGGAAACAACCCAAATATCTGTCAATAGATGAAAAATCCCTCAAACCCTGATGTGTCCATAGAATGAGATACTACTCAGCAAAGAGAAGAAATGAACTGCTGATACATGCTACAAAATGGATGAACCTCATGATAAAGATGCGGAGGAAAAGAAGCCAGACCCAAAAGGGTACATTCTGTACGATTCCATCTACACAAAATTCTAGGAAATGCAAATGAACATACGGGGACAGAAAGATGAGTGTCTGCCTAGAGAGTGCAATATGTGGAGAGGAACGGTGGCGATTACAGACACAAAGGAGCTTTAGGGGTCATTATCTTGATCCTGGTGATGGTCTCATGGGTGTACACATATTTCAAAATTATCAAAATGTATACTTTAGGGGCACCTGTGTGGCTCAGCCGGTTAAGCATGACTCGATTTGGGCTCAGGTCATGATCTCAGGGTCTGAGATCAAGCCCTGCATCCAGCTCTAGGCTGGATGCGGCGCCTGCTTAAGAGTCTCTTTCTCCTCTCCCTCTGCCTTTGTGATGAAAAGTACATTTTTTTTTTTTAAAGATTTTATTTTTTTATTTGACAGAGAGAGATCACAAGTAGGCAGAGAGGCAGGCAGAGAGAGAGAGGAGGAAGCAGGCTCCCTGTGGAGCAGAGAGCCTGATGTGGGACTCGATCCCAGGACCCCGAGATCATGACCTGAGCCGAAGGCAGTGGCTTAACCCACTGAGCCACCCAGGCGCCCCTGAAAAGTACATTTTAAGAGTGGGTTTTGCTGGAAAATATCACTACACGTTTAAACTTTTTGCTTCTCTGTAATTGACTATTTTTTTGTGTTTACAAGGCATCCTTTATGGCATTATTCTTTTTATTTTTAATATTTTATTTATTTATTTGATAGACAGAGATCGCAAGTGGGCAGAGAGAGAGAGGGAAGCAGGCTCCCTGCTGAACAGAGAGCCGGATGCAGGGCTCGATCCTGAGACCCTGAGACCATGACCCACGCCGAAGGCAGAGGCCTAACCCACTGAGCCACACTGGCACCCCTTTATTTAATAATGTCCTTTTATGGCATTATTCTTATAAGCATATCAGGTAACAGAGATTTCAATTTACAGTAGAATGGTGGCTGCCAGGGTTTAAGAGGGGAAATAGGGAGATGTTGGTTAAGTTGTAAGTAAAAACTTGACTGTAAGTAAAAACAGTGTATTACACACTTGAAATTTGCCCAATAAAAAAAAAGATACTAAGTGTTCTCACATCAAAAACAATAAGAGTCACACAACATTTAGAGTCTCCAAAACATCCCCAGGGTTGCATGCAGACACACACACACACACACACACACACACACACACATTGATTTCTTAATGGTAACACAATATTTCAGTGATCCAGATGACAGTAAAGCCGAAGGTACTATTTCGTCCCAAGCGTTCAGTTTTTATTCTTTTATTAAACATATTTTTTAAAAGATTTTATTTATTTATTTGAGAGAGAGAGACAGTGAGAGAGAGCATGAGAGAGGAAAAAGTCAGAGGGAGAAGCCAACTCCCCGTGGAGCTGGGAGCCCGATGCGGGGCTCAATCCCAGGACTCCAGGATCAAGACCTGAGCTGAAGGCAATTGCTTAACCAACTGAGCCACCCAGGCGCCCCTCTTTTATTAAACGTATTTTGAGGACATTTACTCTATTCTAAATATTTTGCAGGACACTTATTATCTTCCCAGTAAGGCAGGGAGGTCAGATTAGGAAGCTTAAGACAGAAAGCTTAAATAAACTTTTTTGGAAAAAGGCCCACTGGGAGTTATTTTTCATGTCACAGACATGTCTTTTATGGAAGGGTCACAAAATAGCTCATAATTTATAACAGTGAGTAAAGTTTTAACATTTCATTTGTAATGCATGCATTGGCCTAAGGGAACTTAACCTTATGACCGGAAGCCTGTGACAAGACCACTACAGATGGGTACATCACCGTTAATGTGAGTGATGGCAATAGCTTATAGTATACTGCCGAGGCTCGAGAGATTTAGATTTGAAATCACAGAATGAGACCTCATTCAACCATTTCATCGGACATGGTCAAGTATTTGTTCTATAGCTTTTATTATATAAAAACGCTAAAACAATACAATGAAGCTCCATTTACCCGTCACCTAGGCTTGTCACAAATGTTACCACATTTGGTCTATGTGCCTGTTTATAGAATCTTGCAAATGTTTCCATGAGCTGACACACAACAAACTAAACTTTCTAAGGAGCTGTTCCCCTAGGGGGGTTGGTTTGGAAACAAGGTGGTAGATGGTACAGCCATCCTTAGTGTAGTACCTCATGAGTTTGCTTGTTGGCCTTGCACACACTCTGAGTAAGAGGGTAACAACTGACAGTACTGAGAAGAGGGACCGAGGACAGGGGGATAGGGCCTGTGCTTGAAGTGACATTCTATGATGACCACTGGATGAAAGAAGACCCTCCTACCACCACATATGGAATTTAGTATAATCGCTGATATAGAACAACCTGAAGGACTTTGCTAATATTGAAAACCCAAAGAAGTTTCTACAGAACATGGATCCTGAACATTAAGGAGAGAAAGAGTTAAAATGGATTTGTTCAATTTACTGGGCATCTAGTATCCACTATCTTCCAGGTGCTTAAGATGCTGGCAGGTGTGGTCTATAGGCTTCTACTTTCCATGTCTGCCCTAGAAGCACCACAGTGTTGTAGAAAGAGAACAGGTCTGCTCAACTTTACAGTAGGGCCCTTCTACCCTTCCTTTGCTGGCCTCTCTGCACCATCTAACCCCCACTCTCGACCCATACCATGAAACCATGTTCAACAACACAGAATCTCAAAAGAGCTTTATACCATGGGATGCTTTGTAAAGAGGTAGAATATAAAATGCAAAACGGGGGAAGTGCAAAAAGTCAAGGCAACATTAGAGGTTCAGGAGTCTAAGAACCTTGGAAGCTTGCGAGGCCAACTTACGCAATGGTTTAAGAATATTGTCAGGGCCCCAGAGGATAAATTCACTCCTTGGTGCATAGCACTACTTGGCTGTGTCTGCTGCAGGAACCACGGTGCCGAGGGTGACCCACTGAGGCAATAGACTGACCTAACCAGGGCCTGAAATGTACTGTTTTCCTCATTCCAGTTTCCATATTACTAATTCTTTCTGTGTTACAAGAATGCTAACGTGTTTACTTTGAAAAAACATCAACTGAAAGAAGAGGCAGCTGGCCCAGAAATATAGCAATGTTTGAAAAGCAAGCCAGGGCGGTATTCACAACCAGTGACAGCTACCAGGAGTGAGGCGGTGCGCGCATGCAGGACTGCCTCTGTCTGGACTGACCAGACAAAAAAGACGCTTTTGTAAACTTATCAAGCAAGTTGAATATCTACTTCCATGTGATCGGCTAGGAAAAATAGGATGATTTCATGAACTTAAGATGTGAGATGCAGCATTCGGCTGGAAAGCAGAGATGTAAGGGTATCAAAATGAATGGTGCTGACATGACACCCACAGCCGTGGGACTGCACGGCTATGCTGTTGTCCTGCCTTCCCGCACAGTAGGTTCTCCCAGCAAGAATGGCAAGATGGGCCTGGAGCAATGAGCTTAGATGGGCCAAAAATAACCCATCTGGGTTTGTAAAAGAGAACGCTGTATGAAAGAGCAAAAAAGACGCAACATCGTTGTTGGAAAAGATTTAGGCAAATAGCTGGTGGTTACCTGCTGTGAAAAAAAAAAAGTTCAAAAATGCGTAATGTCTTCTTCCTCTTGGCCAGTGAGAGGTAGATAGGCAAGCAGGGACCCTGCCCCAAGCCCTGTGCCTCTCAGGGGGGCCTCACCCTTTTGAGCACCTTTCCTGATACCTAAGTCCTCTTCTGCTGGTGGCAGCTGTGGCTAGCAAGGCTATCCAGTCAGGACACCCCAAATCTGCACCAGGACCCACATGGGCCTGGCCCCCACCTTTCCTCTTTGGAGCACTCTGGGACCCTGCTCTATATGGAGGAACGCTGAGGGGTCACGCACACCCAGTTGTCCTGGAACGTGGTAGCCTGGTTTGTTTCCAAGAGGGTGCCTGGTGAGCAGACTGCGCCCGCTGGCCAACATGGCATTTCATGTGTGGAATCCCATGAGACTGACCGCCAGATTACTGCTGATATGTTCAAGTGACTCAAACTAGTTATATGGACAGAGCGCCTCCCCCTACCCAACATTTGCTCAGAGCCACAGTCCCTATGGAAAGCCCTGGTGGGAAAGGAGAGCGAACATGAATGGAATTAAAAAGTCAGAAGAGAAAGCAGTCCAAAACTTTGGACTTTGGAAGGAAAAAAGAAACAACCTTGCATGTGTATATACCTCTGTGCACAAATATATGATTGCCTTTTCTGTCTTGATCTGTTAAAATCCTACTTATATGCCATAAATTTGGTTTCTAGGGACATAATACCTTCTAAATCTTACTTCTTAAATGTGTTTCAGCAAACGCCCATTTCCCTGGAACAAGTAGTACTTTGGGAAGAAAGGAAGACTGTTAGAGAAACTCTGATTTAAACAAGCATGGCTTTTGTTGCAGAACTTCTCAGAGCCTTGGACACACTAACATAAAGTATGTAAAGCAAAAGGCGATGCAGCCCCTCCCAGCCCCCTATGACCAGGACCCCTTTTCACAGCATCCTATGGGACTTGATAGAAAATGCTGTTTTAAAAGAATAGCGTAAGAAACACACACACACACACACACACACACACACACACACACATCTCTTCCTATTTAGTTTCTTGGGAGGGAAAAATAGAAAGGGCTGGGTTTGTCCCCTGGCAGTTTCATTTTTGTAAACAGAACCAGGGAAGCAAGGTCAGCGCTTTTGTGTTGACACACAGATCTCTCCCTACTACCAAGCAAGGAAATCTCCCAGAGAAGATTCTATGATAGAGTTAAAGTCTGAGGCCAATAGAGGGCTCTGTAGGTCTGATGCATTCCTTTCAAATCCCAAGACAAACTCAAGAGAGACTGTCACTGCCATGAAGCTTGGTGGATGGGACATACGAATCTGTCAGATGTTGAGGAATATCTCAGTCACCACATCTGGAACTTGTGGGCGGGATTAATGCAAACGTTGTAGTTCCCCACTGGGCTCAGGTTAAAAACAGCAAACTGGGAACGCAGACCTATCTGTTCAATGTAGAATGCCGTATAAACTTGGTAAAAATATCAACATAAAACTGAAAGGGTCGACTCCCTATTACTATAAATACATGTATCTGGGAGGAAAGCTTTTCGGATACATCTCAGCTTGCTAAATTCCAATACTCTGCTTCCATGCAACTGGTATCTCATTTTCTCCTGGCATTCCTATTTATTCTTTTTCATCATTTACCTGTGCATGTTTAGAAACAGCATAGTCCCAAGGGCAACCCTCTAGGGCCCCCTCCCTGTTCAGGAGCTTTGTACTATCACTTTGCTGTCACTCAATAAACCTTGCTTTGCTGCCCACCAAATGAATAAATTAAAATAAAATAAAATAAAAACATTAAAGTCTTGATGAGACTGACCATTCACTTAGAATGTGTAGCTTGACATACAGTCTGATCAACGTATCTGATGTTACAATAATGCACGTGTATGAGTGCGTCCAACAAGCAAAATACGGAGTATTTCAAGTCACACTATTTTTAAGTGGAGCAGCTGTAAGTGGTCAGTCATGATATACCCTTGACTCAGCTTGATACTTCCCTGGAAGAGATCTCTTCATTCACTTGGTACTTTGTTCATGGCCACACATTTGGAAATCCTGGCCTGTAACAGTGGTTCTCACAGTTTAATCCCACGACCAGCAGCGTCAGCATCTCTTGTGAGGAATACAGATTCTCGGCCCCCACCCGGGGTCTGCCGACTCAGAAACTGCTGCATGTGACCCAAAAGAGGTGAAAACACATATCTGAGCATATCTACAGAGGAATAAGGAACTGAGGAAATAGTCAAGAAGCTTCAGGGAAAGGCAACATCTGTGCAATTTTGAATAAAGCTACATGGTATCACTCATTAGGGGAGAAAGTGGACTGAAACATAAATCCCTGCCTCACGCCCTCTCTTGAGATGGTGACCTAAGATGAACAGCTGCTTAGTCAATGGAGTTGCTTCTGGTCACACACTGTGGTTCACATGGTTCACATGGGAGCCACGCCGCTTCAAATGTGGAAAAAAACCCCACAGAAACCCCCTTCTCCTTCCTCCTAATGAAAACAACATAAATGAACCTGAATCCCCAAAATGCACCTCCGCAAGGTCTCTGGTGGTTAGTGCTTTCCAAATCACCTAGCACATTGGAGGGGACACCAGCAAGCATGTTATAAAGGTCCAGAGGGTGGGAAGTGATATCTTCCTTCCCTCCCCAGGGCTTTGGAGTAGTGCACCAAAACCAGCCAGGCTGGGGCAGGCTGCCCTCCAGCCAGCTGCGTCCCTGTGGCAGCCCCAGCCCAAGCCCTTTCTGCTTTGACAGGTGCCTCTTCTCCCTCTGTCCAGGACTCTTGACTTTACCCATGACTGCTGCTCAGTATTGCGAACGTTCACACTCTTAGAAGTACTTCAGAGACTCTTCTAGGATTTGTGATTTTAAAAAGTGCTTTCTTTTTTTTTTTTTTTTTTTACCAAAGACCCTTATGTGAGCCAGCCAACTGCAAATAACAAAACATTTTAAAGGAAAGAACTGTCTTGAGCCCCCAGCTTTGCTTTAGAACTCATCTACATGCCATGTTGCCTCGACTTCCGTTGCCTCCAGTTCTAAGTGGGGGTGTCTTCAGCCAAGGGCACTGGCTTCTAGGTGAGCAAGTTCTGTTAGTGGTTAGGATTGAGAGCATGCTATTTAAGGGTGCAGGGGCAAGCAACTTGAGCAAGGATAAGGATATGATCACCTTAAACATCTCAGTCTGAAACTGATGTAGCAAGAAAGAGAAAGAAGCTGAGCTGCTAGCAAATCAAAGGGAGAGGACAAGCTGGAAATGAAAACTGGAGTTTGGGGTCCACACAATGGCTGGTGCCAGATAAGATCACCTGACTCCGAGACTGCTATCTCTGGAGGCATCTGTGGAGCCACAGACATCATCTGTCCATGTGATCATCAACGTGCAAGTCTCCCCCTTCAGAGGAGCTGCTAAATCACAGTCAAGGCCCCATTACCTTACCCAATTCACCATCTCCTACAAAACACTGAAGGAAAACAATAGCTAAAAGTTATTGCACGTTATTCATAAATGCCCTTAAAAACAATGACACATTTTGATTTGCATTTCTTCTGAGTTTCTATTTCCTGAGCTCTCTGTGATTAGCACATTATTCCTGTTATTATCAACAGGATGTGACTGTAATTAGCACGTGATACACAGTGTTATTATGGATGTACTCAGTAATTACAGCACTGCACTCACAACTCTTGCAAAATGTAGGGATTATTTCTGATTCTGAGACCACGGGGGGTAAGTAAGTTTCTGGGGACTCTCAGTCTTAAAAAAATAGCTTCAGGTTATGGACATTGGGGAGGGTATGTGCTATGGTGAGTGCTGTCAAGTGTGTAAACCTGGTGATTCACAGACCTGTACCCCTGGGGCTAATAATACATTATATGTTTATAAAAAAATTAAAAAATAATTTTAAAAAATAGCTTCAATGGCATGAGGAACAGCTCTGGAAGTGAAGAATCGTCATTCTAGGCAACAGGACAACCAAGTGGCTAGCAGAGAGGGGTCTGCAGCCTACCAAGGGAGCTGGAGCAGGAGCAGGAGCAGGTGCAGCCAGGTGTCTTTGCCAAATCATGGAAATGGATACAGTTACTTGTTATGAAGGCCAAACAGCTTGAAAATATTCACCTCTTTTAACTTCATTTTCCTATTCTCTACCAGGAAGCAATGTAAAAGAAATAACTGAGGTTGTAAACATGAATTAACATATACTGACATTCATAGAAGTGCTGGTGAAAAAACAGGAAATCAGAAATGACCTGTGATCACAATCACGGGCTGGTCCATCCATCAGAGAGAATACTCTGCTTCCACATTTTCTTTGGAAGAGACGATATTATGACATGAAAAAAGTGTTCAAAAAGCTGAAGCAGAAAAGTCAGGAATCCCTAACAATATAATCTTGATGTTGTGGTATGGAATCGGTACACACCTAGAAATCAAAGCATGAAGGAAAACACGCCACAGTGCATTAGTGTCTAGGTGAGGGCAGTATAATGTAAGTAATCGTTAAAATTCTTCATTTTACACTTTTCAGTATTTCCAAAAACTGTGTGTATGCCTCCCATTTGAGAATGCTTGAGACATACCAAGTGATTAAGGCCAACCTGGTGTGATGCTGCTGGCTCTGACATCTGGCACCTTGAGAGATGGTCCCCGAGGATCCTGCTGCCCTGGTACCTGTGTGCTCATCCCAGCTCTGCAGCAGGCACTTACCTGTGAAGGTGTCGTCACACTGATTTCTGGGACAAAGTTGTCCTCAAAGAAACTGATGATGTTCTCCTGTTGGAGTTCCTTTGTTGGGGTGACTTTAGGCAGCGGTGGGACGGGAGGCCCCTTCCTTGTCTACAAAACATGAGAGACACAAGCAAATTAATTCGGCCAAAGACGGCATCTGAGTTGTGTAGAAATGCCACCTGAACAGTGCTGGGCAGACATACTGCACTGACTGACATTTAGATATGCACAGAGGAAAAAGGGACCTGAGGGAGTAGAAAATGCAGTCTGCCTACGTGACTCTGGGAGCACCCACAAGCAAGGGCCCCCCAAGAATCACTCAGGGAGTGCAACCCCCTGCCCTTCGATGCCAGCGCTGCATGCAGGGCCAGGGCCAGGTGCCTACGCCTCTCAAGTTAAACTAGGACTGCCCCCTTTATGAAGTCAACCAAAACGGATTCCTCATTTCAGCAAGAAATTAGAATTTTGACACTATAAGCCGGAAAGCTTTTCACTGGACGCCGTGAGATCACCCACAGAGAACTTGCATTTCATGTTCCACTAGAGTGTTTTGAGAAGTCAGGACTTCACAGATCTATTCCATGGACCTTCTCACCACTTCCCTTAGTTTCAAAGACTTGAACTTCAACTCTTGCTGTAGGAATTTTGCCTTCACCCCAACTGGGGAAGACAAGGGTGGCAATGTTTTTCTGTGTTGACCTTTTCCAGCCCTCGCTGTTTTTCTCGATTGCTTGTTCCAGATAACTTTGATGAATGTCCACTCATGTGCCGCATACTGTGGGTGAGACCAGAAGATGTAAAATGGCGTATAAGCCAGGCTGTGAAGCTTTCTTGGCCAGAGTTTCTACAAGTGTGACCGAAAGTGCTAGAAGGAGGGAACGTCCAGGGAGAAGGTGATATTGATTGGGCCCTTCTGAGAGTGAGAGGTGGGAAAAGAGGAGTGCACGTGAGCCTAGGGAAGCTGAGGTTGTGGAGAGAAGTCTCAACACACCCCAATACAGGGCATGTGAGAAAACAGGAATCCACGTTGGAGAGGTTGATTCCTTAGCAACCATCACAATGCCCCCAGGCTCCAAGTCTCCCCAACAGGAAACTCCTTTTAATGCCCCAGCACTATGGGATTATCCCAGATAGGATCACCTCACCACCAGTTCTTGCATTCTCCCCAGTATATTTCACCTCTTCCTACCTGTGAAGGTGACCTAGGCCTGGCTGGTGCGGGAGACGCAGGTGCCAGCGTGTGATTGGGACTGGCTGTCGGGCTCGGGATGGGTGAGGCCTCCTCGGGCGGTGATGGTGTCTTTGCAATGCGGAGAGGACCAGAATCGCTAGATGAACACACGAGAGTCAGCGATGAGCAACCTACAGAACGGCACTGACTTTCCAGGGTCCTCCATCTCAGAGGAATCCTGAGAATATCTGGTTCTGCCTGTCACGGAACCCCCTTCTAAATTAGTTGTGGTGGTTACTAACAGTGTTGGTGAAACTGGTACCATTATTGTCTATGGTCTGTGTGCCAGACCTCATTCATTCATATGATCTCTAACCGCTGCAATACCCATGCATCAATGTCCCCACTTTATAGGTAGCAGAGTGGGGCACAGAGAGGTTAAAAAGCCCTAAAGTCACTCAGCAATTTCACGGGTCTGAGTTCAGGCCTTGGGAAGGCAAACCCTCTGTTCTTTCCATTGTGCCAAACAGCCTCTGCAAGAATTTTCCAAGTGTGAGCTGACTTAGCTGAATTACTCTCACCTTTGGTTTATAAGAAAATCTTGCTACGTCATAATCTATAAAAAATCTACCCTGAAAATTATAAATCTGATGTTAAAGGTGTCCTCAGGGTAGTGCTAAGATTTTATAGGAGTCAGGGGCGCCCAGGTGGCTCAGTCGGTTAACCGTCTGCCTTCAGCTAAGGTCATGATCTCAGGGCCCTGGGATCAAGTCCTACATTGGGCTCCATGATCAGTGGGGGGTCCACTTCTCTGCCCCTGCCCAGACTTGTGTGTGCTCTCTCTCTCAAACAAATAAATAAAATCTTTAAAAATAAGATTTTATAGGAGTCTTTTCTGATGACATTTGGAAATAAATTCATTAGCTGTTCCTCTTTCTACACCTTATAAAACAAAGGCTTGGCTCAGACACCTGACATGTGCTAACAAATTATGTGAAGGCAGAGAGTCAATAATGTCTCCTGGGAACCCACCATGTTCCTGACACCAGGCCAGATGCCTGGGACCAGCTCAAATGCAATAACCAGGAGGGCACTGGGGACACATCCTACTCTCTAAGTCTTTCTAATGTCTACAGATTGAGGGAGGAGGGTCTATACCCCCAAAATAAATAAGCTCACATACTACAGCATGGTCTACATATTCAAGGGAGTGGGTCCTGCGGAGGACACGGATAAGCCACATGATTGAGGCTCTGCACCAGCAACCATGGCCTCTGCCGGGAAGCACGGCCCCAGTCTATGCTCAAGAGGGTAACCACTGAGCTCACTCACCACCTCATTCTGCAGAGGAATGATGTAAAAAAATGAAAGGAACATTTGTTAAGTGGTCATGACCCCATTTTCTCTTCATTTTATCTAATTCAGCAATATTGAGATTTTCAGACACAGTTGTCCTTCTCATGTCTTTAGGAGGGAGTAACCCTTCATTTTTTCATGTACATCATTGTTAAAATACCCGATGTCATTTTGACATTCTTATTACAACTTTGTCTTTGTTCCAAGTTCATATTGAAATACTATTGAGGAAGCAGTGGGCCTTTCATATATTCTTTTAGGGAATGTCCTTTCCCTTAGAAAAATAAGAGATACTAAATGCTTGTATCATATAGCTCTGTAACAGAGACTATGATGAGGATGGATAATACAAAGAACATCAAAGAAGAAAATCATCTCTCTCCAGAGAGGTCTGAACATATGGTGATGGAGCCACCTGTGCAGGAGTGTGTGTTTTTATAAATGTGTGTATGAGTATTTATGTTGATTGACATTAAAAATGCAAATATTACCTTACAAACCATTTAGTTCAATAACATCTTTTTTTTTTTCCTGCTGGTTTAAAAAAAAAAGAGATAGAAAGAGAGATCTTTAACCAGAGAATTAATTGGACGCACTTAAGGAAGGCAAAGTAAGTTAACTGTATAGTCAGAAACTGGAAAGCTGGGATCTTCTTACTTCCAGCCCAAGGACCATTAGCCCACATTCCTTGAGTACATAATGCCTGAGAAGGATGGGTTAAAGGAATTCCAAAATCACAGGAGAAAGCTGGTGAGAAGCCAGGTCCTAGAAAGGTAGATGATCTGGTTGCGAATAGCTGGGCCTTTGATACCACAAAACAATGTGCAAAAGAATCAAAACAATGCAGTGTTGGAAAGGTAAAGTTACGAGGCAGGATGGTGGTGCGGTCTCACCTACACCCTCTCCTCTCCCAAAATGGGCCATTAAAGATGCCAGCACCAATGATAAGTATAAGATCTCAGTGTCGTGTGTTTGGGGAATTCCTTTCTTCTCCAAAGAAAGTTAACAAGTGCATGACTAGAAATTATATGTTAAAAATTTACACAACTGTTGATGGGACTCCTGGAAGATGGACAAATCTATTGTGACCACGACAAACAGCCACCCTGAGTAAATCTGAAAACTAAAAGTCAACATACAAGCCCAGAACGAGGCTGCTGTCAGCCTCAATGTGGAAAGTCTCCTTAGGTTTAGATTTTTCTAGAATGAGTAAAATAGCATAGGCTTGTGCAGACTACAGAAATTGCAACAAGCATTGTTTTAATGAACAGACACAACTTGGCTCGGATGAAGACAGCCTACCTGGGAGCTCCTTGAATGGTGAAGGCCTTATCAGCGTGCTGGTCACCCAGCTTCGTCATCACTTCATACAATTTGTGGCAAAGCTAGAGGGACAGAGACCATTTGTCTATTAGCCATTTAGTCATTCTGAGGTCAATTCAGGCTACTGCTCCAAGAAAGGAACTGTCTACAGAGAATCTTACATACTATGGATGGTCTCCGAACAACTTAAATTCTGCAAATGGGCAATTTAAAATTCATGTCAAAAGTGAAAGGCCACAAACACAAATAAACCTTTAAAAAAACAAAATATATCCATTAATCAGAGGACAGAACAGAAAACGAAAACTTATTGCTCCCACTGACTCTACTGGAGATAAAGTCATACAACTACCCTGCTGAACTCAGACTTCAGCAGATGACAGAAGGGCTGATTGTCTGAACATTCAGATACCGATTCCTCCTCAGCCTAAGAAGTACTGCTTGAACACCAACTTTCAAAGCTGACTGAGAACAAAGCAAAACAAGACCGTGAGTCTCGGACACAGAGAAAAAGCATCTCAGAAGAAAAACGGACACAGGCTGTGATTCCTGGGAGCCTGTCTGCACACCCAGAGATAAAATCTGGACAAAAGAGATCTATGTGGTCACTACACAACATCAGAGCAACACCATTTAACACACCATGAAAACACACACGCAGATGATGCTGCTGCCCCATTGCATGCACTTTCAGAGAAAAAAAAAAGTTCATTTTCTATTCCACAAGTAAAAATAATCATCACTACTCACCACTGCAATTTCCTTATGAAACTTGGCCTCGAGGCTGGAAACATTTTTGAAAGTGTTGACGTAAAACCCGACCCGTCTACCATGTGGAAACACAGAGGGGAGAAAGGGGCAGTGAAAGATCAGTCAGCAGAACTCTAATTTTAAAGATGATAAAATCTTAAATAAATGCATTCCTTCCTCTGATGTTTTCTTCCTATGATGTTGACTAACACCAGACCAAATCTTCTGGCTTGGAGCAGAACCTCTCCTAAAGCGGCTGACGCCTGGGGACCGTGGCTCTCACCTGTGCAGCGCAGCTGGAGGTGTGTTTCTGATTCAGCAGGTCCCAGGGGGGGACGGAGGATTTGCATTTCTACCAAGTTCTCATGGACACTGAGGCTGCTAGTGCAGGGAGAATGCTTTTGGGAAGCGCAGCCCTAAGAATCTGTTTGTATTTTAGATGTGTGTCGTGTAAAGGGCTGGAGATAGAGAAGTTTACCTTTCATTTTTATACCCTATGCGTGGTCTCGTTTTGGTACCATGTATTTGGATTCTGAAATATGTTTAGTGGAGAAAACAGAAAACCTACCAGTTCATTGTAATTCCTCAAAGTAAGAGTGTGCTTTCACTAAGCAAAAAGAAACACAAGATGTCCAATACCAATATCTCACACATTTGTGAAGCAAATCCATGGAGTGGAGGTGTTCTGGGATGGGACAGTCTTAGGTCTCTAATAGTTAGCATACCTAGCAGCACTTGCGGATTCAGCCTGGCACCTCCTGTATGGGCTCCCTTTGCTCTCAGTGAGGACCCTTTTGACTCTATTAATTCAACTCTTCTGAATCCATCTAGTAAATTACTACTTTTAACTCATGTTCTCGTTTCAGTAACATTCTCAAAAATAACTCCAGAATCCTGACTGGTTTACTAGATTCCAAATCCCAAGTAAGGACTTAGATGCCAGAAACATTAGATAAGGCAGATATATGGAATAAACATATACTCAGGGCGGGGGAAGGGGACTGTAATTAGAATACTTATTTGGGGGGTGCCTGGGTGGTTCAGGTGGTTAAGCGTCTGCCTTCAGCCCAGGTCACGATCCCAGGGTCCTGTGATGGAGTCCCACATCGGGCTCCCTGCCTAGTACAGAGCCTGCTTCTTCCTTCCCCTCTACCTCTTCCCCCATGCCCATGCTCTATCTCTCTCTCATGTGCTCTTTCTCAAATAAATAAATAAAATCATTTTTTTAAAAAAGGAATATTTATTTTGGGGGAGTAAGAATGTTCCTGTAACATCAGATGCCTGAACATCTACTTGAGAGGATAAACTTAGGGTGCCCTGAGGACCCCTCTTCATTAGGAACCCTCTTATTTAAACAATGACATGAGGGGTACCTGGAGGACACTGACAATGACAGTTAAGCATCCAACCCTTAATTTTTGCTCAGGTTATGATCTCAGGGTCATGGGATCAAGCCCCACATGGGGCTTTGCTCTCAACATGGAGTCAGCTTGAGATTCTCTCCCTATCTGTCTTTCTGCCCCTCCCTGGCTCATGGTGTCTGTCTTCCTTTCTCTCAAATAAATGAATAAAATCTTTAAGTAATGACATGAACGGATAGAGAAAAGGGTGCTTCCCATTTCTCTGTGCCTTTTGGTAAGCAGGATTCCAATAAGCTGGATGGACGAATGTTCCATCATCATTAAAGGCGACAGAAAGAGCAGCCATCAAAACATTTTACATATTCCCTCACTTCATTCCTGTAACCACCCCCAAGACAGTGAGCCTCAGTATACTGTCTGGTTTACTGAGGCACCGACAGATTCACTGTCTAGGCTCTTGCAATTAATCAGTGGAGAACCTGTATTTGGACCCAAAAGGAGGAAAACCAATAGAAAAGCATGCACTGTTAGTCAAGAAATTCTGCTTAAGCATGAATATCATTATTTCTGTGGTTTCTGATGAAATCAGGTGGTTTAGAATTTTAACAAAATAAAAGATAAAAATCGAGATTCAGAGATGAAATACTAGGTAAGCACTATATGCATTCCATTAGTAAAATTACTTATTCTTTGGGTTAACCTATACCTTAAATTCCTACCATGTTTCACTTATTTATTTATTTTTCTTTTTAACCTTATAAGACTAGTTTGTTTGGGTTTCTTTCATTTTTTTCATTTACTGAGGTTTAACTGATAAATAAAATGGTAAGACATCTAAAGTGTGCATTGTGATGACCTGATATATAATTGTGAGGGGTTCCACACATCTAGTTAATTAACACAGATAACACCTTATGCATTTATCTTGTGTGTGAACATTTCTACTCTCGGCAAATTTCAATTATATAATATAGTGTTCTATAGTTCTGGGTAACCTTTTAACCAAGCTCTCCGTATTTCCCCCACCTCCACTTTTCCACTTTCTGTTTCTGTGAGTTTGCCTTTTTGATTCAGATTCCACATATAAGTGATACAATGCAGTTTATGACACCTGTCAGAAGGGCTGTCATCAAAAAGAGGGAACAAGTATTGGCGAGGATGTGGAGAAAAGGGACTCCATGTGCCCTGTTGGTGGGATTGTAAGTGGGTGTAGCCAGTGTGGAAAAGTCCTCAAAAAGTTAAGAACAGAACTACCCCTGGATCCAGCAATACCAGGGCTGGGTCCATTTCTGAAGGGAATGAAAGCAGGATCTTGCCAAGACGCAGGCACTGCCTTCTTCATGGCAGCGTTCTTCACAGCAGCCAAGATAGGACAGCAATCCCAGGGTCCGTCACCATCACCCGGCAATGCTTACAGGTAGGCTACATATACACACACAAACACGTAGGCCATTGTATGTATTATTTCACAACAAAATGAAAAAAGAGGTGAATTCAGGGATGCATGGTCACTGTAGGTATTGAACATTATGATTAAGCAGGACATATGTCCTTCTCTGTCTGGTTTATTTCACTCAGCATGATACCCTGAAGGGATACCCTAGTAGTTACTCCCAAATGGCATAACCTCCTTTCTTATGACTGAGTAATATCCATTGTGTGTATGTGTCTCTATGTATGTATCTGTAGATAGATAGATGGGACGTATAGACAGACAGATAGGTACACATACATATATTAATAAAGAAAATCCTGGCACAGGATGTTCAGGGAACTAGTAACTACCTGGGAGGGTCAGACCAGCAGCCTAGGAGATAAGAGCCCAACGAAGCAGGCAGACCTATGCTCTGAGGCCAAGGATCTTCCAGATCGCTTGCCGGCCATGCTTGCTTGCAGCCTCTAGCCGTGTCTAAGGCAGGGGCACGGAAAGGACCTGCAGTGGAGGAAACTGACTACAGCAGCAGCTGGATGGGAGGCGAGATGGCAAGTCCTGGGACAACACCACAGAGGGACTGGCTCACTCTTCTGTTGGCCGGCAAGTCTTCCTAGTGCACCACTTCTCTGGGACTCCCATCAACAGTCATTCCTCATACATTCCCCCTCATTCGATTACTCAACAAAGGGCTGATTCACTCTAGGTTCATGCCTAGTGGTGGGCTCCAGGGGCTCTGAGAATGACAGTCCAGGTAAAGGAGGACCTGAGCGCAGATTACTGAACACGCACTCTGTCATTCTGGTGAGTCAAAGAAGCAGACTCCAAGACAGCTTGTGAATGTTAACGTTACCACAAAAGGTCACCTACAATGAAATATCAAAAACGAGTAGATTTGCACAGAAACAGCTAAGGGCACTGAGAAGACAGGGGAATTAACAGCCTTGTGTCAGCTGCGAATATCTGCTTGAGAGGATAAACTTGGGCTGCCCTGAAAAAGGGTCAGATTTAAATAGAAGGCAAGAGAAGATGTGTGAATGGAAGGGTATAGACGGATGGGGGGTGTAGGTGGATGGGGTGTAGATAGACAGGGTATGATTGGGGGGCAGAGATGGATGCAGGTGTAGATGCATGGTGAGTGTAGACGGCCAGGGAAGTACAGATGGACAGGGGTTATAGACCAGGGGTGCAGAAGGGGAGTGCAGATGGAGGGGTTGTGTAGGGTGTAGTTGACCTTCACTGGTGAGGACTGTTTTTCTTTTCAAAATAAAACCCTAATGAAGATCTATGAATTAAGACTTGGTGCACAGCTCTACTCTTTCCTTAGTGTAAGTTTCTTGGATATAAGTGCTGTGTGACAGGCAGACACCATAGAAGCTTTGATGACTAGTGCCAAGCTGTTCCCACCCAGGCTGGATTCTTTGACTCCCTCAGCTCTCAGCATGAGGTTATACAAAACAGTTGTAAATTTGATAGGTGAGAGTTAATACCTTGCTGACTTTTACATTTATATTCCCTTAATTAAAGTTGATACATTTTTCATTTATTTATTAGCCATTTGTTTTGCTTCTTTTGCGAGTCATCTATTCATATATTGTGTTTATTTCTTCGTGCTTTTTTTTTCTTGTTTATTTGTAAGGGAATTACTATTAAACATATTGATCCTTGGACACAAGAGTTCCCATTCTTCTGTCTTTAAATTTTATTTTCTGATATATAGTTTATATCAATATCTGATATATAGTTTGTATCAATTATTATCATGGCACCTGGGTGGTTCAGTGGGTTAAGCGTTCAACTCTTGATTTCAGCTCAGGTCATGATCTCAGGGTGGTGAGATCGAGCCCTGCGTCTGGCTCCATGCTCACTGGGGAGTCTGCTTGAGATTCTCCCTCTCCCTCTGTCCTTCCCTGTCACCCCTACTCTCATTCTCTCTCTCTAGAAAAGAAAGTATTATTTAGGGAAATAATTGGTGTGGTGCCAGGAATACCTTGTTGAGAATGACTAAACAAATATCAATCAATTTTCTAATATTTTTATGATTTTAGAACTTAAGTCAACTAGCATGTATTTAACTTAGAAAAAAAGTGTTGAATATCTTTGATGCAATTCACCAGATAATGGTTTTCTTCAATTTAAGAAATCAGAGACTCTTTTAAAGTAGAGAATGCCTTTGATTCATTCACTACCAGAGGCACTAATAAGGCACCTGGTCAGAGCAGGCATGCAATAAATATTCCACAAATGAATGAAAGAACTAGTGTGAATTCGTCCCACTGCAAGGGCATATCCTGACTGTACATGGCTACCTTAGCTTGTAGAAAACTGAGGTCACCAGCAGGAGGTGTATATCCACCAACAGCAGCAGGCTGTGAGTACAGTGAGGTTTCACCTCACAAGGTCTTCATAAACACAGGGCTCTGAGACTTTCCTATTTCCCTGAAGGACTCCTCTGAGGCATCCTCAGACCCCACCTGGTTAGCCGTCAAGACGACCTCCAATCCTTTATTAAGACAGTGCTTTGTCCTTGGAAACAGTGGAAAGGATTAAGAGCTGAGCTATCACCACCAAGGGGCGCAAGCCAGGTTACTCCCCTGGCAATGCCCTAAAGGAAGTCTGCATAGGTCAGGGTGGGTCACTATTTCCCGCTGAGCCCCCTGCAATGGAGGAAGCATCCTCTGCCGTCCCACACTTACTAGAGGGGTGGCCTGGAAGAAGGAAGAAATCTCCCAACCTCCCAGGCCCCACCCTGTTCACAGCACCCACAGCATGTGTCTCAGGACCTCCCTCTCTCCCCTCCCCTGGGTCCTAACACAAACACAGCAGATCCCCACAATAGGACTCTCCATGCAAATAAGAAACCCTTGGCTCACTGACCTTGTGAGCTCTGGATATTGCCATCACTCAAACCGAAATGAGAACACTCCCTACTCTCACTTCCTGGACCACAAGATCCTTGATTCATTCACTTCTGTTCCACTTGCTAATTTATTTTTAATCTTTAATCTTTAGCCTTTTTTTCCAGGCTGCTACCCCCTCAGGCTCAGCATCTGGCTTTATCAAGTGTAGGCCTCACAATGCTGGGGGCCCACTGGGTGGCTGAGCTCCACCAACACCTGGTCTTTATCCCTCACCCTCCACTTGCTCCAGAAATCCTCAGTCCTCCATCATCCCCTATGTGCCGCTGCCACCGTCAACTCTCAAAACAGTAACGGCTATTTTAAAAGGCTTCCCTTGCCCTCTCAACTCCCCTCTATCTGCTGCCACGACTCCTCAGGTCCATTTTAGTCAAGATCCTACTTCACCAACCACGGTCTCTCCAGCGCCTGCAGTCAGGCTTGTGACCCCGGCCTCAGCTGGAACCTATCTGGAAAATTCCCTTTGCTTCCATGGAAGCAATACACTCTTCCTCTCCGCTGCTTGACCTCCATTTTTTTTGTTTTGTTTTTGTTTTTAAGATTTTATTTATTTATTTGACAGACAGAGATCACAAGTAGGCAGAGAGGCAAACAGAGAGAGAAAGAGAGGAAGCAGGCTCCCTGCTGAGCAGAGAGCCCGATGCGGGATGCGGGGCTTGATCTCAGGACCCTGGGATCATGACCTGAGCCAAAGGCAGAGGCTTAACCCACTGAGCCACCCAGGTGCTCCTGACCTCTGTTTTATAAGTGATTCTCCTGGCACTCCTTCACTGGTAAAAATCTCTCCATTCTTGGCTTTCTAAGGTACTACTCTTCTGGGTCTTCTCCTACATCTGTGATTATTTCCCCTCAGGCTCATCTGCAGGCCCCTCTTCCAGCACATTCCTTAAATACTGCTGCTGTCAGTACTCATTTCACCACAGGAGGGAAGCATAGAAGACATAAAATGCTACTTCAATCTCAAGGTGAGTAATATGGCTGGGAATAAAACATATGTATTTATAAAATGATTACATGAAATAAATGTTATTTATTGAAAGTCTGCATACAGTCTCACTGTAAGGAGAAGGCCTACATCAGATATCAGGACTAACAGGAGGTAACATAGAAGTCTATTTAAGGGCCAGCTTTAGGATTTATAAACCTTACAGTATCAGGCAAAGTGTTTAACCAGTATCATCCCTGGCTTCCTCATTTGTAAGATGAGGGTATACAGGTAATTGTGATAACTAGAGATTATGCATGCAAAGTGCATAAAATGATACCTGAAAATAGACAGTATTCAATAATAAATGAGCTCTTTTTCTACGCATAAACTCACACAATACACACAATACAGTCAAAAAATACAATATATATATATAAAGGCCTAAATAAAATTAACAAATCAGGGAACAAAAGTGTTGGTGAGGATATGGAGGGTCCTCAAAAAGATAAAAATAGAGCTACCCTACAACCCAGTAAAAGATGGTATTTATCCAAAAGATGCAAATATAGTGATCCAAAGGGACACCGGTACCCCAATGTTTCTAGCAGCAATGTCCACGATAGCCAAACAATGGAAAGAACCCAGAGGTCCATCAACAGATGAATGAATAAAGATGTAACACACACACACACACACACACACGATGGAATATTACTCAGTCATCAAAATACTCTGAAATTTTACCATTTGCAATGATGTGGATAGAGCTAGAGGGTATTTTGCTAAATGAAATAAATCAGAGAACGATTTCCCACATATGCAGAATTTAAGAAGCAAAACAGGATCAAAGGGTAAGGGAGGGAAAAATAAAATAAGACAAAATATGACAGAGAAACAAACCATAAGAGACTCTCAACTCTAGAAAACTGCGGGTTGCTGGAAGGGAAGAGGTGGGGGAATGGGGTTACTGGGTGATCAGTATGAAGGCAGGCATGAGATGTGATGAGCACTGGGTGTTATATGTAACTGATGAAATCACTGAACTCTACCTCTGAAACTAATAATATACTATATGTTAATTAACTGAATTTAAATAAAACCCCCCAAAATTTTGAAAAGGCCTAAACTAGGCTTTCATCAAAAGGCAGGACCTGATCGACATACAAAGGAGTGAGCCTTGAATGTGGGAATAAGTCAGTGGATTATAAAGCACCGAAACATTGAGATTGCATTTGGCCAGATGAGGGGAAAGATTTCACTCCAAATTTATCCTTCAAATATTCCCATTGTGTTTAAGTTCTTACAAAGTCTTTCATATTACAAGATACTCTGACAGATTCTTACACTGAATTACCAAATACTATCTGGGGAAGATACATAAACCCCAATGGCATCAATCATTGCTGGTTTTGAATTCTTACAGAGAACATTAGGAAAAGAAATTCGTTACACACCCAATACATATTAAGGCAAATAACAACTGTGTTCTGGCAATTTTGGCCATTTACCCAGAAGTATTATTTCATAATTGGAAGTGTTGAGTATTGTGGTACCTTAGCTCTTGCAAAATCAGTTTAAAAAGCAATTGAGTAAGTAATTACATCTGAGACCACAAAAATTCCTTTAGAGGGGGAATGAACAGAGTAACTGTTTAAATTGTATGCAAATGACAACAACTTGTGTTTGGGATGGGATATCTGTGGGGGAAGATAATAAGCTCTGGGGAACTACCAGCTGACTTGATGAGTGTCCTTAATGAGGACGAAGACATGGATGCCAAAGACAGATATAAAGATCTTAGTATTGCTTAAAATATGAGTGTCTTAAACGATTTTATTTAACAGAGAGAGGGAGAGAGAGAAGCAGGCTTCCTACTGAGCAGGGAACCTGATGTGGACCTCGATCCCAGGACTCTGGGGTCATGACCTGAGCTGAAGGCAGAAGGCAGATGCTTAGAGAGTGAGCCACCTAGGCACCCGTAAAATAGATTTCTTAAAAAAATATAATTTTATATAATTTGTGATTTTAAAAAGGCATGACTACTTCAATTAAAATTATGAATAGGTATTTGCTTCATCTGTATCCCTAGAGGTTTTATATGTTCAGGCTCCTCAAAATCCTCTTTGGGCACACACAGTAGGCTCCTCAGCAGACCACAAAGATTGGTCAAGGTAGAGCTTCTAAATGACAAGGTGGACAGGATGAGGTCAAAGACACAAATGTGAGGACAAGACCACCATCATTACCCACAGAGAGAGTAAGGACAGTGGCAGTGAGAACAGGGAGAGAGAGACCAATCCAGAAGACCACAGAGAAAAAGGATGGATTGACTCCTTTGATGGTCCTCTGGTTTTCTATAGTTTCTGACTCCACAGTTTGTAGTCTGGGAGCCCAGGAACGATAGTACCACAGAGAGAAATACAGATTTTGAAAGGATGAGTAAATTCTGATGAGCGATGAGCTAATTTCACACATGTTAAAATTCGGGTTATGGCTGAACATTGAAGTGGTCATGCCCTACAGGCTGACTTTATCAGGAACTGACCAGAATTTCCTCCAGATATTTCAGTAGTTCAAAAATAAACATGGAGTGCCTACTCCAGGCAAAAAATTGAGGCAAACTCAATTTTTTGGATAAACTCCACTGTAGACCCTCAAAATGCTGACAATTTAGAGGCTAAGTAGGAACTCCAGATTATCTATGGAGGAAGGCTTTAAGGGATGCCAATCTGGTTGGAAGCTGGGCTAGATGGTTTGCCTTACGGCAGGGTTGCACAGAGAACACGATTCTGTTATTTGGCAGAGGAGTATGAGTCACTGATGTAAACTGAGATTGGTCAAAGTAGAGCTTCTGAATGACAAGGTGGACAGGATGAGGTCAAAGACACAAATGTGAGGACAAGACCACTATCATTACCCACAGAGAGAGTAACGTGGGTTGGACCCACTTTATCCAACAACTTCTTGGTTCTACCACTGAGTGGGAAAAAGAAGACAAAGGATGGACAATGCACTTAATGCCACAGGAAATGAAAAGTACCCATAATAAAAAGAATATTTAGCCCTTCAAACAGGAATGAAGTTCAGGTTAAAAGGTCAGAACTGAAAGCAGAGGTTTGATATCAACATTGAAAGACCAGATGACCTCTCAGAATAAATGGAATCCTGCCAAGAGCTAAAATGTATCCTTGTAAATTTCAAAGTTAAGGGCTGTTCTCCACATGCCTGGACTTGAGATCTGGGGCCCCATTTGAGAAATAGATCAAGGTCTAAAACTTTGCGGTCAATAGAATAGCTGCTAGCCTCACGTTGTTATTTAAATTTAAATGAATCAAAACAAAATAAATCTAAAATGCAGTTCCTCCACCATACTAGCCATAGTCCAAGTGTTCAACAGCCTACCATATGTGGCAAGTAGCTATTGCCTAAAATTACAAAAACTGAACACTTCTATTGGATGACCTTTAGCATCCCAAGCAATAAAGACAAGAGAAGGGATTTCCCTGTTCTTGATTTTTTAAAAGGGATGTGAACCCCCTGGATAGATGCAACG
Organism: Mustela nivalis; assembly: GCF_964662115.1. Lineage (NCBI taxonomy): Eukaryota > Metazoa > Chordata > Mammalia > Carnivora > Mustelidae > Mustela > Mustela nivalis. The sequence goes on along the minus strand of NC_139031.1, from coordinate 103,838,713 downwards.
TTACCTTGACCATAATGATGGTAACTCTTCTTGTAAGTCAACGTTAAACTCCTCAAATACTTTCTGTGCTTTCTGAAATTCCTCTTCTGCCTAGAAGACACATAACAAGTGTTTATGCTAAAAAATGTCATTGAAACGCAAGCCATTTCTATATACAACAACAGCATTTAACATAACATGGGAACAGCATAATTTTGGGGGGGCCTGGATGACTCAGTTGGTCAGGCATCTGACTCTTGATTTAGGCTTTGGTCATGATTTCAGGGTAAATCTGAGCCCCCCATCAGGCTCCAGGCTGGGTATGAAACCTACTTAAGATTCTTTCTCTCCCTTTCCCTCTACCCATGCCCCCCACTCACAAGCACATGCATATTCCTCTCAAAAACAAACCAAAAAACAAATAAAATTTGCATAATTTTTCTCAGTAACTGAAATAGTAAGTCATTTTTTTTTTTTAAGATTTATTTATTTATTTGACAGACAGAGATCACAAGAAGGCAGGGAGGCAGACAGAAAGAGAGGAAGGAAAGCAGGCTTCTGCTGAGCAGAGAGCCCAATGCGGGGCTCGGTCCCAGGACCCTGAGATCATGACCTGAGCTGAAGGCAGAGGCTTTAACCCACTGAGCCACCCAGGCACCTCAAAAGAGTAAGTCTTATTAAGACATAAAAACTGACTTGATTACAGGGGTTGCTTTTGTAGCCTGGCAGTTTGACTGCAAAAATATAACTGCCTGTCCCACACACCGCTCTGTTCTGGATACCGGACATGGATACTTCCCAAAGGACTTCCCCATCTAGTGAGAAATCTAAATAATTACATCACAAAATAGCACTTACAAACTATTGCAGAGCATGCTACTGGGGAAGACGGTACAGAAACAGAGGGTTCCATAGGAAAAGTAATATTCTAAAAGAATCTTGAAGAATCAGCAAATGTTCCATTTGAAGAAGCGGGGGTGGGGAGGTGCTACAATGCATAAAGGTGGCATTTCCTGGGTTAGAATCCTAGCTTACTAATGGTGTCAATTTGTGAAATGGTTTTAACATTCTTCATCTCTGAGGCCTCACTGATAAAATGGAGATGGTAATGCCCACTTCACAGGTGTCATGAGTATTAAGAAGCAATGGCACAGATGAGAGGGTGCCTGCCACCTAAGGTGTCTTACGCAAAGGGCAGCTCTCATCGTGGCTGCTCAGGAACGGATGTGTGGGTCAGGAGAGCTTTCGTTCAGGGTGTGGGTATGAAAGGAGGAGCAGAGGGGAAGGAAAATTCAAAAGCTGATTAGGATGAACAGGTGAGTCATGACCAAGTTGTGCAGGTCTCATATGCACACTAAGAAATTTAGATTTGTTTTCTACAGGCTATCTGAGCCATTAAAAGACAAGCAGTGGAGAAACATATCTAGATATGTGATGTAGAAATACTATTCAAACAGCTGTGTGTAGGCAGATAGAAGGAGGCAAGACTGGAAGCAAAGGGAATAGTTAGCAGGTGTTGGTTGGCATCTGTAAGTGACTGGTTTACATAGTAAAAGCTACTGAAATAAGTTTTCTAAAAGAAAACGAATGTTCTATAAGCCCAGCACATATCTGCACTCTCTGGCAACCATAGGTTATGTCTTAGAATTTTAAATTTGGTTTTCTATCTGAATCTGCCTTTTTTTTTTTTTAAATTAAGACTTTATTTATTTATTTATTTGACAGGTGGGGGAATCACAAGCAGGCAGAGAGGCAGGCACAGAGAGAGAAGAGGAAGCAGGCTCCCCACCAAGCAGAGAGCCCAATGCAGGACTCGATCCCAGGACCCGGAGATCATGACCTGAGCCGAAAACAGAGGCCAAACCCACTGAGCCACCCAGGCGCCCCCTGAATCGGCCTTTTAACTTCAAATATGGACCTTAAACACAGAAAGAAGTGGAGGAACACATTACTTTCGCTGAGCCTGCAGTATTGCTGGGGCCAAGGTTGACTCTGACCAAAATGTGTGAGTCAGTGTCAGCCATGTGAACTCTAAAATCACATGAAAAACCTCATAAAAAATTAGGGAAAGCAGCCCACAACTACCATGTATCAGCTTAAATTCTGTCCTAATTCCACTCTCCTTTAAAAAGGAAATAACAGGTATACCTTGTTTTGCTATGCTTTTTTTCACTGTGCTTTATTGACACTGAATATTTTTACAGACTGAGGGTTTGCAGCAACCCTGCACCAAGCAAACCTATAGGTAACATTTTTCTAGCAGCATTTGCTTATCTCATGTCTCTGTCTCACATTCACGTAATTCTTGCAGTATTTAAGCATTTTCATTATTATTATATTTGTTATAATCTATGATCCGTGATTATGACTTGCTGAAAGCTCACGTTATAAAATTTTTAGCAATAAAGTGTTTCTAATAAAAATGTTGTATTTTTAAATCCAATGCTATTACACACTTGATAGACTATGGTATAGCGTCAACATAACTTTCGGATATACTGGGTAACTAAAAAATTCATTTGATGGCTTTATTACAATATTTGTTTTATTGTCATGCTTGGGAACTGAACCCAAAATATCTCTGAGTTTTCCTTAATTTTAAAAAGCAAAGTCATTATACATTATATAATATGAAGAGTGGTGTCAGCAGTTGGATCAATTCTTACCTTTGAGATTCGACTTTCATCCTTCCTCTTGGAGCTCTGCAAAGCTTCCAGGTGGTGGCGGGCACTATCATAGTCCACCAGCTTCCTGCTGCGTTTTGCGATGCGATTCTGTTGACAAGGAAATGCATGCATGATTATAGATTCTTTTTTTGATTACTAAAATGGTTCCATTGTGCAGAGCAACAGAGTATCTTGACCGGACCCTGAAAGTGAACCAGAATTTCAGTCAACGAGTGCTACCTGGAAATCACACTACCACCTCCAATTCTCTCCTTAAAAACCCTCAGGTAAATAGCTTTCCTTCTGAAAATAATTAGGCTGATTATGAACAGTGAAAGGCAGAATTTGCAGTCAAGATCAGAAATATTCCAGAACTGGTTAAGGGAAGCAATACAATATTTTACCCCCGATTCTAAGTCTTTCGATGTTCCATTCTGAATATCATGGAAGACTCTAGTAGGATTTGGTTTTAGAACTCTAATAACATTCATACCAACAGAAGTTCTATAACGTAAATTTACTTCCTAAAAAAATCCTTTTTCTTAGTCATGGTCCTCAATCCTTCTGTTCATTAGAATCACCTGAGGAGCCATAAAAACACATGCATCCTTAGAGACTCCACTTCCGTTTAGGATATAGACGGCTACAACAAATGTCACTCTCACACAGACAAGAAAAAGTTTGGATAATCTATAAAAGGATAACTCCTTTTGATTCCATCAGAGACCTAAGGGTCACAAGGCAGCAAAATAATCTTAAGTCTTCTATTTGGGAAGAAGAACCAAGTCCCCCAAGGAGAGACAAGACAACAAATCATTTGTGCCAACAAATCAAAGTACAGGTAGAAGTTGTGGACATGAGGACGTCAGCCAACATTTTAACAAAATGGTAGAGGGTGGCTAATGTATCCCTGTGGGAAGCTGGGTAGCCAAGACACAAGGGCAAATTGTACTTAAGGGTAAGCTCTTCCCTTCAGCCTCCAATGGATGCTGTAAGAATTCTTGGGAAGAAGATATACTTTAGCAGTACAGGTGAGAATGAAGTGAGCTATAGGTGTTACAGGGTGGGCACTAGGGTGTGCCCATTTCATACACCTTTTTCTCTTACAAGGCAAAAGCTGTAAGTTGCTTAAGGAGGGAGCCCACAGACAACAGGCAAAGATATACTACTTGATGGAGAGGAATAGAAGCAAAACCAATCTGGCCCTGCAAAAGGCTTAGGAAACCCTTCAGGCCCCTATGATATATGTAAAGATCAATTTTACACAAGGAAGGATAGAATAAAAGTTCCCAAGAGCTAATACCAGCAGATTACTTAGGCCAGCCCCTGACAAGGGTGGTCCAATTCCACCTCGGGCAAAGACACTTGAGAATCACTACAACAAGCCCCTCCCCTAGAAGATCAGCAAGAAATCCAGCCAGGAACAAGCTCACCTATCAAGGACAACAGCGGAATTCCAGAAGGGAAAGCAAAGCATGGAATTCATGGTTTTCTTCGCATGATTCTTTAGTCTTACAAAGTTAATTAAATTCTTCAACTTTTTTCTTATTCTAATTTTTTTAACTTTTACTCATTCTTTTTTAACATTTTTTAACTAGTTTATCTTAACAATACCTTTCTTAAAAAAATCTTTTTGGGACGCCTGGGTGGCTCAGTTGGTTAAGCAGCTGCCTTCCGCTCATGTCATGATCCCAGCGTCCTGGGATTGAGTCCCACATCGGGATCCTTGCTTCGCAGGGAGCCTGCTTCTCCCTCTGACTCTTGCCTTCCACTCTGTCTGCCTATGCTTGCTCTCGCTCGCTCTCTCTCTGACAAATAAATAAATAAAATCTTAAAAAAAAAATCTTTTTGAACCTTTATTATTATAGTCATATTTTATCCTTCATTATATCTAACTTTATCTTTTGTATACACATAGGGTTTTTTCAAAAAATTTTGCAATACAACTTCTTCTAATAAATCAAATATACTCTAAATCTGACACATGGTTTGCTCTAGTCTCCAGACTGAGCAAATTCTCTCCATTTTCTTTTTCTTTCTTTTCGCAACCACCTTATCTTATCCACTCCTTTTTTAGAATTTTTTAAGGGCTCACTTCGGCAGCACATATACTAGAATTTTTTAAAATTTTCATCTTTACAGTCATACTCCATCCCTTCATCATGTTAACCCTTATATTTGTCTGTGTGTGTGTGTATACATTTTCTTTTTTGTTCTTTAAAATTATGGAAGGTAGTTTCTACTAAGAGACCAAAATACTCCCAAAATCAAGTGGGTGGCTCTGTCCTATTCACCAGTCTAATACATATATTTTCTTTTTATTTTTCTTTTTTTTCCAATTTTTTTTTAACTTCTTTCTTTCTTTTTTTTTTTTTAATTTTTTATTTTTTATAAACATATATTTTTATCCCCAGGGGTACAGGTCTGTGAATCACCAGGTTTACACACTTCACAGCACTTTTAACTTCTTTCTATGCCCTTTCTTCTCCCCATGATTTGGGTCTCTTCTGATTTGGTTAACGCATATTTTTCTGCGGTAATTGCGACCCTTTTAGTATTTTATTCTCTCCTTCATATATTCTTACTTGGATAAAATGACAAGGCAGAAAAACTCACCACAAAAAAAAAAAAGAACAAGAGGCAGTACTGAAGGCTGGGACCTAGTCAATACGAACGGTGATAATATGTCAGAACTGGAGTTCAGAATGATGATTCCAAGGTGCTAGTTGGGCTCGAAAAAGGGATGGAAGATATTAGAGAAACCCTGTCTGGAGAAATAAAAGCCCTTCCTGGAGAAATAAAAGAAATAAAATCTAAGCAAGCTTAAATCAAAAAAAGCTATTAATGAGGTACAATAAAAAATGGAGAATCTTACAGCTACGATATATGAGGCCAAAGAGAGAATTAGTGATACAGAAGAACAAATGCCAGAGAATAAAGAAGCTGAGCAAAAGAGAGACAAACAACTATGGACCACGAGGGGAGAATTGGAGAGATAAATAATACCATAAGACAAAACAATATCAGAATAACTGAGATTCCAGAAAAAGAAAGACAGAGGGAGGCAGAAGGTACATTGGAGCAAATTATTATAGAGAATTTCCTAATATGGCAAAGGGGACAAGCATCAAAATCCAGGGTGCACAGAGAAACCCCCTCAAAAATCAGTAAGAATAGGTCCACACCTCATCATCTCAGAGTAAAACTTACAAGTCTTAGTGACAAAGAGAAAATTCTGAAATCTACCCGGCACAAGAAGTCTGTATCATACAATAGTAAAAATATTAGACTGGCAGCAGATTTATCCACAGAGACCTTGTAGGCCAGAGAGAACTGGCATGATATATTCAGAGCACTAAATGAGAAAAACATGCAGCCAAGAATACTATATATTCAGTTAGGTTATCATTGAAAATAGAGGGAGAGATAAAAACCTTATAGGACAAACAAAAACTAAAAGAGTTTGTAAACACCAAACCAGCACTACAGAAAACATTGAAAGGGGTCTTCTAAACAAAGAGAGAGCCTAAGAGTAGTAGACCAGAAAGGAACAGAGACAATATACAGTAACAGTCATCTACAGGCAATACAATGACACTAAATTCGTATCTCTCAATAGTTACCCTGAATATAAATGTGCTAAATGCCCCAATCAAAAGACACAGGGTATCAGAATGGATAAAAAGACAAAAACCCATCAATATGCTGTCTACCAGAAACTCATTTTAGACCCAAAGACAACTCCAGATTTAAAGTGAGGGGGTGGGAAAAAATTTACCATGCTAATGGACATCAAAAGAATGCTGGGGTGGCAATCCTTATAGCAAATAAATTAAAACTTAAGCCAAAGACTATAATAAAAGATGAGGAAGGACACTATATCATACTCAAAGGGTCTGTCCAACAAGAAGATCTAACAATTATAAATATCTATGCTGCTAACATGGAAGCAGCCAACTACATAAAGCAATTAATAACAAAATCAAAGAAACACATGGACAATAATACAATAATAGGAGGGAACTTTAACACTCCCCTCATTGAAATGGACAGATCATACAAGCAAAAGTCAACAAGGAAATAAAGTCCCCAAATGACACACTGGACCAGAGGGGACATCACCGATCTATTCAGAAGCAACAGAATACACATTCTTCTCTAGTGCACATGGAACATTCTCCAGAATAGATCACATCCTGGGTCACAAATCATGTCTGAACTGGTACCAGAAGATTGGGATCATTCCCTGCATATTTTCAGACACAATGCTCTGAAGCTAGAACTCAACCACAAGGGGAAATTTGGAATGAAACTAAATACATGGAGGCTAAAGAGCATCCTACTAAAGAATGGATAGGTCAACCAGGAAATTAAAGAAGAATTGAAAAAAATTCATGGAAACAAATGATAATGAAAACACAATGGCTCAAAATCTGTGGGACACAGCAAAGGCAGTCCTGAGAGGAAAGTATATAGTAATACAATTACTATATCCTTTCTCAAGAAACAAGAAAGGTCTCAAATACACAACCTAACCCTACACCTAAAGGGGATGAAGAAAGAGCAACAAAGAAAGCCTAAATCCAGCAGGAGAAGAAAAATAATAAAGATTAGAGCAGAAATTAATGAACTAGAAACCAAAAAAAAACAAAAAACAAACAAACAAACAAAAAAACCAGTAGAACAAATCAATGAAACTAGGAGCTGGTTCTTTGAATGAATTAATGAGATTGATAAACCCGTGCCCAGACCTATCAAAAAGAAAAGAGAAAGGACCCAAATAATTAAAATCATGAATGAAAGAGATCACAAACAAAAGACATACAAACAATTATAAGAACATAATATAAGCAACTATATGCCAGCAAATTGAACAATCTGGAAGAAATGGATGCATTCCTAGAGATGTATAAACTACCACAACTGAACCAGGATTAAATAGAAAACCTGAACAGACCCATAACCAGTAAGGAGATTGAAGAAGTCATCAAAAATCTCCAAACAGGGGCGCCTGGGTGGCTCAGTGGGTTAAGCCGTTGCCTTTGGCTCGGGTCATGATCTCAGGGTCCTGGGATCGAGTCCTGCATCGGGCTCTCTGCTCAGCAGGGAGCCTGCTTCCCTGTCTCTCTCTCTCTCTCTGCCTGCCTCTCTGCCTACTTCTGATCTCTGTCAAATAAATAAATAAAATTAAAAAAAAAAATCTCCAAACAAACAAGGACCCAGGGCCACATGGCTTCCCAGGGGAATTCTACCATTAAGGGGTATAAGCAATGAGGCGCACCTGGGTGGCTCAGTGGGTTAAGCCTCTGCTTCAGCTCAGGTCATGATCTCAGGGTCCTGGGATCAAGCTCCCCATCGGAGTTTCTGCTCAGCAGGGAGCCTGTTTCCTCCTCTCTCTCTCTCTAACTGCCTCTCTAATTGTGATCTGTCTGTTAAATAAATAAAATCTTTAAAAAATAAATAAATAAAAGAAGAATTAAATCCGATTCCCTTGAGACTGTTCTAAAAAATAGAAATGGAAGGAAAACTGCCAAACTCATTTTATGAGGAAAGCATTACCTTGATCCCAAAACCAGATAAAGACCCCATCAAAAAGGAGAAATAGAGAACAATATCCTTGATGAACACAGAGGTGAAAATTCTCACCAAAATACTAGCCAATAGGATCCAACAGTACATTAAAAAGATTATTCACCACGACCATGTAGATTTATTCCAGGGCTGCAAGGTTGGTTCAACATCCACAAATCAATCAGTGTGATACAATACATTAATAAAATAAAGAACAAGAACCATATGATACTTTCAATAGATGCTGCAAAAGCATTTGACAAAGCACAGCATCCTTTCTTCATCAAAACTCTTCAAAGTCTAGGGATAGAGGGTACTTACTCAATATCATCAAACCCATCCATGACAAACCCAAACCAAATATCATTCTCAATGGAGAAAAACTGAGACCTTTTCTGCTAAGGTCAGGAACATGAGGGATGTCCATTATCACCAAGGCTTTTCAACATAGTATGAGAAGTCCTAGCCTCAGCAATCAGACAACAAAAAGAAATTAAAAGCATCCAAATTGGAAAAGAAGTCAAAGTATCACTCCTCATAGATGATATGATACTTTATGTAGAAAACCCAAAAGACTCCACTCCAAATCTGCTAGAACTTTTATAGGAATTCAGTAAAGTGTCAGGATATAAAATCAATGCACAGAAATTTTTTGCATTATTATATACACCAACAAAAAGACAAAAGAAAGAGAAATTAAGGGGTCAATCCCATTTACAATTGCACCCAAAACCATAATATACCTAGGAATAAATCTAACCAAAGAGGCAAAGAATCTGTACTCAGAAAACTATTAAGTACTCATAAAAGAAACTGAGGAAGACACAAAGAAATGGAAAAATGTTCCATGCTCATGACTGGAAGAACAAATATTGTGAAAATGTCTATGCTACCTAAAGCAATCTATATGTTTAATGCAATCCCTAACAAGATACCAATCATTTTTTCAACAAAATGGAACAAAGAATCCTAAAATTTGTATGGAACCAGAAAAACCTTGAATAGCCAGAGGAATGTTGAAAAAGAAAGACAAAGCTGGCAGCATCAGAGTTCCAGACTTCAAGCTCTACTAAATTCTGTCATCCTCAAGACAGTATGGTACTGGCACTAAAACAGACACATAGATCAGTGGAACAGACTAGAGAGCCCAGAAATAGACCCTCAACTCTATGGTCGACTAACCTTCAACAAAGCAGGAAAGAATGTCCAATGGAAAAAAGTCTCTTCAACAAATGGGGTTGGGACAACTGGATGGCCACATGCAGAAAAATCAAACTGGACCACTTCCTTATACCACACACAAAAATAGACGCATGATGGGTGAAATACCCCAGTGTAAGAAAGGAATCCATCAATATCCTTGAGGAGAACACAGGCAGCAACTTCTTCTACCTCAGTCACAGCAACTTCTTCCTAGAAACATTGTCAAAGGCAAGGGAAGCAAGGGCAAAAATGAACTATTGGGATTTCATCAAAATCAAAAGCTTTTACACAGCAAAGGAAACATTCAACAAAACCAAAAGACAACTGACAGAATGGGAGAAGATATTTGCAAACGACATATAAGATAAAGGGCTAGTATATAAAATCGATAAAGAACTAATCAAACTCAACACCCAAAAAACAAAGAATCCAATCAAGAAATGGGAGTATTATGCCTCCATCAGAAAGGATGAATACCCAACTTTTGTAGCAACATGGACAGGACTGGAAGAGATTATGCTGAGTGAAATAAGTCAAGCAGAGAAAGTCAATTATCATATGGTCTCACTTATTTGTGGAGCATAACAACTAGCATGGAGGACAAGGTGAGTTAGAGAGGAGAAGGGAGTTGAGGGAAATTGGAACGGGAGGTGAACCATGAAAGACTATGGACTCTGAAAAACAATCTGAGGGTTTTGAAGGAGCGGGGGGTGGGAGGTTGGGGGAACCAGGTGGTGGGTATTGGAGAGAGCACGGATTGCATGCAGCACTGGGTGTGGTGCAATAACAATGAATACTGTTATGCTGAAAATAAATTTTAAAAATTAAAAAAAAAAAGAAAGAAATGGGCAGAGGACATGAACAGACATTTCTCCAAAGAAGATATCCAGATGGCCAACAGACACATGAAAAAGTGTTCCATATCACTCGGCATCAGGGAAATACAAATCAAAACCACAATGAGATACCACCTCATGCCAGTCAGAATGGCTAAAATTATTAAGTCCGAAAACGACAGATGCTGGCGAGAATGCTGAGAAAGGGGAACCCTCCTACACTGCTGGTGGGAATGCAAGCTGGTGCAGCCACTCTGGACAGCATGGAAGATCCTCAAAAAGTTAAGAATAGAGCTACCTTATGACCCAGGAATCGCACTACTGGGTATTTACCCTAGAGATACGAATGTAGTGATCTGAAGGGGCATGTGCACCTCAATGTTTATAGCAGCAATTTCCACATTAGCCAAACCATGGCAAGAACCTAGATGTCCATCAACAGATGAACAAATAAAGAAAATGTGGTGTGTACATGCAATGAAATACTATGCAGCCATCAAAAGAAATGAAATCTTGCCATTTGCAATGGCGTGGATGGAAATAGAGGGTATTATGCTTAGCAAATAAGTCAATCAGGGAAAGAGAATTATATGATCTCCCTGATATGAGGAAGTTGAGAGGCAAAGTGGGAGGTCTGAGGGGTAGGGAAGGAAAAAAATGAAATAAGAGGAGATCGGGAGGGAGACAAGCCGTAAGGGACTCTTAATCTCACAAAACAAACTGAGGGTTGCTGGGGGCAGGGGGTGGGCGGTAGGTAGAGGGTAGTTGGGTTAAGGACATTGGGGAAGGTATGTGCTATGGTGAGTGCTGTTTAGTGTGTAAACCTGGCGATTCACAGACCTGTACCCTTGAGGCTAATAATACATTATATGTTAATAAAAAATTTTTTTTTTAAAAGTGGTACCTGCCTACCACTGGAGGTAGGGCAAGTGTATAGAGAGAGGCTCCTTCTGCAATACAGGCTCACAAGGAAGTAAGATCTGATAGGGAACAAGGACACGGAGAAAAATTCTCTGGCATCCAATGACCTACACTACATGGAGCAAAGGAGAGGCAAAAACCAGACTTCAACACAACAGTCTGGAAACATAGATGTTAGCAGATAAGCACAAGGCATTAGCAGCCCAATTCTAAAGAAATGTCAAAGCCGAGGCACCGGGGTGGCTCAGTGGGTTAAAGCCCCTGCCTTCAGCTCAGGTCATGATCCCAGGGTCCTGGAATCGAGCCCCGCGTCGGGCTCTCTGCTCTGCAGGGAGACTGCTTCCTCCTCCTCCTCTCTCTCTCTCTCTCTCTCTCTCTCTCTGAGTGCCTCTCTGCCTACTTGTGATTTCTCTCTCTGTCAAATAAATAAAATCTTAAAAAAAAAAAAAAGGAATGTCAAAGCCATAGTGCAATGAAAGTAATAATAGTAATAATCATAATAACCAACAACCTAAATCCAGCTCAATTCATAATCAGATTGATTTGCACCCCCCTCCACTACTGGTCTGACAAAAACTCATGCCCATTTCAAGGCATTTACTTCAGGCTTCACGCTAAATGATGTCTTGGGAATCAATCTAAACTAATGAAACACACACAAAAAGAAAACCCATGAGAAAAGATAAAGCAATCAAAAGAACCAGAGACATAACCCAGATGCTGGAAATACCAAACAGAAATTTGGAAATGAATATGACTAATATGTGGAAGTATCCAGTTGAAAAGGAGAATAACAGACATAAATTGATGGGTCATTTCTATAGAAATATGGAAACTTTAATGATCAAGTAAAAATCAAGTGGAAAAGGTAAAAAAATTTTTAAAAAGGATGTCAGAGAGGAAAAATTTCTTTGATACACTAATTGCTACACTTGAAACAGCCAAGAAAGAACAGTGTACTTGAAAATGCATCAAGAAAAATTATTTGCATTAAAACACAAAGAGATCTTGATGAAGTCCCAAAAGTTCATTTTCTCTTTTGTTTCCTTTGCCTTTACAGGCATATCTTGAAAGAAGTTGCTGTGGCCCATGTCAAAGAGGTTACTGCCTATGTTCTCCTCTAGGATTTTGGTAGATTCCTGCTTCACGTTGAGGTCTTTTATCCATTTCAAGTTTATCTCTGTGTATGGTGTAAGAGAATGGTTGTGTTTCATTCTTCTACACACAGCTGTCCAATTTGCCCAGAACCACTTATTGAAGAGACTATCTTTTTTCCACTGTATATTTTGTCCTGCTTGGTCAGAGATTAGTTGACCATAGAGTTGAGGGTCCATATCTGGGCCCTCCACTTTGTTCCACTGTGTCTGTTTTTGTGCGAGTACCATGTTATCTTGGTGATCACAGATTTGTAGTAAACCTTAAAATCGGGCAACGTGATGCCCCCACTTTTGTTTTTCTTTTTCAACATTTCCTTAGCAATTCGGGGTCTTATCTGATTCTATACAAATTTTAGGACTGTTTGTTCCAGCTCTTCAGAAAATGCCAGTGGAATTTTGCTCGGAATGGCACTGAAAGTATAGAAGGCTCTTGGCAGTATAGACATTTTGACAATGTTTATTCTTCTAATCCATGAGCATGGAATGCTCTTCCATCTTTTTGTGTCTTCTTCAATTTCTTTCATGAGTGTTCTGTAGTTCGTTGAGTACATATCCTTTACCTCTTTGGTTAGGTTTATTCCCAGGTATCTCATGGTTCTTGGTGCTACAGTAAATGGAATCGATTCTCTAATTTCCCTTTCTATTTTTTCATTATTAGTGTATAAGAAAGCAAGTGATTTCTGTAGATTAATTTTGTATCCTGCCATATTACTGAATTGCTGTATGAATTCTAGTAGTTTGGGGGTGGAGTCCTCTGAGTTTTCCATATAAACTATCATGTCACATGTCATCTGCGAAGACAGAGAGTTTGACAACTTCCAATTTGAATACATTTTATTTCTTTTTGTTGTCTTATTGCTGCTGCTAGGACTTCTAGTACTATGTTGAACAACAATGGTGAGATTGGACATTTTTGTCATGTTCCTGATCTCATAAGGAATGCTGTTAGCTTTTCCCCATTGAGGATGATATTCACTGTGGGTTTTTCATAGATAGATTTTAAGAAGTTGAGTTCTGTTCCCTCTATCCCTATACTTTGAATCATTTTAATCAGGAACGGATGCTGTATCTTGTCAAATGCTTTTTCTGCATCAATTGAGAGGACCACATGGTTCTTCTCTCTTCTCTTAGTGATTTGTTCTATCACATTGATTGATTTGTGAATGTTGAACTACTCCTGCATGCCATGGATAAATCCCACCTGGTCATGGTGGATAGTCTTTTTAATGTACTGTTGGATCCTATTAGTTAGGATCTTGTTGAGAATCTTGGCATTTGTATTCCTCAGGGATATTGGTCTGAGATTTTCCTTTTTGATGCGGTTTTTGCCTGGTTTGGGGATCAGGGTAATGTTGGCTTCATAAAAAGAGTCTGTAGTTTTCTTTCTGTTTCTATCTTTTGAAACAGCTTCAGGACAATAGGTATTATTTCTTCTTTGAATGTTTGGAAGAATTCTCCAGGGAATCCATCAGGTCCTGGGCCCTTGTTTTCTGGGGAGGTTTTTGATCACTGCTTTAATTTTGTTACTAGATATTGGACTACTGAGGTTGTCAATTTCTTCCTGATTCAGTTTTGGAGGTTTATAGGTTTCCAGGAATGCATCCATTTCTCCTAGGTTGCTTAACTTACTGGCATATAACTGTTGACAATTTCTGATGATTGTTTCTATTTCCTTGGTGGTAGTTGAGAATGAACTTTTGGGACTTCATCAAGATAAAAAGCTTTTGCACAGCAAAGGAAAACAGTCAACAAAACAAAGAGGCAACCTATGGAATGGGAGAAGATACTCGCAAATTACAGTAGAGACAAAGGGCTGATATCCAAGATCTATAAAGAACTCCTCAAACTAAACACACACAAAATGAATAATCACATCAAAAAATGGGCAGAAGACAGACAGTTCTCCAATGAAGACATACAAAGGACTAACAGACGCATGAAAAAAAATGTTCATTATCATTAGCCATCTGGAGATTCAAATCAAATCCACATTGAGATACCACCTCAATGTGGTATCTAACAACAATTAGAATGTTCAAAATTAACAAGACAGTAAACAACATGTATTGGAGAGGATGTAGAGAAAGGGGAACCCTCTTGCACTGTTGGTGGGAACACAAGTTGGTGTAGCCAATTTGGAAAACAATGTGGAGATTCCTTAAGAAATTAAAAATAGAGCTTCCCAATGACCCTGCAATTGCACTACTGGATATTTACACCAAAGATCCAGAAGTAGTGAAAAGAAAGGCCATCTGTATCCCAATGTTTATTGCAGTTAATTGCCACAGTCACCAAACTGTGGAAAGAACCAAGATGCCCTTCCATGGACAAATGGATAAGGAAGATATGGTCCATATGTACAATGGAATATTATGCCTCCATCAGAAAGGGTGAATACCCAACTTTTGTACTAACATGAACAGGACTGGAGAATATATGCTGAGCGAAATAAGTCAAGCAGAGAGAGTCAATTATCGAATGATTTCACTTACTTGTGGAGGATAAGGAATAACACAAAGAGCATTAGGAGAAGGAAAGGAGAAGTGAGTTGGGGAAATCAGAGGGGGAGATGAACCATGAGAGACTATGGACTCTGAGAAATAAACTGAGGGTTTTGGAAGGGAGGGGGCTGGGAGGTTCAGTGATTCTGATGGTAGGTTTTATGGAGGGCACGTATTGCATGGAGCACTGGGTGTGGTGCATAAACAATGAATTCTGTAACACTGAAAACAAATGAAAAAATAAATTAAAAATTTTAAAAAAGGAATTAAAAATAGAGCTACCCTATGACCCTGCTATTGCACTATTGAGTATTTACCCCAAAGATACAGATGTAGTGAAAAGAAAGGCCATGTGTGCCCCAATGTTCATAGCAGCAATGGTCACAGTCACCAAACTGTGGAAAGAACCAAGATGCCCTACAACAGACAAATGGATAAAGAAGATATGGTCCATATATACAATGGAGTATTATGCCTCCATTAGAAAGGATGAATACCCAACTTTTCTATCAACATGGACAGGACTGGAGGAGATTATGCTGAGTGAAAAAAGTCAAGCAGAGAGAGTCAGTTATCATGTGGTTTCACTTAGTTGTGGAGCAGAAGGAATAACATGGAGCACATTGGGAGATGGAGAGGAGAAGTGAGCTGGGGGAAATCGGAAGGGGAGACAAACCACGAGAGACTATGGACTCTGAGATACAAACTGAGGGTTTTGGAGAGGGTCTGGGGGGTGGGGTGAACCTGGTGGTGGGTATTGTGGAGGGCACGTATTGCATGGAGCACTGGGTGTGATGCACAAAAAATGAGCTTTGGAACATCAAAAACAAAATAAAATTAAATTTTAAAAAACACACACATAAAAAGAAATGAGGTTGAAAAATAACGGAATCAAGCATACAAGACCTGTAATACAGTATTAAATAGTCCAGCATGGTCTTTGGAGTTTCCAAAAGAGATGAGAGGTTAAGTCAAAAGAAATATATAAGGAGATATTGGCTGAGAAATTTATATAATAATAAAATCTACAAAAGTGCAGACCCAAGAAACTCATAAAACCCCAAGAATAACAAACACCGAACAATATCCATCCAGACACTTCATAGCCAAACTGCGTAAAATCAAGAAGAAAAATATAAAGACAAAGGCAAGGATTATAGAAAGCTAATCTTGAGAAGCTATACAAGCCGGAATACAATGATATAACTTTTTTTTTTTTTTAAGATTTTTTTATTTATTTATTTGACAGACAGAGATCGTAAGTAGGCAGAGAGGCAGGCAGAGAGAGAGAGGAGGAAGCAGGCTTCCTGCTGAGCAGAGAGCCCGATGCGGGGCTCGATCCCAGGACCCTGGGATCATGACCTGAGCTGAAGGCAGCGGCTTAACCACTGAGCCACCCAGGCGCCCCTGACATAACATTTTTAATGTGCTGAAAATTTAAAAGAAAAAGAAAAAGAAATCTGCCAACTCAGAATTCTATTCCCAATGAAATACCTTCTAAAAGTAAAAGTGAAATAAAATATTAATCAGACTGGGGAGCCTGTATGACTCAGTTGGTTAAACATCTGACTCTTGATTTCAGTTCAGGTTATGATCTCGGGATCATGGGATCAAGCCCCACATCAAACTCTGTGTTCAACACAGAATCTTCTTGCGATTCATTCTTCCTCTCTCTCTGCCCCTCCCAAGCTTGTGTGTGTTCTAAGTAAATAAAATCTTTTTAAAAAGTCTTTCGCAGATAAACAAAACTGAAAGAATCCACTGCTATCATAGGAATTTTAATACGAAGGAAAGCTACACACAAAAAAAGTAAGTACCAGAAATTATAAAATTCAAGGTCAATATACATGATTTTGGTTTTTTACTTCTAAGTGCTTTAAAAGGTAACTGATTATCTAAAACAAAAAAGAAACAGAAAAATGTACTGTGGGTTTTATAACATATGTAAAGGAAAATTTTGTAATAATAACAGAAGAAATGAAGAAAGAACTGGAGGTATATTATTTATATAAAAGTACTATGATAGTATTTGAAGTTAGACTGGTAAAATTAAAGATGTACATTATAAATTATAAAGCAACCACTAAAAGCTTAAGTGAAAGAGATATACTCTATCTCTCAAATAAATAAATATCTAAAACAAAAGTAAGGGGCACCTGGGTGGCTCAGGTGGTCAAGCATCCAACTTTTGATTTGGACTCAGTCATGATCTCGGGGTGGTGAAATCTAGCCCTGTGTTTGTCTCCATGCTCAGTGCGGAGTGTGCTTGAGATTATCTCTCCCCCTGACTCTGCCTACCCCCTGCTCGTACACACATGCATTCTCCCTCAAATAAATAAACCTTAAGAAAAGAGGGATAACTAATAAGTAAATAATAAGCCAATTTAATTAGTCTGTTACGAGGCCCAAGAATTTGGCCTTTTAGAAAAGACCCTTATGGTCCAGTTACACCAAGCCAGTCCAATCAGAGAACTACTACAAGAGGAGATCCTTAAAAAACTTTCAAATTTAATATAGTAAGAAGAAGAAACCAACAATATGTTTATGGCATAGAAACACAGTCACAAGTCACAGACCCTCAGCAACCTACAGTATAGGTGTTTCAGGGATTATTCCCACTTTACATGTAGAGAATTTCGAGTTGCATGAGATTAACTGATACCTTGTCTAAAATTGCTCAGAAAGTCTGTAGCAAAGATGAATTAGATGTCCAGTACCAGGAGTAGGCTGTGGCACACGAGACACCCAGGCCCAACATCTAAGAAGGCCCTTACTTTCAGGGTCACATAGGTGTGGGCTCAGCAACCAAGAGTGGGTGCCTCCTTAGATCTTGAACTCTAATGCCCTCACCTGCCTCACCCAGTCCCAGCCCTCCTCCTGACTCTCGGTTAGTCCTTCTAACTACGCCCATATTTCTCTGACCTACCCACAATTCAGTTACCACCTGTCACTCTATGCTATTCCTCTATACTCCCTTCAGGATGGGTGAGAAGTGGGTTGGGGCAGTTACTCTCATTCAGCTACTTCCAATCTCTTCACCCTCTACACCTACTGCTTCTAACTGGTATTAGTACTGGAAAGCATGGCCAACTCACATTTGCTTAAAGATATGGGATGAATTAGTCTAGGCAGGATGCAGGGAGGCCCTTCAGTGTTCCCTAGTGGGGACAGTGTGCCTATAAAGTGACAACGCTCATTCTTTTTAGCAAACATCTTACTACTACCTTCAAAGGAACACTGTCCCTTGAAGCAGTGACTTTGTGTAACTCCAGGTATCTCTGGTAAAGCTCTGCTTCATGAACTTGTAGGGGAGGGAGTGGGGTGTGGAACTCTTCTTTAGTATCTTCCAAGAAGAAAATCTTGATTCTTTGATGATGAATGTGATTTTTTGAAAAGAGCCAAAATTCAAAGTCTTCCAAGCCTGGGAATAAGGTGGAAGAGTATATTATACTAGGTCATCTTTTTTGTTCAAAAACAATAAGTGAAATAAATTATGTGACTCATTTTCTTGGGTAACCAACAAGTCCATTACAGAGTAGGGCTTACCATAGATGGCCTGTTTCGAAGTCCATCACTCATTTTGATTCACCCATTTTTGTGTTGGAAATACATATCAATCTTATTTCCTTCCTTATCTGACACTTGAAAAACTTGAAAAAAGAATCAAATCTTCTAAGGGTAGAGTTAATTCACCTTACCTTTTATATGGGAAATAATACAATTTCTATTTATTTAACAGTAAAGAGTTTAATGAAATGGCTCAATTGAAATTTCTTCAAATTTCCCACAGCACACTGAACTTATACAGTAAAAACTTTTAATTTATTGTGTTTTTTAAAATGTCAATAAGAACCCCAATCCAGAATTACACTTTGTCACACTGCTGTAAATATATGTTTTAGGTGCTTATGTGGGGCAGCCAAGATGCAATCTACCACATTTTACAATAACTGCTCACAGCTGTAAGGCTGCCTGGGTTGATGACAAGCTGGCTCTTATTAGAATATTGATTTTAGATGTCAGTGCTGTGTAATAAGAACTGGAACACTGGGTGCCCTGCCAATCACAGTTGGAAAAGTCAAACATCATTCCCTCATGAATGGTACTTCATAGCCCTTGCTGGTGAGCGGCAGTAAATATTTGGAAATTTGCCTGACGTTTTAACTATACATGAACTGTTTGATTTTAATGCAAGTCAGACAAGTCAGTTGTGTTCCATGCTTCGAAAATTCTCCACACAGTGTTTTTAGTCATTACCTTCCTTTCCATCAATAGCCCATTCATTACAGAAACCTTCAGCACTAACTTGATGGCGTGATAGGGTCTTCATCCCCTTCTACCTTCCGTTCAAGTGAGCAAAGACACAGAGGATACCTTAGGTTTATCTTCACAGAAAAACCACCTCTCAAATATTAGGAACAACTCCTTGCCATATGAAACAGTCTTGCAATTCTCTACTTTGGTTGAAGCCCTATGTGTATGGTAGGATATCCTAAATGTGACTTCAGAGAAAGAGAAACAGAGATTATTTCAGCCTCTTTCCATGATGCAGACAACACCATGAAATGTATTTTATTTATTTTCAAGACACCCAGCTAGATGACATTTTCCCCACGTATCTCGTGTAGATGGTTCAATCACTGGAGGATCATCTTTGTGCATGACCTCAACTGTGGACCTCAGGAAAAGAACTGCTTAAGCAAAAGTTCTGAGTTCTTCATCTTTCTTATGTAAAACAAACTGAAAACCCGAGCTAATCTCATCCATCATGATTTTATTTAATTAATCTACTTTAAGATTTATTTATTTACTTTTAGAGAAAGATAGAGAGGGAAGTGGGAGACCATGGGTAGGCAGAAGGGCAGAGGAAGAAAGACAGGATCCATAAGCAGATTCCCCACGTGCATGGAGCCTGACATGCGGCTTGATTTCATGACTCTGAGCCAAAACCAAGAGCCAGGTGCCTCATCAACTGAGCCACCCAAGTACTCCCATTATGATTTTATTTTAATCTGTGTTTCAAGGCAGGTACTTCTGTGTGTATCTGTCTTCCCAAATTATACACTCCTAGAGAGTATGGCCAATTTCCAAATAATGATGGCTGAGTAGGACCACAGCAACTAAGATCCTCCTCATTTTTTTTTTTTTATTTTATTTTATTTTATTTTTCTTTTTTCTTTTTTCTTTTTTTTTAATTTTTATTTTTTATAACCATATATTTTTATACCCAGGGGTACATGTCTGTGAATCACCAGGTTTACACACTTCACAGCACTCTTTAAATTAGTTAGCTTTCTCTGCATTGCAAGACAGAATAATCAAGAATTGGTAAGAAAAAAGTAATCTCTGTAAAATTACCGGGGGTGCATTATAAAGTGTTCAGTAACCGATCAAACTCACAATTTGGATTGAATGGCAAGTGATTTTTGAAATCTGGAACTCATTGTCAATTTTTTTTTTCTTCATTGTGTCTTTTTTTTTTTTTTTTTTTTTTAACTTTTTATTTTTTATAAACATATATTTTTATCCCCAGGGGTACAGGTCTGTGAATCACCAGGTTTACACACTTCACAGCACTCACCAAAGCACATACCCTCCCCAATGTCCATAATCCCACCCCCTTCTCCCAAACCCCCTCCCCCCAGCAACCCTCAGTTTGTTTTGTGAGATTAAGAGTCACTTATGGTTTGTCTCCCTCCCAATCCCATCTTGTTTCATTTATTCTTCTCCTACCCACTTAAGCCTCCATGTTGCATCACCACTTCCTCATATCAGGGAGATCATATGATAGTTGTCTTTCTCTGCTTGACTTATTTCGCTAAGCATGATACGCTCTAGTTCCATCCATGTTGTCGCAAATGGCAAGATTTCATTTCTTTTGATGGCTGCATAGTATTCCATTGTGTATATATACCACATCTTCTTGATCCATTCATCTGTGGATGGACATCTAGGTTCTTTCCATAGTTTGGCTATTGTGGACATTGCTGCTATAAACATTCGAGTACACGTGCCCCTTTGGATCACTACGTTTGTATCTTTAGGGTAAATACCCAATAGTGCAATTGCTGGGTCATAGGGCAGTTCTATTTTCAACATTTTGAGGAACCTCCACGCTGTTTTCCAGAGTGGCTGCACCAGCTTGCATTCCCACCAACAGTGTAGGAGGGTTCCCCTTTCTCCACATCCTCGCCAGCATCTGTCATTTCCTGACTTGTTGATTTTAGCCATTCTGACTGGTGTGAAGTGATATCTCATTGTAGTTTTGATTTGTATTTCCCTGATGCCGAGTGATATGGAGCACTTTTTCATGTGTCTGTTGGCCATCTGGATGTCTTCTTTGCAGAAATGTCTGTTCATGTCCTCTGCCCATTTCTTGATTGGATTATTTGTTCTTTGGGTGTTGAGTTTGCTAAGTTCTTTATAGATTCTGGACACTAGTCCTTTATCTGATATGTCGTTTGCAAATATCTTCTCCCATTCTGTCAGTTGTCTTTTGATTTTGTTAACTGTTTCCTTTGCTGTGCAAAAGCTTTTGATCTTGATAAAATCCCAATAGTTCATTTTTTCCCTTGCTTCCCTTGCCTTTTGCGTTGTTCCTAGGAAGATGTTGCTGCGGCAGAGGTCGAAGAGGTTGCTGCCCGTGTTCTCCTCAAGGATTTTGATGGATTCCTTTCGCACATTGAGGTCCTTCATCCATTTTGAGTCTATTTTTGTGTGTGGTGTAAGGAAATGGTCCAATTTCATTTTTCTACATGTGGCTGTCCAATTTTCCCAGCACCATTTATTGAAGAGGCTGTCTTTTTTCCATTGGACATTCTTTCCTGCTTTGTCGAAGATGAGTTGACCATAGATTTGAGGGTCTATTTCTGGGCTCTCTATTCTGTTCCATTGATCTATGTGTCTGTTTTTGTGCCAGTACCATGCTGTCTTGATGATGACAGCTTTGTAATAGAGCTTGAAGTCCGGAATTGTGATGCCACCAACGTTGGCTTTCTTTTTCAATATCCCTTTGGCTATTCGAGGTCTTTTCTGGTTCCATATAAATTTTAGCATTATTTGTTCCATTTCTTTGAAAAAGATGGATGGTACTTTGATAGGAATTGCATTAAATGTGTAGATTGCTTTAGGTAGCATAGACATTTTCACAATATTTATTCTTCCAATCCAGGAGCATGGAACATTTTTCCATTTCTTTGTGTCTTCCTCAATTTCTTTCATGAGTACTTTATAGTTTTCTGAGTATAGATTCTGTGTCTCTTTGGTTAGGTTTATTCCTAGGTATCTTATGGTTTTGGATGCAATTGTAAATGGGATTGACTCCTTAATATCTCTTTCTTCTGTCTTGCTGTTGGTGTAGAGAAATGCAACTGATTTCTGTGCATTGATTTTATATCCTGACACTTTACTGAATTCCTGTATAAGTTCTAGCAGTTTTGGAGTGGAGTCTTTTGGGTTTTCCACATATAGTATCATATCATCTGCGAAGAGTGATAATTTGACTTCTTCTTTGCCGATTTGGATGCCTTTAATTTCCTTTTGTTGTCTGATTGCTGAGGCTAGGACCTCTAGTACTATGTTGAATAGCAGTGGTGATAATGGACATCCCTGCCGTGTTCCTGACCTTAGTGGAAAAGCTTTCAGTTTTTCTCCATTGAGAATGATATTTGCGGTGGGTTTTTCATAGATGGCTTTGATGATATTGAGGTATGTGCCCTCTATCCCTACACTTTGAAGAGTTTTGATCAGGAAGGGATGCTGTACTTTGTCAAATGCTTTTTCAGCATCTATTGAAAGTATCATATGGTTCTTGTTCTTTCTTTTATTGATGTGTTGTATCACATTGACTGATTTGCGGATGTTGAACCAACCTTGCAGCCCTGGAATAAATCCCACTTGGTCGTGGTGAATAATCTTTTTAATGTACTGTTGAATCCTATTGGCTAGTATTTTGTTGAGTATTTTCGCATCTGTGTTCATCAAGGATATCGGTCTATAGCTCTCTTTTTTGGTGGGATCCTTGTCTGGTTTTGGGATCAAGGTGATGCTGGCCTCATAAAATGAGTTTGGAAGTTTTCCTTCCATTTCTATTTTTTGGAACAGTTTCAAAAGAATAGGAATTAGTTCTTCTTTAAATGTTTGGTAGAATTCCCCCGGGAAGCCATCTGGCCCTGGGCTTTTGTTTGTTTGGAGATTTTTAATGACTGTTTCAATCTCCTTACTGGTTATGGGTCTGTTCAGGCTTTCTATTTCTTCCTGGTTCAGTTGTGGTAGTTTATATGTTTCTAGGAATGCATCCATTTCTTCCAGATTGTCAAATTTATTGCCGTAGAGTTGCTCATAGTATGTTCTTATAATAGTTTGTATTTCTTTGGTGTTAGTTGTGATCTCTCCTCTTTCATTCATGATTTTATTTATTTGGGTCCTTTCTCTTTTCTTTTTGATAAGTCGGGCCAGGGGTTTATCAATTTTATTAATTCTTTCAAAGAACCAGCTCCTACTTTCGTTGATTTTTTCTATTGTTTTTTTGGTTTCTATTTCATTGATTTCTGCTCTGATCTTTATGATTTCTCTTCTCCTGCTGGGCTTAGGGTTTCTTTCTTGTTCTTTCTCCAGCTCCTTTAGGTGTAGGGTTAGGTTGTGTACCTGAGACTTTTCTTGTTTCTTGAGAAAGGCTTGTACGGCTATATATTTTCCTCTCAGGACTGCCTTTATTGTGTCCCACAGATTTTGAACTGTTGTATTTTCATTATCATTTGTTTCCATGATTTTTTTCAATTCTTCTTTAATTTCCCGGTTGACCCATTCATTCTTTAGAAGGATACTGTTTAGTCTCCATGTATTTGGGTTCTTTCCAAACTTCCTTTTGTGGTTGAGTTCTAGCTTTAGAGCATTGTGGTCTGAAAATATGCAGGGAATGATCCCAATCTTTTGATACCGGTTGAGTCCTGATTTAGGACCGAGGATGTGATCTATTCTGGAGAATGTTCCATGTGCACTAGAGAAGAATGTGTATTCTGTTGCTTTGGGATGAAATGTTCTGAATATATCTGTGATGTCCATCTGGTCCAGTGTGTCGTTTAAGGCCTTTATTTCCTTGCTGATCTTTTGCTTGGATGACCTGTCCATTTCAGTGAGGGGAGTGTTAAAGTCCCCTACTATTATTGTATTGTTGTTGATGTGTTTCTTTGATTTTGTTATTAATTGGTTTATATAGTTGGCTGCTCCCACGTTGGGGGCATAGATATTTAAAATTGTTAAATCTTCTTGTTGGACAGACCCTTTGAGTATGATATAGTGTCCTTCCTCATCTCTTATTATAGTCTTTGGCTTAAAATCTAATTGATCTGATATAAGGATTGCCACTCCTGCTTTCTTCTGATGTCCATTAGCATGGTAAATTCTTTTCCACCCCCTCACTTTAAATCTGGAGGTGTCTTCGGGCTTAAAATGAGTTTCTTGGAGGCAACATATAGATGGGTTTTGTTTTTTTATCCATTCTGATACCCTGTGTCTTTTGACAGGGGCATTTAGCCCATTCACATTCAGGGTAACTATTGAGAGATATGAATTTAGTGCCATTGTATTGCCTGTAAGGTGACTGTTATTGTATATGGTCTCTGTTCCTTTCTGATCTACCACTTGTAGGCTCTCTCTTTGCTTAGAGGACCCCTTTCAATATTTCCTGTAGAGCTGGTTTGGTATTTGCAAATTCTTTCAGTTGCTGTTTGTCCTGGAAGCTTTTAATCTCTCCTTCTATTTTCAATGATAGCCTAGCTGGATATAGTATTCTGGGCTGCATGTTTTTCTCGTTTAGTGCTCTAAAAATATCATGCCAGCTCTTTCTGGCCTGCCAGGTCTCTGTGGATAAGTCAGCTGCCAATCTAATATTTTTACCATTGTATGTTACAGACTTCTTTTCCCGGGCTGCTTTCAGGATTTTCTCTTTGTCACTGAGACTTGTAAATTTTACTATTAGGTGACGGGGTGTGGGCCTATTCTTATTGATGTTGAGGGGCGTTCTCTGAACCTCCTGAATTTTGATGCTCGTTCCGTTTGCCATATTGGGGAAATTCTCCCCAATAATTCTCTCCAGTATACCTTCTGCTCCCCTCTCTCTTTCTTCTTCTTCTGGAATCCCAATTATTCTAATGTTGTTTCGTCTTATGGTGTCACTTAATTCTCGAATTCTCCCCTCGTGGTCCAGTAGCTGTTTGTCCCTCTTTTGCTCAGCTTCTTTATTCTCTGTCATTTGGTCTTCTATATCACTAATTCTTTCTTCTGCCTCATTTATCCTAGCAGTTAGAACCTCCATTTTTGATTGCACCTCATTAATAGCTTTTTTGATTTCAACTTGGTTAGATTTTAGTTCTTTTATTTCTCCAGAAAGGGCTTTTATATCTCTCGAGAGGGTTTCTCTAATATCTTCCATGCCTTTTTCGAGCCCGGCTAGAACCTTGAGAATTGTCATTCTGAACTCTAGATCTGACATATTACTGATGTCTGTATTGATTAGGTCCCTAGCCTTCGGTACTGCCTCTTGTTCTTTTTTTTGCGTTGAATTTTTACGTCTTGTCATTTTGGCCAGATAAGAGTAAATGGAGGGGCAAGTAAAATACTAAAAGGGTGGCAACAACCCCAGAAAAATATGCTTTAACTAAATTAGAAGAGATCCAAAATCGTGGGTGGGGAGAAAGGGGATAAAAAGAGGTTCAAAAAGAAAGAAAGAAGAAAAAAAAAAAAAAAAAAAAGAAAAGAAAAAAAATTTTTTTAAAAATAGAAAACACCTGAGAAAAATGTAAAAAAGAAAAAATATATATATTAGATAAACTAGTAAAAAATCGTTAAAAAAGAAAAAGGTAACAGTTAAAAAAAAAAAAAATTTTACCCGAGGGCGAGAAGAAAAAGAAAAAAAAAAATGAAAAAGAAAAAATTAAATTAACTGCAAGACTAAAAAAAATCACAGGAAAAAAGCCATGAGTTCCGTGCTTGGCCTTCTCCTCCTCTAGAATTCTGCTGCTCTCCTTGGTATTGAAACCGCACTCCTTGGTAGGTGAACTTGGTCTCGACTGGATTTCTTGTTGATCTTCTGGGGGAGGGGCCTGTTGTAGTGATTCTCAAGTGTCTTTGCCCCAGGCGGAATTACACTGCCCTTACCCGGGGCTGGGGTGAGTAATCCGCTCGGGTTTGCTTTCAGGAGCTTTTGTTCCCTGAGCGCTTTCCGTAGAGTTCCGTAGGACGGGAACACAAATGGCGGCCTCCTGGTCTCCGGCCCGGAGGAGCCGAGAGCCCAGGGCCCCACTCCTCAGTGCGCCCTCAGAGAACAGCGCCCAGTTATTCCCGTCTGCCTGACCTCCGGCCGCGCTCCGAGCTCACCGAGCCTGCGACCGGTTCAAGGTAACACCGAGCTGTGAGCTTACTGTCGGCTCTGTTTCTGTAGCCGGCTTTCCCGTTCCAATACCCGCAAGCTCTGCGACACTCAGACACCCCCGATCCTTCTGTGACCCTGCGGGATCTGAGGCCACGCTGAACCCGCGTGGGCTTCACCCCGGTTTAGCCTCTGGAGCGATGTCCCTCAGCGGAACAGACTTTTAAAAGTCCTGATTTTGTGCGCGGTTGCTCCGCAGCTTGCCGGGAGCCGGCCCCTCCCCCCGGGGTCTATCTTCCCGTCGCTTTGGATTCACTTCTCCGCCGGTCCTACCTTTCCGAAAGCGGTTGTTTTTCTGTTTCCAGAATTGCTGTTCTTCTTCTCTTCGGTCTGCCGATGGATTTTCAGGTGTTTGCAATCTTTAGATAAGCTATCTAGCTGATCTCCGGCTAGCTGAAGCAGTCTCAGCTTGCTACTTCTCCGCCATCTTGACTCCTCCCTCCCTCCTCATTTTTTTGAGGATACTAAGTTTTTGTTCATGAAGCTGAACAGCTTTTCAAATGTGTTTTTCTCTAGTCAATCACAGCTTTCATTTGCTTACTTAAATCATACTATGAAGGTATATTACATAAATAATTTAGGCTAGTTTGTAAACTGCTTTGAAATTTTCAAGTACAAGGTCGAAGTTTTCCCTTATCTTCTTCTGATTTGTTAGGAACTGATATTTATGCAGATTAAATTACCACACAATAAATGATATTCTGAAGTGTAATAATAATGATTCTGAGACTCTTTGCTCCACAAATGTTACAAACTCTAAGTCAAAATGTGACTGACTGTCCGCCAAAAAATAATCTGAAGATATCCCAAGACATATTCCCTATAGGCTAGCGCATGTAGCCTCACTGGATCCTAAAATTTTTTAATTTATTTTTTAAATCTCTCAGAAAATTTTAAAAAGCCAACTTACATCTTTAAAAGAGGATAAAATCATACAACAGCCCTCTGAATTGTTCTCCTGCCTATTATGATAACATCATTGAGAATCTATCATTTGGACTTGTTCTCTGTGACATTCTGCCACCAAGGCTAATTGATGTACCCAGTCTGGTCCACTGAGGTTTTGTTTGGTGCCCTTGCATCCCAAAACACACTTTGGATGCTGGCCATCTAGTTGTTAGGTGTTATGTATGGAACCAAGGAAACTGACTTCATTGACAGGAGTGCTGCTCTGGGCTGAGAAGCTTCACTATGCTTTATGGCCAAGACCAGTGCATGTTCCTGCAGCTAGTGTCCTGGTGTTCGGCCATGGCTACAGAGCAAACCAGGGAAAAGTGGAGATTCACATCAGAAGTCAGCTAATTAAGGTTCTTCAGATGGATGAATGCTGGTTCACGTCTACCTTCAACCTAGAAGAAGCCCAGCACCCTGGTACTTACCTGGTATTCCTCCTTGTGCAGGAAAAACAACTGGGGTGCAGATCTATTCCCACTACCATCTACCAGGTACAGCCCTGATGGTTTAAAAACCATCTCTATCTCCAGAGTCAATTCTATATCTACAATGTTTGATCCTCTGCTTATGTATTTCCCATCAATGAATCCAAACATCAAATAAGACAGATGTTTTAGACCAGATATTGTTAGATCCAGTTGCTAATGTATTTGATACACTTCTATCTTAACAGTTCAATATGATCCAGAAAATTTTAAGGAGAGAAAACACATGCAGGTATGCTCTGAACAATAAACAAGGAAAGATTAGATCTTGCTCTCAGCTTTGCAATGAAGTTTCTCTTTTCCTGGAGACTGCTGTTTATTCTAATGGAAATTCTTATCATGCTATACAATAAAAAGGTTGGAACATAAAGATCAGAATTTTTGGTATCTGGTTTGCAATTTTATATCTGGGATACTTAAAAGACATGAGAAATGAAAGCTGAAGCAGTTCGCTAAAGGGGAAAATGTGATTTCTGTGGCTACATTTCATTTCAAACCAACAGGAACAGGATAAAGCTTCCATGCTTAAATAAATGAAAAGCTACTGTCTTTGATGTCAGTTGGAGGACTCTGAATTTCACTTTTCTCTTGCCCACATTTCAGTAAGTACACAGAACCATTCAATTCATCCCTTTACAGACACAAAGTAAAATACCTTTATGTCAGGAAATTGGCCCAGATAGGTATCCAGTGTCAGCAAGGACCCATCCACTAGTTTTTGATGGAAGTCTTCCCACAGGACATCACATTTCTGAAAGAAGAGAAATAAAGAAAAAACTGCTGAAGTGTTTTAAGGATACTTTTCACCAAACTTCTAAAAAACAAATCAGGTATGATCAAATTAGATAAATAGTACTTCCTCAGATAACACATGTTAGAAAAAAATGTGATTATTTAATAATACAATAAAATTTCAAGGCAATTTGGTTACCACTTCTAATCGACAATGTAGGCTACCAAGGATACAGACTACATTTTCCAGCCTGTGTCACAGCTAAGTGTAGCCACGAGACTAAGGTCTGGCCAAAAGGATGAACTTTTAGGAAGTGTCCCTAAAAAGATGGTGGTCTTCCACAATTCCTCCATTTGCTGACTGGGTGCAAAAATGAAAGCCAATGGCCAGGAGGCAGCAAGGATGGCAAAGATGGACCCTGACGTCACCAGACCCAGGCTGCTCACTCCCAACTCTTTTATGAAAGAGAGATAAATTTCTACCTTTGGAAAACCATTTTTGGGGGGGCTTAGTTGCCTGTGTTTCTTTTTCACACTTCAAATACGGATCCTCATTGTTACAGATGCCAATTTATGAAATTTATGCCAACAAAAAAATGTAAACCCTCCATATGAAAAAGCTCATCTTCTGATATGAATAGATGCTTTCAACATGTAATGTCTGGCTCCTTCACCATCGGAAGAGCCCATATTTAGATCTGCAACTAAAGGTTTCAAAAATCCTGGCAGGACCTCCAAGGACCCAGGTGGCACGGGAGCCATTTTCTGAAGGAATAAATGTCAACAGTGGCACCTGTCACACACAGAATGTAATGTGGTGTTCTGAAAGCTAGTAACAAAGGTTTCTAGTATCCATTAAAGTTTCTTTTCACAAAGAACTGTTAATTATACACCAGTCATCAGAAATGTATAAGGTAAGCATTTAACAACATGATGTTGAAATGTTGTCTTCCTGTTGAAGAAAGGTGAGAAAAAGCAATTATTTAGTAACTGCATGGGAAAGTGGTGTGTGGAGGCTGGTTTTGCCAGATTCGGATTTTGAAAGTTTTCTAAATGGGTAAGAAGGCCAAGAACATTCCTTATAAATAAATCTCTAGGCTTTTTCTTTTTTATCCTAACAAAATTATGAAGGTCAATATGGG
This sequence comes from Mustela nivalis, assembly GCF_964662115.1. Taxonomy (NCBI): domain Eukaryota; kingdom Metazoa; phylum Chordata; class Mammalia; order Carnivora; family Mustelidae; genus Mustela; species Mustela nivalis. The sequence goes on along the minus strand of NC_139031.1, from coordinate 103,809,138 downwards.
GGTGTCAGAATTTTCATGGTGCAGCCTAGGGCTGCACTGTTAACCCAGCTTTCCAAAGCCCACATAGATGGCCAGTGCATCACAAATCAGCCTTTCTCTCCAGCTCGGGTGGCCATACCCTTAGGCCTTCCACGCCTCAACACTCATCAGTGAGCTCATGCCAAGTGGACATGACAAACACTGCTCTTTAACAAAGAATCTGGACATGAGAGAAGCCCTGACAGGCACTTTGCTACCATCAGTAATAACGACATGCTCCAAGCATCATCCCAATCATGGGAATACACAGGCTTTAAATGTGTTATTAGTAGGTATAATTCTTATTCTTACTCTGCATATGAGAAAGCTCAAGTCTGAGAAGTTGAAGAACTCATGCAACATCATAGAGAGACCACTCCTGGTCTCCACCCCATTAGGCCTTTGGCAAAGCATGAAATACCCGCTTTCTCACTTCCTCCCAGCTAGATGGCCCTCGGCTGCAAACTGGATTTCTGGTGTTAAGAGATGTCTAGAGACAAAGGCTTCTGGAAGTTACATTCCTATTAGCAGGCTGACCACAGCTGTCCTTAGGTTCTGCAGACCCGTGAATGAACCAGTGGCATTTAAGTGAAATAGATGCTTTTTGCGCTTCCTGACCCTGTTTTCAAGAAGGGATGGGGAGAGAAGGGGTGCGGGGATGAAGTTCATATACAAAATCATGCCCTGAGCCAGTTCTGCTGCTGAGATGAGCTAAAATGTGTAGAAAGGGACAGGAAAACACTATTCCTATTTTGAAGAAAAATCATCTTTAACACACAGCTGTCTACCCTAGTAGTTTTACAGTGGCTCACTAATCACTATGAGTTTGGGCTGATCTGGATGGCAGAACCATATGGTGTCTTTTGGGTGCACAGTGCCCTGTCATGATTCAGTGGATCGTGCTGGAACACTGGCAGAAGTGCCCCGGCCTCCTGTGGTCTGTAATCCTGGCTCATACCTCACCAACCATCTTCACGTCTTCCCGCCCATACCAGTCAGGCTCGTAGACTTCATGCAGCGACTCTGTGAGCTTCATTGAGGCTTCTTGCATGCCTAGTGTTGGAGAAAAACAACTCTAGTTGGATAGACATGGGTGAGGCACCCCTTCCTCTGTCCCCTCCTTTTCTAAGACAGAAAAACCTTGAGTTACCCACTAATCATCGAAGGAAAAATCATGAAGGCACGACTGTTACTTGCATCTGTAGTCACAACTACCCCGTGAGGGTCTCTAATGTATCTGATCACATTGTGCATTTTCTCTTATTTTCCTGGTAATGGCAGATACTGAGTCTTGATAAAAAATCAACAAGGTGTCCTATTCTGAAAACAATAGTAATGTGTTCTATTATATATGCTGTCACTTACGACAGGACACAACCATAAATACACAGGACTCTTAAAATAATTTGTCCATAGACTATGGAGCTCTAAAAATAAAATTAACCCTAAATGAATTTAAATCTAAGAAATAAAGCTTTGACAGAAGCAGGTTGAAGCAAAATTAACAGGATTCTAGGGCAAAACAGTTGGAAGTAGTTTAAGTGACCTAACCATTTTCGAAAGAAAAAATTTTCTTTTTATAACATGATTAAAAGCTACACCTACAGTTTTAAATCAGAATGCTCATAAAGTTCAGAGTTCTTAAGTCTGTGTCAGAACTTCCATTAGACATACATTTGGTGTGTGTTGCAAAACCATGGTTGTTAAATAACAGGAAAGATATAAAGTGTTCTTGTGCAACACGGTGACAAAAAGTATCACCAAGTCTTTTACAGTCTCTGCCCTGCCCCTCCTTCAAACCACGGAGGCAACAGTGTGGGTTGGATGGAAACATCACAGGGCTGAGAACAGTCCATAGTGAGTTCTTTGGCTGGTGCCTTGGAGGAGCTCTCCTCTGGCACCAAACCCTCCCTACCGGTTAGAAGCTGAGACCTGGCTCAGCTGGTGTCTTGGCTTTTGTCACTAGGGAATATGAAAATTTCCTTAGAAATTAAAAGCATCTCATAAAACTTAATGCCACAGACTCCACAATGGAAAGTTTTTATGAAACTGAAAGCTGTTGGACGTAAGGGAGTCTATTCTGGGTTCAGTTATGAGAAAAGGACAAAATAAAAGATGTGTGAATTGACAGAAGTATGTCCTTGAGGAATAGGTACAAGTCAGCATGGTATTTCATGGTACGTTTTCTCTCTAGGCAGGGAATGCCCCTGCTCTCCTTCTGATAAGATGCAGATATAGACTTGGTCTGTGCACTTGAGAAGTTTGAAGGTTTCCAGGTCGCATAAAGTAGGAAAGCCTGTAACCCTCTCTCCATGAAGCAAATCACTGAGCATACTAAAGAATTTTCCAACAACATACTCTATGGCTCACACCAGCTGAAACAACTTGGTGACCAAAAGAAGCAGCCCCAGCAGTGATGACATGAAGGCATGCGAGTGTAGACAGCCAAAAATTAATGCAAAACCTGCAAGTGTCCCCTAGTACTTTGAATGCAAGCCAATGAGCCTGTCCCCTCTTCTATGTGTGGCCACTGCTGAGGTGAACCAGCATCCACATTCGCCCCCTCCAAGGACAAGTAAACCTCTATTAAGAAATGTACCCCTCAGAAGTCAGTCACTGATTGACATCCTTCCATAACTCAGATGCCAAAAGCCTTCTGAAGTTTTCCCTTAAATCTCTGTCTTAAGTCTGATGGAAATTATAAATAGCTGTGTAGACAGGTACTTAAGGTCTTAGGAGGAAGAAATGATGGTATTGTAGGACAAATAACCTTTGTGGTGAAAAATAAAACTGTGAATGTAAGCTTAAAATAAAATTATATAAGACCTTACTCACTGGGGCTAAAAGCAAAATGTTGCAGTAAATATGCCTCCTAGCAGCCAAAAATAACTACTAATTGCTCTGTGGATAAGTAGTGATGGAAAATTTGGACAGAATCCATTTTGATACATTTGATACAGAAATTATTTCTAGAACACTCCATAGGAAGTACTTGGATGGACACATAGGTGAATAAGACACAAGGCTTTGCTTTTAAGGGGCCTAAAGAATAGCTAAGATTTTAGGGATTTAGAACTTACTCTGCTGACAGAGCATAAGAGAGAAAGAGAAAAAAAAAAAAAAAAAAAAAGGCTAAACCCAGTTCCCTTCAACGTAGCCTGGCAGTATCAAAGCAAAGAGTAGATACTAAATGCTACCTCTGAGGTGCCTCGTTAGCGCAGTAGGTAGCGCGTCAGTCTCATAAATGCTACCTCTGGCTTTTAAGAATATCTATATCCAGTATTTTATTAAAAGATTAGTGATTTCCAAAACTGCAAGACAGGCACCTAATATCACACACATAGAATTATTATTTTACTACTGGATAGGAACCACTTCCGTTGCTTTAAATTTTGGATCATCTCCAAGGCATTTACTGCAACATCCTCTTTCCCTCTGCAACCAAATTTGCGAGTTTCTATTTTCACCCTCTAAGATATGTTGCAGAGATTACACTGCTACAAGAGTGCTCTTTGTACAGCCTGAGGGTGATGTTTTAGTTAAAAATAACATCAGCTAAAATACATTATGGCAATAACCAGCAGCATCTATAAACCATTACAAGAGTACCTAAAATATTGTTAAGTATCTGGCAGCCCAGCCCATTGTTTAGAAGAAAGCTGTTTCAGAAGCCAGTATACTGTTGGCTCAGAGAAAAGCAGGATGGGGCATCTTTCTCCTAGAGATTTAAGGAGACCAAATATATAAGCAAGAGCAGTGTGGGAGGGGAGGTAGAGTGTGAGAGGCTTGAGGACAGTCAACCCTCCCGCTGGGTCATGCTCACGCACAAGTCACATAAAATTAACAAGTGCTGATGTCACCATCTGGGCCATGCTCCGTGGACAGGAAGTTCTCGTGTGTTCATTATCCCTGGGTCTGGGCTCCACCACCACCCCTGCATCAGTGATTCCTGATTCCAGCTCCCTACTGGACATCTCCACTTGGAGGTGCTACTGGTTCCTCAGACTTCACGTGCCCAAAACAAACTCAGAATTTCCTGACAAAACCTCATCCTACTTCCCTTCCTAATCCTCATGAACGTCACCCAGTTGTCCCAGTTAGAAAACCTGAAGTCATCCCAGATTCATCCTCCCAATGTGAGGATGTCACCAAGGCACACCAGTCCTGACTGATTCTCAAATGAAGTCCCTTGCTTCCATGCCCACTGCCACAGCCCTGAACTGGACATCCGTCATCTATCATCTATCATTTGGATTAGATGACATAATCCATGCAAACCATTGAGCAAAGTGGTTCTGCAAAACTAACACTCAAATGTCAGCCACCATTATGGAAAACATTTCTGAAGGCACGGTGTCATAACAATTAAAACTATTATTTGCAATCCATCAGCTTTTGTTAAAATCTGGGTTCTAATACAGATCATCTCTGTAGCGTTCTGCAAATTACCTAACCATCCTAGACCTCAGTCTTCCAAAGTATACACTATTTTTAAATGATACTACATGCCATGGTCACAGTTGAAATTTTAAGAAATGAGACAGTAAAACTGAATTCAGTGCCTCGCACAGAAGTGCTCAATAAATGTTAGCTTTTATCGCTATCATTATTAAATACTAGACTTTTAAGAAGACTTGCAGCTCCATCTCCTCTAGCCTGAATCCCACAAAACCACAATAACTATTTTTCTAAAATGCTAATCAGATCATGTGACTCTTTCCCTTGCCTACAGTAATGCAATGACTCCCTTCTGTGCTGACAGACTGAAACCCCAACACGACAGGATACCTAAGCATTCCTACCTTTCCACATCTCATCCATTTCAGTTTCTCGCTTACCCTCAATGATCTACTTGTTCCCCAAAGAGCACAAACTTCTTCATGCTTCCTGAACCTTTGTAGCTGTAACTTCTTTTATCTAGAAAGTCCTTCCAACATCAACCTCAGTCTCTGGCATATCTCATCACCTGATAACTAGTTATAATCCCTTCCTGGGTCCATTTAAGTGTAAGTTCCTTGGAAGGACCAACCTGGTCTCCTGTCTCTCAGGGGGTAGGGTGGGGGAGTCTCTTGTCCTCTGTTGTGAGGCACATAGTGCACACGTCTGTTAAAGCATGTACTACTATGTATACGTGACCTTTCTGCTCATTTAATTTTCTCCCTTCCCTGCAGCCAGCTCCACAACAACAGGCACTCTGCTTTGTTCATCTCTGCATCTCCACTCCAAGAACAGCGCTGTGCCCATAAACAGGACTCAATACATTTGCTGCTAAGTTAAAAGGAGAACATAAGACCTACCTAAACATCTGTAGAAATAATGAGCTACAGACATGAATGACACCCAGATATCAGTGATAATAAGGTGAAGAGTAACTTCATTTCGCAGAGTCCTAGTGGTAGAGATCTGAGGTCTTCTGAGAGCACCTGGAGCACTTTATGGATGAGGAAGCTAAGGTAGCTGAGAGCATGGTGATCTTCCTACCACTGCCCCTGGTGCTAGACCCAGGGGCCATCACTCTAGAGCCAGATATCCTTCTTACATAATGTCATCTGCATTACAGCACAATTAGTTAGCTAGTGTTCTTTTTTTTGTGAAAGCTAGAAAAGCCGACCATAAAAGTCCTTTGAAAATCCAAATTATGATTTATTTAATGCCTACCCCTGTCTTTCCTTGTATTCCTCAAAACCCAAAAATGTGCTCCAAGGAACTCTAATTCTTGGTATGACTTTGAGAAGAGAAAAGCATTGCATCATCAAATACCTGGTAAATGCAGGCCACCCATAGAGCTTCTGGAGATTATATTAACATATTAAGGGCCCTGTAGTAATTATGCTCTGTTAGAAAATTCATTCCAACTAGCTGCGACCAGAGTAATTTAGACATAGGTCCCTTTTATGGAGCATGATTTGTTAACAGAAAGTGTTGGGGAAGAGTTCCTGGAAGGTCCTTCTCCTTCATATGGGAAGTGGAAGCAGGACACAATCTGCAACATTGAAAGGCTGCTTTGATGGTGCCCAAGTGTCCCTCTGGAACTAACTCTTCACTTGGTGGATTCTCCTAGACCCTAGTAAGGAAAAGAATTATTCCAGTCTTAAAGGTTTAAAACAGCAATCTTCCTACTAAGGATGTAAAATTGACCAAAGTACAGAGACTTGAGAAGGGGACTGAATTCACTCATTCATTCAACAAATTTATCCACATTAAAAAAAAAAAAAAAAAAAAAAGCAGCCAACATTGGGGGAAAAAAAAAAGCAGCCAACATAAAGAAAATCCTGTGGGGGCATCTGGATGGCTCAGTCGGTGAGGCAGCTGGCTCTTGATTTCAGCTCAGGTCATGATCTGAGAGTCCTAGGATCGAGCCCCACGTTAGGCTCCACACTCAATGGGGAGTCTTGCTTGAGAGCCTCTTCTTCTCCCTCTGCCCCTCCCTCCACTCATGTGCACGCTCTGTCAGAGAAATAAATCTCTTTTTAAAGATTTTATTTATTTGACAGATTTATTTGACAGAGAGAACACAAGTAGGCAGAGTGTCAGGTAGAGGCAGAGGAAGAAGTGAAGTAGACTCCCCGCTGAGCAGGGAGCCCCTTGCAGGGCTCAGTCCCAGGACTCTGGGATCATCATCTGAGTCAAAGGCAGATGCTTAACCAACTGCGCCACCCAGGTACCTCAATAAATAAATCTTTTAAAAAAAATCCTGTACTTGGGGCGCCAAGTTAGCATCTGCCTTTAGCTTGGATCATAATCCCAGTTTCAGGCTCCTTGCTTGGTGAAGAGCTTGCTTCTCCGTCTGCCTGCTGCTCCCCCTACTTGTGCTCTCTAACAAATAAATTAAATCTTAAAAATATATATATATAAAAACAAAGGCCACAAGGATGGACCTAGAGTGTGTTAAGTGAAATAAGTCAGACAGAGAAAGACAAATACGATTCCACTCATATATGGAGCGTAAGAAATAAAACAAATGAACAAAGGGGAAAAAAGAGACAAAACCAGACTCTTAAACATGGAGAACAAGCTGTGGTTGCCAGAGAGGATTTGGGTGGGGGATGGGGGAAAGAGTTCACTTATCGCAGTGAGCACTGAGTAATAGATAGAATCGTTGAATCACTCTATTATACACTTGAAACTAATAAAACACTATATGTTAATTATACTTCAATATATAAAAGAGCAATGGCTTAGGAGACATATGGACCAGGGTATGTATCTTTGCCATACTGTTTATTAGTTCATGACCCTGAACAAGCTATTTAACCTCTCTGCTTTTTCCTTAACTATTTAACTATTTAAAGCTATTTAACCTCAACTTTTTCACCTATAACATGAAGACGATGCAAGTACCTACCTCAGAGTCATCATGAGAGTTAAAATTATATGCTTGTTCTATATGAGCTTAAATATAGTTTAGTTTATTAATCAATTTCACTAAAGCTTTATTATTATGACTAAAATTCTTTTATTCTTAAGATTATGATTTCATTACTTATCACTATTTTTGAAACAATTTCACACAGCCACAATGAGATGACTAGAGTAAGTTCTTGGAACTGGAACTGCTGTGTCTAATGGGATGCTCCGTCCTCCCCAGATAAAGACATTTAGAGGCTTTTGCCAAATTGCTCTCAGGGAAGTTGTCTTAGCAGCAGTATATGAAAGGGGTCTGCTCCCCACAGCTTTTTCAGTGCTATGTAGCATGGTCTTTTTCATTTTAATGTCTTTAAACATTTGGAAGAAAAATGACAGTATCTCCCTTTTTATTTTATTTAATATTCTTTGATTATCCATCCATGAGGACAAGTGAAACCGTTTTTAAAACCTGAAACTATTTTTTCACACTTAATACCCATCTCCTGGTTCTTCTCTGGATAACTTTTTCTTCATATGCTCTACCTATTTTTTTTTCTTTTCATCAACTGATATTCATTTAGCATCTAACTGAGCTCACTTAAATTAAATATGTTGTCAAAATGATTTTTTAAATGTATATATAAGTTTGATATATTTATGAGGTTAAATCTTTCAATCTTTCCCTTTACGGTATCTGTCTTTTGGGTTGGCCTTGAAAAGACCTCATTACCCAAAATTAGAGACTAAGTCTACTGTATTTTATTCTAGTGCTTTAGGGCATGTCTTTGTATACATATTTAACTCTTTACTAGATCTGTAATTGAGAAGGAGGGAGTAGACAATGAGCTTGAGATCTTACTTCTTCCTGGATATTTCGCTAGTTGACAAGACCCCTTGCAGAAAATAAAACTTGTAAATAAATAAAAGAGGCAGAATGAAAAAAAAAAAAAAAAAAAAGACCCCTTGCAGATCCATTCTCCCCCCAACTAATCTCAAAGTCTGCCTTGTAATCCATCACACCCATGGTTGCACCTGGGTCTACCTCAGTGCAGGCAGCTCTATAAGGAACAGCAGGCAAGAATAGAGCACACCTGACTGCCCTCTCCTACCCTCTACCACCCACCTCATTTCTTTGCCTTGCATGGCTGAGGCCGGGAACCAATGTCACAGCCTCTCTGCCTCCATCCAGTGACAGGGCTGCAAGTGCAGCTGATCCCTGTAAGTCACAGGTGTCCAGGGCCATGATTTCTGACAACCCTCTGCTGCAGTATCTTGCCCCTTCAGCTAGATGGCTGAAGTGTGAGTCTGTGAGTGCTCTACACTTGGGACATGCTCTCCCTTAGGATATAAACCAACTGCAGCTTTTCTGAAACAAGGTATCAAGCACGCTCTATCTCACACCTTTCCTAGAAATCTCTGGTGTGGGAGGCACTTATTCCTCGTTACCAGCATAACAGTAGACATTTTATCCTTGTATATTCTAATTATCATTTCAATGGGAATTTGGGAGTGGGTGGAATGAACACCTGTGCTCAAGTGCATCTTGCCAGAAAACCAAACAGATTTGTAATTAACACTTAATCCCGCCACTCATGAATTTCAAGAACAATCTGTGCCTGGTAACAACGCGCAGCAGACAACTCACACACATTACCTTTGATAGCTGCTAAATAGCCCCGGAGTTCTCGCTGAAGCCTGGTACCTTCTGCCTGAAAGACACACAAACACAGAGATGCTAAGAATCTTGTCTACATTTTGCATGGAAACATGTGAAAGGCAGTAAGTCTCAGAGATATTATTACCAGAAGCTCATTCTTGAAAGAACATAAATATGTACACACAGACTAAATAAGGCACCCATCCATGTAAACATTTATAGAGATTTTATTCAGCTTAAAAGTAAAGGTAAGTCAGATTTTGCTGAGAACGGGAACTGACCCACCAGAGAGCCTCCTATATATTCAAGAGCCAGCAAGACCCCAAATGTTGATGCATGGAATACAACAGTCAAAAATTGATCCCCACTGTTCAATATGGTAGCTACTAGCTACTAGCTGAGTGCTCGCAGCGCAGCTTGTCCAAATGGAGATGTACTGGAAGTGTAAAATACCAGATTTCAGAGACTTGGTTGCAAAAACTCTAATTAATAAGTTTTATATCGATTACATGGTAAAATGATAATACTTGGGATATACTAATGATGTGGTTTTGGAATATAGATGAGGTTCAGTGGGGTGAGGTCTGCAGTCAATGACCAAGAAAGAATTCTTAAGACATCTCTAGTGGAAAATGGTGGTTTATTAAAGCACGGGGACAGGACCCATGGGCAGAAAAAACTGCACTGGGGTTGTGAGGATCAAGTGATTATATAGAAGGGGTTGGAGAAGATTTAAAAAAAATAAAATAAAAAGGAAGTTTTCAAAAGAACTTCCACATGCTAAAGAGGACCTACAAGGTACCAGAGACCTTGCCTTGTCAAGTTAAGGTTGTATTTCCCTCTAGCAAAGCAATAACAGGAAGACAGTGGGGAGCTTCCTAGAAGAACATCCCATATATCCCAGCCAGGAGTAGGTGGGGGGGGGGGGGGAGTTGCAGGGTGTTAGCTTATGCTTTGCCTTCCACTAGCTTCTGCTCCCTCACCACTGAGTTAAATAACTGTATTATTAAAATGAATTTCACTCTTTCTAGTTTATAAAATGTGGCCACTAGAAATCTTTAAACCTCATTTGTGTTGTGTGTTATATTATTATTTGGCATCATCAAAATAGAGACCATCGAAAATCATAAATTTTGACATAAAATCTTTGTTTTGGTTTGGATTAGAATTAGAAACTCTGAGACTAAAATGAGATTGCCAGCAGTGGAGAAATGAGGCAGGCAGGGGTACACACATGGTACATGATAAGCAAGTTACCAGGGTAGGCAGCCCAGCCTCAGTCTGTCCACACTGGCGAGCTCTGGGAGAAAGTGTCAGACCCCCTTTAGATAACTGAAGTGGGACATTCACTCATCAACTCCTATTAGCCAGATTAGCCACCAGGTTGAGGGCTGCTCCTGGGGGATACCAGAGAAAGGCCTCAGGCAAAGAATCCTCCTTGTGGAAAGTAGATACTAATCCAGTGGGCTCAGAAAGGGTAGGTACTAGGGCAATTGGAAACATTTTAAAAATATACATTTTAACTGCACAATCATTTAATAAACTTGCAGATAGCTAGCACACAGAAGGACTCCACCTTGGTAATTAATGAAATAGCAACAATAATAGTCCTATTCAATTCAACAAGCATGTGTTAGCATTGAGCAAAAAAAGGGGGTAGGTATGAAGGGGGAAAAAAAAAAACCCTACTGCCTTCAGTAAATTGCAATCTAGTAGAGGAACTGAAGTATCGAAATAAAAAGTGCATTGCAAAACAGGTTACATTTAGCTCTGCAATAACCATTCCAAGTATTCGGGGGTACAAAGTAAAGAAAATGCTCACCACATTTAAAAATAGACAGTGATTAATACAAAGAAACTCTGAAAAGGAGTGTTTAAGATTATGACTAGACCCCAAAAGGACTTCTGGATGAGACTATTTTTCTACATGATCTAGTATACAGAATGTCTCCACATGGTTTAAAATCAAAACTACATTTCTCTTGTTTTGCTGCACTATCCAGAAATATGTTAAGGCTAACTATCACAAGCTAGATTTAAAAGAAAACAAAAAACAAACAAACAAACAAAAATATTCTGGATTTCTGGAGCAACAACGTAAAGTAGAAAACTGTAGGGAAAGTATGAGGAGAATGAATAGAACAACACTTGGGTAAATGTAGAGGATGAAGAGGATCCAAAGAAACGGGTGGAGTTAGACCAGGGTCCATAGCACCACAAAAAGCATTTGGAAAAGAAAGAAGTACAACTTCCCCATACTTAAGATCTGTGATATGAGGGGACAGGTCTGGTTCTGAGTATCTAAGCTGAAATATAAGGTTGTGGGAGGCTGTATCATTGTTAAATCTACTCCGCCCCACACCCCCATGACCCGATCTGATCTGGGGAAGGACTACACTTCCTGCCCATCAACATCAACCATGGCCAATGAAAGGAGAGTAGAAGTGCCCCGCCCCTACTCCTGACCGGTAAGAAGCCATCATGCAGTCCTGTCATTTCTTTCCCCTCTCCCCTATATCTTATAATGCCCCAGATGTGGGTTGCTTCTCCAGCCGGTATCATGGAGTGGAGAGAATGTGGAGCACAGCTGCTGTTCACAGTTTCACGACTGAGAAATCAACCTCTCTGGCCAAAAGCCACTGACAGGCTGCTGCCAAAGCATCCCCTACCCTAAATGGCCTGAGAAAATGGTTCACCATCAATACTGGAAATGCTGAGAGATGGAGAAGGCTGAAATCTAAGAGAAAAAAAAAAAGTCAACAGAGTTAGCAGAAAAGCACCAAAGGCATTGACAGAAACATTTCAGAAGCTAAATCCAATTGGAAGGATTAAGGACAAAGTGGACGGTTTAGCAAATGGAAGCCTGCATGCTGGTCAAGCGATAGAAAGAGGTAAATGGTACAAAGAGAGAAGAAGCGAGGTCCAGAATCCTGCATCCTAATAGATGGCATTTAATTTAGAGAGAATACCCACAATCAGATGTGTGACTTACCTGGGCAGATCTAGACCCAGATCGATCTACAGCCTACAGCCCTAAGAGGTGCAATTAAAAGGCTCTGAATCCCCTAAGACCTTGCTTCTCAAAATGGGAAGTGTCCACCTTGGAGGTTCTTAATGGTCTATCTACAGCACAGACAGAGACAAAATACACCTAAAGAATCTCTCTGGAACATCAGTTTACTGAGGGTGGAGTTGAGCAAAGGGAGAAGAAACCATTCTTTTAAACCACTAAGCCACCTGTTATGATGTACAAAGAAGACCTACACAGAGATTAAATGCAGAACTGCACAAACATCCACTGTTTTCACCTGTCCACTTCAGGGCTCTACGGTCCCACCCATCATGGTACTTCCCAGTAAATGTGCAAGCAAGCTAGGAAGAGCTTGTCTTTAACTTAGGAGTCTGCTTTCCCCTCAGAAAGCCATACAAAGCCAGCTGGTTATGAGTCACCATGATCATTCAGGGTTTCTGGAAATCTCAAAAAAATAGTGCGGAAGGATACTCTTTTCCCAAATGTTTAAGAAATAAAGCATGTCAATCTAATCCCACAATTGCCTTTTCTTTCTGAAAAAGAGAGAGCATGAAATAAATTCAGGCTTCACTCCAGACACTGCATTCCCCTAGCCCAAGGGAAGCAATGAACATTTTTTTAAAAAATGAAATAAGAATCCCAGAAGAAATTTTGTAGGTATCTAAGAGGGGCAGACGGTTCAAATTAGACAATAATGGCTTAAACAGATGAGTTCAATTTAAGCAGATAAACTCAAAGTCGGATTTAAATAACTTTCTTCTTTTCCAATTATTGAAATTCTTAATTTTTCTTCATGATTATTTAAGGTTCATAAATCATTTGGTAATAACCACCTTGAAGATCATCTAAAATTCTGCCTGAATCAAAAAGGTAAAAGGCTCTGGAGAGAAATTTCTCACCTATAATGTGCCACAAAGTAGTAGTTCTACAGAACCAACTGCCTAATAAAATTTTCTTAACATCATTATTCTATGTGAATCACAAAGAGGCTTTAAATTAGAAATAAATTCTTATACCAAAGCTCAGATTTCAATGCATCTAAAATTTGTTTCATATTCCTCTGGAAATTACCATTTCAGTAATTCAGCCTTGAATTATGTATTGCACAGAAAACAGATTCAAAATTATACCATCTACAACTATATGAGTATGTTCTCCCTTTGAATCCTTCATGTTGTACTAGGGCTCAAGGCAAGATGAATCCAAGTGATTCTATTATAATTAAGTTGTCTGATTGCCAACTAATACTCCTCCTCGGACAAGATCTAAGGATTCTCGCCTACAACATTCCTTTCCCTGGCACATAGGATAATAATGTGGCTCTGATGCTGAAGGTTCTTCATTTATTTTTTCAGTTGAATCATTTATCAGTGTCAGAAGCTGCTGCTTCTCCAGCCCAGACAATGCCGGGCCTCACTTTCTTCCCACACAGCCCAAGGGAGTCGGCCTGCTTTTCCTTTCTCATTAAAGCTACTTCTACCCACACACTCCCTTGGGTGTCACACTCTTGTAAGGCTAAGGAGAACGAAAGAGTCTCCCTAGTTCCCTGCTTCCAAGCTGTCCTGGAAAACAAGACAGGGTCATTTTGGGTTTCATCATGGAGATAATAAAAAAATCACCAGGCATGCAAAAAGTACACATGGTTTTAAAACCTTACAAAGGTCTGAGAATCACTGCCTCTAGTAAAAAAAAAAAAAAAAATCTGTTTATTCCTTTGCTAGTGATATCTTAAAGCTGTTCCTTTCTTCCATTCCTTCTGTAAGCACTACTCAGGAGAGCCACATCCTCCCCTGAGGATTAGAGTGAAACTTAAAATCTAATTAAATAGTTAGAGAAAGAACATTGGCACACAAACACGGAAGGTTTCAGATATCTGTCTTAGTCAATAAAAAGAAATAACATTCTATATTAATTAAATCTGTTTTCAAATTGTTTGACATCAGATTGGTCCTCAGTAGAACCAATTATTTAATTATTTGTATATATGTCTTGGGGTAGATGGGGGAGGCGAGGGGGGAGGGGTGTTGGACGAGGGGGGGTCCCAGACATGCTGCTCCTGGATAGATTTCATCTGAAGTCTCTCTTCAGCACCTGGGACAGCCCCATTCTTCAAACAAAGATTTAACCTAGATAGTATCAAAGGGCCATTACTGCATCAAAGTTTCCTACTGCACTCTGCTAAGTGAACAGATGACTTTTAAACGTATTTCCTTCAAACTGAGCCAAGTCCCTAGTAAGAAGAACTACCACAGACTCCAAAACTCAGTAGTGTCTCAAAATCTTATAAGGCATTGGACTTTAAAACAAGGCTGCATTTAGCTGTGGTGAATGACGTTTGATGATTAATGAGTCAAGCTGTTTGTTGTTTAGATATGCTAAATTCTGAAGCATTAAAAATATATCAATATTTGTTAATACTTACACTTAGAACTTCAGAAGCCATAAAGAGGTATAATTTTGTTAGCTTACCTTTAATCCTGTTACTTCTGCCCAAAGAAGCCTCAGTTGAGGCATTAATTTGATTGAATTGTAGATACAATGCATAGAATGAATGAATAATTTCTAAGGAACTACACTTAGGGCAGCAATTACTGAAAATTCAAGGGCATGCCCACATACCACCATGTATATGATACCCCTGCGCAAGGGTGTGAATCATTATGGCCCTTACTGTGCTTGCAAAACCACATCTAGTGGATATTACTCATAGGGTTATGCAAATCTAGCCAAATACCTTAAACAATAGGCATTCATTACCTATTAAACAGCCAAGGGCTTTCTGAGCTGACTTGTTAAAATGCTGTGAGTGTAGTACTAATTTACATTTATAGGTAACTTTTGTCATAAAAAGAAAGGATGGACGGGAGAAAGAAGACACCACATACATTACAGAAATATTTTCATTAACTTGCCTTTCAGAAATTGTGATTTGACGCTCAGATAGAAAGCCAACAGTACTGACATATAAGAGTTAGATCTGAAGAGATATAATGTCACAAAGTTATGATTTCACAAAGTTAAGTCCTGTCATCTCATCTGTGATCATGAGCCTATAGAAGTTCCCATAGTCACATTATTATTTTTGGCCTTTCCTGACATTTTTCTGATGAAAAGGCTAAGTAACATTATCGAGTTAAAACTGGCCCAATTTCTCAGAGTTCAGACAGGTTAACTCAATCTAAAAAGCAATGCTAATAAGATTTCTTATCATTTTTGAAGCTTAGAAGAAAATTAGATTATCAAGGAGATGAAGTTTAATAAGGCCACAATCATCATCTTGATTAACAGATGACTAATCTGAATCCACTTATGATTAAAGATAACGTTAGGCCACTGAACACTAAAGGCACTCTTGGTCTGTGAAGAAACAGAGCTCTTTCCCTATGACAAGTGAGATGTACTTATACTGGAAGATGACAGATTTTCAAATGTAAATGCAGGAGGGTCTCTAAAATTTACATTTTTGTTTCCTTGCTTTAAGCTCTTTGTCATTAACAGGAGCCATCATTAAGACCCTAACATTGACTTGATAGAAAAATTTCTCCATTTCAATTTTTTTTCTTTTG
Organism: Mustela nivalis; assembly: GCF_964662115.1. NCBI lineage: Eukaryota > Metazoa > Chordata > Mammalia > Carnivora > Mustelidae > Mustela > Mustela nivalis. Next base: position 103,793,519 of record NC_139031.1, on the reverse strand, counting down.
GCAGATACTAATGCAAAAGATTTAAGAGAGAGGAAATCTAAATGGGTTTTGAAATCTGCATTGATGGCAGTGGAGGGTAAGAGGGTACAGGGACATGTGACAGACAGCAGAGAACATCTCAGCTTCCACAATTTCATCCCAGATTCCTGGCCCAATTTCCAACTCCCCTTGTCAGCAATTCCAAGAGTATTTACAATCTAAAAAACAAATCAAATATATTCTTTACCTTTCAACAAAACCAATAATCTAGCTACTAGTAATTCCTTATACAAATTTTCCATAGAATTCCCTTAAGCCCACTAACTTGAGTTCAAGTAGATCTCTATTCTGGTCTTACGGTAAGCTAACCCATGTGTGTAACGGGACATAAGTGCCTAGTTAGAACTATTAAAGTCACCACATTCAGGCTGAATACAACGTGAAGATATGCTTTATTGCTGTTAGGCAATTGAGTTTGTGATCCCTGAAAAGCCGTCCCATTTTTTTTCCTGTACATGTAACTCATAAGGTGCTTTAGGACTATTATATAAACATTTTTTCAACCTTGGCCTTAATACCTGGAGCACAGTATTTAATATAGTGGAGAGGAAATCAACACAGAAATTCAGGGAAACTCCACGAGACTCCCACCCCAACAATGGCTTATTGTTCAATGTCCCTTTCTGTGGGTGTGGATGTCTACAACGTTGCATTGTGACCGAACAGGACAGGCTGTAAAAGTATGAGAAAAGCAATTGCTCTGTCAAGTTACTAATGAGATGTATTAATGAGAGGGAAGGGGTGCCCTGTCAATCATTATGCTAGTCACAGTATAATATTCAGAATGTTCCTAAAACTCCATTTTTGATGTATTAGTTTTTTAGAGCTACCATAACAGAATACCACAAACTGCGTGTATTAACAATAGAAGTTTATTTCTTCACAGTTCTGGTAGCTGAAAGTCCAAGGGATTTTCAGGGATTGGTAGGTTTGGCTTCTCCTGAGGCCTCATTCCATGGCTTACAGGCTGGTGGCCTTTGTTTGCATGTATCCTTGGTGTCTGTCCTGTGCCTTGTAAAGACATCCGTCATAATGGATTATGACCCACCCAGATGATCTCATTTAATCTTAACTACCTCTCTAATGTCCCAGTCTACAAATATAGTCACAACTCTGAAGTGTCCTGGACTTCAATATATAAATTTAGGGGTACACAATTCAGCCCATGATGATATTCTCAAAGCAAGTTCATAGTTCAGCAACACAATCCCAAAGTCTAACACTCAGTGGTCCCTTTGTTCCAGATGCTGTCCCAAGGGCCACAGTCCAATTAAATCATGATCCTCAAATTAACTCCCTGAAGTCAGCACACTTTTACCAAAGAGAAGACTGAGACGCAGAGGCTGAGCAACTTGCCCAAAGATCCTACTGCTGGTAGAAAGGAACATGTGTACCAGAGCCTGGGGAGTCTGCGTGATTCAGACTCCATAATCTGCCTCCAGAGCCCACGTGCCTCACTGGCCTCCTCCACCTCTGTGTCCCCAGTCTACAAATGCATGGATAACAGCTGAGGCTGTCCATGAAGAATCAGCTGTTGATCAGTGACAATAATTTAATGTAAGACACTGTTTTCTGTGTTCTCATGATATAGTCCTAATCTTGAAATTAAAATACCAACTGTTCACTTGTTTTGCTCAAAAGCTCACAATTCCCAGAGTATATTCTATGGTTTCATGTAGCACAGTGGTTAGACGGGTGGTTTCTGGGACCTGTTTTAAAATCTGAGTTCTACTACTTTTAACTGCAACCTTAAGCAAACCACCTTACTTCTCTAGGCCTAGGATTCCTCATCACATCAGTAAAATAATAGTACTTACTTTCAAGAGCTATCATGAAGGTCAAGGGAGATAGTCCATGGAAAATACCAGAAGAGAGCCAGGCACATAGTACGCATTCCATAAAAACTGGACGTTATTATATTACTATGATTATTCTACAAAATATTTTCAAGAGGAACAGATTTTCAAAGGTAAATGCAGGAGGGTCTCTAAAATTTACATTTTTGTTTCCTTGCTTTAAGCTCTTTGTAGTTAACAGGAGCCAGCATTAAGACCCTAACATTGACTTGATAGAAAATTTTCTCTATTTCAATTTTTTTTTCTTTTGGCAGATATTAATGCAAAAGATTTAAAAGAGAGAGGAAATCTAAATGGGTTAGATTTCTGGGTGAAATCTAACCTGGGGCTCCTGGGTGGCTCAATCATTAAGCATCTGCCTTTGCTTAGGTCATGACCCCAGGTCCTGGGATCGAGTCCCACATTGGGATCCCTGCTCGTTGGGAAGCCTGCTTCTCCCACTCCCCCTACGTATGTTCCTGCTTTCACGGTCTCTCTGTCAAATAAATAAATAAAATATTTAAAAAGAGAGAGAAAGAGAAATTACAAAGAGTAGGTATTTCATAGATGTTTGAATGACCTAAGTTTTGTTACATATTGTATTACAAAGGAGTATCTTCATGAGGAATATGCAAAACCTCCCCAAAACAAGCTGCTTGGGAATTTAGAATGCTGCCTTTATTTGTACTCCTAAGATTCAAATACATAATTTTATTTTTCAGAAAGATTTTTGTGATAGCTTTAAATGTTGCAATAATAGAGGAACTTAAAATGCATGAGAATAATTTACATAGATATGTAAGAGTGACTTAACATCAGATATGAGAAAAATCAAGTCACTATGATAAATAACTGTAAGGAAATGAGACAGCATGAACAGCAATGCCAAAAGAATCATCAGGTTCATGCTCAAAATGGAAGCTTTGTGACACATATTCAGTTTTCTAATACACAAAGCAGAATTATAACTGTGGACTTCCAGGAGAATCAAGAGAGACGGGGTTTTGTGCAAAACACTTTGTAGATGTCTAAGCCTGCTTGTGGGAAGGCTTCATAATAGAAACACTTCATCACTGCTTTTACCTAAGCCACCCAGAGGTGACTTAGAAATATGTCAATTCTTCAAGCTCCTTAGAAGATTCTTATAGTTGTCTAGGTTAAGGACATATTCAAATAGATGTGCAATTAAGGAAGTCACTGCCTTTACTATACTGGTATGATCTCAGGCATGCATACAGGTTGCTACTACCATCTGATGGCTCTTTAGAGCTGGTGTGGAAGTCCAGATGGGGAGCCAGGAGTCAGTATTGGTATAAGGCCTCCAGGTGATCCTGACAGTTATTCGGAAACATCTAATGTAGTCTGTCACTGTGTCAATAGTGTATTTGACATTCAGTGTGTTGATGTATCTATTGTAAGATGGCCAAAAAGACAGTTAAAAAAATAAAAAAAACAAAAAACAGCAGCTCTGGGTTTCAGTCCATCAGCATCAGACATCCCTTCCAATACTTCTGTCAATTAGGCTGCAACCCCAATGCACAGTCTGCATGAGGGTACAGGATGATTTATGAGAGAGAATCACAGACAATGGGAGCAAATGATACTGGTGCAAACCTGAAAATCAACTGCCCCACATCCAGGCAGATTTTCACGACCAATTCAGACAGCCTTCCTGGGCTCGGATGAGAGATGTGCCTTATTCTCTGCATCCCATTATACAACAATGCAATCAATCTGGGCATCATTCAGCAAGGAGCAACCAAACTAGATAATAAGCTTATTTCACAAGGGGAAGTAGAAGACATACGGAATTGGCTCTAACTGAAGGCTGAGGAATGGGATACGAAATCCTCCCCCGTTCGCAGGGTTAATTAATGTAGTGAGGGAAAATACAGTTAAAGCTAATAACACAGGATACCTGAAAGGAAACCATCAGAGTGATAACACAAAGAGCTTCCTCTGGAAGAGATTTCTTAACTGGGCACCAGGCACCACAGGGAGTAGCACGAACTGAAACCTGGAGGGTCTGTAGTTAAGGCAAATTTTGGTGAGGTTTCAACTAAACCTTCTCATTTATATACTACGCCATACCTAAAGAGATATTCTTTTTTATAAATTTTATTTATTTGACACACAAGAGATCACAAGTAGGCAGAGAGGCAGGCAGAGGGAGAGGGGGAAGCAGGCTCCCTGCCGAGCAGAGTCCGATGCGGCGCTCGATCCCAGGACCCTGAGATCATGACCTCAGCCAAAGGCAGAGACTTAACCCACTGAGCCACCCAGGCACCCCCTAAAGAGATATTCTTATAGATGTAATAAAACAAATAAGAGTAAAGAGGATAAAAGACAGACAGGTTTTCCAATGCGTGTTTTTGTTTTCTTTCTCCCGTCTAGCACTATGGACAGCAACACCTGAACAGTCACAGGAAGCAGATAAATATGTCTTGCTCTTTAAAAGTCAATGAGCAAAATAGTGGAGGATGAATGGATGTATCAGAAAATAAAAGAGAGACTATAGAGAAATATAGGAGAATTTGTAGAGCAAGGACCAATCTGTTCTTTTGACACCTACATGTTTCAACTCTCTGTTCCCTTCCACAGAAGTCAACTAAATTGGCAATCATAGTGGGATATACTTATCAAGAAAGGACTCTAAATCGAGACTATACGCACATATTTTCTATTAAAACAATATTACCAAGGAAGCTGCCGGTCTTAACTAGGGACTTAGTGGCCAGGATTGTATTCCCTTGCTCTTCGCCATACACTGAATGTACTACATCTAAATCAGGTAAACTAAGAGTCTCATAGCTGAGCACTAACACTTTCATGGATATTTAGCACACTGTGATTTGCACTAGAGTGAGAACCTTTGCAGCAACAACTGATAGACACCCATCAAGCTAGAGTCTAGCTGGAAATGAGAGTGTGGGAAGGTGCAGAAATCATTTTTTCTCAGAATACCAACTGGAGTGAGAGTAAACTAGTGTGTAATGTTAAGTGGTGAAACTAGGATACCCAAATGCATCATGGGTATCTGTATTTTTGCACATTCCTGTGCAAATTACTACTTTAACTGCTTAAAAAGAAAAAGGACTTTTGCACCCTAGACCACCAGCTTGACAAAGACAAGAATGACAACCGACATGGTTATCATTCTGCTTCCATTACTTTGGGCATAGCAGACGCTCAATAATTATGTATTCGGTCAGCCAAGAAGAGCTTCAAATATACACTTATCCACAGGGAAGCTCTGTCTTGCCTATTGCCTATTACCTTCGATGAGGTACCCATGGCCGTCCCTCCATCTGTGTACAAGATCCTATGTCCTCCTGCACACTCAAGGACATGAGTCAGCTGTTCTTCCCTTTTTCTGTGATTCATCGCATTTTCCTGCTATACTAAATGAGTCCCACTAATATACACGTATTTTTGCAATCTTAAGAAAAATGTTCGCTTGACCCAACGTCCTCCCCCAAACTACAGTTTTATTTACTTGCCCTTCTTTAAAGCAAAACTTGAAACTTGCTTTTTTGTTTTCCAAGCTTTCTGATACCCTTCACCTTGCTCTAGGTATTCTCTACCTACACAAAAAAACTTGTTTTTCTCTTTATAATTCTCATCATTTTCTAGACGACAATGTTGTGTGTTTATTTATTTTTTAAAGATTTAATTTATTTACTTGAGAGAGAGAGTGAATGGGGAAATGGGAGAGGGGCAAAGGTAAGGGAGGGACAGAATCTCAAGCTGAGTACAGAGATTCTGTGCGGAGCACAGAGACTGATGCAGGGCTCCATCCCACGACCATGAGATCACGACCTGAGCTGAAACCAAAAGTCAGCCACTCCACTCACTGAGCCACCTAGTTGCCCTGTAATCTTATTTATGATGTTTGGCTTATTGTCTGATTCTGTGTTTTGGAATATGAGATCCACAATCGAAGTGATCTTTGTCTTCACTGAAGTTTCCCAAAGACCTAGATACATTCCTGGCAAGAAGAAGACACTTTAAAAAAAAAAAAAAGAGAGAGAGAAGAAGAAGAAGACACTTAATAAATGTAAGGCAGATGGAAGTCTAAACAATTACATATTATTGTTCCAAACATGCATCTATCAACCTACAAAATTTCTTGAATGTTGATATTAACAGGAAACATTTTAAGTTTTGGAAAATATTTGCACACTAAGATGATTTTGTTCTTTGTTTTGGGTTTTTTTTTTTTTTTTTGGTATATGCACACTTAAAAGATTAACAGTAAAATACATATTTGTATACCCAAACAGCTTAAGATACAGAATTATAAAAGTAAGTTTTTAAACCATTGTGCTCCGTACTTACCACCTTCTCTTCACTATTCCTGAAGGTTGTCATTCCCTTGCTTTTCTTTTTTTAATTATTATTATGTTCAATTAGATGGTTTTTGGTATTACAGAATTCTCACAGAAACTTAAAGTTAGCTAGAACTAGGAGTATCTCTAGGGAAACTTTATTTCAAGAGATGTAGACACACACAAATTCTTTTATAGAATATTGTGCAGTCACTGAGTTTAAACTTTAATGGAAACCCATAAATTCAAAAAGACTCAACAATTAAGCTTCTCAGAAGCAATTAACTGGTATCACTTCAATGTATTAATGCTCTGTGGTGAAAACACTGTCCTATCAGTGAAGAATGAACTTGCTCCAAGATACAATACATGGAAAAAAAAAAAAAAAAAACCTAAAATTGGAAAACATAACTGGGATTCAAGGACTGAAAAACATCCTTCTGCATAATTTATTATATTAAGTTAGTAAATATACACAAGGCTCTTGGAACACTGAAAATAATGTATGTGCCAGCTGATATTTATGAAGTAGCATGGAATTAGCATAGAACTCTCCTCCAGAGAGGGGCCAAAGCTTTGCTCTAGTCTTGATAATCCAGATTGAAATCAATTCAAGGCCATATCAGACATTCTCCAGGGACTATTTTGCTGCCAAAAATTAAGATAAAATAGAAAAAGTAAATGACAATGAAGAAGGGCTCTGATACTGAATGAATGAGGAGGCATGGAATATCTAAGACAAAAAGTAAAGACAGAGAATATGCGTGACAAGGAGGCATGTACTGGGGTGCCTGGGTGGCTCAGTGGGTTAAGCCTCTGCCTTTGACTCAGGCCATGGCCTGACCTGGGTCCTGGGATCGAGCCCCACATCGGGCTTTCTGCTCAGTAGGGAGCCTGCTTCCTCCTCTCTCTCTCTGTCTGCCTCTCTGCCTACTTGTGATCTCTCTCTCTGTCATATAAATAAATATAATCTTAAAAAAAAAAAAGAGCCATGTACTTACTAAGTACCTACTTAATAGGTGCTAGAGGGCACGGAAGTTTTATAAATGACTAAGACAGGGTGTCTTCCTTTAAATATTTCATGATCTAATGAGGACATGGATATACTGTCATATAAGAGAAATCGAACAAGAGTTACCAGATGAACTATAAAAGATGTACTACAGGAGTCTATAGAGGAAGATGCTGACTGAGGAGAATGGAAAGACCTCATGCAGGAAATACTTGCCAGTTGACTATAAGAGAAGGTGGGATTGGAACACATGGACATGACAGGTCAGGCAAGGGTGATTTAATTGCAGGGAAGCACTTGCAAGTGGGGGAAATGGAAGTAGAAGAAGAACTTGGAAGTAAGCAGTTCAGTCCCTAAATGATATTGTTAGATATGGACCACCAACTATTCACTCCACCAGTTTCCTTTCTGCCTTTCACTGCACCAGAGCACCTGGATTCCTATTTATCTCCCCAATAGGGTGCTACAGAGAAAAGCCACTTGCATCACAGATAGGATGTATGGGCCACTGGGATCAAATCAGGGTATGACTAAAGAAAGGTTTAATGCTCTGAATGTGAGAAGAAGCCCAAGGCAATTTGTAGCTACAAATAATTTATGTCCTACAAAACAGAGGACTGAATAAAGACCAAGAATAAGCAAGCAGAATTTTCTCTAAGTCACGAAAATACATATTCTTAAAAGGCTAACTTAAGGAAATTACTCCAGACAGAAGATCATGGATTTTAATGAGTTAGAATGTAGGTATGGAGTCAGACATATTTTTGAATAACAGATAGAGCTATTGGTAGAGATGTTCTCAGGTGCAGATTGAGTAGAACTTACTGTTTCACATATCACTCTTGCTTTATTTGATTTCATTAAAGGAAATGGAAACTTATCACCACCTCATATCTATGTTGTCTTCATGATCTACAGACTATTCATTCTCTGTTGGAGAAGTTTCATGAGCCACAACTTTCAGTAGGACTTTTCTTATACACTCTTTGCTGAAATGTCACCAGAATTCTGTCCTGCTGGTCTGCCATGTCCACTTATGACAGGCTTTCACCAAGCATCAAAAGACTTGCTTTCTCTCCACTTGGCAGACTTGTCTGTTATATAATGGACCCAAAGAGAAGTCTGACTAATTTAAACCTTGTATTCTGCTACAAGATATCAAACAGTGGGCAATAAACTGGATGTGAAGGCAATCAGCCCCATAGCTCATCCTTAATATCACACCATTAACAAATGTCATGAACATCATAACTGCATTTCAAATAGTTTGACCTCTTTGATCTTAAATAGCTCTGCTATTTCTGCCTTAATACAACTTAAACATTTTACTTTTCCACCTTTTCCTGGCCCTAAACAAATGACTTCTTTTCTCAAATACAGAACATGAAATAATGCTCAGTTTAAGTGGAAGTATTAAAACCAGACAATAGGAGAGAAATGCTCAATGAGTAACAAACCTGTAATTAGCACAGGGCTCCTCTGAGATGAGTGAGCCTTCATCCCAGGGTGGAGAATTCTTCTGTGACTTCCTTCAGCAGCCACAATGGAGCCAAGATCATTAGGGCCAATTCTATCACCCAGTGAAATGTATTACTACATTTCTTACTAGGAATTCCTGAGAAGGTGGCAGGAACCACATTTTAATTCTTTAGGGACAATACAAACAAACCACATCTTCTTAATTGATAACTGTCATTCTATTAAAGTCTAAAAAGAAGACACTCCAATAAGTTAACAGACTATATTAACTGCTACCTTTCCTTTGGGACATTAATAATGTTAATCATATAGTATACTTGTATGTATAGTACTGCTTATACATTTAGTATGATGTAGCCCAGGAATCATTCCGTAGACATGAATATTTTTGTGGGCTCCATTATGAAACTGAATTAGATGCCAACATTTAATAACTTAGTTATTTCCACTGGTGCACAGTCAAAGTCAGTGAGGATAAGGGAAGAACTCTTAGAAGTCCGGTGCCAAAAGCCAGGACAGAGAACTCTAAGCAGGCATACCACTACACAAGGGGTATGCCAAGTGGTTGATGAGTCTTGGCCAACATGCGTAGAGAAGAGGGGAGGAGAAAAGGGCAGGCCAATGTGAATCAGCCCAGAGTGAAGGAGCAGAGAACACTTTTGACTGGTACAACACAGGAGATGAGGAGATGGTACACATTATCAGGAGACCAGTTACCGTAAAGGTATTGCACAAATAAATACATACTGGGAATAATGGAAGCCAGATTTATCACTCTCAATAAAGGAAATATAAATTTGAACAAAGGGAAGACCCAAAGCAGGAGATACTGAACTGTAATTAGAGATGCCATGGTTTCGGATAAATAGATGAAAAAAAAAAACACAGAGTATGTTATGAATACATGTGTGCAATTCTGTTCAGTTAGAGGACTTACAAGCATGATACCCTAGAACCAAAGAATATAGCCAGCACTCAGCTCCTAGTTTCTAAATGCCATTCTCCACTTAAGAAGACAACAAACCCAGGACTCTTTAAAGAAACAACTCATTTGAAGGCTGGGTAGGACAAGCACAACATGAACTTAGAACATTCTGTGGCAAAACGTTAAAAAAAGAAATTTTCAAAGAATAATGGGGACACAGAAGTCACTACCAGCAGTTCCCCCATTGGGGAAGTGCAATTGTGCTTCAAAAGTACTAGTTTATTACTTGTCAATAAATAAATAAATAAACTGTCAAATAATAAAATCTTTAAAAATACCAAACTTATTGTTTGGGTTTTTTTTTTTTTTTAAGATTTTATTTTTTTATTTGACAGAGATCACAGGTAGGCAGAGAGTCAAGCCGAGAGAGAGGGGAAAGCAGGCTCCTCACTGAGCAGAGAGCCTGATGCAGAACTCAATCCCAGGACCCTGAGATCACCACCCAAGCAGAAGACAGAGGCTTAGCCAACCAGGCGCTGAGCCACCCAGATGCCCCAGGACTAGTAATAATGTTTTATAACCTACTGAATGAAATAAGAAACTCTAAGTCCATACAAAGACAATTAATTAATTGGAAGAGAAGGGAACATTTTTTATCATGGAGCAGAATGTTAAGTAGTAAGTGTAGAAGGAATTGGGAAAAAAATCACTATTTAGCAATCATCGTCTTAAAGTCTATCTCCACAAAATACTTCTAAGATTACTTATGAATTTAAAACTAAGGAATAGAGCAATCAAGCAGACAGCCTCTTTCTAACCAAGTGATAAAAGTTGACATCCACAGTAAAGGCATAAATCAGAATCATGTGTGCCCTGATATCAAACACCAGGAAGATCCTGCCACAGAGGGTCACATGAAGCTAACACAAGAGATGATCAGGCAAACCCAAGTCAAGGGACATTCTACAATTAAACACTGCTCTGTACTCAAAGATCTGAAGATCATGAAAGACAAGAAAAAACTGAAGAACATCTTCAATTTTAAAGAGACTAATGGGACTTGACAACTAAATGCAAATCTGACTGTGGAATGGCCCCGGACCTTGAAGAACATAAGCGAACAATATGTTGAAAATAATTTCTCCCAGTCTGTAGTTTGTCTTTTCCTTCCCTTAACAGGGTCTTTCTCAGACCAAAAGCTTTACCACAGGCAAATTCAGGGTTCGTAATAAATTAGGTGATAATAGAGGACTGACGATCATTCACTGATTTTGATGGATGAACTGTGGCTCTGTAGGAAAGTGTCCTTTTTGTGCACTAGAGAGGTAATAAGTGCATGGGATGGACAGATGGATGGATGGATGGTTGGGTGGATGCATGGATGGATGGACAGGGAGAATGATAAAGTAATCGGAAAACCTAGGTAAAGTGTATACAACAGTTCTGTGTACCTTTTATAACGCTCTATAAATTCAAAATTATTTAAAAATATAAAATATATCAAATCAATTGAGATTTCATGTAAAACGCAGATTTCACCTTTTCTGGGGACTCAGATGTGGCAACTCTGGGCCCCATTCTCATGTGACCAATGTGAGCTGACACTGATAGCTGCTTTTTTTTTTTTTACACCCTACGCATTCTGTAATTCAGCCCAAACCTCACCACTCCTTGTTTCTCTCCTTGCTTACTTCCTCGTTTATGTTTCCTCTCCATCTCTGTAAAAATGTGAGCCTTTGGCTCTTACCTTAAAGCACTTTTATCTGATGTAAGCAGTAGGAGGTCAGCTTTTTCTAAGTAGAAGTGTAAAAGGGGATGTTTTTCAACAGAAATTTTTATTGAGGTAACTGCAGAACCCCATCCAGTTAGAGAAAGTAATACAGAGTCCTTTATCCTGTACCTAGTTTCCCCCACTGTTGCAACAACTATAGTGAGAACTATATCACAACACAGATGCAATCCACAATCTTAATCTCCCCGTTTTTACCTGTATTCATACATGTATGTGTATTTAGTTCTATACAATTTTATCACATGTATAATTTCATGTATCCATCCCCACAGTTAAGACACAGAACCGATTCTACCAGGACAAGGATCATTTGTGCTAACTTTTGTAAACACACCCGCCTCCCTTCTCCCTTCCTTAACACCTGGAAGAAAAGTGATTCTTCCCTCCCATTGTGCCATTTTGTCATGTCAATAATGTTTGTTACAAATGGAATCATATGGTATGTAAACTTTTAGGGCTGGCTTTTTTTCACTCAGTCAAATTCCCTAGAGATTTATCCAGGTTACCATATCTACCAGTAATTTCATCTTTAATTGCTAAGTAATACTGCATGCTGTGGACATACCACGGTTTGTTTAAGTATTCACCTGTTGAAGGATATCTGGGATGTTTCCAATTTGGAGCCATTACAAATAAGCTGCTATAAGCATTTGTGTATCTATAGGATACTGTATGAACATAATTTTTCATGTCTATGGAAATGAGATAAATGCTGAAGAGTACAGTTGTTGGGTGACATGACAGTGCATGACTTTTACAGAAATTCTTCAAGAAACAAAGTGTTTTCCAGTGGAGCTGTATCAGTGGTACCCAATGTATGAGTAATTCAGTTTCTCCACCATCCTTGCCAGCATTAATGTTCTTTAGTGTTATCACTGACTTTTATTTTAGCCATTCTGAGGTATATAATGACATTATATTTTTAGTTTGTATTTCTCTGATGGCTAAATATATGTTAAACATCTTTTTATGAATGGCTTCTCTGCCATCCAGATATCCTCTTCAGTGAAATGTCTGTTGATAGCTTTTGAATATTTTCTAACTAGATTGATTTGTTTTATGCTGTTGAGTTTTGAGAGTTCTTTATATGTTCTAAATACCTGTCTTTTTATCCTCTTAAGAGTTCTTTTGCAGAGCAAAAATTTTTAATTTTGATGAGATCCAATTTATCAGATCTTCCTTTTTTGGATTGTGATTTTGGACTCCAGTCTAAAAATTCTACTTATTCCTAGATTTTGAAAACTTTCTCTTCTTTTTCCAAAAGCTTTAAGACTTTATGTTTACATTTAAGTCCTTGATCCACTCTGAGTTTAATATTTTAACCTATAAGAGTTAGGTTTTGGTCAAGGTTCATTTTGGGGGGTGGGGGGGAGGAGGTCTATAGATGTCCAGGTATTACAGCACAATTATTGAAACACTTTCTTTCTTCTATTGAATTGTCTTTGTACCTTTGTCAAAAATCAGCTGAATATAGATGTATGACTCTATTTCTGAGTTATCTATTCTGCTCCATTATTTATGTATCTACCCTGTTGATACCATACTGTCATGATTACGTCAGCAGTATAATAGGACTTATTACTGAAATAGAGTAATTCTTCACACTTTATTCTTGTTATCTCTCTTTTAATCTAGAATTCCAGGATCTGCATGCTTCCATATAAATTTTAGAATAAGCTTGTGTATGTCTTTTAAAAAACTGTTATAATAACTCCATTAAATTTCATTAAACCTATAGACTAATTCAGTAAGAACTGACATCTTTACTATGTTAAGTCTTCCAATCCATGAACATGGTATGTTTCTTCATTTATTTAGTTGATTTTTTTCTTTAGCTTATTATGATTTTTAGCATATAGACACATATTTTGGGAAGTAAACAATTCATTTATTTGGAATGTTACTATGTTTTTAACTTTGGTTTCCACATGTTTATTGTTAATATATAGAAATGTGATTGATTTGGGGATGTTGACCCTGTATCCTGTGACCTAGCTGAACTCACTTATTTGTTCTAGGAGTTTTGTGTTGAGGTGCTGGGATTTCCTATGTACACAACATGCCTGAAAATAAATATTTTATACCTTCCTTTCTGATCTGTGTGCCTTTCATTTCCTTTTTTTTTTCTTTTTTGTGCCAGCTGCAACCTCTAGTTCTATATTGGACAACATTGGTGGGTATGGACATCCTTGACTTGTTCCCAATTTTAGGATAAGCATTCATTCTTCTACCATTAAGTACGGTATTAGCCTTAGTTATTTTGTATATACTCTATCAAGTTGAGGTAATTGCTCTCTATTTCTAATTTGCTGATCATTTTCATTATGAATGTGTGTTAGATTTTTGTCATATACTTTTTCTACATCAATTAGTATGACTGCATGGTTTTTTTCTCCTTACCCTGTTTAAATGGTGGATTACACTGATTGATTTTGGACTGTTAAACCAGACTCAAATACCTAGAATAAATCTTACTTGGTCATGATTATAATTCCTTTTATACATCATTGGTTTGATTCACTGATACTTTGTTAAGGATGTATATGTCTAAGTTCATGAAACATTTTGATCTTCAGTTTTCTCTTTTCACACTGTCATTTCCTGGTTTGGCTATTAAGGTCGCTGGCTACATCTACTTTCTATAAAAGACTGCATAAAATTGGTGCTAATTTTTCTTTAAATATCACAATTTCTCAATAAAACCTCCTGGTCCAGAAGATATTTCTGTAGATTTTAAATTTCAAATTCAATCTCTTTAATGGTTATAAGACTATTCGGATAGTCTATTTAAGCTTTATTACCTTTTAGCAGCTTATGGTCATTGAGGAATTGGTCCATTGTGGTTGTCAAATTTAAAAGTATGAACTTATACAACAAATTAAAAGAGACTACATCAAATTAAAAAAAAAAAAACTCTGCATAACAAAGGAAACCACCAACAAAATAAGAAGGCAGCCTATAGAATGGAAGAAAATATTTGCAAACCATTTATCTGAAAAAGGGTTAATATTCAAAGCTTATAAGGAACTCTTACAACTCAACAGCAACAAAACAAACAATCCAATTTTTAAAATGGGCAGAGGAACTAAATAGACCTTTTTCCAAAGAAGACATACAGCCAACAGGATCATGGAAATGTGCTCAACCTCACTAATCACAAGGTAAATACAAATCAAAACCACAATGAGATGTCACCTCACACATGTTAGAGTGGCAATCATCAAAAACCCAAGAGCTGGCAAAGATGCAGAAAAAAGTGAAGGAACCCTTTGGCACTACTGGCAGGAATGTAAATTGGAGTAGTCACTGTGGAAAATGGTATGGAGGTTTTAGAAAAAACAAAAAACAAACAAACAAACAAAAAACACTGAACTACCTTATCGAGCAATTCCACTTCTGGGTATATATCCAAAGGAAATTAAAACAAGATCTCAAAGAAATATCTGCACTCCTGTGTCTACTGCATCACTATCTACAGTAGTCAGATATGAAAATAACCTGTGTCCATTGAAGGATGACTGGATAAAAAAGATGTGGGGTGTGTGTGTGTGTGTGTATGTGTGTGTGTAATGGAATATATTATGGAATACTTATATATATAATGTTTATATATTTAAATATGTATATATAATGAAATATTATTGCAATGGTCATGAAATATATAATGAAATGTTATTCCATGAGAAAGGACATTCTGCTGTTTACAACAACATACACAGACCTTGAGCACATTATGCTAAGCAGAATAAGTGAGACAAAGGCAAATACTGTATAATATAACTTATATGTAGAATCTAAAAGAGCCAAACTCATAGAAACAGAGACTGGAATGACGGTCACCAGGGTCTAGGGGTTGGGGTAAAAGACGGATATGGATCAAAGTGTAAAAACTTCCAGTTAAAAGATGAAGAAGTTCTGGGGACTCTAATGTGCAGCACAGTGATTACAGTTACTTATACTGTGGTATATACTTGAGGTGGCTAAGAGACTATATCTTAAGTGTTTTTACCACACAAAATAAAAATAGTAATTAGGTGGTGTAACTGGTGGTAATCATTTTGTAAGACATTAAATGTATTAAATCAACATTTTGTACACTTTAAACTTGCACAATGTTACATGTCAATTATATCTAAATAAAGCTAGTGAGAAAAGAGGAGGAGGAAAGGAAGAAGAGAAGAAAGAATGCAGGGAAGGGAAGGGGAGGGGAAGGGGAGGGGAGGGGTTAGGGGAGGAAGAGAGGAAGGGAGGAAGGAAGGCAGACCAGCCCTACCTGGCCCATTTACCTACCCAGCTCACCTCCACCCTCACTCTCCTGACTCAGCTCTTAGCATTAATATTATTAAATCATATGTAGTTTTTCAAAGGGGGCATTCTCTTTCTAAAGTTTTGGGTTTTACATATGCCACTGTCTTTCCTGGGTAGCTCTTCACTCCTGTCCTTATTATAAATAAATAAAGAAGCAAACAGAGCAGAGCTGTTCACAGTATCTGCTGATTGTCCTTTTTCTAGCTACAGAATCTATAGTAGCTAGAGGATTTATAGTGATATCCTTTGTTTCACTCCTGATATTGATAATTTATGTCTGTTTGGGGAGTCAGCCTTGCTAAAGATTTATCAAATTTATTAATTTTTTCAGAGAATCTGCTTTTTATTCATTTTCTCTATTCTTGTCCTATTTTCAGTTTCATAGATCTCTGCCCTTTTATATTTCCTTCCTTCTGCTTGGTTTGGGCTTATTTTGTTCATCTTTTTTCGACTTTCTTGAGGTAGAAACTTAGACTATTGATTTGTTTCCTCTCTTCGTTTCCAATATAAAGATACAACACTATAAATTTCCCTTCAGCTGCTTTGAAAAATTTTATTTTCAAGGCCTTATATCTGGGGTTCGGGTAAATACTCTTCATTTCTTCTCAGGATCCTATACTGGGAGTCTAATACTGTCTATACTGTCCCCTAATTAAGCCTGATTACCTAGAAAGAGACTTATTAAACTCATTCTCATGAAGGTCTGAGTAGCATGTATGTTCTCTTACAGGGGCATGTGGATTTTCACAGGCCGTAAAGCTTCCAGAATCAACAACACGGGGCAGAAGGGAACTCACTGCCTCCAAAGTCACATTTGCTGAGGTTAAGATCCTCTCCAAAAACTGAAGGTATGCAGATCACAGATACTTCAAGGCATGGCCACCTAATCTCTCTCCAAATTTTATCATAAAGACACTAAAATGGCTATCAAATGGAGGGTAAGAAGTTTCAAGAATTAGAGGAAGTGCATAAAGACGAGTGTACAAACAGAAATAAAGCATGAGCGCTCAATTTGTTGCCCCCAGACTAGCCGCACTGGCATCTTCTGGGACCCTGTCAGAAATGCTCGTGTCCAGGCCTCACCCCAGACCTACTGACCTGGCAGTCCAGGGGTGGGGCCCAGCCACCTGTGCTGCATCTGATGCAGCTCAAGTTGAAAATCGCTGCTCTGGTGGACACCACACTTGCCCCCTGAGGTTCTTAATCAGAATCTGGTATGATGACCTGACAGCAGGCTCCAGAGGCTGGCTGAGGTTCTCCATACTCTGGGTTAGGATGCTGTCGTTTAGAACTGGATCACTACCCCAGACAGACAGATGGGATCACGTCTAATCCAGGCAGTGGTTACTTCAGAGGAAGATCACTATTAATATAATAAAAGGTAGATACTAACATATTCAGATCACCGTTATTTGTGGTAAAACGAAATAGTTCTAAGGCCCTGCTGAGCCTATATGCTCAATTATATGCTCAAGAAAATTGCAAAGATTTTCAGAATGCAAATGAAATTTGTCATAAATAAAAATTTTATCCACACATTAACACAGTGTGGGAGTATATTTATATTTACATTTTTAAAACTTCTATAAGTTTTATTTTTAATTACTTCATGCATATGTATTTAAAAATGTCATGAAGTTGACTTACAAAAATTCACATATTCAACATCTTTTCCATCCCAGAAATAAACACGCGATCTAAGAATGTGCTTTTTTTTTTTTTTAAAGATTTTTATTTATTTATTCGACAGAGAGAAATCACAAGTAGTCGGAGAGGCAGGCAGAGAGAGAGAGAGGGAAGCAGGCTCTCTGCTGAGCAGAGAGCCCAATGCGGGACTCGATCCCAGGACCCTGAGATCATGACCTGAGCCGAAGGCAGCGGCTTAACCTACTGAGCCACCCAGGCGCCCTAAGAATGTGCTTTAAATCATCATTCCTGGGGGTGCCTGGATGGCTCCGTTGGTCAAGTGTCTGCCTTGGGCTCCGGTCATGATATAGGAGTCCTAGGACGGAGCCCCACATTGGGCTTCCTGCTCAACGGGAGAGGAGTCTACTTCTCCCACCTCTTCTGACCCTCCATCCCCTCCCCTGGCTCCTGCTCTCTCTCTTACTCATTCTCACTTTCAAATAAATAAAATCTTTATTAAAATTCTTTTAAATTATCATTTCTGCCACAGGGTTAGAATATTTCTCAGGTTTGAGAAATATTTTTAAAGCTTAGGTGCAAAGCACTAGATCCTGTGAATATATAAAGATGAAAACAGCTACACAGGATGCTTGTGCTGAGGAGAGAGCTGTAAGAAGACATGACTCCAGCTTTCAGTCACTGGATAATCCTAATAATTGGAATAACTGGCTCCAAATTCTCACCACTGGAGATGAGTTCAAGGCCTGAGCATTTCCTTCCTTCTTTGTATTACAGCAACGTGACGCTATTCCTTGCTGGTGGGCATTGGGAGAGGGAGCAGAACATCATCGCTATAATATTTAAAGTCCTGAGAGGTAAGAGACCTCTCCCCTTTATTACAAGTTTGGCTTTTGGACTGTAAGTCCGGTTGGGTGCTCCCAGCTGTACTCACTGAAATGTGACCAAATAGCGGGTTATCTGGGCCCAAACAGTCCCTGAGCTGTTCAATCACTGTAATTAGCACAGTTGCTGTAAGCATGGCATCTTACATGGGCAGACTTATTAGCAAGGAGGAAGAAGAGAAGGGCCAGGGACCTTCTTTCCCATCTGGGACCTCTTTGCTCACGAACAGATTCATCAGCAGGTTACCAGGTAAAAGTAGGCAATATTCACACCATCAATTCTGCTACTTGTTAGCGGCTTTGGTAAGACAGGCAAAATAAAAAAGAGGGGTAAAAATACAACACTTTGGGGGAGGACATCTTGAAGTCAGTGTGTTCTTTCTCCTGAAGGATTTCTATAATCCTTACTCTCTTTGGCACTCCTCATCACGGAAAATCCCAAGTTTTCGGCAGAAGAGTTCACTCTATTTATTTTTGCTCTGCCCTACACTCCCCTTCATCCTTGTCCCAGTTAAGCAGTTTGTGAAATCTGGACCACAAAAACCACAGCAATGGAGAACCCAAAGGACAACCAAGGGAGTGTGCACAGACCTTCCATCTACGCTCTCAGTCTAACAAAAACCAGCTTTCAGGAAAAGAGGTTTGGGATCAAAAAGAAAACCTGGGGTTGGAATAAGATAAAAGTTAAGCTTCAAGCCAGAGTTCAAACACAGACGCAGCTGCCACCTTCATTTCCATCAATCACTATGAGGCTTTCATGATTTTACTAAAGGGAATTTAAAAGCAAAATCACCTGGGCCCAAGATGTTTAATTACTTCCTAGAACATTCTAGAAAAATCCACTTTGGCTTAAGTATGAATTAAGCATGATCAGGTGACTATAATATAATGCACAAATCCAAATAGAGTTCATGGAATACTCTATATAGTATCTTTTTGGATTTGAAAAATACATTGTCACAGAAAAAGAGATGAAATCTAGATTTCCTGGGTCAGAAAATATCTTAAGAGTCTGTTGCTTTTAGATGATGCCTTCTGCCTTTAGAGTAACGATTCACCTTTACATGAACACTTAAAATAATGGGCCTTGTAGAGGTTACTACAATCTAAATAGATCCTCCTTTCTAGGTTAATGTTTCTGCACAAGCAAATGGAGAAACACCTTTCTCAACATAACCAACAGATGTGAATTGGTTACCAATACATATCGAGGCTTAAAAGGACACCTTTTCCCTTCTGCAGAGTATTAATACAGTCATCCTCCCACCAGTCTTCTCAAGCATGAGTACGTTTTTACAGAAAATTGACAAATCCCTCTCTTCCCTCCCTCCTGTCCATTCCTTTCTCCTTCTCTCCCTCTACTATACAGACAGAGTTAAGGTACCATCATTCCTCCTTTCTGCACTAAAAGAACTATATATTTAGGTTTTCTGATTAAAAGAAACAAACAGATAAACATCAGAATGATATGTGCCAATCCAAGATGTTTTGATGCAAAAATGTTTCAAAGGGAGTCAAAGAGGGGGGGTCAAGATACTCTTTAAGAAATACTATTCCTACATTCCATTCTGCTTGTTCCACTCTTCTAAAGTAGACTTGTTTGTTCCAACTTCCCCAGATTTTGAAGTTTTACCCAGTTCTTGAAATCTGCTAATATTCTTGGTAAGGACCAAAGTGTTGGGTCTTCAAGAATGATAGTATACCATTTGCTCTATAACATTTGAAAATACATGTAGTGATGGGAATGGATGGCACAGCAACATTACAAGGTCACCCCAGGCTGCTGCTGCTGGTGGCACAGGTCATTTAACTGGTGGAAGCTGATGATTTAACCAATCATACTTTTCTTTAGTGCTGAGACTAAAAACAATTCTCACCTGGTTCAGTCAACAAGTTTAAAAAAAAAAAAGGCCAATGAGAATTCACTGAAATTGGAAAATGCAAAATGCTTCCTAGTCACAAAGTCTTTTCTGAACTTGATGTTTCCCAAGGTTAGCCTTCTGGGGTGCTAACAACATCAAAACACCATAGGAGTGATACAGGGTGGTGGGGGGACCAAGAGCAAAGACCTAATTAGCTCCACAGAAACACACCAGACAGGAAGAGAAGAATGTAAATCCTCAAGAAGCAGGCAAAACTACAGACATGAATCCTTTCTATCTAACTCAAATCCCTTAAAGCAGATATTTGGAATCACCCTGCAGAGACTGACAAGTTTCCCTGTGTGAAGTTGTTGCAATCCAGACAGTGATATAGGGGGTATAGCTCAGTGGTAGAGCATTTGACTACAGACAGTGATATATACGAAAGTTATCCAAAGGCATGAGATAACGTACAAAAACTCACAGAATGAGAACGTAAGGAGACATGGAGAGTCTGTCCTGGAGGAGACTGGGCGACAGCATAGTCTACAGGCCTGGAGCTGATATTTCTCTAGAATTCTCTCTTCTACCTCATTAAGCCAAATCTCTCCACAGTATTGTTTCCTGGACATGATCTATTTCAATGTCACTGTTCTCTTCTCCAGCTCCCTTCTCTCCTTCCTCATTTTCAGGCACAACATGATGGCTACGACTCACAGTATAAACCGAATACCTATCTGCGCATGTCCACTCCTACTCTTGGGATGAAGTGGGAGGTATTCAGGATTGTGCTCTGGCAGAGCCTGGGCTACTTGACTCCATACGTGTTGGATTTCATCACCCCGTGTCAGTGAAGGAAAGCAATAGCATCTCTGCAGTGAGACAAATAGTAGGGACTCTGGCCCAATATGGAAGAAAGTAATCTTCAGGATTTGAGGTGATTTATTTCAGGATTTGAGGTGATTTATTTCCTGAAAACAGGAACGAAGGGGACAAAATGAAACCCATGAGGATCTGCATTACCGATTGTAATCCCCAAGGCCACAATATCCTATGGACACTGGTAGCTCCAATGACACCAGGAAAAATAAATCTGTGCCCTCACATAATCGCCCTGTCCAAACCTTCTTTGCCAGAGCTTGCCGTCCCAGCCTTCTTCCCACCCAAACTCAATTATGACCTTCAGATCAGAGGCTTCTAACCATAGAGAGCCCCACTTACACCTCCCCCCACTTTGACCCTCATGCACAACTCTGGCCAGTTATCCAAGCCTTAGAGATATAAATTGATAATTCAGAAAAGAGTTTGCTTCCTCATGCATGTGTCTGTAGAACACACAGCAGCCCATCAAATGACCAAACATCACAAACCATGTGTCTCAACCTTCTTCTTCATGATCACCCCCCTCAAGAAGCTCTGTAGACATTTTCTTCCTCATCACACACCCCCATGAAATTTTAATACCATGGATATACTATATGTCTATTTATGTGATGTATACACATAAAAAGAATATAATTTCTTTTATCTACAAAGAACCAATTTTCACCCCCTTAGGGAAGATATAACCCCTGTTAAGAATGCATGATCTTGAAGCATGAAGCAATTAAAAATACTGTGCCAGAAGTATCTAATTCCTGTTTCCCTAATACTGCACTATACTAAGACTATAAATCACCCAAAACCACATCTTTTCTTTAGATCAATAATCTGTACTAAAGAGCTCCAATCAAGCCAAGTCTTAATCTCCTGAGAGTCTAAAACACAAATCATCTTCCTGTGGCACCTACTGCCTCTTCCTTCACCTGTCATAAGAAAGCCTACACAATTAGCGAGGGTCACCCTCGGGTTAATGCCAACCCCAAAGAAAGTTTCTTCCTTCCACCTTAACACATTTTAGTTAAATACTAAAACACAAACACAGTCAACCCATTTCCCCTTCCAGAAACTAGATAACTGTACTTACCTCTTGCCGTTTGAAGTTCTGGACGTATTCTTCAAACTGCTCATCTTTTGTCTCATCGGCTTTCCCAAGCTTCTGAAGGACCTAGATGGCAAATAAAACAGAACAGTTTGATTCAATGTCTTCAAGTAACAGGCAGAGCAAAGCTGCTGTTTTGCTCTTTTGAGGAGACATCAGTCAGCATAGCCAGTTTTTCTGCCCTGGAAACATCTAGGCTTGATGGCTTGGGGTTGATCAGTCTTGGATTTTAACCAAGTTCAGCAACCCACAGGCTAAGCAATGTAATGCTACATTGCCTTCATAGACTTACATATCTGCTTCCTCCAGGAGGCAGAGGCAAAGCTCTGTCTTGTCTTCTTGTCCAAAGCATCTGGTACAATGTTCAATGCATAACAGGTACACAGTTGTTTGTTAAACAGTAAACCAAGCAGGGCGCCTGGGTGGTTCAGTGGGTTAAAGCCTCTGCCTTTGGCCCAGGTCATGATCCCAGGGTCCTGGGATAGAGCTCCGCATCGGGCTCTCTGCTCAGCAGGGAGCCTGCTTCCTCCTCTCTCTGACTGCCTCTCTGCCTACTTGTAATCTCTGTCAAATAAGTAAATAAAATCTTTAAAAAAAAAAAACAAAAAAAAACAGTAAACCAAGGTCATGTCCCTGAAGAATTACCTACTTTATAGGGATGGTATTAGAATTAATGGAGACAGGTCCATGGCCAACTCTCCCCCACCACCCTCCAATATGCCTTTCAACTCCCTAAAAGCTCAAAGAGGCCCTGAATAGAGACTGGAAATTAGCAATCCAGAGCATTAGGGAATGCTATGTGGAGCTTATTCAAACTATGCTGGAAACCCTAGCAGACAGGAATGTGACCAATTACATTCTAGCCAAAAAAGCAGCCTCAGCAGAGATCACTGGAAAAATCATTATATATTATGGTACTGGGCAGGAGGTGTTCTGCCTTCCTAAAGCACAGGATGGGGTTCTAGGAGAAGGAGTTCTTCGAGAGAGAGCAGAAAGTTACTTGGGGACAGAGTAGAAGGATCCTGAGAGCCATAACTGGGTTCTCTATTCAATAGTCCCACATCTAGGTTCTAAAACACCAGGTCGTTTGAGAATTTTTAAAAACTCCATAAACACAGCCTTAATGAATTGAAAATTATTTATATGAAAATGTTGTCCTTAACTTTTGAAAAACTGTAACAACAAGATCATCTTAGAAGTGTGTTGTAAATGCAAGACACTATTACTGCTATTTTTGTTGTTACCATTGTGGTAAGAGAGAGAGGGCAAATCAAAATCGCACAGGCCACACCTGCTAGAGAAAGAAATTCAATGACATAGGGATGTTTGACCTTGTTCTACGATCTCCCCCCATCCACTCCTGTATTTTTTGTTCCAAAGTAAAAATAACTTTAAGAAGTCATTCAATAGCTTCTTTATTCTACCTTTTAAAAAAATTTTCATTTTGAAGCCAGGTCTCCCAAAGGACCTCTTGCCACACACATAAAGACTAAGAGTAGCGGGGGAGGTACCTAGCATTAACTATGCGACCTTCCCTCCTGATTCTTAACATTTACTATTTCGTCAATGTTTGGCTACTCTAGAGCAGATAAATCTTTGAGTAGTGGCAACACCGCATCTGTTGGTAGCAGTTCCCAAAAGCCAAGAAAAGCTGTCAATTTCTCCTGAGCAAGCAACCTCAACCCCACCACTTACCACACACTGCAAAGGCACTGCGATCTCAGGAGTGGCAGAAAAGAGAAAGATGTTTACAGAGCCTCCACTATGCACCTGAAACCTCAGAGAGTGATTTACATGTTATGTCTGTCTTTCATTCTCACAACACTCATAGTTGCTTCTTATTCTATCCATATAGCAAATGAGGAAATAAGACAGAGTAAGCAGCTTACCAGAGACCCTCTGGAAAATTCCCTTTTTGAGGCCTGGTACCCCTGTCCCCACCCACAAATAGCCTGTCCTTCTCGTGGGAAACAAGTGGGATTTACACATCCTGTCATTCTGATCTGAGATTCCTCACAATACTCTGAGAAAGACCCATCTTCAAGGGTGCATATCTACCACTGGGAAGGGGATTCTTCACAGACCCTTTGCTGAAAGTCTGTTATTTAAATTTTAAGTCATGACTCCTTGCATTTCATATTTCTAGAAATTGTTCATAAAATTAAAGTAGAAAAAAAGACCCAAAAAACTGCTCCTAGGTGTCAAGAGAGAACTATACTTGGATGACTCCATAAGCCTACAAGCCTACATTCTCTCTTCTAAAGACTGCAGTAAAGGACCCAGACCTCTGTGAGTTACAGCACACCCACATCTTGATGGCAGCAGCCAGAAGAGAGATGGGAAAGGCATGAGTCAGGGGCAGCAAAAGACATGGACTTTGCTAAGGACTTTCTCATGCTAGTCACTGTGACAGGGGATTCTACTGCTTCAGCTGATTCTCATGGAGCCTCCTCACTCCTATTTTAATTGCATCAACAGCATAAACTTACACGGACAAAAAGCTGGTGGGGGGGGGTGGATATTGGATGTATCCCACAATGAGAATCAGGATTCACAAAAAGACCTTTCTTCTGCAAGATGGTATTCAACGGAGATAAAATTTGGGTCAAAAATGTAAATTTTTGAATTTATGATATCAACATTTAACCAACATGAATAGAACAGATCCTAGGAATATGTCACTTTCCACCCTTTGGGAGAAATAAGGGATGACTTTCGCAGATACTCAATATGAGTCAACAAAGTGATGTTGCTGGAAAGCTCCTTAGGCCACATGAGAGCAAGTGGGAGAGCAGGGCTGCAGGCTTCCCTGCCATGGACAAGGTGGTGAGCACAGAGAGTCACAGCCAGCCTGGACCCAGCTAAAGGGAATCCTGAAAGCACACAGAACTGATTCCCTGAGGTAAGAGGAAATTTTGTTGTAACTAGAGATACTGCCAGAGAGAAAAGAAGAAGAAGAGAGTGCAGTTGTCTTCAAAGATTGAAGGGTAAAGAAGGTGATAAAAAAGGATCAGATTGTACCCTGAATGTGAATGGGCTAAATGCCCCTGTCAAAAGACACAGGGTATCAGAATGGATAAAAAAACAAAACCCATCTATATGTTGTCTCCAAGAAGACACCTCCAGATTTAAAGTGAGGGGGTGGAAAAGAATTTACCATGCTAATGGACAACAGAAGAAAGCAGGAGTGGCAATCCTTATATCAGATCAATTAGATTTTAAGCCAAAGACTATAATAAGAGATGAGGAAGGACACTATATCATACTCAAAGGGTCTGTCCAACAAGAAGATTTAACAATTTTAAATATCTATGCCCCCAACGTGGGAGCAGCCAACTATATAAACCAATTAATAACAAAATAAAAGAAACACATCAACAATAATACAATAATAGTAGGGGACTTTAACACTCCCCTCACTGAAATGGACAGGTCATCCAAGCAAAAGATCAACAAGGAAACAAAGGCCTTAAACGACACACTGGACCAGATGGACATCACAGATATATTCAGAATATTTCATCCCAAAGCAACAGAATACACATTCTTCTCTAGTGCACATGGAACATTCTCCAGAATAGATCACATCCTCAGTCCTAAATCAAGACTCAACCGGTATCAAAAGATTGGGATCATTCCCTGCATATTTTCAGACCACAATGCTCTAAAGCTAGAACTCAACCACAAGAGGAAGTTTGGAAAGAACCCAAATACATGGAGACTAAACAGTATCCTTCTAAAGAATGAATGGGTCAACCGGGAAATTAAAGAAGAATTGAAAAAAATCATGGAAACAAATGATAATGAAAATACAACGGTTCAAAATCTGTGGGACAGAACAAAGGCAGTCCTGAGAGGAAAATATATAGCGGTACAAGCCTTTCTCAAGAAACAAGAAAGGTCTCAGGTACACAACCTAACCCTACACCTAAAGGAGCTGGAGAAAGAACAAGAAAGAAACCCTAAGCCCAGCAGGAGAAGAGAAATCATAAAGATCAGAGCAGAAATCAATGAAATAGAAACCAAAAAAACAATAGAACAAATCAACGAAAGTAGGAGCTGGTTCTTTGAAAGAATTAATAAAATTGATAAACCCCTGGCCCAACTTATCAAAAAGAAAAGAGAAAGGACCCAAATAAATAAAATCATGAATGAAAGAGGAGAGATCACAACTAACACCAAAGAAATACAAACTATTATAAGAACATACTATGAGCAACTCTACGGCAATAAATTTGACAATCTGGAAGAAATGGATGCATTCCTAGAAACATATAAACTACCACAACTGAACCAGGAAGAAATAGAAAGCCTGAACAAACCCATAACCAGTAAGGAGATTGAAACAGTCATTAAAAATCTCCAAACAAACAAAAGCCCAGGGCCAGACGGCTTCCCAGGGGAATTCTACCAAACATTTAAAGAAGAACTAATTCCTATTCTCCTGAAACTGTTCCAAAAAATAGAAATGGAAGGAAAACTTCCAAACTCATTTGATGAGGACAGCATCACCTTGATCCCAAAACCAGACAAGGATCCCACCAAAAAAGAGAGCTATAGACCAATATCCTTGATGAACACAGATGCGAAAATACTCAACAAAATACTAGCCAATAGGATTCAACAGTACATTAAAAAGATTATTCACCATGACCAAGTGGGATTTATTCCAGGGCTGCAAGGTTGGTTCAACATCCGCAAATCAGTCAATGTGATACAACACATCAATAAAAGAAAGAACAAGAACCATATGATACTCTCAATAGATGCTGAAAAAGCATTTGACAAAGTACAGCATCCCTTCCTGATCAAAACTCTTCAAAGTGTAGGGATAGAGGGCACATACCTCAATATCATCAAAGCCATCTATGAAAAACCCACCGCAAATATCATTCTCAATGGAGAAAAACTGAAAGCTTTTCCGCTAAGGTCAGGAACACGGCAGGGATGTCCATTATCACCACTGCTATTCAACATAGTACTAGAGGTCCTAGCCTCAGCAATCAGACAACAAAAGGAAATTAAAGGCATCCAAATCGGCAAAGAAGAAGTCAAATTATCACTCTTCGCAGATGATATGATACTATATGTGGAAAACCCAAAAGACTCCACTCCAAAACTGCTAGAACTTATACAGGAATTCAGTAAAGTGTCAGGATATAAAATCAATGCACAGAAATCAGTTGCATTTCTCTACACCAACAGCAAGACAGAAGAAAGAGATATTAAGGAGTCAATCCCATTTACAATTGCATCCAAAACCATAAGATACTTAGGAATAAACCTAACCAAAGAGACACAGAATCTATACTCAGAAAACTATAAAGTACTCATGAAAGAAATTGAGGAAGACACAAAGAAATGGAAAAATGTTCCATGCTCCTGGATTGGAAGAATAAATATTGTGAAAATGTCTATGCTACCTAAAGCAATCTACACATTTAATGCAATTCCTATCAAAGTACCATCCATCTTTCTCAAAGAAATGGAACAAATAATGCTAAAATTTATATGGAACCAGAAAAGACCTCAAATAGCCAAAGGGATATTGAAAAAGAAAGCCAACGTTGGTGGCATCACAATTCCGGACCTCAAGCTCTATTACAAAGCTGTCATCATCAAGACAGCATGGTACTGGCACAAAAACAGACACATAGATCAATGGAACAGAATAGAGAGCCCAGAAATAGACCCTCAAATCTATGGTCAATTAATCTTCGACAAAGCAGGAAAGAATGTCCAATGGAAAAAAGACAGCCTCTTCAATAAATGGTGCTGGGAAAATTGGACAGCCACATGCAGAAAAATGAAATTGGACCATTTCCTTACACCACACACAAAAATAGACTCAAAATGGATGAAGGACCTCAATGTGCGAAAGGGATCCATCAAAATCCTTGAGGAGAACACGGGCAGCAACCTCTTCGACCTCTGCCGCAGCAACATCTTCCTAGGAACAACGCAAAAGGCAAGGGAAGCAAGGGAAAAAATGAACTATTGGGATTTCATCAAGATCAAAAGCTTTTGCACAGCAAAGGAAACAGTTAACAAAATCAAAAGACAACTGACAGAATGGGAGAAGATATTTGCAAACGACATATCAGATAAAGGACTAGTGTCCAGAATCTATAAAGAACTTAGCAAACTCAACACCCAAAGAACAAATAATCCAATCAAGAAATGGGCAGAGGACATGAACAGACATTTCTGCAAAGAAAACATCCAGATGGCCAACAGACACATGAAAAAGTGCTCCATATCACTCGGCATCAGGGAAATACAAATCAAAACCACAATGAGATATCACCTCACACCAGTCAGAATGGCTAAAATCAACAAGTCAGGAAATGACAGATGCTGGCGAGGATGCGGAGAAAGGGGAACCCTCCTACACTGTTGGTGGGAATGCAAGCTGGTGCAGCCACTCTGGAAAACAGCATGGAGGTTCCTCAAAATGTTGAAAATAGAACTGCCCTATGACCCAGCAATTGCACTATTGGGTATTTACCCTAAAGATACAAATGTAGTGATCCAAAGGGGCACATGCACCCGAAAGTTTATAGCAGCAATGTCCACAATAGCCAAACTATGGAAAGAACCTAGATGTCCATCAACAGATGAATGGATCAAGAAGATGTGGTATATATACACAATGGAATACTATGCAGCCATCAAAAGAAATGAAATCTTGCCATTTGCGACAACATGGATGGAACTAGAGCGTATCATGCTTAGCGAAATAAGTCAAGCAGAGAAAGACAACTATCATATGATCTCCCTGATATGAGGAAGTGGTGATGCAACATGGAGGCTTAAGTGGGTACGAGAAGAATAAATGAAAGAAGATGGGATTGGGAGGGAGACAAACCATAAGTGACTCTTAATCTCACAAAACAAACTGAGGGTTGCTGGGGGGAGGGGGTTTGGGAGAAGGGGGGGGATTATGGACATTGGGGAGGGTATGTGCTTTGGTGAGTGCTGTGAAGTGTGTAAACCTGGTGATTCACAGACCTGTACCCCTGGGGATAAAAATATATGTTTATAAAAAATAAAAAATTAAAAAAAAAAAAGGATCAGATTGTTCCATTAGAAACCAAGATTGAGGACTAGCATCAGTAGATAAAAGCTATATATAAAACATTTTGCACAAATCTATCAAAGTTTTCTCGAAACTAAATTGTTTGTTGGTAGAGGTAATAAGTTCACTGTCCTAGCCATTATCTAAGCGCTTGAAGCAATAGTTACAGGGACCAGAGAAGATGTATTCATCAAACAGGTGAACAAAATAAATATCTTCTAATTCAAATTTGAATTTTCATTTCAGATATCTTCTAATTCTCAAAGCCATAATAAATGTATCAGGTTTGAGTGTATCAACTTTATCATGTGTATCAAGTTTACCCTACAAAAGAACGCAAATCACCACGAAGGCAGAGAAGAAAGTCTATTCACTTCGACCTCTGGCAGAAGAGGACGTACTGGAGACTGCATGCCAACCTCCATGCACGGTGCCACAAGGAGGGGGGCGAATCTAGGGACAGGAGCCTGGTGGTGCCGAGGCACGAGGTGCAAGACGGGGAGCTGGTGGGGATAAGGCTGGTGTGGGAGGAAGATGGCAGATTACAGAGGGGATTAGTCTGCAAAACTAAAGACTGTAATTTTCTCCTATAGATGACAGTGAGCCAGTGAGGTGTTTCCCTAGAGGGGGACACCCGAATAAACCTGTGCACCTGGGTGGCAGTGATCAGGACAGATTAAGAGATGGTGGGACCAGTTAAGAGACTACAAATGCAATGTGACTGAGCCTGAACTAGGAGACAGATAGGACAGACCCTTAAGAAGTACTTACTGGCTTACGAGATGGACAAGGTAGGGACAGAGACCATGCAAGGATGACCTCACTGACAGCTGTTGGGACGTAAGTTGTGGTTAAGACGCCAGGGAGGGAAATGGTTCCGATGTGGGATTAGGAAAGTTAAGAACCAGAAACATGCATCAGGACTTTGGATGAAATTGAAGGCCCAGCTAGAAAACTCATTTCAGTGGTTTTGTCATTTTTCTCCAGCAGCCTCAAAACTGGGGGTAAAATTGATCTGCTACAGTAGAAGTACCTTAAGGCAACAAAAAATACCAAATCCTGGAACTGAGAGGATTAAGAATATCTTCTACCTTGTTTTCTGTCACCATATTTGACAGTGAGTTTCCAGCTTAAGTGGCCTCTCACATTTCCTATCCACTGGCCACCTCAAAAATATCAATTAAGCCTGATCGGTTTGGTACCTCTGATGTTACAGGACAATTACTATACATTCATGTATCTGATATTTACGTTCTGACAATGCAATAACATCTTCCACCTACAGGCAAAGGGCAGACAATTCTGTGCTCGTGCATTTTGCTTTAAGTCAATTTCATTTGCACTAACACTTTACTATTTTGAAATAATAAGATTTTGTTGTCACTTTCATTGCCGCTGTTTTCAAATGTAAAATTCCATTCTTTTTTTTTATTTTTTATTTTTTATAAACATATAATATATTTTTATCCCCAGTGGTACAGTAAACCTCAATTTTTTTTTAATTTTTTATTTTTTATAAACGTATATTTTTATCCCCAGGGTACAGGTCCGTGAATTGCCAGGTCCACACATCCCACAGCACTCACCAAAGCACACCCTCCTCCCAATGTCCATAACCCCACCCCCCTTCTCCCAACCCCCCTCCCCCCAGCAAAACTCAGTTTGTTTTGTGAGATTAAGAGTCACTTATGGTTTGTCCATAGTTTGGCTATTGTAAAATTCCATTCTAAGTTGAATAAGCTCTTTCAAACTGTCTTTCTGAAGGTGAGATTCTGAATCATCCCCATAAGTCTGGCTGCTTCATGCTCCCACCTCAGGCCTGAGGGTCAGAAGTTCTGATCTGGACCCCAGGAAACAAACCGAGGGTCTCAGAAAAGAGTGGGTGACCGGGTGACGGGTAGTGAGGAGGGCACGTGTTGTGATGAGCACTGGATGTTATACATAACTAATGAATCATTGAACACTATCATCAAAACTAATGTGACTACAGTGACTAACTAAACATAATAAAAAAGCAAAAGGAAAAAAGAAATTCTGATCTGATCACAAAAGACAGCATGGACCAGATGAATGAAAAATTAAATAGGAAGGAAAAGCAGGAATATGGTAGCTCAGAATATTTCCACTAATAAATCTTCTTGCAAGTGTCTCCTAAAGCAGTCTGTTCCCCAGCACAGTTTGCACAGGCTCCTCCAAACATGGGAATCTCACGTTCTTTTTTTAGAGTGATTTTCTAGAATTGTTCAATTAATTGTTATTTATTCATGAAATGTTAATTGTTCATGAAGTGGTCAAGTAAGGTCCCTAAAAATTCAGAACTCTTTGATTTGCGCAGTTTCCCCATACTGTAAATGTACTATTTCGATCAAGGTTCAAATCCTCATAGTCCAGAGCAAATAAGTACTAACTGACTGCTATAATAGGAAAGGAAGAATTGCCCTCTTTGCATATTTTTAAATTAGGAGTGGAATGCTATGTTGGTGGCTTTCAAAAAAAGGTAGCTGGCATTTTAACGCAAAGAAAAACTTCACTACCTTCCATTGCACATGGAAATGATGGGATGCAAAGGAGCTGGTACAAGGAAAGGATGAAGACCACAGGTACTTCAACAAGAATGGTTTAAAGAACTCTGCAGGATGGGCCACTGGGATTCCTGAGAAAGATTCAGGCTTTGGATGAGGGATCAGACTGGACAAACTTCTAAACCTGAGGGATTCATGCTTCCT
This sequence comes from Mustela nivalis, assembly GCF_964662115.1. Taxonomy (NCBI): domain Eukaryota; kingdom Metazoa; phylum Chordata; class Mammalia; order Carnivora; family Mustelidae; genus Mustela; species Mustela nivalis. The sequence goes on along the minus strand of NC_139031.1, from coordinate 103,761,626 downwards.
TATGTCAGACTCTAAAAGTCAATGAGAGAACTGCACAACATAGTCCTCTCCAAACAAGGAGGCACCCCTCTCTTCACATGCTCTGTATTGGAGGGGGTAGGGGAGGCGGGGGGGGGGGGGGCGGGAGGCAGGGGAGTGGGAGTGGGAGGCAGGGGAGGGGGAGGCAGGGGAGGGGGGAGGCAGGTGAGGGGGAGGCAGGCCAGGGGGAGGGGGAGGAGGAGGAGATAAAATTATGTATACATTATCCATTCACTCCACCAGTCAACTGCATGTGATGAGCAGGGTCTCCTCGTATCTGAATAAGACATGAAGAGTTCGTCTACCCCACCCCCCACCCCAGCCCATGTGCACATGATTAATTCACTTATCTGTCCAGACACTTACATGTCCATGTGCAAGTTCTGCCTCTGGAAGTTCCACCACCTGGAACTGGAAGGAAGCCATGAAAATGCAGGATAACCACCTGTGCTTTAGGGTTCTATGGGCAGGCACTGCACTGTGTGCCAAACTTCTGGATCCTAGACCTTTCACCTCCTTCTGACTGTGTTTCAAAGACTTGAAGAAGTAGCTTTAAGGTGGCCTAACTTGAAAGGAAGAAGATGAATCATCCTTTGGTGTGGTTCATGTACCAGTCAAGATCCTGCACTTTACCCTCTATCTGGCCCTTTCCAGATTTATGTCTGTGTCATCATGGCATCTACCCCTTGCTCTGGCAGTTTTCAGTAATACATTAGCCATCGTGGCCTCTAAGCCTTTCAGAGGCTGGCAGGGGCCTTCCTCTAATTCTGGGAAACATTGTTGGGGAGGTAAGCAAAAATAGGTGAGAGAGGGGATGTTCCCAGCCTTCTGTCCATTTGAGTGAATGTCAGACTTAAAAAGTTTGAGGATAACATATGGTAGAGAGAAAGTACAAATCTCACACAGGAGCAGGTTTATGCTAGGTGTGACAGAACCAACTGAGAATTAGAATGCAGTGGAGGGAAAAAAGTTCTGGAGCCTAGGAGGGAAAAAGAGGTAAGTGAGAAGGGCCCCCAGAATGCAGATACAGTAAGCAGCAGCCAAGCTCTTTTCAGTCATGCATTGACCTGGTCAGGTATCATATCATGCTCCTGATGTCTGTTCTCCTCTCTACTTCGCAACATTGAAAGCTCGGGACATCTTAGTTCTCCAAACTAAAAAAATAATTCTTGGTTGAAAAAAAAAGCTTGAGGACTACTGATCAAGGAAAGATGAATGGATTCTGGCCCCTGGCATCCAAGGCCCTTCTCTTCTCAAAGTGCCTGTTCTCTCCCTCTGGGTTAGCCTCCATGTCTCTTAAGGTACATTTCTAGGAATCCAGATACTTCCAGTACCCAAAAGAGAACACAGCATTTACACCAAAATTCAGCAACATAGAATTGTACTAAAGCCCTCAAGTCACCTTGACCCTCTGAGAGAGACTAGATTTTTCCTCTTCAACGGCAACCCCAACCCCATCAAGGATATGCCAATAGTGCACGGGGTAATACAAAACTCTCCAACCACATTACATCATTTAAATTAATCCTCCTGCTCCTTATCCAGAGGAAGATATTCCTCCATTTACCCCTGTCCATGGGTCAGTAGACCCATGTCTACTGAAATGGTGGCGAACCACCCACAGAAAAGCTGCTAAAATGCATGTGGTTAGGGGAGGCCAGGGAGGGCTCTACACCCAGGCTGTACTCCAGGGAGCAATTCTCTTCCTGATCCCTTTATACACACTCCTCAGACAGTCTTGGTGACCCCAGTTATCCACTGGACCAGCAGAAGATGAATCAGCAACGTGAAAACACAGACCTACACTACAAACACGAAAGACGTTAGCTTAGGTAGAACAAAGAATTCACAAAGCTCTACCCAGGAGTTCAGGATTTCAGTTAGGGCTGAAATAAACTGCCCAAGAGGGGCTGGCTTTTGGTGACGAAGGGTATGAAACCAATGAAAAGGAGTACAGAGAAGAAAGAAAGGAAATGTGCTGGTTTCTCCTCCTTTTGTGAAAATGCCCCACCCTAATAGCTCTGTAATTCCCTAATATATAAGCTATTATCTATGGAAATTTAAAATATACCAAATTTCTATACGCATTATATCTAAAAATGAATCTTATCTTTCCAACAATCTTATGAGTTAGGTTACGATGTTTATCTTCACGTTACCAACGAGAACAGTGAAATTTGGAGTAACTGGCCAGTGACAAAGCTGGCATATAACTGAGTCAGGATTCCAGGCAGACACGCTGATTCAAGTCTACTTCTCACCACTAGGCGATAATGCCCTAAAGACAGCAACAGGGGAAAGAAACATGGCCTGGTGGCCACATTCTTCCCTGGAGAGCTAAGACATTCTCCTCCACTCCCTCTGACTGTATCACATTGTCAGGAATGCTCATACAATAACAGCTAGGTCCATACTTTTGCTAAACAAAAGCCATCTGAAATAATCTCAATCCAAAATAGGTTATTACATTTACTCATAGACTGTGAGCGACATCCACAGGTTGTATAAAATGCCTTCCTCCATTCTATCCTCACGTAGGCAGAAACCATCCAATTTGCTTCTGACTAGCAAAAGGCCTGGGACGACATTACCTCCTTGTAAGATCAGGGCACAGAGTCACTCACTGAAGCGGAGGTGGTAGAGAAAAACAAGATGAAACCACCTCACTGGATTCCACAGATGCCAAGACAAGATCCTTCCATTAGGACAAGTGACAAGCTCCAAGAAAGAGACAATCCAGATAACCCAGGTCCTCTCCGACACCTCTTCCGACACTTCAGCACTAAAGGTCTCACTCCTGACACCACTCTCCTTCATGAGTTCCTTGCAGCCCATAATCCTGGCATCACAAAACATAGTTACCCCCAAGTGCTGCCAACTTCTTTCTCGTGCTGTCAACAAAGCTTACATGCCCTAGTGGAGTGGTAACCATTAAAAATCATAGGAAAGATTTTTGGAAGTTTTGTTCTACCTTATCAACAATCTTTCTCCTAAATTTCAAGAGGTAACTTCAAGGGTTGAGATGCGCAAATTCAGGGACAGCTGAGAAAAACTGTGTTGAGGCCCTGGACTAAAATCATTGGTAATGGATGGGAATGAGAGCCCTGTCTCTTTGTGGGAATTTGAAATAATTGCTTCTCTGCTTTGTATACCATGTGAATGAGGCCTACTCTCAGAATAAGAATTCCTGCTCCCTTTGTATCCAATAGGGATGTTCTAAATTTATGTGTTCTAAATCTACATAGGCTGGGGTTTGGTTTTCAGCTACCCTTCTGACTCACCCTGTTCTTTCTAAGGTGGTATTTCCCAAAGAGTATTCCATGTGACATAATCTCAGAAATCTCCATTTTAAAAAATTAAAAAAAAAATTCAAGGTTAAATCCATCAGAAAAATACCAAGTATTATATATCCCTCTATAGAATATCAAACAATATAGTTAAAGGTTAAAAAAGGGAAAATCATAGTGCCCATAAAAACACAACATGAACACCTGTCAAAGATTAATTTTTAACTCAGTATTTAATGAGAAAACTGCTAAGATGTTACCAGTTCCAGGAAAAAATTCAAAGAAATGACATATAGAGGCAATAAGGAATGCTGAATGAATATTAAATACACTGGACAACAGTCAACTGCACCTCTCTAACACAATCCTAAACCTTTCATAATTTTCCAGTATAAGCATATTTAAGTCTCCAAGAAGTAATGCAATTTTAAAAACTCTGCATTTAACATTATTCAACCCTGTGTTTCCCACATATACTTGTTAACCTCTTAGGTTACTATTTACTGGAGCACAATTTGGGTAAGTTTCTTCTCTCCTCATCATATGGGCGTCTCTGATCTTTACTACAAAAACAGGTGAGGAATTACATATGAATATAAAATCCCTTGATTATTTGTAGGGAGGTTCTCCTTAACTGTACCAGCCTGCTCCTAAGAGAAAATAATCAAATGTAAAAGAGGAAGGAATTCAGTTGGTGGAAGGGAAGTAATTCTTGATTGATTTGCTCAGATATAAGCTCTACTAGCATGTGAATTCTCTGGCTTTGGAAAAGTTGTAGAATAAAAGAGAGCTAATACGGTGGGTAGAAATGGGGCAGGTTCACCCCCAGCCCCTTCCCTTGGAGTCTGTCCTGGGCAAGGCTCTTCATCTTTCTGTGGTCACCTTCACATCTGTAAATTAAGGATACTACTCACACCTAACTCAGATGGTTTGCAAATTAAATGGTAAGATACACGTAAAACTTTTATTTCTAGCAATAAAGGCTTAAGAATGTTACCTATCAGAATCACTGACCTCCTAACACATGATACTGGACAATCTTGAAGGACCGAGAGTAGGGGCCTATGGATGACTCCTGAGGCACACATCGATCTTGAGATCTGAGGATTCTACAGCTGTTCCCTAGAGATAACCTTCCCTTTGTCTGATGAAGATACACATAAAGGAACAATTACAGCAACACAGAGTCTCTTCAAATAAGACTTGAAAAGTGAGTAACATGTAGATGGACTGTGGGTCTCCCTTGAGGAGAGCAAAGATAACCCTGGCCTCTTCTGAGGCAAGGGGCCCTCTATCTAGGTCCATAGATAGATTCCATGGTGTCCATGGATGACAGGAAATTATATGTCTGATATAGTTTGAATGTGTCTTTTATTCAAAGTGGTTCATGGCTTCCATCAGATGAAGCAATTCCAAGATGGGCACAGTGGAAAGAAAATAAGGACACAAATCAAATCAAACAGGACCTCACTTGATCACCTATGAAATCTGGGTGACCTCTGCAAAATTCTAAACGTCATTAAGCTTCTGTTTCCCCATCATTAGAATAGGGAGCAGACCAGATCTGGGAAGATTAAATGAGAACATGAGTAAAGAGCCTAATTTGATGCCTGACTCCAAAAGATGCTTTTTAGTAAGGGTTCATTCTTTTTCTTCTCTTTCATTTAACATCTTCATCTTAAATTGCAATGGTTAGAAGCTGACAGGGAGCGTGGATTTCATGCAATCTAACTTGCCCATCCAACAAATGAGAGTCTGAGAGAAGTATACTGCCAAGGTCACAAATTCAGTCTTCTACAATATAGAGGAATCTTTCACGGCTAATGGGACACTGTGAAGACTATGAAACCATCTTCACTGAGAGCATGGTTTGCTGGAAATTCTCTTTCTTCAGCTCAGTAAATGCTTTTTGGGCAATTCTCCAACTCTAAGAAACACACATATGTCAGCAACATTGCCAAGGCAACCAAGAGTAGCCTAGAGTAGATGTCTAAATTCCTAGAAACCGTCTTTATTAGCAACTTCCCCATATTACTGAAGCATCTGAGGAGTTTGAGAGTGGCAAGAAATGGAATTCTTCCATGTGACTCTCGTTCAAACCGGAAGACCAAATGCCATCATCAGATCTGCTAATGGATCTCCTAAATCAAGAAAACCTGTGCCTAGGAACTGAGGGTGGAACTGGGCTAATACCAAGAGCAGCTAGCTCTTTTTAGGTTTTATTTTCAAGACTAAACATTATTTAAAATTGTAGCATTTTGTTATTGTTGTTAGAAACAATAGTATGACCAGAATCCTCGTACTGGAATTTTCATTGCAGTCCTACCTGGGGTCACTGAGTGACATCAAAAAGGCTATTCATTCTCTCAAGCAAACTCACTTCCTTTTTAATTAAATGATGACTTTTGGTAACTTGCCTTTTCCTTACTTGCAAATACACTGTGAAAGAAGAAAAAGAGAGAGGCTGTTGAGTACTTAGAGAATGTCTCAAAACATGTTCTTCATGATCACAGATTGGAGTGCCACCAAAATACTGCAGGTTTTTAAAGGTCCCCCAAAGCCATGCAGTACACCCCAAACGCCAGGCTCACCATCACCAAGTATTTGGGATGCATCCAACAGGATATGCAGCCAGTAGAGGATTTCACTGGTGGTTCTGCCTTTAATGTTTATTGCTCCAAAAGTATCAATAATTTGATGCTTAAAACCTAGATTTCATATAGATTATAGGTTTGAGTGGAATTTTTAAAAAAAAAAAAAAAAGGAGATTGCTAATAGACTGAAAACCAAACATCCTTTCTCCAGAAATGAGTCCTAACATAGGACTGGACACGGTGTTTTCAGTTCAGTTTGTTCCTGTGGTTGTTTTCTAAAGATCTGTGCTCAAGAAGGAACTCTGAGTGCCTTCATAACCTTTCTCTAAAGAGCACTGGAACAGAGGGACAACGTAAGGTACTGAGGGCCCTCGGGTGAGAAAGAGGCTGCTCCCTCGGCCTGCCTACAACCTGCCTGTGTCAGAGCACAGCCTCCTGCTCCCGGCCTCTCAGAGCTGAAAATACTTCTCAACAGAGAAAATACAATCACCACAAGCAAGGAAATTATGAACAAACAAACAAAGAAGAAAAGTGAATCATGTAGAACTAATAATTTTTGCATGTATTTCTTTATTTTCATTTTATGCATTGATTCTCAGTTTTCTGTAGCCATTTTTAATGGCTTATCAGCCTAAAGGAAATGTACCAAGGAAGAGAAAGTACGAAGCACAGTTTTGTAGAAAGCCTGCTCTTCAGATTTAATTTGGCATTTCCTGAGCCAGAATTACCTTGTTCTTATGGTTAACGTGGGTATTTTATGATGTGGAATATAAACTTTGTAGAAGTTTTTTAAAATCACACTGAGACTATGCTTTGGCTTGTATCACCAGACTCTTACATGCCATTTAGGCTATCTTAGGGCAATGTTTTTAGAAACAGTATGGTGAGTGAGAATTATTATATGACAGGATGGGTGGGGAGAACACCACAGTCTTTTGGAGACCCTGATATTCATAGAAGACTTGCATCGGTGAAATATGCTTCTGGAATAGCCTTTCACTAGCTGTTCACACCATCAGTAAAGATAGCACCCACCCCACCGCCATCCACAGTTTAATCTTCCGCAATTTCAGTTACCAGAGGCCAGCCACAGTCTAGACGACGATCTTTCTTGGACATGCTGTCGGAAGGTCAGTTGTAGCCTAATGCTACGTCACAACGCCTACGTCGTTCCCCTCCCTTCATCTTGTCCCATAGGCATTCTATCACCCACATCACCACAAGAAGGGGGAGAACAGCACGATACTTTGTGAAAGAAAGACTGCATTCATATAACTTTTCTTATAGTTTACTATTATAATTGTTCTATTTTATTATGTTATTGCAGTAAGTCTTCTGCTGTGACTAATTTATAAATAAAACTTTATCAAAGGTATGTATGAATAAGGAAGAAAATAATATATACAGGGTTTGTATTATCCATGGTTTCAGGCATCCCCTGGCATTGGGGACAGTGACGGGGAGTCAGGGGAATGACTGTACTTGCAGACACTTCTTCTGTGATGCATACTCTGCATTTACCCATCCTGGTGCACACTCTGCCCTTGTCACCCTGCTCAGCGCTCTAGAAACTGGATCTGCAGGGGCTGCCTCCTGCCCTGGCCCTCTGGCTTCTATCTGGGGCCAACCAAGGGGAAGCCCCAGCAGGAGATGGGTGGGAGAAGGGACAGGCTGGGGCACAAGTTCCCTGACTCTTTGTCAACCACCCACTGGTGCAGTGGCTTCAATGGTGGTCTCTCCAACAATTACATCTCCTTTCTCTGAGTTTTCATAGTGGCTTCCTCCTCTTCTACTTCAGGCCAGGAAGTAAGACATCACCAACACCCCATTGCCGTTGGGACCAAGGACTTTCCATCCCCTTGTCCCCTGCCCATTTCCCTTAACTCTCTCCACAGAGCATCCTGGAATAGAATTTGCATCTCAAAATTTCTAGCTTAAAATCGCCCAGTATCCTGAAACCTCTCAACGGGGAAAAATAATGAATTCAACAATCCAACACTCTTCTAAAAAAGTAGCACTGTGTGTCACCCCATAGGAATGATCTAAAAACAAACCAGTACAATTCATCCTACCAGAAATAATGTGCACAATAAGCAAGTCTAAGTATACTAAGCCCACAACAATGGGGTTTTGCCAACGACAAACTTTCCAGGAACATAAGCTCTATAGTTGCCAAAGGATAATTATCATTAAAAAGTGTTTAGTAGGATGTTTTCAGCCTTCAACTGAATGCATCTCAAAAGGCAGAAGTTGTTTTTTCCTTTTAAGAGGTTGTAGGACTTTTAAACCAGGAGTTGTCACAATACTGTTTCATCAATGTTGTTTTAAGATGTCCATATTTCCTCCATTGAGAATTTCAGATATTCACAACCAAATCCTAGCAGGCTTTTTTGAAGAAACTAATTCTAAAATTAATCTGGAAATGTAAAAGACACAGAATAACCAAAACAATTTTGAGAAAAGGAGAATTTTTTTAAAAAGGATGCTACATCCCACACCAAAGCTCTTGAGAGATATTAAGACAAACTTCCAGAATAGAAAAACTAAAAATGGGATGGCTGATTTCTGTCCTACAGAAATGGTTGTTTCATTCAAAATCCTCGACCTTAGTACCTTAGTGCCTAGTAAATCTTGTCCACAGTGACAGAAAACAATGACTACAAACAACTAGTTCATAAGCCTTATCCCACATGCATCAAGCAATCAAGTCTTAAGGGAGGGTCTCGTGTGTAGAGCCCAGAAGCTACAAGATAGAATCCAACACAGAAAGAAAGGAGGACTGTGTTTTTGGAAACATAACTGGCCATGTTTCTAGGATAAAACCACTCCCCACAGAATGTACATTCATGAGATAATCCTTTAGATTCACAGAAGACACTGGTTTGGTTCCATACTTTATTATATGCAGTATTTTAGAAGTATTTCTCTGCCTTCTTTTTTAAAAGATTCAGAGATGAGTTTGCTTTCTAAAACGTTGGTTCTTTTCCTTCTGCTCCTGGGTGTACCAGTTAGAGCCATAATATATAATACTTGACATCTGATTAGTCAGAAAACAGAAAGAATACTGTAGTCTGACCAATATCAATGTCAGGTTAACTGAAAGGAGGAACCCAAAAACACTTTCAAATCTTATTGCATTGCTTCCAAGAATTAGTCATCTTAATGAATGTATTAAGCAATAGGTAAACGGATTCCTTATTTGGAGTCCTTTCATCCTACTTACATTTCCTTCTCTCAAAACTTGCCACTCAAAGTGGATCTTCACACTGCAGCATCAACCTCACCCAGCAATTTGCTAAAAATCAGAATCTGGGCTTATCCAAGATCCAATGAATTGGAATCTGCACTTTCACAACATCCCCAGGCAATCCATCTGCACATTCAAGGAGGTCTGCTCTAAAAATTACAAACTCAGTGTCAAATCCCACAGGTAAATAAAAGAATCTAAGTCATTATTCTGAGCATTTGTTGTAGATGCAGAAAAAGAATTCAAGATCAGCAGACTGGAGATATTATGGTCACAGGATACATACTGACATCTGGTTATTAAAGCGAACACACTCTTTTAAAAGAGATGACTAAAAAATTTCCAAATGGTGAAATGTTCTGGACAGCTGACTAGGTTCTGGCTGCAATTCAATCTGCATTTTCATGAACTCATCAGAATTAGATTTTTTTTTTTTTAAAGATTTTATTTATTTATTTGACAGAGAGAAATCACAAGTAGATGGAGAGGCAGGCAGAGAGAGAGAGAGGGAAGCAGGCTCTCTGCTGCTGAGCAGAGAGCCCGATGCGGGACTCGATCCCAGGACCCTGAGATCATGACCTGAGCCGAAGGCAGCGGCTTAACCCACTGAGCCACCCAGGCGCCCCACAGAATTAGATTTTTATAAAATGATTCTGCAAACCACTCCAGAGAAAATAGTCATCCCGATTAGTGACATTTTTGTCCACAATACGTGAATTAAACTTGAGTTTCTGGCTCAGTTACGTTCAACAGCTTCATATAAATGAAAGGGGAACATCCCTCAAGTTTTTCCTGGCCATCCGCCAAAATGATAAGCAATCACTGGCTTGCTCAAAACCCCTGATGGATTCTCTTGCCCTTTCAAGCAGAAACAACAACCGAAACCAGATGAGCAGCATCTGGTTTTGGATTTCAGAACCAAGGCTTCAAGCTCCTCGGGACTGTAGGCAGGGGATTTTAACATCAGAAAATCACAGCTGTGAAGAACAAATCCATTTCCATATAAATGTCCTATGATGATTTTCTACATAAAATAAGAAAGAGGCTTTAACTCAGTAGTTTGCATGCCACAGCACCGTTAACACTGAACGGATCTTTGCTTCCTCCTCCAAAACCTAATGAGTAACCAGAGGCCCATGCCTGCTAGGCCAGCCTCGGAAGATCCCCTACCAACACTGAAAGTACTCGCTGCCTCCTTTGCTCATAATTGTGGCAAAGGGGTGTCTTCTCTCCCTTCATTGCTTCTTTCCTTTTCCTTCTCATTCCTCACCTCTCACTGAGAGTTTGTAACAGACTTTGTCAGCATGAAGCACACACTTGAATTACACTGTGAAAAGTAGCCAGCAAGAGGAAGTTTCATTTTTCTAAAATTTTCCAAAAAATATGAAGGACCTGATTTTCTTCAAAGGATGCTGAGAACTCAAAAACACAAAATCCCCCTCCTCCCAATGAACCTAGGACCCTGGGGAAGAGTCAAAGTGATAGGGAAGAAAAGAAATGGGGTGGGGAGGGCAGGGACAGAGAGAGATGCAGAGCTACACATGCTACTTAGGCTGCTTATGAAATGTTATGCTACAAACTTAGGAAATGAGAAAAGTATAAAGAAATGTCTGTACCATACTCAGGTCTTGAGGTATGGTTGTAATCAACTTAAATGAGCTTTATTTGTGATTATGGACTGTACAGATGCACTCTTCTGGGCATTGAGGGCCAAATAGAAGGGTTACATAACCAGTTGGAAAGACAAATGATACCCTTCAACATACATTTAATAATAGCTCACTCTTGAAATGGTCCAGGAAACCAGATGACTTCATACGGCCTTATATGCCAAGTGCATTTGGAATCTCCAAGAGGGAGATGCAGAATGTAGTGCTGTCCAGAATTCTTCTGAGCAGAGAAACTTTTTGTTAAAAGAGTAGCTCGCAAGACTGACGCTCTACACCTGGACAAACTCTGAACCACACTGTAGAGTTCTAGACCTGGGCATCTCTGGAACCTCTCAAATAGCTTCTCAACCTGGATGATATCAGGGTCATCTGGCAGGCTTTTTTTTTTTTTTTTTAAGATTTTATTTATTTATTTGACAGACAGAGATCACAAGCAGGCAGAGAGAGAGGAGGAAGCAGGCTCCCTGCTGAGCAGAGAGCCCGATGCGGGGCTCGATCCCAGGACCCTGGGATCATGACCCAAGCCGAAGGTAGAGGCTTTAACCCATTGAGCCACCCAGGCACCCCTCTGGCAGGCTATCTTAAATTAATACCAAATTTACACAGCACCCAAAAGTGAACCAATCCAGGACATTATATGTCCTGGTTCAGATGGGTTTAAGCTCTATCACCCTGGATAGGTCACACAGATTCTGTAGGACTCCTTTCCCCAACTGTCTACTGCCTACAGACAGGGTCCTGAAGATCATTTGTTCCCCAGAAGCATCCCTATATTGTAATCCATCGTGTGTAACTTGGGTTACTGGGATCCAGATATCAGTATCATTAATTGACCTGTGTGAATAATTCAGTACAAAGCAGGTTCAAATAATGGGGTTCAGGGAAGTACTTGGTTCACACCTCAACTTGGCCAAGTTAGACTCCACTGGTTTCTCACCATTTAAAGGACTACTAATGAAATAAAACCATCTGTGTAACACATTCACAAGACCCTCCAGAGACCTAACCATCCGCTGGCCTCAAAGCCATGCTCTAGAGTTCTCTGCACCTGCTGCAACTGACCCAGTGGACTGAATCACCCAAGCTCCCGTGCATCTAACTCTTGAAGCCAATGGAAAGCAGCTGCAGCTGAGGAAAGAAAGGTCAGGCTCCACTCTGTCCCAACTCAGTTTTGCTTGTGGCAGGGCTCAGGTCCCCTCATCCCTGTAACTCCTATCTGCAGAACTCTCCTTTATAATTCCAGCTCTCACTGGGTCTCGTTGCCCATTTTCTTCCCTTGCCCGTTCAAACTAGCAGCGGTTAAAGCTACTTCCCATAGTATCAGCCTCTGGTGATACCTTTAACACTTCCCACACTTCTGCAATCAGTGCCTCTTGAACCATCGAGAGCTGAACTCTGCTTCCTGCCAGGCCCTGGTTGGTGGCATGAGCCCATCTGCGGCCCCAGTGATCCAACTATTCTGCTATGCCCATCCTGAACACATGGAGAGGGTGTAGTATTTGCAGTTGCAAAACACACACGCACATATATACATAGTCAGAGAACAAAACCGGGCTCTCAGAACAGGCTACTGAGGGTCCAAATGAAGCCTTTGTAATACACACGAGGAAGTGTGTATTTAAATATATATTAGATTAAGTCAAAGTTCTAAAACCCCAGTTGTAAAGCAAGCCTGTGTCCTAAATATTGACTCAGAGTAAGGCCCTTAAAAATCGTTGTCATGAGCTTTCCAATGGGGTCTTGAGTGCTGCCAGAATCTGATTTCTACAAAATAAAATTCCCAAACTCAAACTGATAGAAAATGGAACCTGATGGTTTTCAAAGGCAAAGCCCTTTGAATTAGAACCACATGCTTGGGGTCTCATCCACCAGCTCTGTGGACAGAAAGCAGGTTTCTGCTTTTGCTACAGAAGAGGCAGCCGGTCGTTAACCAGCTGTCAAGGATACGGAGCTTAGTGAAGTTACAGCCTTCAAAGACTCTGGATTCTCCCTCCAAAAGCAGCATTTCTCCTAACGTGCCAGAGGTGCTGGACCTTTCTGCAGCATCACCCCTATGACCGTACTCCTCCATTTCACCCACCTGGCCGGAAGTGGCTTCCTGAAACCAGGAAGATACCAAGAGCTATATTCCAGACATTTTCATGAAGCCTGATTTTACCCTTTTTTACTTTCGAAGCCCAAGGGGGAAGTTCGATTCCTGTCAGTGAAGATTTCCATTGGTCTCCTGTGTTTAGTAGAAAACAAAGTAAATCTGAGACTTAAGTACCACCCAGGACATCCTGTGCTTCCCCTCTATGCCATATACTGGCCTCAGAAAAATACAGTCACGTCCTCTAGAGGCCTAAAATAAATGAGCACTGTCGTGAGGGTCCTTCTGGAATACAGTTTGGCACCATCTATCAAAATCCCTAAAATATCTATATTCATTGACCCAGCAATTCTGCTTCTATGAATACACAGAGGAATAAATCAGAGATATTTCCAAAGATTTCTCTATGAGAATGCTCATTATAATTTTACTCACCATAGCAAAACATTAGAGACAACTTAAACACCCCAAAATAGAGAATTATGTTAAATATGTTACTGGCATTTCTATTTCTTACACTGTGGTGGGCTAGATATCTAGAACAACCTCCCACCCCAAATTTCCAGACAAAATATAATAAACTCTGTTTTCAAAGTGTTGCTGACCGTAGGAGAATTAAGTTAAATCAAAGAGGCCAGTAGGAATGGTCTGAGAGGCCTTAGCTCCAGAAGCAGACAGCTGCTCTGGCTGGACCAACTAAAGATAATCCTTAGCTGGTTCTAACCCAGGGTGGAGAGTCTACCAGGATACCCCAGGACTCCCCTCCCCAGCCCTGCCTAAGGCTGGGACCCCAAAGGACCAAGTTTGCAGTGTCACAGTGAATTAGAACTCTACCCATTCCCAGAAGAACATGTTTGACCTTGCTATTAAGAGGAAGTGGGAAGAAACGCAGTCCTTGAAATGGTGAGCCCTATCTGGTCTCACTGCATTCAAAACTCACAGCTCTATTATCTGCAGAGTCAAGGGGACAAAACCTCAAGCCAAGAATTTTATCTAAAGCGATCCTTCTGGAGTGCCTGGGTGGCCCATCGGTTAAACATCTGCCTTTAGCTCAGGTCATGATCTCAGGCTCCTGGGATCAAACACTACATCAGGCTTCTTGCTCAGCAGGATATTTGTTTCCCCCTCTCCTTCTACCCCTGTCCCCCCACTTCCTGCTCTTTCTTTCTCACTATGCTCTCTCTTTCAAATAAATAAATAAAATCTTTTTAAAAAAATAAATAAAGCAATCTTTGTTTGCTGGAGCCATGGTTCCTGGGCTTGATGGTGCTGGCAGGGGCCTGGCTGTGGCAGAAAAAAGTCTTCCTGGAGGAAATGAACTTCAACCCTGTCCTCAAAGAATTCCTGCAGGTTAAGTTCTAAGGACTATTACAGTAAAGAATATTATGCTAATGACTCTAGTACCAATTCCAATGTGTATATGTATGTGCTAGTGTGGGAGGGCAAGCAATTCTCCAGCTCCAGCTGGGTATTCCACAATTCAACTCAATTCTGACACTGTCTACCTGGAGGTAGTGTCAGATCCCACATGTTAAGGGTTCAGTCCCATAAGAATGCCCCCCCACACACACAAATCACAAGTCCAGATTGCCAACTGCACTTCTGACCCACTGGCTGTAGGTGGGAGGTTCCAACAACCCCCTTCTTGGGTTCAGAACTCAGAGAAATATTTCCCTTTCTAGATTATTGGTTCGTTGCCTCAGGAACAACCCGATGGAAGCGATGCACAGGGTAAGATGTCTGAGCTTCTGTACCCTCTCCAGGCACACCACTCATCCCAAGCCCCGATGTGTTCACCACCTCAGAAGCTCTTCGAACCTTGTTTTTTTTGGGTTCTCATAGAGGCTTCATCACATACTCATAACCGATTAAATAACTGGCCATTGCAGGGGTGGGACTGAAAGTTCACTCTAACTGGGTGGTTGGCTCTCCTGACCACCAGCCCCCACCCTTAGATGCCAACCAAGAGTCGCCTCATTAACATAACAAAAGACTTTGTTGCCCTAATGAAGAAATTCCTGAGGGTCTTCGGCACTCTGTGCTGGGAACTGGATAAGACCAAATATAATTTCTTATTATAATCACAATATCACATATACTTAATACTAAATACATGTTCAGAATTGTCAAAAACAGGGGGAAATATCCCAGTATTTTATTGTGTAAAAAAAGTTATAAGACAGCAAGATTATGATCCAGTATGTGTATGTGCACATACACTTGCACACACACACACACACGTACATATTCACACATAAAGGCTCTGTGGCATATATTAGCAGTAGCTAAAGGTTAGTGGAGAGATATTTATGGGGTTATTTTTTACTTCCGTCTTCATAATTTTCTAAAATGCACATATACTTTGGAAGTTAGGCCAAAGTCACTGAGCCAAACAACCTAGAAAAGAGCATTCCAACTTTTAAGAAAATGTTGGATCTAACTCTTGCCCTCCTTCGATTATCCTGAAGTAAAATACCATCAGAAGCACCGTGGAAGCATCATGAACTTCGACTTTGACTTTGACTATCATTAGAGAACAGCCGTATGCCAAACACAAGCCCCACCCCTCACACCAAGATTGAGGAAGACCTGAGAGGGCGCCTCCCTCTGTGTGAGGCAGTCTGGGAAGACCTTCAGGGGAGAAATGAGCCTGGAGAGTCATCTCGAAAGACACACAGAAGCTAGTCTCAGCAAAGAGCCCATATCACCTCCCTTCTTTTACCCCTTCCCTCTCTGCTCCCTGCTCTGCCCCGCCTCTCTTTATAGCAAATTTTCTTATTTTTTTATGCAGTGCTTGTTATCTGCTTCCCCCATTCCATTCACATTCCATAAGAAAAATCTTTTATCTTCTGGACTGCTGTATCTTCAGCATCTAGTACAGGGTCTAGCACATAATAAGCATGCAAACACTTCTTGAAAAAATAAATCAAAGACACAGAAGCAAGAAGCAAAAGTGTGAGAGTGAATAATGACACTCTTTGGTTCATGGCTGCTGGAGTGTGAGGCACACCTTGACCCAGGATGAGGCTGAAGGAGGCATGGGCCAGATGACAGAGGGTCTGTGCACCTCTATCCTTAGAATGATGCTGGCCTGTGGTGGAGCAAGGTAACCACATGGGAGGACCACAGTGCCCAGCTTGAGGGCTGGATGATAAGAAAGCATGAGACAACTGAGACGGCAAGGAAGAAAAATGTGGATGGAACCAAGATGTGGTAATAGACATGTCAATTCACTCCTTGTCCCATTAGTGAACGTCCCTGCTATTGCATACGGCACTCCCAGTCCTGGTACTCTTCCTGCAGCTTTCAGGGAGGCAGAACCTGCACAAGGCACTGCTCCAGTCTCCGGGGATACGAATGAAACCGGTGCTTTGCAGTTTAAGTTTTACTTTCAACTGGGGCGCCTGGGTGGCTCAGTCAGTTAAGTGTCCTACTCCTGATTTTGGCTCAGGTCATGATCTCAAGATCGTGAGATCGAACCCCAAGTTGGGCTCACACTGGGCAAGCCTGCTTAAGATACTCTCTCTCCCTCTCCCCTTCCCCTCCCACCCCCGTGTACGTCTAAACAAAATTTTTTTTTTAATCTTTAAAGTTTTACTCTTAATTGACTTAAAGCAAGACTAGATTACTGCTGCTTGTTTAGGGCAGACAGAGGAAGCAGACTATAACAGGAGGCCTATTTCTTTCCACAACAGGTGTTCCAACTGCCTCCTTCTAAACAGCCCCAGCTTAGGTAATGTTCCATAAGGCTCTGTACCTGCTTCTATGGATGAAATCTCTCTGACATACAAGTCACAAGATACTTGCTTAGCTTGTCTTCCAGAAGCTAAGAGGCTCACTTCCTTCCAATTCAGACCAGTTGAGAGCCTCAACCCTAGTTACTGGGTCTGCACAAATGTCAAATAGGTGAACTTCTGAGGACAAGGAGCCTGCAATCTCCACAGCCTGGCCCTATCAACGCTGCCATGTTTGAGCGTGCGACCTCTGAAGGAGCACAGTGAGCCACCGCTCCTGGGTAGACCAACACTTACCTCACCCTTTCTAGCTTCAAGTCACACTCCCTCCGCCTTTCCCCAAAAGCCCATCAAGATTCAAGACCTTATTTTCAGAGAAGTATTTTTGAGGTTTTCTTGTTTTTCAGTTTTTGTTTTTTTCCTTATTTCCTCATGCAGCTGTCCTGCAAATGAAACTTCCTTCTCTGCTGCAAACCTGGTCTCAGCATTTGGCCCTGCTGTGAGTGTGCATGGGGACACTCCTCTGGTTACACAGCCAGGGACAAGATGGACACACACCCTTCCTTTGTGGAATTTATTCTACTGTGTGTCAGTACAAAAGAAAACACAAAACAAAATTAGTTTCGGATGGCATTCAGTGCTACGAAGAAAAACAAAGGAAAGGAGAAAAGAGAAAGATTCATGAAACAATGAAGAGGTAAAAACCACAAGACAAGGTGACTAGCCAGCTGCCTGGAAAACCCTCAGAAGACTCCACACTGACTTAATTGCTGAGGCAAATCATGGACCTAATCATGGACCTTTTTGGAACCTTTCTAAGTGTAGATTCTAGAGAAGGCCATCTGAACAAGAACAAGAGAAAGGATTCCACAGCAAGAAACGCAAGGACCACAAGCAGCCAGGTGTGGTCGCTGATGGTTTGGGCGGGGATATGACACGAAGGGCTGTGCACCTGACAAACACGATAAATGCAGGTGGGGTACCATCTGGCCGAAACTGTTGACTGATCCTCCAGAGAGAGATCCCCACCTTAGACAGTTCAGTCCTGCAAGTAGGGACCTGCATCTTGGCCTGCTGAGAGAACAGAAAATTGCTTCTGGACCTAAAAAGTGGTCTCCCTCATCCAACCTCCCTCCGATTAAATCTGAGGAATCATCTCAAACACGTTGATTAATGCTATTTTTAGTCCTTGGGGAGGTGGAAAAAAAATAAATTTGCTGTGAAGGAGGGAAGAGGCTGGTGAGCCCATACTGGGCTGAGAAAGAAAGAATTTCATTTCAAAGCAATGTTTGTAGGTTAAGAGATAGGAAACATGTTATATAACAATTTTCACATCTTAAAAAAAGTTCCCTTAAAAAGGCATTGGTGAGTGATGGGTGTTAGTCCTGTGACACTCCACAGCCACTCTGGGCTCCAGTGACCCGAATATTACCCCCCTCCCCGGGGATGGGGGGTAAAAGATAGAAGAGGTAACAATGTTCACTGTTTTTGTAATCGGTACCTAGGTGGAAAACAGGCCTTCTGCATTAAGAGCTTCTGCTTTCTTCCACCGGAAGTCACTCCCCTCACTTTATTCAGGCAGCAACACACCAATGAGCAAACAGGAAGATGTAATGAAAGTATATAGATGCCGAATCCAAGAACAGTTTGTTACACGAAAAACTAGAATCACAGAAGACATGCCCTTCACCTGTTCTGTTGTCAAGATGTATAATTCATGCACTTTCCAGCCTCCTCGGGTTTCTGGTGGATACCAGAGACATGACTCGCCAGCTGCCCGCGCCCGGTCACCCAGCCCTCGGGCAAACCCAGCAGCCGTACCCCTGAACTCACATCAGGTCCCAGCCACATTCCTCCAGCTCCTCTCTCGACTATGACAACAGCAAATGGCAAAGCAGTCAACGTCCTGCTGAATTTCCGGCTCACCTGCAGAAGGTGAATATAGATGACAGACTAAGATGGCCCAACCTAATTTTGAGGCTTGCAGCAAGAGACAGTGGCATCTCCAGAATGTCCTGGAAGAAAGCCAGAGCTGTGGTTTCACCAGATGCACTGGGGAGCCAGGCATCCCAGCAGCATGCCAGGCGGCCTTCACTGACAGCTGGCTCGGGGCTCAGAAGGATTCAGGAGTCCCACCAAGAAGCAGCTAATGGGATTTCCATCCTGTCTCAGATGTGGGCCAGATGATAATGCTGTGCCCACAACCGTGCTGCGTGCTCCGTGTGACTCACCTTCACAAACACCCTCTAAGGCAGGTACTGTTATTAGCCCCATTTCAAAGTTGAGCAAACTGAGGCTTACAGGTATTGAATGAATGGCCCAGTGTCACACAGCCAGAAAGTGCTAGAGCCAGTACTAAAATCCCAGAACTCTGTCCTCTCATCAACCTCCTGTTCCACAATGCCGAGTTGCACATTATCTCAAGTCAACAGACCACGTGCTCTCGTGCCAGCTGACCGGCAAGGCATCTGTGCACGGGAGCTGACAGCCAGGCTCTCCTAACAAGGCCTTGGTGATGCTATTGTAAATCCACTTGAAACACAAAAGTAATTATTATAATAAAGTGTATGTCCACAGACAATTCTTGTTTCATACGGAATGCTGCTAATTGGAATTATGACAGAGGGCCCACAAAAATCTCTCCTTTTCCTGCATGCACACTACTTTGCAATGTTACCTTCCAACTATTCCTTCCCAGCAGGGGTTGGAGGCTGTGAGGCGCCCGCGTGGCTCAGTAAGTCAAGCCTCTGACCCCCAGTTTCAGCTCAGGTCATGATCGCAGTCTCTTGGGATCTGGCCTCGTGTCGGGCTCAGCAGAGCGTGTGCCTGTATTGCCCCCCCTCTTCCTCTGCCCCCCTCTTTCAAATAAACAAATACATATTTAGAAAAAGGAGGTGGGGGTGGTTTGTGACACCGCACCAGCTAGCTGGCTCAAGTGTTGAGACAGTGAGGCTCTGGCAGCTCTGCTCTGTGATCATGAGAGCAGTGTGGCTTGGCTGTGTGGCATCCCGTCAGCCAAGCCACACTGCTCAATAGGTTACATGTAGTCAAGAAGAGAACTTGTGGGTTAGTTTTGTCTTGTACTATTCATGGCCCACCTCAGTCCACTAGTGGTTCCTCATCCACTGGTGGCCTGGTCGTACAACAGAATCACCCGAGATGCTTCTAAAACACAGAGATTCTGATGTCATTGGTCTGGGGTAAGACAGCAGAGGGGCTATTTCATCCTCCAGAACCACACCGTGAGGGTTTGAATTCCAGCTCTGCCACTGACTAGCATACATACTCTTTTTACTGCTAATTCTCTCAAATTTAGGCAAAAGGAACACCTTAAAAGCTCATCCATTTGTTAAAGAAAGTCAACCCATTCATTAAGAAAAGCTGTCTTCAACGAAGAATCACTCTGTCCTTTTTGTAGCCCATTTTGATTTGCGCTACTGAGAGGCCCAACGGTCAAGACAATCCACAGGCAAGTGGTTAAGCTCATAGGGCAGGTGCGTGACTACCTCTGCTGAAGATCAATCCAAGTCATTCAAACACACCGGTGTCACCTTTCCTACATGGACATAAGTGTTTAATAATGAGCCACTATGTCTCCTTCCATCTCTGATAGCATGACCGTGGTCATCAGCACTCCACCTAAACAACCGCTGCCTGGTCCCTCTTGGGGGGCTAGACCATCTCGCCCTGTGGGAAGAGGCACGCACACAGCCCAAGAGGAGCCAGCACAGGGATCGTGATCAGTCATCAACTCAGTCAGGAAACAGTGATGTCAGTCACGCACCGAGTGCTGTGCCAGACACTGCACAACAGAAATTAAGCAAATGTGGGGGCTCTTGAGCCGCTCATCAAGCAGAGGAAAGCACGTAAATCTGCAGTGCCGAGGGAGTGGCACCTGTGTGAACCTGAAGGAAGGAGGAAGGCAGAACAACTCTGGTGCAGGTAGAGGAAGAAGGTGTTATAGACCAAACGTGCCCCCAAAATATAGGTTGTGGGTGGTGCCTTGGGTTGCTGATTAGAGTTAGAGGAGGTCAGGAGGGTGGAGCCCCATGATGGGATTAGTGCCCTTATAAAAAGAGGACAGACCGGAGCCCTCTCTCTTACAAGAGGAGGCAGGTTCCTTGAAGCCAGGAAGAGGGCCCTCCCTAGACAGCCAATCTGCCAGCACCTTGATCTTACACTTTCCAGCCTCCAGAACCAGGAGAAATAATTGTGTCTGTTGTCTGAGCCACTCCGACTATGGTATTCCGTTAGAGCGGCCCGAGCCAACGAATGCAGGAGGCTTTCCAGAGGGACAAATGTCAGGTGAGGGGCCACGTGGGCAAGAGCACAAGGAAGTTGGATAGATGGAAACAGAGAGGGACAGAAGAAGAAGAGAGTCATTCTATGGATGGAAAGACTGGAAAAGAAAGATGAAAAAGATCAGCAGGGCACGTAAGGAGCAGCTGGGCAATATAGAAGCAAAAAACGATCCTATTTTACCCTAAGCAAAACACACGGACACTTCCAACTCTTCCCAGCAAACCCTGAGATACAAAAAAAAAAAAAAAAGAAAGAAAGAAAGAAAAGGAAAAGCCGTCACTGCAGCAGACCCAGGTAGCTGTCCGACATGGTGAGGGTCGAGGCCGTGTTCACCACTCTGTGGTTTCCTTTTCTCATTAAATCAATTAATTTTAAAACACATCTTAAATTGAAGTGATGTCATTTACAGACTTAAGACAGCATCAGGATGGAATCAGTAGTTTGTAAATAACATTTATTATCACTTGTTGGTAGAGAAAGGAGAGGAAAGGAAAATGGAAGACACGTATGGGCCTCCCACACTGCTGATGTGACAGGAGACACGCAAAAGTCACACCCGTGACGGGGTCATTAAGGTTCACAGCCTTGACCTGGGAGGCAACAGTGGGCTTGTCGCAAATAGTAGAGGATCCATGATGCAGTTCAGAAAGAAGCAGAAGAGGAGAGGAGGATGGGAGAGGGGTGTGCAGCAAGGGGCGCAGGGATCTAGGGGAATGCGGAGAGGAACCAGGAGGATCTTTTATTTGTGATCTGCTTTTAAAAGAACACAGCAGCAGAAAGAATCAAACCAACAATGCAAAGGGGTATGTCTCCACACCTCTTCCCCCTCTTTCAAGGGAGCAAACTTCACTTGAAACAGAATGGAAAGCCATCATTAGTCTCTTGGAGCAGCTTCTTTGAGCACTTCTGTATTTTCTCCTTACTAAGCACAGCCACCAAGATCTGAATTCAACAGCAGTCCCTTCAGGTCAACTACCTCTGCATCCAACCAACTGTTAAGCACTTTATGTTTTCCTACTTGAACTAAAATGTATTTCCTGAAGAAAAGGCCTCAGAAGGCCTGTCATTATACATAGTAGACACTCATGAAATCTGGAATGATGCATGAATTAATGAGCAAATGAGTGACTGTAGGAATGGTTCACCAGTGGCCAGCTTGTAAATTACATACATAAATGCCCCAAAGTACCAACCAATCTCTCTCCCCCAGGGGAAGAGGTTTTCTAAATCTCTCTTCTTTCACCCATTTATTTCAAATGCTGTTTGAGAATTCAGTCGGCCAGACAGCAATAATAAACACATCATGATCAAATTATTTCATTTCATGGCATTTGGTAAGTCTCCAGGCCACACTTTTCCCAGGAGGCTATGTGTACTCCACAGGGGAAAATGGCCTGAGGGAGGAACTTTCCAAGTAGCAAGCACCCAACAGATCAAACAGCTAAGCTTTGAATCCAGAGATCTGACTCCCAGAGCCTGAACTTCTCAGGCAATGAGCTCTACAGTAAATACTTGTTGAATGAAAAATGTATGTAAATAAGTGATCTGCAACTCTGGAATACCTTGATGAAAGCAACATACAATACATGCATTTCTTTATGAATTATTATTTGAAAACAGTAAAAACAGACCCCAAATCATTAGAAATAAGTCTGATATGCTCTTACAGAATAAGTCTGAATGCTCTGTTACAGAAACCATGGTCAAGTCTTAAGAAAATAAAAATCTCTCACATCTCAGCAACAAGCAAAAAAACTATTAGCATCTAGCATATGTCCTTTCCTCCTCCCCACACTGCAATCACTTGTTTATTTTTTATATTACTGGAATCACATTTTTCTTAAAATTACATCTTGAGGATTTTATCACCTCACCACACAGTTTTCAAGCATCTATGTTTTAATCACTCCATGGTATTTTATCACCAAACAGACTGGTGTGATTGTTCTCATTTTGATCATGGTTACCTCCAATACTTTAGAATAATAATATTTTCAGAATATGCTTATCAACAGGTTTCATGTAGTTTGTAGATTGACTGGGATCAATCCCTACCTGTGACTGAGGTAAATTATCTCCCCAAATGTCAGTCAAATGCACTATCAGTGACATCGCTAAGGTTTAAATGTTGTCTAGTTCCAAAGGATTGGTCTAAGCTCCCACCATCTCCATTACCCAGGACTTCGGGTGGGTATGAAAGACAGAACCCCGACATACATCACAGAGTGATCAGGGATTAGGAACTCTATGGACTGGGGCTCGCTTCTCAGGTAATGGAGGCAGTGCAGGCCTATGAACATTCTGGAGCTGCAGGACAAAGCCTCCGAGTTTCTTTTTTTTTTTTTTAAAGATTTTATTTATTTATTTGTCAGAGAGAGAGCGAGCGAGAGCGAGCACAGGCAGACAGAGTGGCAGACAGAGTCAGAGGGAGAAGCAGGCCCCCTGCGGAGCAAGGAGCCTGATGTGGGACTCGATCCCGTGACGCTGGGATGATGACCTGAGCTGAAGGCAGCTGCTTAACAAACTGAGCCACCCAGGTGTCCCAAGCTTCCAAGTTTCTGAAGTGGTGGCCACGTGGCTTTGATAAGAGGGCTGCAGTCTAGAACAGAGTCCTGCAGAGGCAAGAAGAACAAGGACTTTGAGACTAAAGGGCTAATGCCCAAGGATGATGAAGGACAAGCTCTGTGCCAATGCCACGGCCAAGAACCAAGGATTGCACAAAATCTATTGGGAGGTGCTGGCATGAAAGAATCCCTCAGATCCTCAGATCACTAGAAAAAGGGAGATTCATCCCAGGGAAGGTAAGATTTTTTTCACATATGGCAGTTATAGATGAGACTTGTATTTAGTAAAAGCTTCTTTACTACCATTAACCTCCAAATAGCATTCTTAATTCAAAGGGGGTGGCTTTCACTAGAGACAATATAAACCAAGTATTAGAAAGGAGACATGCTATCATTTCTGCCAAGCGGCAGTTTAGTCCCAGCCTCTATTATATAATCAGAGTGAAACTAATATAAATGTTACGAGTCAACTACACCTCAACCACGATGACGACAGCAATGAGGTAAAGCTTCTTCTTCACTACGACAAAACAAAGAAAACCTAACGATTTGGGAAAATGCACCTTTGGGAAAAAGCACCTCATCCTCATGCTGTCAGGCTATAGAGGAGTCCAAGCTGTCTTGAAGCTCCTCAGTTTTAAGATACACAAAGGGCAGAGTTATTATGATAGAGCACTGCTACCTGCAAATCCTTCAGATCATATTCTGTGAGAACATCTGCCCATGCAGAATCATGCCATCATCAGCTGGATGTTACTAGCCCTCAGCCTTCCAGGCAGGAGAACTCTACATATTAGGTTTTTTGCAGTATTCAGAAAGAAAGATCTTAGGTTAATTTGTAAACCAGGAAATGGAGTTTCCATGCCGGCCCAAAGCCCATCAGAAGAAGAAAGAGGGGGTGGGAGAGGGGAGGGAGGGTGAGGAGGCAGAAGAAAGGAAGAAGGAAAGAGAAGAAGGGGAAGAAGAGGAAGAAAAAGAAAAAGAAGGAGGAGGAGGAAGGGGGTAGGAAGAGGGAGAAAGAGGAAGAAATGAGACTATTATGAGTCTCCTTTCCAACCTGTGCTGAAAATATTTATTGGGTCGGCGGTTCCGGGAATGCAGGAGGAACAATAGAAATGACCGCTGGGCTGTCATCTTCCAGCCCCTCCCCCACCTTCCTCAATCCTAGACTCTCCCCCCAAAAGGAACCTCGCCTGAGTGTGCCCACCCCCTCCTGGCACGACCTTCCTGGCTCCTCTTCTCCTGAGCCCTGAAACTTCGCTGGAGATGCCTTTAATAAATCTTGCCTTGCGCCCACCTTGCCTGGTGTTGTGTTTACCTCGCCTGCGAAACTTTACAATATTTATACAAAATTTTTGTGCCATTTCAGGAACCATTTCGGGAACAATCAATAATTAAACCTGCATTCTAATTTTGATAGCATCTAAAATTACTGGGGATACTATAACAGGTATAAAGGGGAATCCCTATGTATTCTATTACTTATACATTTACATATATTTCTACTATACAATATTTTGATCTAAGATTGGAATTGCCTCTAAAATCTTACAGATACATTAAACATGGTTCCAAATTAACCTTCCCAAGTATCTTTGTACTTCCTGAGATTTTAAGAGATACTGCCTTTAGGGGGGCCTGGGTGTCTCAGTTGGCTAAACCTCCAACTCTTGATTCTGACTCAGGTCATGATCTCAAGGTCATGAAGTCATGCCCTGCATTGTGTCAGGCTCCCTGCTCAGCAAAGTAAGTCAATTTAGGTAGCACATTTATATAACGTGTAATGGCTAACATGTAAAAAATCTTGCCTTTGGAAGTCTGGCTGCTCCATAATGGAGGAGTTAACAGCCCCTCAAATTCTGGAGCAAGTACGTTTTATCACGCATGGTTGCCTGAAAAGCTGGTTGAGAAACAAATGATGATGATGAAGCTGCATCATGACTTAATAGGAAGAGCTGCTGTGTTTAACTGCTCCTGCCTGCCACAAGCACAGTCACACACAGCGCCAGCGCAGCACCCAGGTCCAGGACCACGACCATGCCTAATAGCACCCAGTGCCCAGGGGGTTGAGTGCCAGGCATTGTGTTTGCATTAGGGTATGTGTGTGTGGCAGAGACTGATGGAAGAGAAGGAAGTCAGTGATTGGAGCCCTAGCACTGGAGGGACCATCAACATGTGCATAACTGCCAAGAACACCAGCAACTCTGTCATGTATGGAAAGCCCCCCCACCCCCACCCCAGGTGCAGTGAGGCAGGAGTGAGGAGTCTGGGCAGGCAGGGGGAGGGGGGGCTGTCAGAGTGCCAGCACTCTCACGAGTGCTTCTGCTGGGGTACAGACCCTTTATACCAGCAAGAGTCTGAGGTGGGCTAGCTTCTCAGGATGCTGCTCCAGAAGTCCCCTCAGCTGCAGGATTCTGTCTCCTGACCAGACTCAACTGCTACTAAAAAGTCTGCTAGTTCCCTCCTGGCTCACTGGAAAGCATTCACCTAAACCAATATTGGTTGTTTCTATACCTAAAAGCATCTCAGACATCTATGGAACAAAGCCAGAGACTAGCTACACTCACTACTGTCCAACAAATACTCCTTGGTCTCTTATCTGCTGCCTCCCATCTCTGTTTTTCACTTCTGCTCCCTTGTTTCCTTACACACTTACTCTGTCTCCTTCTCCCCTCTCACCCCCATGTGCAAACAGCCACTTAGTGCTCAGCCTCTGCGCCTGACATCACGACACTGTCATTGACTATTACTCCTGCTGCTACTATAACACAAACAGCAGTTTTAAGTCACCCCAACCACATGTCAGGTACAGTGCTAAGTGATTTACACATTATCTCATGTAATCCCCTACACTAGCACTGCCCAATAGAAATACAATGTGAAGATTATACATCTACTTTAATATTTGTTACCAGCCACATTAAAGAAATTAATCCACCTGATGGCTCAGTCAGTAGGAAATCTGTCTTTGGCTCAGGTCGAGATCCCAAGGTCCTGGGATCGAGCCCCGTGTTGGGCTCTCTGCTCATCAGGGATGATGATGACAATGTTTCTCCCTCTCCCTCTACCTGCCACTCTGCCTGTTTGTGTGCTCTCTCTGTCAAATAAATAAAATCTTTTTAAAAAAGAAATGGTTAAAATTATTTAAATAATATTTCTTTTAACCCAATATTTCTGAAGTATTGACATTTTAATATGTAATCCATATAAAAATTACTAATGAAGTATTTGTATTTTTCTGCCCTATTTTATACCATATTTTTATGCCCAATTTTGTGTTTTTTATACCAAATTTTCTAACTTACAGTGTACTTCAGTTCTACCAGCTGTATTTTAAATATTTAATAGCTACATGCAGCTAATGGCTACCATACTGGGCAGGACAGATCTAAACATTGATATGAGTGATATCAATGCCCTTACTATTAAGTTATACAGAAACACCCAAGGTCACACACCAGGGTGGAGAATGAGACTCAAATCCAGTTCTGTCCAAAAACAAAGCCCATGTTCTTAACGAGAATCTATACTGCCACGAGGAGACACAGGTCTTAAATTATACTACAAAATGATGATCCTCACCTATTCTGGCTGATAAAATCTGTATAATATGATCATTGAGAAATACTTTATGTTACCTAAAACAACAGTCTAAAACCCAGCAATGATTTTATGTATCAATACTCTCATTATAACATTATTGGTGAAAATAAAAAGAAAGGCCCCCAGATTGGTGAACCACCAAATAATTGTACAATGAAACACTATATACTTAAAAATTTTTAAATTATCATACACTAAAAAACTTCCAATGCTAGCTCACATTTTATTTTCTGAAGGTTTTTATTTATTCATTTGAGAGAGAGAGAGAGAGAAAAAGACAGCAAGAGAGCATCAATGGGGGAGGGAACAGAGGGAAAGGCAGACTCCATACTGAGCAGGGAGCCCAATGCGGGACTCCATCCGGGGACCTTGAGATCTTGACCACAGCTGAAGACAGACCCTTAACCAATCGAGCCACCAAGGTGCCTGCTTGCTAACATCTGAATATAAGTGGCCTAAGTTTATACATGTATTTTTATCTTTTTATGATACAAATACTGTATTCGTGAGCTAGTAATAAATACCAACTCACATGATATGAAAAACAGAACTACTTGAGGGAAGTACCTACCATTAGAACAAAGTACAGTTGAACGGAGAGTGCAGGGTGGGCCAAGTAACATAATAATAATGGTGGGGAGAGGGTCTCTTCCATTTTCTATTGGTCAGATAAGAATACAGAATAGCTTTTTTTTTTTTTTTAAAGGAATTAGCAGGGCAGTCAGAATTCAGAAAGGCTTGAGACGAAAAGCAAATTTGGGCTCAGGGGTCTGTCAGGAGAAGAGATATGAGTAGAGGAATCCCTGTGAGAGGCTGGTTACCCATGCCTCTCTGAGTGGACAAGGGGATAGAAAAGTTGCATATATGTGTCTTCTGAGGCATTCTTTGTTCTGTTTTTATTAATACAGAGAGGGAAGCAATTTTCATAAAAGAGAAAAACAAAATGTCCCAATTATATTACATTTGTAAGGCTGTAAGTTTCTTGGGAATAGATGACTGAAACAAATGAGTTACACTTCTCCAATCTAAATGGTAATTCTCTGTGACAGAACAAATTTTACATAACGCTGTGAGCAGTGCAAGTGGATGCTCAAGTAGACTCTGACACTGCAGCCTGCCTGGAAACTGCCCTGAGGAGTCCTGGAAATCAGAGGTCCTGGACTCCCAGCCAGTTGGTGAGGCTCCATTTCAACCCAAACAGCCCTTTCATGAAGAAAGCCTTCTCAGGGAAGAAACGGAGGATGACTTTTCTATTAAGTAATGCATTCCACATTAGCAACAAAAACGAGCTGGTGAGGCTGGTTTTATTATGCTGATCAGTGAGATCTAGATTATCACCCAGAATCCAGCCAGATCAACTGAGAGCTGATGTCTGTATGAGTCAGAGAAACAGAAACGGTTTTGCATATTTACTAGAGAGAAGATGGAGGAGCGGAGCCATCAAAGGGACACAGGAGCCATCAAAGTGACACAGCGAGGTACTACAAAGACTAGCAAGGGAAGTGGCTCTCACACCTGAGTGGGAGAGACAAAGAGAGGAAATGATGTCCTGATCAAGCCCCAGGGCCAAGGTCACCAGACAGAAGCTTCACCACATAGTAAGCCAGTCCACGGTGACACTGGACCCAGGAAGGACACACAGCTACAGCTGAAGAAGCCATCCCAGGGAATGCAAGGGGAAAACCCAGGTGGCTCCCTTCCCCCACTCTCTGACTTCCTACCAGTGCCTTCCACTGGCCAATACCAGCAAGAAGCCAACTGGGAGATCCTGGGAAATGTAGCCCACAGGGTCCAGCCCCTCCAACTCCGGCAGCCAAGGAAGGAGCTTTCCCTCTACCCCAGAGGAAGGCATCTGAGGACGAGCCAGCCCAGGACGCAGGTGGTCAATATCCCCATCCTCAACTCTGAAAAATCACTTCCCTGTCATCTCTTTCGCTGTGGTGCCAGAGGCCCACACAGAGAGAGTGAAATGCTGCATCACCATCAGTACCAGTACTAGATACATAACGCTGTCAAGATAGCTGCTTGTTCTGTTACCTTTTAAACACTGTGAGGAAAATTTTTTCTGCTGTTCTCAGTATCAAAACTGTACATCCCTTAGGTAATCAGGTAGATTTGGGCTTAGAGACAATGGATGGGGAAACTGCTCTCACTTCTTACTTATCAATCACAGCTGCACTGTGGCTGGACCTCAACCTCCCAACCCTAACTCTTCTTTCCTCCGATTTTTAAAATTTGCTGTTTTGCACTTTTCACATTACTGTAGGAAGGCTTAAATCATTTATGGAACAAGTAGGAAGGAAATATGTACATATAACACTCATAAGTGTATGTGCATAATTTTGAACACGAGCTAATGATAATATAACAGAACATAAATCAAGGCATGCACTTTGGTATTGTGCCTAATCAAATTTGAAACCTAACTCTTACCTCATCATTTGTCAACTATGTTCCAACCATATATTGTGGGTTTTATTTACTTTTTATAATTGTAAATATTCTTTGCTTTGTTGACCTATCCAATACAGACATTAACGTTGATGTAAATTTATTCGTCTTTTGTAGCTCCTTGCACTGATTGCATGCTTAAGGGAGGCTTTTCTAATTTTAAGATCAGATAAATATTAATTTCTATTTCTTCCTGGTTATCTTACGATTTCTTTAAATACAAATATATATAGGTCATAATAGTGGTAACAGTAGTGAACAATTACCCTAAGAGTCACAAACATAATAGCAGACATAATAAAAATAGGAAACAATTGTATGGACCCTGCTTTGTGCCAGATACTGTTCGAATTTATAGTTATAAATAGCAACTAATAAAGTAACACATTTAATTCTCACAAATACCTCCAAGGCAGCTACTATTATCAACCCCATATTACAGATGAGAAAAATGGATGCATACAGAAGTGAAGTAACTTGACCTAAGTCACACAACCAGTAAGTGGTAGCACCAGGATTTGAACCCAAGAAGACCAACCCTAGACTTGCTCAAACACGGTCTTACAGGGTCTCTGGATGGATCTGGATGGACAGTGGACCACAGGGATCTAAAGTTCTTTTGTTCCTGTTCCTTCCTCAGTAGCCCGCTAACAATCCTAGCAACATTAGTGAGTCATCCTTCTTTCCCAAAATTAGTCATGCCAACTTGATCATGTATATTCTTTTTTTTTTTTAAAGATTTTATTTATTTACTTGAGAGAGAGACAGTGAGAAAGAGCATGAACAAGGAGAAGGTCAGAGAGAGAAGCAGACTCCCCATGGAGCTGGGAGCCCGATGCGGACTCGATCCCGGGACTCCAGGATCATGACCTGAGCCGAAGGCAGTCGTCCAACCAACTGAGCCACCCAGGAGTCCCAGATCATGTATATTCTTATTTTCCTTGCTGACATCACAAATGTGTGAGACAATGGAGAAGAAACCATGCTGTGCTCTCTCATCACACACTCACGGATGTGGGTGAGGAAGACAACAGAGAAATGATTTCTAGAATCCCACAGCTGAAGGCTGGCAATAACTAGATCTCTCTCAAATGGTAGATCCTCAGGACACAAGTGAACACTCGTAACATCATCAAAGATCAGAACTGCAGCTCTCTCTCTCCTTAGGATTTCCACTAATTACAAGATTTATGTAACAGAAGAGAGACATACTCTCAGCAGCTGATGTTCTAATGGAACAAATAAAAATTGGTAAGTGGTTACCAACATTATCTTTAGGAAACAGGGCTATGGGTGAGTTTTGTATTCTGTTTTTCTTCTAGGCTTTCCAAATCTCTATAATTAGCACTCATATACTACTACTTAAACAATAAATCATCACTAAAACATTTGACGATGACTGAATAGTGTCAGTAAACTCAGATCCCAGGCTTCCTGTCACATCTTTCATCTGTGAACAAATGTGCTTTGGCCCTATTCTGTGTCGGCCCTCCAAAGGACACTGGGAATATAGGACCAAAAAATGTCTCATCCTCTCTGTAATAATTTGATTTTTTTAAAAAAAATATAGCCATGAGTATATCTCTTTTGAAAAATCTAATGGAAGCTAGGGATGAAGGAAGGGAGGGAAGGAGGGAGGAAACAAAATAAAAACTCCTGAATATTGAGCTCCACATCTCATGCTTATCATTTCTTTATTAGCTCCCCTAGTTCATCACTTCAGAGCAGAACTAACCCTTACACGTGATAGCCCTTCAAATGTTTGATTTAATATCCTCAAGATATTAAATTGTGACAATTTTCCATATAATGTATTACTTTTCTGTCTTCATTACTTTTTCTTGTTTTCATACTTACTCACTTGAGAATACCTGGAATGAACAATCCAGGGTTTTCCAGGAAATCATCCCGAGTGAGGATTAATGGCCAGACAATCATCATCATATTTATCAACTCAGAGACAAAAGGCAAAAGGATGGGGCATGGAGAGTTGCTCATTGTTCTTCCCCATTTGTATTTCTGAGAAAATGTTCAAGAATGGGACAGAAGCCCCAACCTCATCCCTGAGTGATCTCCACTTAAATCTCACCTGTGTCCAGCAGAAGGAAATCATGGGGTGCAGCCCCGTACACAGTTACAAACATGGACTCAGAGACGGGTTCTGCGCTCTGTCGTGTAATAGGGGCGTGACCTGGAGCAAGTCACCTAACCTCTCTGGAGTTAGTTTCCTCATCTATAAAATGGAAATGAGGGTGGCACCTGGCTGGTTCAGTCAGGTAAATGTCTAAATCTTGGTTTTGGTTCAGGTCATGATCTCGGGGTTTTGAGATCAAGCCCTGTGTCAGACTCCCCACATGGAGTTTGCTTATGATTCTCTCCCTCCCTCTCTTTCTCCCCCTCCACTCACACACTCTCAAAAAAAAGGGGGGGGGGAATGATAAAATCTACTTGAGAAGGTTATTTTGAGAAACCAAATGAAATATTATATATATATAAGGCCACAATCTACTCTCAATCTGAAAAGCTATTAGTATTATTCTTTCCTAAGGAAGATATGACGGGGTTCTTCCATTTTAGTCTCTTCTAGATTACACACAGATTATCTTTCCTAGAGTGTAAGGAATTTGGAAATACCTTTTTTATGGGCAGGAACAGGCAAAAGATATACTACTTCCAACAAAAAACTTCATTATAGCTTAAAAAAAAAAAAAGTCACTAAACACATGATCTCCAAAAACTCATTTCTGAAAACCTAAAGGAGCAAACAGAACGAGCCCCACAGTGGATGGGTGCACCACACCCTCCTGGCACAGCAAGCATTCAGGATGCAGGAAACAGAGACAAATCACCCCACTCCTGGGGCTTTCTCCTCCTCCCTGGACCTGTCAGCTATAGGGCTGCACATCAGCCCTCCTTTCTCCACAGGCAGATGCTAAGAAATAGATTCTACTGAAAGGACAGTCCTCCATTGCAAATTAATGCATTTACATTCCCATTTATGTTTCATTCCCTGGGAGCTTGATTAGCACAAGTCGACTGCAAAGAATTCTGAGATAGAGATCAAGTTCCCCGAAGGCAGAAACATCACTTTCTTCTTGTTTTTTCCTGAAAATCAACAACCACCCCAGTGTCTAATATACTGCAGAATGCTGAACAAATGAGAGGGAGAATGAGGGAAACAGCGGGAAAAAAACAAAGAGGTTAAGGAGAAAGGGAAGGATGAAGGGACAGAAGAAGGGAGAAAGCAGAAAATGTACGAGTTAATGAAGTTAATGAATGAATCAATGCCAGTGAGGCCTAGCCCTATAGCCCTCTCCTGGCAAATTCCAAGGGCTTAACATTGGAAAGAGGCACAATCACTGAGCCCCCTATGCAGATCTGCTAGGAATGACAAAAGACACAATACTCTGTGTCTAGTAATAGATGACAGAGATTGGGCTGAGATCACTTGCTGAGGCTGTGATGCAACCAGGGAGGCCCTATCTTCATATAGGTGATGCCCTTAAAGTAACCTTTAATTCTTTCCAAAAGAAAATCACACCCACTATTGCAAGTCATAAAGACATCAGAAATAACCCGGTGTGTCCTTACTCCTTCGAGGTCGTTCCACTGCCCACTGAGATGGCCGTCAATAAGTAAGCAAGAAGAGCCTTTGGCTTCTCTACGCTCCCCCCAGACAAAGTATAGGTGCAAATAAAAGCCCTCCCTGAGCAGGTAGCATTGCCAGATTTAGCAAACAAAACTACATGCAGTATTTGGAATATATTTACACTAAAAATATTTATAAAGATCCTTACTTTATAGAAGTTACATCTACCAATATTTATATTAGAATTTTAACCGCTAAATATTTTAAATATTTATGAAGCCACTTAAATAACAATAAACTCATCACATATCAATATAAATAACATAATATGATGTTTTATGGCTTTGGGGTTTTTTTTTTTTACAGTTTTACCAATCCCTTTACTGTCTGACTTAAAAGAAGACAGCTGTACTCTCACATCTACTTCCACGTTCAATCTATTGAGATACTAGATGGAAAACTCCACAGCACATTTGTAAAAGAATGAGAGTAATAAAAGCAAATCGTATCTTGGTGCAATTATGAAAATAATTTTGGCCTCACAAAGCCCCCCAAAACGTCTTGGGCTCTGCTGGAGTCCCTGGACCACAATCTGAAAAACACAACTGCACGACAACCAGAGAAAAAGGCAAAGACTGTGAGGTCGTGCTGGTGTCTACTACTGGTTTCTAGCTGGTGTACAGTGTGCAGTGACCCATGTGTCACAGTGTAGGACAGTGGGAGAGACAGAATTCCCATTTGTGTCCTGTCTCCAGGGCTCTCTCCCCCAAAAACTGGTTCCAACGGAAACATGGTCACGCCATCTTCACCAGCTGTTGGCTCTGCTTGCCCCTCCCAGCACCATTTTTCAGAAAACAGTCTCTCAAGCCTCAAAGTAGGAATAGTGACAACTGCACTTCCAAAACCACAATTCCTTAGTTGTTTCTTAGTCTAATAGACATCAAGCATAGGCTGTCTTCTCCTGGGTGGTGGCTACAGTTGTTGGGGTGAAAGACCCGCGGATCCCCTTACCCAAGAATCCAACACTGCCACTGGATGCAATCAGCAAGAGGTTCTTTATTGTTACGCAGGCGCCTGCGGGTGGTCAGCGCGCACCTGCGGGTGGTCAGCAGCTCCTGCTAGCTGAGCACACCTGGCTGGGGTGGTGCAGGATTTTTATAGACAGGTGCAAACAAGTTTTGGGTGGGGCGCAACTGATTGGTTGACAGTTAGAACTTTTGAAAAAGGCATACGTGAAGTTTGCTGATTGGCTTTGGGGACCCGCTCGCGCGAAGAGAGAGGCGGGAAGGGGGAACAAGAAGGGGGAAGGTAGGAATGCCATCATGGCGTCTTCTATTATTTCTATAAGCCAAGCAGTTACAGAAGGGCAAAAGAGCAATTAATCACGCAATTAATAACCTAATCTACGCCTAAAAGCCAGCGGTTCACAGAAAAGCAAACAAGCGGTTAGTTATCCTATCTATCTTCTAGGGGAGGGGGCTTTCTGGGGGAGGGGTCTTTCAGGGGCATACTGTCTTGACTAATGTTCAGTGATCAGATACTATGTGCTGAGATCTTAAGAGATAATGTGATAGCCTAAGATTTACCAAATACCAGAACGCTCCTTGTGATGAGGGAGCAGGAGGCTGGCTGAGGACAGAGCAAAAGCTGGCACCTTGCACCCCCCTCTCCACACGCTCCCCTCCATAATATGTGTAGCATTCCTCAGGCACCCCTACTGCCATAAAACAATAAATAGTTAACTTGCAGAGATCACAATCCTGTAGGACAGGAATCTCCCTTGCTCTACAGATGTCCTAGAGATCTACAAACAGGGAGGTTACCTTAACAATAGCACAAATTTCCAGAGGCAAATAACTCTTAGTTCCTCAAGCCCTAATGTCTCCCTTCCCATCATAAACCAAACTGGAGGAGGCTGAGGTAGAAGGGAAAGTAAATGATAGCAGGATCATAACACTCCACCAACAATCTCCCAACTATCTTGATGTTAATGGATGACCTAAAGACGACATTGATCAAGCCACAAGGGCAAGACCTCCTCCCGGCACCTTGTAGGCCCTCTTTAACATATGAAAACTCGGTTGAAACCTCCCATCCCTTCACCACACCCCCAACCGCAAGGTATATAACCTGCCATCCCTCAAAACCCGGGACAGCAGCTCTTCCTGCCCACGGGTCCTGTCCCCATGCTTTAATAAACCACCATTTGCACTAAAGATGTCTCAAGAATTCTTTCTTGGTCATCGGCTCCAGACCTCAGCCCACCGAACCTCACCTAAGTTCTAGAACTTCATCACCTGCAAAAAGAGCAATAACTGAACCGTGAATGCAATAACACTGATGTCAATGGTTGTTCTCCTGGACTGAATCTTGAAAAGATAAAAGATTTATCTTTGATTTATCAATAAATCAAAATCAAAGGATAATAGCTACTTTTAATATTTATAGACAGATCTGAAGTAACAATTTCATCCCTACACCTAAATTTAACAATGAGCTTGTCTCTCACCAAACCTTTTAAATAAATTATGTGCAAGGAAAAAGAAGCTCAAGGGACCAAGAAAATGCACACAATGTAAGAGCAGTCCCTTAACATTGCAGGGAAACATTTATGTAATGGAGAATCCCCAAAACACCAGTCAACCCTTGATGCTGATACACATGTACAGATTCTCATGAAAGCACCACTTCAGTTATGTATGTAAAATATCCTCCTAGACTTTGTTCCCATTTTGAAAAAAAAAAAAAACTAATTATAAGAGCTCTCTACTTAACTTGTAGGTCTTTCTCTTCCTAGTTGAAGGCTGGAAGAAAGATGAAAAAAAAAAAAAAAGAGGAATGTATATAAACAGTAAAGACTCATTACTATACTCATGAATTCCCCCAATGAACTTCCATAAGAACATAAAAGGCTCTGAGTCCCAGTAAGTATACACTATAGGAGGAAACACAACAACCTACAACTCCTTCTTAGAGATTTACAAGGCACAAAAGCAAAATGAAGGCACCAGGAAAATCAGAAACTTGAACTGGCTACTTCCCAAATTATCTTAACCCTCTCCCATTTTTGCATAATATCGACCCACACTGCCAAACCCTCACAGCTGTCTGGACGGTATCTTCTGAAATATCAAACCTGGGGTGTAAAATCCCAGGAGTGTTGGCATTACGCCCCAGATGGATGGACTAGACCTGTGGCCAGGTATTTTTTTCCTCCTTCGGTTATTACTCTACGAAGCCTAGAATAGTCACCCTCCTTATCACTGCTATCATCTGAATATGAGAAGGTCTAAAATAAATAGGATGAGGATGATGACAATCCTGGTATAATTCTCAGTCTCAAAGCAGAGTCCCAACACTGAATTTCCTTCACTATAAAATCAATTTATACCTAAGCATCTAACCATGTACCTATGAGATTATAGTTTAACCCCAATGTATAATTTGGGCCTTCCTAAAATCAAAGTCACATCCCATTCTAAAAGAAATTCTAGTATTGCATGGAGCACTGGGTTTGGTGCATAAACAATGAATTCTGGAACACTGAAAAGAAATAAAAGAATAAATAAAAATTTAAAAAAATATTGGCCTATAGTTCTCATTCTCTCTCTCTCTCTCTCTTTTTTTTTTTTTTTTTTTTTTTGTAGTCTTTTTATCTGGTTTGGTTTAAAGGTAATGCTGGCCTCAAAGAATCAATTTGGGAGTTTTCCTTCCTTGTCTATTCTTTGGAATATTTTGAGAAGCATAGATATTAACTCTTCTTTAAATATTTGGTAGAATTCACCTGTGAAGCCATCTGGTCCTAGACTTTTGTTCTTTGGGAGTTTTTTGATTACCAATTTAATTTTATTGCTGGTAATTGGTCTGTTAAAATTTATTTATTTCTGATTCAGTTGTAGGAGGGTCTATGTTTCTAGGAATTTAGCCATTTCTTCTAAGTTGTCCAATTTGTTGGCATACAATTTTTCATAACATTCTCTTATAATCCTTTGTATTTCTGTGGTGTTGTGATTTCTTCTTTCATTTCTGATTTTATTTTAGTCCTCCCTTTCTCTCTGTCCATCTCTGTCTCAGTCTCTCTCTCTGTTTCTCTTTTTGATGAATCTGGTTAGAGGCTTATCAATTTTGTTGATCTTTTCAAAGAACCAACTTCGGTTTCATTGATCTGTTCTACTGGGATTTTTGTTTTTTGTTTTTGTTTTTGTTTAGTTTCTGTTTTATTTCTTCCCTCGTCTTTATTATTCCTTCCTCCTACTGGTTTAGGGGTTTTTTTTGTTGTTATTTTTCTAGCTCCTTTAGGTGGAAGGTTAGGTTGTTTCTTTGAAAATTTTCTATCTTCTTGTGGTAAGCTTGTATTGCTATAAATTTTCCTGTTAGAACAGCTTTTGCTACATCCCACAGATTTTGAACCTTTGTGTTTCCATTTTCATTTTTTCCCATAAATTTTTTTTCCTCTTTGATTTCTTGGTTGACCCATTCATTGTTTAGTAACATGTTACTTAACCTCTGTGTATTTGTGCTCTTTCCAGATTTAGTTCTTATGGTTGATTACTAGTTTCACAGTTTTCTAGTCAAAAAAGATGGTCTTACTTTGATCTTTTTCATTTTTTGAGACTTGTTTTATAGTTTAGTATGTAATCTATTCTGAAGAATGTTCTGTGTGCACTTGCAAAGAGTGTGGTATTCCTCTGTTTGGAGAGGGAATGTTCGGAATACAACTGTTAGATCCACCTGATCCAATGTGTTATTCAAAGTCACTGTTTCCTTGGTGATTTTCCGCTGTATGACTTATCCATTAATCTAAGTGGGTATTAAAGTCCCCTACTATTATTGTATTACCATCAGTCACTTCCTTTATGTTTGTTATTAGCTATTTTATATTTAGTGCTCACAAGTTGGGTGTATAAATATTTGCAATTGTTTTATCTTCTTGTTGGATTGTTCCCTTTACGATTATATCGTGTCCTTCTTTGTCTCATCGTGTCCTTCTTTGTCTCTTGTTACAGTCTCTGGGTTTTGGGGTTTTTTTACAGTTTCTATCTTAAAGTCTATTTTTTTTAAGATTTTATTTATTTGACAGAGATCACAAGTAGGCAGAGAGGAGGAGAAAGCCAAGCAAAGAGCCTGATGAGGGGCTCAGTCCCAGGACTCTGGGATTATGACCCGAGCCGAAGGCAGAGGTTTTAACCCACTGAACCACCCAGGTGCCCCTTAAAATCTATTTTATCCAATGTTAGTATTGCTACTGTAGCTTTACTTTCACTTCAATTTGCATAATAAATGTTTGTCTTCACTTTCAATTTGCATGTGTCTTTAGGTCTTATAGGTTATTCCTTACTCCATTCTTGACACATATTTTAGATATATGGTGTCATACTTCACATCCTTTCATTCTGTGAATTCACTGACTGATTTTTAAAGGTATACGCAATTTTACTGCTTTTGAGTTTCCTACTTTCCTTAATCCTACCTATGGTCTTTTCTTTCCATTCAAAGAGTTCTCATTAATATTCTTGTAGGGTTGGTTTAGTAGTCATGAATTCCTTTAACTTTTGTTTGTCTGGGAAATTTTTTATCTCTCCTTCCATTCTGAATGCTAGCCCAGCTGGATAGAGTATTCTTAGCTGCAGGGCTTGGGGTTTTGTTTTGTTCTGACCTTTCAGCACTTCAAGTACATCATGCCACTCCCTTCTGGCCTACAAAATTTTCTGCTGAAAAACCACCTGACAGCCCTATAGGATTTCCAATATACGTTTAATAGTCTTTCTTTTCTCTTGCGCTCTTAAAATTCTCTGGTACTACCTTTTGTCATTTAAATGACCATGTGCTTTGCTGTGAACCTCCTTGGGTTGATTTTATTCCTTGTTCTCTGTGCCTCCTGGATCTGGATTTCTGTATCTTTCCCCAGATTTGGAAAGTTTTCAGTTATTCAGATAAATTCAGATAATTGGCCCCCTTTTCTCTTCTTCTTGGAACCTTCAGAATGCATTTTTCCCCTATTTGATAGTGTTACTGAGTTCCCTTAATCTATTTTCTTTTTTTATTATTGTTTTTTCTCTCTCCTGTTCAGCTTGATTGCTTTCTATTACTCTGTCCTCCAGGCTGCTGATCCATTCCTCTGCTTCCTCTAACTACTATTTATGTCACCTACTGTATTTTAAATTTCTGTTACTGAGTTCTTCATCTTTGATTGGTACTTTATGTTTTATAGCTCTTTATTGAGGGTCTTACTGAGGTCCTCCACTCTCTTCCAGTGAGTATCTTTATAATCATAACTTTGGATTTTCCATCAGGAGACATACTACTTGTCTCTGTACCATCTAGCTCTCTTGCTGGGATTCTGTCCCATTCTTTCATGTGGGACATATTCCTTTATCTCTTCATTTTGTCTCATTTTGTGTGTCTGTGTCAATGTGCAAAGTTTGTACATGTCCTGTTCTTAAAAGTAGTGGCCTTATGAAGAAGAGGTCCTGTAGTGCCTGGCAGTGAAATATCCCCTGTTCCCCAGGATCTGGTGCTTTAGGGTTGTCTTCTATGTGTGTTGTATGCACCCTATTGTTTTACTGAGCCACTTTTACCTTCAGTACAGTCATCTGCAACAGCCTTCTTTGCCTGTAGCGGGCAGAGTTTGGCCCCTGCATTGTTTGTGGGTCAGTATAGGGCTATCTTGGGTTTGAGTTAAATCAGACTAGACATTTGTCAGAGACACAGTAGTACTGAACTGCCAGGCACCTTCCCTATGTTGTACTCGTGGGCAAGTCCTGCAGTCAGACCCAATGTCTGCCCACACCCCAGTTCTGGGGCCACAGTCAGATGGGTGTATGTGATGACCTTCCTGTTTCAGGGCCAGGAGTCACTTTAGAGTGCTGGTGTCCCCTCGTGGGGCTGCTTGAACACTGCCTGGCTTGTGCCACCACTTCGGATGGGCTCCAACCAAAGGTATATAAGAGGGG
Source organism: Mustela nivalis (assembly GCF_964662115.1). Classification (NCBI taxonomy): domain Eukaryota; kingdom Metazoa; phylum Chordata; class Mammalia; order Carnivora; family Mustelidae; genus Mustela; species Mustela nivalis. The sequence goes on along the minus strand of NC_139031.1, from coordinate 103,721,525 downwards.
GGAGGTCAAAGGGAGAAAGGGGGGATGGGGTGGCAGTGTTAGCAAGGTTTGGACAGGTCTGCAATGGGAGGAGACCTGGATCTGAGGCCTGGCTGGCGGGGGCATGTCTGCAGGGCATGTTGCTAGTAAGTCAGATGGAAAGTGTTATCACTGCTCTGGTTCCCACAGGTGTCTATGTATCTAGGCTGGGTGGTGGGGGATGGAAATGGCACAACCAGCTCTTTTGCTCTTGGAGAATTCTTCCAAGGATCCCCGCCCCCCCCCCCCAGCACACGATTTGAGAGTATGCACCAGGCATTTTTCAAAATGCCTTTTCTTTTTTTTTTTTTTTTTTTAAAGATTTTTCTTTATTTATTTGACAGAAATCACAAGTAGTCGGAGAGGCAGGCAGAGAGAGAGAGGGAAGCAGGCTCCCCGCCGAGCAGAGAGCCCGATGCGGTACTCGATCCCAGGACCCTGAGATCCTGACCTGAGCCGAAGGCAGCGGCTTAACCCACTGAGCCACCCAGGCGCCCCTCAAAATGCCTTTTCTATGCTGTACCTCCAAGTGGCTCTTTTTTGTGCTCTCTCTTTAAGGGTAGGGACTCAGCTTCCTCTTGCCTTTTGGGCTCCCCCAGAGCCAAGCCCACTGATTTTTAAAATTTCAGGTGTTAAGTCTTGCTGATTATAAGAATTCACAAATTATGCCCCTCAGGTTTTCAAAGTCAAATGTATGGAGATTCATCCCCCCAGTGTGGGTCCCCTGTGCCTGGGGTGCCTGCCCTGGGGACCAGCTGCTCTCCCTTCTCCATGCCCACTGTGTTCTTGCCTCTTGTGCACAGGACCACAGGTCTATTTAGCTCCCACTCCTGTCTCTGCCCTTCCTACCTTCTTCAACATGGCCTCTTCTCCACTTTTAGTTGTGGAGAATCATTTCTGCCCATTGTCATTTTCTGTTTTTTTTTTTGTTTTTTTTTTTTTGTTTTTTTTTTTTTGTTTTTACCATGTTGTGAGAACTGTCTAGTTATATCCATGAGACAAGATGAGCTTAGGATCCTCCTATTCTGCCATCTTCCCCAGAAGTCAAGAGAGATCACTTCTGTAAATGATAAGTGAAATACAGAGTATATCAAATAATGAAAAGTACGGGGGAGAAAATAAAGCAGGAAGGGGTGATAAAGAAAGGCTTCACTTGAGAAGGTGGTATCTGAATAATGGTCTACAGATGTTATTCTAAAAGCTTTCTTGAGGTATAACTGATCCTAACAATTGCATATATTTAATGTGTACAATTTGATGAGTTGGGACATATGTAGTCACCCTTAATACCATCACCACAACAAAGGTAATAGACATATTCAACACATCCCAAAGTTTTCATTTGCGTCCCTTTATTTTTGTCTTTGTTTTTGGATAACAGAGTGAATCCTGGAGATAAAGGGAGAGGGACGCTCTAAGAGGAGTCCATAAGGGTAAGAACCCAGAGGTACCACAAGGATGAAGGTGCAGGTAGATCAAAGTGAGTCAGAGGATGGGTCTTCTAACAAGTCATATGAAGGCTTTGAGAGCCTTTTTAAAGGACTGTCTTTCCTTCAGAGATTAAAAGTCACCAGAATGCTTGGAACAGAGGAGGATCATGATCTGACTCACCTTTTAACAACAACAACAACCAGTTCACCGTGTGAAGAGAAGGATATCGTGGAGCAAGTGGGGGGACCAGGGGCAGTCTGAAGGAAGGCTCACAGTAACCCGGGCAAGATATTACAGTGATGGTAGCAGATGAGCTGGTGAAAAGCAGTAGGATTCTGGATCTATTTTAAAATTTGTGCCATATTAGACCACTTACTGGACTGGATAAGAAGTGTGAAAAATTAGTCCATAATGATGACAGGTTTTTGGACTGAGCAACTTGAAAGAAGGGTATTTGCTATGAAGAGGAAGACTATAGAAGAAGTTTTGCAGAAGAGAGAGCTTGGGAGGCTCAGTTTCACACATACTGAATATGAGATGCTATTAGACACCCCAGGAGAGAGGCAAACAGCTGGAAATACAGCTCTGGAGTTCAGGAGAGCAGTCAAGCCTAGAAAGGTATGTTGGGAGAATCTGCACAGAATGGTATTTAAAAACAGGAGACTGCGTGATGTTCATACCAAGTGAATAACATAGGTTAAAAAAACAAAACAAAACAAAAGACCAAGAAATTGAAAGAGTGACCTATGGGGAGCTCTAACATTAAGTGGCCAAGGAGGTAAGGGGGAATCAAGAAAAGAGAAAGTGAGTCTGATAGCCAGATGAGGAAAATATTTCAAGGATAAGTAAATAATCAAGTGTTAGTGGTTCTGAGAGGTCAAGTAAAGTGATGGCTGAGACCTGACTACTGAACCAAATAATGGCCTTGACAAAAGCAATTTAAATGGCATGACCAGGTAGAAAGCCTGACTAGAATGGATTCAAGAGAGAAAGAGAGAAATAAAAGCCAATATCAAAATATGGCCCAGCCCCCCTAATGAATCCCCAAAACCTTTCAATGGGTCCATGGTGTCAAAAATATTTTCACTCCTATTCTCTCATGTGGGTATAGTGGAGTTTTCCAGAAACTCCATGATATGAGGACACCTTTATTCTGACAGCTAATGGAACATGTGCCTATATATTCTTATGTTTTAAATTTTTCTGTCTTAATTTCTAACATGGGAAATATCAATGAATATAATCCAAGTAAACCATAAGTCTTTGGGGTTATCCATTGTTTTTTTAAGAGTTTAAATGTCATACACAAAAATAAACTCCAAATGGGTTAAAGACCTAAATTTGAGACCTAAAGCCGTAAAAATCCTGGAAAAAAGCACAGCAGTAATTTCTCTGACATCAGCTGCAGTAACATTTTTCTCGATATGTCTCCTCAGGCAAGGGAAACAAAAGCAAAAATAAACTTCTGGGACTACATCAAATTAAAATGCTTCTACACAGTAAAGGAAACCATCAACAAAACAAAAAGACAACCTATTGAATGGAAGAAGATATTTTCAAACGATATATCCAATAATGGGTTATCCAAAATACATATCCAAAATATATGAAGAACTTATACAACTCAACACCAAAAAAAATCTGATGAAAAAATGGGCAGAGGACCTGAATAGACATATGTCCAAAGAAGACATACAAATGGCCAACAGACACATGAAAAGATGTTCAACTCACGAATCATCAGAGAAATGCAAATCAAAATCACAAGGAGATATCACATTATACCTGTTAGGATGGCTAAAATCAGAAAGACAAGAAATGACAAGGGTTGGCATGGACATGGAAAAAAAAGAACCCTTGTGCACTGTTGGTGGGAATATAAATTGGTGCAGCCACTGTGGAAAACAATATGGAGGTTCCTCAAAAAAAAAAAAAAAAAAAAATAGAATTACCATATGATCAAGAAATTCCACTACTGGATATTTATCCAAAGAAAATGAAAACAATAATTCAAAAAGATATGTGTATCCCTGTATTTATTGCAGCATTATTTACAATAGCCAAGATAGATAAGTGACATAACTGTCCACAGATAAGACAATGGATAAGAAAAATATGATGTATATATATCTATACAAGTCTGTATATAAAAAGAATCAAGTCTGATTCTGCTTTGTATATACATATACATATACACATACATACATACAAAGCATACATATACATATGTACATACATATATACATATGTACATATGTATATACAAAGCAGAATCAGACTTATAAATACAAAGAACAAACTGATGGTCACCAGAGGGAAGGGAGATGAGGAGATGAGCAAAATGCGTGAAGCATAGTGGGAGATAGGCTTCTGGTTTTGAAATGAATAAATCATAATAAAAGGTGCAGCATGGAGAATATAGTCAACAGTATCGTAACAGTGTTGTAAGGTGACAATTGGTAGCTGCACTTGTGTGGAGCATAGCACGGTGTAGAGAGATGCGGATCACTATGTTGTATACTTTAATGTAATTTTGTGTGTCAACTACACTCACATAAAAATTATATTTAAATTTAAAAAGTAACACATAAAAAAAAGAGTTTAAAATGGTCCTGAGATCAAAAAGTCTGAGAACCAATGACACAGAAAAATGATAGCTAGAGACAGATGATCAGATAGATACATAGAGAGCTAGAGAGCTGATGATACAGAGACAGGCACAGACCGTGTGAATGAGTGCCTTGCTCCTCCATACAGTTTCCTATGCTGCATCTCCTTCTAGTTCCACTGCTTCAGGCTCTAAGTCACTCACACTCACGTGTATTTCTTAAACTGTTAATCAGGCATCAGTTTGAGAGTGACCCCAGGAACTGACATATGGCAAAGCTTTAGCTGAAAGGGGCATGGTGAAAGACACACAGGGCCAGAGTCAAGTAAAGATTTAACGCACTCAGTCTGAAAGGCTCTATTCACAGTCTGATTTTAAAATGCATGGGACCATCGCACATGCAAGCACAGTTTGGCCCACAGATTCAAATTCTCTTTATCTTCATTAGAACTCTAAGGGGAAATCTAGCTTCGAATGGTTCTTCATACATAATAGTAGACAATGCACGGGCAATCTCCTAGTTTATTACTAAAGGGAATAGGGAATTCTTCTAATAAAATGTCAAGTCTAAAGTCTCACTGCTGTCCTCTTTATTTATTCTCTAGGATTACATTCCTCAGAGTTCCCCTCACTCAAAACATCCATCAGCGCAAGATTACATTTCTGTATCTCTTGTAGTAAAAAAGGAATATAGACTTTGGAGTGCCACAGACTGGAGCTCCACCACCTCCCAGCTGAATGTCTTTTACAATTTACTTAGCTTGCTTGAGATTTAATTTCCCATCTATGAAATCGAGATTTCAAGAATCTTGTGAGGGTCAAATAAAATGAGCTTTACAAAGTACCCAGTGAAGAGCCTAGCAAAGGTAGGTATTAAATAAATGGTGGATTTCTTAAAAAGTTTCAGTAACAGGGGTGGCCTGAGTGATATAGTCAGTGAAGCATCCAATCCTTGGTTTCAGCTCAGGTCATGATCTCAGGGTCATGAGACGGAGTCTCACTTCGCATTCCACAGTCAGTGTGGAGTCTGCTTGAGATTTTTCTCTCCCTCTTCCTCTGCCCTTCCTGCTTATGCACATGCTCCCTCTTGCTCCCTCTTGCTCTCTCTCTCTTTCTCAAATAAACAAGTAAATCTTTTTTTATGCTCAGTAATTGAGCACAAGTTATACACCTTTAAATAGTAAAGTAATATCAGGACATACTCCTAATAAGCAAAAAAAAAAAAAATCAGTAAAGAACTTTCAGGGAAAATACATACATAGATAGTCATATGAAGCTTCTTGCATTCAGTTTGAGGAAGAATAGGATAGACATATTCTAAGAAGTACTTACTCATTCAACTCACATTTAAGTGTTATGGTGTGCCAACCACTGTGGTAGACAATAGAAATAAAGAGAATAAAGAGAATAAACCAAAGACCCTGATTTCTGGGAAGATTGCAGTCTCATAGAGAAACAACACTGAACAAAACCTCAATACAAAGGGACAATGCTTTGAAGGCCATGTTCCAGGGTCATGGAAACCCCAGTAAGGAGAGTCCAGGAGCCACTAAGTTTTGAGGTCTTCTTTGAGTTCAAGACCCTTGAACGTTGTCCCCAAAGAACTTGCCTTCCACCATCACCATAGTAACACCCTTAGCTCACTGAATCCTGCTCTGTAATGACACAGAGAGCAATGAATGGAACAGCCACTGTTTTGAGTTTAGGATTTGATCTTCATCTGCCTGGATCCATGAAAAATGACTTGGTTACAAACAGTTTATCTACATATGTGCACATCTTTTTCAACACTTTTAGCATCATTAAGAACCCATTCATTTTTATGTATTTGATGGGTTTCAACCCACTGTAGTCCTTATCCTTTCAATGCCCTTATTGTGATGTCTTAGGCCACTGGGAACACTTTCCAGTTGGCATCTCTATCCTTTGTAAGTGACCCCAGTTGGTCTTTGATAGTTTCCTTGTTTAAGGGATAATAAGATATTCCAGACTCATCTTTTACATTTCCTGCCTACAAAAGAACAGCTGTATCTCCAAGGAGCTCTCGCAGTGAAATACTATAGTAGAAATTGGGCCACTCTTCCATGAATGTCATTGCTTCTACACCTCCTCATTAGACAGAGCTATCCTCATGAAGTGTCGATGCAGCCAAATGAGTCATTTACTAATGCCTAGCACCTTCCTTTCAGACACTGCCTTCCATGAAAGACCCTCCTCCCGAGGCCGTTATTCTGCCAAAATTTAGAGCACCCCTTGGAAGATGCTATTCCTTCTCTGGTGTGTAATTCTTGGCATTTAACCAGGAATCACGCCAAGTGGTGAAAAAGAGAAAGGACCTCCTAGGAATTTGAAAAGCCGGGTTTATGATGAGAGACCGGAGAGATCGGTGCTCACAGGGAGTAGGCTTCCTGGAAATTTTCCCTCTGTCCTCTCTTGGGCACATGGCCTGATCCCTTTGCTGTCTCAGCAGAGACATGAGCAGATGGAGCCATGTCCTCATGTCTTCTACCTAAATAAAACGGACGTTATGTAAGATCTGGGCTTGAATCCAGCATGCAAGGGCATGTGTGTATTCTGGCCAAATAGCCTCGGGGTCCACATTTCCCCCACGTGTTTCAGGTTTCAAACTGAAATTTCCTCTCCCTTCTAGGTAAGAATTACAAAATACTTACCTTTGAATTCTCCATGACAACCAAAAGGGATGGTAGTTTCTGACTTTGGGAAGCAGCAAGCTGCATGTTCAAACACCTGGACTGAGTCAATGATTCAAAATTATATTAGTAACGATAATTCACACAATTATTTATTGGGTGTCATTTAAATGAGGAGCTACCTCAGTGCTATGGGTAGATGCTGCTATTATTCCCATTTGATGATGGGGACTCTGAGAATTTGTGAGGTCGTATGTCACATCCGGAGGCAGCACCAGACACTTAAACTCAAGTCTGTCTGATGCCAAGTTCCAGGCTCTACTCCACGACTCTTTGGGAAAGAGTAAACAACTAACCATTTTCCAGCAAGCAAGACGACGGATAGGCTCTGTAAGGAGGTAATGAGCTTTCAGCTGGAAGGGAGGAGAGAAGCATAAACCCTGTTAACTATGGCAGGGCACTCATGGGGCTCCTACAAAGTAAGAAGACACACTTCAGCAAGCCCTGAGGTCATCTGTAGTACCAGGTCCTACAGACACACATCTGGCTGAAGAAAAACATTCTTTTCACATTAGGATCCTTGAAGAAAATGAGTCGAAAGCACTTTATACCAGATTCATTGTTATTTGACATACCCCAGGCTCGAATTCAGTGTAAGCTTCTCATACATGGATCTACTAAAGAGTCCTGGAGTCCGCTACGCTGGTGGAATTTTCCTGTCTACTCTCACAGGCTGTTTAAATGCAGCCGGGACTAGTTTTGAACATCCTTCATCATTTGAGTGCCACACATGGCAGAATTTCTAAATCTCAATAAGGCTTCAACACTGATTGCTTCTAATGGGAAAATGAAATATAAATGCAAGCCTAACCATGGACTCCGGCTACACGGAGGAACTCGCTTACATAATCCTTAAAGCAAAGGACAGAGACACTGCAGCTCTCCTGAGAGACTGTTCTCTGAGGCTCTTTGCATTTAGACAACCATCTCACATTTCTCTGGAAATGAGTTTATATCCCCTCCTACAAATAATGAGGTGACACATTAAATGACACCTCAAAGATGGCTCCAGGAAATCAGACATGGCACCAAAACAGGTCTATGACTTTGGAATATTTCCACAGGAAGGCAAACATCCAAGAATGTTATAAATGTGGAAATCTCTTATTGTGGACTTTCTCCAGCACACATAGAATTAGAGATAGCTGTGTAAGCGATCTTCATCTACCCATCACCCAGCATTTGCGTTCTTGTGTCATGTGCCCACCCCTCCAGTCACCAGAAGTTTCTGAAAGGGTGTTCTCTGGGCAAAACATACTTTACAATAAAACCCCATGGTATCTGAAATGTGGCATCTTGTAACAGCACAATGTGAAGTGACAGTTGATTCCTTCAGACTTCTATCTTGAGGTACCAATCATGGAGTATCTCAAACCAACAGCATCTGCTGAATTTTGAAACCACTCTAGATAGTAACTCACATCAAATCAAGATATGAAGGTGCTAATTGCTTGTGAGTCAGCTCTAAGCAACATAGACTGATCTTTCTCTTACATTTATGGCATTTGTGTAAAGGCAAGGTCCACGCTGACAGGGGTGAACTAAAACCAAAGCAGCATATAAGATGAAAGCACGTGACCTCAACCAGGAAGATCAATCTGTACACAGTCTACCTGCTAATGCGTCAGAGTCGAGACCACGACTTTGCTTCTTATGATCACAACCCTCAGTTATTATGTACTTCCCACTTACCCTCTCCTACTCCTGTGCTAACCTCTCTAATAGCTCTTTAATCTCGGCCAAAATATGTGCCTTTGTCATCAATTTGCAGATGGGGAAATGGACGCTTAGCAAAATTAGATGACTTATTCAGCAGAATCTAGACGATAAACCAGGTCCTCCTGACATCAAAGTCTGCATTCTTTTCCCTATAACAATGCACTCTGGGCCCAAGTAATAGTGACCCAAATACCATTAGTTACATAAACACACACAAATGCCACTGTGTACCACACACAAAATCCGCAACTATTCCGAATCTGCAGGGTGTGAATGAAGGGCATAATCGACATAGTAACTGGTTAAAATCTGGGATCCTCTACCAACTGTACAGTTGATGGCTCCCTTAAGAGAGAGTAAATAAATCAAGGAGCTGAAGGCACACCAACCTCTCTGCTGGGCTCCACACCCCTCCCTGAGCTTCAGACCACTGCGTATACTAGGAAACAGCTCTGGGTGCCTGTGCTTCCTACAGCAGGTGGGACACAAGCATGGCCTGTTGTGACTGCTTACTGCCATCAAAGAAGCATCTTGACATCATCCAGGAAGTAATCTGGAGGAGGTGCTTCCTAGGGAAATGAACAGCTTAAACGTCACGAGTTTTCAGCAGTGTTAAGTCCAGGTAATAAAAACCCTCAGATACTTAAGTAACATTTTGTACCAAAAAGGGATTTCCATTAATGAATGAAGGTCCACCAAAGAAAAAGCACTCTACTAGATCTAACTCAAGATACTTACCTGGGACTGGGAAATGCAAAGCCAGCTTCTTCTCTGCATAAAATAATTAACAATATTCTCAAGCAATAACCTTCCAGGGGCACAACAAAGAGGTGACCCTGCTATGACACACTAAAACATCAGGTCTCAGATGCCAATACCTTGGGTCCCTTGCAATTATGGTGACTGCCGACAGGCCCTACGTTATCATCTTCCATCTAATACTGAGCCCCCACACAGTCCCAAGCAATCAACTGGGCTTCTCAATTTCAAAATTCTCAACTTCAGAACAGCTTATTAATCATGATTGGCATTTCCTGTAATACCTTTAATCATATCTCAGTCTTTTTCCCCAACTTTATTTCAGCACCATTCTCTCAACACCAACACATAATGGACTTCTTACTATCTTGAAGCTTTTCCACTGGATTAGGGTTTCCTAGATAGTAAAAACAAACAAACAAAGGAACTCCAGGTATATGTATAATCATTATCCTTCTTCCCATCCCTTGGAGAATTGATCTACATAAGCAAAGGGCACCATGATTTATGATTTTTTCAATGTCTACCATATGTGCCAGGTCCATTACTGCAACCACATCAAAATGGACCTTCAAAATGTAAAACTCTTGGGCTTCTTTGCCTGTTAATATCTCTTACTGGCATATTTGACCTTATTCTATGCCAAACTGACTCTCCAATTATAATTGGAAGCTATACTGGACTAATTGTTATGGGTATTTATCACTTTTATTATCAGGAAAAAAATGTATTTTCAGAAAGACTCTTAAAACTGACTCTGACCCTAAAGACTACAATTTCTTTACCACCAAACCATCAGCATGAAGAATGCTCATGATACTAAATCTAATACATACTTTACTGAGATTGTGACCATAACTGTTCCGATTTCACTGAGGATTCTGTGGGCTCCTGGAGTTCAATACCCTCCTCCACCACCCTTCTATGCATAACATAAATATGTTATACCTAACATATTTAATCAAATGAAATTAGCATAATAAGCCCATGAAAACTAGGTGTGCCCATTCTCTACATTTTACAGTGGAAAGCAGTACCATCTCAGTTGCTAATCAAATTCCAAATTCAATGACTTTTAACCGATACCAAATTACTATTAAATGTGAAGATAGAAATCACATAATCTGAAATCTGAAATCCAGACTGTAAGTGAGCAAATGCTTCACGGAGAACAACCCATGTGCCCTCCAGGGACACTTTGTTGTCACGGTCCTGTCAAACACCATGTATTCTCACCAGCATCTGAGTTCTTATAGAATGCTCTTTCTGCCTGACCTGAAAAGGAGATTTTGTTCAACAAAATTATTCTTCCAAGAATAAAGGCCTTGTAGTTGGTTGCTTACACAGGATTTCATATTACAGAGCTCTCAGTTATTAAATGAGGACAAAAGAGTACAATTTGGGGTAAATATCCCAACCCTACCCAATACCAACCAATATAAGTTTTGTAGGCCAGAGAGAGCACCTGTGAACACATGGTTGCAAATGTTGGACCCTGGGATAATGTTCACTTAAAATAATTCTGTGGGTGGGAGCAACTGGGTGGCTCAGACAGTTGAGCATCTGCCTCTGGCTCAGTCACGATCCCAGGGTCCTGGGATCGAGCTCCAAGCTGGGCTCCCTGCTTGGTAGGGAGTCTGCTTCTCCCTCTCCCTCTGCCCCTCCCATACCACTCATGTTCTCTCTCTCTCAAATAAATAAAGAAAATCTTTAAGAAAAATAATTCTGTGGGTGGAAATTACAAACCATCTCAAACAGGATGAATGAAAAAAAAAAAACTATCCTAATGAATTCTTGCTGCTTGGAATAAAATTTTCAGGGTGCTTTATCTCAAACAGCCTTAACAGAATGTTGAAATGCTCTAGGAAACCAAGTCAGCCAAAAAGTGGCTCCACTAGGAACACACACACTGAGGTCAAACATGCACATGATAGGCTAAAAAATTATTCCATTGAATGTAAGAATAAAAAAAGCTGGTTCTCCAAGGTAAGATAGGTTTTTACATAAAAGACTTTTACGGTGCCTGGGTGGCTCAGTTGGTTAAGCAGCTGCCTCCGGCTCACGTCATGATCCTGGAGTCCCAGGATGGAGTCTTGCATCAGACTCCCTGCTCAGCAGGGAGAGTCTGCTTCTCGCTCTGACCCTCCCCCTTCTCATGCTCTCCCTCTCTCTCAAATAAATATTTAAAGAAGACTTATAATTGGTTACTAAATTAGTACATTAATATTATAAGTTGATATTCAACTCATTTACCTACAACCTTTTAAGTTCATAAATATATAGGGAGGAGTGCCTGGGTGGCTCAGTCAGTTAAGTGTCTGACTCTTGATTTCGACTCAGGTGGTAATCTCAGTGTCATCATTCTCATGGACTTAAAATTCTCTCTCTCCCTCTCTCTCTACCACCTCCCTCCCCCACTCATGTGCTTTCTCTCTCTCTCTCAAAAATAAAAAATATATATATAGGGAAAAAAATGAGAATGAATCTTCTCGTTGGCTGCCTTATATTCTGGAGAACATAGTATCATCACTGTCACTCTAGGGAGGATGAAACATACCACAGAGACTGACTGAGAGAGGGAATCAGTGCTCAGGCTGAGCTGTGTCCAAAGCCCAGAGTGGTCTTTCCACTATACCATAGGAGCTCTTCTAAAGTGAAGACCCATTGTTTTTTCTTTTCTCTGCCCACAGCTAAGCTATCAGTTGACTCCCAACCCAAGCTCACTCATTTCTAAAGCTAAAGCAATTTCCAAGTAAAAAGTATCCTAAACAAGGGACAGAGTAATATATACATCTTGGACACACGATGCCTACATTCTCTGTAAATTCTGCTCTCATAAGTTTGAAAGGGTCTCCAAAATGGGGAAATACTGTACAGTTCCCCAAGTTCTCAGGTCTTTCCCCTATCCTGCAGAATATGCTGGCAACTCCACAGCCGCCCTCAGTCCCTCACCACCTCTGTTCTGTTCATTGCCTGACGGTGGAGCTCCTTCGAAAGCCCTTCCCTCCATTCAGCTTTCTCTGAGGTCTCTCACACAGATACGACCCTTCCCTCCTCATGAACCATGCCGCCGCCTCAGCCATGTTTGAGTGGAAAGAGAAATGACCTTCCAGTCAAAGGACCTTGTTCATATTTGGTTTCTCCCCCTGCAGGATCCTACCTGTGAGGTCCTGACCAGTTACTGAAGCTCTCTGCATCTCACCTTACTCACTAAGCAGGAACGCAGACCCTACCTCCCAGCTGATTAACTAAAGGCAGGTGCTCTGACCCTACTCTGAGAACAGCATCTGGCATCTTCTAAGACCCTGATGACTTAAAGCTGGATCTCTTTCACTGTTCTCTTGCAGCTGCTTACGAACCTACAGTATCTCACTAAAATGCAACTCATTCAAGTGCAAACTGTGTCTTAATACTTCACTTTATAGCTTGGAAAACACCTGGCACACAGTACGGATATAATAAATACATTCACTAGATATATAAAGAAAAGGTTCTCTAGAGGGAAAAAAATCATAAAGCATCTTAATAATGGGTGAAACATTTAATTATTTTAGCATTTCTAAAAGGATCTATTTCACTCTCCTGAAATCCAACCTGTACTTCCAATGTTGAAATGTATCCACTAATTTGCTTTGACGTACTTTAAAAAAAAAAAAAAAAAAAGTTGCAGGAGCTCCCAGGGCACTCTAATGAATGCGTGTTCTAAGTGAGCAAACACCGCCAAATTAACCACAGCTCCCTCCACAGCACCAGGGGATAACTAGCAGTGCTCCTACGTGGCTCTTATACTTAATCAAATAAAAATATGAAAGGACCTGTAATTTTTCCTTTATTGCTTTTAGTTCTATCCCAGGAGTTAAATGCCCCTCTAAAAATAGCAAACGTTCATTTGCTGCATGACCTCATAGCTTTGCTTTGGAAAAGAGAATGCCACATTAGGTCCAACTTGGTGATAGGCTTTCATTAACTTTGATTCTGTCATCAACAAATGTATGGGGCACCCCGTATGTGCCAGGTGCTGTTGGTGACATGGTGACATGGGGGGCAGTGATCACACTGTCCAAAGCTTCCATGCAACTGGGGGCAGTGATAATCCTAAGAAAAATAGGTAAAATATACAGTGTATTAGTAGAAATGCTCACGATGTGATAAGGAACCCAGAGAGAAGAGACAGAGAGGACAGCTCCGGGGAAGGTGGCAGGAAATGAGGCCCAAAAGGTCAAGGGAACCCAAACCACGAGGACAGCTGGGGGACTTGGCGAGAGTGGTAGCTTTTCCCCCAATGACATGGGGACCCACTGGAAGGTTCTAGAAGAGGCTCTGCCCGTGGCAAGCTGGTGGTCGTGCGGAACACAGGTTGCAGGGCTCAAGGGCAGGAGCAGGAAACCAAGTTGGGAGACAACTGCCGTAACTCAGGGAGATATGACAGCAGCAGCCTTGGTCAAGGAGGGTGATGGGGGAGGTCGAATTCCAGGTACGTTCTGAAAGTAGAGCTGACATGATTTATTGATGGACTGGATGTGGGGTGAGAGAGAGAGGAGTCTAGAATGACTCCTCTCTGCCAGGTTTCTGCCTGGCGTGCACACAAGATACATGTATGATCCCAATAAATTCCATATACCTCCTCCAATATCCCAAAACACATTCCCAAAACACACCATCTCTTCTTAAGCCCATAAACTCACTCTCTGGGAGAAAGGAACCCACATTTCCCATTTGTCTACTTCATAGCAGACATTGCATACATAATCCACACTAAAAACCTGTGAGGGAGGGATTATGAGCACATTCTATGGTTTAGACCAGTGGGTCAGTTCAGCAAAGAACCCTGGTCTGCCCAAAGCTGTACAGAGGGAGGATAGGGTTCATCTAAAGGGTCTATTCTGGGGACGCCTGGGTGGCTCAATCAGTTAAGCATCTGCCTTCGACTCAGGTCATGATTGCATCTGATCAGTGTTCTGGGATCGAGTCCGAGGGCAGGCTCCCTGTTCGTCAGGGAGTTTGCTTCTCGCTCTGTCTGCCACTCCCCCTGCTTGTGCTCTTTCTTTCTCCCCCTCTCTATGACAAATAAATTCTTTAAAAAATAAAAATAAAGTATCTATTGCACTCCAGCAGTTTGCTGCCAGGAGAGAAAGCCATCAGTAAAGCCACATCTTCATATTCCTCTAGAGAAATCCAAAAACTACAGATGATTATGAAATCTCCTGATATTTAAATGCACAGTTTTGAAAAACTCACATGAAGTGTGCTAAACAAACACACCTGTGTGCCAAATTTCACCTAAGGGTGGTCCAGCCTAGTGAGATGGGGATGTCAATGCAACTTCTAAATTATTTCTAGATTTTTTAAATTAGGACTAATTTTTTCAAATGATTATCCTCCACGATGCAGCAATAATCAAAGAATCTAAGAAACCCTTCCCAGAAACAGAAGGCAGGGATGAGAGGAGTCCCAACAAGAGTCACAATTTGGAAAGTGGCTTCTGGGCCATTGTCGTGATATGTATTAAACCCAAGTGTACAAGAGAAAGAGTTCAAATGCCTTTCCCTCCAGGACAGAAATCTGCCAAGACCTGGGGCAGGGACAGAGGGTAACAGCCCTCCAATTACACCTTCAATATATGAACTCTGATCCCCTCTGATGGAAGCTGCTTGCTACCCTGGCTCCGTGCCTCTGTGTCTCCTTTCCCTCCTCCAGCTCTCTCCTCCACAGCAGGCAGTGATGAGTAGTAAGCCCAAATACAGAGCAGAGGCCAGAGAGAAGAGCAAGAATCCTCCAAAAGGAATTTAGGGCAGACCTCAATCGGGTTGTCCAGGAAAGCCTAACTTGAACTTGGACATGAATAAGTGCAGGAAAGGAGCTACTGGGGTACAAGGAGCTACTGGGGTACAGTGTTTGAGGACCCCAGGAAGGAGGTAGGAATGCTTGCATGGGGGAGGGAAGAGAGGAGTCTACTGTTTTGTGCACAAGCCACTGCCTTCTAGGAGAAGTAGGGGGTCTTCAGCCTCCCCTCTCAGTCCCAGCTCCAGGTGGGAACATGCAGAACTGGCCCTTTGGAAAGAAGCCCAAAGGAAAGAGCCCAGTGAGTTCTCAGACCCAGCAGAGAAAAAGGTCCCAGACAAGAAGCGTGGCAGCAGGAAGTGAGAGTAGTATTTGGTGAGACACTCCTGAGAGATGGGAGAAATACAAGATGGAAAGAGTGCATTATCTCCACCCAAATCTTAAAGTGGGACACTACTGTATAAACAAGCTCAGAAGGGTGCTTTCGTGTCATGGCTGTAGAATTTTCCATGGCCCAGGAGCATGATCAAATGACACGGGGATTGCCGATGGGGACAATGGGATGAGAAAGGAGGGGAGTCCAATCCTCGCCTTCCACACTTACTTTCTCAAATTGAAAGTCTCAGATTGTCCTGACCATCCCTCTTGTCCACTCCTGCATACCAAATTCTGTCAATTGTACCTCCCAGAGCCCCCTCGGTCCTGTCCACCCCTCTCCAGTCCACTGCCATTCCTCCTTGCAGATGGCATCTGCCACCTGTCCCTTCACCAAAATACTCATCCCCCTGCTTCCTGTCCAACTTATCACCCTGATCCGTCCTCCAGACCGCAGTGCACATGGCCCTTCAACACTCAACTCCAGACCGCAGTGCACATGGCCCTTCAACACTCAACTCCAGACCGCAGTGCACATGGCCCTTCAACACTCAACTCCAGACCGCAGTGCACATGGCCCTTCAACACTCAACTCCACTCACATCCCACTCTACCTTTAACAGCTTCCCAATGACTTTAGGATAAAGTCCAATGCTGCCCGGCCCACAGCAAGAACACAACCGTCGCTGAATAAATGAAAAATCTATTTCGGATCATTTCTACATTTGCATACATAGTTCTTTGTCAGTATGGTAAACTAAAAAACCAAAAAAACAACATCCATTTCCTCCTATGGTTCTGATACAATAAATAAACTTAAATAAAAGCTCCGGATTCATAGTCATCCCTCTTGAAACTGTCATCTGTGAAGCTGCATGGCATACACAGTCACAGGAATTCATGCATATTTATGTGTGTTATTTTACTTCCTTTTAATAAGACTTCATCATGGAAGTCATATGATGTCAAATTACTGCTCTGTACTGAATATTTGCCACATGAGAGTAACAGAAGAAGAGCTCTGATGATTCACTAAGTTTAGCAGATCCCGCACTTGACCTACATGGGTTTGAATCAGCTCTGTAAATAGGTGTTTGAGGTTAAAAAAAAAAATGTACTTTTTTAATACAGTCAATTGTGAATATTTTAATTCAGGAACTATGCTTTGAAGTAATATACTGCCTGGGATTTCTTTTTTTTTTTTTTTTAATGTTGAATTAGCTAACATACAGTATATCATTAGTTTTTGATGTAGTGTTCAGTGATTAATCGGTTACACACAACACCCAGTGCTCATCACATCATGTGCTCTCCTCAGTTCCCATCACCTGGTCATCCCCTCGCCTCTGTAGCCCTCAGTCTGTTTCCCAGAATCCAGAGTCTCTCATGGTTTATCCCCCTCTCTGATTTCTTCCCATTCGGTTTTCCCTCCCCTCCCCTATGGTCCTCCACACTACTCCTTGTGTTCTACATATGAGTGAAACCATAGGATAATTGTCTTTCTGTGACTGACTTATGTCACTTGGCATAATACCCTCCAGTTCCATTCATGTCGATGCAAATTATGGGTATTAGTCCTTTGTGATGGTTGAGTAATATTCCATTGTACGTATGAGCCACATCTTCTCTATCTGTTGAAGGACATCTCATCTCCTTCCAGAGTTTGGCTATTGTGGACATTGCTGCTATGAACAATGGGGTACAAATGCCCCTTCTTTTCAATACATCTATATCTTTGGGGTAAATACCTAGTAGTGCAATTGCTGGGTCTTATGGTAGCTCTATTTTTAATGTCTTAAGGAAACTCTGTATCATTTTCCAAAGTGGCTGTACCAGCTTGCATTCCCACCAACAGTGTAAGAGGGTTCCCCGTTCTCCACAACCTCTCCAACATTTGTTGTTCCATGTCTTGTTAATTTTAGCCATTCTGACTGGTATAAGGTGGTATCTCATTGTGGTTTTAATTTGTATTTCCCTGATGGCTAGTGATGTGAAGCATTTTTTCATGTGTCTGTTCTGGGATTTCTTAAACAAAATTAAACATATATTTTCTGTGTTGAGGTGAATTATCTTTTAAAATTTCTTTCCACAATTAAAACAGATTTTTGTAATCTCTCACAAGCAGAGGCAGAAACCACTCCTACCGAACACTGAGAGTATGCCCAGAAAGCAACATGAAGCCTTTCTACTAAGACTAACCAAACTAGTCTTCGTAACACCTAACCACCAAAATTCATTTAAACATAATGCTACCACACGCCATGAGTGACCTCATAATGTGAAAATATTTTTATCTGTATCTTAATCTTATTTATGGTAAATTTACTTGTTTTGTTTTTAAGAGTGAAATCTGTCAGTCTTCTGTGGTGCAGTGTCTGCCTTGGTACTGGCTCAGGGACACTTCCCTCCAGATGTATTCTCGGGCTCTTAGAACACCTATCCTTTACACATTAAACCTCATGTGAGCTATGAGCTTATTTCTAGATACAGTGAATAGAATAAATATAATGGCATTTTTTTCCCTAAAATGATGACTCATTGACCCAAACTGACTTGTCGAATGATCCTTACATATCTTTGGCTTTATATCTTCCATTTCCTATCATCTTCCACTGATTTGTCTATTTATGTTTGTAATATTTTAATGTCTGATAAAGTTCACTTCCTTTCACTAAGAATTTGCCAGCATTATTTGTGTTAGCGATGTTTTAATATCTGATAAGATCTACTTCCTTTTACTAAAATTTTCCAACTTAGCTTGAGTGTTTTACATTTTTATCAGTCCTACACCTGATGTAGGATGTAGGTTCCATCTTCTTTCTCCTATTTTCCTTTCTCCTTATTTCCTTATTCCAGCCTTTGTGCTTGGTTAGTCACCGCAGAGTTACATTTATGTTACCAGTTTTTTTCAAAAAACTACTAACCCTGGAGGGCCCCTGGCTAGCTCAGTTGGAAGAGCGTGTGTGCAACTTTTTATCTGCGAAGAGTCAGTCTGAATTCCGTGTTGGGTGTAGAGAGAACTTATAAACTCTAAGAAAAGCTAAGCCTTACTTTAAGGCATCATTTTATTGTATCATGTTATTGACTTGCTCCTTGTTTACTTTTAATCTTTCTAGTCCTTTTTCCTCCTGTCCTTAAATTACATTTTCCTAACTTCTTGGTTAGAGGCTCATTTTATTTAATTTTCTCTTTTCCTGTTTAACACAAAAGCTTTTAAAGCAATTGCTTTTTCTCAGCATAGTTCTGCATGTATCTCATGACTTTCAGCATATAATGTACTAAATTACTAATTTCTACATAGTGTCTAAATGTAGTTTTGATTTCCTCAACTTAAGTTACTTAACATTGAATTGTGGATAAAACTTTTGAGTTACTTCCTAACTCTCTGAGTTGTGGCAAGAATGTGGTCTCTATGACTGCTGCTTTTAGCAACATAGTAAAATGTTAGTTTATAGTTTAATAGTTCAGTTTATAGATAGTTTAAAATAGTTTATATTATTATCTAAATACTCTTGAAGCACTAAGACATATATTCTTGATTTATAGGCACATGAAATCACCCATCCTATTTATACATGAACATATACCTGTATAAGTTGATATGTTCACACATAGAAAATTACATGTAGTCTGAAGCATGCACTTTTACTTAATATTTTATCATTAACATTAAATAGATTTCAAATATTTTAAATATTTCTTTAGATAAATTTTGTACTTTTTTTAAACTTCTTTTCAGTTTTCATTTCAATTCCAGTTAATTAACATACAGTGTTTTATTAGTTTCAGGTGTACGATATTGTGATTTGACATTCCTACCCAGTGTTTATCACAAGTGCAATCCTTAACCCCATCACCTGTTTAACCCAGCCCAGTACACATTATTTTAATAGTAACTTAATAATCTGTGGGTCATCATAAATTAACAAAGTTCTGATTTCCCAACATTATTTATTCTAACATTCACTATTACACATTTCCCTATCCAAAGCATTGTTACACTAAATATCCTTATAGCTTTTAATATTCTTATAATCCTAAAAGTGGGATTACTGAACCAAAAGTTGAAAACATTCAGGACTGTGCTACCCATTAGCAATTTGGGAGAGAGACCTCTAGACTAAGCCCTTACCAAGAGGTACTGAGCTGTTGTTCTGGGTTTTTTTGTTTTGTATTTTTCTTTGAGGGTATAACCAAGTAAGATATAAAAATCACAATTTCAATGTATTCTTTCATTACCAATTACTAATCTTTTCATATCTTTCTAAATTGTTTTTATTGCTTCTTTTAAGAACCATCTAAACCAGTCATTGGTCCATTTCCCTGTTAGACTACATTAAATTTTGCCTTTTAATTTTAAAGCACTTTGATTTTAAAGAATTCACTTGGATTGGATTTTACGAGGATTTGATATAGTATAAAAATAACTCATATAGGTTGCAAATAATGTATTTTAAGTTATTTGCTTTTTAAAAATTATTTAAGAGAGAGAGAGTAAGAGAGCGAATGAGAGTATGCAAGCAGGGGGAGCAGAGGGGGAGAGAGAATTTCCAGCAGACTCCCCACGGAACGTGGAACAGGAAGTGGGGGTCACTGCGTGATCCATGAGATCACAACCTAAGCAGAAACCACGAGTCAGATACCTAACCCATTGGGCCACTCATGTGCTGCAAGTTATTTGCTTCTTAATATTGCTTAATACGTTTCAAACAAATCTACATTTTAAATCTTATGCATCAAAATTATGCAATTGTTTTTGCTGCCTTTATGCTTAGAGAAGTTCATTCTCTTCACAGATTAAGTTATATATTCACCATTAATTTTTATAGGATTGTCTGACTTCATTTCTATATTTCAGCCATCTGAAAACTATTTTTGTTTATGGTGTAAGATGCAGACTTATATAATTCATGGTTTCCCCAATTAGCAGCTTTTCCTGTGACCAACTATTGATGATTATTCCTTCCATATGTTTTTGGAGTGCTCCCCTTTATAGCAGCAATGCTTCTGAGGAGTCTGCTTTTTTCTGGGGTACATTCTTAAATCTGTGCACAATCTGTGTACACATGCTTGAGCAAATACCCTATTGTTTTACTTATTTCACAATACATTAAACTTGAAGAGGATGAGTGCTCTGATAGCATGAAAAAATCCAAAATATCGTTATGTATTTTCACCTGATTATGTTCTTAGTTTTTTTGTTTTTGTTTTTTATTTGAAATTTGGTTGGGAAATACCACTATCTTTAAAACACTCAGTCTTTCTAAAAGAACATAGCTCATCTTCCTTGTGTTCAGATATTTTTAAACCATCACTAAGCTTATAGCTATGGCTCTCAATATATAATTTACTTTATTTAATTCCCACACATTGTTTTTTTGTAGGGTGCCCAGAGGTCATATTTTGTTGTTGTTAAGCAACATGAAATAGTTTCTTCTTATATATCTTATTTCTAAATATCGATGACATGTAAGAAAATAGTAATATTGTTTCCTTTGTACTAATATTATAACTTCATTACTAAATGATTTAATTTCATGAGTTTTAAATATTTAAATTTTTCTTGTTATCACGTCACTTTCATGTTTTAAGCCTACTTCTATTTCATGCCTCTTTGAATTAGCCTAGAACTCCAGATCAACATAATGTTGTTGATTGGAGAATTCTTTTCACATTCCTGATTTTATTTATTTATTTTTAAAGATTTTATTTATTTATTTGACAGAGATCACAAGTAGGCCAAGAGACAGGCAGAGAGAGAGCGGAGGCAGGCTTCCTGCTGAACAGAGAGCCCGATGTGGAGCTCAATCCCAGAACCCTGAGATCATGACCTGAGCCGAAGGCAGAGGCTTTTTCCCACTGAAACACCCAGGTGCCCTTTATTCCTGATTTTAAATAGAATGGCTAGGATGTTCACCCTAAGATGAATATTAATATTTTGGGAATATTAATATCATGGGAAAGAAGAAGGTTTCAATCAGGAGTGGGTGGTGAACTTTATCATACATTTTTACACACTAATTGAAACTGTAACCTATTGATTGTCATTTTCTTATTGTTCAGTGTAAAAATGTAGCCAGTCTTTGACTAACTTTTTATATGGTGATTTCCTGTTATTCAATGTAACATGTTAAAAGATATGTTAAATATTACACCATCCCTGTACTTAAAAGACAAATCCCACTTGGTCATAGGACAATTCCTCTAATGCTCTTCTAACTTCGGTTCGTCAACATTTTTCTAGGGGGCTTTTGAATCCTCTTTCATTGGCAAGCTTGGGCTATGCATTCTTAGTTCAATCCTTTTACAAGGCAACTCAAATAAAACATTAAGACACTGTTATAAAATGTCAGGTACCATCACAAACAAACATTTCCCATGCCAGCACTGAGCCAAAGGTACAGCATATTCTTCTGCTAGACGGGGAAGGTATTCAAACAATATTGTTCATTATGTCTATTCTTATTAGCACCAAGACTCTGATCTCTCTCAAGGCTCCTTGTCATCCACTGGCTCTCCACTCTAGCTCCAAAGCAGCCTTTCCAACTGTCAGTGTGGGGTGCACCTGATTGGCCATGCCCAGATAAGACTATCCTGCTGGGATGGAAATCAAAAGAGAATGTCCAGACATCCAAACCCAAAGTGGAGTTCACAGGTACCACTGCTGGCCCTTCCGGTTCACGCTTGCCAGAGCTGTCCCCACAACTCACCCTGACGCTAACTAGAAGCACTTTCCCCCAGAAGGAAGGGGCTGACTTGCATTCCTCTTTAGATCTCTTGAGATCTACTAAAATCACACCCCATTAAAAGCAGCCTCCCCTGGAAGACAAGGTGGAACACCTCTATTTCACGTCACACTGAAAATTCGTTTGCTTTTCTTTGTACAATATAACTAAGTTTTCGTTTTGTTAGAGGTTCTTTAAAATCAGCGTTGTTTTTTTTTCCCCATAGCCTAGGGTACTCAAAGATATGTTCAAATAATCAAACTTATAAGATATTTGAGAAGACAAGCTGTGTTTTTATTCATCTTCTCATTCTTTGAAGCCCTCACCATGTCGTAAGCACAGAACTACTCATTATATGTTTGCTGGATTGAGAACATGAACGTGGTGGGGCGCCTTGGTGGCTCAGTCCATTAAGCATTCGACTCCTGATCTCAGGATTGTGAATTCAAGCCCCACACTGGGCTCCACACTGGGCATGGAGCCTACTTAAAAAACAAAAAAAATCTAAAAATATATAAAAACATTAACATGGTCCCCTTCCTCAGAGGTCAGATAGTGAAATGAAGAGACCAGAAGCTCAGAGTCCCACAGACGTGCCTTAAAACCCCAACTCTCCCGTGTGATTTTGTGCAAGTGAGTGTCTGCTCCCACTTGTGTAATAGGGGCTCATCACAGCTACCTCTTCACACTGCTGACAACTCTGAAGAAGAAAACAGAGGTAACAGCCAACAAAGAATGCTAGAAAGCTACAGAGGACACTCTGGGTAACTTAGATCCCAAAAGCAAACCTAGAATTACCACCAATCAGTATAAATCTATCAGCAAATTTTCCACATCTAAAGGAAAAAGGATCTGAAGGAAAACCCAAATAAAGACAGTAAACAAAAGCCCCGGGAGCCCAGCGGTCATCTTAACGTTGCCTCTGCAGTCCCTACTGGGAAATGTTAAGGACAGCCATCTGACAGTGGCTAGGACCATTGTACTGGCCAACAGTGGGCTGCACAGCAAAGCCCACTGAGGATGGGACAGCCGGGGTCCTGAGGGTTGTAAATGCCCATCATGATCACCAGGCAGCCCTCCCCTGGAGCCCTTCTTCACATCATCTTCTGGCCTCGCTTTCTAGGTGGACCTCTGTATGAGTTGCCTGCTGCTACCCTAACAAATGACCGCAGACTCAGTGGCTTAAAATAACACAAATCTATTCTTTGTTCTGGAGGTCAGTTGACAATGGGTTTGCTAGTCTAACATGATGGTGCCATCGGGGCTGTGTTTCTTCTGGGGGCTCTAAGAAAATCTCTGTTCCACTGCCTTTTCCAGCTCCTTACAGGATGCCAGCATGCCTGGGCTCCAGGTCCTGCATCATTACAAACTCTGCTTCCTTCGTCCAGCTCCTTCTCTCTCTCCTGTCTCCCTCTTTCCTTTATAAGGACCCCTGGGGTGATTTGTGCTTTTCCAAAATAATCTCCCCATCGCAACATCCTTCACTGAGTCACACCTGTGAAGTCCTGTTTGCCCGGTAAGGTAAGATATTCATAGGGTAGGGAAATTAGGATGTCAGTAACATGAAGGTGCATCATTCTCCTTATTACAATCTCCAAGACCTTGGCAAGACACACTGCAATGACACGTAGAGAACACGGCTTCACTTCTCCAGGATTTCTGCCACAGTCATCGAATCACAAGGAGACAAGCATTCTCAAACTGAGGGCATTCTATAAAACTGCCATAGTGTCTTCAAAACTGTCAAACTGTCAAGATCCTGAGACCAAGGAGGGCTGAGGGTTGCTTTAGATCAAAGGAGACTAAAAAGATGCAGTGCTATAATGGATACAATTGGGGGGAGACAAAAATTGGGTCTCAAGCTTGGATATTAGCAGTGTACTAATTTTCTAATTGAATAGCACATTTACAACTGTTCTAGAAACCTGAAGTGGTGTCAAAAAAAAAAGTTGAAATAAAATAAGGCAAAAGAATATCACATTAAAGTCATACTAAAGAGAAGCTGGGTGGCTCAGTCAATTAAGTGTCTGACTTTGGCTCAGGTCATGATCCCAGAGTCCTGGGATTGAGCCCCACATCGGGCTCCCTGCTCAGAGGGAAGCCTGCTTCTCCCTGTGCTTGTGCGCGCTCTCTCTCTCTCTCTCTCTCTCTCTCTCTTTCTCTGACAAATAAATAAGTAAAATCTTAAAATCTTAAAAAAAAAAAGTCATACTAATAAACAATTCTTATTTCTCAAAATTCCAAAGCAAAAAAGAAAGCTATTCTAACCAGTTTTGAAATTCTTTTCTATTTCTTCATCTTTCTTTGGACTCTATGGAAGCAGATTCTTTCTAGTGCCTAAACTTCTTTGGTAATGAGTTAAGATCAATTACAGCTACGAGAGGACATGCTTGTGTAGTAGCCTAAAACAAGGATAGTGTTTGGTTTGGTTTCTAAAGCCCCTTGACTGGGCACCATGGAATGATTAAAGCCACCAGGAGAAAAGCCAGGCTTCCAGATCTATCCACCAAGTAGGCTCTGAAAACCAACACGGTAAGGGGCTCCCCAGACCCGCTAGGCCAGCTCACTGCTAGTACCCAGCCTCACACAGCTCCAGCTTTTCCTGCTCGTACAACCCAGTCATTTACAGACACGTCCCTGAGGCCCGCGACTATTCCTAACTACCAGTTGACTTGTATTTAAGCCCTGCTCTCGTCCTGGAAACAAAGACAAGAAAAGAGATACAGGTTTTAATAAAATATCACAAAATAGGTGAGTATATGATGCACAACAGGCAATGTCTTTTCTCTTCAGTGAACACAGGACAGACCACAACCGTTTAGGGAATAGGACAGAAAGAAGGAGCTTAATGTGAGAATTATGTTCTGTGCTGATTAAGATGTTGAGGGAATTTCCAGAAACCTTCGAAAGGAGGCAAATAAGGGCAAGTGCACCTGTCTGGAACAGGCCAACGTGGTCATTTATGAAGCTTCAAGTGTTGGTTCTGATTCAGCTTGTGCACTAAAATCTTTCTAAATAAGAGATATGTGCACTGTCGCCAACAAAGAACACACAGAAAAAAACCTATAGTAAACAGATCTAGAAAACAAAGAATAATCACACACCAGGCAGGCAGCCAAATTTTATCCACCAAAGGCTAGACAAAAGTGGGGGACAAGTGGGAGGACCACACCCAGAAGCCTAAGGTTCCCTGAGATCATCATAAGACCCCTGCTAGACACCATGTCAGGTGGTCTGCCGCAAATGCCCCCATCCCCTCAGCCGTCCTCCTAGAGGGTCCAAGCAGAGCTCAGATGATAGTGAATCTAAGACAAATGCAAACTACAAAAGAGAAAAAGAAAGTAATAAACCTTCTAACTCCCCAGACCCAAAACTCTGCTCCTTCTGCATACCCACCATGTCTGTGAATGGGGTTATTATGTCTGTGCTGGGAAGCACCCGGGGGTTTGGGATGAAGAAAGGAGACACGGGATTGAGGAGGCACTTGTCTGCCTGAGGCCCAGCACAGAGAGGGTGGGAGCGCGCAATCTGGGTCCCACAGCCTGGGCTGGAATCCAGGCGTAGCCACACTGCACTCATGAGTGCAGCCTCTGACAGCCTCAGTTTCCTCGACACTGCCCTTTAACATTCATGAGATCTGAACGAGGGTCTCATCCAGAGACCCAGCATAAATTATGATGACCAAGGATACTGATCAAGGATCGTCAAATATCAACTACACTCACTCTTCACCCATCTGGTGACCTTGTGAGGAATGACTATCAGCCAAAGCAAATGACAGCCCAATTCAAAGTTTTTCTCTTTCCTCCCTCTTTTCTTCTCATTCTTCCCATTCTAAGAATAGCATTTTCTTTCACTCTTTTCTAATGCTTCTTTCCTATATGGAGGTACAAGGTCATTAATCAAAATAGATTATCATTTTTATTAAGTAACACCTCTATATCCTTCACAGAAATGATAAAGGATTTGCAGGTGATTCATTCTAAGCCTAGCGGCAGTTAATGAAGGCCATTTATTACATAAATACAAATTTCCTGCAACAAGATAAAACCATTAGCCTTTCTTCTTTGAGGCTGGAGAGCCTTGGGGTGCTGACCAGGGCAGTAAGTATTTCTGCAGAACTGAAAAGCCCTGGACAGAGGACAAGCTGATACATGGTAGGAAGCTCCCGAGCTCCATTAAGCAAAGAAGGTAAGAAAAGGAAGCAAGAGAGGAAAGGTGAGGAGACCATGGAGGAGCACAGACTTTCCTTCAGGTGTCGGGAACTAAAAAAGGAGGAAGAGAAGAGCATGTCCAGGGGGCCACACCACCCTGATAAATGGGCAGGTGGAAGACGGATGAGGTGAAAAGCTTCTCCAGAATGTTCCACATTGAGTGTAACGCTCAATATATACCACCTCTGGCACTTCTGGAGAGACTTTAGCGAAGACTTCTAGTACCTTCTAAGGCATCTTTAGAGGTCACACTGGGTTCTCCAGGGAAACATAAAGGAAGAGGTGCTTAGTGTTTTTCTGTTTTAGATATTTGACCCAGTATTACTTTAGGACTTACAGTGCTTTGTGGAATGTTTGAAGGCTAAACTCACTAGAAGAGGAACGCTGTCCCCTTGGGCTTCTCACAGTTGGAATACACACTATCACATGCAACCCCCACAGCTGGGTAAGGGAGAAATCACTGCTGTTACAAACGAAGGAAGAAACAGAGGCTCACAGAGATAACCTAACTCAAGAGGCAGGACTCAAACACAGGTTAGTACCCCCAACAATTTGGGGTTTGGTTTGCTTTTTTTTTTTTAATTGTGAAATTCACATAACATAAAATTCACCATTTTAACCACGTTGAGATGAACAGTTTGTTGACAGTTAGTATACTCGCACTGTGTGCAACCATCACCATACCTGGTTTCAGAACATTTTCAGCACCAAAAGGAAATCCTGTCCCCTATGAGAAAGGAGACCACATTTCCTCTTCTCCTAGCCCCTGGCAGCCACTAATCTGCTTTGTCTATATGCATTTGCCTATATTGGATATTTCATATAAATGGAATCATCTCTTTTGTCTGGCTTCTTTTACTTTGCATAATGTTTTCTAAGTTTATTCAAGCTGTAGCCATGTCAGAACAATAACCCTTTTAAGACAATAATATTCCATTGGATAGACATACCACATTTTGCTTTTCCATTCATTATGGGATGGATATTTGGACTATTTCCACCTTTAGCTAATACGGATAATGCTGCTATGAATATTCATGTCCAACACATTTTTGTTTGGACAACTGTTTTCAACTCATTTGGGAAACCCCATACTTTTAATCACTGCACTGTTCTGACCCTTCAAAATGAGATGGATCTTCACGACAACTACTCTGCTACAAGGTGTCCAAAGAGGCTCAGCAAGTATTTGCTGAAGGGACAGTGACAGAAATGACACACTCAGAGAAATGTCCAACCGAACCTTTCTCAATTTCACTACTAATTTCTGAAGTCCCAAATAAGTATAGAAGCTATCCCCAATACCAAAGAATCTAACCAACACATGAAGTCATCTCATTTTTTAAATTACAAACTCTCCTGTAACTAAATGTCCAAAGCAGGTCACCCAAAATGCTGAAATACTGAAATGTGCATTGGGTTATATATAAATAATGCATCTCCAATTTTTGAGTGTTTGTGGCAATGTTTCAAGCTAACACTGAAGAGCCTATGGTCAAAAGCAAGAACCTGAGAAGGCCCTTCCAGAAGCCACGGAGCCTCCTGTGAAGCAGAAGATTTAGATAGGTGAGGAAGGGAGGTGACAGAACCTGGCAGGATCTGTTTCTATCACTGGAGAATGGTCTAATGTCTGGTAAGTCATCTAGTCCCGTGACTACATGATGAAATGAAACTGTAGGTGGTCTTGATGCCATAAGGAGGAACACCAGCAACTTCGCACCATTTTCCTGTTGTGGATTTGATTTTAATTGCCTATACCACTGAAGATACTGAAAATAGAAAATAATATCAAGCCTTTGGGGGACTAAATTCCTCAGGTTACAAACATTAAGTCTATTAAAAACTCCATTTATAAAGCATGATGAAAATTACTAAAAGGATGGGACTTTCTTTGATTTTTCCTCTTTCGTGAAAAGGCTCATATAAACCAGCCATTTTCGGTGGCCGTCATAAAATCCTTGTGGTCAGCGTTCCTATAGGTATCTGCTTGTATAAGATGCGAGCTTTGCAGGTGTGCAGAGCTGCGGGCGTGTGAGTGTGAATCGTGGGCCGGCTTTCCTAGATGTGGCCCCATGGCCACTCACCGCTGTTCTGATTATCCTCACTTCATTTCTCTGCACCCCAGGGTCCTCACCTGAAAAATAAGGCTAAAGACTTCCATCTCCCAGTCCTGCTGTGAATATTAAGTTAGATAAATTGCCTCTCTTGCCCCCCTCCTCGCACCTTCCCTTCCCTGAGTAGCTCCCTACCCTTGTAACGGATCACTGGGATCCCTGATGGGGACTTTCAGACCTGGAGCAACAGCTATGACCCTGACCAGTGCACCAAAAAGCCTCAAGACTTCAAAGGAAGAAAACTGATGATTTTATCTCTGTCACAGATCTCCCCAATCCCCCAATATGGGATGCCAGTAACTGTCCCTACTGACACCAAGTATCAATACCACCATCAAACCAGAGAAACAGAGCTGAGGTCTCATACAGAAATAAATCAGGGTGGAAGAGTCTGGTCGCTAGAGGCTGTCCCCAGTATATTAAAGCCTTCTGCTTGCCTCTCTCTTATGCAGGATACAAACGCCTCAGCAGCTGATTATTTTAAGCCACATGACCAGCCTGCATTGGGAATCGAAATCATGCAAGGGCCATTTCCCCCTGGGTAAGCATCCATTAGGCACGCTCCTACAGAAGAACAGGTGACAAAGATACAGGTTTTCTGAGCAACACAATGGGCAGCTTAGATGAGCCATTCTTTCTGTTACCAGATTAACTGTGTTCTATGTAGTCAACAATAAGTCTTCATGAATCAAAGAGCATTATTTTCAGCAAAAGTAAAGTTTTAGTAAAAGATTTATGGGTTCTTGGCACCAACCCCAGTCCCTCAGAAGACAAGCTGAGTGGGCTAAGAGAGGCAGGCTGCCAAAACCAGTCTCTGCTCTCAGGTTGGACCCTTCAATAGAGCTCTTTTCAGGGCTGGTTAGCAGCATTAGTGCAAACAGTAACACGGAGGCAGCAGCCACAAGGGCAAGGGGACAGCCATCTTTGGAAGAACAAAGGTTCTCCTCTTCAGTAGAGGTTTTCTTTTACTTCTGCTTGACTTGGTGCCGATAAAGCCCCTCACAGCCAGCTTGAGAGACATCTGCTAGACTTTTTCCTGATGCTTAATGAGGCCCTGAAATCCTCCTGCCTACCTCGGCTGCAGCGGCCACTGGCTCACAACACTTCTAGACATTTCACCAGAAGCATCAGGCATACTAGTGCCTGGGGCCATCCCTAGGATTCCACGAGGGCAATCGGTAAGGAATCTGGCTCAAACACGGCCGTCCTTATTACAACCTCGAACGCTGCATTCTTCAAGTGAATTGAACCAAGAATATGGTATTAAGCAAAAAAAAACTGGAGTTAAACTGTGGTCTCTATAATCTCCATTTAAAAGCTTTCTCTCTCCTTTTAAACAAAATTGGGGTCAGGTGTTATAGATGCATTTACAAGAGTGGTTATTCCTAGTTAATGGTTTGTAGGTTAATTAATGAATATTTAGCAATTAACATATAATACATCCATGACTGCAGAGTCGCTCTTTCTTAATAAGGAAATTTAGTTACATATCAGATTGAAAACACTCAAAAGATAATCAAAAATTTACTGTTAAAAACCAGAGTGAAAGGGAGCTAGTATAAAATACAAAATGTAAAAGAAAATATAAAAGAAATCTCGTGACTTACAGAAAGTTAAAATCCATAGAAGGGCTCATGCAAGTCAAAGGACAACTTTGCGGGACGCCTGGGTGGCTCAGTTGGTTAGGCGGCTGCCTTCTGCTCAGGTCATGATCACAGCGTCCTGGGATCGAGTCCCACATCGGGCTCCTTGCTCGGCAGGGAGCCTGCTTCTCCCTCTGCCTCTGTCTGCCATTCTGTCTGCCTGTGCTCGCTCTCTCCCTCTCTCTCTCTGATAAATAAATAAAATCTTTAAAAAAAAAAAAAAAAAGGACAACTTAGCTGAGATTCTATTCTATGAGGAATGTAAAATGCTCGACTTAAATGATTTTAAAAATAGTACCACCATGTATAGAGAATTTACTCTGTCCCAGGCACTGTGCTAAAGGTTTTACTTGCCTTATCTACTAATCCGTTCAATAGTCCTTTAAGTGCTTTTGCAAATTTTACAAATGATGGAAGTGAAATTTATGGTTTCTCTAGCCAAACAAGTAGTTAAAAGAGTCACATTTTATTTTTATTTAAGATTTCATTTACCTGAGAGAGATGAGTTCAGGGGGAGGAGCAGAAGAGCAAGGGAGAAACAAACTCCCCACTGAGCAGGGAGCCCTATGTGGGGCTCAATCTCAGGACCCCAAGATCATGACCTGAGAAGAAATCAAGAGTCAGATGCTTAACCAACTGAGCCACTTAGGCACCCTGGGGACAGCCACATTTTAACACAGTAGTGTCCATCTTTACCAGCTTTATAAATTTTTTTTAAAAGGAATGTAAAACATTCAGTAATATAGCAAACAAAAATATTTATTTTCATCTTATAAGCTCATATAGAAAAGAGCCAAGGTGTATAACAAGAGTAGCCAAATGAGAGAAGAGAAAGAAGAAAAACAGAAGCCAGGTGAGCAGTACCCAGACACATCAGATTCAGTGATCCAGCAATCCCACGTCCAGGTATGTCTCCAAAAGAACTGAAATCAGGATCTTGAAGAGATTATCTACCCTCCCTCGTTCCCTGTAGCACTAACTCACAACAGCCAAGAGGTGGAAGCAACCTCAGTGTCCATCGATAGATGAATGGGATAAAGAAAATGTGCTCTGGATGGATGGATGGATGGATGGATGGATGGATGGATACATACGTGGTATATGGGGCAGCCTTAGGAAAGAAGGGAATTCAGGGTGTCTGCGTGGCACAGTCGGTTAAGTGCCGACTCCTGGTTTCAGCTCAGGTGGTGCGTGATCTGAGGGTCACGAGACTGAGCCCCGTGCAGGGCTCTGGCACTCAGTGAAGAGTCTGCTTGATTCTCTCTCCCTCTCCCTCTGCCCCTCTCCTGCTTGCGCGCGCTCTCTCTCTCTCTCTCTCTCTCTCTCCCTGGCTCTCTAAAATAATAAATAAACAAACAAACAAACAAATAAATAAGGGAAATCTGACATACACTACAACATGGATAGACCTGAGGACATTACACAGAGTGAAACAACCCAGTCACAAAAGGACAACTACTTCATGATTCTATTCCTGAGAGGTATCTAAAATAGATCCATAGAATCAAAGAGTAGAATGGTGGTTGCCAAGGGCTGAAGGGAGTGAGGGAATAAGGAGTTGCCAATCAAAGGGCATGAATTTTCCGTTAAGTACAACAAACAGGCTCTAGAAAGCCACTGTACAACTCTGTACCTATGTTTTTTTTTAATTTTTTTTTTATAAACATATAATATATTTTTATCCCCAGGGGTACAAGTCTGTGAATCGCCCGGTTTACACACTTCACAGCACTCACTCTGTACCTATGTTAACAGTACTTCCTTATGTACTCAAATATGTTAAGAGGGCAGATCTCATATTGTGTTCTTCTCACAACAAAAAAGTTTTTTGAAAGGAGGTAAATGTCTCTTATCTAAGCCCCAGGATCATTTTTGTTCTACAAAGTGATGGTTGGTTGATGAATTCTTGTGTATCGCTCTGATTTCTAATCCCCCAGACGATACTATAGAAGGCACAGCCAACGTAGGAAATATTCTTTCAACTTCTATAGCCTGCCTGTGCACTAACTCTGTCATTTGCAGAAAGCAGCCCAAGACAAAAGCAACTCCACAGGTGAATTCTAGCCACTGGCCACAGGTAGCCTCACCTAAGTGTGGCAACTTAGATGAGGTCGTCTGGTCTATAGGTGTATCAAATGTATTATACACTGTACTGGGACAGAGAATTTAATTAATTCCTTGCTTCATAAATGTCAGCAATAAGAATTAAGTATTAAACCCTTGATTCTACTGGGGAAGCAGTCAAATTACAGGAAAAGAGATGAGCCTGGGTACTACAAATGTAACAGATCCCAAATGGGGTCCTGCAGTTGGCCAGCAAACGACCCAGGTCTGAGGACACAGATCTGATCGCTCACTTTCTGGCTCTAAAACTCAAAAGTCTAGATGCTAGTAAGGCTGGTTTGGTTTTCCACCATCACCACCATGGAAATTCCACTAGCATTTCAAGGAGTGTTCAGAGCTTAAAGAGAAGACGAGGCGGATTTCTTCTCAATCTTACCCACAGGATCAAGTTTCTTCCTTATAATCTGAACAGTTTTCTCAAAGGGTCTCATGGCGTCAATATTTAAGAGATTTTAAGAGAAAAGAAAGAGAGAAAATGCATTTCTCTCTTGGTCTTACCTAAAGGTGGGTCCCTGCATGAACAGGAATCAGGGTTTTCAAAAGATCCCATGGGTCTATTTCCCTATAGGTAAGGATGAGGGCCACACACCGCCTGTGAGGTACTCAAAAGAAGAAAGATGTCAAGTGGTCTATCCTCGCCCATGGTTCTGTGGCACCTCTTTATCACACTTGCATGTGACCCAAGGAAATATGTGTTATGTACCAGGTTCTCTCTGTTGAAGCAGGCGCTTCCCCAGTTGGCCCAAATAGATGTGTGGAGTATACATTTAGATACTCTTTTTGTCATCTTTTCTAAAGGAAGATTAAAAACACGTAAATATAGCACTAATTTGCTACCTTGAGAAAGACACTAAAATCTTAAGAAGTTAAAAATAGCTACCATTTATATTCTGTGGAAATGCCGCATACGGTGCCAATATTTAAAATATTAAGTCAGATTCTAATAGGAGTCTAAAAAATGTGCATCATTATTTGCATTTTACAGAAGTGGAAACAGAGATTCAGAGAGATATGCCCCAAGACCACACAGCTGGGAACTGAGAAGGTGGGGATTTGAACCCACACCTAACTAATTCTAAAAGCTCTTCCTACCATCCTGAACTACTTCCAGATCACAGCAAATCTTTCTGTAGTTCTAGCAATATAGCTTCTCTTTTACCAAAGACACCTCTCCTAAGGTATCATGGCTGCCTCCAAACAGACCCTTGATGGCATCTTCAATGACTACCACTGGCATCGGAACCCAATACAG
Organism: Mustela nivalis; assembly: GCF_964662115.1. Taxonomy (NCBI): domain Eukaryota; kingdom Metazoa; phylum Chordata; class Mammalia; order Carnivora; family Mustelidae; genus Mustela; species Mustela nivalis. Next base: position 103,688,051 of record NC_139031.1, on the reverse strand, counting down.
ATGAACTTTTAGCATCACAGTTCATACAAAAACACCACCCAGAGGTCGAACCTCAAAGCCATCCATTGATATACTTGGCCACTCAGGTGGCTGCCTTCCAACTTTTTAGAATAAAAATACTTTGTGATGACTCCAGGGAGGTCTTAACGAAAGAGATCAATCTTCTCAACAGATAGAATCTGGATAATTTCTAAGTAATCAAGCGCCTGCTCATTACCCCTTGTTGAAAGTATTTCCCCACCTTGTCTGAGTCATCCTTACACCTTCCATAAAACAATCTCCCCTTTCACAGTATGCTTCCTCAGACAATAGGCGTGAAACCCAATGGAAAAAAAAAAAAATGATTAAACGATTAAATGAATGTGTATTCTTAAGTAGAACTGCAGGAAATTGATAATACTTGACACTTTCTGATTCACACACACACACACACACACACACACACACAAAAGGCAATTTCAAAGGGTTCAAATGAGACCTTAAGACAGAGGTTTAGCTGCAGGAATAAAAGCCAAAAAGCATAGTCGCTTCTGTAGAGACCGATTTTCCCTTGCTCTGTCATGCACCTGACCTACGAGTAGGTAACCCAGGCTGTTGTGTCGGTCCCTCAGTGGGGCAGACCCTGGCTCCTCTGCTCTCATTTTCCTGCCATGCTCAGCCCCGGAGATGGTGGGGTGATCATGGACTAGTCTCGGGTCTTAGCTCCTCCTCCCACCATTCCACCCTCAACTTGGACAAGGGGGGAGGCAAGGGGGTGGGGAACACAAATCAAGATCTAGAAGTTGTACATCTTGCCTTCTGCCCATCTCCCACTGGGCAGAGGAGATTCACAGGGCCATAGTTAGCTGCAAATGAGGTGGGGAAACTCTTTCTTTCTTTTTTTAAAGATTTTTACTCATTTCTTTGACAGAGAGAGAGAGAAAGCGCACAAGCAGTGGGAGCTGCAGGCAGAAGCAGAGGGAGAAGCAGGCTCCCCGCTGAGCAGGGAGCCAGATGTGGGGCTCGATCCCAGGACCCAGGGATCACGACCTGAGCCAAAGGCAAACACATAACTGACTGAGCCACCCAGGCGCCCCACAGGAAATGCTATCTCTACCTGGATAGCCCCACGGGCAACAAAAATTAGGGCTCTATTACCAAAGGAGAAGGGAAGAAGTTGATGAAGTTCGAGAACCTCGGTGAGGTTCGGTGGGCTGAGGTCCAGAGCCAATGACCAGGAAAGAATTCTTGAGACATCTTTGGTGCAAAATGGTGGTTTATTAAAGCACAGGGACAGGACCCGTGGGCAGAAAGAGCTGCTGCCCCGGGTTGAGAGATGGCAGGTCTTGGGGGAAGGTGAGGGGAAGGGAGGTTTCAATAGAATTTTCATATGCTAAAGAGGGCCTACAAGGTGCAGGGATACCTGAGGCCTTGCGGCTTGATCAATGTCGTCTTTTCAGCAAGCCAATCACATTTCTGCTATCAAGCATCTTTGTTAGCGAAATTTGGGTGTAGAAGAAATTTAACTTTATTTAGGGCTTGAGGAACTGAGTTATGTGCCTCTGGAAATTGTGCTATTGATAAGGTAACTTCTTTGTTTGTAGATCTCTAGGACATTTGTAAAGCAAGGAAGACTCTGTCTTGCAGGATGTGATCTCTGCAAGTTAACTATTTGTTTCAGGGGTGCCTGAGGAATGTCACACATATTACCGAGGGGAGCGGGTAGAAAGGGGGTGCAAGGTGCCAGCTTTTGCTTTGTCTTCAGCCAGCCTCCTGCTCCCTCATCAAAGTGATACTAGGTACCACCTGCCTTCTCTGTCGCACACAGAAAGAATGGGAGCTGGGAGTCCACAGTGCTACAGAGTTGCTAGGATGGATCAGATAAACCCTACGGAGTTCGGGGGCACTTGGGTGGCATCTGCCTTCGGCTCAGGTCATGATCTCAGGGTCCTGACATTGAGCCCCACGTCGGGCTCCCTGCTCATTGGGGAGCCTGCTTCTCCCTCTGCCTCTTTCCCTCCCCCGCCATCTTGTTTTTTTCTCTTTCACTCTCTTGCTCTCACTCTCAAATAAATAAATAAATAAATAGTTGTTTAAAAATACTTACTGAGATTCTGGAAAAGCATCTGTGAAGATATAAACGGAGATTTTCAAGCAAACTGGAATTAAGAGGAACTCACATTCCCAGCATACACAAGTTTCTAAGAAGCAGGTACAGACACATCCACAAGCTAATGGACAGCTCAGGAAAATCTGCCCTTGGTCCATCTAAAGGAGCACAGGCATCCTTGCTCTATTCTCTCCACTCCTATCTGTGAGGCCAGGCTTGGTGACATTTCTTTCTCTTACTCCCAAAGCTCAACTCTAAGGTGACCTGCAAAGATTCTGAAGGGCATCCATCTTGTAAGAAATAAAATGAATTCAGATATTCAAAAATCCTTTATGATTTTTCTAAACCTGTCCTTCGAGGAAAAATGATCCCAAGTTACCAGGGCCTCCTTCAAGGTTCCACAAGATTCTGAACATCGCATTCTGAGTAGTCTGAGCTACTCAGATAAAACTACCATCTAATCAAACCCAGTTGACTGTCTAAAAATATATAGTACATTAAAAATATATATAGTACATAAAATCCAGAAGGTAACTGAGGGGGCCCTGGGTGGCTCAGTCGGTTAAGCTGGTAAGTGCCTGCTTTCGGCTCAGGTCAGGAACCCAGGGCCCTTGGATGGAGCCTCACAAGGTCAGGCTCCCTTGCTCAGTGGGGAGCATGTTCCCCCCCCCCCCGCCGTCTACCCCCCCACCCCGGCTCATGCTCTCTCTCTCTCTCTCAAATAAAAAAAAGAAGGTAACTAAGAGGTCCCAGGGGTTAAATATGATGATGCATAAAGCAATGAATGGCTCGTAAGGGAATGAAACCCCTTTGGGTACCAGACCACAACAACTCCTCTCCCACCCGTGGCCACTACATGAGACCTGACATTTTCTCAACTCCATACTGCAGAAAAACTTTCCCGAACTGAAGAAAAGAATACTGCTCTGCAAAGTGTTTGGTCATTTCAGAAAATGTGAGCCCTCTGGAACCAAACATCCAAGGCCAAGTCCCAAACCCATACCGAATTGGCTAAGTAATCTCAAGTAAACCACCTCACCTTTTCCTTTCCGGGTGCCAGACTCTGCACAGGCTCACTATAATGCTTAAATTAATATATGCAAATTAGTCATAATCCTTCCTAACAGAAAGCACCCAATTCTTTTTTTTTCTGCTTGTTTAATGTCTTTGACTGTAATAAGTAGCATATATAACATAAAATTTACCATATTAACCATTTCTTAAGTGTACAAGTCAGTGACATCAATTGCATTTACAGTGTTGTGCAACCATCACCAGGATCCATTTCCAGGACTTCTCACCATCTCAAACAGAAGCTCTACACCCATTAAACAGTAAGCCCCTGCTCCCCTCTCTTCTCAGCCCCTGGATGCCTCTACTGTAATTTCCTTCTATCAACAGAAAGCCCCCAATTCTTAATGCAAATCAGTTGAGCACAAGAATAGGATGCCTTGAATCCAAGTTTTCCATAATCCATTTCTTTGTTTAGTAGATCGAATGCTAAATAGGGAAACAAAGCCTGGCTCTAAGAGTCCCGGCCCCCACAGTGGAATAAAATGCCTCCTTTACCATGACAGCCCATCAAGCTCTTCAGCAGGAAGATAGATGAGAATGAAGAGAAACCCCTTCCCCTCCAGAGAGAGGAGAATAAGAGATGGGGAAAAAAGTGCATCCCAATTCTCCTCCCCACCCCACTCCCACCCCTGTCCCCCGCTTCTCCCTCTGGAGTGAGGATAATGTGAAGAGCAAGTTAGAGCTGTGGCCCTCACATCCGGAGAACTTTATAAAAATCACTTCTCAGCCTGCCCTTCTCACCAACCATGGGCACAGCAACATCACCTGCAGTGACACTATTCAACCAGGTGAAAGAAACCCTGAAGTTTAAATTCCCCAAGATGCCCTTGACACTCATGTGGTGAACACACAGATCCTTGGAAGTGCAGCCAGAAAACTCGCCAGATTGGAAGAGAGGCCAGTTACTGTAGCAGTGACCACATGGCTGGGGATAGGAGCCCAAAGCCGGTGCAGCCAGATGGCAGAGGAACGTACACCGCCAAGAGAAACCAAGATGAGGCTGAGTCAGCTGGAGTATGCCACTGGGCCTTGCTTGAGCCCAGAGATGCAGATCATAAGTTACTGAACCACGTATACCTGCAGAGAAAGCCATTGTGGCCAAAAGACACTGCTCCTGGAGGACAGGAGGCAGAGCAGAGCACACCACAGAACCCCTGCACGCTATCTGCACCAGTCTCTGGCCCCACACCCTAACTACACAGACACCATCTGTACAGATGTACACATCTGTACACTTCCTCTGTGCATGTGAATTGTACTGTGAGTTATAACTCCACCATCACGTGACTTAACATTGACAGGTTCTTGACAAAGAAATGTTCCTATGACTATGTGTCGAATCTTATAGATAAAACCATTTTTGCATTAAGCAGTACGAGTTTGTTCACAGCAGTGAACAAACAACTCCGTCTGCAACACCAAACTTATCATTTGAAGATACAGGTGTTTTCAATTTCTCACAACTGCTGATGGTGCAAATTTGGAAAACTATTTGGTAGTATCTCCTTTAGGAGATACTTTAGCTTTAGCTAAAGGACACCTACCCTTAGGAACCGGTAATTCTACTCCTAGGTATTAACTCGAGAGAAATTAGTGCTTTGGACCACTGAAAGGCACATACAAGAATGTGCACAGCAGCATTATTCATAAGAGACAGATCCTAGAAACAAACCAAATGGCTGTCAACTAAAGGATGTCTACATTGGGGGATATTGTACAGTAAAATGCTGTTCATGAATAAAACGTGCTACACATAGCAACATGGATGAATCTTACATGTATTACAATGAGTGAAAAAGTAAGACTCAAAAGAGTATACACAGTATGATTCCATTTATACAAATATAAAGATCAGGGGCGCCTGGATGACTTCAGCTCAAGTAGTGATCGCCAGGTTTTGGGATTGAGCCCATTTATCCCTCTCTTTCTACTCCTCCCCCACCTCTGCTCATGCTCTCTCTCTTTCTCTCAAATAAATAAATGAAATCTTAACAAAGAATATATATGAATATATATATATATGAATATATGTATGAATATTCATATATGAATATATATATATATATATATATACATACACACACATGAAGACCAGGTGAAACTTAAAATCAGGATAGCAGTTCCCCAGCAAGATAAAGTGAAAAGAGAGGAAGTATTAACTTGGAGGAGGCATGAAAGAGCCTACTGAGTTCTAGAATGCTCTTCATTCGTGCGGCAGTAACACACATTTTGTTATTTATATTTATCTATGTAAAATTTTACCAAGCTGTACATCTAGGATTTTTGCAACTGAATACATGCATGCCACGCCTTATCCTAAAAGTTTTCTAAAAAAACACACATGCACACAGACACACACATACTTACAAATAGTCTTTCTACTTAAACTTGAGGAAACAGAATATTTAGTGACAACAGGAGGGTCAACAGAGTTACTATGCTACCCCAAGAAATTGCTCTATACACAGGCTGAAAATGTCCTCTGGGGATCAATGCAGACTTCTTCCTGGTCACCTCCAATAAAGGTTTCCTATTCATTAACCTGAGACCACCTCTATATGTGGACCTCCTGCAGCTGTGTGATGGACAACTGGAAAAAGGAAGGCTACAGTGACTTAAAAATTTTATTATCCGTTAAGTACTAGAGCAAAACAATTATTTTAAACGTGTGTAATAAGGAACCTGGAGTTGTGAGGGGCAGGAGCCACACTTTCATGTTGAAACCATCACAGTAAATGGGCTAGCTTTTTTTCTTTTGAGCATACCTATATTATTAATATTATTATTATTATTAAAACATAGTTGACCTAACTCCTACTTTTTCAGTAAATACATTAAATGTAAATGAATTAAATACCACAATTAAAAGGCAGAAATCGGCAGAATTGATAAAAAATAACAAACTATATACTGTCTGCAAGAGACACAATTTAGATTCAAAGAAATAAATAAGTTGAATGTACAAAAATGAAAAGATATACCATGCAAACAGTAACTAAAAGAGAACTGGAGTGTCTATAATATCAAACAGACTTTAGGAAAAGTTATTATTAAATACAAAGAACAATTTATAGAGACAAAAAGGTCAATTAATGAAGAAGATATAACAAATAGAAAAATTTATGCACCTAATGAAAGTACACGAAAATAAATGAAGCAAAACTGATAGACTTGAAGAGAACAAAGTACTCAAAAATAATAGTTGAAGACTCCAATACTTTATTTTCAATACTGGATAGAACAACTAGACAGAAAACCAGTAAGAAAATAAAAGATTTGAGCACCACCATAAACTGACAAGTTCTAACACACATCTATAGAATACTTCATTCAACAAGAGTAGACTACAATTCTTCAAGTGGACATGAAACATCTTCCAGGATAGACGGTAAGTTAGACGATAAAACAAGCCTCAATGGATTTATTTTAGTTTTATTGAGATACAATTAGGGTATGTAACATTGCATAAGCTTAAGGTGTACAACCTAATAATCTGGTAGATGTATATTGTGCAAAATAATTACCACAAGTTAACATCCATCATCTCATAGTAAAAAATTTTTTTCTTGTGAGGAGATTTTTAAGATCTACCTTCTTAGCAACTTTCAAATATACAATACAATATTGTAACTATCATCACCAAATAGTACATTACATCTCATAACTTTGTTACCTTATAACTGGAAGTTTGTAACCTTTTGACTATCTTCACCCAAATCCCACCCTCGGTAAATTTAAAAGAATTGAAATCACATACAGTGCATTATCCAACTACAACTGAATGAAATTAGTAACTAATAACAAGGGAAATTTAGAAAATTAAACATGTGAAAATAAAACAACACATTCTTAAATAATCCATATATCAAAGAAAATCATAAGGGAAATTGGATATACTTTGAGATAAATGAAAATGAAAACAATCTACCAACACATGGGATGCAGCTAAATTTCTTAATGAGAAATTTAGAACTATAAGCACCTATATTAAAAAGATGTCAAATCAATGACCATGTCAAACTAAACACAAACTAAACACAAAGCAAAAAAAAAGAAAGAAAGAAAAGAAAAAAAAAAAGGAAGGGAAAAAATAAAGATTAGAGTGGAAATAAATGAAATAGAGAATAAAAAATAGAGAAAAATCAATGAAACCAAACGTTGGTTCTTTAGCGAGATTAACAAAATTGACAATGCTTTCGCTAGAAGAAATAAAGGGAGAAGGCTGAAATTACTAAAACCAGGAATGAAACCGGTAACATTTCAACCAACCTTACAAACAAAAAAAGGAATACTACCACATAAAAGAATACTATGAAAAACTATACGCCAACAAACTAGATAAACTAGATGAAATGGAAAACTCCTAGAAAGACACAAACTACCAAAACTGACTCAAAAAGAACTAGAAAATCTGCACAGATGTAAAGCAAATAAAGAGATTTCATTAGCAGTCTAAAAACTTACAACAATTTAAAAATAATGAAGCTTAGATTGCTTCACTGGTGAATTCTACAAATATTAAAGAATTAATACCAATCCTTCACAAACTCTTCCAAAAAAACAGGAGAGGGGCCACTTCCCAATTCTTTCTTCGAAGCCATTATTATTCAGATACAAAAACCAGACAAAGACATCATTAGAAACTTATTACTCAGATAGAAATCAGACAAAGACATCATTTGGAAAGCTCTAAAATAATATCCATTAAGAATACAGACATGTGGGGGCGCCTGGGTGGCTCAGTGGGTTAAAGCCTCTGCCTTCGGCTTAGGTCATGATCCCAGGGTCCTGGGATCAAGCCCTGAGTCGGGCTCTCTGCTCAGCGGTGAGCCTGCTTCCTCCTCTCTCTGCCTGCCTCTCTGCTTACTTGCGATCTCTCTCTGTCAAATGAATAAATAAAATCTTAAAAAAAGAAAGAAAGAAAGAAAACAGACATGTGGGGCACATGGGTGGCTCAGTGGGTTCAGGTCATGATCCCAGGGTCCTGGGATTGAGCCCCGCATCAGGCTCTCTGCTCAGCAGGGAGTCTGCTTCCCCCCCTCTCTCTGCCTGCCTCTCTGCCTACTTGTGATCTTTCTCTGTCAAATAAATAAATAAAATTAAAAAAAAAAAAGAATACAGACATGTAAATCCTTAACAGAATATTTTTTAAATATTAAATTTGGAATCAAACAGTCTAGTCCCTAGCAAACAGCACTTCTTCCACAGGAAACTGAAACCATCCTCTGAGTTTTAACCACACTCTCTATTAGGCACTTAAGCAATCTTATTATCTCAAACGCCATGATAAAACAGATGAAATCAATGTAATTATAAATAAATCTCTCAAACTCACTCCATCTTCTCTGTCACCAACCAAAAATACACTGCAGGTTGTCGAGGCATTTCCACTTTTTTAATTGATGTGTTAACTACCATCACTCTAAAATTATACTGGTTTTTTACAGAATCAGATTACACAGAATCCAACCTTCCATGCTATCCAACATTCCTAACAAGAAGACATTTGTCCTTTGATGTAACATTTCCAGTATTTCAAACAGACTGATCTCTTTGAAATTTAAGTAAGCTATTTTAAGTATAAGGTAAGTTTTTTTGTTTGTTTTTTGTTTTTCTTTTTTGCAGGGATTGGGCTTTTTTTTAATTTTTTTTAATTTTTTCAGTGTTCTGAGATTCACTGTTTATGCACCACACGCAGTGCTCCATGCAATCCGTGCCCTCCTTAATACCCACCACCAGGCCTGCCCATTCCTCCACCCTCCTCCCTTCTAAAATCCTCAGTTTGTCTCTCATAGTCCAGTCTCTCATGCTTCATCTCCCCTCTGATTTACCCAATTCACTTTTCCTTTCCTTCTAATGTCCTCCATGTTATTCCTTATGCTCCACAAGTAAGTGAAAACCATATGATAATTGGCTTTCTCTGCTTGACTTATTTCATTCAGCATAACCTCCTCCAGTCCCATCCGTGTTGATACAAAAGTTGGTATTCATCCTTTCTGATGGAGGCATAAGGGATAAAAGACCTCAATGTGAAGCAGGAATCTATCAAAACCCTAGAGGAGAACATAGGCAGTAACCTCTGACATCAGACAAAGCAACTTCTTTCAAGACACGTTTCCAAAGGCAAAGGAAACAAAAGCAAAAATGAACTATTGGGACTTCATCAAAATCAAAAGCACAGCAAAGGAACACATAACAAAACAAAAAGGCAACCCACAAAATGGGAGAAGATATTCGCAAATGACACTACAGACAAAGGGCTGATATCCAAGATCTACAAAGAACTCCTCAAACTCAACACCCCAAAAAACAGATAATCATGTCAGCAAATGGGCAGAAGACATGAACAGACTCTTCTCCAAAGACATACAAATGGCTAACAGACACATGAAAAAATGAACATTTTTTCTCATCAGGGAGATTCAAATCAAATCAGGGAGATTCAAATCAAAACCACATTGAGATACTACCTTATACCTGTTAGAATGGCCAAAATTATCAGGACAGGAAACAATGCGTGTTGGAGAGGATGTGGAGAAAGGGGAACCCTCTTACACTGTTGGTGGCAATGCAAGTTGGTGCAGCCACTTTGGAAAACAGTGTGGAGATTCCTTAAGAAATTAAAAATAAAGCTACCCTATGACCCTGCAATTGCACTACTGGGTATTTACCCCAATGATACAGAGATAATAAAGAGAAAGACCATCTGTACCCCAAAGTTCATAGCAGCAATGGCCACAATCGCTAAATTGTGGAAAGAGCCAAGATGCCCTTCAACAATACAGTCCACATATACAATGGATTAAAGTTAGTTTTTAAGTGTCCCATAAGGGTACTGCTTTTCCCCTTTCTCTTTTCACTACACTGGAGAGAAAATTATAGTCACTGAGTGGTAGAAGTCTTACTCGCAATATTATAACCCTGAAGTGGATTAGGAAATCATAAAGCACCATAAAATCTCAACCAAACTCCTTTCTGTAAAGCAATGTGCTTTGCCAACCTCACAGAACATTTGACTTACCAGAGGAACTTATTAAAAACGCATATTTCCAAGTCTTTCTTAAAAGTTTCTGGTAAGTTTGTAAGTAGGCCCAGAAATCTGCATTTTAACTCACCCCTTCCCCAAATATTCCTGACTACACTAGGAGAAAACATTGAGCTAGAGGTACTTGATTTCTAGATTATCTACAGTTAATAGGAGCAATTAGGGACCAATACAGATCCCCAGAAAAGCCCTCTTCTGTCCTAACCCACTGCTTTAGAATGCTAGTGGTCCCCACAGCCACATGTACTTCCTGGAGGGTAGGAGAAAAAAATTTGGACATTGTTTCCTAGAGACAGAGAAGAACCCAGTGAACAGAGAGCAGGCAGGAGAGCAAGATTTCCTGTAGCAGATGTCTCAAATATTGAGGAATTATATGGTGTGTGAAAGGTACCATACAGTTCTAGGCTGTGCTACCACAAAATGGGAGATCCTTCCAAGGCTCAGACTATCTATACTACTCAACGGTTAGCAACCATTACTATGTAAAGGAAGAGAAAGTCTGCTACAGAAGATTCTCTACCAAGTTTAATTCCTTCCAAGCTGCACATCACTTCAAACAGATTATTCTTAATTCAAGACCATGTCTGCAAAAGAATCAAGTCAATGCCCACAACATAGTTAAGTCAACTTGGTACCAGCCTCAACCATGTGTGTTCTCTTTGTCCTTTCTCCCTCTGTCTCTCCCTCGCACTCTTCTCATTAAATAAATGTTGGCCATCCGAATGCAATCAAACCTCTTGATCAAACCCGGTGTTGAAAAGATAAATTCATCTTTGTAAATGTGTGCCATTTAAGGGCTTTCATTTTTATTTTGAATTTTTGATGGTTTGATATAAAAGACCATACAAATCCATGAAAGTAGATTGAGTTAGAGTTCTTCAGATGACTTCAGATGACGAAAAATCTGATCACACAAAATTGGGATTGCTACTGCAATAGGACCATCCCATTTAGGTCCACTTTTCCTCGCTGAGTACGCAAATGTAGAAGAGGATCATTCATAAGGCCAATGTGAAGAATGGATTCTGATTTCTACATTCCACAGCTCTTATTTCTGTCTCCACAGCTCTTACTCCATATTTCTATGCAATGTTTCCTGACTCCCATAATCACTAAACCCTTACCCTGTTCCTCTTGCCTGAATATTGCAACAGCCTTCCGATCTTGGCTTAACATCTACTTTCTTCAGAGAGGTGTGTCCAATCCCCTCACTCTAGGTGAGTACTTTCTTTCTCCCCACAGAATTTTTAATTATGATTTTTTTATTACTAACCATGTAGTTATCATTATGCTCAAAGATTTCTCTACCAACTCCTGCTGGTCAATATGCTCAACCAGGATGGCTTCATGGATTGCTACATGACAAGTATCTAGCAAGTGTCTTTCATGCATTAGATTCTTAATAAATGATTTATTAATAATCATTATTATTTATTTATCATTATTATTTAATAATAAATCATTTATTAAGAATCTAATGCATTCACAATGAATGAATAAATTCTACCAGATGGACTTCACAACAGAATACATAACTTTTAGAGTAAGTAAGGTAAGCCTTTACTTAGTATTAGGTGCTATAACAAATATACATTTGTATATTTATATAAATATACATTTATATATGGGCCTATGTGTAGTTTTTTAATTATTGTGGGCACTTTTAAGTACAAAAAATATATGGCATAGATACATTCAGGTTCTTCGTATATATGAACTAAACTTTTAACTAAATAACTATGAGAATAAGGTGAAATGATCAAAATGGTTGTTCTCTGATTTCTTTTTTAGTACATCCATCTTAAGTTGCTTCAGGGTAATCAAAATTGATAAATGCCTATAGCATAGCAAATATTTCAAAACTAAGATCTTACCCATGGATTTATCCAACATCATTCCAAAGAAGAGATTTGATCAATATGTATTCAAGAAATGTATCTACTTAAGTACTATACCTAAATTTAGATTTTGAATCAATAAGAATGAAGTTTCAGCATTTCTATATTAAAAGTTGGCCCATGGATATGTTCAAGAAATTGTGATTATTGTCACTTTAATTTTGCATAATGCTATGTAGATAGTGTTATTATATTTTGTTATGTAAATGTTAGCCATTACTGAAATAATCTGGAAAATTATATCCACAACCAAGAAATCTTTACATGTGTTATTCCCTTCACAGAAGCCCACAGGCCCCTATTTCCTAAGAAGTTTTATTCAGATGGCCCTTAGAAATGCCTAAGAAAAATTAAAATTGTGTTTGAACAGTAAGGTGAAGATTCTCAGACTTTAAAAAGCTAGAACAATAGTACCTGAATGACCCAGTCAGTGAAGCATGCAACTCTTGAACTTGGGACTGTGACTTCAAGTCCTATGTTGGCTATAGAGATTACTGAGAAATAAAATCTTAAAAAAAAGTCAAAGCAGTTTGAAACTTAATCATAGATACACACAAACACACACACACACGTAAGTACACACTTATATCCCTCACACCCACCCATTCCTGAATGGACTGAAGTGACCCAAAAGCAAGTCAACATCTAGGAAAAGGCGCGGTAGATCCTAAGGCGTAGTATTTTCAAACTGTAGTCTTGAAATCAATTTGGTATGCTCCCACAGGCATTTTCTTAGAAATGGAATATAGTGCAGTGGGACGGAATGGTTATTCAGTGTTGGAGGATAGCAAATCTTTCCTAACTTAGGAATTCTGGCACCATGGGAAATCTTAGAATGGGAGCTATGTGTGTATATATGCAGATGTATTTGGAAATGATAAACCCATGGATAAAGACCTTATACATTTGGAGCTCAGGCCTGTTGCAGTGCAGACTAACCATAGCTGAGGATAACCTAGAGAAAAAGGCTTCCTGTCCCTGCCCTTATGATGGGAACCAATAGTGAGAGCACTGTGTTCCCTGATCACTACAGTGGCCACCCAAGGAACAGGAATGACATCTGAATGCTAGACACCCTTTTGGGATCATTCGCCATAAGGCCAGAGTAAAAACCACTGACTCCTTCAGAGAAGAGGGAACTCCCCATAGGGTTGCTGAACTTCTCATAAGACAGGAATCCCAAGGGGGAGTAAGAGATTCTTACCATACATAGGATGGAATGTTGAAATCATTTAATTTGAATATTCAAAGAAATGGTACCTCATTTTATACCCCAAGGAAAGTGGGCCATATTATTATGTAAGTATTTCCAGGTATTTTAAGTTGTACTGGTCCACAAACAAAATTGACTTCTCTAAGTATGACTTATGAATCTCATACATATATACACCACACATATGCTATCCTGTAAAGGAGAATGATAATTTCACTAGTGTTAAAAATCTGAGTTCCTGTAGTTTTGATTTCATACCGTACAATTTCTGGGCATTTGAGTATGCTTTTAAAAAGAAAAAATGAAAGGAAGCTTTCCTCTGTCAAGAATACCCCCATGTCACTTTTAATTTAGCAGTTTTTTAATACACCCAGAGAAAATGATCTTAGTAGAAGGGAAGGTATAAGCTTGTACAATGTAGAAGCAGGCAACAATAAAGTATTCATGGACCCTGGGTGGCTCTGTCGGTTAAGCGTCTACCTTCAGCTCAGGTCCTGTTACCAGGGTCTTGGGATCAAGTCTGACATCATTCTCCCTGCTCAGCAGAGAGTCTCCTTCTTTCTCTGCCTCTGCCCCTCCCCCTGCTCGTGCGTGCTCTCTCTCTCTCTCAAATAAATTAAAAAAAAAAAAAAAGTCTTTAGATGACCTTGAAAGAGAAAACCCTAGACTGCCGCAGAGACTGTGTCTCCAAAGTGTCTTCAGATGTAAATGCAGTCATAAAACCTATTCTTCTATGGACAGTGTTCTGGGTCCCATGGCAAAACTCTCCTGGACAGAGCAAGGTCTTCCTTCTCCTATTCAATTTACATAAAACCTACAAAACATAAATACACACATACACACAAGCACATGCACACAGAAAAATCATCCACATGTTTCTCTTTGAACACAAACCTAACTGCAGGCATCAGCAAGGCAATACTTTTTTTTAAAGACCCACAATTATCACATAATTAGGTATATAGGAGGAAATGACATTGTTTTTCTTGCTATATCACACAATCAATATTGGGTTGAACCACATGATTCTACCAATATTTGACTGTTTGACTTACAAGAATGACAAGTTAGCTTAGTTCAACCTAATATTGTTGCAGTTCTCACCATGTACAGAACCTGTAAGAACAATATATTTGATGTACGACCTTTACAAAGTGACACACAAAACGACAGTGCTATACAGTGAAACCCTCATGATAATTTCACGAAAGACAGAGAAAGAATAATGTGGAAGGATATTTTGCAGGGGTGCAATATAAACAAGCAAGAACATAGAAAGTCAAATCAACACATCATCACCGAATACATACAACTCACAACACATCTGGTGCTTGTCCTCAAGCATATTCAATTTAGTTAGGAAAATACAATACATGAAAAAAAATTACATCTAAGATTTAGGTAATTTTCACTTGGGACAGATAAACCAACACAAAGAATACCAAACTGGACACTTTAGAATTTAAATGGTGTAGGGTGCCTGGGTAGCCCAGTGGATTAAACAGTTGACTCTTGGTTTCGCCTCAGTTCATGATCTCACGGTCAGGAGAACGAGCCCCAAGTCCAGCCCTGCACTCAGCATGGAGTCTGCTTAAGATTCTCTCTCGTTCTCCCTCTACCCACCAACCCCCCCACACACAATACTCTCTCTAAAATAAATAAAAATTCTTTTTAAAAAATTTAAAAAGCATAACTCTCTTATTAAACAAAACATGAGGAAAGAAACAAAAGCAATGTCTAAAGAGATTCATATTATAATATACCTACAGTTTCTTCGCACACAAGAGTCATGTCAAAAAAACATTTAAATGTTTAAAAATGTTTCAAGTTCTCCACCAATTTAAATATTGCACAGAAGTCAAGGATGGCTAAGACCAAATAAATGGCACTAGATCTTATAGAAGGAAAAAGATGGACAGAAATATAAATCTCAGAGGGATTAAATATTTAGTAAAAAGGTTTAGAGATAAACAGTGTTTATCTCCATCTCCTCCCAAAACCAAACTAAAATGATAGTAAAGGAATAAAGAAGGAATGAGCATACAATGACAAACACAGGGGAGGCATCTTTAGTGGATCAGAGCGTTTAATACATTTTAAGGAAGCAGAAAAGGATGGAAAAATGGAAACAGGAAAACAGCAAAAGGTTAAAAATATAATAAAAAAGTGCCTGTATAGAGCAACCAATAAAAAAGCAGCCAATTCTCACCGCACAGTCACACACACACACACACACTCTGGCTTAGGCCCTAATGCAGCTAAGTACTACACAGGTGAGGATGAAGAGCAACACTGAGGAAAAAGGACTGTCTGAAAGCCTGGGAATACAGAATAGATGAGCCATCAAGCCCCTTCCTTCCTCGACCCCAGCACTGTCAAGCAAAGACACAGGATAACAGCTCTATAGAAGCCTTGAAAGAATCTCATCCCAGATTACAGCAAAAGGGCAGAAGCCCAAAAGGGAATATACAGAGGGATCCTTCACTTGAAGAAAACAGAACAATTACATTATTTTATATATTGACAATTTGATAATAATAGTGATGGACGTTGAAAGATCTGATGAGATAAGAACAAATAATTCTAAATAATTCATAGAAAAGTAAGCAAATAAAGAAAAGCAATTATTAACTCCAGGGAAAACAAAAAGCTGAATGAAAAACTTACTCCTCAGATAAGACTTCATAAAAATTGGAAACTTCAGTTTATCCAATGGCACCATTAAGAAAGGAAAAAGGTGGGGCGCCTGGGTGGCTCAGTGGGTTAAAGCTTCTGCCTTTGGCTCAGGTCGTGATCACAGGGTCCTGGGATCCAGCCCCGCATCGGGCTCTCTGCTCTGCCGGGAGCCTGCCTCCTCCTCTCTCTCTTTCTCTCTCTCTCTCTGCCTGCCTCTCTGCCTACTTGTAAACTCTGTCTGTCAAATAGAATCAATAAAATCTTTAAAAAAAAAAAAAAAAGGAAAGGAAAAAGGCAAACCACTTTCTGAAAGAAAATACCTGCAAAATGTCTTTTTGACAAGATTCATATCCTGAATATTTATTAAGAAAGTTCCTCAAATCAATAATAAAATGACAAGAAACCCAAATAAAAAACATGGGCCAAAGGCTTTAACAGAGTTCACAAAAGAAGATACCAAAGTTACCAATAAGTACATGGGAAGATGCTTATTAGGGAAATGACAGTAAAGGAATTTAATTAAAGAAATTTTAAAGACCAAAAAAACAAAACAAAACAAAACAAAAAAACCCAAGAGATCTGGTGTGACAGAAATATTCTATAAGTTGTGCTGGGTGATAACCATGCAGACATATAGACACATAAAAATTCACAAAGTGGAATACTTAATATTTGTATAACTTATTCAATAAAAATTATACTTCAATTTTTTAAAATATAATCCTCAGCAATCAATGGTTTTTGCCATAATATATGACAAGAGAATGCAGAAGTAAAGAGATGAATGTAAGACAACTAAATCTTTACCTATCTTCACCAAATATGAAAAAGTAAATCAAGAAATAGTTATATAAGCATATCTTATAGAGATGTTGTGGTTAGTAATAGCTTCCTCTGAGGAAACAAGACTGGAGGTTGAGGGCAGGAGAAAGGGGGCCTGCTATTTTTCATAATAAGCCCTTTACATTACATTGTTTTATTATATTTGATTTTTAAATTGCATACATTAATTTGGTAGGAAATTTTTCCACAAATGTTAAAATATAAATTGTACGTTTATATAAACATGCTACCCAGGCACCCCTCAACGGATCCTGGGTTTTGACTTCCTGTCCTTCACCAGCAGTCCATTTGGTCCAGGGGGAAGTTCTCCATCCCGGCTTCAGCAGCGGTTTGCGACTCAGGCGACTCAATCCAACCCATGGTCCTGGTCCTTGGCCAGAGGGATTTTTTTCCTCCCAGAGAGAAGCACAAGGCCCCATTTAGGCCAATGAGAACCATACTGAGTTCTCCGTAAATGCTGAAGGAAAAACACGCTCTCCTCTAGAGCTGCTGACAACCATCTTACCCCCAAGAGAGAAAAACTGGCCCCAAGAATGAAGCTGACAGAATGAAGAGCAGAGATGAAGGCATGTGAGCCCCAATGTCTGTGGTTGAACCCCAGGTTCCAACAGGTCTGAGGTTTGTCTACCCCAGCCGTCTTCATTAATTATAAGAGGAAGTATCACATAATGGGTTCAAACATCACCCTTGCTACTTACTGTGTGATCCTAACCCCTTCCTCATCTTTAAAATGGGGTAGTAATAGTACCTACCTCAATATGGGTGTAAGAACCCATATTCTCATACGCATACATTTATATATATACACACACAGGTGTAAGAGCATTTGTAGTTTTTTTTTTTTTAAGATTTTATTTGTTTATTTGACAGAGAGAGATCACAAGTAGACGGAGAGCCAGGCAGAGAGAGTGAGAGAGAGAGAGAGAGAAGCAGGCTCCCGACGCGGGACTCGATCCCAGGACCCTGAGATCATGGCCCGAGCCCAAGGCAGCGGCCTAACCCACTGAGCCACCCAGGCGCCCAAGCATTTGTAGTTTAATACAATTACCTATTTATATGTTAAAAATCTCATTTAAAATTATACATGCAAGAGCCTTATTTTTAATTTTAGTATTTAGTTTAAATTTTAGTAATTTAGTAATTATAGTCCCCTTTTTACTTAAATCAGCTTGAATTGAGTTTTCTGATATTTACAAGTGGCAGGGCCCTGATTAACTCAACACCCAAGAAAGAAGCCATACAAAACCAATTGATAGGGGCACCCAGGTGGCTCAGACGATTCAACGTCTGCCTTCAGCTCAGGTCATGATCCCAGGACCCTGGCATGGAGCCCCAGGTCGGGCTCCCTGCTCAGCAGGGAGACTGCTTCTCCCTCTGCCTCTGCCACTCTCTCCTGCTCATGCTCTCTCTCTCTCTCTCTCAAGTGATTAAAATCTTAAAAAAAAGAAATTGATAGGTTTAAGCAGATATCCATGAAACATAAACATAATATAAACATAAACTATGGCAGAAAAAAATCAAAAAATTAAAAAGTAAACAAAAAAGAAGCCATATTTGTAACCTTTAGTATAGTTTTCACCCTTACACAGAATAGGGTGGAAATGCTACATTAAATGGGCAAAAATATAAACACATAATTCACAAATGGGGAAAAAAAAGGAATATAAAAATGTTTGGTTTTTAATAATCAAACAAATGAAATAAATGGAAACTCATTTTTTTCCAATGACATAGCTAAAGACCACTATGAATTTTATTATCCAGTGTTGGCAAGTGTCTCATGTACCCCTGTTGAGAATGTTAATGGATACAACCATTCTGAAAAGCAATCCAGCTATAATAAAAACAAGCATACCTTTGACATTATACTTCTAGGAATTTATCTAAGGAAATACTTCAGAGTAGATGCAAACATTTTCCCTACTATGTGCAACCATTTTCCTTACAAGTTTTCCCATGGATTTGTATTTATATATACAGAAACATGGGAAACTGAATGTCCAAAAAATGGGAGATTCATTAAATCCATGCATCGCAATACTGTTCAGTCATTTAAAATGTCGACGGAAAATATGTACATACTCAAGAATGTTCAAGATTATTATGAAATTAACAGGTTAAAAAACTAAAGATATGCCTGTTTTTGTTGTATAAATACATCTATGTACATATGGGAAAAGATCCACTAGAATACCCATCAAATGATAGTGAAATTTCTGGGTAGTAGAATTATGATAGTCCTGATTTGTTACTAGTTTTTTCCTTGCTTATATATTGTTCACTCTTCTGCACTGAACTGTCACAGACCTTCAGTAAGAACAAAATGTATTTTAAATTCATAAAAAAAAAAAAAAAAAGTAAGACCGCCTCCTGAGAGTAGCTTCAGTCATGCATTTGGAGCTCAAAATGCACGCAGCTGTTAGGTGTAGCACAGACGATGAGAAAGTCATGGGCATAAGTCGCTTTTGAGCAAATTTGGTTGTAAAAATGAGCCAAGGTCTCCAGAACACAGGAGGCATACAGATATTGCAATGGAATATCTGTGCATCGGAGAAGAGGAACCGTCCAAAGATGTAAGAGGAAGGAATCACTGCAGGAGATGTCTATTGAATGCGACAGCAACTTACAGTGATTTCTACCCTCCAGTGGCTTCTGTTTGGGCTTGGCTGTGCGACCTCACCTGAATTCCCACATGCCCTTTTCCTTGTGCTGCACGGGCTCAGAAAAGGGGCAGAAGGTAACCACCGGTAGAACCCATATTAGCCTTTCGGTGTCTTTACCCCTAAACTTAGTGCAGCTGGCCCTCTTCATCAGCGACTTTCCCCAGGGAAGAAAATAGGATTCTTGAAGCTGGATGCAGATAAACCTCCCTTAGACCGCCACTCCCATGGAAAAGCAACCACCATCCTCAACTGTAATCATAATACACACCTGACCTTAATAATGACAAAGTGAGTTTTCAACAGTTCATAAGAGCTTGAATGCTCTGTAAGACAGGGTACATTTGCATTCATTTTGGGCATATTAACAGCTGGTGACCTAGATTAAGAAATAATTTAATATGTGAAAAGGCAGACTATTATCACTAAATTCCTTCACAGGTGGAAGGAAAGTAGATACAATGAAAAGCTTCCGACCAAAGATTCAAGTAATTACCTGGAAGGGGAGAGTGGGGAGGAATACCTACAAATGGGCAAAACAATATAAGGAAAAATGATGACAAAACCTGGCTGGGGTGTGGAAGGACCCTGGCTACTTCCTGAACAAGTAAGCAGGAACTGGAAGAGGGCAAGAAACCTTGCTAATTCAGCTACTGAAGGAGCGCAGAGGAGGCTCACGTTAGTTCAGGATGAGCTTGGGTAGATATTAAAAGAAATACAATCCTCTTACTGCACTGAGTGTGCATGTGTGGAGGGAGGGACTTGAGGCAGACACAGAGCCTCTGGGCCTGGGGATTGGCAAAGGATCAGTGCCCCCCTCTGCTTAGTTCCTCGACATCTGTGGCAACTGGGGAGCAGCCTGAATCAGGGTCTGAAAAGGGAAATTCACTGTCATTTTGAGCACGGCGGCAAATATGACTTCCAGTAAAACAGGAAAACACTAGATACCCAGAATCCCAGAAACGGAAAATACTGCCACATGAAAGAGAACACAGTTCGGCTGATACAAACCAGGGACTCAAAGAGCAGTGCTCATTTTCAAGTACAATGCTTAAGCTACCGTGTGAATGTCCTTTCGCTGGAAACACAAATGAAGACCCAGTGCTGGCAAGGTCTTGATGACAAGCGCCCAATGTCTGGTACAAGACCTCAACTGCTCAGCGCTGTGCCTGGTGTAAACCTGGGATTCATTTGTGCCTAACTCTGGGAGAAAAAAATAAATTACTGAGGGATCAATCTGCCGAGGAGCCTGTAACACACTAGGAAACCCAACCTGTACATGCAATACGGATCTTTTCTTTTTTAATGCAATAAAACGCCTTCCTCTGTGCACAAATGTGCAGAAAAGAACTGTAAGGTTGGGGTCATGTTTATTTTTGACCTTCCAGAGGACACTGGCGTCAAAAGGGGCACCCACTGAGAGAGACCCAAAGAAGGACAACAGAAAATGGAAAGAAGTGTGTATCTAGATGTCTATTTGGAACTCCTGGATTCACTCGACAGCACCGCACTAAAGCCACTGGTTTTCCGTGATGATCCGTTTCGATCCATACAGCTTCTGAGAGTAGCTTCTGCGCTACCCCAGCAGTTTCTGCTGCGCCCGGGTCCCCAGGAAACCCCGCGGGGAGGACCGCTGCGGCAATCTCCCCGACCCGCGGGCCAGCCGGGGGCGAGGCGGCCGCGCGCAGGGAGATGCGCTGGGCTCCGGGGCAGGCAGCCGGGGAGCCGCCGCACCTGCCACCGCTCGCGCCCGCGGCCGCCCGGGAGAGCCGCGGGCCGTGAGGGGGGCGAGCGTGCGGGGAGACTCGGACGGACCGCGCGCCCCGACGCTCCCGCCTCCCCGCCCTTGGCCGCCTCGCCGCAGCAGCAGAGGCGCGGCGCAGGGCGTCCCCGCGCCCCCGGCCCCGGCCCCCGGCTGGGCCTCCAGCGCGGCCCCAGCCCGCTCGGCCCTCGCCGCCGCGCCCCCGCCACCTGCCCAGCCGCCCGCTCTGACCTTTTCCTGCGCGCGGTTGAGTCGCTTCTGCACGTTCTTGGCGAAGATGCCCGTCTTGATGTCGGCCATGGCTGCGGGTCCAGGAGGCTGCGGGGAGCGGAGCGGGCGGCGGGCCGGCGGCGGCGAGGACCAGCGGGAGAAGAGGAGGAGGAGGAGGAGGGGGAGGAGAGGGAGAGGAGGAGAAGGAGGAGCGGCGGAGAAGCGCCAGGAGGAGTGAGGGAGGGGCTCAGCGCCGGGACCGGCTTAAAGCGACAGAGCGGAGGCGGGGCGCGCTGGGCCTGGAGGCGGGACCCGGCCGAGCAGCGAGAAGAGGAGAGGGAAGGAGCCCGAAGTCAAAATGCCCACTGCAGTGGAGGAGGAGGTGGGGAGGAGGAAGAGGACGACGCCAAGCAGCAATTCCAGGGCCCTGAGGCAGCTCCGGAGCTCTATAAAGGCGGAGTTTGTGCTGGGGGAGACTGAGAGGGGCCCCTTTCTTTCCGGGTGGGGGAGGCGTGGGGGAGGGGAGTGGGAAGGGGAAAGCCAGGGTTGGAGGTGCTCTGGCTGGAGGGTGGATGGGCCGTCCAGAGAGTGCAGCCTTCCCCATCTGCGTGTTCCAGAACGGTGGGCCTCGCCCCTCCCCTCAGAAGGCTCACAGACCAACGGAGGAAAGCGGGCTGGGAAACCAAGTCAGCTCAGGGGTTAGAGCAACGGTAGAGAGGGAAACCAGTGCGCACACTTGTTCAAACGTTAAGACAAGATTTGGGGTCGGAGGCAGGTAGGTTGCATGTTGAGAAGGGTCAGTCCCTTTAAGCAAAAGGTTGTGCTTTGGTGATCTGTGTAATTGCTGCCTGGAGCCTGTACCTTGGCACGGAGACTTCCCCAGAAGTGTTTCCTGGCCGAATTAGGTCCTTTACCGCCTCACTTGAACATTGCAAGATCCAGGTCTCTTAACCTGTTGCTTCTTGCAATCAAAGATTCACCCTCCCCGGCTCATTGATCAGAAATAAGAATAATAGGGATACCTTTGCCATATACCTCACCCAGAGCTCTTGAAGACCCTGACCAACAGCGAAACTACCCGTATTCAGTTCTCTCTGAGAGTATGAACCTGTAAGGCAGGTGACCCAGCAAGCAGGTCAGAGGTCAAATCAGGCACCTGAATCCTGTAAGTCCAAATGAGTATCCCATTGCACCTGTGAAGCAGACTGTTCCATGTGTTGCCCCCCGACACACCATGAACTACCCCTTGATACTCCTTGCGAAGTCCCCTCACCTTGATACTACAGTGGCACCATGACTGGTTTTTGCCAATAAGATACTGTGGAAGGACGCTGGGCCAGTTTTAGCCTAAGCCTTGAGAAACCAAGAAGGCGTGGCACCCTGAGGGAACCTGTGCCACCAAGGAGAATGTTCAGCAACCCTGATATGAAAAGCCCCTTGGAGAGGCCACGGGGTAGCGGGGAAACCCCAGCAGACCCACTACCTCAATGTAGCCCTGCAAACAATCATCAGTAAGATGACCAGAAGAATCACCCAGCTGATCCCTTCACAGTGCAGATTGGTGAGTAAACAAAAAGAGGGGTTTTAAGCCTCTCACTTTTGCAGCGGTGTATTACTGAAAGACCCAGTCTATTCACCTCTTATTTCCTTAGGATGACTGTTTATCCCAGTTTGCCTGGGATAAGCCAGAAAGTCCTGGGTAAACCCAGAAGAGTCAGTCACCCTACTTCCAACATCCCAAGTAAACAGAAGTTTACTTCAGAGGGAAGTAAAGAGAATATTCCTCTCTTGGTCAACATTCCATAGAAAAGACTGCCCAGAAGCCAGGAATTGAATCAGTTTTCTAAAACAGTGGCCTTCAGAACCTCAGCTGTGCCCTGAGTTCTTGCT
This sequence comes from Mustela nivalis, assembly GCF_964662115.1. NCBI lineage: Eukaryota > Metazoa > Chordata > Mammalia > Carnivora > Mustelidae > Mustela > Mustela nivalis. The sequence goes on along the minus strand of NC_139031.1, from coordinate 103,664,691 downwards.
GTGAGGATACAAGCCGTAGAATGCTGGAATACACCAGAATGTTCTGAAGCATATCTGTCCATGGTCACTTTTGTACTATGAGTCCCAAAGCCTCCTCTGCTCCCATGCTGGGCCTGGTTAATCTTCCCTTGCAGACATCACTGGCCTCTTTCTACCAAGCAAGGGACAGAGTTCCAAGCAGTAGGTTTACTTTTCCTCTGCTCACTTAGGTCCCAAGCCATGAGTTCCCACGGCACCAGCCTTTGTCCCTCCTTGCCCTTATTCCCCCACCAATTTTTGGCACACAGCAAATGTCTTGAACTAAAATTGCAAATGGCGAGCTTTTCTCACCATTGAGATGCCCAAATCTAGGTCTGTAATGTGGGCGGAACTAGGAAGCTTGTCATTTCTTGATAATTCGATTTGGAAGACATGCTGAGCATGTTACAAAGTTGTTATGCGCCAACTTATCAAATCATTTCCCTCCAGCTGAGAGGTAAAATGGTATCCATTTTCATGTTGTCACATGGGTTATTCTAGCCAGCCTGGAAAACTGAGGAAGCACGTTGGCTGCTACTTAGTAGGTGCTTTGTAAATATTGTTGAAAAGAAATGCATGCATATAGGAGACTAGATCTTGAGCATCCGTTCTTAGCTATTTATTCTCCTATTTCTGCAATAATGCTACTGGAGTGAGTGTAAGGGGGACCCCAACAACAATGATTTTTTTAAGTATTGTTCTGCCATGGAGTAGAGGCTTTTTTCCTACCCAAATATGAAATCTTATGCAGGATCCAAATATAATAATCAGGTAGATCCCTCTCTGGTCGTGGAGGGTAAGAGGTACCCAGAGCCCCCCATTAGGCTAGACTTTATTCCCTGCATCTGTCTCTAAGGAAGATCTTCAGCTCTGCGGACCTCCCTGCACTCAGCAGAAGTCCGTCTGCAGGACAAGTGATTTCAGAGGCACCTTCCACCTCCAGAGTTATAAGACCCCTACTTTTGTGTGCATTTTCTTCATCCCCAACACGACTGGGCCCACACGCCAACATTCCTTGCTTGCTTGATTATGTTTCTTCCTCCTAGTTCCTGCCCATTTTTCTCCCCAGTCGAGAAAAAAGGAGGTTCATGCCATTTTATGTAGATTCCACCATGAATTAGGAATAACCTCAATTTTTTTCCCCATGTTGAGGTCAGTCTTAGGTGTCAAGCTATATGTAACATTCATTCAGGTAAGTTTCACAGAAAGTATCCTGACTCCAACTCCAAATCTTCATCGAAGACAGGCAGAATTCCTGATTTATTTTTAGCTTCCAGTTTACCTCTTTTCCTCCTAAATTGCACTTCAGATTGGCTGACAAGTCAAAAATTAATTATGATAAATTTTGATAATTTGGAATAGGCCCAGAATTATTAGTGTTACCGCAGAACTCATTTTCCATATTTTTTAATGGCACAGAGATTTATCCTTGCCTATCTTGTAAGTCCAATTAGACCCTTAAGGAGACTTTTAAATCCATTTTTATATGTCTTGCTCTTTGCAAGCATTTATAAGAGTTGTGATACATGCCTACATATTCTAATTAGCCACAAAATCTTTGTGTTCCTATATCTAATGAAGGAGGCATTCATTTCCCTTCAACATTTAGTGGAGCCTAACTGGAATTTTGGCCCCAACCAAATCAGGAGTAGTTGTTATACTTCAGAGACTAAGAAGCAATTTTATTTTCTCACAAAGGTTAAACTAGCAGTGAAAGGAGGATGTCGTGTAAAATGATACATACTTTGACCAATTATCTTGTACATTTCAAGTGAAAACATTCAAATGTGGATTCATAATCAACTCCTCAAATTAGGCCAATTATTTACATTTTAGTGCCAATGCATTTTTACTAAATTTTGCTTCTTCTATTCCTAATATAACCAGGTCTAAAAATACAACCTCCTCACTACATTGATAATGCATCACTAATGCATCCCAAAATACTAAATAGGCGGGAAGAGCTTTGTTTTTCATACAGCCATTGGCCACTAAGAAAAACAATGACATTGTATTAAATTGCCTAATAACTGTAACATGTTTTGACACCGTGTTTGATGCTTTTTTTTTTTGCAAAGTAGATGCAAAACAACTCCCATATCCCAAACAAATGGCTAGAACATCACTTAATCGCTTACAAGCCAATAGAGAGGTCAGAGACCAAAACAAAATGGAAATTCTAATTAGCTGCAACTCTTTCTGAAGAAAGGGACAAATTCCTGCAAATATTTTAAGCTATTTTCTATCCATAAATAAGCTATAAAAATTCCATGTGCAGTGTGGGTATGAGCACATCTGTCTGGGTGACCAAGAGCCCCCTCCTAATAACTTCAAGAACTAGATTATTTTATCAGGAATTTTTCAGCTTGAACAACCTCAGCTTTGTAGCTGTGATGCACTTCAAAACCTCTTAACAAATACTTAGTTTTATCCTGTATTGGCAGAGACCTTTTTGGTTCAAGGAACTTCGTTTTGGTTAAATGTGCCCATATTTGTATTTTAGAATATAACTATCCAGATGTGCCTGCCTTTGTGTGGCCGCCCCGCCATCCTTACCTGGTTCTCTGTTATACTCCTGTCTCCAAGGTGGCTCCTAGAGCTGGGGCCACCATCACGTAGAGGTCCTACCTTGGATCATTATTGTTCTTGGATCCCCACATTGTCCACAATGTCTCTGCACTGTAAGACTGCACATCAGCCCAAACCTTTACCTAAGGGGTCCAATCCAAGGTCATGATATATTATGTGAAGGAAGCCTATCCTAGGGATCGTGTTCTCCCAAACATCTGCCTGCCTACTCCCTTGCATTAGAGTCTCTAGGGGCCGCGTGACCTCCTACCTGTTCTCATGTCTCAAAATCCCCTCACTCCATCTCTCTTCTGTAAAGGCCCCCAACATGTAGTTGTTCCAAGCCAAGGAATCAGGTAGGTTGGGTGGAGATGGTAGAAATAGTTCCTGTACATATTACTTTCAGTGTTATTGCTGTAGTTCAACATTATTGGGCTTAAACAGGCTTCAGTTAGTGAGTCTAAGACATAATACATAATGGGTTGAATTTAGTCTCTGCGATATTGTGATTTATAATAAGAAATATTATGTTTGGTTCTTGTCCCTGTTCCTGGCACAGACCTCCTAAAATCCTTGGAGTTTCTCAAGTAGTTAGAGCAAAAAAAGGTATCTGGTTATTCAAAAGCAAACCCCTTTAAACAACACTTGGATGTGTGTTAATGAGGCAGCTTTGGGAAAACTATGAGGATGAAGGCTGTTTGTCAAGATACCCGCGTGATTAGAGGATTAAAACGTTCTACCCCTCCCTCAGTCCCACAAACCCCCCTCCCCTCCTAGGAAGGGGAGATTGAGTTCAGTCACCTCTGGCCAGTGATTTAATCATTCATGTCTATGTCATGAAGCCTCCATAAAAACCCAAAAGGACTAGATCCATAGAACTTCTGGGTTGTTGAACAGGTGGAGATGCTGCACACCCCTTCCCACATATTTTGCCCTATGCATTTCTTCCATCTGGCTATTCCTGTGTTATATCCTTTTATAATAAACCAGCAATCTAGTAAATAAAATGTTCCTCCGAGTTCTGTGAGATGTTCTAGCAAATTGTTTGAATCCAAGGAGAGGGATGTGTGAACCTCTGGTTGATAATCAGTTGGTCAGAAGCACGGGTAACAATCTGGACTTGCAGTTGGTGTCTGAAAGGGGAAGGTAGTCCTTGTGGGACTGAACCCTTAATCTGGGAGATGGTGTCAGGACTGCACTGAATTGTAGGACACCCAGTGGTATTGCAGAATTGCATGACACGGAAACCCCTGAGCCTTCCCCCGATTTGGTGGCCAGAAGTATTGAGAGTAGAGAAAAAAACATACTGGAGGCATTTTTCTTTATAATTCTCACAAAAGATAAAGTCATAACCTCTGGGACCTATGAATATGACCTTATTTAGAAATAGGGTCTTTACAGTTGTAATTAACCTGTAAGTTGAGATGGGGTCCTACTGAGGTTAGGTGGACCTTCAGTCCAGTATAACTAGTATTTATGTTGCAGGGTTCCTGCCTCATGAAGTTGAAGAATGAATCTCATGGATAAAAGGGTAAAGCAAAGTGAAATTTATTAAAAAGAGAGAGCAGAAAAGAAGAGCTCTCTAGAGGGAAAGGGGTCCCGGATATGTTGCCACTGAGGACTTTTATGGTCAGTCTTTCATAGAAAACTGACCAAGGAACTATTTACTGAGTTCTTTGTAAATATCTTGTCTATAAGACTTAAGGCAAACAAGGTTGTTTATAAATGTTATGAAAAGTGCCTTATCTATATTTAGAACAAACAAGGTAGATCTGTTATGCTCCCTTCTCTCTGGTTAATATCTTGTCTGTAACATTATTCCACGCCTGGGATTTCTGGGCTTGCCTCCCTAAGCCCCCTACCTTTTCCTCCTGACCTAGTCTGCCTGTCCTGTACTCGTTTTTACAAATAAAGGATAAGTATTACAGACTCATACACTGACCTTGTGCAGGCAGATAGAGGGAAGAGGGGAGCAGAGACTGAAACAATGCACCCACAAGCCAGGAACCCTGAGGACTGCCAGCAAACACAGAAGCCAGGAGACAGAGCATGGCCTGTTTACACCCTGGTTGTGGACATCTAGCCTCCAAACTGAGAGAACATATTTCTCTGCTTTCAAGGCCCACATTGGGTTATTTTGTTAGAGCAGGCCCCGGAAACAAAGACAGAATCCAGCCTCTCTCTTCCTAGCAGAGCAGATCTGAGAAAAAATTGTATCCCCCGTTAGGGTCCGTGATCAAAGGAATGAGACTGATACAAAGCGAAGGTCAAACAAAACTTTATTTTGCGCCAAGCATCAAGAATCAAACTGACCAGTCAGGGCTATCTCTTACGAAAAGGTGAGGATGATGTTCCCGACAAGGTCACTCCCAAGAAGGCCGCTCCGGACGAGGCTGCTCTAGATGAGGCCGCTCCGCAGATGAGGCCGCTGCTCCATGAGGTTGCTCCCCAGACAAGGCCGCTCCCAAGAAGAGGCCATTCTGGACAAGACCGCTTCCCGGACGAGGCCGCTCCAGACGTCAAAGAGGCAACAATGACAGCGATGATGACAAGAAGGACAACCCGGATGACACAGACTCTGCTCCCCACAATACCACTCTGACAAGGCTGCCACCCAGAGGAAGCCACCGCTGCGGACAAGGCCGCTTGTGGCTCAGGCATTTTGCGGCGAGGCTGCTGGTGGCTAGGGGCCGTTGGCATCTCTGGGCCACTGGTGTCTCGGGACTGCTGGCATCCAGGGGTTGCAGGCGTCAGGACCGCTGACCGCTGGGGTGGACTGCTGGTGTCTCGGCACCACTGACGTCTAGGGGCTGCAGGCGTGGGGACCGCTGACCACTGGACTGCTGGACCACTCTTATCTCGGGACCGCTGACCACTGGGCCGCTGGACCACTGGAGTCTCAGGGCCGCAGGCGTCGAGGGACCGCTGACAGCTGGACCGCTGGTGTCTCAGGGCCGCAGGTGTCGAGGGACTACTGACAGCTGGACCGCTGGTGTCTGGGTAGCTCGGGGCTGCTGGAAGCTGCACGCGGCTGAAGGCTGCAGGTGCCTCGGGGCCACCAGAGGCGGGGCCTCAGGCGGCTTGAAGCTGCAGGTGGCTCGGACCCCCGGTGGCTGGAAGCTGCAGGCGGCTGGAGGCTGCAGGCGGCTGGAGGCTGCAGGCGCAGGGACCGCCGGTGGTGGGACCACTAGCAGCGGTTATAGCTCTTACGAGAGCTGTTATAGCTCCTCCACTCCGCGGACTCTTCGCTCCCATCGACTCTTCTGCTCCCGTTGCAGCTCTCCTCCTGCTCTGCTAGCCTCGCAGCAACCTTTATGCAGTTGGTTGAGTCCCACCCCTATACAGGTGGCCAATCGGATCTCAATCCACCCTAGTGGATATACACCGATTGGACATCTCCACCTGGCCTGCCCCACCCCTACATCGGGATCCACAAGCAAGTTCCCCTGGGAGGGGCAGGCCCTTACACCCCCAGTCCAAATAACTGACAAACAGATTTCCAAAAACAAGATTTTCATTAGTTGGAACAGTCTGTGTTCATCTGTTGCTTTCTTCTGAAACAATGTATTTTTATAAGTGTATGATTTGTCCTTATTTTCCTTAGAGCATTGAGCTGTGAGAGGCGGGAGGAGGAAGCAAGGTTGGCAGAAGAGGAAGTCCAGTGGCCAGGTGAGCCTGACGAAAGCTTGACCAATCTGGGAGGGACTCTGTTGTGACCACTGCCCTTAGTCCCTATCTGTGTTTGAGGGCTAGGCCATTACAGCCCTGTGCACCGGTCCCTGGAGAAGGGTGGCCCTAGGAGGGGTTGAACTGGGACCAGGAATCTCTCTGCCCAGAGACTGGGCTCCCTCAGAGAGGGGCAGCCAGCCTTCTCAAAGGGGAATCTCGGCAGCAGACCCCTCTCCTGCTCTCTGTGCTTCAGGTGTAGAGTTCCTTGCACAGACAAGGTACATGTTCTTCAGTCTCTCCAAAATATTGCTTTCTGTTCCTTCACCTTCCCTAGGAGTTGGATGGCATCTTACTATCTTGGTCATCCTCCTAGGTGCACAGATATTTACATTTAAACACAGCTCATTTGTCCCTGAGGAAGTTACAGTCCTTTCTGTTGTCAGGTTTCCCCACAATATAGCTACTATTTTCCCACTTGTGATAAATAAGAAACTTGTAGGGAGACCATACAAGTGTCCTATCTATTGTAAAACTCTCCCTCCCTCAGGTTGGCATGCATGACAATTCTTGCCTAAATCTGTCTTTGCTAAAGTGATTTTTCAAGGTGATTCTCTAATTGAATCAGTGTTACTGTGTTTATTAATCAGCATTCTGCTCTGTGGAAGAGAGCTGTCCCTTTTTCCCCACATATTTATTAATTTATTATCTATGGTCACTATGGACCCATGGATTCGTGATTTATTCACTTTATTATTCTTATTCACCTTCTGCCCAAATTATCCCAGACTTGGCCAGTGAAAGGTCTTCCACTTTTTCTTACATGGCCTCATCATTCTTTTCGCATGTCCTTCTTTCCTGGCACAATAAGATGTTTCATGCTCCTCTCATGTTTTTCCTGCTCCAGCCTCTGAGGAAGTCTTTTCTCCATGAAATTCTGGTTCCTTTCTGTGAAGAATTGTATTTAGAAACGAATTTCTGGGCTCAGGCTCTGCTCATAGCCCCTGAGTGTCTGAGTGTCATTGCTCATAGCCCCTGAGTGTCTGAGTGTCATTGAAATAATAAATTTATACCAATACCCCTAATTTGGATCCAACCTAAGTCTTTGCTTGCCTCCCCCATTCCATATTTTTTATCTGTATCCCCTATCTTCCACATTGTTCTGGTTCCCCAAAACTTCACTAGAGTCCCTCATTTGCCAAATTCCGCAATACCCACAAAATAATTCTCATATCACTACAATAATTAAACCTACTGAAAAGGGTCAAGATTTGTTTACTTTGTTTTTCTTTAGATCGAAATCAAAGTGTTTTGTTCAGAACTTACTTGGGGTACTGGCATAAAGACAGACATACAGAAAAATAGAAGAAAGAGCCCAGAAATAAACCTTCACATGTATGGTCATATGATTTTCAAGATGAGTGACAAAGCCATACAATGAAGAAAGGACATTGTTTTCAACAAATGGTGCTGGGGAAACTGGGTATTGATATGCAAATAAATGAAGTTAGACTCCTACCTTGTACTATGTACCAAATGGACCAAAGGTCTAAATGCAAGACCTAAAACTAGAACACTTTTATAAGAAAATATAAGAAGAAAGTTTTATGATATTGAGTTTGGCAATGATTTCTTGGATATCTTGATAAAATCATGGATGACAAAATTAGGTAAATTGGACTACACAAAATTAAATGCTTTTGTGCATCAAAAGAAGCAAAAGAAACAACATAGTCAAAAGGTAAACCATGGAATCAATGAAAATATTTGTTTACTATATATCTGATAAGGGATTAATGTCCAGAATATATAAAGAACTTTAAATTAAGAACAAAACCAAACAACCTGATTAAAAAATGGACAAAGAAATTGAATAGACATTTCTCCAAAGAAGATATACCCATGGCCAATAAGCACATGAAAAGATGTTCAGTATCACTCATCATCAGGAAAATGTAAATCAAAACCACAATGAAATACCACTTTATACCTATTAGGATGGGTATACTATCAAAAATAGAAAATAATTGTTGGCAAGGATATGGAGAAATTGGAACCCTTGTGCACTGCTGGTGGGAATGTAAAATGATATAGCCTCTGTGGAAAACAATGGTACTTTGAAAAATTAATAATAGAATTATTATATGACCCAGCATTTCTGGGTCATATAATATATATATACATTTCTGGATATATACCCCACCTCCAATTAAAGCAAGGTCTCTAAGAGATATTTGTACATCCATGTTCACGGCAGCATTATTCATAATAGACAAGAAGTAGAAGTGACTTGTGTCCATTGACTAATGGATAAACAGATACAGGGCATGCATACAACAAAGTTTGATTCAGACTTATAAAAAAAAGAAATACTGATAAGTCTTGAGGACATAATGCCAAGTAAAACAAGCTTTTCACAAAAGAACAAATACCATATGATTCCACTCAGATGAAGTACCTAGAATAGTCAAATTTCATAGGGACAGAAAATAGAACAGTGGTGCCAGGGCACCTGGGTATCTCAGTGGATTAAGCATCCAACTCTTAATTTGGGCTTAGATCATGATCTTGAGTTGTGAGATCAAGTCCCATGTGGGGCTTTGCTTAAGATTCTCTCCCTCTTTCTCCCCTGCCATTCCCCCATTGACCACATGTTCACCAGCATGCTTGCTCTCTCTCTCTCTTAAAACAAACAAACAAGAAAATAGAACAGTGGTATCTATAACTGGGGGCAGTGGGGATTTGCTGTTTAATGAAGGGAGTTCTGCAGGTGGATAGTGGTGATGATTGCCCAACACTATGGATGTACTTAATGCAACACAACTACACAGTTAAAAATGGTTAAAAGGATAAATTGTATGCTATGTATATGTTACCACAACGAAAAAAGGAAAACTCCCTCAGGCAAATCACTTTAGTCATTGGAAATTGTTAGGCTCATTTGTTACTGTTTTCATTTAGTTTGAGATTTTCTCTCATTCTTGTTAATATTATTAGATACTAGAACATTAATATGAATTCAGAGGTCAAAATTGTAGAGAAAGGTATACTCAGGGAAGGTCTCTCCTTTCCCTATCCCTACAACCCCTTCATTTCCATTGCTCTGTGTGGACAATTTCATTCGTTTTTGTGTTGTCATTCTTGTACTTATTTTTTCAAAATTACACAGATATAAGAGTGCCTGGGTGGTTCAGTTGTTTAAGCGTCTGCCTTCCGCTCATGTCCTGATCTGGGGGTCCTAGGTTCAAGCTCTGCATCCGGCTCCCTGTTCAGCAGAGAGCCTGCTTCTGCCTCTCCTTCTGCCCCTGCTACCCCCCTGCTCGTGCTCTCTCTCTCAAATAAACAAATACTTTTTAAAATTATACAGTTTTAATACAAAATTAAAATGATAAATACACATTTAATTTTCTTTTACTTCTTATAAAAAGAGGTAACATGCTACCTGTACTCTTTTGCATTTTTAACTTAAAATATATTCTCAAAATTATTGCTTTCCAATTCATAGACATTTTCTTCCTCTTTCTTACCAGTTTATATACTCCATAGTATGTATTTGCCACAGCTTATTTAACCAACAATTGTGGTCCTGATTTGTCTTGATGCTCAAATTATCCCAGATTTAGCCTGTGAAAGCAGTCTCCTATATTTGAGAATTTGAGTAATTTGCGATGTTTTGTCATTACAAATAGTGATGCAATGAATAACTTTGCATATATATTTTCATGTTGTTCAAAGTGTATCTTCAGGATGAATTCCTAGAAGGAAATCTAAAAGCCAAAGAATGCATACATATGTAGTTTTGTTCAGTATTGTCAAATTATTTTCCATGATATTGTACTTTTTTTCATTCCAGTCAGCAAGGTATAAAAGTGCCTGTCTCCCCACAGTCTTGCTAATTTACCAAGCCTTTGGGTTTTTGTCAGTCTGAAGGCTGAGGAAAAAACTGAAAGAATTGTAAAGCTGAAGCAAATGAAAGATTATTTCCCAAATATCTCTTTCAGTTTAAGATGAGAGATTATGAAATCTATGTCTCTAATTTCAGTATCTGGGTCATCTGCATCTATAGGTCTGATTCTACCAATGTGTTTTTTTCTAATCTAGATTAATAGATCATGCGTCTTATATGTTTTATATGTCTTTTATGAAAGACATTGCATATAAAAGAGTAGATATTGAAGCAAATAATCTTTTCCCCCAAATGGTATACCCTTTTCTGTTAGCCAGCTAAGGTAAAAGGCTGATTTCTTTGGTCATACTAGGAATTAAGTTGGATGGGGGATTAGTAGCAGTTTCTGATGGCTTCAGTTTACCTCTGGTCCTCTTGAGAATGAAGTCAGCCCCCTCTTCTCCTCTTGCAAGCGATTCACCAGAGTACTATAAGACCTTGAGATATCTCCTTGTTTTCATGCTTCTTATACTACTGACAAGACTGACCTTTTTGATTTCATCAAGAGTTGAGCCAGTGGTACTGGGGTTTAGATTTTAGTTATCGTCTAGTCTCAAGTGTTCTGAGGAGATATCATGTCCTTCCGGCCTGTGATACAGGCACCATGAGAGAAAGAGATATCTCTGTCTTAGTTTCATCACCAGCCACTACTAATTCAGGAAAAAGCTGATGAGATTTGTTAAGTGTAGAGGGCTAGCTTTACATGTGGGACTTGCACTGGTTTTCTATAGCTACTATAACAAATTACCATAGACTTGGTGACTTAAAACAACACAAGTGTATTATCTTATGGTTCTATAGATCAGAAGTCAGAGATTTCAATGCCCTAAGATCAAGGTGTCAGCTGGGTGCCTTCCTTTCTGGAGGCTCTAGAAGAGACTCTGATTCCTCATCTTCTCCACCTTCTAGAATTCCATTCTTTGGTTTATGGCCTCTTTCTCCATTGCAAGAGTCAGCAATTTCAATCCCAATCCTTCTCTTCTCACGTTGTCATCTGTCTTGTTGTTGTTGTTGTTGTTTTTCTAGCTCCCTCTCTTACTTTTAAGGACACTTGTGATTACACTGAGTGCATTCAAATAATCCAGGGTAATCTCCCCATCTTGAAGTCAGCTGATTACTGACCTCAATTCTGTTGGCTGTCTTAACTCGCCTTTGCCGTGTAACCTGACATATTCACAGATTCTGGGGAATGGGATGTAGATGTCTTTGCAGAGCCATTAATTGCCAACCACAGGTCTTTTGCAGATTCCATTCTATCATGACAGTTAACATTAAACATTCAATTGATGTCTTATTGTGGAAAAGTCACTTTGACTGTGGCTGACCCAGTCCACGACCCATGCCACAGACTAGGTTTTCAGGGAACCAGACTAAGATGGAGTTCTGTATACAGAAAGTGCCCCTTGGGACCAATACCTATGAAAGGAAGTGTGTTCATTTCCTGGAGCTACCATTACAAATTTTCACAAACTGGGTTTAGAATTAAAATAATGGAAATTTATTTTCTCATATTTCTGGAGAGCAGAAGTCTGAAATCAAGGTGTTGGCAGGGCTGTGCTGCCACCTTAGTCACTCAAGGAGATTCTATTCCTTGCCTCTTCCACCTTCTAGTGACAATCAACATTCTTTATCCTGTAGTTGTTCACTCCAGTCTCTGCCTCCAACTGCACATGGCCGTCTCCCTCTCTCATCTCTGCATGTTTCTCTCCTCTGTCTCTCCTATAAGGACACCATTCATTAGATTTAGAGCCCACCCAGATAATCTAGATGAACTCATCTTGAATCCTTACCTTAGTACATCTGCAAAGACCCTTTTTACAAATTCGTTAGCATTCAGAGGTCCTGGGGATCATGTAATGGACAGATCTTTGGGAAAGAAGTATGAATGAACACTGAAGGAAGTTGAGCTTCAATACATGTTCAAAGGCCTCAGCAAGCCACACAGAAAACTCTGAAACTGCAGTGGTCCATCTGATTTCTCCTGCATTGTGCAGAAATGTTCAGACCTTTATGCCCAGGCCTCAGCACTCACAAAGTGTGGGCTGCCCCCGGAAGGGTATGGTGACTCTCTGTAACCGAGGCAATCCTTAAAGGGCTGGTTGCACTTCCAGCAGTGGGGGAAACAGTCCTTCTTTTAAAGGGAATCTGGATATCACATCTCCATGTGTATCACAGTGTAGCTTTGTGCAGTCGGCTATACTTCTTCTCATGCACTTGGGGAGTACCTCTCCTGACCTTGTGTCATGAAAATGACAACACCCACCGGGCTCTGCCCCAGCTTCTATTGTTCCAGACCTTATCTTCCCCATTGCTATTATGGCCTAGTTCTACTTCCTCTGAGCCCTGGCCCGCAGAGGAGACCACCAGTGAGTTTCTTAGTGTTGTCACTGTATTCCTGATGACCATGGTACATGGTGGGTCTTGAAGGCCTTCCCATCAAACGTGATTATTTGTTGAGTTTTTTGGTCTTTCATAGTCTATCCACTCCAACATGGCCACTTCCCTGAGTCCTTGCCAGGTTGGAGTCCTTGCCAGGCTGTTAAATCCTAGATCTTGGGAGGGTGCAATTTATAAATGTTCCCTTATCAAATCTTAAATTCTGGGCCCTCTTTATCAAACACACTCGGCATCCAGACACTCATACCCTACTCCAGGATATTGCCAGCACATGCTATCTGGGACTAGCAACCCCTGGGGTACAGTCCCCTCCTCCTTTTTCGTGCCTGGCTCATTGCTGGTTGGGATATCATGCGACTCGAATTCCAGGCCTAGTAGCCAGGAGGAAAGTGACAGATACATCTTTGCCTTACAGGGGAGAGGCCTTCAAATTATCTTCCAAAGGAACAGAGTGCTAACTCTTCAAAGGGAGGGATGGGCCACTTCTGAAGGCTCAGGTGTTTGGGGGGAAATTTGTGGATTTAAGATGTTCAGGATTTTCAACTTAGATATCTCCATCTCATGTATCAATGTCTTAGTCTTTTCCAAACAAGGCTCTAATCTTGGCACTGAAGACTCATTGCAGCTGTGAGATTAACCCTTAGAACTCTGCTACTTTGGTGATTAAGTCCTGGGCCCATGCTCAGATGGCTATGCACTCCCACAGCAAGATGATTTTCAGAGCCTCTTCGCATTCCACCAAGAATGCTCTTTCTCACTGGTCTTTCAGTTGCCGGTTACTTGCTTTTAGCCTTTCCTTATCTCTTACCAGTGTATCAATGAATTTAGCATTAAGCATTGAACTCCATAATCATTTTATTGTTTCCCTGAAGTTCTGGTGATTCACAGACCTGTACCCCTGGGGATAAAAATATATGTTTATAAAAAAAAAAAAAAAAAATTTTTTTATTTGAAATTTTTATGGTGATAAGAATACTTAACATGAGGGGCGCCTGGGTGGCTCAGTGGGTTAAAGCCTCTGCCTTCGGCTCAGGTCGTGATCCCAGGGTTCTGGGATCCAGCCCCGTATCAGGCTCTCTGCTCAGCAGGAAGCCTGCTTCCTCTCTCTTTCTGCCTGCCTTTCTGCCTACTTGTGATCTCTGTCAAATAAATAAATAAAATCTTTAAAAAAAAAAACAAACAGAATACTTAACATGAGATCTACACATTGAACAAATACTTAAGTGTATAATACAATATTGTTGACTGTCAATGTTGCAAAACAGATCTCTGGAACTTACTCATCTTGCTCAACTGAAACTTTATGCCCCTTAATTAGTAACTTCCCCATTCCCCTTCCCCCACCAATCCCTGACAGCCGCCATTACACTGATTCTATGACACTGATCATAGATACATCATATAAGTAGAATCATGTAGCATTTGTCTTTCTGTGACCAGCTTATTTGCTTCAGCATAGTGTCTTCATGGTACATGCATGCTATGTATGTTGCAGAATTTTCTTAGATTTTAAAGGCTCACTAATATTCCGTTGTGAATACACACCACATATTTTTTTCTCCACTCCTGTGTTGATGGACAATTAGGTTTTTTTCTTGGCTATTGTGTATAATGCTGCAGTGAACATGGGAGTGCTTATATCTCTTTGAGTTTTTTATTTCAATTCTTTTCATAAATATCCAGAAGTAAGATTCCTGCATAATATGGTAGTTCTATTTATAATTTTTGAGGAACCTCCATACCTCTTTCTATGGTGGCTGCAACATTTTGCATTGCCACCAATATTTATTCATATCCTTGTCAATATTTGTCAGTTTTTTTTAATGATAACTGTTCTGACAGGTGTGAGGTGATACTGTGATTTTGGTTTGCATTTCCCTCATGATTAGTGACATTGGACTCTCTTCTTGGTATACATATTCACCATTTTTTGTCTGTTTTGGAGCAATACTTATTCGAATCCTTAGCCCATTTTCTTTTCTTTTTTTTTTTTTTTTTAAGATTTTATTTATTTATTTGACAGAGAGAAATTACAAGTACACTGAGAGGCAGGCAGAGAGAGAGAGAGGGAAGCAGGCTCCCTACTGAGCAGAGAGCCCGATGCAGGACTCGATCCCAGGACCCTGAGATCATGACCTGAGCCGAAGGCAGCGACTTAACCCACTGAGCCACCCAGGCGCCCCTAGCCCATTTTCTAATCGCATTATTAGTTTTTTGGTATTGAATTGTAGGTGTTCCTTACATATTTTGAAGATTAACCTCCTATCAGATATATGGTTCGCAAATATTTTCTCCCATTTTCTAGATTGATTTTTCACTCCGCTGATTATTTTCTTTGCTGTGCGGAAGGTTTTTAGTTTAATGGAGTCTGGCTTGTCTGTTTCTGTTTTTGTTGCCTGTGCCTTAGGTATCATATCTGTGAAATCATTGCCAACTTCAATATCACGGAGGTTCTTCCCTGTGTTTTCTGCTGAGAGTTTTAAGTTTCAGTTCTTGTGTTTAACTCATTAATGCATTTTGAGTTGATTTTAGGGGTCTATTTCTTTCTTTTGCATATGGCTATCCAGTTTTCTCAAAACTGTGGTATGAACTCTTATTTCCTTACTGTGTATTTTTAGCACCTTTGTTGAAGACCAGCTGACTGTGTAAGCATAGATTTATTTCTGGGCTTTCGGTTCTATTCCATTGGTCTATATGTCTGTTTATGTGCCAGGACTGTTTTGATCATTGTAGCTTTGTAACATGTTTCAAAATCAGGGAGTGTGATGCCTCCAGCTTTATTCATTCTGCTCAAGATGGTTTGGATACTTGGGATATTTTGTGGCTCCCTATGAATGGCAGAATAGTTTTTCCGTTAAAAAAGGCCTTTGGTATTTCAACTGAGATGCCATTGAATCTATAGATCACTTTGGGTAGTATGGACATGTTAATAATATTAGGACTTCCAATTCATGAACATGGGATGCCTTTCCATTTGTTTGTGTCTTCTTAAATATCTTTCTTTCTTTTTTTTTTTTTTTTTAAGATTCCATTTATTTGTCAGAGAGAGAGAGCATGTACACACAAGTAGGGGGAGCAGCAGGCACAGGGAGAAGCAGGCAGAGGGAGAATCTGACTCCCTGCCGAGCAGGGAGCCTGACTTGAGACTCCGTCCGAGGACCCTGGCATCATAACTTGAGCTGAAGACAGATGCTTAATCAACTGAGCCAGGTATCCCTCTTCTCTAATTTCTTTCATCAATATTTTATAGTGTTTAGTGTACAAATCTTCCACCTCATCAAGTTTATTCCTAAATATTTTATTCATTCTGATGCTGCTGTAAATGGATTTATTTTCTTATTTCTTTTTTTGGATAGTTCATTGTCAGTGCATAGAAATGCAAGTGAAATTTATATGAAATTTATAAAATAAAAATTTTATTATTGATAAAATTTTTTGAAATACTTAATTTTTTAAAAGTTTTTAAAAAGTTTTTATTTAAATTCCAGTTAGTTAACATAGTGTTATATTAGTTTCAGGTGTATAGAAAGAATGCTTCCATACATCACCTGATGCTCATCACCACAAGTGCCCTCCTTAATCCCCATCACCTATTTACCCATTCCCCTACCCACCTCCCCTCTTTTAACCATGTTTGATCTTTATATTTCTTGATTTGCTTCTCTCTCTCTCTCTTTTATCCCCAATTTGCTCATTTGATTTGTTTCTTAAATTCCACATATGCATGAAATCATTTGGTATTTATCTTTCTCTGACTGACTTATGTCACTCAGCATAATACTCTCCAGCTCCATCTATGCTGTTGCAATTGACAAGATTTGAATTCTTTTTATGGCTGAATATATATAGATATAGATATCGATATCTATCTATTTATATCTATATCTATCCCACATCTTCTTTATCCATTCATTGATCAATAGACATCTGGGGTCTTTCTCTAATTTGGCAATTCCATATAATGGCAGCTATAAATATTGGGGTGCCTGTATCCCTTTGAATTAGTATTTTTGTATTCTTTGGGTAAATACCTAGTAGTGCAATTACTGGATTTTAGAGTCATATTATTTATACATTTTTGAGGAACCTCCATTCTGTTTTCCAGAGTGACTGCACCAGTTTGCATTGCCACTAAGAGTACACAAGTGTTCCTTTTTCTCCATATCCTCGCCAACACCTGTTGTTTTTTGTGTTGTTGAATTTAACCATTCCGACAGGTATGAGGTAATATCTTATTGTGATTTTGATTTGCATTTTCCTGATAATAAGTGATGTTGAGCATCTTTTCATGTGTCTGTTGGCCATCTGTATGTCTTCTTTGGAAAAATTTCCGTTCATGTCTCCTGCCCATTTAAAAAATTGAATTATTTGTTTCTTGTGTGTTAAGTTTTACAAGTTCTTTATATATTTTGGATACTAACCCTTTATCAGATATATCATTTGCACCTATCTTTTTCCATTCTGCAAGTCGCCAGTTAGTTTTGCCAATTGCTTCCTTGGCTTTGCAGAAGCTTTTTATTTTGATGAAGTCTCAGCAGCCTATTTTTTATTTTGTTTCTCTTGCCTCAGGAGACATATCTAGAAAGAAGTTGCTATGGCCAATGTCAAAAAGTTACTGTGTTCTCTTCTAGGATTTTTATGTTTTGGGGTCTTAAATTTAGGTTTTAAATCCACTTTCAATTTAATTTTGTGGATGATGTATGAAAGTGGTCCAGTTTCATTATCTGCTTGCTGCTTTTCAGTTTTCCCAATGGTGTTTGTTGAAGAGGTTGTCTTTTTCCCACTGGACATTCTTTCCTGCTTTGTCAAAGCTTAATTGACCTTGTAATGGTGGGTTCATTTCTGAGTGTTCTGTTCTGTATCTATTTTTGTGCCAGTATCATGTTCTTTTGATTACTACAGCTTTGCAATATAATTTGAAGCCCAGAATTGTGATGCCTCCTGCTTTGCTTTACTTTTTCGAGGTTTTTTTTGGCTGTGGTCTTTTGTGGTTCCACACAAATTTTAGGATTGTTTGTTCTAATACTGTGAAAAATGCTGGTGGTATTTTTTACAAGCATGTATTAAATGTGTAGATTGCTTTGGAAAGTATAGACATTTTAACAGTATTTATTCTTCCAATCCATGAGCATGGAATGTCTTTCCATTTCCTTATGTCATCTTCAATTTCTTTCATCAGTGTTTTATAGTTTTCAGGATACAGGTATTTCACCTCTTTGGTTAGGCTTATTCCTAGGTATCTTATGGGCTTTGATGCAGCTGTAAATGGGATTGACTCTTTAGTTTCTCTTTCTGCAACTTCATTATTGTTGTATAGAAATGCAACAGATTCTGTATGTTGATTTTGTACCCTGTGACTTCACTGAATTTGTTGATCAGTTCTAGCAGGTTTTTGGTGGAATCTTTAGGGTTTTTTACAGAGTATCATGCCATCTGCAAATAGTGAAAATTTATTTCTTCCTTGTTAATATGAATGCCTTTTATTTCTTTTTGTTTTCTGATTGCTGAAGCTAGGACTTCCAGTGTTATGTTAAATAACAGTAGTGAGATTGGTCATCCTGTTATTGATCATAGAGGAAAAGCTCTCAGTTTTTCCGCATTGAGGATGATATTAGCTGTGGGTTATTATATTGAGGTATGTTTGCTCTAAATCTACTTTACTGAGGGTTTTTATGATGAATGGATGTTGTATTTTGTAAAATGCTTTTTCTGCATCTATTGAAAGGATCATATGGTTCTTATCCTTTCTTTTATTAATGTGGTGTATCACATTGATAGATTTGTGAATATTGAACCATGCTTTACAAACCTACTTGATTGTAGTGACCAATTTTTTAATGTATCATTGGGTTTGGTTTGCTAGTATTTTATTGGAAGTTTCTGCATCTATGTTTATCATGGATAATGGCCTATAGTTCTCTCCTTAAATGATGTTTTTATCTGGTTCTGGTACCAGGGTAATCCTGACCTCATAGAGTGAGCTTGGAAGTTTTCATTCCTTTTCTATTTTTTGGAATAGTTTGAGAAGAATAGGTATTAACTCTTCTTTAAATGTTTGGTAGAATTCACTTGTGAAGCCATCTGGTCCTGGAGTTTTATTTGTTGTGGGTTTTTTGATTACTGATTCAACTTCTTTGCTGGTTATCAGTCTATTCAAATTTTCTATTTCTTTCTGTTTCAGTTTTGGTAGTTTCTATGTTTCTAGGAATTTATCTGTTTCTTCCAGTTGGTCCAATTTATTACAATATAATTTTTCATAATATTCTCTTCTATAATTGTTTGTATTTCTGTAGTGTTAGTTACTATTTCTCCTCTTTCATTTAGGATTTTATTTGTTTGGTTCCTTTCTCTTTTATTTTTGATTGTCTGGCTAGGGGGTTTCTCAGTTTTTTGTTTTTTTTTTTCAAAGAGCAATTTCCTAGTTTCATTGATCTCTTCTACATTTTTTTTTGTTTCTTTATCATTTATTTTTTCTCTCATCTTTATTATTTCCTTCTTTCTGCTGGTTTGAGCTTCATTTGCTATTCTTTTTCTAATTCCTTTAGGTGTAAGGTTAGGTTGTTTATTTGAGATTTTTCTTGCTTCTTGGGGAAAGCCTGTACTGCTATATATGTCTTTCTTGGACTACTTTTGCTGCATCCCAATGGATCTGGACTATTCTGTTTTCATTTTCATTTGTTTCCATGTATTTTTTAATTTCCTTTTTAATTTCCTGGTTGACCAAATCACTGTTTTGTAGCATGATGTTTAACCTCCATGTATTTGTGACCTTTCCACATTTTTTCTTGTGGTTAACTTCTAGTTTCATAGTGTTGTGTTCAGAAAAAGTGCATGATATAACCAGAATCTTTTTATGTTTGCTTTTTTTTTTAAAGATATTTTTGTGTTTGTTGAGCAAACACAAAAGGTTTTGTGACCTAATCTGTGATCTATTCTGGAAAATATTCCATGTGTACTTGAAAAAAATACATATATCTTGTTGCTTTAGGATGCAATGTTCTGGATATATTGGTTGAATCTATATGGCCCTGTCTATGATTCAAAGCCATTGTTTCCTTATTTATTTCTGGTTTAGATGATCCATCCATTGATGTAAGTAGAGCGTTAAAGTTCCCTACTATTTTTGTATTGTTGTCAATTAGCTCCTCTATGTTTATTATTAATTGCTTTATCTATTTGGGTTCTTTTTTTTTGGGTGCATAAATAATTACAGTTGTTATATCTTCTTGTTGGATTGCTCCCTTCATGATTATATAGTGCCCTTCTTTGTTTCGGGTTCCAGTCTTTTATTTATTTATTTATTTACTTACTTACTTACTTACTTATTTTTCCTGTATAATTTTTTTATTGTGTTATGTTAGTCACCATATAGCACATCATTTGTTTTTAATGTAGTGTTCCATGATTCATTGTTTGCATCATAATTCCCAGTGTTCCATGCAATATGTGCCCTCCTTAATACCCTTCCCTGGGCTCACCCATCCCTTTACCCCCCTCCCTTCTAAAACCCTCAGTTTGTTTCCCCGAGTCCATAGTCTCCCATGATTCCTCTCTCACTCTGTTTTCTCCCCTTTCATTTTTCCCTTCCTTCTCCTAATGTCCTCCATGCTATTCCTTATATTTCACATGTCAGTGAAACCATTATACAGTTTCGGTTTTAAAGTCTAGTTTTTCTAAGTATTGCTACTCTGTGTTTTGTTTTTGTTTTTGTTTTTTTGACATTCATGATAAATGTTTGCATGATAAATGTTTCTCCATCTCCTCACTTTCAATATGCAGGTGACTTTATGTCTAAAATTAGTCTCTTGTAGGCAACATATTGATGGGTCTCTTTTTTTTTTTTATCCATTCTAACATCCCTTGCCTTTTGACTGGAGCATTTAGTCCATTTCTATTTAAAGTAATTATTGATAGATATGTATTTATTGCCATTTTATTACCTGTTTTGTCATTGTTTGTGAAGACTTTTCCCTGACTCTTTTGTCTTTGTTGCTTTTGGTCGCTCCTTTGTACTCAGAGTAGTACCCTTTAATGCTTCTTGCAGGGCTGGTTTAGTGGCCATGAACTCTTCCAGTTTTTGTCTTAGAAAAATCTTTATCTGTCGTCTTAACTTGAATGATAACTTGCTGGCTAGAGTATTCGTGGCTGCAGATTTCCCCCACTCAGCACTTTGAATATAACATGTCTCTCCCTTCTGGCTTGCCAAGTGTCTACTGAGAATCTCCAGCAAGCCTTAGAGTCTTTCCTTATGAGTTAAGGACTTCTTTTGCCTTGGTGCTTCTAAGATTTTTTTTTCCTTTATCACTATATTTTGCAAATTTAATTATAATATGTTTTAGTGTTGGCCTGCTTTTGTTGATTTTGATAGGAATTCTCTGTGCCTCCTGGATCTAGATGTTTGTTTCCTTCCCCAGATTAAGGAACTGCCCTGCTGTTTTTTCCTTCAAATAAGTTTTCTGCCCCCTTTTGTCTCTCTTCTTCTTCTGGGAATCCTATAATATGAATGTTATTCTGTTTGATGGAGTCACTGAGTTCCCCAAATCTATTCTTGTGTTGCACAATTCTTTCCTTGTTCAGCTTCGTTGTTTTCCATTATTTTGTTTTCTAGGTCACTAATTCATTCCTCTGCTTTTTCCAGCCTGCTGTTCCTTGCACCAAACCTGTCTCCAATCTCTTTTACTGCACTCTTTATTCCTGATTGATTCTTTTTAACTTTTTTTTTTTTTTTTTAATCTCTGTACTAACATTCTCACTGATGTCTTCTATTTTTTTCTTAGGCCCAGTGAATATCCTTATGACTGTTGCTTTAAATTTTCCATCAAGTCTGACACTTATATCTGTCTCACTTAGATCTCTGGCCCTGGACTTATCTTGTTCTTTGATTAGTAATAAACTCTTCTGTCTTCACATTCTGTCTTCTTGTCACATTCTGTCTAACTCTCTGCCTTCTTCTCTGTGTTGGAAAGCCAGCTATGTATTCTGCTCTTGAAAGTAATGATCTTACAAAGGGGTGGTCATGTACCCAAAGCATGGCACTTTAGGGAGTATTTCCTGGTGTTGTGTTTTGGCTGTTTTAGCCTTTAGGCCAGTCATCTGCAAAGGCGCTCCTTGCCTACTGTTGGCAGTGCTTGGTCCCTGGCCTGAATGTAGGGAGTTTCAGGTAGGTGTGCTCTGGTCTGCTTGTGAAAAAAGATCTGACACAACCTCCACCAGAACTGAGGCACTGCAGAACTCTCTGGTTAGGAGATGTGTTGTGGGCAGGTGTTTGTGCTGGTCTTCTGGGTAGTGACCTGCCACTCTGGGACTGAGGCAAATATGACTAAGAGAGGCAGTTTCTTAGTTTTGGTGGATGCAAGTTAGACAGCTAGTGTGGGCACTGTTCTGCTTCTCACAGGTGGCCCTCTAATTATGTTAAGGGGTAAGAGAGGGAAATGGCTCCAGCTAGCTCCTTTTTCCTGGAGAAGTGTCCCCCTGATTGCTGCCTCTCAAGGATACACTTTGAAGAGTGAATAATCTTTCCATTGTGTGGCCCAGGTGCTCTTGAGATCACTGTTTCCATGCTGTCTTTCCCCAGGTGGTTTCACTTTCTCTCTAGGAGCAGCACAGTATTCTACAGGCTCTATCCCAGCAGAGGGCATTGACTTTTAAAACTCCAGGCTTTATGTCCCACTAGTTGTAAGAACTCATGAAATGCAACTGCTCTCATTTTCCAAGCCAATGGCTTGAGGAAAATATTCTCCTTTTGGGTTCCTCTGTGTGCTCCTCTTTCTCTCTCACCCTACTCCATGACCACAGCTCCCTCCCCTCCACAGTACACTCTAGCCATTTCTTCCCTAAATCATGTCTCCATACTTCCTACCTTCTTCTATGTGGCTTCTTCTCTCGGTTTAGTTGTGGAGTTTGTTCTTTCAGTCTTCGGGTTGATCTCTCAGGTATTTAGGATGATTTTATAGTTATCTAGTTATCTACACAAAACAAGTTTAGGGCCCTCTTACTCCACTGCCATTTCAGTCCCTGATTCTTTTTTTTTTTTCCATTTAAAAAAAAATATTAATTTGTTTAGTTTAGCAACTTTTTAAAAATGTACTATTTTTATAAACATATAATGTATTATTTGCCTTAGGGGTACAGGTCTGTGAATCGTCAGGCTTACACACTTCATAGCACTCACTATAGCAATACCCTCACCAATGTCCATAACCCAACCACCCTCTCCCTCTGCCCCTCCCCCCAGCAACCCTCAGTTTGTTTTGTGAGATTAATAGTCTCTTATGGTTTGTCTCCCTCCCAATCTCATCTTGTTTCAGTTTTTCCTTCCCTACCCCCCAAGCCCCCCAATCTGCCTCAAATTCCTCATCAGGGAGATCATATGATAATTTCTTTCTCTGATTGACTTATTTCCCTCAACGTAATACCCTCTAGTTCCAACCACATTGTTGCAAATGGCAAGATTTCATTTCTTTTGATGGCTGTATAGTATTCCATTGTGTGTGTGTGTGTGTGTGTGTGTGTGTGTGTGTGTGTGTATCACATCTTCTTTATCCATTCATCTGTTGATGGTTCTTTCCATAGTTTGGCTATTGTGGACATTGCTGCCATAAACATTCAGGTGCGCATGCTGCTTCAGATCACTACATTTGTATCTCTATGGTAAATACCCAATAGTGCGATTGCTGGGTTGTAAGATAGCTCTATTTTCATCTTTTTGAGGAACCTCATGCTGTTTTCCAGAGTGGCTGCATGAGCTTACATTCCCACCAACAGTGTGGGAGGGTTCTCCTTTCTCAGCATCCTCTCCAACATCTGTCATTTCCTGACTTGTTAATTTTAGCCATTCTGACTGGTGTAAAGTCTCAGTGTGGTTTTGATTTTAATCTCCTTGATGGCTAGTGATGATGAACATTTTTTCATGTGTCTGATAGCCATTTGTATGTCTTCATTGGAGAAGTATCTGTTCATGTCTTCTGTCCATTTTTTGACATGATTATCTGTTTTGTGTGTGTTGAGTTTGAGAAATTCTTTATAGATCCTGGAAATCAGCCTTTTGTCTATACTGTCATTTGCAAATATCTTCTCCCATTCTGTGGGTTGCCTGTCTTTTTTATTGAATGTTTCCTTTGCTGTGCAGAAGCTCTTGATCCTGATGAAGTCTCAAAAATTCATTTTCACTTTTGTTTCCTTTGCCTTTGGAGACATATCTTAAAAGAAGTTGCTGTGGCTGGTATCGAAGAGATTACTGCCTATGTTCTCCTCTAGGATTCTAATGGATTCCTGCCTCACTTTTAGGTCTTTTATCCATTTTGAGTTTATCTTTGTGTATGGTATAAGAGAATGGTTGAGTTTTATTCTTCTACATATAGCTGTCCAATTTTCCCAGCACCACTTGTTGAAGAGACTCTTTTTTCCACTGTATATTTTTTCCTGCTTTGTCAAAGATTATTTGACCAGAGAGTTGAGGATCCATATCTGGGCTCTCTACTCTGTTCCACTGGTCTATGTGTCTGTTTTTATGCCAGTACCACGCTGTCTTGGTGATCACAGCTTTGTAGTAAAGCTTGAAATCAGGCAACGTGATGATGCCAGTTTTGTTTTTCTTTTTCAACATTTCCTTAGGAATTTGGGGTCTTTTTTCATTCCATACAAATTTTAGCATAGTTTGCTCCAGCTCTTGGAAAAATGCTGGTGGAATTTTGATCAGAATGGTATTGAAAGTATAGATTGCTCTAGACAGTATAGGCATTTTAACAATGTTTATTCTTCCAATACATGAGCATGGAATAGTCCTTTTTGTGTCTTCTTTGATTACTTTCATGAGTGTTCCGTAGTTCCTCGAGTACAGATCCTTTACCTCTTTGGTTAGGTTTATTCCCAGGTATCTTATGGTTCTTGGTGCTATAGTAAATGGAATCAATTCTCTTATTTCCCTTTCTGTATTTTCATTGTTCATGTATAAGAAAGCCACTGATTTCTGTACATTGACTTTGTATCTTGCCACACTACTGAATTGCTGTATGAGTTCTAGTAGTTTGGGGGTAGAGTCTTTTGGGTTTTCCATGTAAAGTATCATGTCATCTGCGAAGAGAGAGAGTTTGACTTCTTCATTGCCAATTTGAATATCTTTTATTTCTCTTTGTTGTCTGATTGTTGTTGCTAGGACTTCTAATACTATGTTGAACAAGAGTGGTGAGAGTGGGCATCCTTTTCTTGTTCCTGATCTCAACGAGAAGGCTGCAAGCTTTTTCCCATTGAGGATGATATTTGCTGTGGGTTTTTCATAGATAGATTTTATGAAGTTGAGTAACGTTTCCTCTATCCCTATACTTTGAATCGTTTCAATCAGGAATGGATGCTGGATTTTGTCAAATGCTTTTTCTGCATCAATTGAGAGAACCATGTGGTTCTTCTCTCTTCTCTTATTGATTTGTTCTATCACATTGATTGATTTGCAAATGTTGAACTATCCTCGAAACCCAGGGATGTATCCCACCTGGTCATGGTGGATAATCTTTTTAATGTGCTGGATCCTATTTGCTAGGGTTTTGTTGAGAATCTTAGCATCCATATTCATCAGGGATATTAGTCTGAAATTCTCCTTTTTGGTGGGGACTTTGCCTGGTTTGGGGACCAGGGTATTGCTGGCTTCATAAAAAGAGTCTGAAAGTTTTCCTTCTGCTTCAATTTTTTGAAACAGCTTCAGGAGAATAGGTGTTATTTTTTTCTTTGAAAGTTTGGTAGAATTCCCCAGGGAATCTGTCAAGTCCTGGGCTCTTGTTTTTTTGGGAGGGTTTTTGATCACTGCTTCAATCTCATTACTAGTATGGGTCTATTCAGGTTGTCAATTTCTTCCTGGTTCAATTTTCAAAGTTTATAGTTTTCCAGGAATGCATCCATTTCATCTAGGTTGCTTAACTTATTGGCATATAACTGTTGATAATAATTTCTGATGATTGTTTCTATTCCTTGGTGCTAGTTGTGATCGCTCCCTTTTCATTCATAATTTTATTAATTTGGGCCTTCTCTCTTTTCTTTTGAATTAGTTTGGCCAATGGTTTATTGATCTTATTGATTCTTTCAAAAAAAAAAAAGCTTCTAGTTTCATTGATGCATTCTATTGTATCTCTAGTTTCTAGTTCATTGATATCTGCTCTAATCTTATTTCCCTTCTTGTGTGTGGAGTTGGCTTAATTTGTTGTTGATTCTCCAGTTCTTTAAGGTGTAGAGATGACTGGTGTATTCTGGATTTTTCAGTTTTTTTGAGGGAGGCTTGGATGGCTATGTATTTCCCCCTTAGGACCGCCTTTGCTGTACCCCATAGGTTTTGGACCGAAGTGTCTTCATTCTCATTGGTTTCCATGAATTGTTTCAGTTCTTCTTTGATCTCCTGGTTGATCCAATCATTCTTTTTTTTTTTTTTTAATATTTTATTTATTTATTTGACAGAGAGAAATCACAAGTAGATGTGGGGCAGGCAGAGAGAGAGAGAGAGAGAGAGAGAGGGAAGCAGGCCCCCTGCTGAGCAGAGAGCCTGATGCGGGACCCGATCCCAGGACCCTGAGATCATGACCTGAGCCGAAGGCAGCGGCTTAAACCACTGAGCCACCCAGGCGCCCGATCCAATCATTCTTAAGCAAGGTGGTCTTTAGCTTCCAGGTGTTTGAATTCCTTCTAAACTGTTCCTTGTGGTTGAGCTCCTGTTTCAAAACATTGTGATCTGAGAATATTCTGGGAATAATCTCAGTCTTTTGGTATCGTTTGAGCCCTGATTTGTAACTAAGTATGTGATATATTCTGGAGAAGTTTCCATGTACACTCGAGAAGAATGAGTTTTCTGTTGTTTTAGGGTGGAATGTTCTGTATATATCTATGAGGTCCATCTGGTCCAATGTGTCATTCAATGCTCTTGTTTCTTTATTGTTTTCTGCTTGGATGATCTATTACTGAGAGTGGCATGTTAAGATCTCCTACTATTAATGTATTCATATCAATATGAGTCTTTATCTTGATTAACAGTTTTCTTATGTAATTGGCTGCTCCCATATTGAGGGCATAAATAATTACAATTGTTAGCTATTCTTGGTGGATAGTCCTTTTAAGAATTATGTGGTGTCCTTGATCCATTCATCTGTTGATAGACATCTAGGTTCTTTCCATAGTTTGGCTATTGTGGACATTGCTGCTATAAACATTTGGGTGCACGTGATCTCCCTGATATGAGGAAGTGGTGATGCAACATGGGGGCTTAAGTGGGTAGGAGAAGAATCAATGAAACAAGATGGGATTGGGAGGGAGACAAACCATAAGTGACTCTTAATCTCACAAAACAAACTGAGCGTTGCTGGGGGGAGGCGGTTTGGGAGAAGGGGGTGGGATTATGGACATTGGGGAGAGTATGTGCTTTGGTGAGTGCTGTGAAGTGTGTAAACCTGGTGATTCACAGACCTGTACCCCTGGGGATAAAAATATATGTTTATAAAAAATAAAAAATTAATAAAAAAAAAGAAGAATTATGTGGTGTCCTCCTGTATCTCTGACTACAGTCTTTCGTTTAAAATCTAATTTATCCCAAAATTTTTTAGGAAAAAAAAAACCCTATATGTAGACAAAAGATAAGGTTAAATACAATGACGGATAAAATTTGACTATAATAATGAAGGTTTAAAAAGATTTTTTTTTTGAGAAAGGTATTGTTAAGATAAACTAGATAAAAAAAACGTTAAAAGAAGGAAGAGGAAGGGGCGCCTGGGTGGGTCAGTGGGTTAAAGCCTCTACCTTCAGCTCAGGTCATGATCCCAGGGTCCTGGGATTGAGCCCTGCATTGGGCTCTCTGTTCAGCAGGAAGCCTGCTTCCCTTCCTCTCTCTCTGCCTATTTGTGATCTCTGTTTGTCAAATAAATAAATAAAATCTTAAAAAAAAAAAGGAAGAGGAAAAATGAAAATTAGAATAAGAAAAAAATTAAAATTATTAAAATTAATATCACTTTGCAAGACTAAAAGATCATGGGGAGAAAGCCATGAATTCCATGCACTGCTTTCCCCTAACTCTAAAGTTCAAGCTCTTCTCCTTGATCTTTGAGCTTGGTCTTGGCTGGATGTTCTTGCTGATCTTCTAGGGGAGGGGCCTGTTGTAGTGACTCTCAAGTGTCTTTGCCTCAGGTAGAATGGCACCGCCCTTGCCAGGGGCCGGGCTAATAAATCTGTTCGAGTTCTTTCTCAGGACTTTTTGTTCCCTGAATGCTTTCTGTAGAGCTCTAGAGGACAGGAATGAAAATGGTGGCCTCCCAAGCTCTAGTCCGAAGGAGCAGAGAGCTCAGGGCATAACTCTTCATTGCGTCCTCAGAGAAAAGGGGTCAATCACTCCTGTCTCCCTGGTCTCTGGCCGCGCTCTGGGCTTACCTAGCCTGTGACTGAGCTTTTCTGTCTCTGGTGCACAGCCCCGCTTGGAGTCTCCAAACCCAGCAGATTCCTGCCTCCAGAAGAGGAAGGTGAGTCTCTCTGGATCTGCCACTTGTGGGGTCTCTGCTCAAAGAGCAGTGGTCTGACTGTGCTGCAGATCACGGTTTAAGGTAACCCCAATCTGAAAGCTCACTCCTCAACTCTGTCGCTGTAGTCAGCTTCCCCACTCTGATACCTAGGATCTCTGCCACACTCAGACACCCCTGATCTTTCGGTGTCTCTGCGGGTCCTGAGACCACACTGTCCCTGCAAGGGCTCCAGTCTCACTTAGCCTCTGTAGCGCTATCCCTCAGTGGAACAGCCTTCTAAAAGTTCTGATTTTGTCCTCCACTGCTCAGCCACTTGCTGGGAGCTGGCCCCTTACCCCATGGTCTATCTTCTCATTGCTTCAGATTCACTTCTCTGCACATCCTACCTTTCAGAAAGTGGTCAATTTTCTGTTCCTAGAATCGTTTCTCTTCTTCTCTTTGATCTCGTTTAGTTTGTAGGTGTTCAGAACAGTTTGATAACTATCTAGCTGAACTCCTGCCACCTGATCTCATTTCAGTCCTCTACTGCTCTGCCATCTTGCCTCTCCCTCATTTTCTCAGTCTCTGATTCTTGTATATTAATTTTATATCTTGTGACTTTACTGAATTTATTTTAGTTTTAGGAGTCTTTTTGCTGGTACTATAGTGGAGTTTATGGAGTCTTTAGGAAATAAGATCATGTTATCAGCAGTCAGGACAATTTTACGTATTCCTTTCTAATTTGGATGCTTTTTTTTTTTCTTACCTAATTGTTCTAGCTAGAACTTCTACTACTGTGTTGATTAGAAGTGGTAAGAGTGGTCATCCTTGTCTTCTCCCTGATCTTAGAAGAAAAGCTTTCAGTGTTTCACCTTTGAGTTTGAAATCAGCTGTGGAATTTTCATATTTGTCTTTAATATATGGTAGTCCTTTCCTCTCCATATCTTTTCAAACATTGGCTCATACCTTTCACCAACTAGTGCACTCTGCTGTATGTACCATCAACATTCATCACTACTGAGAGTTTTAATAACCCTCTGTGCTCTACTTATCACCAGTGATGGCAGCTGAGCTAAGAGTAATCTAGCTCCAAATCCCCACTCTAAGGTTTACTTTTTTTGGCTACTTTTGGCAGTAACCCTCACAGGTGAAGTTCTCCATACAGCAGTCTCTGAGACAAGAGTCTAATGGACAGTGTGTTTATTAGGAATTGACATCTATGGAAGGGAGAGGAAAGAACCAGATTTATATAGAGAGACAAGTCAACTTGCAGTGCAGGCCCAGTAGTCTTAGCAAACCCAAAAGGGTTTCTAGAATAAAATGGCCAGTCACAGTTTTCTTGTGTTGAGTCAGATGCCTAACCAGTCATTAGATAAAGGCCACCCCACAGCCCCTGCTAAGAACGTGACTTTAGGTATGTTTCCGCAGTTCAGACAATCACCAAAGGCTTTTAACAACCAAAGGCTATCTTCTGACAGTGTTCCCAGCTGCTGAGCCAACAAGTCCTTCCTCGAAGATTTTGAGTGGCACATCCATGCTACCAGACAGGACAATTACTCCCACATGTGAAAATAGCTGCCAGTCATTCCTCATTCAGAAAGGGATTGCCGTGTTCTGTAGTTTAGATCATCTAGACTTTATTGTTTCCACAGCTCTTCAGTGTCATTTTAATGTTATTTTAAAATTAAGATTTTTCAGTTTCTTTGATATGTTGCTTGGGCAACATAATAACATTGACAGCCTAATCTACAGTGAAACTATTCCAACCTCTGAATTCTTACTTTCAGTTATATATCTTTCAGTCAGGGAATTCCCATATGATTATTCTCTATAACATCCAGTAGGTACTGAAATTATTTCATCATTTAATTTCTTATGTGTATTAATTATAAGTATTTTTATATTTTTATCTGATAGCTAAAATAATCAAATTTCCCATCTAAATATTCTTTTTTTTTCTCTTTCTTCTCAGCCAAATCATTTTTATCTTCTCCCTTCCTTTTCCCTTCCTTCCATTCTCCCCCATCCCCCTTTTATTTTGGAATGGCAAACAATTTTTGGTTGATATCAAACATTGTATGTGATATGTTGTCAAGGTAAATTGAGGCTCCCAATAGCATCTTCCTCCAATGAGGACTTACTTTTGTTTCTGGTGGGCAGTTAGAGGAATGAAGATCACATTAATCCCAATAGAGACCGAACTCATTCAGACCTGTTTTTTGTGAAATCTGGACAATTTATGATTCACTGTAACCTTGGAGTATCTATCCTTTCATGATCCCAGTAGAATACTCAGATCTTTTCTCCCTTTTGGGGCTCATACTCCAGTGATTATACCCAAGCCCCCAAACCTTCCAGAAATTTTACTCAGTTGCTCACTCTGTAAACCATAATTTCTTAACCTTTAGACTTTCAGCTAGCTTGCTTGCTTGCTTGCTTGCTTGCTTTCTTTATCAGTAAAATCTCCTAGCTAGGAGTAGGGAGTAAAAAATGGTGCCAAAGGTCAGTTTCAACAACCTCTCTTCCCTAATTTATAGACTCACTTCCACCAGTCCTCCCTGATTTGGTAGCTCTTTGATGCCTTCAAATGGTGTGTTTGTCAAAAGCACAATTCTAAGATCTTGCCTTATTGAGTTTATGTGTTTAGTAATTGTTTTACAGCAAAAATCATCTCTGAGGAGTTTCCTTCTGTTTTTCGAGTTACATTTTTATTTACCTTGGTCTGTCTTTGTCTTTGGCATGGAATAATTGAGTTTTACCTCGTTGTTGTTTTTTTTTTTCCCCCTGTGGTATGTATACAGGTTGCTGTTCTGTTTCTTTTATCTTAATTATATTTCTTGATCCTTCCTTGACATCCTATTACCTCTGTCATAACGTAAGTGATTTCTTTACTTTCTTCCCATCGTATGGAACACCTTGTGTTCTCTTAAAATTTCAATTTGAGGGCTGAGCAGTTCATGTTCTATTTGCCTTTTTAAAGCAAGAAGTGGCAAGGTGTGAGGCAGAGTTTAGGGGAGGCCCTAAACAGTCTTTGTTTAAATGTCTCCACCCTTCACTCTTTCATTCATTTGACAAGTACTTTTTTTCATTGTCCACTATGTACCAGGCACTAACCTAAGAGCTTGGGATATATCCGTGAACAAAGCATACAAAATCCCTGTATTTATGCCTTATATTTTAATGAAGGAGAGAACCATAAACAGTAAAACTAATAATCACTTTGGAAGATGCTGTGTATGGTGAACACATGAAAGTGTGTGGAGGAAAAGTGTTGAAAGTGCAGGGGATGGGATACTGGCAGTTGCCATTTTAACTTTGGTGATTAGTGGGAGTCTCATTGGGAAGGCAGACTTTGAGCAGACCTTGAAGGAGCCTCTTGGGTATTTAAGAGAAGGTATTCTAAGCAGTGGCAATGGTCACACATAAATATAATAAACTTCAACTGATCTTTGATAAAGGAGCAAAGGCTACAATGGAGAAAAGATGGTCTTTTCAACAAATGGTGCTGGAAAAACATGCAACAAAATGAGTCTAGATCTAAACCTTAAGCCCTTCACAAATATTAACTAAAAATGGATCACAGACCTAAATATAAAATGTAATCTTACAAAATGAGATAGTAATATAGGAGAAAATCTTGATGACCTGAGGTACGGCAATTACTTTTTAGATAGAATACGAAAGACATGATCCATGAAAGAAATGATTGATAGGCTGGACCTCATTAAAATTAAAGACTTTTGCTCTACAAAAGACAATGCCAGAAGAAGGAGAAGACAAGCCACAAAAGAGAAAAAAAATTTTTTTTCAAAAGAATCATCTGGGAAAATACTGTTATCTAAAACACACACACACACACACACCCCTTAAAATTCAACAACAAGAAAAACAACCCTATTAAAAAATGAACCAAAGACCTTAACAGACAGAAGATAAACAGATGGCAAGTGAGCATATGAAAATATACCTCACAGCATATTTCAGCAGGGAAACGAAAATCAAACCAACAAGATATCCCTAACATGCCTATTAGAATCGCCAAAATCCAGAACACGGACACCACCAAATTCTGGCAAGGCTGTGGAGCAACAGGAATTCTCACTCATTGTTGGTGGGAATGCAAAATGGTACAGCCACTCTGGAAGACATTTTAGTGGTTCCTTACAAAATTAAGCACATGCTTGCCATATAGTCCAGCAATGGTGCTCCTTCATATTTACCAAAACAATTAAAAACGCATCTTACAAAAACCTGCACACTGATATTTATAGAACGTTCTTCATAATTGCCAAAACTTGGAAGAAAGTAAGATGTTCTTCAGTACAAAAATGGATAAGTAAACTTTGGTACATCTTATACAATAGGATATCATTCAGTGCTACAAAGAAATGAACTATCAAACAAGGAAAAGACATGGAAAGACCCTAAAGCAAAATACTAAGCAAAAGAAGCCAATCTGAAAAGACTACAAACTGTATGGATTTCAACTGTATGACACTCTGGAATATGCAAATCCACCAGTAAAAAAATCAGTGGTTACCAGGAGTTAGGGTGGGAGATTGATTAATAGGTAAAGCATAGAGGATTTTTAGGGCAGTGATTGTATTCTGTCTGATACCATAATGATTAATACATGTTATTTTATGTTTGCCCATCACATAAAATGTACAACACCCAAGAGTGAACTGTATTTAAACTGTGGACTTTGGGCGATTTTGTGTCAATATAGGGTCACTGAAATGTGCTTCAACTGAAACAAATGTATGGCTCTAGTGGGGAATATTGATAATGCGGGAGGTTCTGGATTTATGGAGGCAGGTAGTTTATGGAAAATTTTATACCTTCCTGGGAACTTTGCTGTGGACCTAAAAATACTATAAAAATTGAGTACAATTTTAAAAATACTTCAATGATGGAAAATGTTGGTGAGCATGTGGATAAATTAGAACGTTTTTACACTGCTAATGAGAATGTAAACTGGGACAGCCACTTTGAAAAATAGTGTGGCAGTTTATCAAAGGGTTACACACTAAAGAACCAGATGACCTGGTAATTATACTTCAAAGTCTCTATCCAAGAAAAATAAAAAAGTACGTCCACATAAAAACTTATACAAAAATATTCATAGCGACATTATTCATAGCCTAAAGGTAGAAATAATCCAAATAGTCATCAACTGATGGATGGGTAAATAAAATATGGTCTATCCATACAATGAAATGTTATTTGCCTGTAAAAAGGAATTAAGTAGTGATCCATGCTATAACATTGATGTACCTTGAAAACATTAGCTAAGTGAAAGAAGCCAGACACAAAAGGCCACATATTGTGTGACTCCACTTATTTGAAATGTCCAGAATAGACACATTTGTAGAGACAGAAAGTACATTTGTGGTGGCTTAAAACTGGGACAGAGAAGGAAAGGAGGGAGGGGGAAAAGTGGGAGGCCGATGAAGGGTACAGTTTCTTTCTGAAGTGACAAATACATTCTAAAATTAATATTGGCCATGGTTGCACAACTTTGTGGCTATATGGGAGACCACTGGTTTGTATACTTAAAGTAGGTGCATATTGTGTGTAAGGTGAATTTTATCTCAAGGAAGCTGTTGCCAAACACAAAAAAAGAACTTTCACAACATATTTAAATCAAGTAAACAGAAATATAAATGACCCATAATCCTATCATCCCAATAAATCCTGATGACATTTTTAAGAATGCAATAATATATGTGTGTGATTAGAATATTCAAACAATAAAGGCACAAAATAGTCAGAAGTTTATTACCCTTTCTCCCTTTGCCAGCTGAAGTTCTCAAAAGTGACAACTCTTAAAAATCTGTTTTGATTTCCTGTCAGAAAGTATTTTACATATATACCAGCATACATTTAGCCTATAGTCTTATTTTTGGCTTTGTTGAGGTATAATTCACAAATAAAAATTATATATATATATTTAAGGCATACAACTTGCTGTTCTGATTGATGTGTACGATCAAAGTAATTATCACATTCACCACCCATATAGTTACCTATATATATTATTATAATCATTATATTTATATATAATATAAATATGCAATTATATAATTATATTATATTACTTATTAATGACATAATTAATTATATTATGTGTGTGTGTGTGTATATATATATATATATATATACATAGTTTTGAGAACACCTAAGATGTACCCTCTTAGCAAATTTCAAATACATAATACAATATTGTTAATTCTAATCACCGTGCTGCACACTGGAGCTCTAGAACTTACTCATTTTGTATAATTGAAACTTTCTACACTTGAACAACATCTCCCTCTTTGTCCCCCAGCCCCCAACCTCCTAGCAACTAACATTCTACTCTCTGGTTCTATGAGTATAACAATATGAGATTCCACATACAAATGAACTCATGCAGTATTTGTCTCTCTATGTCTAGTTTATTTTACTGAGCTTGAGATCCTCAAGGTTCACGAAAGTTGTTGCAAATGGAAGGGTTTCCATCTTTTCTATGGCTGACTAATAATCCATTATGTATGTGTGTATGTGATCTAGCCACATCAGTGATATATATGTGTCACATTTTTAAAAAGATTTTATTTATTTATTTGACAGAGATCACAAGCAGGCAGAGAGGCAGGCAGAGAGAGGAGGAAGCAGGCTCCCCGCTGAGCAGAGAGCCTGATGGGATCATGACCTGAGCCGAAGGCAGAGGCTTTAACCCACTGAGCCACTCAGGTGCTGCCTGTGCCACATTTTTTTATCCCATTTTTTTAAAAGTTGACAGACATTAAGTTATTTTCACATCTTGGCTATTGTGAATAATGCTGCAATAAACACGGAATATAGGTATCTCTTTAAAACATAGATTTCCTTTCCTTTGCACATATGCCCAGAAGTGAGAGTGCTAGAAAACGTGATAATTCTATTTTTAATATTTTGAGGAACTTCTGTACCATTTTCCACAGTGGCTGCACCAACTCATACTGCCACCACCAGGGCACAAGAGTTCTTTTTTCTCCACATCCTTACTAACACTTGCTATCTTTTGTGTTTTTGATACCAGCCATTCTGACAGGTATGAGGTGATACCTCATTGTGGTTTTATTTGCAATTGTCTGGTAGTTAGTGATGGTGAACACATTTTCATATACCTGTTCCCCATTTGTATACCTTCTTTTGAGAAGAGTCTATTCAGGTCCTTAGCCCATTTTTTTTTTTAATTTTTTATTTTTTATAAACATATATTTTTATCCCCAGGGGTACAGGTCTGTGAATCACCAGGTTTACACACTTCACAGCACTCACCAAATCACATACCCTCCCCAATGTCCATAATCCCACCCCCTTCTCCCAAACCCCCTCCCCCCAGCAACCCTCAGTTTGTTTTGTGAGATTAAGAGTCACTTATGGTTTGTCTCCCTCCCAATCCCATCTTGTTTCATTTATTCTTCTCCTACCCACTTAAGCCTCCATGTTGCATCACCACTTCCTCATATCAGGGAGATCATATGATAGTTGTCTTTCTCTGCTTGACTTATTTCGCTAAGCATGATACGCTCTAGTTCCATCCATGTTGTTGCAAATGGCAAGATTTGATTTCTTTTGATGGCTGCATAGTATTCCATTGTGTATATATACCACATCTTCTTGATCCATTCATCTGTTGATGGACATCTAGGTTCTTTCCATAGTTTGGCTATTGTGGACATTGCTGCTATAAACATTCGGGTGCATGTGCCCCTTTGGATCACTACATTTGTATCTTTAGGGTAAATACCCAATAGTGCAATTGCTGGGTCATAGGGCAGTTCTATTTTCAACATTTTGACACGAAAATAGACTCAAAATGGATGAAGGACCTCAATGTACGAAAGGAATCCATCAAAATCCTTGAGGAGAACACGGGCAGCAACCTCTTCGACCTCTGCCGCAGCAACATCTTCCTAGGAACAACGCCAAAGGCAAGGGAAGCAAGGGCAAAAATGAACTATTGGGATTTCATCAAGATCAAAAGCTTTTGCACGGCAAAGGAAACAGTTAACAAAATCAAAAGACAACTGACAGAATGGGAGAAGATATTTGCAAACGACATATCAGATAAAGGACTAGTGTCCAGAATCTATAAAGAACTTAGCAAACTCAACACCCAAAGAACAAATAATCCAATCAAGAAATGGGCAGAGGACATGAACAGACATTTCTGCAAAGAAGACATCCAGATGGCGAACAGACACATGAAAAAGTGCTCCATATCACTCGGCATCAGGGAAATACAAATCAAAACCTTAGCCCATTTTTAATTTGGGTTATTTGTTTGGGGTTTATACATTATTTTCCTGATTTCACTGAATTATCTGCATTCTCTTAAAGCTCTCTGCGCTTCATTAAAACAACTGTTTTGAGTTTTGTCAAAGATGTCATAGACCTCCATTTCTCTTGTGTCAGTTACTAGAAATTTATGGTCTTTGTTTGGTGGTGCCATGTTCCTTGTAGTCTTGCATTGGTGTCCTCGCATCTGAGGAAGTAGTCACCTCCCCAGTACTTTATCAGCTGGCTTCCACAGGGAAAGATCTTGTGAGTGGATGTGAGGGCACTGGGTCAATGGGGTGATCTGTTCCGTGGAGTCTGGGGCTGGTCCAGACTCACATGCACCAATCCCAAGAGTGGGCAGGCCCACCAGATACAGGGTGTGTGTGCGCAGTGATGCCAGTGTTGGGGGTGGGGGGCAGAGGTATGGCGATGCTGGCTCTGGCAGGGCTCAGTGGCTTGGGCTCTGAGAAGGTCTGGCAGCTGTCATCCACATCAGTTAAGACTTCAGGGATTCTCAGTGGCAAAAGCTCTGGGAGGCGAGGGACCTCCACAGTAGCCGTGGGGGTTTTGGGGGTCCCCACTGGAGGGCTGCCGGATTCCTCCTGCTCTCCTTTTGTCCCATGGAAGGAATTCATGTCCAGAGGCATGAGTTTGCCGGTCTGATGGCTGGATGCAAGTAAAATATTTCCTATCTTTTTTTTCCCTCTGTTTTTGTGCTCCACTCCATTGCTGCAGGTTCCATATGCCAGAGCAGTGCTATTTCAATCTGTGGATAATTGGTTAAATCGTTGTTTTTTGTAGGGGAGCATGGGCTGGGACCCTACTATCCCCACACCTTGCTGACATGGCTCTGTGTGTCTTTATTTTGACTTCACAGAGGATCTCGCTATATGCATTGTTTTGCACCTGGCACTATCCACTTACATGCTTTCATTCCTTCTCTCTATCCTCCTTTCTTTCTTCCTCCTTCTCTTCTCTCTTACTTCCCACCTACAAAGAGAAATGTTGTCACATTTTGCAGAATGTGACACACTTGGACACAATTTGCAGAATTGTCACACTTTGCAGAAAATGAAAAGAAGTTTAAAAACAGTATGATGTGGGGGGCACTTGGGTCGCCCAGTCAGTTAAGCATCCAACTCTTGATTTCAGCTCAGATCTTGATCTCAGAGTCATGAGTTCAAGCCCCATGTTGGGCTCCAAAATGGGCGTGGAGCCTACTTAAAAATAAAGACTGATTTTTTAAGTCAGAATATTCTACTTATAATAACTCTTGCATTTGTCCCTTTAATGTCATTCAAATGTGTTCTGATCCCATAAATAACACCTTATTGGAACAAAATAAAGCAATGTGTGAAAATTTAATTAACAAAGGCCTATATACTGCTTACTGTCTGCCAAGTTCTATTCTAGGTGCTTTAAATATTGACTCATTTAATTAAATTCTCATAACAAGTCTGTGAGTTAGGTATTATAAATCCTTTTGCCAATGAGGAAACTGAGGCATGAGTAAATTTCCCAGTTAAAAGGCAGCTGAGGTGGACTTTTCACCCAACTTTTCTGGCTCCAGAGCCAATCCTCATAGCCACTGTGCTCTGCAGGCCATCTCCAGACTCAGATGCCCCTAAAGTCCCTTAGAAACTGGCTCCTGTGTGGCTCAGTTGGTTAAGTGTCTGCCTTTGGCTCAGGTCATGACCTCCAGGTGCTGGGATTGAGCCCCGCATCTGGTTCTCTGCTCAGTAGAGAGTCTGCTTCTCCCTCTCCTCTTGCTCCTCTCTCCTGCTCATGCCCTCTCTCACTCTCTGGCTCCCAAATAAATAAAATCTTTTTAAAACAATTAAAAAAAGAGAAACTTCATGTTGTGACCACAAATGATTTTTTAGTGACCATCCTTCCCTGATTTTTTGAGCACATATTTATGAACATATACATACTATGTAACCAAATGACATAAATATAAAATAGACATACACATACGTGTGTATAAAATCAAGGAGCTTTTTTGTCATTTTAACTTTGACAAAAGTGAGATTGTATTATATATATATATATATTTCATCTGCATCTTGTACTCCTGGTTTACCAGCCTCATGAAATTCCTCCATGTCCACTAGCGTAGCCATAGCTGAGTCTTTCATACCTATAATGTATGCCTTGGTCAGATATTATGTAACCATCTGTCTACTGATGTATATTCATTTACTTGGTTTCCAGGGTTCTTAGCTCTACAAAGTATGCTGAAACAAACATCTGACCACACTATTTCTTTTTGCATTGCTACTCTTACATGTAGAGGTTAGATTTCCAGGGGTTAGACTGCTGAGGTTCTTCCTTCTTTTTTTTCTTTCTTTCTTTCTTCCTTTCTTTCTTTCTTTCTTTCTTTCTTCCTTCCTTTCTTTCTTTCTTTCTTTCTTTCTTTCTTTCTTTCTTTCTTTCTTTCTTTCTTAGATCTTATTTATTTGAGAAAGCACAGGGAGGGGCAGAGGGAGAGGGAGAAGCAAACTCCCCGATGAGCAGGGGGCCCAACACCTGGCTCCATCCCAGGACCCTGAGATCATGACCTGAGCCAAAGGCAGCTGCTTAAGGGACTGAGCCACCCATGTGCCCCTGCTGAATTTTTTTCTCTAACAGATGTTTCTAGTTTGTTTTCACAAATAGCAGCACAGTTCACATATGAATCAGTAGTGAATGAGCATCCCATTTCCTGACAGTAAAACCCCAATTATGGGTGAAATTTCTTTTTCACTTTTGCAAAGATCATTGCTATACAGCGATCCTTTATAATTACTGTAAGTTGGTTTCCCCTGGCTAGTAGGAAGCTTAAAGACGTTGCTTTTTGTTTGTTTATTTGTTTGTTTGTTTTGCTATTTCAAGACATGTGGAATTGTTCTTCTGTGATGTGCCTACTTATTTCCTCTATTTTCTTACTGAGTGGTCTTTTTGGTGTAATTTAGTTGTTTGTATTTAATATGCCCTTTATCTATTGCAGCTGACTCTTGAACATGTGGGGGCTGGGGGTGCTGACCACCATCCCCAACACAGTTGAAAATCCACATATAACTTTTGAGCCTCCTCCAAATTTTAACTACTAATAGGATACTGTTGACCAGAGTCTAACAGAGTCAAGAGATAACACAGTCAACTAACATATTTTTTATATTATAGGCCTTATATACCATATTGTTATAATAAAATCAGCTAGAGAAAAGAAAATGTTATTAAGAAAATCATAAGGGGGGGGCACCTGGGTGGCTCAGTTGTTAAGCATCTGCCTTGGGCTCAGGTCATGATCCCACTGTCCTGCTCAGCGGGAAGCCTGCTTCTTCTTCCTTTCCTACTTCCCCTGCTTGTATTCCCTCTCTCACTGTCTCTCTCTCTCTGTCAAATAAATAAATAAAATCTTTTTTAAAAAACCATAAGGGGGGAATGTTTGGGTGGCTCAGTTGGTTAAGTGTCTAACTCCTGATTTCAGCTCTGGTTGTGATCTCAGGGGCATGGGATTGAGCCCACGTCGTCAGACTCTGCACTCAGCATGGAGTCTGCTTGAGAGTCTCTCTTTCCCTCTTTCTCTGCCCCTCCTCCCAGTCCTCTCTCTCTCAAATAATACATAAAATCTTTTAAAAAATCATGTAGAGAAAACACATTTACAGTACTGTACTGTATTTATCTGAGAAACTCTGCCTACAGGTGGATCTGTGCAGTTCAAACTTGAGTTGCTCAGGGGTGAATTGTATAAGCATTGCAAAAGCTTTCTTCAATCCATGGTTTGTAGGCTACTTTTAAATTTGTTATATTTTATTTCTTTTTTTTTTTTAAGATTTTATTTATTTATTTGAGAGAGAGACAGTGAGAGAGAGCATGAGCGAGGAGAAGGTCAGAGGGAGAAGCAGACTCCCCGTGGAGCTGGGAGCCTGATGCGGGACTCGATCCCGGGATTCCGGGATCATGACCTGAGCCGAAGGCAGTCGTCCAACCAACTGAGCCACCCAGGCGTCCCTATATTTTACTTCTTAAGACGTTTTAATATTTATAAAACCAAAATAGTTTTAATTTTTCAATAGCTTATGTGTTTCCTGCCTCACCAACTTTTAGCTTGTGTATATGGTGTCTCACATTTCCTTCTAGATTTCATTGTTTCATTCTTTATGTTTAAGATTTCATTCCATCTGGAATTTATTTTTGCATGAGAGACAGAAATAAAATTTATTCTTTGCCAATGCATTGCCAGTTTTGCCAGTATTATTTATTAAATAAACCATTGTTCCCTGCTGAATTAAAATGTATTTTTCATATATCAGTTTCCCACAGGCAGTGGGAACTATTTAGGGCATCCTATTCTACTCAGTTCTGCTCATCTTACTGCCTATTCCTATGCTAATATCAAGTTGTTTTTATTTACAGAGGCTCCACTGGTTTTAATGTCTTACAAGGTCCCCCTTTTTCAAAGTTTTCTTGGCTTTTCTTGAACATTTATTCTTCCATTTGAACTTTCAGTTCATTTAATTAAAAAACCCACACACATACAAGGGTTCTAATTTGGATTGCATTCAATTCTATTTTAATGGGAGAATTCACATTTCGTGGTATGAAAATATCTCATTCAGGAACTCATACAACTTTCTGTTTATTCGTGTTTTCTTTTGTGCCCTCATATGGCACTGACCTCCAGAGGCCCTCCTATGAAGCCTTTGGGGGTAAGCTTGTCCAAATATTCACCCGAGTTAACCCTGCCATAGGAGGAATTCACTAACTACTTTTTGCATCGGCCCCTCATGTCCTTAATGGTGACTTTAGCTGATTTCATAACATACTCTTTACCTTCTAAGATGCTTTTATACATTCCCATCTTTTAAAGGGGCTCCTACTCCCAATTCCATTGTTTGTATGGGGGCAGGTCTGGGGTGAGTTCCCACATCACCAACAATGCTTCAACTCCAGCTCAGTGTCCTGCAAATCAACCCACCTCTGACACTGTCTCCCCAGAGATAGCATCAGATTCCCAGAAGCCAATCAAATCCTCAGGTGGTCACCTGTGCTTCTGACCAACTGGCTACAAATCAGAGGTTCCCCCAAACCCGTCCTTGGGTTCAATTAATCAATTAATCATAGAACTCAGAGAAACATTTCACTTACTAGATTGCTGGTAAAAGGATAGGACTTGGGAAGAGCTAAATTGGAGAGATGCACAGGGCAAGCCATATGGAAAGGGGAGGCCAGAGCTTCCAAGTCCTCTCCAGGTGCGCCATTCTCCTCAAACCTCCATGTGTTCACTGACCCGGAATCTCTCCCAACCCTGTCCTCTTGGGATATTGTGGAGACTTTTTACATAGTAATTATTGGTTAAATTATTGGCCATAGGTTATTGGCTTAACCTCCAGGCTCTCTCCCCTTCCCTGAGATGTTTGTAGGGGAAGGGTGGGACTGAAAGTTCCAACATTGTATCCCATGGTTGGTTCTCCTGGCAACCAGCCCCCATCCATAGGTGAGGTCTAAAAGTCACCCCATTCAAACAACAATAGACACCTTTGTCATTCTCAACACTTAGGAAGTTCCAAGGGTTTGGCGATCTGTGAGTCAGTAACTGTGGAGGATGACCAACTATTTTTATTATATTTTTATTATAAATCACAACATCACATTTTCATAGTTTGGAGGGGCTTTGTCTCCATTTTTTGGCATCTTCTCCAAACCCTTAGAACTCACTCAGCACTCTGCTGGTCCTTGTGTACAGTCACTACCCCCAACTTTTCCACAGCTTCCTTACAATACTTGCCAGAGGACCTACAGTTGCCCAGCACTCCCTGGAGAGTTAGGCAGCAGCCCTAGGCCTGTCCTAGGGTGACACTTCTAAAGGACCTCGCCCCAGATCCACCAGAGGCATGGGGAGTGGAATGGCTCGGGCCCTGCAGACCTCCAAATGGATCCCCTTACTTGGGTGTTATTCCCACTGTCGTCCCCCAGTGATCTCATGGGAAGTTCTTATCTGGACCTCTGGGTTCCTATTTCCTGGGCTGCGGTAGGACCCTTACAGTTGTCATTCACCGGTTCCAATGGCTTAAACATTTGTCCCTCAATTTTTCTGACACTGATGCATTTCCTGGGTGTATTTCTATTTTCACTAACACAGAGAACTCTGGCCTCTTGTCAAGCCTTTTCAATTTTGGATCCCTCTGTCACTTGAGAAGTGAGTCAAGCTAAACTAAGAATGTCCTTACTTTTTCTCTTTGCACACTCTCTTTACAGAAAGGAGAATAATCTTCTATAATGTCATATTTTCTGAGACATACATAGCTGATGACCCAAATGGTCCTTGAACCTGAGCAAAATGCTAAGGACCCATGTACAAATGGATTAAGGAACTAGGTCACAATCTCCCCATGCTCCCAAGATTCAACTCTATCCCAACTTTTTGAAAATAAAAAAACTCAGTTCCACAAGGGTCCATCAGTTCTATAGGCTAAGAGGGATTTGGTTTATGTCTGTAATGTGTTCAGAAGAATCTGGAGAATGTCAAGACTTAGATAGACAAATATATTCACCCAAGAAGGATGCAACAACCTTCAGAGGAGACAGATTTGCAAGCAACTGTGCCCACCCCCCACTCCTACCACCCAGCTAACACCTACTGCCCCAACTCTAAATCAACAGCCTTCCCATTAAGAATATTTTTTAATTCTGGGGGCGCCTGGGTGGCTCAGTGGATTAAGCCGCTGCCTTCAGCTCAGGTCATGATCTCAGTGTCCTGGGATCGAGCCCCGCATTGGGCTCTCTGCTCAGTGGGGAGCCTGCTTCCCCTTCTCTCTCTGCCTAACTCTCTGCCTACTTGTGATCTCTCTCTGTCCAATAAATAAATAAAATCTTTAAAAAAAAAAAAGAATATTTTTTAATTCTGGAAGCTTGCAGGCTTTCTCCTACCAGTTATCATTGTTTCTTTTATGGAGTCTAGTATGCTTTTTTTTTTAATGTCTAAATTCATTTGCTATTGAAAATTTTGATAACAATGGCACAGCATTAATAATCTTGGGCAGGTTACTTAGC
The DNA here is from genome assembly GCF_964662115.1 of Mustela nivalis. Classification (NCBI taxonomy): domain Eukaryota; kingdom Metazoa; phylum Chordata; class Mammalia; order Carnivora; family Mustelidae; genus Mustela; species Mustela nivalis. The sequence continues at coordinate 103,621,284 of NC_139031.1, read as the reverse complement.
TCTTCTGCCAGTTTCCTCATCTCTAAAATTAGGATAAAAATAGTACTCCTTTCCTATGATTGTACTGAGGATTAAAATAGTTTATATAAAGCCCTTGGAACAGCGTCAGGATGATCAGTGCTATATAAATGAGGTTATCCTCATTCTGATGATCACAGAGTTTCACCCCTATTCTTGGCTCACAAAGTAGAATAGTTTTCAGCCTCCCTGGTTTCAGTTCCCCTCTTACCATTGCCAGCATACCTCTTTCCTGGTCTTCAAGGGGTCCTTTGAGAATAGATAGAAAAGAAAGATCTATCTGCTTGTAGAACCTTAGAATAATCTCATGGTCCTCAAAAGGGCCTTTTATATTCAGAAGAGCAGGCATTGCAACAATTAAAGCCTATATCCAAAGAAGAGATTTTCTCCTGAAGCTTAAACAGATGAAGCTCTTTCTGTATTACAATGTTTCAGATACCTCCCTGACTTGTGTTTCCACAATAACTCATAGTGCATAACCTACTGTCAGCTTTTAACAAGAGCAGCTTCTAAGCAAGAGAGGAAGGTGGTGGGAGGCTTTCAATGCTCCTCTTCAGGAAAAGTTTTCTTAATATTCCTCCCATTTGCACCCAGCACCCCATCCTACAGGGCTATCCCAATTACAGGTCAGCAGAGTGTCCAGTGTGTCACCGAAGTCCACCTTTCTCTAGACTTTAGCCACACAACAAAATAGAAGCACAAAATACTACAATTCAGACCTCCAACTAAAACAAACACCCAAATTACTTAACTGTTATAGAGGGGTTAAGTATATCATGCTACATGCTAATCAATTCATTTGTGATTATACACACATGCCTTAAACACATATATATTTTTAAAGACTTATTTACTTATTGTTAGAGAGAGATGGTGGGGGAAGGACAGAAGGAGAGGGACAGACAGAATCTCATGCAGACTCTGTGCTGGGCATGGAGCCTGACGCAGTCCCGATCTCACAGCCCTGAGATCATGACCTGAGCTGAAACCAAGAGTCAGACTATTAACCAACTGAGCCACCCAGGTGGGTGTCAGGCACTCTACAGGCACCAGCGACATACTGGGGCCATTAACAAGTATAGTTCTGTGGGGGAGGCAGTTGAGAGTTTAGGGAGAGCCCCAAAGGTTTTCCAAGTAAGCACACTAATCAATAAATACAAACTTTCAAGTTTAGATAAGTGCTCCAGGGAAAAGGAATGTACTATGGAAAACTGAGGGTCTCCTGGCTGGCTCAGTTGGAGGAGTATGCATCTCTTGTTCTTGGGGTCATGAGGTTAAACCCCACATTGGGTATAGATATTACTTAAAAACAACAAGTCTTAAAAAAAAAAAAAAGAAAAGAAAAGAAAGAAAACTGACCCAGACTTATGGGACATGGTAGATTTCTCTCAGGAAGAGACCCTTGACATCTAAAGAATGTCTGGAGTTACGTGAAGAAAGAGAAGAAGGAAGAGCATTCCATGCAGCTAGATTGAGATGTACAAAGGTCCTATGGTGGGTGAGAAAATGGCCAGAGAAACAGGCATCAGGTGTCCCAGAGACAGGGACCACTGTCAGAAGACCAGAATTCTAGGGGGAAGAGCCTGGGTTTGGTCTTGGACATGAGGTGCTGACACACCAGAGGGCGATATTAAGTAGATTATGGGATATGTGCACCTGGAACTCAGGAAATGCATGAACCTGAGATATAACCGGATCTAAATAGCTTTGAGATATCAGCTAAAACTAATGATATTGGATACGATTGCCTAAAAAGAAAGCCTATATTGGAACAAAGACCTTGGCCTTGAAAAGCTCCAGATCTAATGGCTGAATGGAAGAAAGTCCACAAAGCAGGCTAGGAGAGGTAGAAGGGAAAGCAGGAGAAGGAGGCAATGTTGAAGGCCAGGGAAGAATTGCAAAGAATTGGAAATGGTCGATAGCACTGAGGAACACTCGTGAATTGTGCAGTCAGATAGGGTCAGAACAATGTCCACTCTTTGCATACAGGAGCATCATTGTTGACCTTATCAGAGCCAGTTCAGAGGAGTGACTGGGGGTGGGGAGAGCGTGGGAGCAGGACATCCAGCCTGGAGTAGGTTAAGAAGACATTGGGAATTAAGACAATAAAGACAGAAGAGACAGACTTCTCATTTTCTCCAGAAAAATAGTGAAGAATAAAGCATATTAATTCCATCACCAAAGGACAATATTATCAGTAATATATTCAAAACACAATTAGGATTCATAACACCTTACTTCCTTCTGGTTTTTATGCCATGCAAAGGTGAGAACATATTACCCCAAACAGCAGGATTTAAAATTACATGTTTAATGTAATGCAGATGTTATGAATCATTCAGAGGGGGAAAAATGTATGGTTGCTTATCTCTGAAGTTGAAGACCCCTCAAACTCCCTAATGTCATGAATTACATGAAAAACACAATATCTGATATTCAAGTACTTTCTAGAAGAGGCTGTATTCAAAATTTTTACTGCCTAAAGAAGCGAAATATTCACAAACAAAAGAAAATACAGACTATTTTTTCCCAAGAAGCCTATTTATGAAAGAAAAGTGAAATATGGTGGTAGGATAATGATTTGTGATTGAGAAGTTTGGCTTTGTTTTGCCTTTTCAATTGTGAAGAATTTATATACACAAAAGAACACATATAATATGTATGCATTCTAAGGAATAAAATAAATACCCACAGACCCACACCCAACTTCAAAAAAAGATCATTACCAGAACTTTGAAGTCTCTGGGCTTCCTCCCCAATCCACATCCAGCCCCAATCACATTTAAGACAGAAGAGACACTTAAATGGTGTTGGGAAAGGTCTAGTTGGAAGGGCTGGTTGGGTATGCAGAGGGAAAGGGGATATTTGATGGCAGGAGCCTATAGAGTCCCAGGCCCAGGAGAAGGGGGCAGCCATCTGCAGGGGTTTGGTGGGGGGACCAACTCTTATGGGTGTAGATGGGCATAGCTTATATAGATTTTATATCAGGAAGTTGAAGGAATCCCTGTCCGGTGGCTTCATAGTTCCCAGTAAAATAGGGAATGGGCTTATCTGCTGAAATGAAAAGCCTTCTCAGAAGGATGAGAAATGATTTGAAATAGTCATTGCTGGGGTGCCTCTTTGGCTCAGTTAAGGGTCAACCTTTGGCTCAAGTCATGATCTCAGGGTCCTGGGATCGAGTCCCTGCCTAGCAGGGAGTCTCCTTCTCCCTCTCTCAATCTCCCTGTTTGTGCTCTCTTTCTTTTCTCTGTCAAATAAAGTAAAATATTTGAAATACTCATTATTGAGAGCAGGAGACTGGAATTGATCAGAGAAAGGGAAGAGTATTACTAATCAGTATTGAGGGCATCTTTGAGACACTTAAAGACTGCCTCAGAAGGCTGAGGAAGTCTTCTGGAAGAATCACACTTGCAGAGCTCTGTAGGCAAAAGCAAAGGAAGCAGGGAGAAGGATGCAGAGAACACATCCCAGGAGCTGGGCTGAGCACAAAGGCGATGCGGTTACATCTATATTTAGAATCAGTCTCAAATTTCAGGGAAGGATTTCTTTAGTTCCTTCTGGATTCCTTACAGAGGGCAAGACTAGCACATGACATTGCTCCCTCCCGCTCCAGTGCTTTTTCCCAAACTTCCCCTCTTCCAGCTCTTCCAGCAGAACCTGTCTCAGGACAAGCCATTGCCAGCCTGTCACATAGTCATGTTAGTCCTTGCTTTTGCATGTCTCTGCATGGCTCCACATGTGTCTGTGTGCACACATGTACATGCATGACAGCATTAGTCGTGGGGGAAAGGGACACAGGACTCCCTATTTTTGTCTCAGACTATCAGTTATTCATATTTTACCATAAAGCAGGAGTATCCCCCTTTAAAAGCCCATTACGTACTCCCTTTGTTCCAGTGTTGGCTTATTTTGGACCAGATTGCTGGCCAGGGCCTCAGGCAAATGTGCCGTATTCCCTGTAAGCTGCTGGATCCATTCTTCTGCTGTCCCTACATCCTATCAACACCTGTCTTGGACGGCGCTCCAGCTGCACACTGCGTCCCTCTAGTTTGTTTGTCCATTCCTTCCTTCCTTCCTCTTTCTTTTTTTTTTTTAATATATTTTATTTATTTATTTGACACAGAGAGATCACAAGTAGGCAGAGAGGCACATAGAGAGAGGGGGAAGCAGGCTTCCTGCTGAGCAGAGAGCCCGACGCGGGACTTGATCCCAAGACCCTGAGATCATGACCTGAGCCGAAGGCAGAGGCTTTAACCCACTGAGTCACCCAGGCACCCCACCTCTTTCTTTTTTTAAGATTGTATTCATTTAAGAGAGAGAGAGAGCAGGCAGAGGGAGAAACAAGCTCCCTACTGAGCAGGGAGCCTGAGGCAGGGTCTCTATCCCAGGACCCCAAGATCATGACCTGAGCTGAAGGCAGATGCTTAACCAACTGAGCCTCCCAGGTTCCCCTCTAGTTAGTTACCTTCTTATTTTGTGAAAAACTACCTGTAGACACACCAGTCCCAGTGGTTGAGATATATTCTATTACATGCATGTTAGGAGTTAAATGGCAAGCTAAGGATCCCTGACATCCGCCCTGCTAGTCACAGCCCCTGCCCCCACAAACACTGCATGCCAAATCAGTCCCCACCAGACAGAGCAGCAGGGGGAACACGGAAGCGCCTGCTGTGATAATAAATGTGGGGAGGGACATTAGCCGGGTTGGTTCCTGGGCCTCCCAGTAAGCTCTCATCCCTGGTCTTTATTGGGCCACCAGAAAGGGCAGAGTCATCACAGCAGAAACAAAAAAGCAAGGCAGCAGCTTCTTACTTCTAGTCTTCGAGTAGCTTGTATGCCTTCTGTAACAGGAGAAAACTGTCCTTCTGGTGCCTCTTGTCACATTGGGAGAAGCCTCTAGAGCTCTGTTTCCTGTTTCCTGCTGTCTTCGCCCAGCCCAGCCAAGGCAGAGATCTCTCCCGCGCATGCACTGTCTGTTTCCCCGTTAGCACAGGCAGGGCTAACACTGTACAGCCGACTGGACGCTTTTTACTCCTTTTCTCTTTATTCTGCACTTACACATTTGCTTCCCCAACACAATCATCCATAACCTACCTTCTAAGGTTCTCCACAATAAGAAAAGTGAAGGTACCAACTTCTGAGTCTTTAGAACTTCTATTTATCAAACAAATCATGCCCACCTCTTCACCTCCATCTACCTAAATGAGGCAGTTTTAACCAGGAAACATCCCCTCCCGCCCCCCGCTCCCCACCCTCCTAGCGTCTAAGCCCAGCTGGGACTAACTTACTGTGACCCTGACTAGCTTGCCTCTCTGGAGCTTTTCATCCCCTTCTTGTTGTGCAGTCTTTTGACCAAAGTGTCTGGACACACTTAGATTTTTTTTTTCTAACCTTTGATTTATAAAATTTATGCATTAGTCAGGATATGTCGGGTTATGCTACAGTAACAAAAAACCTTCAAATCTTAGAGACTTAGGATGATTTTATTTTTCACTCACATTACCTGTCTGTTGTGACAGGTTGCTAGGGGTTTGCTCTGTCATCTTCTTCCTGGAACCAGGCTAGCTGAGCAGCTTCTGCCTGAAATATTCTCAGTTGCTGTGGTAGAGAGAAAAGAAAGGTGGGGAACCACAGTGGCTCTTAAAGACTCTGCTTAGAAGTAACACACATTTCTTCTGCCCTCATTTCATTGGTCAACACAAGTCATGTGACCGCTCCTGACCATGGCTGTGTAGGAATATATAAAGGTCCCCAAAGGCCCTGAGACATCTGATTCTACTTATTGATAAGTAAAGTTAAGACAAATAACTCACTGTAATTGAAGTCATAGTTTGGACCCTGAAAAACTGGTCACAATAAAGTATCTGTAATTAGGGGCATCTGAGTGGCTTAGTCAGTTAGGCGTCTGCCTTCAGCTCAGGTCAGGATTTCAGGGTCCTGGGCTCAAGTCCCTCATCAGCCTCCCTGCTCAGCAGGGGCCTGCTTCTCCCTCTCCCTCTGCCACTGCCCCTGCTTATGCTCTTGCTCTCATTCTCTCTCAAATAAATAAATAAAGTATTTTCTAAAAAAGTATATGTAATTAACAATCCAAAGTTGCGTTTATCCTCAGGGAGAAGGAGGAGGTGATCCAAGAAACTGCTCCTACCACATGAAATCAGGACGTTGGTCTCACCCTGGTTCCCTTCTTGCCTCTAGATAAGCAGTCTGGGAACCCTGTTCCAGGCCACCTGTCTGGGCCTGCAGCTAATGAACCAAGGCCCCGCACATCACACGGGAGAGCCCTAAGGCCGCAGTGTGATGTGGAGAGGAGATACTTCGCTTCAAGTTACTCTAGCCATCCTGCCTGAGAAACAGATTAAGGGGGAAAACAAGCTGTGACAGCAAAACAACATCCTCCCTCCTCCCCGCTCAGAGCCCAGCTGATGCTCTGCGTGTTTGAAGTCAGCCTTAAATGGAACTGAAAGAATCTCACTCCCCACTAATCCTATGCGTCCACAGTCACAGGATGAAGTGTAGCTTTCTCCCAAGGAATGTCCTGCCTTTGAATGCCAGCTCCCAACTGTGTCCTCACGAGGCTGGGTACCAGCCAGATAGGGATTAACAACCAACATGGGGAACATACGAACTTTATAAATAACAGCATTTAATTTATCATCAAAACAAGAATACTTTTGATGTTGAAAAAGTTTGCTAAGAATAAATCATAAAATTAGAAATATTTATTTACTGATCCTTAACAGGTTTTATTATGTTGGTATGCTTATAAAATAGTTCTATAAAAATATTTTTTAAAATAAAATATTTGGGGGGCACCTGAGTGGCTCAGTCAGTTAAGCCTCTGCCTTCAGCTCAAGTCATGATCCCAGGGTCCTGGGATGGAACCGCACGTTGGCCTCTCTGCTCAGCGGGAAGCCTGCTTCATCCTCTCCCTTTGCCCCTCCCCACTGCTCATTTTCTCTCTCTCTCTCATTCTTCTCTAATAAATAAATAAAATCTTGACAAAAAGTAGAACTCAGCTCATGTCACCTTGCAAAACTGAAAACCCTGTTGCTAAACCCCAGACTTTAGCAACTACTCTTCCACTTTCTGGTTCTATGAATTTGACTACTGTAAGTTATATCATACAAGTGAGATCATACAGCATTTGTCCTTATAGGACTGGCTTATTTTGCTTAGGATTATGTCCTCCAGGTTCATTCATGTTGTAGCATTTGTCAGAATTTCTTTCCTTTTTAAAACTGAAAGATATTCCATTGATTGTATGCTCCACATTCTGCTTATCCCTTCATCTCTCAGTGGACATTTGGGTTGCTTCTACCTTTCGGCTATTGTGAAGAATGCTATTATGGCCATGAGGGTGTAAATATCTCCTGGAGTCCTTTCTTTAAATTCTTCGGGATATATCTCCAGAAGTGGAGTTGCTGGATCATATGGTAATTCAGTTAATTTTTTGAGGAACTGCCACTTTGTTTCCATAGAGGTTGTACATTTTGCCTTCCCACTAGTAGAGCACAACGGTTCCCATTTCTCCACATTCTTGCCTGTTATTTTCTGTTTTTTTTTTTTTTTTTTTTTTTTTCTTTCTGTTTTTGTTAACTATCCTAATGGATACGAGGTGGTATCTCATTGTGGTTTCAGTTTGCATTTCCCTAATGATGAGTGATGTTGAGCATCTTTTCATGGTCTTATGAGGCATTTTGCACATCTTTGAGGAAATGCCTATTACAGTTTTTTACCGACTTTTTAATTGGGTTGTTTGTTTATGTCATTCTTGTGTGTAGGAGTGCAAGTGTTGTTTTCAAACTGTAATTTTTAAAAATTCCCTGAGATTTTGGGGGCTACATTTGTTTAATATTTTGAACAAAATGCAAACACACTTTAAATTGCTACATTGCAAAAAGTTTAATACCATCTGTGGGACACCAAATGTGATTTGCAAAGGAATTCTTCAAAGTCTCAAACATCTTTAAACTCCAGTCCATGACAGGTGGCAAAGGGATTAAAAAGTTGAATTGCCCTTTCCCAGTGTTTTTGTTTTCACTCTCAGCTTCCACTCTCCCCAGAAATGCAATTTGGTTGTACTGGTATATATACCAGTATTTTTTTTTTTAAGATTTTATTTATTTATTTGACAGAGAGAGAGAGCGATCACAAGTAGGCAGAGAGGCAGGCAGAGAGAGAGCGGGGAAGCAGGCTCCCAGCTGAGAAGGGAGCCCAATGTGGGGCTCGATCCCAGGATCCTGGGATCATGACCTGAGCTGAAGGCAGAGGCTTAACCCACCGAGCCACCCAGGCGCCCCATATACCAGTATTTGAAATGTACCGTGAATGGTGGCTCTTTCTGTGGCAGGATGTTTGAGTGTGACTGTGTGTCATAGGGTGTGCAGTTTTCTTAATCTAGTAAAAACATTGTTGTTCACTGTAACTCTCTGCTCTATCAATATCTGTATTTAGTTCAGCAAAAAAACAGCCCAATACTTGTATCTCTTTCCCAGCTGGATTTCCCCCGGAAGAAGACACTGAGGCTAGCCCTGAGTGCACACAGTTTATCTGGAGGTTTGGGAAGCCATCAGGAGAATAGGCAGATGATGTAGGACAAGGAAGAAGAAGCCAATAACAGGTCTGTTCCTAAGCCAACTGACACCGTGCACAGTCTTGTGGGAAGCTGTCCGTATCCCTGTAAAACACGTGGCTCAGAACAATCCCAGCCAAGGGGCAAGGGAGCCAGTTTATTTATACCCTCACCACCTTGAATTATTGGTTAAGTGATGCCCCTGAAGATAGTTCTCCCAGGTCTTCTGGCCTGTGTGTGGGGGCAAAGGGAGTTGAGCAGCCCAAGGGCAGTGTGCTGATAACTATGTACGTACTGGCAAACACATTTTGTGTGTGTGAGGTGTGAGCCAAGTGCTGATAGCTTAAATATTATATTATATTATGTTATATTATATTACATTATATTATACTGTGTTATATACAATTGACAGATAACATTGTGCAAGTCTAAGGAATACAACATGGGGTTCAATATATGCATGTATAAGGAAATGACTATGTCACACAGCCACACCAATTTTTTTTAAGGTTTTATTTATTTATTTATTTATTTGAGAGAGAGAGCAAGAGACTGAGTACAGTTGGGGGGAGACGCAGAGGGATTAGCAGAGTCCCCGCTGAGAAAGGAACCTGATGTGGGCTTGATCCCAGAACCCTGAGATCATGATCTGGACCAAAGGCAGATGCTTAACTCTCTGAGCCACCCAGGTGCCCCGGCCACACCAGTTTTCTTGTATATTAACGGTGGCCACTCTCATGTACAACAGCAGGGGTGAGTAGTTGTCACAGAGATTGTATGGTCTCCAGAGTCTGAAATATTCACTTTTTTGGTCCTTTAGAGCAAGTGTTTGCCTCTTCATGATTTAATATAAAGCATTATTAAATTATGATATGAGAGTAACTTTGAAGACTGCAAGAGAAATCTAAAGGACTGAGGGGAAATACATAAGGAAGCGCAAACTTGAAAGGGGCCCCATTCCCAAGGCTTGCCTCTGAATTCACTGAAGAAGGTAGGGGTGATGGAGAAGTTGCTGGGTTGCTCTGGACAGAGCTGTCCACAGTTGCTGGGCAAGAAGGAACAATCTTCTGAGCACACGAGTCAGGGGGGTGGACAGGTGGGCAGAGAGTCGGGTATCACTGTGGGAGCAAGGTCTGGAACACGTGGGGTTTGAATCAGGAGGACCACAGAGACCAGTCTTCAGGGCAAAGCGTAGCCACAGTGGGTGGTCTGGTCCACAGAGGGAGTCAGGGCTCTACTACAGTCACTGCTGTAACCGGGAGCAGACCCGGCCATGCTCTGCAGGAATTCAGTGCGGCTATGTGTGTGGCTTGGGCTGGAGTTCATGCCTGCAAGGCTGGGGTAACCATCAGGCAGCCAGCTCACTGGATGACCAGGGAGCCCCACCGAAACCTGGAAGGAGAACCCCTGCCTCCTGCAGTGTCTCCCCAGGCTCCCTACTCTGCACAGAGTCTGCTGGTCCCTGTCCCTCTGACCCTCCCCCCTGCTCATATGCTCTCTCTCTCTCTCTCAGATGAATACACAAATAAAAATCTTTAAAACAGATTTAAGACACAAACTAAACTAGACAGGATGTAACATGTGTTCTTTAGGGCTTTCCAGAATAAATTGGGATGAATGGTTACCCTACTGATTCATTCTTAAAACCGGAATTGGAGACTGTGACTTAGACCAGGAGAGTCAAGCCAGACCTCTCCCATCTATTCTGTCCTGAGCTGAAGAGGCTCTTTACACCAAACAGAGCACAAAGAAAAGGACAGGTCTGTCTCACTCACCTAAGCTCAGGACACGGAGATTTGCAGCACTGCTCAGTGCAGGGACCTGATTCAGCAATGAAGCATGGTTCAGAGAGTGTCAGACTGTGACCACTGAGATCAGCCCCCCTTCCCTGCACAGGGACAGGTAAGTAGAGATATGGAGAGAGATGCACGAATCACAGGATGAGATACTCCCTACAGGCATCTCTCCACCTCTGCTGAGCCAAGCTAGAACCCTCCAGCCTGTTCCTTCCCCGTTAGTGTACCCACACTTTACTCCACATCCAGTCAGCAAGTCCTGTCCCCGTCCTGCAAGATACACATAGAATGTACCCCACTCTCCCTGTCCCTTTCCAGCCACTGTGGTTTCCGCCTTTCATCCCCTGCAGCCGGCACCCCACCAGCAATTCCCCCTCTTGTTTTTGGGTCCACAGTGGCCACCAGGTGTCTTTTCACAGATGTTTGAAGTCAGCTTCCTCTCAAGACCTCTCATTACTAATGGGATGAAGTTCAAACTTCCCTGCCGGGAGGACAGCGAAGCTAATTGTGTGTCGCGGTTATCTGGGGTAGTTCTTGAAACAAGCAAATCGTGGTCTCCATCTCATAGGCACCAAATTCCTGGTGGTGGCGACAGGGAGCTGTCCCAGCCCCCACGGTGGGACCCCAGCCCTACTTTCCCCTCCCTACAACCTGTCCACCCTGTGGCCACACAGATGCTTCTGTTTCCCTGCCGTGACATTTTCATGCGAGGTAGCTTTTCCTAGTATCTTCCCTGACACGTTGTTTCCTCCCTTCCTCATCCACATACTTGAACATCTAACCCCAAGAACATCCATGCTGTGAGGCTCTTATCTGTCCGGTGGAAAGAGATGGTCTGTCCTTAATGTGTCCTTTAACGCATACCCTGTTTTTCCTGGAGTTGTAAGGGGCACAGTAAATAACATCACTCTTCCTTCCCTGGTTCAAACAGACACATAGGGATCATCAGATGGGGATCAAAATATCAGCTTTGTCATCCGCAGACTTTCCCTCAAAGGGGAAGTTGGAGTGTGTGTGGACATGTGGGCTGACACCAATGACACTGCCCTCCCGTGGGAGGAAGCTGCACTCTCAGGCTTCCTGTAAGTGGATGGCGGAGAGCCCCCGGGTGGGAGCCAGGGAGGGACAGGGAGAGAGCAAAGAAGCAAGTCCAGTCCCCTCTTCCACACACTCCATCAGACATTCCACCACGAGCATCGTGAAGGGAAAGGAGAGAAGAGGGGAAGGGGGGTGGAGAAAAGCCCAAGTTCTTCATGACAACAGAATTGGGGAAGAAATGCCCTTTTTGCAGTGGCATAATTATTTCTGTATGATCATCCCTCATTCTGCCTTTCCAGACTCCTAGATTTACATCAAAAGATGCTTTTGTGGATTTTTGCATTTCCGATGCCTGATACTCCATTCATTAAATAGCTGTTAGATGAATACTTAATCTTGAAGACAGCTGTAGGGGTGCTGACAACCCCGAGTCCCACTTGGCTCTCCATCTTGTTCCATGCCCCCGTAGTGGCCTGCCCTGGGGCCACATGGTCCCGGCCCTGTGGAGGTTGATGTTGGCTCCCACCAGAATGTGGGAAGGCCTGTCCCCAGAGCACTGGACGGAAGACCTCACTTTAATGAGGATAATGAGGAGCATGGATGGGTCCCCAGGTGGTGCCACTTTAGATAATTGCCCTGTGACCTTACCCACCATGCCCCTCGCTCTGTAAAAGCTGGGCATGAGGGTCTGGATGGAGCATGGCTGCCTATGACCTGGGGGTCCTTCTGCTCACTTTGCCCTGGCAGTGAGTTACCCTGAGTAATACTGAAAGTGGCATGGGGTGGCCAGCGCGGTCTTGCCGTCTTAAAGGGTCTCCTCCGTTTGGAGGATACTTTGGTGACCCTCCCCCTCCTCTAAGGTGAGCGAGCCAGCCAAGAGGCTGGAAAGGAAGCCAGCTTGGGTGATGGGGACACGGGAGGTGCCCCAGGCTGCCCGCCACTGCTATGTGGGGAGACTTGGCCATTTTGAATGCTTCAGATCAGTGTGTGAATCCAAGGGCCCCTGAAAATGCCCCGGGGGATATTCAGTATCTTCTCTGAAACTGTGGGGGGAGGAAGCAGAGGAGGGAAGGTGAGCAAGCTTTCGTGACCATGGCTGGGCCATCAATCTGTGCTCACCAGACTGCGTGACTGGAGACCCTCCAGGAAGGAGAGAATTGGGACAAACAGGAACAGTGGCTTTAGAGGGAAAACAATAGTCTGCTGCTGACTGGAGACAGCTAACCAGCGGCTTCAAGTGGAGGTGTGGAGGTGTGGGAACAAGAAGGGCCGGCAGGCTGCGTGTTGCCCCCTGGGGAGACTGGGGGAGATGGTATTGTGTGGGACAGGTGTGGGAGGTTGGGGATGGCCTTGTGGCTGAGAATGATGGGTGCTTAGCTAATCTGATTATTTAGGTATGTGCTGACATTCAGACAACCTGGCCTGATGGCTGGAATGTCCCTCCTATCTGTTATGCTCGACCTCTAGAGAAGAACGACAAGGAATTGTGGGTGAATTGGGAATGAAATGTGCCATTTACGCCCAGTATTTTAGAGATGAGAAGCTGTTTTCCTCTGATGTGAAGGACCAGCTCTCACAGCCAGCCCTAAGGGCATGGTATAGGATTTCAGTGTCTGTCCTTGCTCCTGTGGTCACTCAGCCCACTGTGGTGGTGGACTTAAGTGAAACCCAAAACATTTGTCATAAGGGAAAGAGGTGGGTTGAAAAATGGGGAGAAGCCGAGGCTCCTGCCAACGTTAAAATGAGGAGGGAGTTTATTGGAATCTCTTGTAAACAAGTGTGGCAAGATCTAACATTATCTGCGACCCAAGAGGAAATACGGGCCAACAACCCAGTTTGGTCTGGCTAAGCCTATGAAAGGCATTGCCTAAGGAAGAGCAGTTCACCCCCTTGTGCTGCCCTCTAGTGTGTGCAATAGGGGCCTCCCAGAGGGGGCCCCAGGTCTAATTAACCATCTATTGGTCTCACTCTCACCAACTCTGTTAACTCGACTAGATGCTGGAGCTGAATTAGACTTATCTGTGGAAACTCTTTAAATTTCAGGGAGAAAGAAAGGCTGTTGATGATTATGGGGGACAAATAATCAAGGTCAAATTAGTCTCTATCTATAGAATGGCAGGCTTCCTTCCTGCTGTTTTTTGGTGCATTGTGTTTATTGGCATAGATGTTTTACAGAACCTGGATCTAATTACAACTTTTTTGACAGGAGACTTCAGCTTTTGTATCCAAGTGACAAAACCCATCGTCGTGGGTCGTGGACACTGGGATCCTAGACAGCTTCCAGTTCCCTGAAAAATAATACCTGTAAGGTGACATTACCCACCTGGAGGAAGGGCACATGAGATCACTGCCACCGTGAAAGAAGTAGAAAAGATTAAGCCTGGTCAAAACCCATTTGATAATCAGGTGTGGCCTATAAAGAAATCTAATGGGACCTGTTCAATGCAACAGATTATAAGGAACTCAATAGTTATAATAACGTGGGGATGGGGAGAGTCAGAAGAAATCCTGACACACAAGGCCTACTTGTGTCCTGGTTCTATTTATTGCCCTTTTCAGCATTCCACTAGGACTTGAATCCCAAGACCATTTTGCTTTCACATGGGATGGGAGAAGTGGTCCTTCTCAGGGTTGCCCCAACAGTACCTCCACAGTCCCACAGTTTGTCAAGGCATAGGACCCAGGGGTTTGGAGAAATGGAAATTGCCGGAAAAGATGGTGATCTGTCATTTTGTAGATGTCTTCTAAATCTGTGATTGACCTTTTCCATCTCTAGGAGCTGTCGTTACAGGCATAACTAAAGTCCTGAGGACGGGAGGTAAACACCACGATGTCTGGTGGCCGGGTCCAAGTACAGTTTCTATCACCTAGGACAAAAGTGATGCCATTGGGTATCACTGATCAGATACAAGTCTTCCCAGTCCCTAAACTTGTAAGGAATTACAGCCTCTTATTGGTTTGTTGGGCTACTAGAAATGTTTTATTTGCCATCTAACACAGATCTTAAGACCTTTGTATGTCTTAGTTAAAAAGGGCATATGTTGGGATTGGGGTGCTAACTAACAAGGCTTTAACAGCAGAAATGCCAGTAAAACAAATACAGGACCTGGGGGGTTAATGTCCAATGTGAGTCGTGAATTAGAATGAGACTTAAGTTCATATCCAGGAGGGTTTGGCTGGGGCTTGTGGCAGGAACAAGGTAGGAAATCAATTATAGTTTTTTTTCCATAAACTCAACAAGAATCTATTCTCCTTGGGCAACTGGGTGGCTCAGGTCCTGATCTCAGGATCCTGGGATCGAACCATGTATCGGGCCCCCTGCTCAACAGGCAGTCTGTCTCTCCCTCTCCTTCTGCTCATCCTCACTCCTTCTTACTCTCTTAAATAAATGAAATCTTTAAAAAAAGTAATTTAAAAAACCTGCTCTACCTATAACACAATACCGTTGGAAACATTGGTTTTATTACTGAGGCTGTGACAAGATGTCCTCTCTTTTAGAGACCCGGGCAGGTTCACATAGGTGCCAACAGCCTTTTAAGAGTTGGGAGCAGAGCAGAGGGAGAGAACCTCTCAAGCAGGTGAGCTTGAAGCCCAGTGCAGGGCTTGATCTCACGACCCTGAGATCACAACCTGAGCCAAAATCCAGAATCAGACTCTCCACCAACGGTGCCACCCAGGCAAGCAGACAGCTTTAAGGAACTAAGGTTGACTTTATGGGGCAGATAGACCATGGCCAAAATCGGCCTGGTACCCTAATTGCGGAGTTCCAGGGAGCCTTACCAAGTGAATAAGGAAGGTCACTTCCTGGCAGTCTTCAGAACACCAAAGTCCTTGGGGACCTCTAGAAGAGGAATCAACCCTAGAAAATCTGTAAGTATTACAGGCAAGTTTGATGGGGCTCTTAGCCTTGAAAGGCTGTGGCTAGAGGGTCAATCTGAAATTCCTCATGAGCGGTTCTAACAGAGCAGATTTAAAAGAATCTAAATGGCCAGTCTTTATTCTTGCTGCATTTTATTTTTTTTTAAAAGATTTTAGTTTTTTATTTACATGACAGAGAGAGGAAGATCACAAGTAGGCAGAGAGGCAGGCAGAGAGAGAGGGGGAAGCAGGCTCCCTGCTGAGCAGAGAGCCCGAAGTGGGACTCCATCCCAGGACTCTGAGATCATGATCTGAGCCAAAGGCAGAGGCTTAACCCACTGAGCCACTCAGGTACCCTATATTCTTGCTGCATTTATATAAATAATTAGGCTAAGTTTGTTAAAACTGGGTTGGTTTCATAAACAGCGTAGTCTTAATTTGGCTACCTTTAGAAATGCTGATTTCAGAAAGGAAAAAAATTTCAGTAACACACCTTCATGGGTGTTAGATTCTAGTTATGATGAACTGTCCTTAAATGTTTACCTATAAAACTAGGCTGGATCCTGAATTTCTTCTGGTTTCCTTGCATAGCTGGCTAATTTTCTACCTGATGCACACTCTGGGCCTGACTTTGAAAGCCCATCGACAGGACCACTTCCTGAAATGAGCCCACTGTTTAACTGAACTGACCTGATTGACCTTGTAATGAAATGTAGACTCAGCTATTAGCTCTATACATGAAAGTTCTGAAATTATGGCTCTCGTGAAGGACAGGGGCTCAGCTTCGTACTAGGGAACATCTGCAGTAGGACATGAGGCTGTTCCTTTCCTCAAATCCCGACCTACACCCCTTTCTAGCGGGAAGTTAGCTCGAGCTGCTGTTGTCCTTGCCTCTCAAGAATATGGAATGGCACAAAGCCAGGGGAGGGACGGGTTAATCTGTTGCTGCTTCTATTGCTGCTGCGGCACAGGGATGCAAGACCCCTCCTGGTATGTGGCTCCAGGGGCATCTTGGAACAGGGGCATGTTAAGATTGTATGGGTCACAAAGATGGAGGGTGTAGCGTGTGGGAGGGCTGACAACAGTAGCTCCATCACTAGCCCATGCAGTGACCTCCTTTGGGACTGCATGTTCCAGGTCCTGTGGAGGGGGAGGTGAACGTGTGCCCTGCCCAGAATGTGAGCAGGCTCCTTCTGATGTTCACTAATGCTATTTCAGGTCTCTTAGGACAGGTACACAGGTGGTACTACTTGAACTACTCTGTGACCCATCACCAGTCCCTCCCCCCATAAAAGCTGGGGATTCAGGTCCAGACTGAATGGGGAGTAGGGGTGGAAGGTGACTGTGTATTGCCTGGATTATCTCTCTTTCTGATCACCCCCCTCCCGGGGTTTTAAGTTATGAAGAGTGAAGCTCTGTGAAAATGGTATAAAGTGACTGCTTCCTTTTTTCTGTCCTAAAGGACATCTTTAGTCTGGAGGACACTTTGCCGACCCTCTTCCACCTTCTAACAACAGTAACAGCTCACCTTCTTAAATCAAATAGCTTCTAGTAGTTTCTAATACCCAGCAGTCTCTCTAACGTAATTACATGTCTTGGTGGTTATATTTGGGCAGTCTCTACAAGTGTTATTTGTAGAATATTCTCTCCAAATAGCTGAGTCTTCCATCTATTTATAGTTGCGTTCTTAATTTAAATTCAGGACAAAAGCCAGCAGCCAATGTCCTGCTGTAGTGAACAGTTTAAGAAGGACTTCTAAATATTTGTTGGCCTCTGTAAGGAAAAGAAGACCTTATGAGTCTCCCTTGTCTAGACTGCTTGGAACCAGATGAGAAGGATCTGATGCTTATTTCCCGAATTTTTCACATGGGAGAGGGGTTGGCAGGTGACCGCTGGAAAATATCCTTCTGCATAGAAGGAGACCACTGGCAAGGTGGGCTGCAGCTAGGTCTGCCCAGTCAAGCTGTGGAAGAGTCTGGATGTCAGTAAAAGTGGGGAAAGGCTGAAGCCGGCCCTGGGCATTGGAGAGTCCGATAGAAGAGCAAAGGCCTTGAAGCCAGAGACCCCCAGGTTGGAAGTTGGGCAAATCACGTATTTCAGAATCTGTCTCTTCATCTCTGAGAAGGGTAGTCCTCTCATTTCTTCAGAGTTGGCCAGGAGGGCAGAGGGTGGGCAGGTGCGGTGGCTGGGGCCAGTGGACCCCCATCATGGTCATTTGTGCATCAGGCTACAACCTGTCCCTGTTCCCCACAGACATGGGTGGACCTATTTTCTGAGCACAGTGACTTTTTTTTTTTCTCTCTCCAAAAACAACTTCTGAGGCATGGGCCATATGTTCCGTGGTTGATTTCTTCTTTTCTTTTCTTTGTGAAAATGTAAACATACGTTTGGGCACTTGCACCACATCGCCGTTGCCGTACTGTTTGCCTCTTTGGCTGAACACAAGCCGCGAGCTTCAGCGCTCATCTGGTCTGTTTGGCTGGGAAGATGACTTTCATGCCACTTTGAAGTGGCTGACATTTAAGTCTTAGCAGCAACTGTTGGCACACTTCCAGATTACTTAGGAAAATTGACTTAAGTTCAATTGTTTTTTTTTTTCCTTTTCCCTGAAAGGAATCAGAAGGCATTATTAACAGTGGCTACTTTGGGGTGACAGTGTGTGGGGGAGAGGAGGTGTGGTAGGAACCTCTGAGATGATCCTACCTCCCGGCACTCACTTGTGTAAGCCCTGCCCCTGAGTGTGGGCTGCACTTACTAACTTGCCTCTAATGAGTAGAATTCAGAGGAAGTGGATGTCCCTTCCAGGATCATGTTCTAGAAAGACTGTGGCTTCCATCTTGGGTATCGTCCTTGGCCCTACACTGCTCTTTGGTCTGCTCACTTGGAGGGAATCTGGCTATTCTGTTGTGAGCTGCCCTGTTTAGGGTCTCAGGAGGCAAGGAATGGAGGGGGCCTGCCTCCCAGAGCCCACAAGCAGCTGGGACCCTCCCTGCAATTCCTGTGAGGGGTAAACCCTCCCAAGATCTCAGAAGGCAAGCCCCCCGGAGCCGAGCACTTACGGGAGACCAGTCCAGTCAACAGCTGAAGCCAGAGACAACCAGCTAAGCAGCCTAGATTTCTGAACCACAGAACAAGATTAAGTGTTTTGTTTCAAAAGCTGCCTCCGTTTAGGTTCATCTGTTATGCAGCGAGAGATTAACTCTTACAGGAAGAGGGTAGATAACAACTAGAAGCTGCTTTACCCTCCATGTGTTCGGAACTGGATGCACTTCCTATTCGCATACATGTATTTGTATTTAAAATACTGCCAACAGGTGTTATTTAGGCAAGCCGAGGGCAGCATATTCTGCAAACTGGCTCTCTCCACACCAACTCCAACATCGCCTATTCCCTTCCTATACTACAGAGGCTGGAAGTCCTTTTAAAAGGAAACCTACGTTTTCCAGACTCTCTTGCAGCTGGAGATCCATATGGAACCTAGTTTTCACTGAGCAGACATACAGCCTGTTTTATAGAACTAGGAAGGAAAAAAAAATTTGCACTTTCAGATAGTGGCATCTTCTGGCAAATCTGTGGGTGGAAATGCGTATTTTGCACTAATTGGTGGAAGTTCTGTGGTCTAGGTCTAGTGTAGCCTCTGACCCTTAGCATCAGCGTGCCAAGCAGCAGGGGGAGGGGCAGTGGAGCTTCTGGAAGAACAGCTCCCTGGAAGAGACAGTTTGATGCCAGTGTACCTGGTGGGCTACGTCCTATGCAAGCATTTGATTCACTTTAATGCTTGTCTCTCCTCTCCCTCTCTCCCTCTGCCTTTCCAACTTTTTTATTGTTACACTGTTTCGCTTTTGGTGTCTTCAAATCTTTAATATACAGAAAGCTTTACTTTTTTTGGTTCAGACACCTGTTTTTGACTTCCTTAAATAAACAAAATCTGTTTTGGGACGCCTGGGTGGCTCAGTGGATTGAGCATCTGCCTTTGCCTCAGGTCATGGTCTCCAGGTCCTGGGATTGAACTCCACGTTGGGCTTCCTGCCCACTGGTGAGTCTGCTTTTCTCTCTCTCTGCCCCTTTCTGCTCCTTCCCACTGTGCATTCTCTCTTTAAAAATAAGTACAAAACAAAATCTTTTAAAACTCTTTTCTCTAACTTTCTTCACTTTTGCTTTACTGAGACACTAATAACAGTGAAAGAAGGCACTACTAGTAATTATGCTCGGGCAAAGGTGTAATCCAGTGTATCTTTAGTCACGCCATGGAAACAGGGTTATATATTCATATATATATATATATATATATAATATATATATATATATAAACAGGAATATATATGTATATATTCCTGCCAGATCACTGCATCTGACCCGGAAAATATAGTTTTCTAATAAAAATATCAGATCAAAATTGAATTACATAATTTTTTCTCTCAGCAAGCTAAAATACATAGAAAAACATGGAAAGGAAGTGTGCAAAACTGCCAGCCTTGGTTACTTCCAGATGGTGAAATGATGGGCAATTTTTGTTTCCTATTTCTCTCTTTTCTGTGCATTCCTAGTTTTCTCCATTATGAGTGAGTTATTTTGAAACTAGGAAAGTTACTGGGAAATAAAAAAAGTAAAACCTTTCTGATAGCCCAAGTGAACAAAAATTGTAATAGTTCAGAAAACTTTGTATTCAGAAACCAAGTATTTTCCCCTTTAAACTCCCCTGATTGTAAAAAGTAGTCAATAGACCATTTTTATTTCGACCACGTCGAAGGAGGAGTCCTGTGGTAGGGAGCGAGGGGAGCGCAAGGGCAGGAATGGAGACGCTCGCACTCAGACCTCAGGGCAGGAATGGAGACGCTCGCACTCAGACCTCAAGTTGGGGGGTGGAGGGGAAGTGCCAAGGGAGGGAACGGGGGCCAGTCCCTCAGCACAGAAGCACATTTGTGGCAGGATCGAGAAGTCGTGGGTCCCCCTGTACCCCTTCTCATGATCTAGACCCTGGCTCTGTGAGAGGCCAGATCCATGGCTGGTCCTCCGTGGGTTGCGAGAGATCTGTGTGAAGAAAATGGAAGCACGAAGTTCCCAGATAGCCTACTTTCATTCCCAGTCCAGCAGTCCTCTAGGAAGATGAGACACTGGGCCTCGCAGGGCTTCCTACCAAACTGCAGGAAACCTGGAAGGGCCACGGGGGTGGGCGGTGGGGGGGTGGGGGGAGATCCGCCTCGGGGAGCCGATCTGTGGAAAATTTGCTGTTGCTGCCTGAAGTGGAACATAGAACAAAGGAGACAAATCTGTACTTAAATTTGATCATGTGTTTTTTTTTTTTTCTAAAATGAACACGGTCCTCTTCAGATGAGAAAAATTTAGTGTGTGGCCGATGCCATGATATCGTTCCAGTGAATCAGCTAAACTCCAGGGTTAAAGATGGAATCTTATAAATATGCACATTGCGTATGAAGTTTGAAACTGAAGATAAACTCAGACCTCTTTTAAGTAGCATGAAATACTAGTAGATTTTGGAGCAGTTTCAGAGCAGTGTTTGCCTGTGCGTTTGTAGGCGGGTGGCTTCATCACGGGGCATCTTAGAACAGCCTGTCCTAGAGCCCTACCATGGACACATGCATTTCAATTCTCTGGAGGTGGGGCCCAGAAATGTGTGTTTTTAATAAGTCCTCCAGGGGTTTCTGATGCATGGTAAAGTTTGTGAAACTCCACTTTGGAGGTGCAGTTTTGTTTTTTGTTTTTGCTTTTTATGTTTTGTCTTGTTTTGTTTTAATTGTTAAAATGTCTATACTACCCGAAGCAATGTTTTTGTTACGGTTTTTGAGGTAAGTACAGTACAACTCATGAATTCTATACCATGTTCAGTTGTCATTTACATGAGAAGGTAACAGACTACCATCACTTTGTACAGGCTCAGGACAATGATTTCTCAGGAGTATTTGAAATGGGGACTTGAATGAAGAAAATCAGTTTCACGGTTATTGGAGGAGTTAAGATCATGTAGGACAAGGAGACCCTTCATGATTAACAAAAGCAAGTCTCACAGCTGATAGGACAGAGGAGCCCAGGGACCAGTCACCTGCAGGAAGCTGAAATCTGGCATGAAATGGAGCTGTTGCTTGAGGCCCATGGAGAGTGGGTACCAGGGATGCAACCTGAGCTGGACAGGGAGAGGGAGAAAATAGTCTGCTACCCTGTCCTCCAGCCTCCCAATTCCTCTCCTGCTGTCCAGACCTCGTTGAAAACAAGCTCATTCAACACGCTGATAAAACATCTTGTCCCTGTATGGTTCAGAAGGGAGAGGAAGACAGTTGAAGGCTGGTAGGTCCAGGACTGATGCAGAGTCCTAATCCAGTTGACTAAATGAAAAAATAACATGGAATTGGCATAAAAACTCTACAGAAGGGTCTCCTTCATGGACTTTAGGATCTGTACCATGGCCCAGAGCTTTATGCCCAAGAATCCCACAGAGTTAAGCACTTGATGGTTGCCATTTTAGAAATTTTGATTTTGGAACAAAGAGCTCCATGTTTTCATCTTGCACTTGGCTCTACAAATTATGTAGCTGGCCTTGGCCGACAGTAAACATTAAACTCTCTAAGCACAGAATAATCATGCTCACAATACAGAGTGTTGTACCTATTGTTGTACAGGGTGTTATACCTATTTACAGAAAAGCCCCATGATGATAATAGCAATCATAGACAAAAATCCCAATATATCCCAATCAAAACTTGGAGCCAATATAAGAAGGAAGTCTAAGTGGGTGAATTCCCTCATCTTCCACAGGGAGAAGTAAAGAGAATTTATTCTGTTTGTGAAGTGGAGTAAAGCCGACTGGAAATATCCTCGTTTACATGTTACTTAAAGTTGAGATAAGATCATTCTTAATAACTTTCAAACTACCACAGGGATAAGGGTGAGATGAACTCAAGGAAACCACAGGGTATATTGTGGAGATAGGAAGTTGGAATGCGTGTTCAAAAAAATACCAGTGAAGCTACAGTAATACTATATAATATCTTATCTATAATAATATAAAAATACTGTAATGATAGTAAAAACTACATTAATAAGCTATAGTGATAGTATAATAATAATGTACAAATGGTATTTGCTCACCTATTGGATCACAGATTTAAACCAATTGATGTCTACTAGAGATACAATTAAGAAAGGTATATGAGGTCTATGAGACACTTTTAAAACAAGAGCAGTCAAAGTTTTAAATAAAAGGATAGGCACAACAGGTCAGGGAAATGCAAATAAGTCCAAAGCACAGATCATAAGATACTATCAAAATTAAAGTTAAGCAAAGAGTTTTAAAGAGGCCTAGCAGTCACTTGATACATATGGTAAAGAAGTTACAGAAGTTCCTAATTGCCAAGAACCTCTAACATGAAAATACCATGCAAACAGTTCTTTTAAAAATAGGCTCATGAAAAAGTTCATGAAAACGTAACACACCACAGCTGGATGATCGTTTAAGTTACAAAGGGTATTTCATTCCAAGAGAGCTAGACTATGGTACGATTCCTAACCATACCTTGCCTTCTAGAACTCTGCCTTCCGTTACACTAGCCACTTATCAGACGTGCATTTTGGAATGCTTGAAAATGTAGCTGGACTGAGGGGAGACTCGGAAAGTGTAAAGTAGCAGCTTTCTAAATCTTACCATAAATGCAGATCACCATATCAAGAATATGAATACGTGTTATATGTTGAAATATATACATTAAGCTAAAGAAACTATATTAATCTCATTTGTGTTTTTACCTTGATGTGGCTACTAGGAAACGTAAAATCAACCCAAGTGGCTTGTACTACATTCCATTGGACATTGTTCTTCCATACAATCATCTTTATTAATACAGTTTTGATATAATTCATGTAATTTTGCTTTATTTTCATTGTAACATGCCTGGCTGAAGCTGAGGTTTTGTTGCTTCAGATCTATCTGATGAATTCCTCCTTTATTGCAATACAATGAATTTATTACTAACACCAACCCATTTATGTTTCCATGTCTTAATTATGTTTATAAGGTCAAAATACAGTTAATAGGGGCGCCTGGGTGGCTCAGTGGTTTGGGCTGCTGCCTTCGGCTCGGGTCATGATCTCAGGGTCCTGGGATCGAGCCCTGCATCGGGCTCCCTGCTCTGCAGGAAGCCTGCTTCCCTCTCTCTCTCTCTCTCTCTTCCTGCCTCTCTGCCTACTTGTGATCTCTGTCAAATAAATAAATAAAATATTTTAAAAAATACAGTTAATATGCAGATAATTTCATAAGACAAAGTAGTAACAATAGCAAAAGTGAACCGTTGGCTGGCTGACAGGCACTACTACGGTGCCACAAATAACGGAGCCATCCCCTCACACCTGTCAGAATGGCTACAGTCAAAACCACAAACAGGTGTTGGTGAGGAGGTGGCAAAAAAGGAACCCTCCTGTGCTGTTGATGGGAATGCAAACTGGTGCAGCCACCGTGGAAACAGGGATGTTCCTCAAAAAATTAAAAAGAGTAATACCATATGATCTAGTAATTTCATTACTTGGTATTTACTTAGAGTATATGGAAACACAAATTTAAAAAGATGTATGCACCCTGATTTCTTTCAGGATTATTTACAATAGCCAAATTATGGAAGCAGCCCAAGTGTCCATTGAATGATGGATAAAGGTGCATGTGTGTATGTGTATATATTTATACATGCATACACAGGATGGGATGTTACTCAGCTGTTAACAAGAATGAAACCTTTCCATTTGCAAGGACATGGATGGAGCTAGAGAGTATCATGTTAAGTGAAATAAACCAGAGAAAGACAAATGCCATGTGATTTTGCTGCTATGTGGAATTTAAGAAAGCAATGAACAAAAAATACATCAAAAAACAGACTCTTAACTATAGAGAACAGACTGATAGTTACCAGAGGCAGGGAGTGGGGGAACAGGTGAAGGGGACAAGACTACACTTACGAGCACTGAGTAGTGGAGAAGTGTTGAATCACACCGTACACCTGAAACTAACATAACACTGTTAACTATACTGGAATTAAACGTAAAAATCTCAGATCTTGAAAAAGCTCACATAGGATAGTCTGATCCAGCACATCAGAGCCAACTTAGAAGAACTGGTAAGCATTTAAAAATGTGCGAGTTCAACATTTATGAACATCAAAGTAAAAATAGCAGAGATTACCCTTAAGATAAAAACTGTCAAAACTATAACCTAATTGTAGAAACTTAAATCTTTCAGTCATTGGCAGATTATACAAATTGTTATACCTGAATAACAAATACATGCATTCTATCCTTTATTTTGGAAATATGTCTCCTGTAAGGAAACTATCAACTTCTCTTCTGATTGGGTCCAAAGAGTCAACATGGTAGAGATGTCACCTCTTCCCAAATATATCAACAAATTAAAGAGTCACACACCCCCAAAAAAAGAAAGAAAGAAAAAGAAACACTTATTTTTGTAACTTGATGAAATAATTTAAAAGGTTCTATGAAAGAATATGTAACAGTAGCTGGGAGAAATTCTGGAAATAAAAAATCAGGTCTATTTGCCCTCTGCACTTCAAAACGCATGAGACTACAGTGATTACGGTAGTGCAGGTAAAGACCGAGACTGAATGAGTCCCAGGAAGCCGGCACACGAGAATTATTTGTAATCCATGTGGGCACTCAGTGATGATGAACTCCCTGGGAAAAACACTTAGTTTCTACCTCCTTAAAGCAAACAAAAATCCAAAATGCATCAAAGTATATGTTATAAAAATGAAATCACAATATATGGAATGACCTACATTATGTTGCATTACTGTTATGGTTTGTGTTTTGTGGTTTCTTTAGGCTTCTCGTGAATCCATTTAGAATCTACTCTACCCCAGTGATCAAGAGAATGATCCCTGTTATAACTTTATAATCTAATCTGGAAGGAACCATTTAAACTCACTACTTTCTTTTTCGAACATTTTCTGAATATTCTCACAGGTTTAGTCTATATTTTAGAATTTTCATCTAGTGTTACAAGTAATCTTTTGTGATTTTAACGGGAATCATGTTAAATACACAGATTACTGTAGGAAGAATTGATATCTTTATAATTTTGAGTCTTCCTATCCAAATATCAAAGATGTCTCCAGTTATTTAATTATCCATAGGATTCTGTATTCATCTTGTACTTTCTTTTTACTTCTGCTTGCAAGTATCTTACAATGTAAGTTACTACTATGGTTTCATTCTTCCTCACACTTTAAGTGCAGAAGCTTGGGTGAATCATGCTCAGCAGTCCATTGATCTGCACCAGCTTCTTGATCATTTAAAAAAATATATATTTTATTTGTTTATTTGACAGACAGAGACAGCAAGAGAGAGAACACAAGCAGCAGGAGTGGGATAGGAAGAGGCTGAGTAGGGAGCCCGATGCGGGGCTCGATCCCAGGACCCCCAGACCATAACCTGAGCCCAAGGCAGATGCCCAATGAGTGAGCCACCCAGGCGCCCCTGCTTGCTTATTTTTGTGCTGATTTCTTTCTTCCTCCATTCTTAGTCGCTGTACCATCAGGCATGCGTTCCTCTCATGGGAGCAGGCATTGCTCTCCAACCTGGCCGCATCAGCCCCATCCGTTGTGCTGTCCCACTCTGCAATGTGCACCTCAGGCATCAGCAGGTCCTCCCACTGGAGGTTCCACATGCAACATGGGTCCCCTTTCTCTGCAGGTCCTTTTATCCAGGATCTTGAGTCCTCCATTCCTAGTTGCCTCTGTCGCCGCAAACTCCAGTGTAGATGTTCCCTGTCCAGTGTTGGACCGTGTTGGGCTGCACTGTGAATTAGCAAAGGCTCAGTGGATGAAAACCTCTGCAGGAGATCCGGCTCCCCTCCCGAGTGACCCTTTTCTCTCCTAAGTCCTGAGTATCTTTGCTGCCCTCCGATAGCTTTCAACGGTTTTGTTTTGTTAGGGGTCAGTGGGTGGTGGTTGTTTTCTGGCTTTTATTGTTGGGTAGGTCAGATATGGGCCATTCTGCCATAGCCAAGCCCAGGGTCCTCTAGTTAGCTTTTAATGAGGTTAAACTGCACTGGATCCTTTCACTGGGGGGTCTCACTTGTGATCACTTTTTTCTATCAAGTGGGAAGTTCAAGTTAGGGAAATAAAATGTCCTAAACCATGAACCCAGATAATGTGGTCAGGATTGCATAACCAGGCAGACATTTGCTTTAAGAACTTAGGATTTTGGAAGATATTTCTATTTTATTCTATTTATTTATTTGAGAGAGATAGCACGCATGGGTGGGGACAGAGGGAGAAGGACAGACTCCCCACTGAGCAGGGAGCCTGACACCGGAGCTCGATATCTGGAACCTACATCATGATCTAAGCTGAAGGCAGATGCTTAACCAACTGTGCCACCCAAGTGCCCCTGGAGAATAATTCTTTTTCTTATTTTCTTTCTTTCTTTCTTTCTTTCTTTCTTTCTTTCTTTCTTTCTTTCTTTCTTTCTTTTTTAAGATTTTATTTATTTATTTGACAGACATAGATCACAAGTAGGCAGAGAGGCACGCAGAAAGAGAGGAAGGGAAGCAAGCTCCCTGCTGAGCAGAGAGCCTGATGTGGGGCTTGATCCCAGGACCCTGGGATCATGACCTGAGCCGAAAGCAGAGGCTTTAACCCACTGAGCCACCCAGGCGCTCCTGGAGGATATTTTTTAATTGAAAATCTAGCATTGTGGGATGTCTTGCTACTCTCTTCTCCTTGGATCAAACCTACTTTTCTGTCCAGGGTCCTGGCAGGTACTATGACTTAGGTGACAGAAAAGGGCCTCTGACACTCAAGATGAAGAGAGGGACAAATGCTCTTTTTCACACAACAATCACAGAAGATATGCTTGGGGGGAGGTGATCGTGAAATACTGATATATCCCTTAGGCAGGCAGTCCCCTCCAATCTCTGGATCTGACAGGATTCCCCATCCTTTCTGGCTGATCCAAGTGGAGGCGAATCTGACAGAAGCTGTGTTCAAGCCTGAGTGTGATGGCAGAGAAGAGGCTGAAATGAGCCCTCTGGGGCCAGGGAAGAAGGAGGTTGAGGTCAGTGTCCCTGCTGAGTGTGACAGGTGGCCATGTGTGTGACCCTGAGGGGATTAGTGTTAGCAAATTTGCTGGAAATTTCACTGCTGTAAGCCAACTGTTGGACCTGGGAAGATCAATCTGAGTAGAGAAGTGTGTCCGTATCTCCTCAGCAGTGCAAACTCTGAATGGGCTGGAATAAGCCAACTGAATTTTTTTAAAAGTTTATTTATTTTAAGGGACAGGAACAAGAAGACTCTGCCCTGAGTGTAGAGCCCAGCATGGGGCTCGATCTCATGGGCCAGAGATCACAACCTGAGCGGAAACTAAGAGTCGGACACTTAACCGACTGCACCACCCAGGCGCCCCAGGTCAACTGGATTCAAAGTAAAGGACTGTTCTCCATCTGTGTTCTGTATCTGCCTGACTGACTTTAGTGACCTTGGGGCTCCAGGCATCCTGGGCTCTTATCAGGCTGTCTCACAGGTGCATCTGATTGGCAGGAAATGGAGTTTTTCAGACCATCAGGCTTTTCTTTCCCACAATGGGAAACTCTCTAAACAGGGACAGGGTGCAGGAGATTTGGAGCAGTTGGAGGTCTGCTGGAATAGTGTTTGCCACCAGAAATTTCCAAGGAGTCCTGAGTGCCTGGTCTTTAAGACCGTGGATCCGTTGCTTTGTTTAAAAGGTTTACAGTGGATTGAGTAGGAGAGAGTGGTTTGACAATAGTTCAGTCCTGTCACTATAAGACAAAACAGTCAGGATCACTAAATATAGGCCAGGAAAAGTGGAGAAATTTATTCAAAGTGTTAATGTTGTAACTATGTAAAAAATTTTAATGACTGTATAATAGAAAAACAAAACCTCTATATAATAGAATTATATTGATATATATAATTATATGTGTATACATTATATTTATCTTATGTATTATAATATATAATATACACAATATAATATTTCCTATTATATAATACATTTATATTTCCATATTTATATAATTTAATTTCTATTTGGTTATGGCTAGGACACTGGTCGAAGTAATAGATCCATTTCAGCCTAATGATGTTTTCAGGGAAAATGATATTAGAAGATAGGCAGATTTGACCTTTCATTTTTAAATAGCCGAGAGCAGATCAGGGAGAGGAAAGAGTTGGTGCTCCCACTTGAAGACTTGTCCCAGTATTTGCCTGTGGTGATTCCAGAGGGTAAGCCGCCCTGAGAGAGGCTTAGAAGGGCTTTCTCCCCAACACTGAGTGTATCCCCTAAAGGCACACATTTACACACGTAGATGTCAGGTTGACCAGTTAGACCGTTTTTTACTACTTTTGCAGATCTAGCTCTGTCTGTGGTATTACTTCAGTGAACAGCTGGAACCCCACCATGTGGGGAGTCCTCCTCCATGTACCCACTCTTGAGCCACACTGCTCACCATGGTGGGTTTTGCTTTCTTTTCTGGCCTTCCTCCTCCACATGAACAAACAGCTTCCCACGCACCCCCCCTCCACCCCAAATAAAGAATGTTCTTGTTTTTTGGACTACTTCCTCCAAATGGACAGGAAGACCCTTTGGTGACTGCAGCCCTGGGAACTGAAACGTGTTCTTCCGACTGACTTTCTTCAATGGAACCATCTCTCTGTGGCTTTCCTGTCACCCGGAGCTTGCACACCCAAGCACACCTCGCAGAGCAACCCACAGGGCAACTGGTGGAGCCCTCAACCTGCTTCTCGCACCCCTCATGGAAACCCCAACCTTCTTTGCTCTTCCTTCCCCTTAACCATCCTCTGCTTCAGGACTTCCTTTTGGGCATTCTTGAACCCCTACTCCATGACAAATAACGCTCCTCTAGCTCCTAGAA
Source organism: Mustela nivalis (assembly GCF_964662115.1). Lineage (NCBI taxonomy): Eukaryota > Metazoa > Chordata > Mammalia > Carnivora > Mustelidae > Mustela > Mustela nivalis. The sequence goes on along the minus strand of NC_139031.1, from coordinate 103,592,093 downwards.
CAAGTCCTTCCATGTTTCATCCACCTCCAATGCTGATCCATTCTCTCCTGGGCCACGTTCCCCGGAGTCCTCAGCAATCTCCGCAGGTCCTCTCCGCCAGCCCTTCCCGCCAGCAGGAAGAGTCCATGAGTTCTCTACCCCGCTGTGCTGCCCACCTCCTACTCTCCTTATTCTTTCTGATGCAAAACCTTGTGCTCATTCTTTTGGGCACCATCGTTCATGGTTCAGCCACTGAAGCGCTGGGCCTGCCCACAGGTTGCAGACTCCGCCTCCTCGCAGTGCCCTGGGGCATGGCCAAAGCAACACCTGCGCTTGTGCAGGGACCGCCCTTCCGCCTCCCCACTGCCAAGGCCACGCTGTAACACCTGCGGTTACCTGGAATGCTTCCTCCTGGAAAACTATACTTCAAGACCCCTGCTGTCTGATCACAGCCTCCTATCCCCCTAGCCCGGCACTCTTTCATTCTCTTTCTCTTGCTTTGGCCCAGGGTCCCTATGTGTGTCAGCATGCTCTAGTTAGAACCATGTCCTCCCTCACTTGGGCTCCAGGAACGCATCTCTCTCGTTGAGGGCTCCTCTCCATTCAAGGTTCTGCCCTCCAGGCAGACTCTCACAGAGCTACACGTCCAGACTGTGTTCTTGGACCTCACAAGGCAGCTCCTGTCCATTCCTTGGCCGCAGATGGAAATTCTTACAACCTGAATCTGTCCTTGGCTGCCCTGTCTCCTGCCGTGTTTCTAATAAACAGGGTCTTCTCTGCTTTCCCAGAAACATCAGCAGTCATTGGACAGAACCCTCATTCCTGCATCTCCCTCCTTCTCCCCACCACCACCTTCCTGACCCCACCTGTCCCAGCCACACTCGCTGGCCCCTCCTGTTTGTATCTCTGTGTCCCCAGCTCCTCCCTCCACCTGGCTCTTTTATGAATGAAAGTACTAATGATGCCCTTGCCTTTTCCATCTGAAACTCAGGTCCGTGTTATCTGGTTATCTGTCTGTCCTTGTCCTAGTCTTTATATTTGAGACATGGTGAGATGTACCTAGTAGCCATTTGTATATTTGAGTTTGAAGTTTCAGAGAGCTTCCTGGGCTAAAGGCATGAACCGAGAGGTAGAATTTAGCATAACTGACAACAAAAGTGATTCTTGAAGTCATAAGTGTGCAGGTGATTGTCCAGAGATGGAGTTTAGAGTGAGACAAGAGGTCCAAGGTAGAGGAACCCCTCAGATGCCAAAACATCTATGAAGCTTGGGACCCACTGGGGCCAGAGGTATCCTTTTTAAATCTCTAAGAACTGTAACCTATATGGAGCAAGACCTGTGTGCTAGTCATTGCTAGAAATGCTTCCTATTCCTAATGAAAGCAGGTACCACCTGCTTTCCCACTTTACAGAGGAGGAAAGTCCGGCTCAAGGAGGTCGCACGACTGGGAAAGCTGCGGCTGAGTGAATACTGGGCCCCAGCTTGTGCCTTCAGAAATCTATTAACTGTATCCTCTATCCTACTTTCTTGACAGGAAGCAGAGAAAGATGATATGAGAGCTCAAGAGAGCTTTTATTTGTGCAAGAAGCATATAAACAGTTAATAAGAAAAAATTGTTTTATAACTAGCCTAAGAACCCCATCAGTATACCAACTGTGAAGGGTCACAAGGTTATTTTAAAAATCGCTTACAAAGTTATTCAGTAACCATTGAGTTGTTTTCCTAGGCCAGGTATGATGCCGGAGACAGCAGGAATACAAAAATTGGTGAAAAACAGCCCCAGATTTCCAGGGCACATTGCCGTGTGAGGGATCAGGCCATGGAAGAAGTCACTGGAAAACGGTCTCAGGTTTGAACTCCAGAGGGTGGACTGAGCCTCCGTTATTGCTTCATGCAGTAACGGGGGAGCACTACGTGTCTCCCTGGGATGTGACAGCAGGCATGTGTGCCGCTTCTCGCACTGCCCCGAGCAGGACGGCAGCCCGTGGTGGAGCTGCTGCTGTAGGAGGATAATAAAAACAAGGATTAGTATTGTTCACCAACTCTTCTTAGAGAGAAGTAGCTTTCTTGGAAGAGGTAGTGATGAGGCTGTGACTTAAAACTGGAAAGACTTTCACCGAGCGAAATCAGAGACTGTCACTCTAGGCAGCAAGGAATTGGGAGGGCACAGAAGTGAGACTATTCCACGTACAAGCAATGTGCTCCGAGCACAGAGAGGTGTAAGGGTGGCCTGACCGTGAGGACAATTGCTAAGGAATTTGAATTCTTGTTTCTCAGATGCATGAACCCCAAAGTAAAGCCTGACTTCTTGAAAGTTACCCCAGATGATTCAGTCCCTGGCTTGCTGGGATATAAAATCATAATTTCTGTATTTTAAAAAATCACCCCTTTTGGGTTGCCTGGGTGGCTCAGTGGGTTGGGCCTCTGCCTTTGGCTCGGGTCATGATCCCAGGGGCCTGGGATCGAGTCCCGCATTGGGCTCTCTGCTCAGGGGGGAGCCTGCTTCTCCTCATCTCTCTCTCTGTCTGTCTCTCTACCCATTTGTGATCTCTCTTTCTGTCAAATAAATAAATAAAATCTTAAAAAAAAGTTTAAAAAATCACCCCTTTTAAAAATTATTACATTTTGCATATTTGACGAATGTATTGGTTTTGTGCAGCAACACATCAGTGCAATTTATAAACACATCTATATTGTGGTGGATGCTAAAAACTGTCAACAGGTGGGGATATATGCACCCTAACATTGTGAGAAGCTGGTGAGGAGTTCTAAGCAGGAGAGGGATGTGTGCAGCTCTGGGTTTCCCACGGGCCCTTCTGAGAACAGGAGGAGCACACACAGAACGTGATGAAGATGATGACAAGGCCAGGTGGCAGGGAGCACAGTAAACCAGCCGTGTTTCCAGACTCCCGCCAGACCAATCTTTGAATCTTTGTGATTCATGAACAAGAAGGTGGAAGTCCCAGGAATGTTCATGAAATCCCCCAATTTTAAACTATTTTGCCTTTTTTAAAAGAAGACTTTATTTATTTATTTATTTATTTAACAGAGAAAGTAATCGCAAGTAGGCAGAGAGGCAGGCAGAGAGAGGGGGGGAAGCAGGCTCCCCGCTGAGCAGAGAGCCCGATGTGGGGCTCGATCCCAGGACCCTGAGATCATGACCTGAGCCAAAGGCAGAGGCTTAACCCACTGAGCCACCCAGGCACCCCACTGTTCTGCTTTTTAAAAACATGTTATTTAGTTTTTAAATAATGAGTGACCATAATAAATGATGAATAATTTTTCAGGGATGGGATTATAGACTTTTAATTTTCTGCTGAAAAGATATAATAATAGGTGGATAGTTTTTTTAAATTTATTTATTGATGGCCTATATATTATGACAGGATATGTTTAAATAGCATGTAAAAATTATCTCTACCTATTAGAGACCTCTAATGATAAAAACATAGGTTGGGAATATGGGCATAAATGCCAACTGAAAAGCATTTTTTAAAACTTGAAATACCAGGACACCTGGGTGTCCCAGTCAGTTAAGCAGCTGCCTTTGGCTCAGGTCATGATTCCAGGGTCCTTGGATCCAGTCGGTGTCGGGTTCCCTGATCAGTGGGGAGCCTGATTCTCCATCTACCTGCTGCTCCCCCGCTTGTATACTCTTTCTCTCTGACAAGCAAATAAAATATTTTTTTAAAAAACTTGAAATACCATATTTAGTATTTTAAGTTATCCATTTTCCCACTTTTTTTTTTTTTTTTTTTTTTTAAGATTCGAGAGAGATTGGCCAGGGGTGAGGAGGAACAGAGGGAAAGGGAGAGAGAATCTCAAGCAGACTCCACACTGAGCGTGTGGCCCAATGTGGGGCTCGATCTCATGATGCTGAGATCACGACCTGAGCTGAAACTAAGAGTTTCCTTTCCCACTCTTTATTTTTTTGGTAGTTGACATACAGTGTTGTATCAGTGTCAGGTCAGTTGTCCATTCTTAAAGTGAAAACTTAAAAATTCTAAAGCACCAACTGCCCCCATCCTACAGTCTTGATTTTCATTTCATGACAAATATCCCAGAAGTCAAAGCTTTCTTTTGTTTCACCTGGACAGTAGTCGGATTTCCAGGCGTGCTCCCAAAGCACCCTCACACTGGGCTTTAGGGTAGTTGCTGCTTCACAGAAGCCTATTCCTTTTTACCAATGCACACCTTGTGTCTACTTGCCCTGCCTTGGGATTTGCTGTCAAATTTATAATCTATCTGCTTTTGCTGATTGTTTTTCAATCAGTTTCTCATTCCCCATTGGAATATTCCACAACATTTGTATTTTCTTCTCTTTGTACTTCTGTCAAAATATTTATGATGCACTGGAGCTTATAGCACATAAATACTGGAAAACCATGAACATGATTGGGGAGTATTCAAATTAACACTTGGATCTCCTAGCAAAGCTGACACCACTAGACAGAATCATGTGTTGATGTTGAAATTGCCAAATTAAAGGACTGATTTTGCCTCTTAAACTTGTTACTTACTGGAATCCCTCTCGTAAGAATTATGGGAAATGTAGAACCTGTATAAACTTATTACCATTGCTTTGCTTACGAGGATTCCTGATCAGCAGACAGTACTACAAATACATTAGTAACATGACAACTGCTTTAAATGAGACTGATCAGATGGTGACAACCCCTGCTCCATGCTCTAGCCCTGGTGTCTGCAAATGCTATTCTGTATCTTTGATTCCCTCATCAGGGTTTCCTGCCTGTGACACCAATGGAGTCTCTCAACACAGAGAGTAACCTCTCTGTGTTGACTGTTGAGCTTTGAGTATCACTGAATTATAACATTTTTTCCATTTTCCCAATTTCTCAGCTGATTTTTTTCCCCTCAGGATTTGTGCAAACAAATTTTTCAGTCAGTACGGAGAAGGGATTCCTGCACGGAAATTGGAAGCCCAAGTACGAAGTTCCAAGGAACCGAACTAGAGCAGCGGTGGCCAGCTGGAGAGAAGAGCTGGATTTGAGCAGTCTTTTAGAGGTGAGGCAACAGCATTAAACCTCTAAGAATGTGAAGAGTAGAAACTGCTCCAGAAAGACAGGAATAACAAGCTGTTTCTATACAGACAGGGCTGTCTATCTTGGGCAGTGCTCAGGAACAGTGTGATTGATCAATGTCCTGGTTATCTACTTCTGTGTAACTGATCATCCCCAACTTAGTAGCTCTCCAGAAGGAAATGCAAATGCAAAAACAGCAGTGAGTTACCACCCCACGCCCCTTAGGGTGGCTTCATAAAAAACAAACGTATAACAAGTGTTGACAAAGGATGTGGAGAAATTGGAACCCTTGTGTATTGTTGGTAGGAGTGAAAAAAAAAAAAACAAAAAACAAGACTACCCCTGATCTAGCAATTCCACTGTTGGATATACAACAGAGAAGTTAAAGGAGGAACTTGCACACCCAGTTCCTTGCACACGCATGTTCACAGGAGCATTATTCATAGTAGCCAAAAGGTGGAGACAACCGCGATGTCTGTTGACAGAGGAACGGATGAAGACTATATGGTATCGTCATACACTAGAATAGTAATCAACCTTGAAAGAGAAGGAAATTCTGAAATGCGACAAAATAAACCTTGAAGATGTGGTGATCAGTGAAATAAACCTGTCGCATAGGGACGACTCCTGCATGATTGCATTTCAATGAAGCACTTAGACTCATCAGATTTCGGAGACCGAAAGTGAAGGGTGGTTAGCCGGGACTGGGGGTGGGGAAGAAAAAGGGAAAGAAAAAGGGGGAAGAAAAAGTTCTAGAGCTGGGTGGTGGTGGTGGTTGCAAATCCGTGAATCCGGCCATGGGACCATCAGGTACACTCTGCCAGTGACGTTTGAGAACATGAACATAATCCGTGGTTAGAGGGGCTGGAATAGAAAGCCAATGGGTTTGGAAAAGTCAGGGAAACCTTTTGGAATCGAGAAACGTTAGGTTCATTTTACCACACTGACATCAAAAAAGAGCACAAACTGCTGTTCGTGACCAGAGTGAGGACCCGGCATCGGGGTGCAGCCGTGGCCGGTGTCAGTCCCAAGTAACGAGCAGGAAGTTAGAGACGCAGCTGCTGTACCTCCTGCAGGTTTCTGCCAAGTGCTGGAGGGCAAAGCTGCACAGCTAGACAGGGCGCTGCCCATCTGGAAGCAGGGGTATGGATGGGATGGTCTCCTAGGAGCATCCAGGGCATGCCTTGTGCCATCCAAGGGACAGGCCACTGTGAGGTAGAGAAGAGGTCGGGCTCTACCCTTCCCTGGATCTGAACCACAAACGGGCAGTTCCCGGGAGGGTGACCTGGGCAGCGTTCCTTGACTACTAGGCCTCCCCCACCTTCTCTTCAGCCTGACAATTGTAGAGTGTCAGTGACAAAATGTACAATATTTACAGGCTCTACAACAGAGTAATTGTTTAAGAAGTGTAATTCTCACTACTAAAAACAAACAAATACACAAAAACAACAACAACAAAACCCACCCTTTGGCTCAGGGTGCCTGTGTGGCTCAGTTGGTTAAGCATCTGCCTTCAGCTCAGGTCATGATCCCAGGGTCCTGGGATCAAGTCCTGCATCGGGCTCCCTGCTCAGTGGGAGAGCCTGCTTCTCCCTCTCCCTCTCCCTTTGCCTCTCCTCCTGCCCATGCTCACTTGCTCTCTCTCAAATAAAATCTTAAAAATACAAAACAAAAATACCTATGGCTTAAAACAATAGAAAACAAATAATAGAAATATTATTATAAATAGAAAACAAAACAAACACCTATGGCTTAAAACACTTATGGCTAAGAACATTTTATTATCTCTGCCTGTACTGGGATTGAGTGGCCTGGGTTCAGCAAGGGCACTGGGGGGTGGCATTTGGGGGTGACTGATGGGAGTCCCTAGAGGCCTTCCTCATAGGTACGATGGCTGAGCTGGCTGTCTGTGGGACTTTAGCTGGAACTGTCACCTGAACCATTTATTCAGGACCTCTTCGTGTGTGTGCCTGGGACTTTCTCGGAGCATGGTTGGTAGAGTTCTGAGAGAAAAATGTGGAAGTGCTTGGCATTTTTATGACCCAGCCTTGTCCCCTCTGCCGTCCTCTAGTGGTTGAGGTAATTACATTGTAAGGGAAGTATGTGAGATAGTCTGGTAGCCATCTCAGTACACCATAGTAGGAATTCTCTTTTTCTTCCTCTATTTTTAAGTCCGCTTATCCACGAAGTGCTCAAAGAAGGCAGAGAACCAGGGCTTTTCCCGGATCACAAATGATCCCAAGGATGGTTCTGGAGACCATTTCTCTTCTCTGTGTATTTCAGTGTGCCTGTGTTTTAGCTGTCAGCAGTGGGGACATGTGTGTGGGGGGAAACACTGCAAATGGACAAAGTAACTTAGAATTTCTGCAGCTGGGGAGAATGAAAGACCTTAGATATACAAACCTCCTTCCATATGCTGAGACCAGCAGGCTGCCCTGAAGAGCTTCCTCTAAATCACTGCAAAATCCTCTTCCATCCAACACTTACTAATGATCAACATATTGGAATCATAGTTTTCTTCCTCCCTCCCCTTCATCTTTATGGATTTTCTGTAGATCTCTTTCAAAAAGTTAAGATCATGGTTCATATCATGATCTTGTCTGGCTGATGAAATTTTCTAGATCCTCTTCTTTATTAAAAAGGATGACAGAAACAGGATTTTACTTTTTCAAGTGTAGCTTAAAATTAAATTGTTATCACTGATCCTAGTAATTTTCCCAACACTCGTCACAAGATACACAGATTGAGAAAATAAAAATCACGCCTTTCAAAAGAAAGCAAGCCAAGTTTTGCCGCCTTCTCAAAAAAAAGTACATCACCCACAAGCCTGATGATAAGGCAAACCCACAGCCTGAGTTGGCTCTGAGAAAATGCCATAGAAGATCCAATCTGGAAGGGTGTCTTGACCTTGCTAAGACCACCAAGTCACAGTAGTACTTACACACATCAAAACAATCGGTAGCCGATAGAACTGTTTTCCCGTGGCGTCATTAACACACTGACGACTAGTGTGGCATGCTATACAGAGTTCTTTGGGTCAGAATGAACTTGGCATTGAACTGTTGGAAGAACCAGCAAGACCATTTCACTTCTTTTTCAAGGAAAACACTGAGGAACCTACCATACATTAGAAGATGTGAAACTATAAGGGGTCTTTAATTTCAAGGTCCAAGAGGTCCAAGATATAACCCCTCCTTCCTGATGAAACTTGTGACTGTAGGAATCTCACCTTGCTGCTGATGATCCTTTGAAAATTTTGTATAAATCCTTCCTTAGCTACCCAAGTCATAGGTAAATACGTTCTTATGCAAACAATACAAAGCCAAAAAGCTCCCTTCCCCAAGTGATTTCCAGAGTGCCTCTCTCCAACTGAGAGGCAAATTATTGCTCTTATTTCTATGCATTTATGGTTATACACATACCCAAAAAACATGGTTGTTTGCTTTATTGTACATAAATAGAACCAGTTTGTGGATACTATTTTGCAACTTCTTTATTTACACTGTAATATATCCTAGAGCTCGGTCTCCTTTAGGGATTGGTCTACTGTAGTCTTGAGGTTGTTCTCTAGAATTCCAGAGCACGAGCCATGGCTTTGGCAGGACTTGACTGATAGATGGCTTGACTGTGACCATCACCGATAGTGCTTTTTGTGCACAAGTATGAGAATTCTCGAAGGATAGACTCTACAAGTTGAATTACTGTGATGAGACTATGTTTTTAATTTTAATTAATGTTGCCAAATTACCTTCCAAAAAACTGTGACCAATTTACACCTCCAACCTACGGTATATAAATCTATCTGTTCTGAGTACCTTGCCAACAGCCTGGGCATATTTTATTGCATTTCCCTACATATCAGTGAGGTTGAGCTTTTTCTGTGGTTTTGCCATTTGTTTTGCTTTTCCGTGAATTGTTTCTATCTTTTATCTGTTTCTTACTTGGGTTGTTTGACTCTTTTTCTTCTTAAAATTCATCTGAGTTGACTATATGTTCCTATATTCAGAGGAATTTCCAAATTTCTGGAAGGCAGGAATCCTGCTTTAATCCTTTTTAAGGACCTACCACTGTGCTGAATTATTTTTGTGATATTTCCAAAATTAAAGACTGTTCTTGGGTAAGGCTCAGCTACTCATGCAAAGTCACACTGTGACTTTGCAAAGTCACACACACAAGTAGACATAACAGAAATCAGTAATCCTGAGGAGGATCAGAACTGTGCAGAAATACCTGGTCAGGAGATGAAACTGATTGGAGCAAAATTGCATGAGGAAATTGGCACATCCTTTTTATTAAACATTCAGACAGGAGTAGAGGGGAAACCGAAAAGCAAGCTGTGTTCAAGGATGGATGTATTTGGTCTGCACCCTCAGGAAAGCTGACTGAAGGCTGTAACTCTCGGTGTTCAGGACAACTCTGTTCCTATAGACCTGGTGAGCAGAATTCAACAGTTCTTGCCTTTCCACTGCTTACAGAGCTCCCTGCGGGACTGTGGACACCTCCTTGCTCAGTAGACTGTCTTCACATGTATGCATCACAGGCTGGTGGCAGCCTACCCACTGCCCGCTCTAGCTTCCAGAAGGCTTCCTTGATTTTTCCAAACCAAGCCATTTTCAAGTTCAGCCCCACCAACCATTGAAGATTGCTGGTCAGAGAACACACTGGTAGTCTTTCTGGAGAGCAATCTGGTAATATGTTTCAGGAACCTTAAAGAATGGGCATAATGTAGGCGCTGAGGATTTATTTTAAGGACAGACTCAGTGTAACAAAGATATCTATATCAACCTATATCTCTATATCTGTCTACTGATATATAGAGGTAGAGGCAGAGGTATATCTATACACAGAATGTAGGAAAAAGGAGTGGGATTATAGGAAAAGGTAGTGATAGGTCACTCTGTGATAGTGGTCTTATTTTTTCTGTTTAATTTTTACCTCAAACCATTCTAGGAAGGAGATAATACCAAAATGTTGACTCAGTTGGATACTGGGATTCAGGGCAATTTAAAAAAAATTATGCATTTTGGCATTTTCCAATTTTTTTCAGTGTAAATGTAAACTTTCTTTTATGATTGGAAGAAAAAATTATTAAACTACCAATAAACTTGTAGCAGGGATAAAAAAAGGGGCAGGGAGGAACCTATAGATTAAAAAGGAATTAGGAAACCTGTCAATGTGATGGTTTGGTTCATGATGTGAACGAATTTAAAAAAAATATTTTTTATTTTTTTAAAGATATTATTTATTCATTTGACAGAGTGAGCACAAGGAGGGCGAATGACAGGCAGGGGGAGAAGGAGATGCAGACTCCATGAGGAGCAGCGATTCCCCAGAAGGGCTTAAGTGCAGGACCTCAGGGTCATGACCTGAGCCAGAGGCAGATGCTGAACAGACTGAGCACCAGGTGCCCAAGAAATTATTTTTTAGCTATGAGACTGTAGTCTTGGTATAAAAATATTCAAGACATATATATATAAATATTTAGAATGAAATAGGTAGGGGCCCCTACCTATTTCAGTGGGTTAAAGCCTCTGCCTTGGGCTCAGTCATGATCCCAGGGTCCTGGAATGGAGCTTCACATTGGGCTCTCTGCTTAGTGGGGAGCCTGCTTCCCTTCTTCTCTCTGCCTGCCTCTCTGCCTACTTGCGATCTCTGTCTGTCAAATAAATAAATGTGTGTCTGTCAAATAAATAAATGAAATCTTTAAAAAAAGAGAATGAGGAAAAAAAAAAATAAAAAAATAAAAAAAGAGAATGAGGGACGCCTGGGTGGCTCAGTTGGTTAAGCAGCTGCCTTTGGCTCAGGTCATGATTCCAGGTCATGATTCCAGGATCGAGTCCCACATCAGGCTCCTTGCTCGGCAGGGAGCCTGCTTCTCCCTCTGCCTGCCATTCTGTCTGCCTGTGCTCGCTCTCTCTCCCTCTCTCTCTGACAAATAAATAAATTAAAAAACAAAATCTTAAAAAAAAAAAGAATGAAATATGTATAATTGCTTTGAAATTACCTGGTGGTGTAGAGGGAAGGGGAGAGGGTATACAGAAGAAACAAGGGTGACTAAGAACTAAAAATGATTGAGGTTGGATAATGAGCACTTAAGGGTTATAAACGCCCGTCTTCCGTACCTGTGTGCAAAGTTCTGTGGTGGAATGTTTTGAAAAGACAACAACACTGGGGGACCAACTTAGACCACCCTGCAGCACAGGAGCGGCGCAGGGCAGGGGGCTGCGTCTTGCAATCAGTCCCTGAAGCCACTTGCAGTCCCGTCGGTCCTGGCCCCTGGCCCCCGCTGTCCCTCTCATCCCGTTCTCCAGTCCACTTCCAAGTTGCGCCCCGCCCCATGGGCAGCAGTTTCACCTCCCCGTCCCTACTCTTCTTGCTCCTGTTACGGGCTTTCAAATGATGTCTCTCTCTTGGCCAGGGGCCCGCTGGCCGGATAACCCTTGATAACCCTTCACAGTGTTCCACATGGCTGAATGCGCCCCCCCCCCGCCCCCATCACCTCTCGTCCCCTGGCCTACCCCTGGCCTCGCAGACAGCCCCGGCCGGGTGGAGTCCTGGAAGGCCAGGCGGGACATCGTTGTCCGGGAATCCCGCGGGAGTGCTCGTGCCACCCTCTGCCCGCAGTCTCCTGCCCAGGGTCTGGGCGGGTTGCGGGGGTGGGGGGTGGGGGGTGGTGCATGACGGATGAGCGGACGCGTGCTGCCCTTACGGACCTTCTAAGGGGGCATGTTAGTTCCTGGGACAAGCTGCGGGTCCGTCTCCCGGCATCCATCCCAAGTGACCCCAGTGTTCCTGTTCACTTGAACGGATGACACAAGGACGCAGTATGTTTTCTTTACATACACCCCCCCCCCCATTTCGTTCCTATAAAAATCAGAACCGATTCCAGTAGACGACGGGTAGGTGTGGGGGCGCGGGGCCAGCGGGCGAGCTCACGTGCTTTGATGACATGCGTGTCGCCGGCAGTGTCGGCCTTGGAACTCTTTCCAAAGACCCATGTTTCTCTCTCAAGACCTGGAATTCTGTTTATAAACGTCCTCGGGTGGGACATCTTTATGACCTGTGCAGACTGAGGGGACCGCAGTTCCCCTGCATGCGGCGGGGAGCCTGCCGTGAAGGGCGCTGAGGGCCCCCGGGCGCCCCCTGCCTTGTTATCCCGAACCTCGTGGACCGGCGGGGCGGGGCGCTCTCCTCCCGGGCTAGTCCCTCCTAAAACACCTTCTCCAGACCCGGGGTTAGTCCGATTCCGTCACTCCCTGACTCAGGTCCTCCTCCAGTGACGCCCCCCGCCCCCGCACGCGCTGAGGACCGACTCCAGACCCCGCGCGGGGTCCCCTCCTCCCCGCCCTTCGTGAACTTCGGTGATGGGACGGACGCTGCCCCTTCACACGAGCGGCTGCGGCCACCCCGAAGTCTGTCGCCCCTTTAGGCGGCGCGTGGAGGCAGTTGATGCTCGCGGGCTGGAGGGATGGACCAAGGGCTCCTTTGCGCGCATCTCTCCGGGGCTGGCTCCAGGGCTGGCTCCGGGGCCGTTCCGGGCCGTGGATGCATCGCGTGGTTTCCTCACACACAGCTGTCGCGTCCCAGGTTTGCCGCGTAGCTAACCGCGTGCGGCGCGGTAGGGCGGGGCGGGATCCTGTCCTCGCTCCGAGCGCCCCCTCCCGGTCTGTCCTCAGCTCCGTCGCCGTCTGGTGACTTGGGGCCACGTGGCGGGCCAGGTGCTTCCGTCCCGCCACAGAGCGCACAGCTGGCACATCAGGGGCAGGAGGAAGGGAGCGGCTTCTGACCTCTGGCGCCGACGCCCTGGCAGTTGGGGACATGGCTGGCATGTGCTGCGGTCGCCAGCGCGGTGGCCGCAGGGACAGCAGGTGTGCGTGACCGCGGACGCCCGCAGCGCGTTTCCGCCGCTCCCCCTGGTCGGTGCGGCGGGCTCCGGCAGACCCAGACAGAAGCCGCCGCCACCCAGGGCCGCCAGCGTCTTTCCCACGGGCATCGCCCTACCTCCCTCCCCCTCATCGCCTCTCAAGTCTCCCTCATGCTTCCATCAGCGCCTGTTTGTCACACACTTCCCTGGGCCAAATGTTCTGTTTGAAACGGAGCAGGAGGTTTCTCTGTACCTGACCAGTTTCTGTCTGAAAAAAACTCTCGTTTCTTGAGCGCAGAGACTGTTATTCATCCTTTATTTAAACCCGTCCACCCAGTAGAGTACACAGTGCACCAGTCTTGCAAGTGAGGGTGCAGTAGACTGTGGAAAATTCTTGGGGAGCTTATGGAGTTTTGTTTTTTGTTTTTGTTTTTTTTTTTTAAATTTCTACAGGTTATTTAAATGTATTAAAAATATATTCAGCTTAACACCTCCTCCTAGCCACAGCCTCCTCCCCACTCTCAATCTGTGTGGTTTGCATGGGACCGACTCCCATCCAGTGGCTCCGAGTATACCTGTAAACCAGTTTGTGCTAATCATGGCTAATAGAATTTTCTGGAAGGGTTGGAAGAGGGGACTCTCCCCACTTTGAGTCTCAGGTGGACTCTAAATGCGTTTCTGGGAAAGACCTTAGTTCAAGTCTCTTGAGATCAATCTGTCTTTTCCACTCAGGAACTTCACCCTTTGTTCCTGGAAAAAAAAAAAAAATGACGTTTCCATTATTTTTGTGGCCACAAAGAAAAATTATATTCATAAAACCCTAGCTCGGCTACTGCCAGTGACCAGGCTGTGGAGATTATTAAAGTCATTTTTCTATATTAAATAAATATAAGAATTTGTAGGTGCTTTGGGAAGAAAACTGCAGTCCGTTCCCAGTGATCTTGAAAGTCTCCTGACCGTGTGTGAAGGGTGCAGCCTTAAAAACAGGGTCATCTGAAGGTTCTATGGCAGAGAGACAAAGATATTTCAGAAAAGACTATTGTTCCTGTGGAAGTGTAACGAAGAAAGCAAGCTAAAAACCAAGCAGTTCCATTCCTTGGTGGGTCTTCCATATTGTATAATCCTAGAAGATGGTGCCCCTTGGGAAGCTGCCAGTCTGATTAGTATTCTGGGTGACCATGAGGGTGAATCATTCTCTACCGTCTGGTTCTTCTTCTGGATTTGGTTAGCAAGATGATACTAGCAAGGGACAGCTCTTAGCTCTGATGGATCGCTCCCTTTGGAAGCATTTAAATCAAGAAATAGATGTTGAGAAGCTACTGCGTGCTAAATACTTTGTTAGGACTTTCTTCAGCTTTTATTCTTTATTTCATTCCTGCGACAGGATGCCATGTTGATAGAAATGAAGAGAAAAGTACAAGGTGAAAACAAAGAGCCTGGAGGGTAGAGTCCCACAGACCTTACAGCTTCTGATTCTCACACTTTCCCTTGGGTCATTCTACCTTTCTGGGTATCTGCAACACATTATTAAGTCTTGGAACTGTGACAAGTTTTTTAAATAGGCCCTAGAGATGGATATATGTACATATGACATCATCTTTGCCTTCCAGAGCCCAGCCTACTCAAGCAGCTGGGACACGTGATGATCACATGCTATGCCAGAGAAACATACAAGATGCCAGGTGAACATAGAAAGGGGAGAAGCAAATTCTGACTTATTTTGAATTTAGAAAAGCCAGAGCTTCTGGAAAATGGCAGCTTTAGGGAAAGGTGAGGGCCCCTTAGGAGTACTGCTCTGTCATCTAAGAGTTACAGCTCCCAAGATGCTGTTCTCTTCATTGGAAGCTAGAGATCTCTTTGACCTCCCAATTTTCCGACCAATTAATTTTTTTCTCTTCCTTTTTCTTCCTCACCTTCCTCCTCTTTCCTTCTCCTCCTTTTTTTTTTTTTTTTCATCTCCACAGCACAGAAAGATCATAGCCAATCCTTCAGACTATCTCAAAATCACAATGGCAATACTGTTTTACTTGACCACTTGAGCAAACAGAAAGAGATGGATGAAGACCGGCCTGGGATGAGGCCAGGTAGGGGCTAGCATGCACTTGGCTATGTTGCCTTCAGCTACTGGATTTGGGCTGAGTAGATTGCAGTTAATACAGAATTAACTGTTTTCCCAGTAGTCAGCAAACATATTTGAGTGTCTTGCATGTAAATAAATGCCACTTAGTTAGGCATAGAGAATAGACAAAGAGTTAATCTGATATCTGGGAATTAAGAGTCTAATGGGAATTAAGCAGGTACTTAGCTTCAGGAGCTCACAGGAGAAGTCCAGGTTCTATGAAGGCACTTAACAGGAAAGTAAAACTTACCTGGAGAAGCAGAGAAGACAACTCTAACCAAGCGATGTTTAAGCTGACAAATGTGTAGGAATGAGCAAGGAGGCATCTGGGGACTGTTTCTCTTTTCTTCCTCTCAGCACTTTCTCCTCCAGTATTAAGAAGTTGAGCCCAGATGCTATCCTCGCTCAAGGAGTGGTCCCCACGCTTTAGCTGACATGACTCACAACTGACAAAGCATCAAGTGTTGGCTCAAACACCGGTGAGCTACCACTGCTGCATCTGGGCTCATCAGTCTGATTCTCTGGGTCGTGCAAAGGAAGTCGATGGCAGGTGCCGCCTCCTTCAGGAAGTCCAACCTGTGTCCTCAGTCTGTGTGAGGGTATGCTTTCCAGTTAAAGTACTGGCCTCACTGGAGTCCTGCATCCTGGGCACAATGCCAGCCCTCTTGTGATTCCATGACCCCACAACAAATTCTCCATTTTGACCAAGCTTGGCTTGAGTTTAGTTTCTCTCACAACCAAGTGTCCCCACTGATGAATGTAGTTACATTAGTGTTTGGAGAGGTCAAAGTACATGTCTTGAACCTAAATCTTAGTACAAACTTTTTAAAAAGTTGAAGCTAAAAAGAATCTTAAAGGAAGAGTTATGTTAAAACAAATTTTCAATTCAGGTAATATCATCTACAAATATTTTATCGAGCCCTTACAAGCAACTCTTCCACATTTTTGGAATTTGAAAATTTATGCTGTGGATTTTCACAGTGTTTGAATAAATGATTCCTGCTATACTTCCCTCCATACATTTTGGTGGAGAAGCTGGGCATCAAACCCTTAGACCCGTGGTGTTCTGGAAGGTGAGCCAGCAGGTGAGGGGGCCCGGGTGGCATGTCTGGCATTGGGAAGAACTGGCAGTGGTCTCTCGGGCGGAGAGCGGGCACTGAGTTTCTGCAGCAACAGGCACCTTTCTAGAATGAGGAATTCTCATGTCATAGTCATTTGCTAGGGCTGCAAGAGCACAATACCACAGACTAGATGGCCTGACCCACAGAAATGTATTTTCTCACAGTCCTGGCGGCTAGAAGTCCAAGATGAGGATGTCAGCAGGGCTCTCCTTTGTCCCAACATGATCTCTCCTGTGTGTGTGCATATGGCTGTGTCCATTATTTCCTCTTCTTATAAGGATACCAGTCATTTTGGATTAGACCCCACCCCTATGACTTCATTTTACCTTAATTACCTCTTTAGAGACCCTATCTCCAGGTGGTCCTAGTCTCAGGTATGGGGGTTGGGGACTTGCAACATATACATTTCAAGGGGAAACAATGTGGCCTATAACACATGTGGAAATATAGTCATGTTCCTTTTCCTTTTAGGGAAAAAAAAAAAACCCCAACAACACTTAAGTAAAAGTAACATTGGCAGATAAGAACTGGCGTTATTATAAGCCAAAGAACATACATTAATCTGGCAAAAAGTAAAAGGAAGCTGCAAAGCGGTCAGATGGGAGAGGCAAGTGGGTCTTGCCTGGCAGGGAGGATGGGAGCGAGGGCCCTGTAGTGACACTGAATTCATCAGCCAGCCAAAGACGTTGGTATTTAGACACACGACAGATGGGCATTGAGTCTGAGTATAAAAATAACAGAGCGTGAGAGTAACTGATTAAATGTGCTGTTTCTAGAGGGATTTGGATATGCTTAGAGTGGGCAGGGGACTTAGAATCCAGCTATTGTAACGGGCAGTCCAGAGGTGAACCCACAGATTTGATGGATATTTACCAGCCTTAGCTGGAACACCACCCACCCCTCACCTCCAGGATGTGGCCAAGCGGGCACACCCGTCTGCTGCTGGACATCTCAGATGTTAGAAAGTTCTCGAGCTTACACCTTTCCTGATAGAACTTGTTTAACCTCAGCAACTGGACTTCTGAAACAAGAGCATACGTTTCCCCTTTGTGCAGGACCTACTCGTAAGCCTTGCAAATGAGTAACCCCTCCGTTTTCATGTCTTTGAAGTAATGCCCTATCCAGTTCCTTCACTTCTTCCGCGGTAGGATTCCAAATTCTGTCCTCTCCTAGCTGCTCCTCTCTGCTTTGTCAAAACCTCTCCTAAAAAAGTGTCCTCAACAGGGGCGCCTGGGTGGCTTAGTGGGTTAAAGCCTCTGCTTTCGGCTCAGGTCATGATCTCAGGGTCCTGGGATCAAGCCCGACATCGGGCTCTCTGCTCTGTGGAGAGCCTGCTTCCTCCTCTCTCTCCCTGCCTACCTCTCCTCTCTTGCCTACTTGTGACCTCTGTCTGTCAAATAAATAGATAAAATCTTAAAAAAAAAAAAAAAGGAAAAAAAAATGTCCTGGGGCGCCTGGGTGGCTCAGTGGTTAAGCCGCTGCCTTCGGCTCAGGTCATGATCTCAGGGTCCTGGGATCGAGTCCTGCATCAGGCTCTCTGCTCAGCGAGGAGCCTGCTTCCCCCCCCCCCCTCTCTCTCTCTGCCTGCCTCTCGGTCTGCTTGTGATCTCTCTGTCAAATAAATAAATAAAATCTTTAAAAAAATGTGAATATTTTTAAAAAAAATGTCCTCAACAAAGTGCCTTCACCGACAGAATGGAGGATTCTGCTTCCTGCGAACTAGCATGGCAGTCCATTCAAATTTTGCATTTGTTTTAGTCACTGATGTTCCCTCTTTGGGGTCAAGCAACAGCAACCTAGATTAACTCTGGGAAACTGCGAGCTAATGCTCAGGAGGCCCTTGCCACATTCGTTGTCTAGTGCCGCCTAGCAAATTACCCCCATATTTAGCCACTAAAACCAACAAACATTCATTCTCTCGGTTTCTGAGATCAGGAATCCAAGGACGGCTGAGGTGGGCGGCTCTGGCTAAGCGGCTCCCGCTGAGCGCCTCCCAGGAGTCTGCAGTCGCGCTGTCGATGGGGGCTGCGGGCTCTCAGGGAGCTCCCTCACATGCTGCTGGCAGGGTTTCCGGTTCTTCCCACAGGGCCTCTCTTCATGGCCCGGATTCCTCCAGGGCAAATGATTCCAGGCCCCAGTGACTTTTAGGAGTGGACCTTGGAAGGGATGTACCATCAATTCCCATATTCTGTTGGTCACTGACCAACCCCAGTAAAGGGTAGGGATTATGGGGGCCACCTCAGAGGCTGACATTGACGAAGCATTTGCTACACGCTGGTTACTTTTCCTGTGCTCTGTACTAGCTAAGCACTTTCCACACAGCATCTTCAGGCTCTCAACCTACCAAAGCAGGTACAGTGATCACCCCGTCCTACATTTAAGGCAAGTGAGGCTTGGAAATACTAGCTTACCCAAACAGTTTCGTAGTGACAGAGCATGGGTTAAAACTTAGGTCCACCTTAACAGCAAAATGCTCCTCCTGTTTAGCTAAGGCCTCTGTGCGTATGGACTGCTAACCAGGTCTTCCTGATCCATCTCTATGAATCATTTTTCTGAGCGTAACTGAAGCATTTTGCAGTTCATCTGTATTAAGTTTTCCACGCTTATTAGATATTACAAGGTGACTTTCATTCTCCATTCTGTCATTTGTGATTTCCTTCCACCATACCTGTGCCACCGACAGTGCCGTTTACACGAGATGTGAGACAACCATGAAGAGACGAGCATGTACAGACGTGCCTGTAAAGCTGGGTAAGCACTAGGATTACAATAAAAGCCTGGTGACCCTTATGTACATAGTTTCTAATGTAAAATCATCTAAAAAATTGAAGCTTTTATGGGGTCGCCTTGGTGGCTCAGTGGGTTAAGCCTCTGCCTTCAGCTCAGGTCATGATCCCAGGGTCCTGAGATGGAGCCCTGCATCGGGCTCTCTGTTCAGCAGGGACCCTGCTTCCTTCTCTCTCTATGCCTGCTTCTCTGCCGACTTGTGATCTCTGTCAAAAAAAAAAAAAACAAATAAAATCTTAAAAAAAAAAATTGAAGCTTAAGGAGCACACAGGTGGCTTAGTTGGTTGAGTGTCCAACACTTGATTTCGACTCAGGTCATGGTCTCAGGGTCTTAAGATCCAGTCCCAGGTCGGGCTCCATGCTCAGCAGGGAGTCTGCTTGGGATTATCTCTTCCTCTGCCCCTCCCCCGCTCTCTCTCAAATACACACACACACATACACACACACACACACTCTCTCTCTCTCTAATAAATTTTTTAAAAGATTTTATTTATTTGCAGAGAGAGACACAGCAATAGAGGGAACACAAGCAGGGGGAAAGGGAAAGGGAGTCTGATGGAGGGCTCAATCCCAGGACCCTGGCATCAAGACCTGAGTTAAAGGCTGATGCTTAACGACTGAGTCACCCAGGCGCCCCATCTAATAAATCTTTTTTTTTTTTAAAACTGAAGCTTAAGTTTAAACTCCATAGGCAGATGTCATCAATGAGGGCATGAACATTGTGATGCAATGGTAACTGAAGTCACCGAGTCAGTCCTTTGATATTTAGATAAAATTGGCTCAAGGCCCTTTATCCATTTCCCTTTAGGAAGACCAGCCTTCTCCCAACATGCCAGGAAATTTGGGGTTTTCATGCTCTTATTGTCAGATGCAGGTCTATGCTCCTGCTCCCAGTCAACTCCAGCTCTTACCTCCTGCCACTGTTTTGTTTCCCTGCTCTTCAGGGTCCCGGATGTAGAGCACAGCTCCTCAGTGTCCCACAGAACCCACTCACAGATGACAGTTTTGACACCAGACTCTACTGAACCCTGGGGGGAGGTAGAAGGGTCCAGCATCAAGGTGACATACAGGCGTGAATACTCATCTTTCCTCAAAAACCCTTTGGTTATCCTGGTTGCTTGCATTCCCTAAAATCCTCCTCGCTTGGTTCCCCTTCCTTTAGGAAGCAGAACAACTCAGCTCTGTGCTGCGAACATCGCAGATTCAAACCGCCCCAACCTGAGCTGCAGATTTCACACAGTGATGATCAGCTATGAGTCCAGGATAGGGGTCTGGGAAGCCCAAGTGATGGGTTTTGTATCCAAGTTGCTGGAGTTTTCTGAGCCTGAGTCTTGGTCAGAGAAGCCAGAATGAGCTGGTCTGATACTTAGCCCAGAGAAATGTCTACTATGCACGTGTGTACACACATCATATTCCTTATCTGGTGTTACTGGGTGAACTTTAAAAGAAACTGAGGAACATCTGTATTTTTATTTACAGTTTACTTAAAAGCAGGCTGCATGCTCTGTGCGGCTCGAACTCTGGTAGAGGTGGGCTGGGGGTGCTCTGGGCAGCCCGATTCAGGGTCAGCTTTGTCAGGTGCTCCTGGAAGCTCTCCCTATTGTCTGCTTCCTCAGTCCTCTCGGTAACTCTGTAAGCCATTGGCTACTTTATAATAAATCCCCTTCTGTGATGACAGCGGGTTTTGTTTTCTGTGCACTGACCACAACAGGTCAAATACATTAAAAAACCCCAAAGAATCAAATACACAGCAGTTAAGATCACAGACGCTGCAGGCCTGCTCCCGGACCTTACATGGATGGCTTGGCCCCGAGGTGCTCCAGCTTCCTCACCTGCAAAATGATGAGCGTGCGGGCTCCCATCTCACAGGTGGGGTGATAAGTAAACACAGTGCTTCTAATGGCACCTGACACACAGTAACTGCTCAAATGTTTTGTTTTGTGAAATACATAGTTTAACACGATGACAACCAAATTAAAAATTTGTTAGGACCTTCTCGTTCTTAAACTAGTATAAAGCCCTTGGGGCTAAAAGCAAAGGAAAACTGCTATCACAGAATAACTTTGAACTTGGCTGTTTCGCACTCAGAATGGCTTTCTGTAAGGAGGGGAGATGAATGTGCCTTTGCAACCACCGCCTCTCCTCCAACCCAAGCGCAGTGGTTTTGCTTCTTACCAGTGTTTCAAGGTGGGCTCACTCGTGAGGCTTTTTTGTGAAGGATTTCTCTGGTTAGAACAAGAGGGAAACAGAGCAGAAAGAGCACTAGCCTTGGAATAAGGGGATATGATGTTGAGGGGGCTGAGAACTTTCCACTTTGGGATAATTTAAGACTAATGGGAAAAGCCTGTTGTCTGCTAGAGAACATTCTTTCAGCCTCTATTGCAGAGATGTGCTGTGAATTTCCTCTGAATACCCCCAACCTCGGTTTCTTGAAAGGAGCCCTGCTCTGAAGCTCACCTTCACATGTGACTGTGACAGCATCTCCACAATTCAGTCGCTTTGTCAGGAAATCAAGGGACATGGTATGTTGTTCCGCAGGCATAGGGAGCATGAGAGGAGATGCCAGGTTCACTGGTCAGTTTGTATTCAGGACTCATTAGCATCTCACCCTCTCCCCACGACAAAGCAGAAAGTTGCATTTATTCGCATTTATGGGACTAAGAGTGGTGACAGTGTTTTCCATACATTTGCATCCACAGCAAGAGGATGGCAACCTATCCCAAGACAGATGAAGCCAGTAACTGTAAAACATTCCAAGTTTGAATTCTCTCCTTGCATTCTATGTTCTCTAGGTTCCACGAGGGCCAATGAGGCTCTGGAGAAGGCTCCAGGAAACTTGTCATACCCACCCTGGTGAGAATCCCTCTCAGACTCCGCAGCATCCCTTTCTTCCACCCTGACGGCAACAGCTAACTACGACCCCTCACACTCTACGGTGTGGGAACCCTCCTCCAATCTCCGCGTGCCGGAGTCCTAGGAGGAAGCTGTTCAACACACTCAAAGGGAGTCTTTCATGATGGGGAGAGCTAACATTTATTCAATCGACAGACACATGGAGCACGTGATCAGTCACCATACAACAGCATGACGTCGGCCTGCTCATGTGATTCCCAGATGTCCTTGAATAAGTGACAATTTACACAATGTTTCATTAAATGCCTATTAAGAAGACAATCACAGTTGATGACATAAACAACAACAACAAAAAGCCAAACCCAGAACATGAGGACTGATGGCAGCAGAGCCTGTGGAAACAGGTGCCAAGTTGCAGCAAGCGCCAGCAGGGCAGCTCCCTGGTGGTGCCTGTGGGCAGCAGGGCCACCCTCGGCAGGCCGCTCAATGGCCAGACAGTTTGACTAGGATCTAGAAATTCATTTCTAACTTCCAGACTGACTTTTCTATTCCTAAGTGAAGAATGAGCCAAACAAATGATGAAATGCAGCCCGTGAGCCCAAACCTTTCAAGGCATGGATGGAGTAATCCCTCACTTCATCAAACACACAGAGCAAACTCTAGGGGACAGGCAAAGATGAAGAAATGTTTCTCTGAGCAGAACACAAACACGTACAAGTCTTGTAACAACAGTGGGGTCCACAAATGCTGCTGTTTTTTCAAAAACAGTCTTCAGAAGAGAGGTGAGGAAGAGGATGACGGAGCCAGGCTACTTTTTCATCTCCAAAATGGCGCTTCCTGGCCCGCGGTGCTTGGCGCTGCAGATGCCGCAGAACTGTGCAGGAGAGTTCTAGAAGGGTCATTAGAAGACACATATTTTAACAAGAAAGCTCCTTCTACTCTGCTATTCAGAAATACTTCACGGGAGCAGAGGTGGTGGTGGGGAGGAAGCTAGGAAACAGCACTCCTTTTCTTGCTGGCTCACGTAGGACTCCGTCTACACCAGCTGTTACTGTGGCGCAGAGGGTACCCCACAGCAAAACAAGTGTCATGTGACCAAGGGGAACATGGGAACAGGACCCTAAACACAGCAGTCTTGCTACAGAAGCCAGGCTGAGAAAGTTCTACAAACTATAAAATGGTTCTCATTATACATTGTGTCACTACAGTTTGAGTCATCGATTTTACCTCAAAGAATTCACCTCCTGAACGTGCTTTTCTGATGTTTAGCACAGAAACCCCCTTTATCTTCGGGGAGTCAGTTCCAAGTCCCCCTGGTGGCTGTCTGAAACCACAGACAGTACCAAGCCCCAAATACACGAGGCTTCCTCTGTGCATCCCCACCTATGAGAACCGAGGCGCAGAGGGGGTTAGTAACGGACAGTGCTACCACCACACTGTCACGGAGGTCATGTGACTGGGGTCTCCCTGTCTTACACTGCACTCACTCCTCCTGTGGTGACGACAGGTGAGGTGCCCGCATGCTGAAAGGAAGAGAGGCAGCGACAGAGGCCCTGTGGGCCAACATGAGGCCACTACCGACCTCCTGGCCATTCACCAAGAAGAGCACCTGCACGACTGACTGTCACGGTAACTGACACCGCGGATAAGGGGGGACCACCATGTAGGCGATTCTGCACTTGATAAATAAATTCATTTTTACCGTTTGATAGAAAGCCAATCCCGAGAAGCCACAGGAGGATGGGTAGACTTCAGAGCGCACCCTCCCGACCACATGGCTCTCTTGTCGGCGGCTGCCAAGGGGCCAACTCACCATGCTGGGCACGGGCAGGCACTCCTTGTGGAACATGTGGCGGCAGTGGAAGGCCACCACGCTGAAGGGCTTCGCAGCGTCTATGGGGAGACAGCGGCAGAGAGATGAGCACTCAGTGCAACAAGCCGGTGGAGAACTTGACCCCATCCTTCCTGAAAGTCCAGCTGCAGTTTAATTTTCCAGCAATAAGCTGCCTTAGGAGGATTATGTGTTCACAGATGCCCCCCGAGAGGCCGTGGTCTGATCAGAAGCAGCTACCAATGTGGGGGGTGGAGTCCCAGGTCACGTGCCTGGTCTCCCCGTCAGTGGTGACTACAAACGAGGGACAACCTCACTGCGAATGCAAGCACATTCATTCTAATAATTAGGATCAGTATGTGCATGACCTCCTCCCTTCCCTAGACCCGAGAAACACACCCTATGCTGAATCCACTTTGTGGCTTTAGGAAAATCCTGCCAGTTCACCTACTGCTTCTTCTGAGCCCGCAGGGCAGCATCCGTCTGGGCACAGCGGGGCAAGCAGCCCCCACCACCGTCCCAGGGTGGGAGCCAGCCCTGCGGTGCCTGTGCTATGGCAGGAAATCGCCTCTGCATCCGCACTGCTGGTGACACACTACCAGCAACCACGACGGAAGCTCCCTTCTCCTCCTGCACCCACTGCAGTTTTCAACATGAACACTTAACCTCAACCTAGTTCCTCCAGCAAAGGCCCTGAGTGGAACGACTTGTCCTGTTCCTGTCCTATTCTCTAATCTCATAAAGCTAAGTACATTCCTACATCAGCTCTCTCAGTACCTCTCTATGCTGAATTCATAATAAAACGCTTTTTGCATCCCAATAACTCGGCTTTACTTTCTACTTTCAAATTAAGGAACTTCCTCTTCTCCTCTCCTTACGTAAGGTGCTCTGAGTACACATGACAACCCATGGATCTGCCAACTACAAACAAACACAGGCTTATGTCTGGATTGGATGGCAAGGAACAGGTTTCTGTTGAAATGTGGGAAAGTTAGGTGCCTCGAACCACAGAGCAGAGCCAAGTTTCAAGAAAAGGGGAGGCTACTTATTCACTTTCCCGCCCAGATACACACGATTCTTCTACCTTGGAATTTAAACATTGTCGATGGTAGATTTTCATTTTGTTTTACTCTAAAGCCATGGTATCTCACACAATGGCCCCTGAAAGTAGCATCCACATCACGTGGGAATGTGTTAGAACTGCAAATTCTGGTATCCCGCACCTCTTGGGGTGGGACCAGCAATCTGGGCTTTACCTCCCAAGTAATGCAGACCCCCTGCCGGGTGAGCACCTCAGCTTTTAAGAATTGCAGCACTAGCCTGAGACCAAGGAGCGCTGTGGCCTGAAATTCTTCTCTAAAACGGATTATTCCAAAAGCTATGCAATTTAGGAATTAGTTAACATCAAAATTTAAATTCCACTCCTCATGAACCCACATTTGGGGATCCCCCCCCCAACCACCTTACCTGATGGAAGAATAGGGGAAAGGCACGATTCACAGATGTTCTCCTCTGCAAGGAAACACACACACTTGGGATCATACAGGATTTCTATTTGCCCTGTCTCTTCTGAAAGGAAAGCATATGATTCCAATAGGATTATTTCAGTTTTACCCACCATCGACCAGAACGCCTTTCATCTGAGTTCGGTGCATTTTCTTCAGTAAGGACAAAGAGTCTGCCACAAGGATCTTCTTGCAACCTTCACGAAGCAGGATCTAATGCATACATTGTAAAAAAAAAAAAAAAAAAAAAAGCAGTTTTTAAAAGACTCAACTGCAGGGATTCAGAACATTGGTGTGTCTGAAATCGTCCAATGAGGCACTCGCCCTTGCCTGTCCTCGGTATGCTTTT
Organism: Mustela nivalis; assembly: GCF_964662115.1. Classification (NCBI taxonomy): domain Eukaryota; kingdom Metazoa; phylum Chordata; class Mammalia; order Carnivora; family Mustelidae; genus Mustela; species Mustela nivalis. The sequence goes on along the minus strand of NC_139031.1, from coordinate 103,566,643 downwards.
CCCTCCAAACTGCTCAGACCAACCCTTCCAGCCTCCAGTCGGTCATCACTGCACGTATGTGCCGCTTGTGAAATTAAACAGAAACTGCAAAGGCTGGCAAGGAAGGCTGTGGTAACCAACCCCAACATCATCTTACAGAGCTTCCTAACATGGACTCTGACAGTTTGGCCCCTAAGTGACCTGTTCATTCCAACCTCTACCTCTGCCCAGGATGGAAAACCTACTATCCCCAAATCCTCCATTTGACTGCATTAATTGCTCTATCTGCACTAGTATATACTGGGGCCCTATCATGTACAAGGAACTGGGCACAGAGAAACCAAACAGATGTGATTTCTGTCCCAAATGCCTTCCTGGCTACAATCCCTCTTTTCCTTCCAATCCAAACTATTGAGCGTAGTGCTAAGAATATAAAGTGACCCTGGTAACCATCAAATTTGGTGACTCTTAAGGGGCTGACAACTGAAAAATGACCATCGATATTAACATTGTTACAAGATTTTCTTCACCCTAGTACCGCACTTTCTGTTCCTTTATGCATTTGCCCTGGGATGCTGTTGGCCTCATTACAAATTTTCGCCCTCTCTGCCTGGAGAATTAGGAGCGGTGGCAACACCACAGCAGCCTCAGAAGTCGGGACGCCGAGGGCAGGTCCCTGTTTCTGGCTGGTGCCCACTCTGTTCTGTGTTCCAGAGCCAGGGCAGGGTGCAGACAAAGATGGCCCACCAGCTTTCAGCAAGGACACAGCCCAAGAGGCAACCCACCCTACATTCCCATCCATTCTGCTGGCCCCAGAGTGGGCTTCCAGCCTGCTCTGAGTTTTCTCAGGTGTTTTATCAGAAACTGGGAGAGGCTGTGTGAGGTGTGGTTAAGCTGGATGCCTTTTTCTTTTTTTTAAACTAGAATTAGTTGCTTTTTGAAGAGGGAGGTGCTCAAGGCCTGAAGGGCAGAGAGGCTCTCTGTGGCACTGTCTGTGGCCTGCTCTTCTGGCCTGATGGGTCCTAGTGTGAGTGTTTCTGGGTATTCCCATGTAACTGCCATGGAAGTCTCAGAGTGACGTCACCGCTGCATCACTACGGACTGGCTCTGGGTCACAGCGCATGCTGCTCTCATGGGAGCAGGCCGCCTTTCTTCACACTGAAGTCACTCTCACCTCTAGAACCTATGTGGGTGTCCTGCTTTGAGGTTTTCCATTTGTGCCACAGAGAAGGGCAGTCAGGGAGCTGCCACCTGGAGCCTGCATCCCGGGGCGTCTCCACACATGCTCCCTTCAAATTGCAGATAGCCCGGGCTGCGGGGGGGAATGCGGCCCGAGGGCTTTCTCCCAAATCACATGAAAGCAAATATTAAACAAACAAACAAACAAACAAACAAGAAAACCCCAGAGCTGACAACCAGATTAAAGTTCTATACCTGCCATTTCTAGTACAGATGAGAAGGAAGTATCGAGACACCACCTGTGACTTTTTATTCCTTAAAATGCTACTAGAAACTGAATTTCTGATTCCATTTAAAAAAGACATGAGAACTTTAACAGATGTCATTAAAGCACATTGGAAGAGAAAAATATAGTAAAGATATCTAAGAAGTACCAAGAGCAGTAACATCAAGAAAATTTGTAAGCAAACCTATAAACCTGCCCAACCTCCATCACCAAAATAAAAACTCAAGAAAACTACTGTCAAGCAGAATATGTTTGGTAAAATGTTTTAGCAAGTGTTGGCTCTGCCTCCCAGTGGGTATGTAGGGCCTACTGCATACGTAATACAGGAGGAAGAGCAGACCGCACAGGCCATCCAGAGGCCTCGTGTCTGTAGACTAGGAAGTAAGCATCTCTTCAGCAGGAGTACGTTTGTTGAAACAGGTATGATCTGTCGCCCTTGGAAAGTATTTTCTAGGAAAAACTTGAGTATTCAGAGGCACACAGCCAGGAGAAGGGAAAATACACAAATACTGCTTAGTATGGGACTTCCTACTTCATTTGATCAAAGTCCAAGGCCCTGAATCAGAAAAACACAAAAACATTTTCATTTATGTGATGCCAGACAGGTAATAGCTATATCAAAAAAAAGTAACTATGGAAAAGAGCCATTTCTTCCATAAAACCTGTAGTGATCTGAAGGCAATCAGAGTGAAAGACTGTCCATGAACAATCTACTATTATATCCAGGTATTGCTTTCAACATCAGATAAGGCGTTAGGTCGACTATGGGTTATTCCCTGAAGCAACGATCAGTGACTCATGAAAAACGTGCAGTAGTTACCATTTTATCACCAATTTCGCCCTTAAAAGTTCATACTGGGTACTTTCCACAAATGTCTTCTTTTCTTTTAAAGATTTAAGAGAGAGAGAGAGAGAGTGTGTGTGTGTGCGCACACGGGAGGTGGGGAGAGGCACAGGAGAGAATCCCAAGCTTACTCCTGGCTTAGCACAGAGCCCAGTGCTTGATCTAACCACCTGGAGACCGTGACCTGAGCCAAAACCAAGAGTCCGACACTTGACCAGACTGAGCTGCCCAGGTATCCCTGACTGCCCTTATGACAACACTGATGGCGGTCAAAATCAGTCCTCTTCAACCCTCTCTGACCTTCAAATTCATGACTGCTGACAACTTCTGTCTTCTGAGGTCATAATACATGGCCTGTTACCCCTGTGGATGCTCACCTTCCATAGTCTGCTTTCCAGCCTTGCAAAACTTGCTGTCATTCCCAGACTTGGGACACATGAACGCTCTCCTGCCTTCCACATCTCTATGACCAGAATGGCACCAAATCACTGCCACTCACGTTCTGAATACTATCTGCCATTACTTTGTGCTACATTTCATTCTAAAATATTGGGGTGCCTGGGTGGCTCAGTCGGTTAAGCGTCTAACTCTTGATTGCAGCTCAGGTCACGATCTCTGGGTTGTGAGATCAAGTCCCGCGTCAGGCTCCGCACTCAGCACAGTGTCTGCTTGAAGTTCTCTCCCTCCCTCTATCCCTCCCCACACTTGCAGGCACTCTCTAAACAAAATCTTTAAAAACAAATATGAAATACTGCAAACATAGAGCATACACTTCAGTCTCTTCCACTCAGGTTGAACAGATCTATTAAGATTTTACCATATGCTTCAGAGTTATTTCAGAAGAAACAATAGCATAGACAGAGCTGACACTTTCTTGTGCCTTTCTTCCTCCTCCTTTACAAACACAACTTTAACTTTGTTCAGTGTGTGCCTAAACTAAAATAAACAGCTGGCTGGGGCTCCTGCAACAGATCTGGGCAATGAGAGAAGCCTGGGAGGCTGGAAAGCCATCCTTTGCAAAACTATTGGACAGTCCTAGAAATTAAGCATATACCTGCTCCACGACCCAGCAGTTTTACTTGTAGGTACTTAACCAAGATGAAAAGAAGGTCAACAAACTGTATGACAATGTCCTCTGCAACTTTATCCTTAAGAACTCGAGGCTGGAGTCTAAACGTCCATCAACAGGAGAATATACCTTCAGGTTGCTGCCTCACAGCCACAAACTAGAGGCTGTATCTCCAGGCCTTACATCCACATTCCCAAGGCACAAGATATGGGAAGCAAAGGGCCTTTTCCTGATGAGGCTTTGATTTATTGTTTGGGGAAGTGGTTATACCATTTTACACTCCCACATATTAAAATTTAGTATCTAATAAATCTACCCTCCTTATTCTTCTTAGATAATCTTAAGCCATTTGCTTTTTACATAAATTTAAGCTGTAAAAAGTTCCTTGGGGGTTTTGATTAGAATTTTATCAAACACATAGATGATGATTACTTTAGAATTCATGACATTTATGATATACACATTCAATAATTACATGGGCAGATTCAGTTTTGCTAATGATTTATGTAGACTCTTTGCATTTGTGTTAAAGAAACAAGGCTCTAATTGTCTCAGGATGCAGGAAAGGTTAGACCAGCATCCCATGAGGAACCGAGGAGCTTTTCCATTCTGTTCCCTGGAAAAGTTGATGTAAAATAGGGGCTGCCTGGGTTTTGTTGTTGTTGTTGTTATTGTTTGTTTTTTAGGCTTTATTCTTTATTTGTTCAGATGAGCAGAAAAGCAGTTCTTCAAGATGCTGGTTTCTCTCTAATGAATGTTACTGCCCTTCCAGTCACTGAATCCAGAAGGCAGGGCTGGGACAGTAGCCAGCATCCTGGCGCTGGGATTTGCTGGCCACCTCCCAGCATCCTGGGACCTCAGGTGTCACCTGTTTCCATTGTATCCAGAGGAAAGACTGCATTTCTCACCCCCTGTGCAGAGTAAAGGTGTTGCTCCCCTTCCCCTCTCCGGGTCCTGGTTAAAGGTCAACTACAAAATATATTTGGGGATTGCCTGTTTTTTTTTTGAAAAGTCTGATGAAACTAACCTCTGAAGTTGACTGTGGAATAGTACTTTTATTTTGGCTTTATGTTCTGACTGCTGATTTAATGACTACAGGTCTATTTGCTCTTGAGTAAATGCTGGTAATTTATATTTTCCTAGAAAATTGTTTGCATTTTCAAATATACTGATATAAAATTATAGCACTTACTTAGTTCTTAAATCTTGTCTGCACCTTTAGTTATATTCTCCCTTTTTTGTTCCCCAAATATGTAGGTCTTCTTTTCCCTGATCAACTTTGTTGAAGTTCTCCTATTAGTCTTTTTTTTTTCTTAAAGATTTTATTTATTTATTCAACAGAGATCACAAGTAGTCAGAGAAGCAGGCAGAGAGAGAGAGGGGGAAGCAGGCTCCCTGCTGAGCAGAGAGCCCAATGCGGGGCTCCATCCCAAGACCCTGGGATCATGACCTGAGCTGAAGGCAGAGGCTTTAACCCACTGAGCCACCCAGGCGCCCCCCCTATTAGTCTTTTGATTCTCTCCTCCACAAGTCCTGTGGTTGAGGACATGTATATTCTAACCTGATGTCCCTGTTAGCCACTCTTATTTTTTTCTTAAAGAATTTTATTTATTCATTTGACAGAGATCACAAGTAGGCAGAGAGGCAGACAGAGAGAGAGAGGAGGAAGCAGGCTCCCCGCTGAGCAGAGAGCCCGATGTGGTACTCGATCCCAGGACCCTGAGATCCTGACCTGAGCCGAAGGCAGAGGCTTAACACTGAGGCGCCCAAGCGCCCACTCTTATTTATTAAAAGATTTTATTTATTTGAGAGAGTGAGTGAGTGAGCAAGCACACAGTAGGGGCAGAGGGAGAAGGAGAAGCAGACTGAACAGGGAGCTCGATGCCAGAACCCTGAGATCATGATCTGCGCTGAAGGCACACTGAGCACCCAGGTGCCCCTGTTAACCACTCCTGTATCTTCTATCTCTTCACTACTCTTCGCTGCGTATGAAACAATGTCATCAGGTTTTCCAGTTAATTCTTCCTTTCAGTTTCATCCAATCACCGGCCTAGCACTGAATATTGAAATTTCAAATGAATACACACATAATTTCAAAGAATTCTACTTGGTTACTTTTCAAATATTCCTATTTTCTATCATATTATTCTACTTTTTATTATCGGGTCTATTTTTTCTTTTCATGCCTTTGTTTTAAAAGGACTTACTAAGAACACCTTTGGTACTGATCTTGTTTTCCAGTTTTTGGAAATATTAAGATTGTCATTTCATTTTTCATTCTTCCATATAATTTATAGCTCAAATTACAATCTATATCTCCTATTAGAATTTCACCAAGGTAAGTAAACCACTGGTATCTTCTTTGCTCAATTTCATAATGGCATCAAGTTCTCATCTCAAAAAGTACTTGAGGGCATTATAGGCAAATACAATATTATCTTTCAGAGATTCATTTCTTTTATGGAACTTTTTATTTTTTTCTTCCCACACATTCTTCTCAACAACTCTTGTTTTCTTATCATTACACTGTTTTTCAAAGCTTTTCAGCATTACCTTTATCCTTTTATTTCCATCATTTTCAAATCAGCCAGTTATAGGGTCTATAATCAATCTGTTATAAGCATACCTTGCTGTACTGTAAATTTAAGAACGTATTTATAAGCTAGCTATTGAAAACCAACATGAGACTCTAGATTCTCCTCCTTTTTCCTTATTTCTCTGTAGTTCATCACCGATAATCATCCCAATGAAAAGCAAAAAGCACCAGACTTATAGATATTTTATAAAGCAATAAAAGAAATGAACATCGGTGAAGTTATTATTGTTCTTTAGAAACAGCTGCTGTGAGAAAAATGCCAAAAAAATTGCAGTTTCTGAAATGTTTATTTTAAAAGATTCTTTGAATGTTGAACTTTTTGCTGACATTACCTTGTTCATACTGCAATGCTTATCATTAGAATTGCAAATGACAGTTACCTGGGTTTATAAGCCCCAGTATGATATAAGAGCAAGCCTGGGAAACCATTTTACCTAATTTCAAATCTATCATATAGACTATGATGCTATGGGATCTGAACTCTAATTGAAAAGTGTTGCTTTTGTTGGGAATTATCATTGAAGATAATGAACTACAGAGAAGTAAGGAAATGATAGAAAGGCTCTAAGGTCTCATGTTGGAGCTAAAAGCAATATTACAAATATCATATCTGGTTTTATGACAGCACAAAGTACACATGTGCTAGACTGATTAAAGAAGCTAGAGTTGGTTGTCACAGGCCACCTATGTCACCTAAAGGCAGTGATGAGGCCAAATGGAAACAACCTGAAAGGAAAAAAATCCATTTTAAAAGTTTATTTCAGGAATCTATGAATTTAAAAAGTCTCTCACCTCGTAGAAGAAATTAAGAGCTTATGTACTGTGAAGAAGAAGAAACCATCTGAGTCCAAAAAAGTGGGTAAGAAAGACCTCACTATCTCCTCTTAATTCATTTGTCTCTGGATTTCAAAGTAGAGAGATGAGGAACAATACAGAAATACGGCCTGACCTAAAGGCCTGTTTCTGAAAGAACTATATTAGGATCCTGAAAGACCCAGAAGATACTATAGAGATCACCTAATCCTAAGTTCCTGAATGTCAAATGTCAGAGCACAGACTTGTGCCACGCTGAGCGTAAGAAATCTCAAGGTGATTCAAGGCTAAAGTCTCCTAGCTGCCCCCCAAAGATTCTAGTCTAGCCTCTCTGGGGTGGTACCTGAAACAAAGTAATTTTTAAAAGAATTTAGATAATTCTGGTGTGGAGTCAGGCTTGACAAACACTGACTTGATATACTGGGGAAACTGATATCCAGAAAGGTTGGGTGCCCTCCAGGAGGTCAGCAGGCTTGTTGGTGGGAAAACCGGGCCTAGAGTCCAACTCTGCACACATCGTGTCCACTGTTCTTTAGAGACAACGGGCCGCCTGTTCAACACTGTGTCCTCCTCTGCTGTCGTAACCAGCCAGCACAAGGAAGGCTTCTCCAGAGACCAGGGAACCACCGGCGGTCCACACAAGATGTAGGCAGAGGACCTGGCCTCAAACCCAGTTCATCACCTTCCCAGATGGGCAAATAATTTTTATATCAAAACAACAAATGCTATCTGTCCTTGAAATCAGGCCTAGAAACATTTTAAGTTTATGAAGTATGATAAGGGCTACTTTTATCTTATTGACTTCATGAAGCTTTTCAAATTTGTTGAGTAATTTGTTGAGTAATTATACTGACAGTGTAACAAATTATAAAAAATATATGAAAATAAACTTACCAACTTCAACACTGAAATCACTGAGAACATATTTTCCTTCACTTTAATGATGTCACAGATCTCTAACACGCCTCATACTAAAAACGTCACTGAAGAAAGTTGGTGCATTTTAGGAAACATAAAATTTTAAAACCTGAAGAGATACTGATTTTAAGTTTTTTCCTACAACTTTTCCTGCCTTCTGTTTCCAATTGGCTATTAGCTAGTGAGGGAGCTCCCAAAGCCATTTCCAGTGGCCCAAACACATTTTACAGCAATGGATACTTTATCATAAATCTGCCCCTGAGAGAGTCCCAGTGCATATTAGCAAAAGATCCCAAGAAGCTCTTTCCCTGACATCTGACCATGAATCCTCAGGTTTCATGCTGAATGGTCCCTAGCAGCCCTCTGGGGTGCTTCCCTGCTGCCCTGCCCAACAGAGAAGGTTCCAGGTTCTCACAAATTCATGAACCTGGAAAATTCCCCCTCAATTTTGGTAATTAACAGGCTAGCCATTTTTTATCCTGTGAGAACATGTGAAAATCAACTATACTTTTATGGGACAAACAAGAGACTACACAGAGTAAAAAACAAACTACAGAGAGTAAAAACTACACAGAGTAAAAAATATATATGTGAAACCTTTCCAGAAACTTGAAGATGCTCTATAATTTTTTTTTAAGATTTTATTTATTTATTTAACAGAGAGAGGTCACAAGCAGGCAGAGAGAGAGGAGGAAGCAGGCTCCCCACCGAGCAGAGAGCCTGATGCGGGGCTCAATCCCAGGACCCTGGGATCATGACCTGAGCTGAAGGCAGAGGCTTTAACCCACTGAGCCACCCAGGCGCCCTGACTATAAATTATTTTTACAGTGATCTCTGACAGGTGGCCACGGAAAGAAAATAAATGGTCATTAATGTAACAGTAGTCTTTCCCATAGAAAAAGCTTCTAAACTCTTTCTTCATATATAAGAAGGCAGAGCCCCTGGAACTGTTTGAACCACTTGCCCGAGGTGAGCAGTTTCTCTCTGCACCTCCAACAAGTCCTCTGAGCTGCACTGGAGACCACGAGGCCATTCCCACAGGTTCTGCCGCCTTCCCTGTGGCTCCCTCCTCTCCACCTGGAAGCCACTCCCTGGTCCAGGTTTAAGAGAGCCCCTGGCTGAGTAACCCCCAGCCTTCTCAACAGGTCACCAATAGCACACTTCCACATCTTAAGGGAAAGCTCTCAGTACATTTAAAAATATAATGAAGGGGGAAAAAAAAATACTGATTTAGCAGCTGTTTTTGTGGATGAGTTTTTTAATATGGAATACATTTTGCATCTAATAATTTATTTTTATTCCCGGTTACTCAGAATATGCAAATTTATTCATAAAAAATGAATAAGCAGTGAGACCCAGTGGTGCACATGAGCTTGGTTCTCTGGATTAAGAGCCTATTAAGAGGGATTTATTATGTGTTTCTGTGGGCACTGCAGAGGCTGGAAAAAAAGAAACATTTTCAAGCCAGAGGCCAAGCTTAATGCACTACTAAGCGGGAGGACAAAGGAGTGGACATTTGGTCACCTTCCCTGAGGTAGAGATGCTCAGAGACACCACACCTAAATGACTTCTCGATACATCTGGATCTGCAGCTTCACACGGGTCCTGGCACACACGGAGGAAGGCAGAGCCAGTGACAGATCATCAAGCTCACTCCTTCCCGGGGCTTTAGGAGGTTGGACACTGAAACCATTTTCCCTGAAGCCTAATTCCCACTTCGGAAATAGGGAAACCTTCCTACCTGGGCCACTCTGCTGCAACCCTTGGGTACTGCCCAAATCTCCAGAAGCTCCCCGCCGGCCCTCTGCTTGCTTCTTCACCCATTCCGCTCCTACCTCCTCCTCCCTGCCCTGCTCATTCTCCCTCCCAGCACCCCTTTCGCAGGATTGTCTGCAGACCTCCCAATTCCTCTGTCAATAAATACTTGAATATCGTGAAGCTTTGTGCAGGACAGACTCTCTACCTCTGCTTTAACCAAACATCTCTTTCTCTCCCAGTACCCCGACTTCCCGTGAGCCCACCTGAGGAAGGCTCTTGTCCTCTTCCACCCCACCCGCAGGAAAACCTCTTCTCTTTCAGGTTGTGCTGCCCCAGTAATCCAGCCCCAGTGCTCGGGAGGGGAGCCTCCCCTCCCAGTTCACAGAGGGTGCCAGAGCCTAGCTAAGGCCCTCCTACCCCCGTCTCTCAGTGCCCACGGGGATGACGTGCTGCCCTCACAGTTTCTCAACCAGTTCCTCTCCAATGACCCTTACCTTCACCTGCTTCCTGAACAAGTTCATGAGGGCTCTGTCAGAAATGTTAATGTACCAACACCCCACTCCCAGAGCCCGCATTCTTGTTCCTCAGCTCTGTCGTTCCTTTACATCTCACTTCTCATCTTGATGCTCTCAATCTTCCTCAAGTCATGCTCCTTTTACCCTGCACCCCGAGTGCAGCACCCTCCCCCACACTGAACCCTCACAGTGGCCCAGGGGCCCCACAAATCCTCAACACGATGCTCCTCTCCTTTCTTAACCTGATAACCACGTCTCTCCCTACCATGTTATTTTCTGGCTCTATCTGCAAAATCTTTACATTTCCAGGACAGCGAATTCCTCTGTATTATAACAAAAACTCATTTTCAAATGAAGGTGAGAAAGAACAGGCCAAATAGTTCAATAAATGCGATTTAAACAATTTCAAGTTCTATGGCAGCTACCATCTACCAGGAAAAGATTGGGATGCTGTGTAATTAGCATATTAATGATTTATATGAAAACAACGGGTTCCATTGCTTTTATCACAAATTCTGAATTATTACAGAAAACAAAGTTGTACTAGTCTAGAAAACAGACAAAAGTTAAATAAAATCATGTACTTCAACATGTTTCAGGCAATGGATTACAGAGTAGCTTCAAGGAAATAACTGAATTATTTGAAAACCTTTTTTTTTTTTTAAGATTTTATTTATTTATTTGACAGAGAGAGAGAGCAGAAGTAGGGGGAAGAGCAGAAGGAGGGGGAAAAGCAGGAACTCTGCTGAGCAGGGAGCCCAAAGCTGGGCTCAATTCCAGGTCCCTGGGATTATGACCTGAGCCAAAGGCAGATGCTTAAACCAACTGAACCTCCTGGTAGCCCCTTGAAAAACTTTTTTTTAATTCCCAAAATGGACACAATACTCATGTTGCTTAAAACTGGCTTGAGGGCTCTGGCAGCCACTGTAAATACCCCTCACCCTTCCCAATGCCATGCTGTATCTATCACATAAACGTAACCTGGGTGGCTCAGTGGGTTGGGTGTCTGTCTTTGGCTCAGGTCATGATCTCAAGGTTCTGGGATCAAGCCCCGTACCAGACTCCCTGCTTAGCAGAGAGCCTGTTTCTCCCTTTTCTTCTGCTGCTTTCTCTCCCCTACTCAGGCAGGATATCTGCTTCTTCCCCTCCTTCTTACTTGTGTTATCTTTTGCTATCTCTGTCTCCCTCAAATAAATAAATAATAAAAAAAAAAAGTGCCTGCTCATCAAGGAGAGAAAATCTGGGGATGGTTAAAAAACTGGATGGTTTCCTTAAAGGAAGAGATTTCTAGTTTCTCTACTTGATGAGCTTCCCATATATCTGGGGCCTAAATAAAATGTAACAATGCAACCGAATTCTGTTACCTAAAATAACCCTAGAAATGTTTATCCAGAAAGCAAATCAACTCCCTCCCCATGCTGATCTGTCTAAGAAAGAATACTTACTTGCAAATTGTAGTCTTGCAGAATTTTAACCAAGGAATCTCTCAAATTCGGGATCTCCATCCCTTCCTTAATACGGTGAATCAACAGAATTGGGTCTACATGTGTGCCGATGTTGTTCAACAAGCCAGTAATAAATGCTGCAAGATACCACATGGAACAATGAGCACATCAGCAATGTATATAAGGCAGTCAAAAGGAACTCAAGTAAAAAATTATTTCCTTGAATTTCCAAATTCTCAAAAACTAACTTTCTTTTTATTTCATGACATAAAGGAGGAAGCTCTGTCAGTGAAAAGAGCCAGAGAGCACAATGATGACTCAGGACACAGCCTTCGATGGCAAAGGGGTACAACTGACATTTATTGAGAACTTACACTACAGCTCAGCTGTCACACACTTTTCTCCAGTTTTCTGCAAGGTATGAATGTATTTGTCCCCATTTTACAGGCAAGGAAACACGTTGGTTAAGTAATTCATTCCGGGCCATAGAGCTAGCAAGTTAAATGCCCCAGTTCACTGGCAGGGCAGACCGTGGGTCCCAGTCATGACGTGTTCCATCTCACCCACCCTGTGTCCCTGGCGGTGCGTAAATTACAACTTCATCATGCTAAGCTTGATTCTCAAAGATGCATGTGCATGTGACGGTCTACATCTGAATTTGACTTGAATAACATTATCCTCTTTGTAGCTCTTATAAAAAGAATCACAAGAGTCATTTCTAAAACTTCCTGAAACAGATAAATATTCTTCTTAAAAAATGAAGGGGGTGGGCGCAGACTTTTAAATCATAACTGCCGGTTTTGGAATCATTTCCAGATCTTCAAAAGAGGGCCTGGGTTACTGTCAGGGAACTGTGTATCTCCTTCTAAAATGCGGAGGCAGCCACAGGGAGGCAGCACACACACAGTCCTGGTGCCACACGAGGAAACGAGGTGGGACAGAGATTAGGTACTGTCACAACAAACATCTGAATATGGCCAGTGTCCAATAACAGGCCTAGGTTTCCATGAAAAGAAACTGGTGAGAGCTTTACATTTTCAAAATTAATAGCCCTATATCCAAACTGAAAAAAAAAAAAAGAAACAAAACTAAACTATGTCAGGTGACATTCAGTAGGGGTACAGTGTGTCGGAACAAGCTTCAAGAACTTAACCACCTGCTCGTTTGCACATTCAGGTACTGCTTCTCTACACAGGAGGACTGGAAATCGTTACAATGTACCTAGCCTGTTTTTGTTATAGATACTTCACCATATTTTTCACCCAATGTGTCTTGAGATAATTCCAGTTGTAGATGTAACTGGACGCATTGAAAGAAACAGGTCTGACTGCAGATGGCTTTTCTGCTTACGCGGTTTGTCGATGGAATATAAAATCAGATCTTCCCAGAGTTCTCCGTCGTCTTGCTCCTTGGCAAATTCAATGGCTTTATCAACATCATGTAATTCCTCCATGATCATCTTCAGGGCACTGCGGCTGTTACCCATTCGGCCTAGCAAAGATGTGAGAAATACTTTCAGGATGCTTTAATAAAACATTTTTGAAGAATCAGCATATCTCTTGTTTACATATGTCTTGAAAGCTAAGACAAAAACACATTTTCTTATGGGACATTAGAATTTGCCATTTATAACCTAATGAAATAATGATTTCCTGGGTGTTTTCTTTGTGCTGTATACTCATTTAAGTGCTTCATATAAATTACATCATTTAGTCATCACTATAATCCTATGAGGTATGTTCTACTATTATTTCTTCTTTACGGAAGAGGATATGCAGCAACATTAGTAACTTGCCAAGATCATACAGCTGGAATCTGAACCCAAGTCTGTCAGATCCCTACTTCCTTCCTACTTCCCTATTTCTTTTGGACATCTTGATACCCAGATACAGTTAAGACTTTTAAAGGCCTTGGAGCCATTCTGCCTCTTTAAGTAGTTTTGGATTTACTCTTTTGACACACTCTGTGCCAAACACAAACTCAACTATCAGAGGGCTACCTCATTTCCTACTCTTCCAAGTTTGGGGGAAAGCCTTCCAATAACTCTCATTAAATGAGAGTATTTATCAACTATGCTTCTATCTGGCCAATTATCTTTACACACTTTGCTCATTGATCTATTGGCATTTTAATGGCTTTAACAGTTTCCCTGAGGTTTTAATACAGTACATGCAGAAAGCTTTACTCAGGAGGGACGGCAACTCAATCCTTCTCATTCTGAGCAGCCCTTATCAAGTGAGAATAGTGGGCCTGTGAATAAAATGATGTCCGATTTGTTCTACCTTCTGTAGCATTTTGTTCTTCCGACAAGTATTATTCCTATGGTTTAGGTCCTAAAAATGGTTAATTTTTAAAATGTGTATAGGATTTTTAAATTTTCATAACTTCAGAAAAGGACATTATGGCTCCCTTGTAAGTTCTCCCCTTACTTGTCTACTGGGAAAACATGACATCATGACGAAAATGGACTCTTCTGGAGTATTTTCTGGGCAGAGACAAAGGAGAAACACCTCATGCTCGAACTCCATGTTTCTGCTATGAATACCTGCATAGAGCTTCCTTGGGAAACCTTCAGGCATCTACCCTGCTTTCACGTAAATGGTTCATTCTGGAGGAAGGTGAAAGATAGTAAGTACGACATAAACAGAGGCAGTGCCAGAGGCCCAGGGACAATGGAGAGCTAGATGATACCAAAGTTCTCTCCTCTCCAAAACGTCCATATTCAAGTGCATTTTCTCCAGTTACTTAAGGTGTGATGAGGGACAATGAACATTATTTTCTACCGGGATGATAGTAAAATAAACTGTTTTTTTTTTTTTTGCAAATGAACCAACTCGTCATCTCCTCTACAATTCATTTGTGAGGTGTGCGCTAATAGACTTACTATGCAATATTCAGATGTTAACTTCAACAGCATTTATTAAATAACGCTTCTTTCTCTACTGAGCTGCAAAGTCCCCTTTTCTACGCATTCCATTCTTAAAGAGAATAGGCTCTATACTTTGTGTGCCTTTGGTCTAAAACCTACGTCCACTGTCCATTCTTAGACCATGTACACCACTTTACCACAGTGTTTCCCAGCTCATGGGGACCAAAAGCTACTTACTCAGAAGATACACTGTCTCTTCTACAAAGTTTCTCTGTTGACAGATCTCAAGAGCCTTTAAGTAAAGCAGGGTAAAAATGTTACTGTGGATTAGCAGCCATGAATAAATATGAACAGATTCACTTAAATATACAAGTTAGAAAAAAGTTCCCATTGCCTTCCTTTAAAAACAAAACGAAGTAAACAAACAAAACGCAAATCTTGGGTTTTGCTGGTGGCTGTTCTCATTCACCTCTCAGACAGGTGCTGGGCCAAACACAGTTTAACCAATACTGTATTTGAGGCAACTCGGAACACTCTGTGAGCAAAGGCAGAAAGCCAGTGCTGAAGAGAAGGACTTTCCCGCCAAGCTTTCTCTGGACACTACTTCAGGTTTCCTCACAGCTATGCGCCCCACCTAACGCCCCATGACAGCTTTAAGCTCCCCATCCCTCCAGTGGAATGTAAGCTGTTCTCCGCTGCGCGTTCCTAGTACTGGGCAGACCACGGCTCGGGAAACATCTGATGTTTAAATATAAACACATGGGTCAACAGAATATTTCTGTTCCCAGATCACAAGGTTTAAGAGAAAACTCTGTTCAAGCATCTATCAGAAGATGGGAGGGGGAAAATCGTATCTGACCATCAAGAAGGATCAAAAGGGAAGAGATCAAGTAAAGAAAAGAGGAACCTCACAGGTGACTGCATTTTCTCGGGCGTAAGAAACAAGACATTGTGTTTATATACAACTGAATAACTCTAAGCGAACCGGCACACATTCACTGCACACTCTGCTGGGCGCTGGAGGGTCAGGCTGGATAGAGATGCAAAGAAGAGTCACAAAGATGCCGCTGCTGACCACAGGTGAGAGGGGTGGAGGGAAGGTGTGGAAGCAGAACGAAGCCCCTAAGGAAGCGCAGGCGCCGGGGAAACTCGGAGAGCTGCACTAACTACCGATCCCATGACGGGGGTAAATGTGAATAGAGGGGCGCGTGCACAGACACGGGACATGGGCTGAGGTGTGGCCCTCCTCTAAAAGGCTTCACAGCACAGGCAGCATTTGAACTGGGTGTAGCAGGACAAGTATGAGATCCCTGGGAAACCGCATCTCCCACCCCAACTATGTGACCTCCCTGATGTGGGGCTCTGCTCTGACTCACAACCCAGAATCTTCCCTGTGACATCTGTGACCTGCCCTGCCTTTCTGGGCAGCCACACCTCCCTCACAGTCTGCTCGCCCCTCCACCTGGACTATGGCCCTCACTCTACCCTCCAACCCTGACGAGTGCTTCAGGCACTTACTCCGTGGACCCCACACCAGGCCAGGTCGCAGGGAGTCACCCTGGTGACAGACCACACCCTTCTTCCCAACAGGCGCAGTTGAGGACTCCAGCCCTGTGCCCCACAGGGTGCCTGGCTACTCCTGGGTGTGCAGTATATATTTTTTTAAATAGATGAACGGGCAGAAAAGGTTTCAGGAGGAAGGTCATTGGGTTGTGCAGTTATACCAACAAGCAGTCCATGGTTGTTTTAAAAACAAGAGCCAAAGAGATAAAAAGAAGAGTATAATCTCAGCAGCTCTGCTGGCTCAATGATCTGTCCTGGGAAATAACAGCAGGAGCTGGTTTGAACATTTTGATTTTTGACTTAAAATTTTTATGTAAAAAGAAAAAAAAATATATATATATATTTAAGTGTGTATCTCTTGTTGGAGAGTAATAGCTAAGAGGGAGGAAAAAAATGCTGAGCACAGAAATCAATGTTGGGGGTGGGTGGGTGGGGGATTCTGAAGCACACATTAAAAAAAAAGGAGAGAACACCTTTAGAATTACAGTGAAATTAGGGTGGAGTTTGAGGAACACAAATCATTTAAAAGAGGAAGTGAGAAGGCAGAAAGGTCACATTGAAGAGGAAAATATTAATCTGATTATTCACAAGGCTCCTTTAATAGTTACATGGCAGAAACAGCCAAATTATCCCCCAATATCCCTTACCCCATTTCTAGAGTAGTAAGATTTTAGGTGGGTATGTGACTGCCCAGAATTTAAAGAACTTTCTCCAAGCCTTCCCAGCCTCGGGAGAGCCATGTGACTGATATCGTCACAGGAAGGAAAAGGCAACATGGTAGCTTCTGGTGATATTCTTTAAGAAGCAAGGCCAGTCATCCCTTTGTTTTCTTATTTTTCGTTCTTTCACCCAATCTGCTCCTGGAAACAACAATCTTATCTTACACTACAAGCTGAAGGTCATACAAGGTGAGGGAAGGAGAGAAAAGAGCCTGAGTCTCCAACCACGTGGCTTGCCACCAGCACTTCCATGGGCCAGAGAACTCAACTGCTACTCTGTTGAAGACACTGCTATTTTGGCATTTTTCTCACCCAGAGCTGAACCTAATCCTGACACTTGATTCGTTTTGATTAAAAGCACGATTTACCTTATCTCTATACTCTTATGCCTATCAATCAATCATGATCATAAACAATGGAATTTTCTTACCTACTCCTTACCCTTCTGGAATACCAGGGCAGAGACAGGATACCCATGTGAGAAGTAGACAGTGAAAGGAAACAACAAAAAATATGAAGTTCGGAGGACCTGAGACCATTCTAACAAAAAGTTACTAAGAAACCAACGGAGGGCCATGATTCATGCGAACTGTGAGAGATACAGATGGACAGTTTGTGGCCGAGTGGGCCCATGTCACCCACAGATGAACAAGAAAATATAATATGAGTAGATACATAGAGTGTTTAGAGAGAGTGTGAATAAAGATGGAGTACATTGCCTAAATTAGTTTTTACTAAAAGGTATCTATATTTGTACTTGGAAATTTACTGACATTTTAAAGTACCATTCAGAAGTTTCCAACAAAACCATCCCCCCTTCTCTTGGAGATCTGCGAACATGCTTCCCTCCAAGCACACAGACGTTGTAGTCTGCAGGCTCACCTGTGCTAAGACAGGAGCCATTTGTTACATGAGGTCATTTAAATTTAAATTAAAAATGCAGTTCCCCACTAGACACTTCAACTACTTAATTGCCACATGTGGCTGCTGGCTATCTTGTTAGAGCAGTACATTTTCCTCACTGCAGAACATTTTATAGGATGGTGCTGCTGGAAGCTGTTAGGATTTCATCAAAAATGACAAGTCCTCTGAGAAGAAACGTCTAAAGAAAAGTCTGAAGTCAAGAAGGCTCTGAAATGCAAGCAGATGTGCAACGCCAAGCTCAAAGATAATCTGAGTCTCTGAAATTTGAGTTTCACAGATTTTAAATGTTTTATGTCTAATTTCTAACAGTACTGAAATTATTCTTTTCTCATATATGAGAAAGCAGAGAGTATAGAAATCTCTGGACGTTTTGAGTAAAAGGTAAAAAATATATTTCTGATACATACAATTTTTCTGTTCTTGACACAAGTACAAAACCATCTTTCCCTAGATTCTTGAATGTTCTGGAGACACGTGCTCCCTCTAGAGGAAAGAGTAGCAAAACTAAGATTTTTAAAGTCCAGAGGAATGAAACAGAAACAGACACAGACACACACATGGAAAGGGAGACTAGCAGTAAAAATAAATTGAAAAGACAGAATAATGACAGAAATTGAGTAAAAAACGATGCAACAGTTATGTATAATTTTCCTTTTCCTGATTTAGTAGAAAAGCAAGGAAAAAAGTTAGAGACTCGGGGGTAACTAGCAAGAACTATAGATTCAATAAGGATCTCTTCTACCCTTGGCCCTGCCGTCGCTTATCCAGCTTCTTACACGGCGTCAATGGAAATCGGTAAACGTTGCATCTTCTAGCTCTATTCCTGCAAATTCGTAACTACTGCCACCTTATAAATGCCATAAGATAGGAGAGAAATAATAAATTCAGGTACAAATTCCCAAATCTGCAGAGCCGATATTCTAGGCATAAGCAGATGAGATTTGTAAATGAAAACTAGCACCCGATGATCAAGCCTGGAAATAACATAACAAAGGACAGTTTAATAGTTTAAAAACAAATACCTTTCATGATTCTTGCAATACTAAGGAATATTTTTAAAAGATTTATTTAGTTTTGTTTTTTATTTATCATTATTTTTTTAATAAGAGGGAGAGAGAGAGAGCACAAGGAGGGGGCGTAGCAAGCAAAGAGAAAGGGAGCAGTAGGCTCCCCACTGAGCAAGAAGCCCGACTGGGGGGGGCTTGATCCTAGGACCTTAGGATCACGACCTGAACAGAGGGCAGCCGCTTAATGGCTGAGCCACCCAGGCATCCCAAGACTTATTTATTTTAGAGAGACAGAAAGGAAGAGAGAAGGAGAGTGAGAGTACACGAGTTGAGGAAGGGGCAGAGAGCAAGAATTTCAAGCAGCAGCCCATGGGGCAGGATCCCAGACTCTTAGGTCGTGACCCAGGCTGAAACCAAGAGTCAGATGCTTAACCCACTGAGTCACCCAGGTGCCCTTTAATTAACATCTTAAACCTGAAAAATGATTCCTCACCATAGTGGAAAGAATAGGGGACCTGACTTAAGAGATCCAGGTTCTAAGTCTTGGCCCTCTGCCTTATTAGTGCTACACTCTGGGCTGTTTCTTTCAACTCCTGAAGACTTAGCTTGTTGTGGATAAAATGACTTTATCCACCTACCTATTCTACTATGATTAAATAAAAATAAGGTACATGAAAGCATAGCCCATGTTATAAAGCACAGTGGAAACTTCATAAATGATTTTTATTGTCTTTTTAAATGGCTGTCAGAGTTATACATTCGTACTACCTCTGTATCTCCTTTAGAAGGAACAATTTCATAGAAGCTTATGACTAATTTGGGGATTTATGCATTGTGATTTTCAGTCCTGAACTCCAGTCTGATAAATACTGCCAATCTTGGGAATACCACTTTCTTAAAGGGCTTCTGATATGATGGCAGGGTCTCCACAAAGTTTTTGACCAAATATTGATTGTGAGATTTCAATCAATTTAAACTAAGTTTGACTGGAAACCCTGAAGATTTCAGCCAGCTGTCATTTGAAATCACCCCTCCTTTCAACAATTACCCAAAACTCTGCCAAGGCAGACAACCAGAGAAAGACAGAGCTGCTATTCTGCCAGAAGTGAATCATCAACAAGGGGGGAGGGGAGGGAGCCAACATGCTCTGAATAAAGCTGTGAAACCTTAAACACTTCCCATTTAAAAGAAAACAAACACCAAATTATCACTGAAGCATCTATAGGACTAAACCTCTATATACTCTTCTGAACCA
This sequence comes from Mustela nivalis, assembly GCF_964662115.1. Taxonomy (NCBI): domain Eukaryota; kingdom Metazoa; phylum Chordata; class Mammalia; order Carnivora; family Mustelidae; genus Mustela; species Mustela nivalis. Next base: position 103,546,904 of record NC_139031.1, on the reverse strand, counting down.
GAGATTTCTTTGGTGGGCATTAAAATTTTAAGCTCTTAACTTTATATTTCGTACCAAATTTTCTCAGTCTCTCTCTAGACAAAACAGGTGAACCTGTAACTCATGACCTTCACTTCATGAACTGTGAAGTTATGCCTGGCATGCCTGGCACATCTACTTTGCTTTTTATGAATTGCTAGCTTTTTCAGGGTATAAGTAATACCCTCTTTAGCCTGGTTTTACATACTTGAGCAAGGATAAGAATACATTTTTTTGCAAACATACACATGGATATACACACTGGATCCTAATGAGAACCTCTTATGAAGAAATCACAATGATCTATAACATGACAGCTCATCTACAAAGTTCTAAAAAGGCAGATTACTAACTTGATTATTTTTAATGGCATGTTTCTACCATTACCAGCTCTAATTCATTAGTTTCAAAATTCTCTCTCAGTGAAAAACAAAAGATAACCTAAAAAAACAAAACAAAAAACTATTTAAAACATAATGGGTTTTGGGATGCCTGGGTGGCTCAGTCGGTTAAACGTCTGCCTTTGGCTCCAGTTATGAACCCAGAGTCCTGGGATAGAGTCCCTCATTGGGCTCCCTGCTTTTCCTTCCTCTGCCGCCCCCCCGCTTGTGCTCTCTCTCTCTGTCAAATAAATAAATCAATCTTAAAAAAATACTTGGTTTCACTATGCTTCTGTTGAACTCTTTTACATGCAACTGGTTCTTCTCAGTGGATCACAGAGAAGAATTCTGGAGGTTTTACATGACATGCTAAGCAAGTTCTATGTACTAGACATGCCATGTGTAGCTGTACGGTTTTCTGATGCTTCTCTTTTAGACAGAACAGTGTAGTGTGTCTTCTGAACATACTAGACTGGAAAACTATAAACAAGATGGGTTGAAAGTGTGGAAGAAGCACAAACATACTAGAATCTGGGTGGTGCCTCTGCACCCGCGTTTCATGAAAGGGAAGGAGCCCAGGCTGGCTGCTAGTCATAGCTGTGCAGCTCTGAGGGGTCATCAAAAGACACCCCGTGCTCCTGGAAATGAATGATGTTTCAATGAAGAGTGAGATACAAATGAAGGGGTACTGTTCAAAGAATAAGATTCTCACTTTTCCCCCCAAGTTATAGATTCTGTAATGAGAAGATGGAAACCTTTGCTTTTATTTTTAGAGGAAGATGATGAATTTCCAAATTTAGCCTTGAGAAAATGTCTTAAGACCCAAATTTAAAATGTTAGTTTTTCATAAATTAATATGCAGGCAAGATATTTTTTCATTAACTTCAGATTTCAAAAATCCACTGATCTGAAATTGGTTCGTAACATATCTGATAGCTGTATCAATGTGGCTGAAGAAGCAACTATGAAAGCTGTCAGGGGGCACCTGGGTGGCTAACTGGCAAAGCCTCTGCCTTCAGCTCAGGTCATGATCCTGGGGTCCTGGGATCGAGCCCCGCATCGGGCTCTCTCCCTGCTCGGGAGGGAGCCCGCTTCCCTTCCTCTCTCTCTGCCTGCCTCTCTGCCTACTTGTGATCTCTGTCTGTCAAATAAATAAATGAAGTCTTTTAAAAAAAAAAAAAAAAAAGAAAGCTGTCAGTGTGCAGAAACAGCGTGTTCTCCGTCAACTGCTTTTTGTTTTTTTTTAAGATTTTGTTTATTTATTTTGAAGAGTGTGTGTGAGTGGGGAGGGGCCAAGTGGGAGGGAGGGGGAGAAAGAATCCGAAGTACACTCGACCCTGAGTCACAGAAGTCCAGGTGGAGATCATGTCAGAGCCAAGACCAAGAGTCAAAGGCCCAGCAGGCTGGCCACCCAGGTGCAGTCAACTTTGTAATACATATCTCTAAGGGGTCGGACCCTTTTTTTTTTTTTGTTCTGTGGATACACAGAGCTGACTACAAAGTGCTTCCTCTCTGGCTATCTGAATTTAGTAAGATACCTGTAGCTGTCAGATGGCATTCCAAACCATAAGAACCACAGGAAACAACACTGGGGGCCATAGATTGCCCAGTTTCTAGTATATACGTTCAAACAGCAGGCTCATAAAACTTACTAGTTCATACGCAGCCCTGACTACAATCTGGTCTAGGTATTCATTTATTCATTCACTCCCTCACTCACGATGCAACAAACATTTAGCAGGTGTCTAATGAGTGCTGCTGCTGGGCTTACCAAAATGAGTGAGACAAACCACCTGTCTTTTAAGAATATATAAGATAATGTGAAAGAGATTAGTAATTTCTTACAATTATAATGAAATGCAGTATAATAGAGAAATGGAACGTAATGTGAGAGAGAAATAAGAGAAATACACAATGTGGATGTGGAGAGCAGACAGGGGACAGCACTTAAGTTACTGACCTTGAGTCTGGGGCCACCGCCTCTGGCATGGGCTAGCCTGGGGGTCCCTCCCAGGCTGATCTTTGGCCCCACTCTGGCTCAGGAAAACTGACTCAGACACCTGACACTGTTTTTTCTTGATAGTTGATTGAGTCCCACACCCCGAATTAAACCTTTATTCTAATTAAACCTGGCAGAGAAATGGTCTAGCTCCTCAACAAGATCTCAGCTGAAAGCACCTCCAGTCCTCATCAGAAGGCCCAGCAAAACCTCCTGCTTTGCTTGGAGAGCAGCAGTCACGCCCTGGGTGGCAGGAAGAGGAGAATGACCCACAGCTTACCAAAAAGGACAACTTCTTCGCCTGAAGTGTGTGGGGCAAGTCTGTGACTTACCTTTTCCAGTGGGCAATGGGTACTATCTCGGAGAAAGGGAAGTAAGTTTGGACGATCATATTCAGCATAAAGGCTGATCTGTTTTTCATGGTAGCGCTGTCCCTTATGATGGTCTCTCTTGAAAAGCTTATGCAGATACTAAAAAGAACAAAGAAGTAAACCATAATTATAAAAATAAGAAAAGCAAGACTTGTTGAAGGTTGCTATACTCAGTTCTAAACAGTCTCCATGGAGAGCCTGGAGGGGAAGCGGTTTTCAGGAAAATGTCTCAGTGAAGGAAAAGTGGAAAGAAGACCTTCAGGAGACAAGGGCGATCTCACACTCTCTCTTGAATGGCCTTGAGTGACCTGGCTCTGCTACTGACCAGCCATATGACAAGAACAAGTCACTAACCTCTTTGTGACTGAGTTTCTTCATCTGCCAAAAATCTCACTGGGTCACTGTGAGGACTGGATGTATTACCATCTGTAAAACACTCAGATCTGTGCTGATGCACGCGGCATACACTGAGCTCCAGGGAAATGTTAACGAGAGCTAGTATCCTCACCATCGTTTGCGTGGCTTCAGAAATAAAATGCTTGATTAGTGGCCTTCCTGAATCCTAAAAATTCTCATTTTTTTAATATAAAAGTGATATAGTTATGAGATAAAAGAATGTTCTTAAAAAATCAAGCAGCAAGTGCTAAATTATTTCTCATACATTCTACATCTGCTCTCTGTTAAGTCTTTTTTTTTTTTTTTTTTAATTTTATTTATTTGAGAGAGAGTGAGAGCGAGAGAGAGCGTGAGAGGAGAGAGGGTCAGAGGGAGAAGCAGCCTCCCTACTGAGCTGGGAGCCTGACATGGGACTTGATCCTGGGACTCCAGGATCACGACCCAAACAACTGAGCACCCCAGGCGCCCCTGCTCTTTGTTAAGTCTTGTTGAGATCTGTGCTATGAAATGCTGCCTCTCCTGGTGACATCAAAGGTAAAAATCAAGATAAATACAGATCTTCTGAACCCATTTTCAAAACTGATTCCTTTCCCTAGCTGTCTGAAAAAGTTAATGGACCTCAAAAAAAGTGAGTAATTTGCTTTCTACTCAGAGGCAAGATTAAGTCTATCAATATATGATGCAAGTTAGAAATCGATGTCCAAAGGGTAGTTACTGCTAACTATAAATAAACACCCATCACCCACGAGAGGCGGAAAGCCCGGACTGCAGCAATCAAAGTACATTCACACCTTGAGTGAGGGACCGAGCAGCAGTCTGTCCCTGATGCTGGGACTGTATGTAGGTTAGCTGCAGTCTGCCAGCCACTGTCGTGAACGGTCACTAAACAAGTCTAACTAGGCCACATGCACACAGAGAAAAGGCTCGATTGGTCAACTGGTCATGTCTCCTCAAGGCCAAGAGGGGGCGAAGGGGTCAGCCCTCCATGGTGCTAAGACCAGGGTCAGCGTGTGAGCCGTACACACACTGCCGTTTCCTAGACGGGCACACAGGCTTGGGAGGCTCTGTCCCAACTGCCAAGGCCAAGTTTCAGAGACATTCTGCTGCCCTACAGGGAAGATGACCCATCTGAGTGGGGGCTCTCAGTTTCAGCACTGCACAGGTGACACCGGCGCACAGACGCCTGCTGCTATGATCCCGCTCACGCCTTCCATGGGCCGGAAGTCACTGCTTCAGCAACAAGTCCGGAGGGGACCAGCAGAATGGTGCCCCGCTTGGCTAAGCTCACCATCTTGAGACACCCAGTCTCGAGGCACAATCTGCACAACTGCTGACCAAAACAAAGCAGAACAAAGGAGCTTCCATTCCTATCCTGGGGTCTTCAGAAGCTTCTGGTGTCAAACTGACTTCTGAAGGAAAACTCTACTTCTTGATTCTCCTCTTGGGGTGCAGAGAGGTGGGCAAACATATAAGAGCCCCCATTGAATTTGAGGCCCACAGTCCTACTGGACCCACCTATTTTTCCCTGCAGCCTCTTTTTGTAGGACACAGAAACCATGCGCTCTTGCTTTACTCCCACAGTGCCAGCAACACAGGCAATCAAAGCAGCCTTCCAAGGCAGTCTGGAGCAGTAGGCCTTAACAGTACTACCACCGAGACCAAATGAGAGAGTGGGATTCACTAGTGGGAGGGGGAGGACAGAAGAATGAGGCTCTGCTCCTGGATCCTTCTGTAATTCATGGTGCAATTATATTCAGTGTGGACTACACATGCAAGGTGCTTACTCCTAGACACAGTTTGGGGCCACAAACGTGAATGTGACAACTCTTTTTTCTTAAACCACAATTCCAAGGTAAGTCCAAGTTAAAGTACCTGGTCTGTAATTAGTCCTTAGCCAGCGTGAGAGGCTCTGCCACATTTGACTGATTACGGACTCCTGTTTGTGGTCAAACTTCCACACCGAGGAGTGACCTGAGCGAGCTCTCCCAGTAACCAGTACACCCAGTCCTGAAAGGCGGCTCGCCCCCGACACAGTCAAAAGGGCAAATGAAGATGGTCACACTCACCACGTGCTGCAACTCCGGTCTGTCTTCCAGTTCTTCCACTACCTTTTTAATCTAGAGAGAAAAGACATATTTAACCACTGATTTATGAGGACATGAACATGGCTGCAAGATTATTGGACCAAAGGCTCTCCCCTTTATAGCTTGGGTGTTCCCAGACACCCGTCTAGTAACACATAAAAAACAAAAGACACTCACTGAAATTTTGTCTTCGTTGTCCAAAAGCATGTCGACAGCTTTCTGAATAAAAAGAAAAAAAAGCCACAGTCACTGACACCTGCTGTGTCAGAAGAGAACCCATAGCCACGTTGTACGTGCTGTCACAGTTACAGGTGGATGGCCTCTTTCCACACACAAGGGGCCCGTCGCTTTGCAGTAGCCCTTAAGGGAGAGCTCTGTAAAAGAATGCATTTTAACATGGGTCTCGGTCTGAGACCTCCATGCTTTGCCTACCACTAAAACAGCATCCTGCTACCACTCCCTAAACACAAGACACCTTGTCTACACATACTGTAGCCTCCATGTTGTTGGATAGATCACCACAGCACTCCTGGGACTCTTACTGGTCACGGGGAGTGTGTTGGTCCCCAGACCACAAAAATGAGCTTGGCTTCCTGCCACCCGCACCCTCAATGAAGCCCTCTACAGATTTCCCAGACGTCGGAGGAGAGGGTGAGAACCAGAAAAAAACCAAGACAGCTGACGTTTTATGATGATATAAAGCTTACGGACTTGTGGCATTTATTTATCATGAACATTCATGAAACACAAAGGAGATGGTGTCTGTAGCGACAGGTGGTGGGCAGACAGCCCACCAGGCTGACCGTCCTCCTCACACCTGGGTACTGTTCCTGACTCTGCTACCACCTAGTTAGCCACTCCATTTTTTCTTCCCTCTAAAATAGGAGGATGTTAGAAGAGATTATCCTTAAGGTATCTTCTAATTAGAAAACTACGAGTCCCTAACTTTGGTTCATACTCTTGAACAGCAATCAGTTTCAGCTCGTTCATTTTTTCTACAGCTACATAAGCTAAACTCGGCTCTTGAGACACATGGCACGGAGAGCGGGTAGGTATAAGGGGAAAATGGATGTAGGGAAAAGTAATTAATTTTTGTAGAAGCACTCCATCCTCTTAATCATCTTTTGCAGAGAAGCAGAACCTCTGCACCTGAACTTCTTCAGAACTGCACTAATTCTTTTTAGATCAGTAGTCCCTAAGGACTTAAATCATTCACTATGAAAAAAGGGCTAAAAGCAGAAAGAAGTAGATTTAGCTCCTATTTAAATTAAGTTTAAGTGTATGATGACTAAAGCACATAATATAGATACAGTATATATATATATATATATATATATATATATATATATATATATATAAAATATAGTGCAGAATACCCTTAAATGTAATAAAATATAATAGGAAAATCCAAGCAATCCTTTTGGAGGCTTTCAAGTTCTACTCTTTAACTAATCTTTCAATTTTCTGAATGAGAAGTACTAGGTTCATATAAACTAAGTTCATAAAACTTTATTTCCATCACTGTCACTTGTTAAAAGTGCACGGATACACACACACACACACGCACGCACACGCACATGCACATCTATGAGCTACTGGGAGCTGTGGAGTCTGGCTGCCCTCATTAGTCAAGCAATCCACTGTTTGAATTTGTTGTAAATAAAATAACACATCCCACATGGCTGAGACCAGTGGAAATGCCATGTGCTAAATTTGTGAATGCCGACGAATAAACTCACGATAAATGGATCAAAATAGAAATTTCCCTAAAATTTTAATCCCGAGACATACAATTAGGAGAGGTGAATGAACCAAAGTGTATGGCTATTTTCTTTCTTTCTATGGATTTTGTGAATTGTTTCACTAAAAAATTACTTCACATACACACACACACACACACACACACACACTTTCAAAGTTCCATATCAAATTATGATTGCTTTTATAAAGTAACCACATCAAGTGAAGGATTCAGAACATCTAGTATGGGTCAGTGTTCCAACATGATCAGCACCCAGCCGAGCTCTGTGTGTACTAACTTCTCCAGCATCTGAATAGATGTCTAAATATTAAAAATTTGGAACAGTAAAAATAAAGGGTATTAAAATAAGAAACACATTACCTCAGAATCAAAGTCCATTAATAAAACAATTTTATCCTTGATAGAACTGAAAAGATTATGCTTGTGGATCAACTGGAAAACATCTTTGTGTCTTAATGTTAGGTATATTTCCAGAGCATTGCCATAGTTTTTGTCATAGGTGTACCTGGTAATACAAAATTTTTTATATTAAAGTTCATCAGCACTTTTAATAAAACACACAAATACACATACACTTCGTTTTGCAATATGAAAAACTGAAAAATTTGTTTAAATAGACAAGTCAACTTTATTTGGAAGACTATTCCTTGGGACTGAACTGTATGTGACCAGTACGTACTTCTTTCTCAGAGCCTTGCTTCCCATCTCCCTTGAATTTCTGAAAATTGACAATGTTCAAGTAATAAAAATGTTCCTTTCTAGACATTCTCAAAACTTCTTCATAGAACCCCATATACCACACAAAGAAACTATGATCCAGAAAAAAGGAAATTCTTATTCCAGTAATAAAAAATGCAGTTAAAATTTTAACAAGCGGTGTGCAGCTGCCAAACGGGTTTTATCTCCAAAGCTTATTTGTGAGGGGAGTTTATAAAACTGACATATTTTCCCACTGAAGCACTGTTTTTCACATTAATTCCCAAGCCAGCTCCTGAAAACCAAATTGTTTTGTGACCCCATTAGTAGTATGAATAATTATCAGTATAGTTAGTACTACAGAGCCCAAGGAATATCTAGGTTTCCAGAAGAAAATGGTCAGTGTTTCAACTCAGAGGGGGACAAACAGCCCTGAACTCTAGGCCACTTTGGTGCACCTTTCTTGGTCTTGGCAAAAGCTGTAAGAAGATGGGGGACAGGTGGTGTGAGGTGATGGGAATGCCAGTGAGGGTCTGAGGCAGGAACCACCTTCCTGACCTTACCTGCGGTGTGCTTCTGTTTTTACTAGACCAAAGCTCTTCCAGGACATGAGTGTATCTTATCTATCTCTGAATCCCAGGCCTACAGGAGAAAGCCTGGGTCACCAAAAGTGATTTATTTATTATTGAAATTTATTATTTCAATAAATATGAAAAATATTAACTAAGCTTCATTTTCTGAGCTCTGACTTAGTGCCAGGCATAGTGCTTAATTAGTTTTTAATTATGACCTTTCCTTTGAGCCTTGAAATCATCCCATAAGGAATGTATACACCTCAAGAATGATCAGGTTTGAGACACTATGTGACATGCAGATCCAAGAATGACAGAATCCAGAGCCTCCCTGGGAAGCCGATTTCCTTGCATAGTCTGAGCCCCAGCACTCTTCCCTCCCTGCCCTATGTAGTGCTACTGACTAGAGTTCCTCTCCTGTGGGAACCACACTGCACCATAACTTTAGTCTTGCACATTTTCCTCACCTGCTAGTTGTTCACTGGAGGTTTACAAGAGGACATTACTAAGGGTGAATATAGGAAAATGGTATACAAGCTTTGCTCTTCTGTGTCCTCATGAAAAACTCCCCTGAAAAACTCTTCACGTAGATTGAATTAGAAAAAAGCAGCACTAAATTCTACTCACAATTCTGCCAGGGTTTTGAGTAAGGTCCTATTCTGACTATCTTTCTTCAGGTGATCCCGAACTGCTTGGACGATTACTGAATTGTTGTACAGATCTCCAGGCCATTCTCGGATCAGAGTGGCAAAACCCTTAACAGAACAAGAGAACATTCCTGAAATAGATTAAATGATCCAAACAGTTTAAACAATGCATAAAAATATTAATGTAAACAGACAAAATAATTTTATGATTAAAACTCTGGCATGAACCTATCACCAATTTTCAGACTCTGGGTTTGGGGGTGGTGAGGAAGGCCGAGAAGCACTGCACTCAACTATCCAGTTACCATTCCTGGAAGTGGGTGGTGCTCTTACCTATTTGATGAAATGTACCTGTAAGTAAGGCCCCCCTAGTTCTTCCATAAAACAACACTGCACACACAGACTTTGGCTTTCACTTGCTGTAACCTCAGTCCGGACTAACTATAACATTCAGATGATACCCCGAATATCCTGAAGATACTGTCCAAGTTGGTCGCTTCCCCCACCATCCCCACCGAACTTCTGTGCCCTTCGGATCTGTCCTCCCATGTGCAAAACTCTACACAATGGCTGGTTTCCACAGTCATTGGAGTCACTGGAATCCCCACCTTCAACAAGTTACCACCTTGGTCTTCTTTCTTCTTTTTGGTCCTCTTTCCATTCTTGCCTCTGAACCTAGTTTTGTTTGGAGGATTTGAGACTTTGGCTCAAGTCTTATTCCCTAGTTGGATCTCAAATTTTGCCATTCTGACAGAAAACTCTAGATCCTTCAATTGGATCCTGTTTCTTTCCTACTGTTGATTTTTGGCCAGGGTCCTGATTCCTGACATTAGAGCTTGTGTTTTGTAACTCAGAGTATGGTAGAGCAGTTTACTTACTGATCCTTGGCAGCTGGTAGAGGAAAAACCTTAGATGTAATCAAGACAGCAAAAAGAAGTAAAAATCTTCATGTTATCGAAAAAAATTGTATTATTCATATTAAGCATCTCAACTAATGCTTTAATAAACTACTATGAATTTACTTAAGTGACACTTAGAAATGAAACTGGTATGGTGGAATGTGCTTCTGTAAAGTACCAAGGTTTGGTAAAAAGAAAATCACAAAGAATCAGGATACAGTCTCTATTAAAGTCCTACCCAAGTAGCCCTGGGAAGGATGGCAAGAGACCAGAACAACAGGCAACACATTTTCCATTCAAACTGCAACCTTCCCACATAAGTGCATGGTTGCAGTTTCATGTGAGAAATGTGGGGAGGGGCGTCACCAGGTAAAGATGATGTATTTTATAAAACCACTGAATCAGAACATTAAAATGTTCTTTGAGCCAAAACGACACTTTGGATCGGGTTTCTATTTTAAGACTCAGGAATGTGTAAGATAAAAATGTCTGAAAAGATTCCCATCCAAACACTGGCAGCTCTCAGTGGCCCTGAGACCAGGAATCATACTGTATGGAAGAAGGAGGCTTGGCTCTGATTTCTGTTTTCCCTAATTCATGCGACAGCCTGGCAGTATGGCCGACTCCTAATACAAAATAAGACAAAATGGGGCACCTGGGTGGCTAAGTCATTAAGCGTCTGCCTTTGGCTCAGATCATGATCCCAGGGTCCTGGGATTGAGCCCTGCATTGGGCTTCATGCTTGGTGGGGAGCCTGCTTCTCTCCCTCTCCCCACTTCCTCTGCTTGTGTTCCCTCTCTCACTGTGTCTCTGTCAAATAAATGAAAAAAGTCTTCAAAAAAAAAAAAAGACAAAACAACCAGTCATGCCGTGTAACAAAAATATGATGCCTCCAACGTCAACTGACATAAACACCACATTCCACATCAGGTTTTTCTCCACTAAACTGGCTCCATATGCCCTTGAATTAATGTACTGAGGAATACTGATGCCATCAGCCCCGTGGCCCTAATTATTCTTCAGAGGATGCAGTTTATCAGGGAGCTGTTATGATTGAGCAGGTGAAGTCAGAGAATATCTCAGCGCCCATCATAGTTAAGTACAAGGTTAAAGGTACTCACTGAATGAAATGCCATGGCAAATGGCTCACTTTTAATATGCTTATGTTTCTGTCATTAATAATATGAAACAAAGTTTAACTCTCTGTGGAGCTCTGGGGCTATGATCAGTTAGTGCATGGTACTTATAAAATAATTCTGCTAGGTTGTAAATAAAAAGACAAAGCTGTATGCATTTCAGTAGAAGCCCCACACCAACAAGTCAGGAAGCATCATTACCTCCAAGTAAATACTGTCACTTCATACCTTTTTAGGAAGAAAAGAAAACTGAGAAGGCAATATTCTACAGAAGTACAGCTGTTTTTCTAGTGCTGTTTAGTAGGACAGATGATATGTGATCAAAAGTATCGCTACAGAACAGTGCTCCCCAGTCAATTATGTGACAATTTAATTCAAAATTAAACATGAAACTAAGAAAGATGGAAGCGAAACTATTTGTAAGAGCTTATGGCAACAAGTTACTTATACCTTTCTTAACAGTACTGACCAGGCAAACACACTGAAACATTCAGGAAAAAGTATTTATAAGCACTGAGCTTAAGTCATGCATAGTCCTTTCTGTCTCTGTCAACAATCTTCCAGACATGAATCAACAGGATAACTTTAATGATACAGAATCTAAGATAATTTCTAGAAAAAAAAGTTGAATCATGTGAAAGAATTATAATAGAATCATAAAGAAACAGAATTGCTTTCTCATGGTTAAACTGCATTACTTTAAAAAGAGGACAAGTAAACCAAGCTTCAGTATTTTGCAATAAAATTCATACTTTTCCCCATCATTTTCACAAAACACTCATAATTCTCTTTCTTTTGGGAAGATGTACAAAGACAGAATAGTTATAAGAGCCACTCTATGTACTCAGAACAAAATGGAAAGACATAGGACAAGTCCATTACAAGTCTTTATTCACTGAAGAAACCTTTTCCAATAACTATGGCCAATAACGGCCTCTCATCAGAGCTTTTACAGAACAATCACTTTGCCCTTGTCACTTATGTTCTAGTTGCTTAAAGCTTATCAATATCATCTCTCCTCTCAGCCTATAAATCTACTGAAGACAAGACTGTGTTTTTTAACTATCTCTTGGGTCTAACTGAGTACTCACCCAGTTCTAGGCCATGGTACGTTCTAAATAAAGCTATGTTCAACTGAACTGACTAGGAAAGGAATAGGAAGCATGCTGCTAGCCTCCATCAGCCGGCACCCAACACAAACAACAGAAACTATTACCATAGCTCTTCTAGAAGACGTACATTTATTCTAGAAAGAAAGAAATCCCTGCTGTTAGAGCAGATTAGATTACAATACACAGTAATAAGAGAAAATGAGAAAATGCTGTTTTCATTAGTATGCACAATTATTAAGGAAGTAATTTGTTCAAGTTTAATTCATCCTGAAGCACTTGATCCCTTCCTATGATAAGAACACAGGAACTCTACAGACCACTCGTGCTTTAGGCTGCCTGAATCATCCACATCCAGGAACAACTGGCTGACGATGACTGACCAATCATCCGAGGTATCCAGGTATGGATCATTATCATAAAGGACCATTGTAGATCTTTTGATCTAAAATTCACCTCCATCCATTAGATTGGGGTCAGTAGCACAAATTACCTAGTCACGACAACCCAAAAATGTCTCCAGACACTACCCAATGTCCCCGGAGGGCATATTCAGCCCCTGTTGAGAAGCAGCGGTTTACACACTTGCATGTGACTCAGGCCATGAGCTACTGCAGAACACGCGTCATTTTGTTCACACCTGCACACCTGATGCCTACCACGTGCTACAATATAGTAGATACCACACCGGTATTTTCTGAATAAATTCATCTTAAATCAACCAACTTTAAAAATTATAATCCATTTTGGGTGCATACGAACACCAAATTTAAATTCAAACCAGGCAGGCCTATTTTTTAAATGTATGCTTATGAACAAATTATTTAATTTATCTTTAGTTTCCTTATCTATAAAATTGGATATTACCACTTATAATGTTGTCAGGAGTACAAAATCGTAACATGCGCATGAGAGTAGGGAGCACACAGCAGACGAACGATGTTAACTACTGCCTTTCTCCCTCATCAGTAAGCAAACAGATCCCATCCAAGCCCCCTCCCCATTCCTGCCGCCCCAGTCCTCCTCAGGCAAACTGGGATCTGAGTCTCAGGCTTTAAGCAGCAACAGCAGCTGCTCTTCTATGTACAAAATCACCACAGAGCACTTGTCCCTTTTCTTCAGCTTTCTCAAGGAGCCAAACGAAGTGGCTTTAGGAAACTATAAACGAATTAAGAATTCTCCAAAATGTGCATGGATGAGAGGTTTTCACTGTCCACAGAGACATGAGCTATCATGAGCGCTTCACCTCAATTTCCTCCATCTCCCACAACCTGCAAATCTGCTCCCTCTCAACCGCCTGATCCACTGCATTATTTTTCTTGATTTCTTACCATTTTCCCATCTAGAGCAAGTAAATATGACTATGTTGGAAGGCCATACCTCATAATCACTTTCCAAAAATTCATGTAAGATCATTTCATAGATGAGTGGCTTCAGAACTGGATCTCCTCTTGGCAAGTACGGACTAATAGCCTAAGGAAGAAGGAAAAAGAGGTCATTTCAGAAGGAGCAAAACAAAACCAGACTCCAATTATGCAGAAAATATGAAGTACAGAACTTCCTCAACCTACTATAGGGTTACATTCTGACAGACCCATAGAAATTGAAAATATTTTAAGTCAGAAATGCACTGAAACAGACCCCCTACTGAATTCCACAGCTTAGCCGAGCCTAACTTATATACGCTCACACCACGTATGTCAGCCTACAGTTGGGCAAAGTCCTCTAATACCTGGCCTATTTTAGAATCAAGTGTTGAGTATCTCATTTAGGTTATTGAATATTGTACTGAAAATGAAAAAGAGAATGGCCGTGGGGGTAGAAATTGGTGTGAGTGTGCGGCTCGAAACCCAGCCTGGCATCCCGAAAGAGGATCATCCCGGGTGTCATTCTCCCCGGGAAAGATCCAAGTTCAATGTGTGGTTTCTACTGAATGTGTAACGCCTTTGCACCCCTCTAAAGTTGAAAAGTCATAAGCTGAACTACTATAAGTAGGAGACCATCTGCATATTTCTACTTTTAAAATGTAAGGCACCAGAGTGTTTAGGAAAATTATTATAAAAAGAAGAATTCAAATCAACTCTACCTTCTTATGACACATTACACTATATTTTCAGAAGTATATATGAGGTGTACATATGTATGAACGAGGAATAAAACAACTGCCTCAGTTAAGTTAAACTTTCTCTCTCTGTTCTTCCAAAGGAATTAAAGAAAATCTATATAGGAGGGAGAATGTCACAGAGATAAAAGCTACCTTAAGGAGTCAAGGAGTTACAGTTCATCTATTCATATATTTTTTCCTTAAAATGGAATATATCATTCTTTAAAAACTCATAATCATAGTTTGAAATTAAGGGAAAATACACACCTTGCATTCATTAGCTGTTTCAGTGCATGTTAAGTGTTGAATTCACGAACACTATAGAATGACTTGGCAGATTATATGTACCAATTGCTACACTTTGTTCTGGGGACACAAAACTAGGGGGCTCAGAGCCTCAGGGGAACACTATGCAGACATCTAAACAGCCAACCAGAACACTGGCTACTAAGTGTTACATAAGCAAGGTGTTAACCAGGGGCTGCGATGAGCAGGGGCCCATTTTGTATCCTGAGGCAGAAATGACAAATGCCAGGAATCTATCAGGCAAAGACAGACAGAGCAGGGCACCCTGGCAGAAGGAATAATGTGAGGAAGGGCACAGAGCCATGGATGTGCACTGTGTATTCAGGGAGATCAGAGTGGCCCCGAGATGTGGGAGAGTGGTCCCCAGAAGGGAGAAAAGTGAGGCGGGGCAATGAAAACTAATGGGTTTTTTACTTTGAGAAGAAGGGAAGTAAGAATAGCAGATTGATTTTTTAAGCAGCTAACTCTAGGGTAGGGTTGTTCACCGATCTGTCAAAAGGCCCCTGCAACAGCATAGACAAGAGTTGAGGTTCAACATGGCCCCCCAGGGGAGGAGAGGCCTGGTATGGACAAGGAAGGACTGATGAGAACCAAAGATGAAACATCATGAGGACGTGAATCAGAGTTCTCATGCGGACAGTGGCTGTGAGCTCTTAAGCATGGAGGAATAGGTACACCACGAGGTCACAGATACAGACTGGAATTGGGAAAGAAATGGATTGACAATGATTTGAGTGATCACTATCAGTAGTTCCTACAAGGAAAAAGAGCCATCACACATTTCCAGCACAGATACTGAATTTAATAAAAAGGTCTGGGTCATAAAGCCATCATGGTCATAGGACTGGGTAAGATCCTCCAGGAGCAGCCAAACAAATAAGATGAGAAGATTCCCTGGGGCAAGTGCACTATTCATAGCGCAGGCAACCTAACTGGGAAATTTTTTTTTTAAAAAGATGTTATTTACTTATTTATTTGAGAAAGTGAGTGAGAGAGAGCATTCACAAGTGGGGAGGAGGGAGAGTGAGAAGCAGATTCCCCAGGGAGCCTGATGTGGGGCTTGATCCCAGGACCTTGAGATCATGACCTGAGCTGAAGGCAGAAACTTAACCGACTGAGCCATCTAGGTGCCCTATAACTGGGAATTTTTATTTTATTTTATTTATTTTATTATTTATTATTTATTATTTTTTTTTAAAGATTTTTTTTTATTTATTTATTTGTCAGAGAGAGAGAGAGAGCGTGAACACAGGCAGACAGAATGGCAGGCAGAGGCAGAGGGAGAAGCAGACTCCCTGCTGAGCAAGGAGCCCGATGTGGGACTCGATCCCAGGACGCTGGGATCATGACCTGAGCCGAAGGCAGCTGCTTAACCAACTGAGCCACCCAGGCGTCCCGACTGGGAATTTTTAAAAACATATTCATAATTTCAAGAGAATACTGCAAAGGCTCATAAATATTGCATGGAGCACTGGCTATTATATGCAATAATGAATCATGGAACATTATAAAAAACTAATGATGTACCTACCATACGGTGACTAATGTAACATAATAAAATTTAAAAAAAAAAGAAAAAAATTTAAATGTTTTAAACAAACATAGGAATACTTTATTGTTTACTTTGAAGGTCATGCATTAAGTTGAAAGGTAAATTGCTTCTTTCGAAGGACATAATCAACAAAACTAAGAGGCAAACTTTGGAATGGGAGAAGATATTTGCAAATGACATGTCTTGAAAAGGGCAGTATCTAAAATATACAAAGAATTTATATAAAAAAAAGAATTTATAAAACTGAACACTCAAAACACAAATAAACCAGTTAAAAAATGGGCAGAAGACACGAAGAGACATTTTTCTATAGAAGACGTACAAATGGCCAACAGACATGAAAAGATGCTCAACATCAATCATCTTCAGGGAAACATAAATCAGAACCACAATGAGATACCACCTCACACCAGTAAGAATGGCTAAAATTAACACCACAGGAAACAACAGGTGTTTGTGAGAATGTGGAGAAAGAGGAACCTTCTTACACTGCTGGTGGGAAACACATACTGGTATAGCCACTGTGGAAAACAGTACGGAGGGTACTCAAGAAGTTAAAAATAGAACTACCCTATGATCCAGCAATTGCATGACTAGGTATTTACCCAAAGAATACAAAAATACCGATTCGGCGGGGAGGTGGGAGGTTAGGGGAACCAGGTGGTGGGTATTAGAGAAGGCATGGATTGCAGGGAGCACGGGTATGGTGCAAAAATAATGAATACTGTTATGCTGAAAATAAATAAAAAATAAATTTAAAAAAAACGATTCAGAAGGATATATGCACTGTGATTTTTATAACAGCCTTATCAACAATAGCCAAATTATGGAAAGAGCCCTAATGAATGGATCAAGAAGATAGTATATACATATATACAAAAGAGTATTTCCCATCCATAAAAAAGAATGAAATTGTGCCATTTGCAATGATGTGGACAGAGCTAGAAAGTATTATGCTAAGCAAGGTAAGTCAGAGAAAGTCAAACGCCTATGATTTCACTCAATTTAAGGAACAAAACAGATGAATATGAGGGGGGAAAGAAAAAAGCAAATCGGAAAACAGACTCTTAACTATACAAAACAATCTCCCCTCCAGAGGGGAGATGGGTAGGGGAGGGATTAAATAGGTGACAGGTATTAAGGAGGCACCTGTGATGAGCACTGGGTGTTGTATGCAAGTGACGGAGCACTAAATCTGACACCTGAACTATTATTACAGGGTATGTTAACCAACTCTAAATTAATAGGGAACTTGAAAAAGAAAAAAAAAAGGTAAAAACATGAAGTATCAAATTATTTGTTATTGCTACATGGCCAAACTTTTCCATCTGCCTTTCAGCAAATAAAATATTATTTGAAAAATGCATTAATTCTTCAGCGCATTCTAAAAAAGTCTCATTTTATAACCTGCAGAATGAGACTCTACCTGTTTTCCATATTCATTAAAAAGAACAAAAAACTTCAGGGGCACCGGGTGGCTCAGTCAGTTAAGCATCTGACTCTTGGTTTCAGCTCAGGCCATGATCTTGGGGTTGTGGGCTCGGGCTCTGAGCCTGAGTCTGCTTGAGATTCTTTCCCTCTGCCTGTTCTCCTGCTCTTTCTCTCCCTCATTAAATAATTCCTTTAAAAAAAATCCATAAAAACGTTATATAAACACAGAATTGGTGGGATATGAGGATATAACACATATGTATACATTTTACACACATAAACTATAAAACAGATCTATATTCTGGTTTTCCTTCCTAGTTAACACTTGCTTCCCAGGAAAGTACTGATTACTAGTGTCTTAATTTTATTTCCATCTCAATCTCAATATACTACATACATAAATTCAGAGTTAAAAATAAGGCTGTGCTTACCTTAAGCTGTCCAATTTCTTTAAATTTATAAACTTCATATTCCCAGAGTGCTGCATTTTTCCCAAGAATTTTCTGGCATTTGCTGGCAGTAAAAACATCCCAGGGAGAAAGAAAAAAAAAAAGTAAGTAGACATTTCCTCTGTTGGTTTCGATAAATCTCTTGTACCAGAGTTCTGACAAATTTCTATCTCAGGTGCCAATGCACATAAAGGTATTACTAGATAACCAATTGATTGCATATACAAGGTGGACAGAAATCATAAAAATTATTACAAAACACTTATAAATAAAGACGAACCCCTTTCTGAAGATGATGGTTAGGGGCTTTCCCAATGATTATCCTGTTCTGAGTTTCCTACTTATCCGGATGAGCCCTGCTGGTTTTGGGACCTTTCTCACCTTGAAGAAATGTCATCATATCCAAAATACCAATTTAAATCACTTCTTAAAGAACTTTAAATAATGGACTACAAAATCAGACTTCAGAAATTTACAATCCTATCATAGTATATAATCTGGAGAAATACTTATATATGAATAAAAACTTAATTTACACATCGAAGAAACAGGTCTCCCTAAATCTCAGGAAACAAGAGGTCGGCCTGAAGGCTACGTTCCCAGGCTGTCCTGAGGTACTAGAAGGGAGCACCATGAAGCTCCAGGGGGAGCCACTCACACAACCCACATGGCCACTATGTAACATTTACACTCTTGTCTACCACAGACCCCTGCGACCTGAAGCCTGAAATCTGGTCACTTCCACTGAATTGCCACCCTCTTGCTGGGAGACAACTCTCCTTGAATTACAAGCAGTGGCACTGATTGCCTTCTAGAGGATGCTTGTAGAACAGCAATGGAAATGAGATGCACAGATGATGTTTCCCTCCAGAGCAAAGGGCAGGACTGTTTAGTGTTCGGTGTAATAAATATATCAGGTTCCTCTGAAGGCAGGCATGATCACTGTCCATTTAAAGGAGTCAGAGATCCTAAGCTCAGAGTTCCTTTCCTGTCATACGAGCGATGGTCTGTGCAATGTCACCTGGCTGGCCCTTTATGTCGTGCTGTGGGAACTGGAGCTGTGGGATCTGGCACAAATGCCAATATGCCGGCTACTACCACTGCTGAGTTAGGCCTGTATCTCTAACCTGGGAGTCTCATGTCTTATGCCATGACCCATGTGCTAACTTGTTAGCTTACAAAAAGGGTAACCTCTCCGACTCTTCGTGACTTTTGACATCTATTAAATTCTCTTGTTTGGGGCACCTGGGTGGTTCAGTGGGTTAAAGCCTCTGCCTTCGGCTCAGGTCATGATCTCAGGGTCCTGGGACTGAGCCTCGAATCAGGCTCTCTGCTCGGCGGGGAGCCTGCTTCCTCTTCTCTCTCTGCCTGCCTCTCTGCCTACTTGTGATCTTTCTCTCTGTCAAATAAATAAATAAAATCTTCTAAAAAAATATAAATTCTCTTGTTTGGTGAAAATGAGACAGTAGGTGGTTAACTCACAAATCCATTCTGTGGTTATAGCCACCAATACTCAAAAACTACCCCTGCAAGAACGACTCCCCCCCTCCCCCAAAAAAGGTTACCTCAGAGAATGGCTTATTTTCGTGTTAAAATTTATTTCTCAATTCTATTTATAGTAACAAGTAACTGTGAAAATATCAGTTATTACCGTGCTGCTATGTCATACTCTCCTTTCTCCACCAGGTGGTTTATGTATGCCAAGCCAATATCCTAGGGAAAATTAAATGAAGGAATTTCATAATTAATCAGAACAACCACAAAATTGAGCCTCATTTCCTGAGCAGCCCATGACATCAGGGTCTTACTGGCACTATGGGCTAGAACCTGTTTTATACACCTTAGGGTACTATATGTAATTATGCTCATTTCCTTCCTAAGCAGATTTAAATGCACTTGTAGTTATATTTTCACAAATTTTAGAATTCACACAAAAATAACGTTCCTATGGTAAAGGCTCCTAACTTGCCCCTGATTAGGAGATTTTCTACAGAAGAAATCTGTAATATTAGAAACATGATTCAACAATTTCATGCTGTCACTGGATATAAAGTGGTTTTTCATGCTTTCATCTGTAAGACGTGAGCTACTGGTTTCCTCTGTATCACGTCTGAAGAAATGCTGTAAGAAATACATGACAACAGAACAATCATATTAAAGGGAAATACTGAATCTTAAGGTTAACATTAATGTGAAAATGATGTCCAAAAACATGTGATTCACACCCATGAGTTTACAGATGAGGAAAACAGGATTGCAGCTTGGGCTGGCTTCTGAGTAAAATTCATTTTCTTACACCATCTTCATTCTGAAAGGATCTGAGGTGGCCTGAGTCACCAAAGATGTGAGAGCTGTTGTTTGATCTCCCCCCAGGACTCTTGTGAAATATTATTTCTGACTAAAAGCATTTTCATAAGAAGCTTAAACTTATTATATAACAAAACTTGGATTTTAAGTTCTAGTTTATGTACAAAAAAAGGTGTTGTGGAATTTCTTCCCGGATGGCAGAAATGGCAGCGGCCCATTTCTGTCTCTGCCTGTATGGTATGAAATTATGCTGTGCTAGGAGGAAAAAAAAAAGGCCACGCATAACTAATATATAGGACGGGTCTGTTTCAAGGCTGTGGGAAAATACTAATAGTTCCTACTTTATTAAATTTTACCCCAATAGTGACTATATGGGAAATCCTATTTCAAATCTGTAGAAACTAAAGAGTAAAAAAAAAAGGGGTGACTAAGTTTATTTTTCTGCAAAAAGACCATAATCACGGCACTATGGAGTCTTTCTGTCCAGGGTCAGAGAAGAGAATGTGTCCTTTGCAGAGCCCATTTCTCCTCATGCCAGGCCCTTACCCTACTGTGCCACTCATCCTCTTTCTCTGTCCTCCTTTAACCTCAATCCTATTTTCTCTCTTCTCCTTAGCGTAAGCATGTTCAGTGTCTCTCTCACACAAAATATCCGCCATCACCAATGACCTTTTTGTGATGGCCCGGCCCCAGCCACAGTCTGCACTCCCTTCCACTTCAGAGCCAACATGCAACTCTACTTCATCATCTCCTCCTCACTTTTCCCTCCTTCCAGCACATTGAGAAGGAGTAATACAGAGAAAATTCACTCGTCACTTTCATATTGCCACACCCAGAGTACCACCGACTGGCTGAGCTTGTTTTACCTTTGACCTGCTCTCCCAGCTCCCACGAAAACCTTCCTCTGGCCATTACAAACTATTTTGGGCACTTCTCCTTTGAATATTGGCAGTCCCAATGGTTCCATTCAAGTTCTGTTTTCTGAGGCTAGATACTCACCCCGTGTGGACTGCTTCAAACTCATGCCTTCCACTGACGCCTGTTTGCTGACAAATCTCTGGGTCCAGATCTCTTCCCTGAGCTCCACTAGGATGTCCCAGAGATGGCCCAAATCCAATGTGTCAAAACCAGTATTAATCCTCCCACACTCCCTCCTCCCAGCCTGTTCCCCCTCACATAGTCTCCCTCTCTTAGGGAATGGCAACACCAACCACCATTCCCAGAAACTGGGCGTCAACCATCGAAGACTGGGCATCAGCCTAGATTTCTCTCCTGTGCATGAGGAGCCAGTCACCGTATCCCACAGAGTCCAGCTGAATGTATCCTCTGCCTGTCTTCACCTCCCCATTCCTACTGACTCTGTAGGTCTCATCCTACCACTTCTCTACCAAGAAGGAAGCTATTCTGTTGATTCCTATTTTAGCTGCCTCTAGCCTCTTTCTCCATTGGAGAATCTTTCTAACAAGCAGATCTAATGAGGCACTGAAAGCATAAACTGTCTTGTACGGGATCTCAAGATGGAGCCAAGCTCCCACTTACACATGGCCCTTCAGAATCTGGCTCTTGCTACCCATATATACACTCTGCAACTGCCCCCCACATAACGAAGCAGGCCAAGAGGTGTCACTTCTCTGCACTTTCCCATATACTATTCTATTGGGCAGAATACCTTCTGCTCCATTTCTAGATAATCTTTGTTTAATCTCCACACTTTTGAATGGGGGGGGGCAGGGATATGATCTGGTTCTCTCTCTTCTTTTGGGTTCCTGAGTTATTTTGCTTGTTTACTCTCTAGACATTTTATGTGGAGTTTTAGGGAAGTTTAAGGTGAGGAATTTGTGCCACAAACCTAAATAGCCATAAATGCAGTTTTCATCTAGAAATAAGGGTCTTGGACTCACCGATCTCTAAGGACCCTTCACACTCTCTCCGGTTTTCTGTATGCCCATCCACTGTCACAGTTAGTAAAGAAATGTGCTTTTGGTCACTAAACTTTTCCGGAGTCCAAAATGTAATGAAAACATATCTAAGGTCCTAGATTAGTCTCTATAACACAAATGACTCTTACTACGGAGACAATGAAGCAATCTGGTTTTATGAAACTACTCTTGATAAATTTTGTGATAATGTGGTTTTACCTATGATTTAAAGAAACTTCCCCACACATAACTGGAAAGCTTTGTATTTAAAGTACATTTCACAAATTCAAGTCCCAAATTACCTAAAACTGCCTCCTAGCTGGTGTTCAAGTCTCTTGTTTACAAGCAGAAACAGATTCAATAAACTGAAATATTTTGACCTTGCAGGTTGGAGAATTAGTCTGAAATAAAGTCTCAAAAACATAGGAAAAATCTGTTCTTTTCAAATTACTTTCAGTCTCATTATAACTTATTGAAAGGTAAAGTTATGCTTCAAATAATAAAATTACATACTTACTAGAATCTTATGTCTTTTAATGTTCTTCTGGCTGATTTCAGCTGCCATCAAAGCTTCCTATATTTATAGAAGCATGATAAAAGGAGTCAGAAAAGAAGGGAGGGAAAATGAGAGAGAGTGGGAAAGAAAGATATTGAGGTTATAAACACTATATTTATTATGTTTTAAAGTTCTGGACTACATAAATAAAGCCCCATTTCCCTGTGGCTTTTGCTTCAAGCACGGGCATTTTTAATGTTATGGTTGAATGAACCCCACTGCATTCATACTCGAACAAAAGCAGTCAACCAAAATGAAGACTTCTCTTATTTCCATTTGAATGCATTTCCACATTAGGATATTGGAATCACATTTCAGGCACAAATCAAAATACGACACAATCTCCTCAATTCAAACAACAAAAAAAATTCATCTGTCATTCTAAATCTGCATGACATACATCGACAAAGTGGCACTTTTCCTTTATGAAATGCAAGAAAATAAACCATATGGATACATTTAGGTGTATCTGCAATTAAGATTTTGAAAATCCTTGATTTTATTTTTATTTTGGAAAGTTCATTATTATTACTATAACACAAACGTCAAAACATAAAATTATTGGGGTGCTTGGGTGGCTCAGTCAGTTAAGCATCTGACTCTTGGTTTTAGCTCAGATCGTGATCTCTGGGTCAAGCCAGGCATTAGGGCTCAGTGCAGAG
The DNA here is from genome assembly GCF_964662115.1 of Mustela nivalis. Classification (NCBI taxonomy): domain Eukaryota; kingdom Metazoa; phylum Chordata; class Mammalia; order Carnivora; family Mustelidae; genus Mustela; species Mustela nivalis. The sequence continues at coordinate 103,523,549 of NC_139031.1, read as the reverse complement.
TTGGCTTGTCCTTCTCTTTCTCTCTTCCTTCCTAAAATCTTTTTAAAAGATTTCATTTTTTATTTGAGAGAGATAAAGAGATGACAAGCAGGGGGCAGGAACAGTGGGAGAAGCAGACCTCCCGCTGAGCAGGAAGTCCAACAGAGGACTCAATCCCAAGACCCTGGGATCATGACCTGAGCTGAAGGCAGATGCTTAACTGACTGAGCCACCCAGGAAAGAAAATCTTTAAAAATCACATAAAATTATTTAGGGAACTACTGGATCTGAAGCAATACAGTAATAACCGAAATAGAAACTTTTTGTGTCAATTCCTGGACTCTAGTTTATCCATGAAAAACATTTTTCCCCCAAATCCTTTCAGGTGGTCACAAACTTAAAAGCAACATACAGTGGATTTTGATTTCAAAAACAAAGTTTTTGTTTGTTTTTAGCTAATTAGCATAGAAGCCCAACCAGAGAATTTCTCTAACCAAACCAACATAATATTTGCCTTTTAGCTTTTAAAGTCAGAAAGGTTTCTGCTTTTGAAAAAGAGAAACTCATCATGGGACAGTTTTCTGCTCTTATCAGTCTGATTCAAGACTCAATGAAGTGGACCACATCATTCTGTCTGCAAAGTGTTCAGACCATCCTCAGTGAACAGTAAATTAACACCTTGACTTTACATATGAAATAAGCACAAATCAACAGTACCACTAAAATATAGAAGACAATTCTGAAATACTAGCTCCATTTTATTTTCCTCGAAAAGCCACAAAACAAACACTTGCATAGGCTGGATCGAACCCACCTGTTCCCTCTACTACCACCTTCTCCTCCTCCACTGAACAGTGAAGCCAGTTAACCTCCTTGTAATCCTTTCCCCCCTAATTTCTGAAAAGAGTATTGGAAAGTTATTAGTCTCTTACATATTTTTAGCTTGGGGCATTCTAATTCACTTACACAAAAGATTTATTACAAAAACCTTTTGTCCTCTCCCTGTTACAGATGTGTCAATACTTTAAAGAAAGGAAAATCAAAACTACCTCATATTTCTTCTTTTCAAGGAGCCAGTCAATGTGGTCATCTTGGTCTCGTTCCTTGGCCACTACAACATCTCTTGGACTCACGATGTAAAAGAGTGATTCCCCTTCAGAGTACTCTAGAGGTGAGGGAAGAAAGACAGAGTGTGGGCGACTCAGCAGTAGAAACTGTGGCTGTAGTTTCAGAGACTTGGTTGGGTAACCCAACTCCAGAGGGAACAGAAAACTTGCCTACCTTTGGAGCAAGTGTGTTTGGCTCTGTTTGAAGGTGCAAGTACTTAAAAAAAAAACATTTACATGTAAAATTATTTGAAAGAAAAAAGAAGGGAGGAATACAAAAAAGGAAGGAAGGAAGGAATACAAAAAAAACTTCAAAAAAGTAAGGTAGTTTATAATTCTGTGTTTAACACATTAACATTGTGACCCTGACTGAAAGATAGTGATCAAAATTCTCCAGGTCTATGGTGTATCAGAATTCATCTTCTGTATATAAACTTAATTTATGGCTATTTACAGCACTGTTCTATTTTAACAGAACAATTACACCCCACAGTTGGCGATAAATGTCTCCTGCTCATCAAGGTCAAGGCCATCTACAGCGTAAATGACAGATGCCCCAAGCCCTGAGGACATAATCTATCATTTCGGCATGTTGTGCAGAATGCCGATTGTGAGGGTTTCCTGCAGAATTCAATTATACAACCTGTACTAAAGGGTTTCTAAGGGTGCAACAGAGTTTTCTATGAGCACAATACCTAGCTCAGACACTTCTAGTTTGAGTCACATTTGCATTTTGCCAAGTCTGGAATAGACTCTCACGCTTCTCAACTGACTAGGGGCCACATATAAGAAAGCTCCAACTGTATAGACTATTTCTTTGTTTCCTTTGGCCAAAATGAGAACTGAAAACATGTCAATTGTTTTTGAAGCAGGAAAGAATTTCTTAAAAAAAAAAAAAATCTTAGGCTGTTCTACTTTCATCAATGTATTTTTAAAGGATAGGAGGACAACTGAGCACAGGGGCTCCAGTATGACCAAAGAACAGTGGTTCGGTCTTTATTTCTGAGCAGTTGACCAGTGTATGCATTCATCCACTCTGCAAATACTCGGCGAACATCTAGTAGTTGTCAGGCTCTCTTCCAGGCTCTGCGCATTTGGTCACAAACAGAAAGATGACTTCTTGGCCAACCCACAGCACACTTTCCAGATACATGAGGTTGGGAGTCATATGGCAACCATAGAACCATGCTGCCTGACGTCAATGTAAGTGTTACACTAATTATGACAAAAGACATAAGAACAAAGACCATGGAGCCTACTCACCTCAGTCCTGGCCCCAAGCCTACCCCTCCCACCTACTGTGCTAGCTCGGACACATTCTGCAATATGTCTGGGCCTTGTGCCCTCATTTTCAACATGAGAGGTCTGTCTAGGTAGTCTCTATGACCCTTGCAGCACCTCAATTTAAATTACTGGTGTGTTAATCACATGAAAGGGAAAAAACCCACAAGTATAAGAAATAGCATGAGCCAGAGCCTTGGTCTCTCACCTAAATGATAATCTCTACACTCGTTCTCCTGAAAGCCTCTCACGGTCAGAGCATCAGAAGAGATCTCTTCACAGGTCTCAGAGAGCGGCTGGATGATATCCAGTCTTGGCCTGGCACAGTATTCTCTTTCCTGGGGGGAAAAGAGAGGGAAGGGTGTGTTTTCAATATGTTTCTAGAAACTGTACAAATTCATTCCAGTCAGTCATGATTAAATGCACAGGACTTCATAATTTCAGCAGATGTGAGCCCCTCTATCCACCTGCACCAACAGCCTCATCACACCATGTTACTTCCTGACCTTCTGTATGACGTCAATATGACAGAAGCTACTGTGCCCCTACAGCCATCCGTCACTCATCTCCAAGGGCACAGCCACCACACACTTCCCCAATCAGCTTATGTCTCTTCCTCACCAATGTGAGAAAGGGTAAAAATAATATTACCAACTGCCAAAACACTGCCACTACTGGTAAGCTTACTGGTGATGCTGAAAAGCCACAGAGACGGAGAACTAGGTCGAAAACAGAACACACTAAGAAGGCAATGGTCACCAAGAGCACAGGCCCAGGGCGGGGCTGTGTGCAAGGGCAGGAGTCACTGGTGGCTAGCCGCGACCAAAAAAATGAGTTTTTCCATTTTATTTCATTTTCATTAGTTAAAATTTAGATAGCCACATAAGGTTTGTGACCACACTTTTGAACAGTGCAGTTGTAGGTCAAGAAAGAAGTGGGGGGCACCTGGGTGGCTCAGTGGGTAAAGCCTCTGCCTTCGGCTTAGGTCATGGTCTCCGGGTCCTGGGATTGAGCCCCACATCCGGCTCTCTGCTTGGCAGGGAGCCTGCCTGCCCCCACACCTCCCGCCTGCCTCTCTGCCTACTTGTGATCTCTCTCTCTCTGTCAAATAAATAAATAAAATTGAAAAAAAAAAAAAAAGGAAGAAAGAAGGGGGAAGGAGAGTTTTTTAGACTGATGCAGTTCCACTAACCTAGAAGGTGATGAGATGCATTAACCTAGAAGGTGATGGGGTCTTAAATGACTGACTGCTCCAAATATCACAGAAGAAGGAAATGGGGATCAAAAACTCTACTAAGGTCTACTAAGGTCAAAGTCACATAAGTAAATGGTGAGACAGCAACTTGTTGAAAAAGTGGGACTTACAGTGAATCTTGAAGTCAAGGTTGTTTTACATGGAAAGTTTGAGCTTTCTGAGCATTCAGCATGCAGGCAAAAAACACACAGTTGAGCATTTTCCAAAGCAGTAAGACCTGTAGCCATGTGACACCACCGCAGAAAACCCAGATGAAGGGGACAGTGTGAGATACGTCGGGGCCTCTCCAACTCCCCAAGTTCCCCTAGGAACACTGTAAGCCTCACAGAATACTCTGGTCCATTTTGTTAGGTGAATTGAGAAGCAACTGCATTAGTTTTGTGTCTCATACATTTTAAAACCCTCCAAAAAGGGTGCCTGGGTGGCTCAGTGGGTTAAGCCGCTGCCTTCGGCTCAGGTCATGATCTCAGGGTCCTGGGATCGAGTCCCGCATCGGGCTCTCTGCTCAGCAGGGAGCCTGTTCCCTCTCTCTCTCTTTCTGCCTGTCTCTCTGCCTACTTGTGATTTCTCTCTGTCAAATAAATAAATAAAATCTTTTTTTTTTTTTAAAGATTTTATTTATTTATTTGACAGAGAGAGATCACAGTAGGCAGAGAGGCAGGCAGAGAGAGGGGAAGGGAAGGAAGCAGGCCCCTGCTGAGCAGAGAGCCCGATGCGGGACTCGATCCCAGGACCCTGAGATCATGACCTGAGCCGAAGGCAGCGGCTTAACCCACTGAGCCACCCAGGAGCCCTAAATAAAATCTTTAAAAAAAAAAAAAACAAAACCCTCCAAAAATAAAACAGCAACTATAAAAGATCTAGTAGAGGGAAACTAGTAGAGGGAAAAAAATAGCGAATATACAGCATAATTTTTCACATCTGGAAAAATGAGAATTATCTCAATTTTGAAACAATGAGAAAAAATGTAAAGACCTGAATATTTAAAAAATGAACTCTAACAATGCCAAAAAATAACAAAATTAGAATAGCAAGAATAGAAAAAACATTTGAAGCAAATAATAAAATAAAGGGCCTTGCCTGGTCACATAAACAGCTCCCTGAGAGGCATAAGGAAAACATCCGTGATGTGATTCATCTTGTTACTTTATAACCTTTGCTCAATGGTCAAGCAGCCCCGCTTACTAACTTCCCAGGAGTGAGAATTTGGTCTTGTTGGGTCTCTGATCTCCAATGCTTAGCATGACTCTGGATACATATATGCTTTATTAGTGGATGAAAGAGAAACATATGATAGGGGAGAGCTTACTAAATCCAGATGAAATAGTTCCTAACCACAATAAATGACAATGATGGGGAATACAGAGCTGCACAGAGAGAGGCAGAATAAGGTTCATAAAAATCAGCAGAGTGTCACCATGATGGCAAGGTGAGGACACACTCATGATGTGACAGGTATAAGGGAGAACATTCTGGGGGAGGATATGCAGGATATAAAGGCAAGTTTTATTTAATGTTGCAGTTCCGCTGTCTTTCCCATACAAAAAAAAAGAGAAAAAAGGGGAGGGACTCAGCCCCATGCTTGCTTTACTCCTTTTGTCATAATTTTATCAGTTTACTCTGTGTTTAAGGATCGAAGGTGTACTCTCGTGTCATATAAAATAGCTACATGAACTGGCACACACACTTGTGAGTCCTCTCTGAGTCTCTCACACTTCTCCCTCTGAAAAAATGCCTTCTTCTTCTCTTTCCAATTTCATTTTCTAATTTGCTCTAAGAGGTTGGCCTTTCTTTGGTCTTTACTCCTTTGTAATACTCCCTTTTATCAACAAAGGTTTCCCTGCTTCCTTTCTTTTTTTGCTCGGTTGTTTATGAGGCTTTCCCTTTTTCATTTTACTGCTGCTTTCCTATGTCTTTCAATCACATTCTCAATCTGCCCCACCTCCCTCATCAGAAAGCACTATATTTAGTCCCTTGGGAGCCACTGCTTTTCTTTATCTTCAAAAAAATAAATAAAATAATAAAGTGATGTCCTGCAACAGGGCTAGAAGCCAGCCCTATTGATTTTAGTCGCTCTGAGTATTCACTTAAGTCTCCAGCATCCCATTGCCTAGCAACATGGGCGCCCAGAGTCTCGGGTTACTATAGCGATGACTTCCCATACAAGTGCTTGCTCACAGAAATGCTCAAGAGCAGGTACCACTTCAAAACTGGGGCTCCCAGGGTTCCCCCCCCCATTTTATTCAATTGAAAAGGGGGGAAAAAAGAAGAGGATACAGACAAGGAGAGCCCTACTTACTTTAAAGGGCTAGACAATCAATTTGTAATTTCTTTTATATACAGCACCTAAGAGAAAATCCTTTACAATAAGCTCTCCTTGTTTATGCCTTGAAGCCATCCCTAGCGTCCCCCTTCCTGGAAGAACCCCTGGACTCTAACACTGAAGACAAGCTGGGAATGGGGCCCACCCAGGCTTCAAAGGAAGACCAAGTGTCTCTACTGGGCATGCCCTCCACTAGATCACAAATATAGGCTTTCCTCCAAAGTCACAAAATTAACAAAATTTGGGTTCTCTGCTGCTTTCTATTGGCCATGCATTTCATACTCTCATTTGCATTGATGATTAAGACATCACCACAACCATTTCAAAGCAAAAATCAAGCTACTGAGACTCAGTCGGCCACTAAGAAGTAAGCAAATCTGTCTGGACCACAGGAAATGAAGTGCCCTTTCCATAATTCCCTCTGACCACAGGGGCTCCTCTTGTTGCGGCAGATCAACTTCACTGCTGTCATTTCTGCTAATGCACAGTGTCAGCTTAGTTTCTTTGCCCTCCAGCAAAAGAAATCCTTCATTCCTTTCGACGAAAATACCAAGAGATGGAAAAAAAGAGAAAAAAAAAATGACTTCCCTTGGCTCGGCAAAGGGAACAAAGGCAGGCAATGAGTGAAGCTTCTGAAAGGTAAATACATAATCTCCACCAACCTTCTTTTATAGGTCAGAAGTTCCGCTCAGACTACAGCATGGCCCTTTCAATGGACAACCTGATCTGGCTACAAGGCTAAAAAATGAACCCACACTTCCCTCTGCATTTGGGGTATTAAAAAAAAATTACCGTTTTTTCTGACACCTCCTTCACATAGGAAAGAACAACAAGCTGATCACAGAGCGGTGCAAGTCCACTGATGTAGAATTCAGTTTCAAACTGAGACACTGCAAACAAAAGGGATAAAAGATTCAGTGTTAACAGGAACAAAAAGCAGCCCACCAAGGAAAGGACACATCAACTATGAATGCTACGTGGATTTACCGTAGAAATCTAACATAAAGGGGGTGTGGACAAACACACTTTTTCGACAATAATGAAAGGCCAGAAAAGGATATCCAGAAACTCAAACTTAAAAATTTTCTAGCATCATCAAAAGGAAACCTGACAATAACAGCATGAACGGTCACACGTGACACTGGGACCAGCTAGTTTAAAAATGACATAGTTAAACCCCATGAAGACACTTGTAAACCCAGGAAACCTGATGAAAACTAATATTAACGACAGTAATACTTTAAAACAACAACAACAACAACAACAACCTGAATTTAGGTTTTTCACAATTAGGGCATTATAGTGATCCAAAGGTCACAAGGAATGCTACTTGTAATTATGAAACTATTGTTCCTTTTTTTTTTTTTTAAATAATAAACATTTTATTTGAGGAATCAGAAGTAAAAAAAAAAAAGAAAAGAAAAAGGGTGTGTTAATGCAGATTATATTGTGATAAAAGATCACTACTTCCTAACTGGAATAAAGGTCAGAGAAAATAAATTTCTATCTTCTTAAAGGCATTTAAAATGTAAAACCAGTGCATCACTTGAGAAGTATACGGATTTAATTACACTGGAGTTCACAGACCCAACAGGAAAGCTCAGTTGTAGAAGTATTAATATTGCTAACACTGTGATTCTAATAATTAGCTACTGTAAAATATTTATAATAAGTGACTTTTACTTTAAACAACTAAGTTTGGGGGTGGTTCGCTACACAGCTGACACAGTGGTGATGGGGACAGAGCCCCTTCTAGGAGTCATGCATTGTACTTACAGATTCATTCTGAAGCAGACTCTCATTTGGACCACCATATTTTCTAAGACTTTCCTGACTCAGACCTTCTCCACAGTTTGTGGTATTAGCTTTGGGTTCAGTTAAGTTTTGTGTGTGGTTTTTTTTTTTTTTTTTAAGATTTTATTTATTTATGAGAAAGTGCAGGCAAAGCAGGAAGACCAGAGGAGGAGGGAGAAAAGGAGGGGGAAAGAATCTCAAACAGACTCCATGCTGAGCGTGGAGCCCAGTGTGGGGCCTTGATCTCACAACCCTAAGATCACAACATGAGCTGAAATCAAGAGTTGGATGCTTAAGCAACTGAGCCACTAGGCACCCCAGATTCAGTTAAGTTCTATGATGAAACTGCTCTTTTCTCCAAACTAGAGGAAGTCAGTATAGTGTATCAGAAATAATATTTAATGTAGCAGCAGCTGGGTGGCTCAGTCAGTTAAGCATCTGCCTTCGGCTCAGATCATGATCCCAGGGACCTAGGATCAAGCCACACATCAGACCACCAGCTCAGTGGGGGAGTCTGCTTCTCCCTCTGTAAAAAAAGAAACAATATTTAATGTAGAGTCAGGAAATCTGGGTTATAACTTCCAGTAAATTGAACTTGGAAAAAACATTTAACTTTTGCAGGTATAATTTTTCCCATCTATAAAATCATGTACTCAGAGTAGAAATAAAATCCCCAACACAGATGAAATGAGGGGCTGCTGAATTTTTCTTCTGCCTCTTCACTTTCCTTACAGATCCCTTAATGTTGTCTTTTATCTTTAATGTCAACTTCTTACACAACTGTTTTCACAATTTTCACACCAAAATGAAATTGAGGTTGACAAAAAAAAAAAAATACTACCTAGTTAGTAACATAAACATTAAAAAGGTAATATTTCTTATGCTTTGTCCTTGGTTGGATCACAGAGGTGGCGATGGTGCCCTGTTAAGAACCAGAGAGTGGAGCTCCAAAGACAGGTGCTGTGGTCCCAGCACTGCCACTAACACTTTTCCTCAGTCTTTGTGACTCGAACTCAGTATTTTTCTTCAGGCACTTAAAACTACTTTTGGTAAAATGGTAATGTGATACACGTTCACATGAAGTGCATATGCAGAGAACCACTGCCACCATGACCTCATGTACAGATAAGCACATCCAGGGTAGCCAGGCATGGAAAGTTCTAGAGAAGCTCCCACAGGGGGAGCTGTACACAGGAGTAGGGGGTAGGGAAGGGACAGGGGAGGGCTGGAATATATAGATGCTACTGGACAGTATGCAGCCATGTAGGCCCAGTGATCAAAGAGGTGGCAATTTCACATTATAGAAGGCATTCGGGTACATTAACCAGAGGTTCTGATTGCCATCACTCTTGAAGTGGTTAAACCCCATTTGGTAGAAACAGACTTGAGTTTTCTTTTACTAAATAACATTTCATCATTGAAATGCTACACAAGCAGTTCAATCAGTCAATCAATCAACCAGCCAGAGATGCCACAGATTCTTGGGAATTATCAGGAAGCTTTCATGTAGCCAGTGGTTGGTGAACAAGGTACTCTCCCTATTCAGGACGCCAAATATGCCTAGGCTCACAGTGATGGAGAGTATCAGTGTCTCTCCTACAGGTAACCAAATATACATCAAGCCTTGGTTTCAATGAATGCACTGTAAGGAACAGAACAGAGAAGCTAGAAAAATAATTCTATCCAAATCTTCCCTGCTCCACATACTTACTTCCCAGTCCTCAAAAGCTTCCATTTGTAAGACAGAAAAGTTCCTGTTAAGAACGATAGAAAATCTAATGTGTTCTTAAAGAAAATAAGGGAAAATGTGCAGAGCCACATAGCTATTTCACTTCTCAATTTCAGACACTGTAATAAATGCTTTTGTTAAGTACTAGATCTTACCAGACTTCACTGAGAATCAGTAATAATTTAGGCAGACAATGCAAAGTGGCTAAATTACAAACTAACTGGAAAAATGTTATTTACAAAGACAAGATGTCACATATAAAAGTAGTGTCAAGATTAGTGTCGAGAAGGAAATGTGGAATGGCAATGTTTATTCTCCTGAAGAACGTTCATAAACGATGTAAAAGTTTATGGGCTGATTTTGTAGAAATGGGGTTTTCTATTTCAAAATTTTAAAGGACCGGTGGATGTTCTGGTTAATTATTTTCCCGAAAATTCTCTTCTTTTACACATACCAGTGATTTTAATCATTTTAATGAAGATTACTTGTTTTTCCCTAAAGGAGAGCTAGTTTAAATACAGATAGTTTATGGGTCTATTACCACAGAAGCTCATCTTTAAACTGGTTATCTGGAAAAGATAAATCACAAAGACAATAAAGACAAACTTGGTTGGAGAGCACTAAAACACACCAGAAGGTAAAAGCTGAAGAGGGAAGAAAAAGGAGAGAATGCCTTTTCTAGAGAAAGCCCGAGCCAGCAGCTCTACCTCAGGAGATGATCTACAGAGTGCGGTGATGGTGCCCCAGCCCTGCAGGGGGCGCTGTGCTCACTCTGAGTAGGAAGGACATGGCAAGGGGGTACTGGTCAGGACTGAGGCACAGCTTTCATTTTCTGCCTCCACAGATGCAAGCGCTGCTGTGCCCTGGCTTTTTCTGGAGTAGCCATTCCTTGAAACGCAAGAAGAAAGAATTCAAGGAAAAAGACAAAAGTGAAGATTCCAAGCATACTGACAGAAAATTTCAAAAGGACTATTCACAGGAAATTTCTATTCAGGGAGGTCCTCTGGATGAAGAATGAGGACACTGATGCAGAAGGGAGGTTAGAGTTCTAAATCCACACTGTCCAGTATTATATTAATGCAAGCCAAAGAGACAACTTGCACATGCAATTTTAAATGATCTAGTAGCCATATTAAAGAGTAAAAAGAGGTAAATAAAAAAAAAAAGATTTTATTTATTTATTTGACAGAGAGAGAGAGAGAGAGAGAGAGAGATCACAAGTAGGCAAAGAGAGAGAGGGAGAAGCAGGCTCCCCACTGAGCAGGGAGCCTGATGCGAGGCTTGATCCCAGGACCCTGAGATCATGACCTGAGCTGAAGGCAGAGGCTTAACCCACTGAGCCACCCGGGTGCCCCGAAAGAGGTAGAACTTTAAAAATATATTTTATTGGGGCGCCTGGGTGGCTCAGTGGTTTGGGCTGCTGCCTTCGGCTCGGGTCATAATCTCGGGGTCCTGGGATCGAGCCCCGCATCGGGCTCTCTGCTCCGCAGGAAGCCTGCTTCCCTCTCTCTCTCTCTCTCTCTCTCTGCCTACTTGTGATCTCTGTCTGTCAAATAAATAAATAAAATCTTTAAAAAAATATATATTTTATTTAGCACAACATATCTAAAATGTTTTCAACACGTGACAACATAAAAAATTAATGGGGCCATTTATTTATTTTCATACTAGGCCTTTAGAATCCTGTATGCCGCGCAGCTCAACCCACACCTGCCGCTCTTCAAGGATTCCATGTGGCCAGTGGCTTTTGTAGCACAGATCGAGATGCCCAACAGACTGTTTGTCTTAGAAGTCCAGTAATTGTACTCAAATATATCTTGATGGTGCTCATCGTGGGTCACTCGCTTAGATACACAAGGGTGTATTTTTAATTTACAGCTTTCAGTTTTGTTTCTTTGTAGTTTCAAGAAACTTTTCTTGAATTATTGTTTTCTCATATCTGCTCCTTTCCTTTGCTTTGTTTTGTTCTTTTCTTCAGGGACTCTTATTTGTAGGCTGAATCATCTTTGCCAGTCTTCAGTATTTACCATGTCACTGCAGACCTTTTTTTCTTATTGCTTTGTGATTTTTAAAATTGTCCTATTATTTATAAATATTTGAGGTCTGTCATCTCATTTGAGATTTTCAAAAATTCTGAACTTTGTTTTTTCATGTCTTGCTATTACTTTAAAAGAAATGTCTTATAGCTTGTTGTGGGTGTCTCTTTCTGGTTTCTTGTTTTCATTGCCAACAATGTCCTTCTGCTTCTTATTTACTTTTCCTTAACCCTCAGTATGAGATTAGACCTTGGTACCTTTCCAGTCCTCATCCGTGGGTGATGTCATGGTCCCCCGATCTCTTAGAAAGAGACAGGGACTGGGAAGCTCTTCAATTTACAGAGTTCCCTCCTATGCTGTTTTCATTTAGTGTTAAAAACCTGGCCTTTTGTTTTCTGAGTCTTCCTGGCATTGCCCCTGCCCCTGCCCTACTTCTGTCTCTTCTCTTCTGTTTCTACAGTCCATATCCTGATTTCAGGGTTGTTGTTTTTTTTTTTAAGATTTTTATTTATTTATTTGACAGAGAGAGATCACAAGTAGGCAGAGAGGCAGGCAGAGAGAGAGAGAGAGAGAGAGGAGGAAGCAGGCTCCCTGCCGAGCAGAGAGCCCGATGCGGGACTCGATCCCATGACCCTGAGATCATGACCTGAGCCGAAGGCAGTGGCTTAACCCACTGAGCCACCCAGGCGCCCCTGATTTCAGGTTTTATCCTCCTCCAGCCTCAGCACACAGGACTAGGTGCTCAACGGCTAAGGGTTCAAAGAGGCCAGTGGGCTGTGAGCCCCTTACCTAACCTGTGCCCACTGACGAGTGGTCTTCCCCAGGGAATACGCACCTGCTGACTGGAAGTTCTTCTGATCTCAAATTCACCAGATGCCCCCTTGCTCCCCTCTACTTTCTCTCACACAGACATTGACACCATCACCCATCTTGTGGCTGTCGGTGCCTTCTCCCACTCACCTATATCTGGGGTTCTCAGGACTACTCTGTCGTTCAGTTGTGTTGTACATGTTGTTGATGAGTCCTTGGTTATAGGATCTAGTTGTTCCATTTTTAGGTGATGACTCAGGCAGGTTGAAAAATTATGCTACCCCTACCACCATCTTCTGAGAATCCTCTAAGCACAAAATGTTAAGCTATCCATGAGAAACACCAACTTTATCATCAGCTGGGGCAACAGGGTCGGGGTTACAGTCACAGATACACAGGTACTGTTGGGCCTACCACTGCATACCCACTCTCTGTTTCAGAACGATTGCCAAAAGAAATTAACAACAACTTTCTTGTACCTTGGGTCTTACATCTTTGAGGGTCATCAACTACTTAATAAAGCATTACTGAGCACCAATTTGGTATAAAACATTCTTTCAGAAGCATCAGAATGCAAAAGACCCTGCCTGACTTAAAAGGCACTGTGAATCTAGAAGCAAATAATAATGAATAACAATAATAATAATAGTAATAACACATGCTATGCAAAAATGGAAATAAAACAAGATACAGTACAAGGCAGGTTAACTTATTTCCAGGGGTAGGGATAAGGGTGAAAACAGCAATAATCATGACTATAAGCTCCCTAAGGGCAGGCGTGGTGTTTATAACATAAGAGAAAACATTTCGTTTCATGTAAATTAAAAAATTTTCATTTTAAAAACATACTTACAATGTACTTTAGATTTTTTTTTAAATTTTTTATTTTTTAGAAACATATATTTTTATCCCCAGGGGTACAGGTCTGTGAATCACCAGGTTTACACACTTCACAGCACTCAATTGTAAAGGGCAAAAATCAAGATTTTAGGTCTGAATATAAAGACCATTCTCATAAAGAAGATGTGGTATATATACACAATGGAATACTATGCAGCCTTCAAAAGAAATGAAATCTTGCCATTTGCGACACCGTGGATGGAACTAGAGCGTATCATGCTTAGCAAAATAAGTCAAGCGGAGAAAAACAACTATCATATGATCTCCCTGATATGAGGAAGTGGTGATGTAATATGGGGGCTTAAGTGGGTAGGAGAAGAATAAATGAAACAAGATGGGACTGGGAGGGAGACAAACCATAAGTGACTTTTAATCTCACAAAACAAATTGAGGGTTGCTGGGGGGAGGTGGGTTGGATTATGGACATTGGGGAGGGTATGTGCTTTGGTGAGTGCTGTGAAGTGTGTAAACCGGGCGATTCACAGACCTGTACCCCTGGGGATAAAAATATATTATATGTTTATAAAAAATAAAAAATAAAAAAAATAAAACTACTATTAAAGGAGAAAAAAAAATTAACTATATCTATAAAATGCACTTTTGTAAAAGAGGCATGCAGACTTAATTAAGAATTTCACTGTGAATGTTAATATAAAATAATTACAATTGTGAAAAAAAAAAGACCATTCTCCAAATAATTCACAAGTAGATTATGTCACTATCAGTATATTCAGACCTATAAGTGATAATCAATATTTTTGATTACTTGCACCTGTATCATAGATTTATAGATATATTTTATTGAAAAATGTAGCTATGAAATATGTTAATTTCTTCAGGATAATTCAATCAAAGCTTATTTACACCTTTCCCCCAATTCTCATTCAGTTGACTTTATGGACAATGGTATTTTTGTCTTCCGATTATTAAAAAAAGACCGTTGTTAAAAGAAACCAGTTTTTCTCTCTCACAATGTAACTGAAAATGATAGTATATTACTAACAGCTCCTATTTAAGGAATATTCCCCATTCAAGGGGCAATGCGTACAATACTGAACACACAGGATTTCAACCCTATACTTCCTTCACGGCAGAACACTGAAGCTCAGTGCGCTTAGGTAACTTGACTAAAGTCACCTGAGCGGAAGGCAGCACAAGCAGGAATTTGAAGTCTTCCTTTTCTCAGATGGTGGTCGCATGGAGCTGCTCAGGTTAGAAGTGTGCTACAGGTACCAGGATCACAAGCTATGGCCTTGACCGCTCTCCGGGGGGGGGGGGGGTGTTCTGTGGCGGCAGATGCTTTTGTTTTGGTCTTTGTTTTCCCTTTGTGGGTTTCAAAATGCCCATTAGATGGGACCTGGAGGATCTGATGTCTTCACTGGAGCTAAATAAAATAATATGCTATAGATCTGGACCTCTAAGATTCTTAAGAGAGCAAACAAACAAGAATTTCTCAAGCAAATATAAACAGGAATGAATATCTTTCACTTACGAGAAAGCACCCAGGCCCCTTTGTGATAGCACATTCCTCTCTAGAGAATCCAACCCTTAAGTCACCAGATGCTAGTATTTCTTAATGGACTGGATATACTATCCACAGGATTTTTAGGAAGTTTGGACACTCTGTCAGTCTGACCACTGATCTAAGAAAATGCATTTGGAAACCACAACAGGCCAACATCTTCAGGGCTGTGCTATGAAGCAGATGCATGACCATGCTTTATATCAGCAAACTGTGGAGAGGACCTAACAGACAGGAGTAAGAGAGAAGAGATGCCTATTAGGCAAGATAACAAACACATGCAAGCCAGGAGCCCATAGTACACATAGGAAAAAAGCATTTAAAGCAAGTTTAGCCTGCAATTTAATTACATCTCTTCTAATTGATACTCTCAGCACAGTACTGGGCTAAACGACAGAGCTAAGCTGATAAGATCAGCTCATCCGCTCAACTTTCGCGCTCAGGAAGCAGCACGGATGAGCAGTGATCCAGCGAGCAGCTTAGGACACACTGCTCACATGACAGAAAAGGTAATGGGGACGGACCTGCTGGGTCAAAAGGGTCAAACCAAGCAGTTATACTTTAAGTTGTAAATAGGCTATTGTCAAAAGAGAAAAGACAAATGTTGGTGAGGATGTGGAGAAACCTGAACTCCCCCACATGGCTGGTAGGAATGCAGACTGGCATCGCACTATGAAAAACAGCATAAAGGGTCCACAAAAAAACTAAAAATACAACTATCACATGACCCAGCAGTCCTCCTTCTGGTATGTATCCAAATAATTGAAATCAGGATCTTAAAATGACATTAGCATCTCACGTTCACTGCAGCACTCTTCACAATAGCCAAGATATAGAAAGCAAGCTAGATACCCATCAACAGAGGAAGGTGAAGGAAAATGTGGACCCAGGCACTGGAACATTACTGAGTCTTAAAAAGGGAGGAAAACCGCGCAACAGGCAACAATATGGATGAACCCCGAGGACATTACACTAAATGAAACAAGCCAAAGACAAATACTGCATGATTCCATTTCTAACGTATTTAGAAAAGTCAAGCTCATAGAGTCAAAGAGCAGAATGGTGGTTGCCAAGGGTGGAAGGAAGGGGAAAATGGGAAATTGCTGAGTGATGGGCCTAAGGTCTCAGGTAGGTAAGATGAATGAGATCTAGCGATCTGCCATATGACAGTGTGCCTACAGTCAACAATAATGTATTGTACATTTACAAATTTCAGAGGGTAGATCTCAACTTACGTGTTCTTCCCAGAATAAAATAAACTTAAAAAACAATTTTGGAGACCAAAAACACCCCCAAAACTACCCTGATGCATCAACTACAAGCACTAAAAAATAGCAAACAATAGCGTTTCTTCTTTCTCAGACAATTGAAAGAATCACATCATAATCTGGACTTGGTTCCCTTTCCTTAGAAATCATTTTGTTAGTCACCCAAAGCAACTATAGTCTAGATATTCCCTAGCAATTTGGAGGAAGAACAAGGAAGGGCTATCAGCCCTAGAATAAAACAAGGGAAACTAAATTCTCTACTCTAAAGGAGATACTTTGCTGAACCAAAATAAAGAAAAAACAATTCCACTTCATCTGGCTATTTGAAGAACAGGTGAGCAGACACGATTGCTGTCATATTAAAATGGGTGTTTGGATTCTAGACAGTTTCTACCCTATGGTTTTTATCTGAATGCCCAGAGTAAGCCTCTATCCTTCTCATCAGTTCCTCTGGCTGTAACGAAGGACAGGTTTAGAGAGAGAACGCATGGAAGAACATATAGTACAGGGTTGAGAGCAACACCTTTGAAACTCAGTCTATCCTGAGTTCAAACGCTGCTTCTTTGCTTAAGAATGGAATGATCTTGAGCAGGTTACCTGACCCTTCTGAACCTCAGCTTCTTCAGATAGAAGAATGGGATAAAATGGGATGACAGCCCCTACTCATCTGGATCACTGTGAAGATCAAATGAAATTCTACTTGGCATGTGCTTGGTGGTCATTTTCAAAAAAGGAACAAAACATATTTGTTACATCAGGTGTTTCAGATCTCTTGCCAATACTTGTTTTACTGAGAAAATTTATGAATTTAACACACAACAACAAACATCTGAGTCTCCCATACTGAGTGGGAGGAGTGGCTACAGGAATAGGCATGTCATAAAGCAAGTACAATAAAATCCTCATTGCAGGACCTAAGGGCTGAGTATGTGGGTGCTCACTATTTTTGTGAAAATTCTTCACCTGTCTGTATGTTTACATTTTTTCATAATAAAATGTCAGGGAAAAAATTTAATGCATAACAGAAGAATTAAGAGATTACAGAGTCAAACTGAATTATAACAGAACACCATTCAAAGCTAGATCCTTAAGCAAAAACACCGTGAAGGATGCCAGCGATGTCCCAATTCCTGCTGAGCCTCAGGCTATGGGATGAGCCACGTGACTCAGGGCAGGACAACTGTCTCCTGCTGGAACCTGCATGACTGGGTCAGCACAGCCCAACAGGTGGATGGTGAGGCACGCTTAGATCCAGAAAAGACATCCACCTCACAGCTCGCCTCCACCACTACACAGATGTCTGATTTCCAGGTCACTGTTTTCCCAATCAATCAAGAGGCTAAAAATAGAACAATGTGCTAAATTCTAAGAGCCACAGCATATAACCAACTGAAGATATGAACACTGCTTAATTAAAGAGAAAAAGATGTCCCTTCCCCTTCCGCCCTCTCTTTCTTCCTGGCTTCTGCCATTTTAAATAGATTCCCATATAGTCTTTTTCCCTTTATTAGTTTTTTTCGAAATAAGCTTCCAAATGAAATCAAGACTGGGAAGTCGTTCATGAATTCCTTGCATGTAAGTCCTCTATCCCTGGAAGGAGACACCCAGAAAATGACCCACAAACACTGGCTTCATTTCTCCACACTGTCTAACTGCCCCATGAAGCCCATGGAAGACTTTGGTGAAAGTCTTTGGACTCCTATGGTGAAAGACTTTGGCCAAAGAGAGAGGGAGTCCTGTAATACCGCAAGAGACCCAAGTTCAAATAAGTATGCCAGGCTTAGAACCATAACCCACTTTTAACGATGTAGTTTGGAAAAAGAAGTGCCACCCTAAAAACCTTACGTACCGAGAATGTCTTCATGGGTTGGTGACTGCCCAGTAAGCTTAATCCTTATTATCATTATTATTTTTCATTTATAAGAATCAACTAATATCCTATGGAGAGCGAAAGCTCTTGTGTATTTCTCAAGATTCGGACTTATAAATAAAGAGTTACAAACATCTGGCTTCTAAGAAATGTACAGCCACCAATAGTTCTTTAACCTCAATGCCATTTTCACCTCATTTACTAAAGAACAGTGGCTCACACTGTTCAGGGCTAAAGCAAATTGTAATCCAGACCTCCTAATATTTCTCTTTTCCTCTATCCTCATCAAGGACTCTTATCTAAATCACTTTGCCTCCTGCTGTGGAAATGGTTTATATTCTTAAAGGTTTGCTCTCAAGAGGGGGAAAAATGGTACTTAACCACTAACCATAGTAGTAAAACGCCAGTAATGTGATATTGCCAGGACCCACACACGGTCTATTTCACGTAAATTGTAGGACAGATGAACTATACTTCAATAACGTGATCCCAGGGCTCTGGGGCCACCACTGGGCCAGCTATTAGCAGTCACAGGACTGGGCTGGAAGTCTGCACAGTGATAATCACTACCATGATTCAGTGAGTGCCTACTGTATGCCAAGCACTGTGATAAAAGCATTACTTCAGTTTCATTCTCACAACCGACTGCAAAAGTAGATACTATCACCTCCACTTTACAGTGAGGAAAGCCTGACTCTGGAAAGTGAAGCAAGTTCATCAAGGTCATACAGGAATTCGGCAAACTGCCTTGTGTCTCCAGAAGCTGGTGGTGGTTCTGCAGTTAGATCCTGTCCATTTCTAACGCCACTAGAGTAAGATCTGACACCAGATGTTTACATCCCTGAGCCCCCACGGTCACAGGGGCTGTGATGAGGGTGAAGTGAACCAATGCTCGTTAAAGCACACAGGGAAATGGCCCACGCCTCATGTGTTAGCGACCAACATCAGCTAAGGAGGGGACACCTGCGACACTTTTATTCCTGGTAAGTCTTCCATCCTTAAAAACTCCCAGAGTTTAAAATCCACCCCCCCCCATCTGTATTTAAGAAACTGGAACACTTCTCTATCAGGACACTATGCCGGGAGGTGTTCAGAGGATTTTGCTGGGAGGCAGAAAAGAAGATAGACACTGAAGTAATGATCGTGACCTGGTAGTTTCCAGTCTTCTCCAGTCTTGTTCCTCAGTTCTTCTCAAACCATTATATCCTACATAGGCCTGCTTTGTCCATACTCTGAGCAATCCCAACTATGCACTTATTTCTCTTTCTAAGGCAAAAAATTGTTAAAACCCTACCATCCACTTCTGTCTTCAAGTACAAAATATCCCAGACTGAAATGCTCTGACCATATGAGCCATGGGAGTAATACACACCATTCTGGTTTTAGAATCACAGTCATAGGCAAATGATTTCGCTTCACCTTGTTACAAAAACCCCTCAAAGTGATACTCCCCACCCATCATCCAAATAGGTAAAGGAACTTCTCAGCTGACTTATGTGGCAAAAACTTCTTTGTCACACAACTCTGTCTCCTACTGCTTTGTTCTAAACAGTCCCCAAACAGCTTATACTGTATCTGTTTAATTGGCAAAAGTCATTCTCCTCTCATCCTTTCTGTTTGTATCACTTTTACACTAAGTTATAAGACTAAGATGTAAAAAGTAGTGGTAGCTCCTTCTTGGCATCCTTCTCCCGAATAGGTGTTTCC
The DNA here is from genome assembly GCF_964662115.1 of Mustela nivalis. Lineage (NCBI taxonomy): Eukaryota > Metazoa > Chordata > Mammalia > Carnivora > Mustelidae > Mustela > Mustela nivalis. The sequence continues at coordinate 103,503,969 of NC_139031.1, read as the reverse complement.
CTGAATCACGGATCCCTTCAATACCCGGTATTACATTGGACATACATTGGGCCACGCCCCGGAGATACAAACAGTGAGCAAGAACAGACCCAGCGCGAGCTCTCGGGGACCTTACAGTGTGGGGGAAGGGACCTACTGCCCTGAACAACGCACAATCACACCCATGCTTCACAGGGGAGGGTCTGACCTCATTGTCAAGGTCCCGAGGGATCTCCCGGTGGGCTTTCTCAAGCAATATTTGAGCTGAGGAATGATTAAGGGTCAAGGAAGTGCCAAGAGGCGAGAAGGGCCTTCTACAGAGACCTGAAGAGGGAGCATGGCTGGGTGAACGGTGGCCAGTGTGGCTGCAGTGCAGACACCAAGGAGAAGCCTTGTCTCGGCCAATACTGTGGAGGCTGGGGAGGGCCAGCACAGACCCCTGTGCTCAAACCAAGAGTCTCCTCTCCATGCCAGGAACAATGGGGACAGGCTGAAGGGTGGGGACACGATCTGGTTTGTATGCTGACTGCAGTGGGGAGACCAGATCACTGTAATTCACAGTGGTAGGGGACAGCCCCATCAGGAGGCTGCTGCAGGGATCCAGAGAAAAGGTGACAGCAGTTGGGCCCGGACCAGTGAAGATGAAAATTTCTATTCAGAGGGTACAGGTGGACAGGAACAGGTGTCAGCTCCGTGTGATGAGTTGTGCGTGCACAAGTGCTCTGAACTCCCAGCCACAACCTGTGGGAAAGATGTTCCGCCTCACCTTTTCCAGATGAGAGTGCACAGAGCAACTGTCCTAAGTCCAGGCAGGAAACAACAGAACCTGAACCCACAGTTACTTACCTTCAAAGCTGGCTACAAAAATACCATGTAAAAATTGGAAATACAGTTAGAAAAGAGGGACTCTACAGCAAAGTTTCAAAACTTAAAAGTTCTTGACCTGCTTCACTCAGGTCCCAAGTGATGAGCCCTGAAGACACACGTGATTTTAGGTTTCACTTTACTAAAATGGATTCTCTTTGGACGTTCTTCACTCCTAGAAGGCTTACCTATTTCAACATATCGACTTGGCAAGTCCCTCAATTCACTGGCATGCCGCTCCTTCACTGAGCAGATCTAGAAAATAAATTCACGTTATTTTACTCAGGTGATGGAAAACTCTTTGTAACATTTCATTCAATATATGATACTTTTGTTAAATTAGCCATGTAGAGCTGAGAGGGAGTGCACATAATCTACTCAATGACTTAAATGATAGAAATTAATTTCAACGACATATAGCAGCCATTACTCATGTTCTCCAACATTATTCTTCAATAAAGTCTTATTCAAGGACAAAGAATGGAAACTGTAATATTGTTTTAACATGTTTCCAGTGACCCATTCTCTGCAACTCTACTTAGGGACGAAGTACTACTTAGGGCCTACTTCTATCATCGTCCAAACAAAGCTCTGGCGGAAGCACATAACCAAAAGCTCAGTGGCTAATCTGCACAGCATTCACATTAGGGCTTGTGTTTCTGACTACATATCCATCATTTATTTCACTCTTGCTAAGTAATACTTTGCATAAGTGGCATCAAGCTCTTCTCTCAAGTGTTTTAAAATTTTTTTAAAAAAGTGTTTTGTAATCAGTGTATTATATACTTTTAATCAGAGTTAGGCAATCTACAGCCTGTCCTTGACTGGTCTTTTTATGACCTGTAAACTACAAAGAGTTTTTTACATTTTGAAAGACTAGAAAAGGAAGGAAGACAGAAAAATATTCAGCAGAAACAGTATATAGTCCACAAAGTCTAAAATACTTACTAGTTGCTACAGAAAAAGTTTGCCAATCTCTCTTTTAAGTTATATGGATACAGTTTGGATATATATGTGTGTTTGTATATTTAGCACGCGCACGCGCGTGCGCGCACGCACACACACACACACCCCAAACAACACATGTGTATTAACCATGGCTATTTTAGTGTGACAAGACTATGGATAATTTGTTTTCTTTATTATATTTTCTAAAATGAATATATTCTTTTTTTTTTAATAAGACAACAAAAATTTACGTTAAGTTCTGCCATCAAGGTAAGACAATCTGAAGTTAAATACTGATTCTATACAAATTTCATCAGGGATCAGGTTTTTTCCTTTTTCTTTAGGTAACTATAAAACAACACAATAAATACTACTACCCTAAATTTAGCTACAATATAGGAAATTCTAAAATACAGAAAAACCCAAAGAGAAAAAACAAACATTACCTACTGTCCCAGTACAAAGTGAACACATTAATATTTGTTTTTGTTTGGAAGCTACTTTTTTTTGTTGTTTTTTGGAAGCTACTTTTATTAACCCAACAATTACCATAAGTAACTTAATGTATTATTTAAATATTTTCCCACAGCACAATTCTTTAACGTATACAGAATTTCACTGTCTGAGTGTACTATAATTTTCTTACAATACCCTTTTAGACATCCAGTTTTTGCTTCTAACCAACCTGAAGGCATGATTCACATACTTGGATAGAAGATGTTTGGACTTTTGTTTCCCTAGGATAAATTCCTAGAAGCCGAACTAACGATGGATGGGGATGTGACCTCGCGTTCGGTCTGTTCTGGTTTGGTTGGTACGCATGCCCAAACTGCTGTCCAGCAGTGTGGGGACTACAAGACAGGTCCTGCTCTAACACAGGACTCGAACCCAATACCGGGCGCGGGGTGGGTAGGAACACTTGCTTAGAAGTGATTGGCAATTTTCTCCCAATATTGTTTTTTGTCTCCTATCCATCTCAGACAATGTCCTGTCCACTTCCCCAATTTCCTTCTCCTTTTGTTAGATTTCTGATTCTTCTGTCCACATTTGCTAGGGAAACTAGACTGTCTATCGGCCATGCCCCACAGTGCCCAAGGGACAACTGTCTTAACATGCTGATAAAACCACATGAATAGGGTCTCAAATTGTTTGAAGCAGAGTAACAGAAAGTAAGTGAAAAATATTAAGCAGAACTCTGAGCAACTACTGGGCACCAATCCTGAGCTTTGGGAGAAACAGACATAGCTCTTTCCTTAGAAAGAGTATGGGGGCAGTGAGGAAGACACACAAAGAGTCCTTTTACTCAAGTGGGAAGGCCAAGTACAGAAGTACAAAGCAGTGGTGTCTACCAGCAGAGGAGGAAGGCTCCTTGGGAGAAGGGAACTCAGGCTGAGGCTGGACTGTTTCTCTGGCCCCGTGATAAGCTCTCTGAAGACTGGGACGTGTGGAAGTTCTGGCAGCTGGGCTCTCCTCTCCATCCCCGCCCCTCCCCAGTTCTGTGGTCTGAGCTCTATCTCACACCTGCTTCAGAGGAGCAGCAGCAGCTGCAGGTGGGGGAAGAGTGAAATACTGCCCTGAGCTCATGTCCCCCCTAAGAGCAGATCAATGATCTCAAGAGCCTTTATACTGATAGGCAGGTTCTCACCCATGAACACTAATGTGCTTCATCCAGCAGTCTCCTCCACTTCTCCACTGACCTAATGGGCATCTCAAGTGGACCCACATAAAAATATCTCCTGACTTGCCATCTTAAGTGTTACCCATGTCAGGAAAAAGCAGCTTTGGTTCCCAGCTTCTCGGGTTAAAAGAGTCACCATTGTCTTCTGTCTTCTTCTTACATCCCACATTGAACCATCAATAAATATGACAGGGTCTACCCTCAAAATACACCCAGAATCTAGTGATTCCCCACCAGCTCCACGAGGCTGACCAACATGCCAGGATTTTTAGGGAGGTTCCTGCAGTAGCCTCCTACCCTATCTCCCATCTTTACGAACCCTTCATTGTTTGGCTCTATGCAGAATCCAAGTTTGATTGTTTAAGTCTGCTGTTCAAAACCCCTCTGCTGGCTTCCCACCTCACTCAAATTAAAAGCCCAAATTGGGGAGCGCCTGGGTGGCTCAGTTGGTTAGGTGACTGCTTTCGGCTTGGGTCATGATACCAGAGTCCCAGGATAGAGTCCTGCTTTAAGCTCCCAGCTCGGTGGGGAGTCTGCTTCTCCCTCTGACCTTCACCCTTCATATGCTCTCTCTCACCGTCTCTCTCTCAAATAAATAAATAAAATCTTAAAAAAAAAAAAAAAAAAAGCCAGAATTGGCACCAAGGCCAGTGAGCCCCTCCACAATGCATCCCCTCCTACCCTCCTCCTCCCTCAGGACTTCTAGCTCTCTCCTCCACACTTGCTTCATCCACTCTGGTGATAACGGCTTTATACTCCACAAAGACATGCCAATCGCACTGCTGCCTCAAGGATTTTGCCCTGGCCGCTACCCTTGCCAACATCCCTCTGGCACAGATCTCCCTCCAGATCTCTACCAAAGCACACATACCTTATGACAGAAGTCTTCCCTTGATCGCTCTATATTACATGGCACCCACCCCTGGCCCTTTCCCCATTTCCCTCTTTAACTACCCTCCTTGCTATTTACCTCCATCAACGTGGCATACTCACTTGCGTGTCTGTCTTGCCCCACTAGAACATCACGGGAACTCGGTAAGTGGTTGCTGGCCGAGTGAATGAATAAATGAACGGCTCAGACTGCACACTCTGCTACACCCTGTGGCTGTCTCTCCAATAAGGCTGCTCTCTGAGAGGAAAGATTATGTCCTATCTTCTCTTCCCTCAGCAGAACACGGGGATTCTCAACTGAGAAGAAGTACCCAACATAGTACTAATTGAGTCCAAAGAAGAGGAATCCCCAATAAATACAAAGAAACATTTGACATGAAAAAATTTTCACACATGAGTTGGATCATAATCTGGGCACAGTGAAAGCATATTAGTTTCCCACAGCTGCTCTAATAGATTACCACAAACTTGGCAGTTTAAAATAAAGGAAATTTATCCTTTCCAACTTCTGAAGGCTAGAGGTCTAAAACCAGTTTCACAGGGCCCAAATCAAGGTGTTGGCAGGGCTGTACTCCCTGCAGAGGCTCTAGAGAATCTGTCTGTGACATGCCACCTCCGGCTTTCGGTGGCTGCAGAACAGCCTTGGCTGTGTGTGACGCTCCAGTGTCGGCCTCTCTGCTCACGCTGCCTTCCCCTTTCCTGTGGCAGTGCTCCTTCTTTAAGAATACTCGGGAGTGCATTTAGGGCCAACCCAGATACTGCAGGACAATCTTCCCATCTCAAGATCCTTATTAATTGTATTTTGTGCCATATAAAGAAACATTTATGGGCCGTGGGATTAGGATGTGCTAACTTCGTGGGCCACTATTCAGTTTAAGAAAGAAGGCATTTCCGGTAGCATTCAATAAACTTCTGTGTCCCTAAAGCTTAATTTTCCTTGTCTTTCACCAAAAGAAAAGAAAATCACAACTTTAAACAACAAAAAGCCACTTGGTCCATTTAAGGAAATTTTAAAAAGTATCAAGAACCATTTATTGGATGAGTAACCACACAAATGGGATAAGGAGACTAGAGAATCACTTTTCGTTTTTTTTGTTTTGTTTTGTTTTGTTTTTTTAAAAACCCTAGACTATTGGGCATGCCTTCTCTTCTGCTATCCTAAATATGAATCAGGTTATGTTCACTTGATACATGAAAACAATTAAAGAAAGGAGAACTAGAATGATAGCAACCTAAGGGCCAGGAGGACCTTACCTCAAGTTAACAATGCTTGTTTTGGTTAGTAAGCAGCACCGCATTAGTAATTTTTGAGCGTTCCTTTTCCAGAGAAGAGTACATTTTAAATAACCATGTCTCTTTCAAGACTATTCTAGAATTTTGCAGCAAAATAATGACAATGAGGTTTACGAAGCACTTACAACATGTCAGATTATGCTAAACTCTTGGTAGGCATTACCTCACTCAACCCTCCCCAGAGCTCAGGACGAGAGAACAATCCATACTCCCATTTGTGGATGAGGAGAGTCAGGCTTAGGTCACACAGGAAGTACGTGTCAGACCTGTTGGACTCTAAAGCCTGGCTGTGCCACCAGACTGTCGCTGGGATACGGTCTTGTACCATTCGTAGCTATTTTTTGGTTTATTTTGTTTAGATTAAGCTATATATTTTTAAAGGGAAGTCAACAACTTTGGGTTCTGAAATGCCTAATACAAGACTAACACTGGTACACGAAAAATAAATGTGAGTGAGCTTTGGGCCCTCTTTTGTACAATGGCTGAATTTCATTTACCCAGGCACACAAGGAGCAGAAGGCTGCATGCCACAAAACAGCCCCTAATCTTATCAATAATAAGTCTGGGCCTCTGCTCCACCCAACTATGACCAAGCAAGTGGGATGATTCAGTTTTAACAATCTCTTCCCACGATCATCAACTCTAATGAAGCAACTAAGGGGAATGGAGAGAACAATAAAGAATGGGAAACCTGACAAACCAACAAAAACAACCACAACCACACCTTCCATAAATAGCTAAGGTCGACCAGGCAGGGAGATTTAAAGATCACAGGTGGCCGCAAGGAAGAGCTCACAGTGTGTTTAGCACGCAAAAGGGAAAGAAAGACCGTATCTCCAAATTTCTGCGTATGAAAAGATTTCAGCATAAATATCACACAACGTGAATATTCAGGGGAAAATATTCAGTGGCTTCTGAGAAGCCACTCAAGACCTCATATTCCTTCAGACCCTCCTCAGTGGATCTTTTAACAACATAGACTTATTATCAAGACAAGCAAACCACCTTGACCGAAGTCCCCCAGCCGATAATCAGCGTCACGCTGTCCTTCCAGCAGAGGCTGCACGGATACATATCTGGACGAAGACTTATGTCATCCCGGGGCACATTGGTGATTCTCTGCTTGGAAGTGATGTCAAAAATCTTTACACCCTGAAAAATACAAGAGCATTAAGTATCCTCTACTCAGGAGAAGGAAAGGAGAGGAGAACTTATTAACAGCCCCTGCCACACACCACCAATAACCAGCACCGGGAAATATTGACAGTGTTTATTGAGCACCGCTGGGAGCCATGTGAAAGAAAATGCTTCACTCCACACAAACCCTGTGAGAACCCACAACAAAAGAAAACCTCTACCCTTCCTTGGGGACAAAAGAGATTTTATTAGTAGATGGCATCAGGGACTCAAACACAACACAAATGGGAAATGGGACAGATATCTACCACCGCATTTCCAAAATGACGGACAAGTAACATTTCTAATTGTATTGTTCCACTAAAAAAAAAAATGGAGCTTTTTTTTTTTAAGAAAAGCTTTGAATGCGACAAACCACTATGTGTAAAGAAAACTATACCTGACATTTTAAAGCACTGAAATGGAAACACCAAGCAAGCAGCTAACTAAAAATAAACTAAGAGGCCACAGGTTTGTTTACCCTTAACTGTGACCTGGGAGAAGTTTAAGAAAAGTCCTGAATAGCAAGGTGGATTCTGGGAGAGTTCTACCATTAAAACTGAATAGGACAAATTTACTAAATTATACCTTGAAATTTCAAAGGATAAGCCAGATGTCAAAAGCTAATTTTTAAAGTTTCTACTCAGCCTTTCTCATATTGAGTAAACTTTAAATAGAATGCAACACCAAAAATTACAATCTACTTTTTAAAAGGCAGGCCTCTTTTTCACCTGTGATTATATGGGGAGTAAAATGAAATCAGCAATATCCTGTACTTGTTCCACAGCAACATACTTGCCCTTGGCTAATAGGCAAATGGTATTTTCAATATCGCATTCCCAATGCAACCCTTCAATTATTAAGATGCCTTTTCATTTTCTTGGCTATTCTCCATGCCTCGGGTTTCTTACTCCAAGATAAAGTCCAGAATATGTTGGGAATTACTCTATTATGAAAGCTGAAAGCAATCTAATCTCTTTAACCTTCCAGGTATGAGAGCAGTTGCCACTTGTATGTCTTAGAAAAGACCAGTGGCTTCTTTCCCTTTGTCACAGCTCTCCCAATGTGTCTACTTTTCTGGCTCTGAAGAAGGATCAGGAAGATGAAGATGTGATTTTACCATATTATTGGCCCAAGCAATCAGGTGGCCTCTCCACTTCACGCTCCTTATGTTCCCTTCTCCTTCGTGCAGAACAGAAGACTTCCATCTGCTCATCCAAGATCGTTCAAAGAGCAGCAACTAGGGACAAATACAAAGGATGTTTAGAAACTGAGATGCATATATTAGGTTTCTTACCTTTTTTTTTTTTTTTTTTTTTTGCTGGCCCTTGGAATGTTGAAGTTACTACAAAGTCAAGCCACAAGATGGCACCAAAATACCAAAATTCATGGAGAAAAATCGTCAGTCAAGATTTGTGTCACAGAAAGTTCTTTAAATGATTGCCCAGAAATTAATTTATTTTGTAACTGGGGATATCAAAACTTTCTAATTTTTTTCCTTAAAAATAAAATACTAGTCACAGCTTAAACTGTAATAGTCAGAAGAAGCCTGTTTTTCATTTAACCCGAGAAAAATAATTTTACAATCATGTTTGAACAGTAATTCATGTCATGAAATAAGATAAACTTGCTTTAGGATTAAACTTCTTTAAAAAGTTCATAGTTATCCAGGGTCTTTATTTTAAAAGGAAGAATCTATTTAAAAAAAAAAAAAATCTGCTGGGGAGCCTGGCTGGCCCAGTCAGTTGTACATATGACTCATGATCTCAGGGTTTTAAGTTTGAGCCTCACACTGGGTGTAGAGACGAATTGTAAATAAAATATTTAAAAAAAAAAATCTGCCAGATAAATTTTATTACCAAATATAACTGGTTAAAATCTCTAAGACTGGTGAAGATGTAGTTCTAGTAATTCATGCATTATTAAGGACACAGTATTTTTTTCTTGATGTACCCAATTTAAATCCCTTAAGACATTTATATAACATAACATATAAAATTTATATATATATAATGTACAATATATAACTTCATGTGTCCTTTCCCACCCCTAAAGGGGAAAAACAGGTACCAGGAGAAAGAGAATAAATTCACATTTTATTTATATTTCTCAGTAACTAGGCTCCCATAGCCAAAAGGGGCAAACACAAGACAAATAAGCACCAAAACCTAAAATTCAGTAAGTGTCCACATTCACAAATACACTGAGAATGGTCACTTTAAAATGACATAAACATCTGAAGTTCTCTATTATCCATGAAAGGAAAGGTGGCTTCACTGGGTCCATAGTGGTGCTACTGACCATGCGGTATCCCATCTTCCCATCAGACAGATACAGGATATCCTCTTTGCTCTCAAAGATCTTCCCACCCATCTTGTCCCTTCCCAATCCAGGTTCTGAGTAAGAAATCACCACTACCACGCTTCCCTATTCCCAGTTAAAGACCCTTAGGTCCATCCTCTGTGATTTTTCCTCTCCCTCCACCATGATGCAAAAAACAGAGCCAAGGAGGTCGCTGAATAGGTTCACTATTTTGTGACAGGGTAAGTTTGAAATCTGGGGAAGGAGGAGAAAGCCTCAGATTATCCTTCCTGCTACACATTCCACTAAAGATGGGTAACTAGAAACAATTATATTAAACATGAGGAATTGATAAGATCACAATGTCTATCTTCCACCTGTGGCTTGGATCCGAGGGAGGGGATTTTCAGAAGTGGGCTGGGCCCCAGAAGCACCCCATAACCACCTGCTAGGAGGAATGGCTTGACTGGGTAGTGAGGAGGAAAGTGTGGTGTCGCATGGCATCAAATTCCTCTCCGTCCGATCCCATCTAGAGATGACCAATGCTGTGTGAGAGGGGAACATTCCACACTTGTGCTAGGAAAACTAAATATGCCCCCACTTCTAAATGAAGATGTCTATAAAATACGACAGAAACAAGACCTCAGTGAAGGCCACGATTTAACTCATTACAAGAGCCCATCTGGGAAGTGAGTGATAGGACAGATGCCAGCAAGCCCAAACACCTCCCGCTCAGCGTCATGGCGGTGGAGGTAAGGGGCGGCATGGGAAAACTGCACTCAGGGACACAGAGGGAGTGGTCAGCACTGGTAGTTCAACCTGAGTAGCCACTCAAGCTGTCGCTGGGCCACACAGCTTGGAAGGAGAAAAGAGGTCTGGGGGCACTGTGGTGGGTGCCCATCAGTGGCAGGCTGTGCCCTACAAGAGAACCTCAAACTGCCTCAGTGGATACAGCAAGCAGGCTCTTAACACAAACACCAATATTTACACCCTTTGGAAGCCACTTCCCCAACAGGCAATTGTGTTCCAATTCAGGCAGGAAGGAAAACACAGAACTTCCTTCTCCTACCATGTCCAGAATAAAAGATTTGGACAAATCCTCACAAAATCTATGACATATTCACAGCAACTACAACTGTGAATACTGAATATAGACTTCTCCCAGTAAACAGGAACAAGAAAAAACACCAGCCATATGGAAGAATCCAGTATTTGAAAACAACAGGACTTATCTAGGGAATAAGGGAAATCTCCTACTCCTGATTCTACATGAATGAGACCATCAAACAGACAAGAACTTTAAAAAATAATTATTCTTCTCAGGTGACAACAAAATTAAGCAAACAAACACCAAAGGATAAGAAACACAGAGCAAAGCTGAAACTAAAGAACAAAACAAAACAAACAAAAAAACTCTATACTCTCGAGTAAGAGAGGAAATCAAACTGTGACCAGAGCACTTTGAAAATGAGAACACAAATACTGCACATCTAAACTTTAGGGGATGAAGTCAAAGTTGTAAACAGGATAAATCCATAGCTCTAAAAGTCAGTAATGAGCAGAAATAGATGTGGGTGCACTAGCTACATGACAAAAACAAACATTTCTTATTGAGAGATATAAAAGGAGAGCTACATAAATGTACATTATGTTCCTGGATAATAAGACTCAAAATTCTCACTGATGACCCAAGTTTTAGTAGTTAATCTGTGATTTTAATGGGAGCATAAAGAAAACCCCAAAGGAATTATTTATAGAACTTCCCAAAATGTTTTCAATTCATTTGAAGATATGTGAGAATAATAGGAATTTTTTTAAATGAAGCGATTTGTGGCTGGAAGGCTGGGTGTTTAGTAAAATTGTTATTCAGAACAGTACAGCAATGGTCCTACGCAGGGAAGCTGGTGCCCTCAACTCACAGCCTTTCTGGAGAATCCTTTAGCACTGGGGAGTCAAAGCTTTAAAAATGACCTCAGAAGTCTGTGCCTAGATATTTATGCTCAGAAGTTATCAGACAAGTGAGTAAAGAAGTATGTAAAGTTATTGTAACAGCTAGAAATGGACTAATGACTGGGAAATGATCAACTAAAGCGTGGCAGAGCTAGATCACCCAAGAAGAGGATGCATCCATTTATAAATAATTTTATACACTTACGTTTATTTAATGTAAAAATATGTTCAGGGCCATTAAATAAAAAAGCAGATTGCAAAATAGTATTAAATATGATGATCTTTAAATAAAATATGTGTATCCATATAGAAAAATCTGAAGGATACCTTTTAAAGTAATTATAATTCTAGAAACAGGTGGTAGGAGATTTATATATTATTTCTATTTCATGATTATTCTGCTTCGAACATGTGAATTATTTTTATGTTCACACATAGAGAGCTGAAAATCCATTCTCCAATTTTGATAATCAACATAACTTAAGAGAACAGCTGAAATAAAACAGTATCAGCAATTCAATGAAACCTTGAGAAAGAAGGAATGTTTCAGTCATAATAACTATGTGTTAGAATTAATTCACATAAACTGTACCTACTTTTTAAATAAAACGTTAACTTTATAAAAATGTTAGTGAAGTCTTGCTGCAATTCCAACCAAGACCCAAACTCAGTCCCACTGAGCCTTTCTGCCCACGGTGGCTGGGCCCGCCTCCTTTGTCTCCTGCTCCAGCTCCAAGGAAAACTTCCAGCAGGGGGCAGGAAGAAAAGGAGGGAGAGAATTCTAAATTCGCTGGTCTCAGGGTTGAGTCTGACCTTCCAGAGTTCTATTACAAAACACCCTGTGTACCCTGCTCTGACATGGGATCAAGGAAGCTTCTTCCTTAATATTTTTCTAGTACAGACAGCACACATCATCCTGTGGCACTGAGGAGTGCTAAAAAAAAAAAAAAAAAAAAAAAAAAAAAAAGGATGGGGGGAAGCTGATATACTGTCTTCTGGAAAGGAAAACAAATTTTAACGAATTTACATTACAGTTTTGGCCATGATTTGTGTTATTTTCTGATGTTTCTCAAATAGCAGCAGATTCAATCATTTTCCCTTCATATTTTATGGATGACAAAGAAGAAATGATGTGTACATAAATGGCCTTCAATATATTAGGGAAGCAAATTCTTTTTTAAGTCCTCCTAATTTCTCGGTTCTGTATACATTTTAGGGTCATGCTGGTTCTATCACGGGATAACGAACACCACCCTGTATCTTGCTCACTGGCACTCATGTATACTTTTCAGACCCCAACAGGCTGCAAATGCATGGGGGAAAGAAACCACATTGACTTTGCTAGACGCACAGGCACGATGAACAGGAGATACTGAATAGGCTTCCCTGGCCCTACCAGTCTCCTCCTTTCTTCCCTTGTCTATGCACACAGTGTGCTTGATGCAGGAGGAGCTACATCACACACCCAAGCCCGTCAGTTACTCAGCCCATCTTCAGTTAGTGATGTCCCGAAAGCTATACTGGCATCTGCCCTGATCTCAAAAACCTAAGCGAAAGAACCCTGTGGACTGACTGGTCCACAGTTACTACATCTTCGATGTAACAACATCCCTTGAGAAAGGGCTCATTTATATTGACTCCCTGTCCTACAGCTGAAATGTCGGTCCAGTTCCCTTTGCTCAGCAGCGGAAGAGATAATCTGTGCATAACAGATCACAGATCTGGGAAGTGCTTTTAGGATTAGTCTTCCTCTATTCAGTTTAGCTGACTGTAGTTCCCTCATTTCAGGAATGCCACCTGGCCTCCCACTTGGCCCAAATGGTGATGATTTAAACTGGGTTTGTGCGCTGCTGACACGCCCCCCATCACTGCCATGCCCTCTTCTCCTGGTGGTCTAGCCTTCGCCTGCTTTTCTCCTCTCTGGTACCTCCCCTAGTCCTTAAGGCACTTATTTCTGCCTTCCCTTTCCACTCTACTTTCTTCCTTACTCATGAGTCCTACTTCCCAGTCCATACATAGCAGAAAACCTTAAATGTCAGCAAGTAATTATGGAAGCATCGCCATTACTGTTCTTTCAAACTCTTCAAATACAACTAGGCAGCTACCTCAGGATTTGATTTGCAGCATTGTGTGGGACCCACGGTTTCACCCAGGAGGGAAAAGGACCAGATAATCACTCCCCATCTGCTTTTTTAATCCCAATCTACGGGAAATTCAAGCAGAAACAAACTGTCTGGCAGGAATGCCAAGGAAAGTTCCACTTCAGTGATTTAAGAAATGATAAGCTGCTCTTCTTACAAACAGTCTACACTAATTTAACTACAGCAGAACTATCTGCCTATATTTCACTGATATTTAATAAAATCCATTTCTTTCTTCTAGTCATAAAACTGCCTAGAGACCTACTGAGCACGAATGTTCTACAAAGCATTTTAGAGGGTAAGTCATTGAGTGAACTACCTTTAAAAGCAACTGGTTAATTTATTTGGTTCATCTTCCACATCCCATAATATTGAATTGTCATTATCACAATACTGAGAGCAATTTAAGCTCAATGGGAGCTAAGTACATAGAGAGGAAAAACTGTTTCCAAGAGGTCTATTTTTTGTTGGAGAAAGTATTCTAGGGCTTTATTTCCCATAAATCCACATTCTGGCAGTCAGCACTCTTGGTACTTATATTTCAATAGGAGCCCTCACATCCTCAGCAATATACTTTATTCTCCTATGTTTTGTGCTGATAAATCTATCTAGTACTTTGTTACGCTACCGAGTGGGAAGGATGCACATCCTAGAATCTTCCCCACACAGGGCGGGATTCCTTTTGGGCTGTAATAAAGCCACCAATTCTGGCAACATAACACCCATCATTACCCATCGCCCATTCTTCCCTGATGGAGGAAAGGGAGGATGATTGGCCCCTTTTTAATCATCTTGTGATCTTTCAAGTATATAAATCACTTGAGTCTTTCAGGCTTCCTACACACTGGCGGCACCGCTCTCTCTGAAGCAGACAACGGTGTAGGGAAGAATGGCAGGGGTGGAGGAGCCCACAGGCGAGTCCTGGACAGCAGATGCATTACTGTAGGAAGGACCTACAGCGTTACTGTAGGTGGATGTGTTACTGTTTGGAGAAAACAGACTCCATAAAGACAAAATACCAAATCCCAGAAGATGCTGGAGCTCGAGATAATAAAACTGAGAGAAGAAAGAAAAGGAAAACCCAGCACATTAGAACATGCCAAAGAGATGAAGGACATAAGGATGGGCAGGACCTGACACAGAAGAATTTAAACATCCAGAGTATATATAAAATTTATATATATTTATATATAAACATACAATACATAAATTATAATAAATATATAATTATATATAAATATATATTTATATAACTTTTATATATACATATATATATAAATGTGTATATATATATCTTTTATATATAAAAGATTAGAAATGAAATCCAAGAAGTCAAGAAAGCAAGTAAGAAAAAATGAGCGAGCACAGAGAAGAGCTGGGATAGTGTTGGGGGCTGCTGACAACAGGCAGGAGTCCTGGATCTGGATGAAGGCAGAAGTGACCACAAAGAGGGAATGGCAGGTGCCTCTGTCTTGCTTCCTGCTTTAGCTCAGTACCAAACTTTAACACGCACAGCTTTTCCAAACACCATCCAGAAAGAACATAAAGCATGTAGGAAAAGAAAGAGAGTTTTCTGAATGCAGTATTGCTTAAATTCAGTGGTGATTTGCGGGATGAGTTATAATCCTTCAATCTCCTTTCCCTAGAGGTAATTTAGTGTGTTTAAAAGAGGTTAAATACTGGTCCAAAACTGCTACCACAGGAAGTCTCTGTACCCAGACGTATTTCCAGGGCTTGCTTGACAGACTACTTGCTTCCGAGCAATGTCTGAGTAAACACAACACAACACCAATGCAACGCAGCTTTTGGACAAAAGCCCTTGAAGTTAACCAATCCCGTGAAAACGCTTTGAAATTTGAGAAACACCCTACTGACATCAGGTAGCAGTCAATTCAGTGACCAAGAATTCCAAGCTACAGGTTCAATGAAAACAAAAAGAAGCTAAACACTAGAGGTGACATGTAGGAGCACTCTCCTTTATATTAAAAACTAGTGATGACAGATAGAGATCTGTGATCCACCTGCCCATCAATATGGGTTTAACAGTTACCTGTGGCTACATGTGAGGGAGGCTCCTACTTAAACCAGCAATCTGCAATTTCTGCATATGCAAATGCACAACTGCAACTATGATTTAATTTAAAAGTAAATAAGGTATTCTGAAATAAATTTACCAGTTAAAAAAAAAAAAACTTCCATTATGGTCCCACAGACTTAGCAGTGCTGGTGGTCAAGCCAAACACTTTGGGTCTGTTTTTTAATTTGCAGCTGTTTAAGGATACATTTCCTGGGGCTGGTGTTAAGGTTGAAGCCATTTAGCAGCAGCATAAACACAAAAGTCATCCACTGGGTGATTAAACTTGAGTTAATGCTCTGTGCGATGCATAAGGATCTCTAATTTTAAATACGCATAATCTTAATCACAGACGACTGGAAGCATATCTTCACCTGGTGGCGATTATGAAAAATATAAAAACTGCCAAGTCTTGAGGAATGGAAAAAGTCACCTGACCCCACACCTGATTTACGTGTTAGAACAAGCACTTAACTCAATTGAAAGTAAAGCAGGAGGGGAAAAAATAAAGAAAAGGGCACTGTCTGCAGAATAAACCAAGTCTCCTGAACTTGCCCTTCAGAGGGCACACTGCTCTGTCCTTGACAGCCTCCATGCAAGTGGGAGAGCTGATGGTTTGAGAGCAGACTCACATGTATGTAAGAGCTTCTTTGTGCCCTCTTTTTACAGACTTCAGTGTCTACTCTAAGTCTCATTATGTCTCCTATATAATGCCTCCCTGGGAAAAAGAATAATTATTCCAGATTTAGCCAAAATTGGAGAAAATGCTGCAGGCTATTCAGTAAGCAGCAATAATTTGTGCTCAAACTGACAATAAATATCAAATGGACAGTCTTCATTGTCCTGGCTTCTATGCTAATATTAAAAGCTGCCCCAAGCAAAGAATACAATCAGACAAACCACAAAGGAAGATATATGAGTGGCCAGTAAATAAAAATGTTTGAAATTGCTAACAATTCAAAGAAGTTACAAAACAGAACAATGGACTATCTTTCTTTGTATATCAAAACTGGCAAAGAAAATGTGGAGAAACAGGTAGCCTCATACACAGCTGGTGTAAACTGGTATGCTTCCTCAAATGCAGCTTATGTGGTGGTATGCATCTAAATCCTGAAAAATAATCAGGACCTCTGACTCAGTAATCCCAAACCTGGGAATCAGAGCTAGTGTCAGTTCATGTCCAAAGTTTTCTAGCTTCAGTACAGCATGATTTATGATAACCAAAACCAGGATACAACTTAATGGTCTTAACCAGGAGTTAAGAAAAAATAAATAGATTAATAGGATGGAATATTATATAACCATTAAAAATGCTTGAATTAAGTTAGACTTCAACAGTGTAGATAATTTCATGTGATTTACAATGTTAAGTTAAGCAGAGATCCAAAATATTGAGGTTACTTTATATATTCTTTTATTATTGCCTTTTCTTACAAAAATAATGCAAGTATCTTTTTTTTTTTTTTAAAGGAGTTATTCATGTATTTGATAGCATGCATGCTGCAAGCACAAGCAGACTCAAGGTGGGGTTCCATCCCAGGACCCTAGGATCATGACTGGAACTGAATGCAGAGGCTCAGCCAACTGAACCACCCAGGTGCCCCAGTAATGCACGTTTTCTTAAAAAAATAAAAAATTTTAAAAAAGGGGGGCAGTAAATGCCATGGAAATGCCATTCATTATCCTGCCCAGACATTGTTAAAGTTAATATTACTAATATTGCCAATAATTTCAGAGGTAGCCTTTCACGAACATTTCAATATACACAATTACATTTCTACAAAAAACAATAACAAAACAAAACAAAACAAAACAAAAAAACCCAAAAAAGAAATCAGAGTACATACACACTTTTGTAAAGTACCTCCACACAAACAATCTAGCAAATGTCGGGCATTTTATTCGTTGCAACTGAGAAAGAGAAAAGTGGACAGCCAGGAGTTGGCCAGGCACTCACAGCTAGCCTTGGTGCTCTCTGGGTGAACATAAACAATTTTACAGAACACCAACATCAGACAAAGCCTCGTGACCATGAAAGAGCAGGACAAAAACAAGACCACTCCATAAGCATGTCTGAACACAGACAAAATATGAACATTTTCCAAGCCACATAAATGATCAAATATCTCCCTATCCTGGCTAAAATGAGAGACTGCTGCTTCTTTACCAATGATATATTTTTTTAAAGATTTTATGTATTTATTTGACAGAGAGAAATCACAAGTAGATGGAGAGGCAGGCAGAGAGAGGGAAGCAGGATTCCTGCTGAGCAGAGAGCCTGATGTGGGGCTCGATCCCAGGACCCTGAGATCATGACCTGAGCCGAAGGCAGCGGCTTAACCCACTGAGCCACCCAGGCGCCCCTACCGATGATATTTTTAGCCTTGATTCTTTCCTCCTCCTAGACAAGATTTATTAACATACCCAACTGTAGCATTACTCTTACTTCCTGAAAACTGAAAGGAAACAAACAACAGGGGAGCAACTGCAAAGGCAAAGGAGGGCAAAATTATCCCACAGGGATACATACATATATATACACATACACGTTCTTCCCCCTCAAAAGGCTTGGTAATATTTTATCTCATTTTCCTGTAAAATCACCATTCTGATTCATAGTCTAATGGATCAACTGCTTTCCACCAACAGCATGCCACCCATCTACTTTTGGAAATATGCTGTATGCCATTCCTAAAATCCAGGCACTGTGTGTTCACAGCTCCTAGTGCGGACCCTGACACAAAGTTGTGTTCAAGAAGCAGAGATTTGGGCAAAACAGTCCTGTGAAAAGCCTGTGATTCAGCTTTTATTGGTGATGACAACCTACAATACTTGCAGCTAAGATGCCTTTGTTTTAATAGCTATATCTTAAAAAAAGAAAAAAAACCTCCCAAAGTTAATGACAGTATTTACACGTATCTTTTATATGGGTAGACAACACCTCTCAGTGTTCATGACAGTCAAGGTATTAAACCTTACAAGAAAACAATGAGCAATCTGGAGCAGGCAATTATTCTTACACAGTCACTAACTACTCAAAATACTTAAGAAAAACCACAGCACTCTCAGCACGCAAAGGAAGATAGTTTCAGTAAGGAGCAAAGGATGGTTTGATTGCTCCAGGAAGACAGATGGCAAACTGACGTCAGAATTAGGGGGAAGCTGCAAACAATATGGAAATATTACGTATGGAAAAGTGAGCTGAACTCATGAAAGAAAAAAGCTTCTATTGTCAAAAAGTTTTTGATGGATATAAAACAAGAGAGATCCCTGAAGAAAACAAAGCTTCCATGACTCCATCTCAAAGACTCTGGGAATCTGACATGTTGATATCAAAAAAGCAATGAATATTTGAAACAAGTGAACCTGATTTTGAAAGCAGTGAAGAATGCCTATCGACACTGAAATGATTTCTACTTTAAGAACTGGGTTTCTGGGGCGCCTGGGTGGCTCAGTGGGTTAAAGCCTCTGCCTTTGGCTCAGGTCATGATCCCAGGGTCCTGGGATCGAGCCCCGCATTGGGCTCTCTGCTCAGCAGGGAGCCTGCTTCCTCCTCTCCCTCTGCCTGCCTCTCTGCCTACTTGTGATCTCTGTCTGTCAAATAAATAAATAAAATCTTAAAAAAAAAAAAAGAACTGGGTTTCTATTTTTAGCTTCAGCAAGTTCAGTAGGGTACAGAAAAAGCCTGCCAAAACATACTTTTACGACACAGCTATTTCATCATTTGGTTTTTACATACCTAAAAAAAAATGTTTGTGAAGGTTATACTTGTGCAGTACTTCTTATTAATATTTTTTTAATCAATTTTGGTATGTGTAGAACATGAAATGAATTTCTAGTAATGGTACCACAATTTATAACATAGTACTTGAAGAAATGAAGGTATTTATGTATGATGGCTCAACATCCAACTGTAAATTTGGACGTAAATTTGGTAGCCACCTACGGAGTAACGCACGACAAACGTTTGCATGTATAAAGCTGCCATGTGACCATTTGCAGAAACATCACCCCTTGAGATTCACTGGACAACAAACCGAGCAGGATAACTGACAGTCAAATCCCTTTTGGCCCCAAGAATACTAGCTCCAACATCAGCAGAGGATAGCAAACACGGAAGGAAGCACCTTTCCATGTTATGTTTAGTGGATCACTGGGCTGTTGGGATTCTAGAAAGATCCATATTAGTACAAAAAGGCACTCTATTGAATCCCATTCCAGAAAGGATGCAGAAGGCAATCTGGAAAGAGAAAAAAAAAAAAAAAAGAAAGAATGTACTCTGAATTTGCAGATCACTGTTGGAAACTTACAGAAGCTAGCTAATGCTACCACCTCTGTCCTTTGGGAAAAATCTGCCATGAGCCTTCAGCAAAGTGTTTCTCCTCATTTCATGCACACAGACCCCTTCCTTGTTCTCTGACTGACATTTTCTAGCTTACAAAGCAACCTGTCCCTGCGGCCAGGTCCCCTCATTCTATCCCACCACAACACCAAACAGCTGACTATCTCGTTTCTAAAAATGAACTTGGCTGCAAACAGCATTGTGACAATTTAATAATTTGTCAGAGTGGTAGAACCAACTATTATGAAGTGTATTTCAGAGTTCAAAGGTAAAGGTTGTAGGAAGCGGAAGTTTATCTGCTGACAGAGAAAACTGAGCAATTAAAAAAAAAAATCCAGGTGAGAACTGCTTGGCAGACTTATTTCTAAAATAGAAACCTCATTGTTATGTTCATGTATTAGAATTTTTGCCACACAAGAGGTTACACTTTAAAAAAAAATCCATAAGGTCACACGTTTGAAAGCTCTCTCCAATAGCACTTTTAAGAGATGTGCTTTTTCTTTCTTTTTTTCCCTCCAACATGGAAACAAAACAGAATTTGGAATAAGCTTTTTATGCTCATGTGTCAAGCAGGGGAGTCCATAAATCCAGCTCTGGCATTCAACTACTGAGAAGTTACCTTGAAAACCTAAAATAAAAGTTTATGCCACACAGAACTACACCTCCTCCGCCTGGTCCCTGATGGATAAGGAGCTATCTCTAAAGACCTAAAAAGCCGGAACCTTAAAAAGGAAATAATGACAAATGTGTCAAACTGCAGTCTCCGAGTTTTTTCTGCTATGTTGCTGTTTTGCAGGGCTATTCTGAACTGTATGTTGTAATGACTTGAAAAAATGTTTTCACAAAAATCACATTTTTAATAAAGTCAAACAACTAAAATATTAAATTAGACATCTCTTTTTTATTTTTTCTTATAAATATCCCCCTGTAGGACTTCCATTTTCCTCATTTCGCTGCTTAGTCTCTGTGCTCCTTTCACCATTGTTTACAGAAGTTGACATATAATTCAAAGACTCATTTAGCATCAGTCTAGGGAAGATCAGTGTTCTTAAGGGTTAAAAATGCCTTTACTCCATATTGCACCTTCATCTGGCTAGAATAATTTCTCTTTCAAAGGCGGAAGGTCATAGCCTCTCAGTAACACGCTATTTGTTTTTTTATTTTTTTATTTTTTATTTTTTTTATTTGACAGAGAGAGATCACAAGTAGATGGAGAGGCAGGCAGAGAGAGAGAGAGAGAGAGAGAGAGAGAAGCAGGCTCCCCGCTGAGCAGAGAGCCCGATATGGGACTCGATCCCAGGACCCTGAGACCATGACCCAAGCCGAAGGCAGCGGCTTTAACCCACTGAGCCACCGAGGTGCTCCAGACACGATATTTGTTTTTACTCTCTCTTCTCCCTATAGGATCCACCATCTGCTCTAAACAGAGAGGTCTTGATATATCTACAATATATGATTATCGCAACGTTATCACCATTTGCTAAATGCTAGACTCTTCAAACTTGCTCAGCTTAGTTTATGGTGCTAGTTGAAAACTGCAGTTGGAAAGATCAGAGCTGCGGCTGGGCCGGTGTCATTTTGTTTTTCTCATTTTTCAAACATATAAAATGCCAGAACTTTGTTATAAAAAGGCAGATCCTCCTAAAAACTTGCCAACATTTTCAAAATGAAAATGATCATTTCACAGTAGTGTCCCCCTTTTATTGTCACCCTCTCAAAGCCTTTTTCTTAGTTTTTAAAATCAAAGATACATTCCTTAATGAAATCAGGAATATTTCCTGAAATATTTTCAACTAAATAAATGTATTTCACAACAAACAAAACACACTAATGCCAAAACCATGCAGCATAAGTGATCTTTAAAAGTGTACACCAGGGGCACCTGGGTGGCACAGGGGTTAAGCCTCTGCCTCTGGCTCAGGTCATGATCTCAGGGTCCTGGGATCAAGTCCCACATTGGGCTCTCTGCTCAGCGGGGAGCCTGCTTCTCCCCCCTCTCTCTCTCTCTGCCTGCCTCTCTGCCCATTTGTGATCTCTCTGTCAAATAAATAAATAAAATCTGAAAAAAAAAAAAAGTATACATTATACAAATACAGAAGGAAGAAATTGCTCTGGGGATTTCTGCAAACCACACCAAACTGGTGCACATTTTGGAAATCTCCAGCTAGTTAATTGCATACAAAGAGGTCATTACAGTTTATTGAATAAACACTGCTTTTTTACTGCTTAATATATACATATTTATATAAGACACTTAATGGATCCAGAGAAATCAGTCGATAGTTTGCATGTTCTAAGTCCCTGAATGGAAGACACATTTACATAGCAATGTTTCTTAAGTCTCTAACGTAGATAAGAGAAATTATGATGGCTTTTTAAAGAGAAAGAACTCAAAATCAAAATGTTTTAGGAGTAGCTAATTTGTTCGTCACCCCATAAATAATTACAGCAAAACTAGTGACTCTAAAATCTAAAAAGGGTATTGGTGCAAGTACACGTATACACAGATCTAGAAAACTGGAAGTCCAGAAATAAATGCTAACGTTTACGATTAACTGATACTTGACAAAGAGGCCAAGACAATGGCAAAAGAATAATTTTTTCAAGGAGGCTGGAGCAACTGGATATCCATATGTAAAAGAATGAGCTTGGACTTCTTCCTCACACCATATACAAAATTAACTCAAAAAAATTCTAGACCTAAAATTAACGGAACTACATAACTCTTAGAAAAAACACAGGCATAAATCTTCATGACCTTGAATTAAGCAATGATTTCTTAGATAAGACACCAAAAGGAAAGTGTCAAAAAAAAGGGAGGGGGTTAATGTGACTTTATCAAAATCTAATACCTTGATACCTCACAGGATACCAGCAATAAATTGAGACGACAGGTCATAGATTGGGAGAAAATATCTGCAAATCATATATTGACAAGGGACATGTATACACAATATCTAAACAATTTTTCATTAGTGTGTAATAGAAAGGCAAATAACCCAATCAAAAAATGAGCAAAGAATCGAAAGAGACATTTCTCCAAAGATATACAAATGGCCAAGAATCACATGAAAAGATGTTCAACATCATTAATAATTAGAATCAAAACAATGAGATACTACTTCACACCCACATGGCATAATCAAAAAGACAGATAAAAATGTTGGTGGGGTGACTGGGTAGCTCAGTTGGTTAAGCATCTACAAAGGTCATGGTCATGAACCCAGGGTCCTGGGACTGAGCCCCACATCAGGCTCCCTGTGCAGCAGGGGGAGTCTGCTTCTCCCTCTGCACGCCCCCCCACTTGCTCTCTCTCTCCCCGCCAAATAAAATCTTTAAAAAAATGAATGTTGTGAGAATATGGAAGAAACTGAAACCTCCATATATTGCTAATGGGAATGTAAAATAGTGCAGCCACTTTGGAAACAACTGACAACTGAATTGTATACTTTAAACTGGTAACTTTATGATAAGCAAATTATGTATCAATAAAGCTATTAAAAATCTTAAAAAATTAAAAATAAAAAATCTTAAAAATGATTTTATATCACTTACAATGACATGTAATCATGATTCTTCACATCAAAATAGCACACATAAACACTTTTATCAATTCCAATATACTTAGCCCTTTATATAATACATTAGACTTTAATGTGTTTTTTTAAATTATTTTAATCCAGAAATTCTAACTTAATATCATTTTTTAAGAGTCTTTCACCAGATGACCTGAATTGTTTTTATTTTACTTTCATCTTATATACACATAATTAAATATCTTTTTGTGCTTGAGAAGAAAGGTCTACAGATGCATTTCTGAAGACCTGAATAGGAAAAAAAGGAGAAATCACAATGCTCTCTCATAAAACAATGAACATAGAACACACTATTAAGTAGTCAATGATAACCAAAGAGATGAACCAAAGCCCTGACATTGTTGTCCGTTCAGCACTTGGTACTTCTACTTACTATACCGCCTATCGCAATGTTTATCTTTATATGAATTCCAATGCTTCCCATATTCGCTCACCCACACTTGGACTACTTGGTTGTCTACACAATGCTCATGAATCTACTCAATGAGCTCTGGCCCAAACAGCCACATCCACACTCTCCTTCCTACAGATGTCTGTAAATGATATCAAACGCTAAGTCGAAGGATGAAGAATACATAATTGACACAGTTCACCCAGGTATCCTGCAGGTGGACAAGACATCCATGTAGTAATACTACTATGGCAAACTTGATGAGGCTCCAGGTAGCCCCACAGTACAACAGCTATTACTAAACTTCAAGAATAACCAGGTCACTAAGAATGCAAATTAACATGGAAAATTTCCAAGTTCAGAGTCTGAGTCCTACCATTTGGACATCACCAGTCGTATTAGTTCCATGTTCTTCACACAATACCTTCAAGAAAGAGGGGACAACTGTAAAATTTCTAACTCCTAAAATTGGAAACTGGAATACAGAACTGGCAACCTACACTGGGAAAATACTTAAACCAGAATGATTTATCAATTTTAAGTATATGAGGGATTATTATTAAGAAGGCATCTGAGGGTGCCTGGGTGGCTCAGTTAAGCATCTGCCTTTGGCTTAGGTCAGGAGTGTTGGGCTCCCTGCCTAGCAAGGAATCTGCTTCTCCCTCTCCCTCTGCTGATCCCCCTGCTTGTGTTCTCCGATATAAAATTAAAAAAAAAAAAAAAAAAAAAACAAAGAAGGCAACTGAAGCAGATTCTTCAGCCCCAGTCAAGTTTTCAGATGACCATAGCCCCAGCCAAAATGTAGGCTGGAGCCTAGGGAGAAACTCTGAGACAGTGCTACAGAAGTAAATCACTCCATAATTTCTGAACTGAGATAGTAAAGTTTATTTTTTATAAGCCACTTAAAAATACAAACATACAAAAACCACTCAGCAATTTTCATCTCCACGCCATCTTAAGTAAAAATGCAAGGATTTAAATTATAGCAGAGTGAATTTATGCTGTATCTCACCTAATATTTAACTAGAAAAGCATTTAATGAATAAATACTTTAGTAAGAGGAATTTTAAAGCTACTCCTTCCTGAGGTCAACAAAAACAAGTGAGATAGTTGGTTTTATATTTGTTTTTTTTTTCCCCCCCAGTAGTGAATCAGCTGCAGATCTAAGCTAGAGAATGTTAGATTAAATCTGTAATTCCTACTGACTGATCACACAGACATTTTTTAAGTGAGGCTGATGAGGCTACAGCTTAAGGATAACCATAAGGTGGGCTGTAGGAAGGAAGACGCTGCCTGGCTCCCAACCAGAAATCAGAGCTGGGGGAATGTGGTCTTCATGCTGTGGAACAGAATCGGGATCTATAGCACCTGCAATGGGCTCCCATCACAATGAGCTAAAACCAGTGTTTGATAAATACGAAGTAATGACCAGTATGCTCTCCTGCCCCATCAGTCTATGAGGCAGCAAACCAAAGGAGAGCAACAGATAACTACCATAAAACATTCAAAAACCATTTGGTAGCTGAACCTCTGAGTAGCCATTTGAAAGGCATACACTGCTACAGAAATAACCACAGACCACCTCATTTTCAGTTTGGAATTCAGGTTCCAAACTGGATATGAAGTAATATTCAACGTTCCAGTAAACTAACAGTATTTTTGTTATAAAAATGGTTTTAAAATATCACTGGTTAATAAAAATAGAAAAAAAATTAACTTGACTTATCCTATAAGCAGGAAGATTCTTTAATTTTCCAATTTACTGTATCTATACATAAACATGTAAATGTACAAAAGAATTACTTTCCTCTCAATTTTTAAGTAGCACTAAGACAATGAAAACACGCCAGAAATAGGTCAGTAAAAAAAGCCAAAATTGTTCCAAACTTTATCAAGGCCTGCAAGAGACTTCTACAATGAGAGCTAAAAATGTGAGTTTAATTGTTCTTTTATTATTTTTAAATGCTATTTTTTTGTTTGTGGAAGGGACATTTCAAAGCGCTAGATGTTAGTTCTAGTGACAGCTCTGTTTTTCTTGCTCTGTATCTACTCCAAAGAAACACATGAGGTGAGAAGCACTGAGGTCTTACAATTTCACCACATTGGTCTTTCTCAAAATCTCTCTTAATAATCAAACATTAAAAATATTATGGATAAATTAAAAACCAAACCGAACCTCCACGTCCACCCCAAGTCACTATGTAATGGCAGACACAAAGCGTTTACCTTCTTCCCTCCAGTCACAAACTGCTTGCAGCTGGATCTCACGAAATGCGGGTGCACGGCAATGATCTACAAAGAAATGAGGACCCATCATCGGTTTAGGAGTTACAGTTAAAGAACAGAATGAAAATTCTATATACATGACAGGAGGCAATAATCTAAAAATTATCCTGATAGCTAGGGAAGAAGTAATCTATTCAGGTAATAGTCTGCAACTGAGGACATCTGAGTTTTTGCTCTTTTGTAAAAAGATCTCTCCTGTGAAGCCAGGTCAAAGCTAAACGTTCAGAGTGAATTAGTTCTAGTTTCTGGCTGAGTGAGGTTTCTCTGAGGGGGCATCCCCTCTCTAGGCTCAACTGAGGCAACAAGATGCCACAAATGTTTGTAACTGAGCAGGATTCATAGAATAAACCCAGAGAAAGTACCCAGCCATCTCCTTGTCCCGGATGCCTTCCAATGATTTGAGGGCACCAACTGGAATATCTTATTCAACTGTGGTTATCAACTTTGTGTTTTTAGGGCCAATCTCTATCCGGAGCTCCCCATTCATGTTTCTGAAACATCCATACCGTTTTCACCAGATGTACAAGTTATCTGAAGTCAAGACATAATTAGCAACGTCCTGACTCAAAACATCACTTCCTGCAACTGATGGCATCCCCATATACCAGCACCACAGCAGGAACCAGCTCCTGCCTCCTCCCTCACCCCATCCAACCCTTCACAATGGCTTGCAGTCAAGTCGACCTCCTATCGACTTTCTACATTCCTGTCTTCGACTTCCCCTTGAATAGTCCCGATGCTCTTGGTACTGAGGTCCTGTGATGCCCTGCCTCGAGGACATCACTAGCCTCCTAAATTGCCTCTGGCCTGCAGTCCCTCTCCTGCTGAAATCACCCTCCACGCTGCTGGAGATGCCTTTGGAAAACACATATCAGATCCTATCTCTCCTTTACCTGTTGATCAATAAGGGTTTGAATAACAAGTGAAAACAATGAATGACCTCTCCCTTCAACAACTCTAATCGTCACTTTACTGACCATAACTGTTATCTAAGACTGCTCTTCCTGCCGCACAGCTATCAGCCCTCCAATCTATACTGTATATAGTCGCCATATTCATTTTCCTTAAGCGTAGCTCAGTTTATGTCACTTCTCTGCTCTTAAACATTCAATAATTTCTCCTTATCTACCACATGGAGCCTAAATTTCTTAGCCTGAAAACAAAAGCAGCCCCAATCTGCCTGTACGGCTCTCCTGCCAAGTCAGTGTTTTATGTGCCATCTAAACTAGGCTTTTTTTGCCACTTCCTGAACACAATTTGAACTTTCTGGCCTCTCTGTTTATATTACATTGTTCTTCCACATGGAAGCCAGTTTCTCTGTCTGCCCTGTCCATTTATTAAAGCCCACCCAAATATCACTCCTGCTGTGAAGCCATCACTAATACAGACAACTAAAAGTAACTCCTCTTGGCTTTGGACTCCTCAATATTGTTTGTACCTCTTTGAGTCTTTAATTGCAGACTGTGTATACGTATCCTCTCACTCTCTACACGAAAAGATTCCTGGGGCAGACTGACAGCACAATCGTATAACAAACATCCTGTGCTTTTTTATGCCATCAAATGGTATCTAGTGCTTCCTTAAGTGTTGAAGAGATGCTTACTGACCAAATTAATGCAACACTGGTAGGGCTCAAAGTGCTGTAATCCCTACTGCCTCCACTGAGAAAGCCCTTAGAAAAATTAAAACTTACTGTATACTTACTTTAATGGGACAGTCAAAAGTCTCATGAAATTCTTCTCCAGAATACAGTCCAAAGACCTGCACCTGAAAAGTAAAATGGATCCTGTCAGTTCACCCTGACAGCAACAAAGAAGGCTGCTGATTCAGTAAGAATATAAACTATTGATTAAAAAAAAGCAGAATATGTAATAATCTAAGGCCCCTGTGATCTCTATTAACTACCAATGAAAACAATTCTATCAGGGCAAGAGTACTCCACTGCAATTAAGGTTTTATTAGCATCTCATGGACAGAGTTCCCTTTACTCACCACAAATTTGTTTTATTAAATGGATGCCAGCTTTTAAAAATGAACTAGATACGAATAGGTTATTAATATTCTTTTATGAACTTCCCATAGGCTCCCCTAAAGGAATTACTTTTTCCTTCCCTTGAAGGAAAAAGGTCCTTCTTTTTTGAGTCATATATATATAATCAACCATGCAGATCAATGTGGCAAGAGATTAGGTGAACTGCACTTCATTTATAATCTTACACTGAATCTAGTGCGAGTGTATAACTTAAGATTTAAGTTTCTACTTACCATCTAACAACCTTAAAGTTGTTCCAGACTACTTTATCCATACTAAATCTCTGAGTGGTTTACTTAAAAATGGAATAATACACATTATTGCAGAGGGTACAAATCATAAATTTACAGCTTGATAAACTTTCATGACCTAACCACATCCCTGCAGACACCATCCAGATCAAGAACTAGAACCCAAGAAGCACCTCTGTGTTTCTTCGCATTCTTCGTCCACCTAGCAAATGAGCCACTACTCTAAAGTCTATCACCACAGATGAACTGTGCTGGTGTCTGAATTTTATATACACAGGAACATGAATTATTTCACTGGTTTCTTTCACTCACCGTCTTCCTTACAAGATTTACCCAACTGTTATGTATAGCAGTAGCTGGTTCTTTGCCATTGTTGTATAGTATTCCAGCGTATGAATGTACCATAATTCATGTGTCCGCCTTTTGTTGATCGTTTGGATTGTTTCCAAATTGGGGCTATTATAAATAATGCTGCTATGTACACTCTTTACAAATCTTTTGGGGCACTAAGATACACATTTGTGAAGAGTACGTAAGTAGGAGTGGAACTGTTGTCATAGGCTATGCATCTGTTCACATTTAATAAACAGCCAAAGCATTTCACAAAGGGGTTTTGACCAATTTTCACTCTCATCAGCAGAGCTTAAGATTCCAGGGGCTCTCAGATACTTGGAGATATTAGGGGCACCTAGAATTACTTCCCAGCACTTGGGAAACTCTTCTAGTCTCTAGAAGAGGGGTATTATTTCTTCCTTAATTTTGTAAGAATTCACTAGTGAAGCCATCCAGGGTGGGGTCTATGTGAGAAAGTTTTCATTACAAATTCAAATTTTTAAGTAGTTATAAGACTAGTCAGACTTTTGATTTCTTCTTGTTTTCATCTTCATTTTTGCGAGTTCGAAGAAGAAAATTTACTTGTGATACAATTTTTGGAGACAAATTCATTCATGAAGAGATAAAATTGTAAGGGCAACCATTTTGTGACTACTATTTTTTTACATCCTGTGCCAAGTATGTTTTCTGGGTTCCAACAACAGCACATGGTATACTGTGTATACATGTAACAAAGAGGGTATATGATTTTCCCCAAGGAGGTCTGTTGAAGGTATTCTTGATGTGATCCCTGGATACTAATGGCCAGACTCTAGTTCTGGTGGGATGGAATGGTATTTTAATTCATTTAAAATTTACTTAAATTGGGGTGCCTGGGTGGCTCAGTGGGTTAAGCCTCTGCCTTCGGCTCAGGTCACGATCTCAGGGTCCTGGGATTGAGCCCAGCAACGGGCTCTCTGCACAGCAGGGAGCCTGCTTCTCCCTGACACTGCCTCTCTGCCTACTTATGAGCTCTCTCTCTCAAACAAATAAATAAAATCTTTAAAAAAATAAAATGTATTTAAATTATTTATTAAATTTATTTAAAACTTACTTAATTATAAATATTTAAATATTTAATTATACCTGGCTATCACTGAAAATCCTGCCCTGCCTCATGCAGTCCTTATAGCAGCACTGGTAGGTATGATAGCAAACACCATTATGCCTACTAACCAGGTGATACTGCAGAAAAATAAAGGACTTGGCCAAGGTTGTAAGAAGCACTATTCTCTTACACACTAACATGTGCTCGCTTCGGCAGCACATATACTCTTACACACTAACATTATATGAGACAGTTTAAAATATGGAAATAAGGTATCTTTTTACAGAAAGTGTAGGAAAAGTGGAACCAGAAAGGGAATGATGGAATGATACAGGATTTTTCAATGTTTTATCAAAAACCTCAAATATTTACCAAAATAAAGGGAAGGTGAACGTCAGACTCTGTATTAGGCAACTCTGTGATCAAAGCTGAAACTAAATGAAGCAGACTATTCATTCCAAAGGATAAGATTTCTTCTGGCTACAAGAGGGTAAACGTGATTTTAAGAACAAAAGCTACGTGATTTTTATGGTGGGGAAAAGTATATGAGATGTAAATAAATGGAAGTATAAGCCCTCTGAAAAAGACTGAGGCATCAGTAATCAGAAGATAAATATTAGGACTGTGATTCGAATGGTGAAATTAAATTACAAATTACCAGGGATAAGTGCCCCTTTAAAAACTATGAACCCACATTAAAAAAAAAAAAAAAAAAAAAAAAAACCCATATTGGAGATGTAATAGTAGAATAAGGCAGAATCAAAAGAAAAGTGAACAGACTAGTTTCTTGGTTCTGGGTTCATACCCTACTGCTACATTTGACTGAATAACCTCTTCTTTAAATATTCCTGTTTCTTCCATCAGTATGGAAAACACTAGAACTTCCACAAGACAGCTCTCATAAACTTGATTGGTACAACCAGGGTGATTTGTAAAATCTGCACTGTTTTGGTTCATTTCACTAATGTGACAGGCCAAACGAGCTGGTTGTAAGTTATACCACCATAGCTAATAAAATCCAAAACAGTTTTTATTTATTTCTTCTCCCTCCCTCTTTATTTATTTTGCCATTTTTGTCAGTGAATATCATACTCGTCTGTGAAAGGAATCTGCTGAATGTCTGCCTAGAGAGTTCTGGCTTTAAAGAAGATCTCATCCCAGGTAAGAACCTGTAATTAAAGGCTAAAACAGAAGGGGTCTTTTTGAAAATGGTATCCTCTAACCACTTCCCCCAACTAGTCACAAAAATACCTAATGAAGAAAAAGAGAAAATTCAGAGCAGGAGCCCTTACAGCCAATCTATGGCAGTCCTGGCAAATTTCTCATTAACACCAGACCCATAGGGCCATGTGCGGGCCACGGAAGGCATGTGATATGTTTTACTGCTTGAAGTAAAGAAAACCTGCTCTCAGGGAACCATAAGGAAGGTGTAGATCTTCTCCAAGTGAGCATGGAGTTCTAAGTATTTGCCAACCAGAAAACCGGGCGATGTAGCCCATCTGATGGAAAGGAACCATGAGTGAGGTGGCCAGAGGCTCAGACAACCTCCCCGGCTGTACTTCCCTCGAAAAGGCCATTCTTTCAAACCCCAGTCTCCAACAGAAACAAGGGCAAGTAGGAACAGGAATGAACATGGAAGCTGCCGTTCCATCTGGGGTGGGAGCTGAAGAGACCCTCCCAGAGGGGACTGGATTTCCTTTTCTCCACCCATGAAGAGTGTCAGAGACCCAGGAGCAGCACCAGAGGCTCCCATGTCACTGGGGGAGCTGTCTTAACCGATGAGCTCTGGTCAGAGGGAATCAAGCTCATTTCCCAGGGCCCTTGTGTGGAGAGAAGAAGGTGATTCCACAACACCCAAAATGCTAACAGGTAGGGCCAAGAGCAATCAGATGCAGACTCTGTTTGCTAACCCGGATTCAGAAAGAGCTCTCTCTTCTCCTTGTTCTAGAATGGATAAAAAAGCAACAAAACACACACACAGGTCGGTAAAAATGATATTGCAGAATACAATTCCGATGACTCAGAGGGAAAAAAAGCACACTTTTAAAAATGTTTACTAGTAGCCAGAAAAGAAAGAAAACTGGAAAACTGTTCAGTGACTTCACTAAGAAAAGACGTCTGTGAGTCTGGAGCCGAAAGATGACCTGATGATTGCTAGCAATTACTACATGTTTCTTCTGTTCCTCTACTACTCCAAACAATTTATAAATATTAACTCATTTATTTCTAATAATTAATGAGGCAGGTACCATCATTATCCCCAGTTTATAGAGGAGGAAACAGACTGAGGCACAGAGAGATAGGAATAATGTACCTGACATCACACAGCTAAAATGTGTCAGCATGATTCCATTCCTAACCTTTAGACTATATACTACATGGCACTCTAACACACAAAAGGGACACTGGCTGCTCTAGTCGGTTGAGCATCTGCCTTAGGCTCAGGTCATGATGCCAGAGTCCCGGGATGGAGCCCCACATCGGGCTCCCTGCTTGGTGGGAAGCCTGCTTCTCCCTCTCCCTCTGCCTGCAGCTCCCCCTGCTTGTGCTCGCTCACTCTCCCTCCATGAAATAAATAAATAAAATCTTAAAAAAAAAAAAAGAAAGAAATACAGGAAGTTGTAAATTTTTAAAATTAAATATATATCTGGCTGATATGAAAATAGAGCCAGGAGCAAGAGAAAAACTTCAGGAAAATTAAATATCCAAGATGGAATAAAACGTTATTCCATGAGGCAACATGGAGACTGGAAAAAGGCAAATCAGCAAAGGGAACAAACAAGAGACTCCCTAACTACAGAGAAAGGAGGAGCAGAAAATGAGAAAGAAAAGCACATACAGTGTGTGTGCCCACGTGTGCGTCACACATGCAGTATGACAGGTTTTCCTTACAATATACATACTTTTGAAAGGAGAAGGTTTAACGGTGCTTATCCATTCACCCTCTTTCCTTGGAAAGTTTAGCTACAATAATGCAGGACGGAGGAAAGGCCAGTTTGCGATGGGTTAAGAAGTGAATGGTGAGCAGTGAAAACGGCTGACATAAACCCAGAGCACTCACCATACACCCAGCACCTGGCAATGTTCCCAGGCAGCCCCCCAGCATGCCCAGGGCCCAGTGGAGGAAGCAGCGGAAATCCCGCCCAGGCAGGCGGAATACAGAGCCAGTATAAGCCTCTGCTCCATAACTGCCTCCAGCCTAAGTATTATTGGGTTTCTTTGAAGAAATGAAAATAAATGGAAGTGATGCAATAATCAAAATCAGAACTGAAGTAAACTTTCCTGAAATGAAAACAATACTTCAGTATATGGATCAAAAGGACTTACTGTGTTCCAGACAAAATTAATGAAAATAGACCTGAACAAGACATAACTTAGCAAACTGAACTACAGGGCTGTATATTGTTGTTTTATTGTTGTTGTTATTATTACTCTAAGCTCCAAGGCAGGACCAAAAAAAAAAATTTTTTTTTAAAAGGTTTTGTGAAAGAACAGAAGTATGCTGGCCTCAGACGTGTTTACAAAAATAAAGGTCAGACAAAAGGAAGCAACATCTCCCAAATTTTAAGAGAAAATATCTCCACCCTGAACTCTACACTAAATTGATTCTAGCTTATGTATGAAGGTGACATATATTATCTAGGGGTCTTAATACACTAAAGAAAGAAAAATCACAACAGCCATTTAAAGATGCATTAGATCTAAATATCTGGAGTTTATCTTTGTAATAATCTTTGTGTTTTTATCATTACTGACCACTTTGCCAGATCATTCTATACTAGCTACTCATTTTCCCAATACTGCTAGCTTACATAAATTATGTGCACCAAAATATCTATTTTCAGTTCTATCAATGCTAATAAAACATATGTGAAAACTGTTTTAAAAAATGTACCACAAGGGGTGCCTGGGTGGCTCAGTCATTAAGCATCTGCCTTCTACTCAAGTCATGATCCCAGGGTTACGAGAGCACCCCCCCACCCCGTCCCCTGTTCTGTGGGAAGACTGTTTCTCCCTCTCCTGCTCCCCCTGCTTGTGTTCCCTCTCTCCCTGTGTCTTCCTCTGTCGAATAAATAAAATCTAAAAAACAAAAACAAAAACAAAAAGTATCACAGGTATCACCAAAATATGGCAGTTAAAAATCTGCCTAAATTGGAAAACAGGTATTTGCCAAGAAGTATACCAGGTGATATCTGAGGGTCATTATACACTAGACACAATTAAAATATCCCACTTTGCCACATCAAATAATAATTATTCAACATTTAAAGTTATGAAAATTCACTGATGAAGTTATTTCAGTAAAAATTATTTTCCAATTTGAAAAATGAATATTCTCTTCCAACAATTTAGTTCAACTAAATTGGTTGTCAGCCCAGAACAAATTCCTCACCTTTAAGGACAAAAATAAATAAATAAAGATGACCTTCCTTTACAAATTCATAAATACTAAAAGGTTTCAATTGTTCGGATAATTCTCAATTTCCATATGTACCAGGCTCCTCCCTCACCTTCCTGATAGTCTGGTCCACCTCAGGATTTTAGAAAATACTGTAAAATTTGACAGTGATCTTTGGAAAGCACAGGGTTCCAACTACCATTTCAAAGGACCTTTTGGGCAACATTAAGCTTAGATATGTAAAATGCATTCTTGTGTGTCAAGAGGACTTCATTTTTCTTTTGCTAATAGATCAAATGGGTATAAATCTTTTACACAGAGCACATTGTTTTTCATTTACTCATCTTAATGACCCAGTGAATTTAGATCATGTAAAAATACAAAATCAGATTAGGAAATGTGCTCTCTTCAGTCAGGAATATGTAAGATTGTGTAATGATTTTTTTTTTTAAAGACTTTATTTATTTATTTGAGAGAGAGACAGTGAGAGAGAGTATGAGCGAGGAGAAGGTCAGAGGGAGAAGCAGACTCCCCATGGAGCTGGGAGCCCGATGTGGGACTCGATCCTGGGACTCCAGGATCATGACCTGAGCTGAAGGCAGTCGTCCAACCAACTGAGCCACCCAGGCGCCCCTGTGTAATGATTCTTAATGTACTTTTCTCGAACTGTTATTTTAGAAAAGTAGCTTAAATACACTGTGTATCAGAATTTTATCATTGCAAACCAACATTAGAAAAGACTTCCATCGACTGAAAAACAAAAAAGACATTCTTATAAGTGGAAAATCAATCACCACAACCACTAAATGTCACAGCTCAACATCAGCAAGAAGCACTGATAATTGTTAGTTATACACTGCACAAGTGATGTATGTCCTTGGTTGAGGAAGTGGGTGCCAGGTTTTTAGAAAACTGTACATATATTGATTTTACATTTATTTAATGTGGCCATTGTAAGACACTTTATTCTTCTGATAAACTATGATTGCTTATCAAAAGATTCTATAATTCAAGAGAAACATTCATAACTTGTGTGAAAATGAAAACCACCGGCCCACAGAAATCATGCCCACAAAATCCAATTTTGTGGATTTATGGCAGAAAGGCATTAAACTACTTGTCTTGCAGGGACTGCAGACTAGTCACTGAAGTACAAGTGGCACAGCAGTAATGATTAAGGTGACACGTCCCCCTGCCACAGCTGTTAATCAGCTTAATACTAGTTACTTTATTGACATTCTTGTAATTACTTTTCCTAAGGCACATTTGTGCGACATATATTTTACTTTAATTATGAGCAATCGGAAGCGAGTCCAATACCCAAAAAGAATAATCAAGGTTCTCCTAAAGCAGGTATACAGTAAGCCGGGTGTGTTTCCAAGCCCCTGGAGTTGGAGACCATCCCAGGCCTCAGAACCAGATCGTGTTTTCCACATGCCCATGTCATTGCCATACCTTGCCATCCTCCGAACACACACCCATGTGCTCTCCACTCTCATCCAGGCTAATCTGATTTATCTTCACGGGACTCTAGTCAAACAAACAAACAAACAAGCAAACATGTAAAACTTCAGGAAAATATATACATCAACAACTAAATGCTTTGGCTCTTTGTAATATTTCAGTGAGAAAAATGTCTATTAGTTTGGATGTGTGAGTTTAAGACATATTTGGTTTTTGGAAATGAAAATGGTAAAGTACAGCTTTGCTCTCACACACGTAATAAACCTGGAAACCTAAGACTTCCCCCCAAATTACGTATTGCATGAGCTTCAAGTCCCACCTAAAATGTTATTTTTGTTACAGGTTATATTCCTTTTTATGTATTCTCTTCTATTTATTCCCCATTCCTAAAACTCCTTCCAAACCAAATCCATTAAAGAACATAACAAACGCCAAAAATAAAAAATCACGAGGCAAAGAAAAATTTTGACTGTTCCAGTTTGGTACATTCTTCTCTCATAAATCACTAAATTGACGTTGAATTTAAACTTTATGCTTAGTACTTTCTGGGGGAAAATGTACAGGGCGTGGTTGATAGTCACTAATTTGTTATCCCTCTTCTTTTTAGTAATATCAAATTTTAAAAATCTGTCAAGACTGGGGCACCTGGGTGACTCAGTGGGTTAAAGCCTCTGCCTTTGGCTCAGGTCATGGTCTGAGGGTCCTGGGATCGAGCCCCGCATTGGTCTCTCTGCTCAGCGGGGAGCCTGCTTCCTCCTCTCTCTCTCTGCCTGCCTCTCTGCCTACTTGTGATCTCTCTCTCTCTCTCTGTGTCAAATAAATAAATAGATGTTTAAAAAAAAAAGTCTGTCAAGACCGAAACCAGGCATTCTACTTTGAATGTATTTTCCCAAGCATAAATAAACAACAGGACTTTTATTATTTTTCACAGCTTCCTCGTTTTCTATGTAGCCAACTGTTTACCTACTAAAACATTCAAATAGGTGGATTTTCCAATAGAAGTCAAGACTGGTAAATGATGACAACACTAAAAAATGACAAGCTTTTATTCTCTTCCTAAATAATGGCGCTTTCCTACTCTTTTACACAAAACATGATAGAACTAAGCATGGAAAAGAAAAGCCTTCATCAGTTATGGCATGAGTCTCCAAATTAGTTTTTTAAAGTATCTAACTTTAGGGGCGCCTGGGTGGCTCAGTGGGTTAAGCCTCTGCCTTCGGCTCAGGTCGTGATCTCAGGGTCCTGGGATCGAGCCCCACATCAGGCTCTCTGCTCAGTGGGGATCCTGCTTCCTCCTCTCTCTCTGCCTGCCTCTCTGCCTACTTGTGATCTCTCTCTCTGTCCAATAAATAAATAAAATCTTTTAAAAAAATAAAATAAAGTATCTAACTTTAAGATAATTTGGCTTGTTGATAAGGATTAATGGAAAAATACAAAATGGAATGTTCCTTTCTCAGTGGAAAGTATCTCAGAGCTAGTAACCAAAGGTTAGGGCAGACCAAGACTCCCAGACCTCAGAAGGCCACCCACGGACATGCTGTTGAGAGAAATTCCTCCGTTGCAGGGTGAGACAGCTGACCCCAGAGCCCTTCCTCATGTTGGTCATTGCACCAGCAACACTCCTGAAATGCAGTCTATGAAAAGGAACCTTATCTCCTTAAAAGTTCCTAGAATGTTGAGGTGCCTGGGTGGCTCATTGGTTTAAGTGTTTGCCTTTGGCTCAGGTCTTGATCCCGGGGTCCTGGGGTTCTGGAATCCAGCCTCGAATGTGGCTCCCTGCTCAGCGGGGAGTCTGCTTCTCCCTCTCCTCCTGCCCCCACTCATGCTCTCCCTTGCTCTCAAATAAGTAAAAAAAAATTTAAAAGTTTCTAGAACGTTAAAAGGGGAAAGGACCTTGTAGATAGATATTTGATCCCTTTTACAGGGGAATAAACCAAAGTCCAGGGATGAGAATAACAAAAGAGAAAGTGCCAGGGGTCCAACCTAGAGAGCAGGGGACAGCGCCTAGCACAGGGAGCGTGATGGACAATGGGTGGCAAGGAATACGCAAAACAAAATACAAGCTGAACTGGGAGAGCAGTGAGGCCAGCGCGTCTGGACTCCTGGCTGAGAAGCCTGAATGCTCAGCTTTTGTGTCTTCTTTGGATAAATGCTTTCCTCACTGAGTATCCTCTGGGACCAGTTTCCTAATGCTCATCATTTTGTTCATCAAATAACATTTTAATACCCATTTACTCTAGCAAATATAACCCCCTGACTGTAATTTAACTATTTATATAGATTACATAAGCATAGATTATGGCTATAAGGTATCTTGGTTATATTTGGGGTGTGTGTGTGTGTATGGTTATATATAATATATATATATGTATATATAAATATGTTATATATATAACATATTTATCTCAAATTACATTTTAATAGGGATACATAGCCTGTCAATGCTGAGTTTTCCTGTCCTGTCTAACATGGCAGTCTCTGCGTATGAATCAAAAACTGAAGAAAATCAAAGTACGCCACATGTGACCAGCATCTGGTATTAGACAGCACATGAATCAGAACATTTTCCCCATTGCAGGAAGTTCTACTGGACAGTGCTGTTCCAGGCCTACAAAACTGAGCCCCACCTCTGAATGCAGTCCTTCTTTATCATTACAACGAATTCCTCCCTCAGTAGAATCTGTACCACCACATTAGCAATGTTACAGGGAAAAGCATATCTACAAGGTTTGAGAGTCCTCTTTCCCTCACATCTCTGTGAGCAACAGAATTTTTTCTTCTTTACTTTTTTTCTGCCAAAGATCAATATTCATTGATTTATTTCCCTGACTACTAATAAACATAAGCATTTCTCTCAAGTCTGTTGGTCAATTAATCTGCTCAAGCAGTTGAGCTTATTTGCAGACAGCTCATACTCATTTTTCTATGGACATGTTTGTCATTTTCTTGTTAATTTCCTTTTTATTTTTAGGGTATGAGGTCTTGGTACAATACCTCACCCGGACATTGTATGTGGTCTTTTTTTTTTTTTTTTTTTAAATTGGAAGACGGCTATTGCTTTATTTCTAATGTTAAAGTCTTTAATACTTTTGGGACTTATTTTTTTCCCCAAATGGATATCCTGTTGGGGAAGCCCCATTTACTAAATAATCCATCCTTCTTCTGAAGAGAACTGTTTGTCATATAATAAATATTCACCTCAGATATCTTTCTGGGTTTTCAACTGTGGTCTCTTTGTCCGTTGCTGTATCAATTCATCATTGACTTAATTATAATACACATGGTATGTTCTCTTTCTGGTAAAAGGCAAGACCAAGCCATAGTTCTCCACACTTTCCTTGGATTTTCTCAGGATTTGTGAAGTTAAAGATGTATTCTGTGTGAAGTTAAAGATGAAATAACCCTCATGTTGCTAAATAGAGTGGTCAGTGTTCAAGCCTAACTTGCTTTAACTAACAGGAGGATGTAACACTGCTGGTAACTCTCCCCTTCTCTTGGCTTCCAGGATACCACACTTGTCTGGTTTTTCTTTGACATTTCCAGCTCCCCTTTCTGTGTCTTTGGTCAGATTCTCCCAATATCCTGATTTCTATATTTCATGGTTCAGTCTAACATCTGTGTTTTCTCCTTTGGTTATTTTCTTCCAAGCCATGAACTGACTGCTAAATTTTATCTCTAGACTGGGCCTCTCCCTCTTTCAGACCAATATTTAGAACTGCCTATTTTACAGATGTACTTGGATGCCTACCAAGCATCTCAGCTAAAGTGTATCCCAATCCAAGATCCCAATGCTCCCTTATGAAAGAGCCCTTCTTAATGTTTCCCTGATCCCAGTTACAGATGACTACATTCTTCTGGCTGCTCAGGGCAAAAAACCTTGGAGCCATCCTTGACTTCTGTTTTCCCTTCACACTCTACTGTGTTTCTGCCAGCAATTCTTACCATCACGTAAACCAAATTTATCCAGACTTTGACCACTTTCACCAGCTCTAGAGCTGCCATCCAAGCCACCATCATTCTTGTCTGGATCATCCTAATAGTTTCATAACTAGTCACTCTCCAAGAAGTGTGTTCCCAAAAAATCAGCAGAAAGATACTGTTAACAGACTGACCAGACAATGCCATTGCTTGAAAATCTGCCAATGGTCTCCCAACTCAGAAGCAAACCCCAAGTTCTTACTATGAGCTGAGAGTCCTCAACAATTTGGTTCTAGCCCTCCCGCCAACTTCTCCCCTCATCTTCACTCTGCCTTGTTCTCTCTCCTCCAGCCATGATGACCTCCCTGCTGTCTTCCTGCCTTAGAGCCTTTGCACCCGTTTGCCCAAGATGCATTTCTGCCAAATCTTCACAGGTAGTCATCTTAGCAATGCTCTCTGGCCACCAACCTACAATTTCAACATTTACCCAAACATCACAACTCCTTTACTGGCTTATTTTTCCCCTGCAGCACTTACCACTACTTACCTTACTATGTATTTTACTTATTTAACTTTTTCACTGCCAAATTCACTCACTGCAATACTAAATTCATGACAGTTCAAAGAATAAAAAATTCCCATCACACACAAATTCATCCAGAGAACAGAACAGAAAGGATATGTTTCCCAAATCTTTTTAGCAAGCCAGCATACTCTTATAATAACAAAGCTCAACAAGGATATTATGAGAAACGAAAAGTACAAGTGAATCTTGGTCATGAGCATAAATGGAAACATCCTAAAGAAAATATTAATAAAGTCAGCATATACAGAAAAGCCTAGTTTATTCCAGAAATCCTAAGTTGGTATAATATAGGGAAATGAACTAATATAATTCTCTGCATTAAGAAAATAAATGAAGAATATCCAAAGATCATCTCATTAGTTGCAGAAAGCTATCAAATTCAACACCATTCCTGGTAAAAACAACAACAACAAAAAAAAAAAAAAAACCCAAAACCTACCTCTTGGCATTCCTGGTAAAAACTCTTGGGATGAAAAGTCCTCATTTTCACTTAATGGTGAAATGTTGAAAGCTTTTCCTTCAATATCTCTACAATATTGACTCTTCTAATCCATTTCTCCATGTATTAGACCTTCTTTAACATCTCCAAATAAAATTTGATAATTTTCCCCTTAGCGGTCTTACCCTTTATTTTATTCCAGTAGTGGCAATGTCTGCAAGTACCCTTTTCTCCTTCCTGGTATGTATAACAGGATTCTGTTTATACAACATACAAAAATAGGCAAAATTCTATGATAGCGCAGAGGGGGCACACAGAGAAGGCAGAAAATGAAAAAGAAAAGCCAAGCACTTTCAGTTATAAAGGTCAGTGCAGTGGGGTCCCTTTAAGGCGACTTTGAGCAGAGGGGGATTTCACACCATCTATTCTCAATAGAATGCTAGTTACATGATGGTTTGCATCATAACCACTGTTTCACTGAATATTTTATGTGCCTTGTCAAGTTGTACTTCACAATAAAAATAAACATTAAAAAACTTAAGGTAAAATTAAAAAGAGCCTGTGCATGAAATCGTCTGGGGTTAATACCTTCGGTGGCTTATTTCTTAGATCACATTTTTTCCCTCCATGACTGTCTAGGAACTCAAAGGTTCTCATTCTGTTCTGGTCATCTTGGTTTTCCCAGAAAATACTGCATTTCATATTTTTGAGATGAAAAAAATTTTTTTAAATCTTTTTTTTTTTTTTTTTTAAGATTTTTATTTATTTATTTGACAGACAGAGCTCACAAGTAGGCAGAGAAGCAGGCAGCGAGAGAGGAAGGGAAGCAGGCTCCCTGGTGATCCCACGACCCTGGGATCATGACCTGAGCCGAAGGCAGAGGCTTTAACCCACTGAGCCACCCAGGTGCCCCTGAAAATTCATTTTTAATGTTTTCTATTTTATTAATTTATTATTGTATATTAATTTTCCCTTTCTGGCTTAGAACAATTTTGATGATCTTATTCTAACTTCCTGACATTAATATAGTGTGCATTAGTTGTTACTGCTCATCTAGTAACCATAAAATAATCAAGTGTCCGGCATTTACCTTTAATTATGTAAACTGGTCATAAATTAGAGGCCAAAAAATAATTATAATACAATAATTATTTCCTCTTTGAGAAAAGTAGAATTTGGTTTTATTTCTAAGAATGGTGACAGCATTATTTGGTTACTTATCTAGTTATTAATAAAATTCTAGTGTAACTACAATTGTGGTCCAAAATGTGGTTCGTATATTTTTAAAAAATTGTTCTTTGAAATCTAAGCTATTCATTTCCAACTAACACGTATTCTCTGGTTCAAAATACACATATTTTTAATGTTATTTTTATTATCTAGTTTTTACATATCCTTTCTATATATCCTGCTCTCTTCTTCACTTAGCAAAGACTGATAGAAACATGTTTCAAAAACTTCCCATTACAACTGCGGTTTTGCCCATTTCTTCCTGC
Source organism: Mustela nivalis (assembly GCF_964662115.1). Classification (NCBI taxonomy): domain Eukaryota; kingdom Metazoa; phylum Chordata; class Mammalia; order Carnivora; family Mustelidae; genus Mustela; species Mustela nivalis. The sequence continues at coordinate 103,462,054 of NC_139031.1, read as the reverse complement.
ATTTCAAGTAAGTTTTGGTCTAGATATTAGATCCCCTATAATTGGGTACATCAAAGGTATGAAAAAGTTTCCTTTTACCCCTAAATGTAGTCAATATAATATGTGGTCTGCTGGCTAATTCTCTTTTGCTTTAAGTTCTACTTTTCTTGCATTTTTATTGCCAATATGCTTAATATTTATTTCATATCAAAGCTGAGGATATTTTTCTTTTAGTAACAGTAAAGTATTTTATACTTTTTAGAATAATGTTTCCTTATTCCATTATTGTCTTTTTGCTATATTACTCAACTTCTTTTGTCTATCTAGGGACAATTTAAATGCTGTTCATTCTATTTGTATTCTATTAGTATCACTTAAAAATTTTCAGGAATTATACTTGAATTATCTCTCGCTCCAAATCAGTGCAATGGCATACACGGACTCATTTAGAAGATGAGGTATTTAGCCCATGTTTATTTGCTACCTCTTTCCTTTCCCTATCTTAATGCGAAAGTACAAATATTTTATATTTCATAAGTTACACCAAATAAAATTGGAGAAAATCCAGTTAATACATCAGTAAAAATAACAACCTTAAACTATAAGTTCTAAGCATGAATCCAGCTAGAGGAAGAAACTATTTAGCTATTGGGATGTCCATAATTTTAAAACTGATTCATGAGAGATCAATCAAAGATTAGGAATATTTACCTCTTGTTATGTACATTGCAAAGAACTTTACAGCTTATTCTTCTTTAGTTTTTGAAATATTTGGACTTCATATTCATGTAACTCAAACCAAGTAAAACAGTCAACTCCCAAAAGAAATAGTACAAATTATAGTTAAAACAAGAACAGGAGTCAATCTTAGTAATAACAAATAACATATAAATAAACAAGAGATTTTGCCTATGGAATTGGCAAAGATTGTTTAAGTATCTAGTTTTGGCAAAGAAGTTCCCAAAGAGACACTCCTTGTCCCCTACTGGTGGGAATTCAAATATGGAGAAACTTTCCTAAGGATCATTTGGCCATGTGTATCAAAAATCTTTAAAATATGTATTTTCTGGGGCACCTAGATGGTAGAGTCGGTTAAGCAGGGCTGTGAGACTGGCCCTGCTTTGGGCTCTGCACTCAGTGTGGAGTCTGTTTAAGATTCTCTCTCCCTCTTCCCCCTTCTAACCCCAGTGCTCTCTGAGATAAAAAAAATAAATCTTTCAAAAGACATACGTATTGCCTATTTTACACAAGAAGAAGAGGGGTGCCTGGAGAGCTCAGTTGGTCTGCCTTCGGCTCAGGTCATCATCTTGTGGTCCTGGGACTGGGTCCTGCACCTCCCTGATCAGCAGGGAGTCTGCTTCTCCTTCTGCCTACCCCCAACTCGTTCACTTGTTCTCTCTCTCTGAAATAAATAAAATCTTTAAAATAACCAAAAAAAAAAAAAAAAAAGAAAAAGAAAAAGAAAAAAATTGGGGCTCCTGGGTGGCTCAGTGGGTTAAAGCCTCTGCCTTCCGCTCAGGTCATGATCCCAGGGTCCTGGGATCAAGCCCTGCATTGGGCTCTCTGCTCAGGAGGAAGCCTGCTTCTTCCCCTCTCTCTGGCTGCTTGTGATTTCTGTCAATAAATAAATAAAATCTCAAAAAAAAATTATTTTGAAAAGATGCTTTCCACAGCAGGTTTCTTTTGTAAGATACTAAGAAACAGAAATTACTTAAATTTCTAAAAGCAAATATAAATGATGAAAATTAAAAGAACAAAAATATTAAGTTTAAAAAATGTATTATATAATAAAGAATCTGACTTTGGGGCACCTGGGTACCTCAGCTGATTTGATGTCCAACTCCTGATTTTGGTTCAGGTCATGGTTTCAGGGTCACGGGATGGAGCCCAAGTCAGGCTCTACACTCTTTGGGAAGTCTCCTTGAAATTCTTTCCCTCTCCTTCTGTCCTCCCCCTGCTCATGTGTGTGCACACATACTCTCTCTCTCTCTCTCTCAAATAAATCTTAAAAAAATAAAGAGTGTGACTTAATCCAAGAGAAGTCAGGTCTTTACCCTTGGTTTCCGGGAGATAATCTATCCTGATAGGAATGTCTCTTAAAGGTGAAAGACCTCACAGTCTTTCAATGGGCCATGCCAGAAAGACTAAACCCTGTGATTGCAGGTGGGGGCTTTGGGTCATGCATATCGACCAACCTGTCAACCAATCATTCCTACATAACAGATCCCCTGTAAAAATCCTGAACAGCAATGGGAGCTTCCTGCGTTGTCACACATGTAGGCCCGGTGGTAATGCGTCCTGAGGACAACGGAATTTTGCATCCCAGGGTCTGTCCTATGTGGTCTCTTCCTTTAGCTGATTTGTTGACTGTATCACTTCCTTGTAATAAACTGTAATTTTGAATATAATAACTTTCAGTGAGTTCTCTGAGGTCTCTAACTAATTATCAACCACGAGAGTGTATCTGGGAACTTGCAGATCTTGTAATTGGTGTTGGAAGTCTTCAGCAAACTCAATCCTCTGGAAGACTGTGCCTTTAACTCTCACAATTCGGCTAGCTCTCAGTAAACCCCACCTAGGGTTTATAAATACAACTGTATTTACAGGCATCTGTACATAACATATGTGGCTGGAAGTAGATACTCTAACATTAGCACTGGTTTTATCTGGATGCTGAGATACTATTATTGTTTAGATTGTCCTTTTCTATGTTTTGCTCATTTTCTAAAGCATATATTTATTTTGTTTTTAATCCAAAGATAAATATTTTTACATGATTATGTAGTCAGCTTTTTAATTTAAAACCAAAAAGATAGCAAAATTTATCTTAATTGTCAAAGCCATCACTCTGGGGACGCGCAGCACCCATTTTTACCTCAAGTGACAACGGAGTGTCATCACTACGCACATCAGTTTCTATTATTAGTTCCGTAATATTTGATAAAAAACAAATAAAGAACAGGATTTCAGCATGGCAGCTGTCAATGGCACAAGAAGCAGGTCTGGCACAGGTCCTCACAGAAAAAGGAAGAAATGCCTTATGCATTTCTGCCATTTCTGCATACTTGAAATGAATGGGAAAAAGAGAAAGGGTAAGGAGGGAAACTGTAGTGCAGGAGTCCATCTTTCTTCCATGTGGAATCTAATTGCCTGTTCTACGCACAGAATTTACGGGGTGTATCTGCCAAGCTGGGATACTGGAGTAGATGTAAACAAGAAAAGGGACCCGAGGAAAAAAAAAAAGACCCAAGAAAAATGGCCTCAGCTGTATTTTCCATTAGCTACAATTTTATTCCTAATGGAGACATGTTTGGAATTCTGGACAATATAAGTGAGTTTGTTCAAAAATCAATAATGTCAAGCTGACACTATAGAACATACAAAAATGTTTCCTTAATGGAACAAAAAAAAGAGGCCTGACTAAGCAGGAGGGGGTGCGGACTGGCCCATACCTTCTAAGCCCAAGTCCACCACAGGTGGTCTCAAGTTCTTAAATTTAAAGAAAAGGCAAAATTACCAACATGTACACCTCATGTGATAATCAATTACCTAATGTAAAATGCCTGAAATAAATACACTTAGTATGGATTATGTCAGCTCTTCAATTAGGAATAAATTCACGGTCATTTCGAAAGCTGCTTTTAATGGTGTTCTTTGTGGCAACTTCTTTTCCCCCGACGCTCCTCATCATCCCACCTTAAGCTATCGGTCCCCCAACAGCGAACCTAAGGAATCAATCTGCTAATGTATAATTTGTAAGGCTCCTCTGACTAACAAATGGATAATTGATTCCTTCACAAATGCTGCATCCCCATGGACACGGAGCGGAATGAGTAAGAAGGAAGATGGATTTCCCTTTCGTTCTCTGAGATCCGCTAGTTAGCAATCCCAACATGCACATGGCCGCCCAGGCAGCCTCATGCTCTGTAGTCACACTTAGAGAGCAAGCTGCACTTACATTACACGTGTGAAAAGCAAACGCCTGTTCTTTCATACTTGGGAAAAGCTCTTTTTACTGCTTATTTTACTCTCCCCTGATGATACACCCCGAGGTGAGCAAGACCTCCAGCTGGATGTAAGAAGTCTCTGAAAAATACATCTACTTGAGGGGTTTCTACACATCTACAAAACAAACCCTTATTTTCTCTCTGACTTACTCTATGGCCAGAACAACCTAACCTTTAGCTATAAACTCCCAAATTGTCTCCGTTGCTCTCAGGTTTCATCTCAGGGTTTCAATACTCAGTACCAGGCTTGAATAGCTGAAGAAGAACTGACAGTCCCAATCTGGCACTCATTGCCCCACGATACTAACTACGCAGCATTCCATGGTTAAAACAGAGTATGCAAGGAAAGTGTATGCTTGCGAGGTTTTAAAGATGATCCTATCTTTCTAAGATTTAATAACTACATTAATTCGAGCTTCTTTTTTTTTTTTTTTAAAGATTTATTTATTTATTTGACAGAGAGAGATCACAAGCAGGCAGAGAGGCAGGCAGAGAGAGAGAGGAGGAAGCAGGCTCCCTGCTGAGCAGAGAGCCCGATGCGGGACTCGATCCCAGGACCCTGAGATCATGACCCGAGCCAAAGGCAGCGGCTTAACCCACTGAGCCATCCAGGCGCCCTAATTCGAGCTTCTTGATGTGATAATCCAGCTTTTAACAGAAGCTGCTGTTTCTGCGGGTGGAAGAAAAACGCTTTGTCAGCAGCAAATTCATTCCAATTTGGGAAATAATTGGAAAATTTAAAAAGCTACAAAGTCCTTGTTTTCCACTCTGAAGAAATGGAAGGAGTAATGGAGAAAGGAGGCACAACCTCATAGAAGTTATGTTTCAAATTTTGTATGATAATGTGGCTGAAATATTCTTTATTCTACAAACAACTACTGACCAATTATAAATCTATACTTTCAAAAAAAATTCTTTTTCACAGAAATAGAAAAAAAATCCTAAAATTCATAGGAAACCACAAGTTTCCAAATAATCAAATTAATCCTAAGAAAGAAAAAGCTGAGGCCTCACACTTCCTGATTTCAAGCTTTATTACAAAACTATATTGATCAGAACAGTATAGGACTGACATAAACGTGGACACTGAATCAAGGGCCCAGAAATAAACCCATGCTATCACTTAGTATTTCAAGAATAGTCAATGATGAAAGGACAGTCCCCTTAATAAATGGTGGGAAAACTGGATATTCCTATGTAAATAATACAACAGGACCCCTATCTTATACCACTTACAAAAATTAACTCAAAATGGATTAAGGACTTAAAGGTAAGATATGAAGTCATAAAACTCCTAGAAGAAAACATAGGGGGAAATCTTCTATGACAGTCTGGGCAATGATTTTTTTGGACATGACACCAAAAGCACCAAGTAACAAAACCAAAACTCAGCAAGTGGAATGACATCAAACTAAAAGCCTTCTGTACAGCACAGAAAACGATCAATAAAATGAAAAAGGCAGCCTACAGAACAGAGGGCACTACGTGCAAACCATGTATCTAATCCAGGGTTAATATGCAAAATATACAAGGAATTCATACCACTCAACAGCACGAAAACAATCTGATTTAAAAATGGTTAGAGGGGGTGCCTGGGTGGCTCAGTTGGTTAAGCAACTGCTTCAGCTCAGGAGTCCTAGAAATCCCACATCAGGCTCCCAGCTCCACAGGGAGTCTGCTTCTCCCTCTGATCGTCTACCCTCTCAGGCTCACTCTCTTTCTCTTTCTCTCTCTCTCAAATAAATAAAATCTTAAAAAAAAAGTGGGCAGAGGACTTGAACTGACATTTCTCCAAAGAACAGAGACAAATCGCTGACAAGTACAGGAAAGGTGCTCCATGTCACTCATCACCATGAAAATGCAAATCAAAACCACAATGAGTTATCACATCACACCTGTTAGGAAAGCTATTATAATAGCTAACAAATGCTGGTGAGGATGTGGAAAAAAGGGAACCCTGGTGCACTGCTGCTGGGAATGTAAGTTGGTATAGCTCCTATGGACAAGAGTGTGGGGACTCCTCAAAAAAATCAACACTCAAACTATCACATGACCCAGCAATCTCAATTCTGGGTATAAATCCAAAGGTAATAATGCATGATTTTAAAGAGATCTGTACTCCCATGTTCACTGCACCATTATTCGTAACAGCCAAGATATGGGAACAACCTTACTATCCACTGACAGATGAATGTATGTACACACACACACACACACACACACACAAACACACACACAGAGGGGATGTGTATATATGCACATACACACATATATACACATTTTTATGTATGTGTACATATATGTGTATATATACATACATGTGTGTATATTATATATTATTATATATTCCATATATATATAGAATATTATTCAGCTATTAAAAAAAAAATCCTGCCGTTTACAACCCCACAGATGGACCTTGACGGCATAATGCTAAGTAAGTCACACCAAAAAGGACAAATACTTATATGTGGAATCTGAAAACACCCAAATTCCTAGAAATTGAGTAAAATGGCGGTTGCAGGGATGAGGGGGTGAGGAAATAGGGAGATGTTGGTCAAAGGTACAAAGTTATAAGATGAGGAAGTTCAGGGGCTCTCCAGTACACTATGGTGACTGTAGTAAACAATACTGTGTTCTTATACAGTTGCTGTATAGTTGCTGTGAGAGAAGAGCTTTAATGTCCTCACCATAACAACATCAAATGGTAATTATATGAGGCAGAAGTTAGCCTGACTGTGGTAAACATTTTGAAATATGTGTGTGTCAGTTCATTAACACTGTACACCTTAAACTTACATATTATACATCAATTATATTGCAATAAAGCTTGAAAAAATGAAACTGCATACTCTAAAAACAAAGTACTAACCTATTATGTAAACAAGGTTGATTTCTGAGCAAAAAGTATTTTAAACAACTTATATGTTAGTTAAAATATTAAGCACAGTTATTTTAATGTGAAACAATTACATGTCTGCTATTTGAGGTAGTGTCCATTGTATTTCTAATGCAAGAATTCCAAAATACCCTCCCAGCCATCACAGCCTACTGAACGACAGAACATTTCCTTCCATGATTCAAGTAGCTTTATGGTTCATCAAAGCTTTTTTCTGATGCTGCAAAACTCTGAGTAAATATTAAATTACCTTAAGAGAGAGTACATTGTCTACATCTCCTGATAGCCTTAATAAATATTCTGTAACTTCCACAAAAATACTGTTTGAGGGGCGCCTGGGTGGCTCAGTGGGTTAAGCCGCTGCCTTCAGCTCAGGTCATGATCAGGGTCCTGGGATAGAGCCCCGCATCGGGCTCCTTGCTCAGCGGGGAGCCTGCTTCTCTCTCTGCCTCTGCCTGCCTCTCTGCCTGCTTGTGATCTCTGTCTCTCTCTCTCTGTCAAATAAATAAATAAAACCTTTAATAAAAATTAAAAAAAAATACTGTTTGGTAGGAAAAAACAAATGTATTAAATATCTCTAATTTGCTACTTAAATTTAACTTGTATTTTAATGATCAAAAACTGAAATTACCCTGTTAGAAAATCAATGTCCCAGAAAATGATTTAAACTCTAACTAGTGTCTTGAAAATCATCTAAAAGAAGTAAAAACTTCTTTTTTTTTTTTTTTTTTAGATTTTATTTATTTGACAGAGAGAGAGATCATAAGTAGGCAGAGATCACAAGCAGGCAGAAAAAGAGGGAAGCAGGCTTCCTGCTGATCAGAGAGCCTGATGTGGGGCTCGATCCCAGGACCGTGGGATCATGACCTGAGCTGAAGGCAGAGGCTTTAACCCACTGAGCCACCCAGGCACCTCAAGAAGTAAAAAATCCTTGACAGTCTTGGGAATGAGAAGAATGGAAAGAAGTTCTCAGGAAGAGTCACCTTGTTGGGAAAGAAAAGAATTCTGTCCATTCATTGTGTCATGGCGGTTTTAACTTGAGCTTAAATTTTCTGCATTTTTAAGACTGCTTATCAGTCAGTCTTTGCAAGCCACTGAAACATTCCTAAATACTTAGACCTTTTAAGAGTATCCTCTGGGGCACCTGAGTAGCTCAGTCAGTTAAGCATCTTACTCTTGATTCCTACTCAGGTCAGGGGATTAGAGCCCCCCATCGGGCTCCATGCTCAGAAAGGAGTCTGCTTCTCCTTCCCCCTATTCCTACCCTCCCTCCTTTCCTCCCCTTCCTTCCTTCCTTCCTTCCTTCCTCTCTCTCTCTCAAATAAATAAAAATCTTAAAGAAAGAATTAAATAGTATCCCCTAATCAAGCGTTTTCACCACCTCCCCAAGAGCACAGTGGGGGTGACTTTGATGCTGGAAAAAGGGACAGTAGCATTTACCACCTCATCTGACTCATCAGAGCCCAGACTGCTGCATCTGCCAGCACCCAGACCCCACAGTCCTCGGGGACTGCCGGCTGGTGACAGACTCAGACCTCCCGCCCATAGCCATACCCTACCAGGTCAGGACAACGGAGGCAGGAGCAGAGAATGGCCTTCCAGCCTGCAGAAGACTTATTACATGGATGTTCGTGTTCTAAATCCTGACAACCTTTAAAAGCGCAGGGAGGATTTAGAAGGGATTGCCTCCTAAGAAGCCGGTACACTGCTAATTCCTAGAGCTGACTGCATCTTCTGCCCGCACCGGCTACGTCCCCACCAACAAGAGGCAGGAGGCAGGCTTGCACAGGATATCTGCTCAACACAAGGCCTCACCAACCTGGGCATGGATGAAAACACGGCTTCAGTCTAAGGCCAAGTCAGGCTTTTGGTCTACTGTTATTTAGGTATTTATTTAGTCCTCTTTCATTCACACTCCAGGGAAGGTGCTGGATGCCAGGTGAACACAGTAAATGTGGGCCTTGCCCTTATGAGGCTGGCAGCCCACGGAAGAGCTGTTCCTATTTAGGACTATAACCTTTCAGGGCCACTACAGACCTGCAGCCGTCCCCAAGCTTGTTCTCCCCAGAGCCTGCAATGCCCATCTGCTGAATAATTCAGAGGGGGCATTTTGGCTAAGTCTCCTTCTGATGCCTCGGGTACTAACTTTGACAGTTGAGTGAGGAAAACTTTAATAGGAAATCAGTCTGAGCAACAGCATAAGGAGCAAGCCAAGTGTCTTTTGCTAGTATCCACCCCAGAATTACTGAGCACTGACCCACGACCCAACACGGTGCCGAGTTCATGATGCCATTTATGTGAAACAGTCTGTTTTGCTGGAAAACCACTGTTAAAAGAATAAACATGTGTTACATACATAAATGACCTGGAAAGAAATACAACTGACAGTTTTCAAAATGGTGAAACATAATAATATGTGAAGTATGACAGAAAATGATGTGTTCTTAAACTGAGTTATTTGTCCCTACTTATACATGAATCCAACAAAGACACAGAAAAAGAGTGATAAAGGAAAGCAGAGCTGCCAAAGAAATTCAAAGTCATCAGCCTAGTGAGGGAATAGTGCAGAAGAGAAATTTACTAATAAATGCATTTCACAAAGGAGCAACCAATATTACCAGACACCCTCCATGATACAAAACAGATTAAAGAAAAAGTGGACAAACAGCACCTGCCTTCAACGTGTCTGTGTACACAGGCTCTGGGAATCCAGCACTTTGTGACATTCTATTTTAGCATTTAACCATATTACAGATCATTATTTATATGACTAGCTCCACAACCTATTCGACCTGAGAACAGGGGTTTTGTCATTCTTTATAATCCATGGACCTACTTACAAAATGTTGACTGAAGGAGTAAGAAGCAATCAGTGAATGAATATGAAAAAGGCGCTCTTCTGTGTGGGGTCATCCAGAAAGCTGTCATAAAGAAGGTGGGACACGGAGCATTTCCATAGGCAAAGACAGGAAAACACATGGCAGCAAGAGCTAAAGCATAACGTCTGGATACACCTCAGGCCACAATGACAGGCAATCCTGTCGCCGAGACAGCGGAAGCCTGGGGGCTGCAGAGAGGAGCTCTGTTTTATTCCTCAGGCATCAAGGGGGCACACAAGTGTTTTCGGGGACAGGAATAACAGAATCCCAGCTTTCCCCTGGGAAGACTGCTTGGGCAGCTGCGTGAAGGATGGATTTGGTGGGGGGGAGGTTGGGGGGTAAGAGGCAGGGAGATCAGCTGGGTTTCACTGCAATAACCCAAGTGAGTTTCAATAAATACTTGACCAAGAGTGGTGGCGATATAAAGAGGGAGCAAAAGAAAGAACGAGCTCAGAAAAGAATCTCAGGGGATATACAAGGTATGGAGGCACATGGAGGATAAACATCCCAGAGATGGAAGCAAATCCGGAGGAGAAAAGAATGGAGCCTTCTAAAGACATGACATCCAGCAGGGGCCTGGAAAAGCCTAGTCTTTGTGATAAGGCAAAGATGAGCTTCTTCTTGGCTATAGTGTTTAGATTCAAAAAGAGACTATACCTTGTCTGACCCACTCCACCCGCTGATAAAGAAACAAGGACCTTCAAAAGATACTGGGTCGAGGGCGCCTGGGTGGGTCAGTTGGTTAAGCGACTGCCTTCAGCTCGGGTTATGATCTCAGAGTCCTGGGATCGAGTCCCACATCAGGCTCCCTGCTCTTTGGAGAGTCTGCTTCTCCCTCTGACTTTCTCCCCTCTCATGCTCTCTCTCTGTCTCTCTCTCAAATAAATAAATAAAACCTTTAAAAAACAAACAAACAAACATGAATAAAAAAAAAAAAAGAAAAGATACAGGGTCAAATTCAAGAGCAGGACCTCGCTGGGGGGGGGGGGGGGCATTTGAGTGCAGTCGGGTGGGGGAGCCAGGACTCAGCAGAGAAGGACAGAGCAGTCCCTTCTATTCTAGTGGTAATTCCCAACACAGATGTCTCCATGCATCACATAACCCAACTCATCTAAATTATTTTAAATGATACTTTAGCACAGAAATAAATACTGATGTTTTAATACCCAAAGAAATTCAGCTGAAGGGGGACACCATGAACAAGGTATCCTCTATAGGCAGCCCTGAAGTTCCTAGACTACAGGGTTCTAATGCTACAATTCCAGAAAATATAATTCATTTTTTCCCCAGAGCACATAAGTTTTTTCTAGAAGAGTTAATACAACAGAAATGGGACTGTCAGCCCCACAACCACGTAACTAGAAAAGAAACAAGCATATTTCTATTCTTTTTTTTTTTTTTTTAAGATTTTGTTTATTTGACAGAGAGAGAGACTGCGAGAGAGGGAATACAAGAGGGAGAAGCAGGTTTCCTATTAATCCAGGAGCCTGATATGGGGCTTGATCCCAGGACCCTAGGCTCATGACCTGACCAGAGCCACCCAGATGCCCATATTCTTTAAAATTAAGTCTTAGAGGGATACCCCTTAGACTGGACAAGCCCTATGCGTCTCCTACGTACACCTTGGAGAACAAACTTCATCACCAAAAGCAGGTCCAGAAAGACCAACAGAGTGCAAATCCATGATGATGGCAATGCTAATATGAACATCCCACTGGGGCCCACAGATAACCCTGCATAATTCTCAATATGCACACTGATGATACCATCAGTGCTTAATGCAAAATCTATAAGGAATAAAGATGTTCTTACTTTTCTCTCATTTATAACTGAATAATAGCAACAGCGCTAATGCATTCTCTTTACCTAAAAACATTTGAGAAAGGCTTTGTGCTTCCACAGGTTGAGGGGAAAAAAAAAAATCACTTCTCTTAAAAAGGTCAACATATCATTTAAATGACAGAGACCAAGTTATTAATCAAATAGAAAACGCCTTATTTTTCAGACATAAGATGAAGAAAGACCACTTGAAATTTCACCAATGCAGCTGTACTTTCACCACAGAGATTGTTATAAGGCTCTCCAGTGTAAAAACATTGCTTTATCAATTCTCCGCTAAGGCATTTTCCAAGCAGATGGTCATCTCTCCACAGTTCTCAAAAGAAGCACCTTGTAAATGAACTTGGAATGCCTCTACACTAAAAAGAAATTCCTGGAGTCAGCTCACCAGACCTGCACCGGGAACATTTGACAGAGTATCAGTACTCAAGTAAGCGTGTTCCCACAACACCAGAGAAATAAACCTCTTTGTGACAAGCTATAAAAGGGACCCACGCCCCAAATAAACAATGGATGAGATGAAGCAGGCAGCAAGATTAGTCTATAAAAATGAGTATGTTGAGGAAGTTTCTCTTTTTTCTTCCCTTTTCCCTTTTTTCTCCTTTTCTTTGTCCCTCCTTCTTCTAACTTTGCAAGTCCTATACACAATGAACACAGTTAAGGTGAATCCTATCAATGAATTAAAAGAAGTAATGGCTCTCTTTCGGAAGTGTCATAAATGCCGGCGGACAGATGCTTGGCTTGATCTGGTTCCTCGTGATGGGATACTGAGCTTTGCACTAAATATTTTACACCAGTATCTCAAATAATCCTCAAATTAATCATACTGCTCCAGGGTGGGATATGCTCTACATTTCACGAGAAACTGCCAGGATAAATAACCTGCCCAAACTACTGAACATGGGGAGACAGAACCCATGCCTGGCCAGCAACCACGGTGCCATACAGCCTGTCTCCCACCTCAGGACCACATCCTGCCAACCCAGCCTCCCTTCTGCTGGGCTTCGCTGCCCTGTCTGCCTTCATCTCCAACCATCCAGTCAGTGCTTCTCTTCCCACACCTGTTGCGGGCTAGCTGCATTTCCAATAATGCATCTGAGTCAAGGTCCAAAGGGGAAAGAAAATGGAAACCAGCAGGTTCAGGGGGTTGCAAATTTTTGTGTAACCCCCACCCCTACCCCCTGCCCCCAGCAAGGACTGCAGACTCCATCTTGATGCCAAGGAATAAATTCTTGTCTTCACAGAACAGTGAGAATTTTTTTTTTCTTGAGGAAGAACAAAAAGCTAAAAGTAAAAAGGAAAACTTTATACAGAAGATATCTTTATGACTTAGTAAGGGCAAAATATTTTTCCCCCAGAAGACTAAAAAACATTAACTGTAAGTGATTAGATTAATACATATTTACTGCATTCATATGAAAAGCTTCTGAACTGAAAATATCACAAATATGGAATTAAGGCATCTGCCATGCTTCTGACAAGGAGATGTGTCCAGACTCTTATTTTTAGCCACCCGAAGAGAGCGCCCAATTCCCTGGCCCCCGACCCGTGTCTGGTATCTGGTACTCATCAGACTTTTAAGGGTTTGGCCAAACTGATGAGTGTGAAATGGTTATCTTATGGTTCAGAAAATTTCACATTTCCCTGACTATTCTCCCTGAAGAGAAACTGGGCATCCTGTCATGTGGTTATTGGAGACACATGGGGTTCTCCATCTGAGAACTTCCTGTTCATCTCTTTGTCCAGTTTCAGTTTCTTTCTGGGTTATGTTTTCCTCACCAATGTCTAAGAGCTCATTGTAGAAGGAATATTTTAACAAAAATATGTGGTTAACATTTGCTACAAACACCCTATGATTATAGCTTCTATAGAACGTAAAAAAACAAGTAAATGAACAAAAACAATAAAAAAAAGCTGAGATTTAAAGTATTAATTTAGTGTGAAGATGGATGAAGTCCTAAATGCAAATCATCAGTTTCATTTAATAGAAAGACTTATTGGCAAGTATTAAATTTGACTTGCGACTTCTGATTTCGAGCCTTCACACAATCCACCCTGATCAATGTTGTTATTTTTCCTTGTAAACAGTGAACTTTGTAATTACAAATCAATTTAGAACTTTACACAAATACTCACAAAGTATATGAACTAACAATTCCCAAAAGAGTAAAGAGTCTCATTAGTAACCAGAAAAATACAAAGTGAATCAATAAATTCCCATTTTCTAGAAATCTAAGTGGCAGAGAATTTCTTTTTTTCTTTTTTTTTAAAGATTTTATTTATTTATTTGTCAGAGAGAGAGAGAGTACACACAAGCAGGCTGAGTGGCAGGCGAAGGCAGAGAGAGAAGCAGGCTCCCAACTGAGCAAGGAGCCCGATACGGGACTCGATCCCAGGACCCTGGGATCACGACCTGAGCCGAAGGCAGTGGCTTAACCAACTGAGCCACCCAGACGTCTCCTGGCAGAGAATTTCTGAATGATAACAGCTAATGCTGGTGACAAGATACAGCGACGTATACACATACAGGGCTGGCAGGAGTACAATTTGGTATAATCTAAATATACTGAAATGCAAAACCTTCAAAGTGTTCATAGCATCTGAACGAGTGATTTCACCCCAAAGATGTGTTCAAAGACTCAGTCACCAGAGTCTTCAGCCCACCCAAGGCTGTTCACCCCAGTATCACTCCTAGATTGAGCATTGGGCAGTAAGCGGATTAGGCACTGGGAAGTTGGCTCCTGGACAGCTCTGGGCAGTAACAGACCAGCTTTTTACTTCAAGAAATGGATTGTGTTAGAATGGGGCTCCCTCCTTCCCCCATCCAATACTTCCTCCCAACTCAAGCTTGGCCAGAGCTTCCTATTAAATACCTGTAGCGACTGCTTCAGATAGAATTATATACCCAACCAGGCCCATCAAACCTGCCAGAGTTACTGAGGAAGGAGTCCTGTTTCGCTTATGAGGATGATAGTGCCCTAACATCAGTCTTGGGCTGTGGACTAACCGTGATGCTCACGAGATGAAGAGAGCCTATCCCAGGGATGGGTACCATATGGGTCTTCTCAGATGGGTACCTCTGAGCCTGGCATCCCCACTTCAACTTGATTTACAACAGGAGCCAATATTTCCTACTGTCCATTAAGCCTGGAAAAATTGGGTTTCTATCATCGAGTAAGGAAAGTGCCCTAATGTATTCAATTTTTTTCCACTAAAGGAAAACGGAATTAGATTTTTAGACTACCTCACTACCTCACAGGGCATTTAATTCTGAGATGAAACTCTTCTAAAAAATTAACAAAATACTGGTTGCCTTTCTGCTAACTAGGTACGCCCCAACAAGATACTTAGCATAGAAGGTGCTCACTCCATTGTTTCAAAGAAACCCATTTTTATCTCACCTGAAAGAGAGTACCCATGCTATGCAGAAACAGAAAACAAATCCTTACCTGCCCAGTGACTGCACCCTCACTCACTATATCATTTCTGTAAAAGGTGATGCTCCTCCCAAAAAGGAATATGCAATACAGAACACATAGTACTTACATAAAACAGACCAAAATAGGAAAAAGACGTTGATAATATTGGTAAAATTCTTCTACCTCTCATGGAAGCTAAACTTTTGGTATTTTTCCCCGCCATACATCATTGGTTGGAAATAAAGAAGTTATATATAAAAATTTATAGAAGACAGTATTTGTCTTTTGACTCATAATTTAAAGAAAAGCCAAAGAAGCCAGCAATTAAATAATCTAGATCCCATTCTATGGGGTGCCATTTATAAATGTCAAGCGCCTTAAAGAATACCCAATGATTTGGGCTTACATAAGTGGAAATAAATATTTTGATGTGTAAATATCACCTCCTGGAACACATTATTCCATTTTTTTCTGTAGCTTGTCTTTCTATAGTTAGGGATTTTTTTAACAGCTTTCCTCAGATACAACCGACATACAATAAGCTGCACATATTTAAAGTGCAAATGTGATAAGTCCTGACGTATATACAAACTCGTGAAACCCTCCCCAAAATCAATAAAAAGTTCCCTTATGACACTTTATAAGCCCTCTGCATCTCTCAAAGCAATCACTGATCTTGTTGTCACTCTAGATTTGTTTGCATTTTCCAGCATTTTCTATAAATGGAACCATATAATAGATAAGCTTTTCAGTCTGACTTCTTTCACTTAACATTATGGATCTGAGATTCTTCCATGTGGTAGCATGTATCAATAGTTCATTCCTTTTTTACTGATAAGCAGAATGCCACTGTATGGTTAAACCACATTTTGGTTATCCACTCCCCTGTCCATCTACATGTGAACTTTCACACACAAGTCATTGTACAAGTGTATGCTTTCATTTCCTCAGGGTCAAGGGACTAGATCACAGGGTAGGTCTATGTTTAATGTTTCTGAAAACTGCTAAACTGCCTTCCCAAGCCGGTTCTACCATTTTCCACTTCCACCAGTAGTGTAAGTGAGTTTCAGTTTTTCCACATGCTTACTAACACCTGGTACTGATGGTCAGTCTTTGTCATTTTAGCCGATCTAAGAGGTTGTTAGTGGTATATATTCTTCCATTTTACTTTGTTTTGTTGCTATCAACTAACAAAACCTAAAGTGTTCTGACCTAATAGCTGCCCCCAGAAGCGATACACTTCCTCTTCCTGGAGGTATAGAAGAAGGACTGAACAAGCAAATGACAAGAACACTTTTGAAAAATTTCCTGTCTTGGGTGGGGAGATGACTAAATACTCTTTAGGTTCCCAATTATCAGAATATATCATGATTCCATCAAATGAAAAATACTTGGGAATTTAGGCAAATAAGTAATTTCTAGAAAAGGCTAATAAAGCAAAGCTGTTCAAACAGAAAATGAGAACTTGTTTAAGGAAAAAGTAATATAGCACTAACTCAAGGTATAAATTATCTGTTATCACAGATTATCTGTGATATTATCTGTTATACACAGACACATATATAAAAGCCCCGGCCTTCTGGTCCATGTCATCTGATTTAACATCACTCTAATGGTTTCATTTAGCTCCCTAAACACTCTCAACCCCAAAGCCAGTAACCATGAAGACACTCTCATGAAAACACTCCCTTCCTTTCCCCTTTGGTCCTTCTGCTAAACCTGCTGAAGAAGTCTCTCTCACTGCATCTCACCATTTTCCCCTGTCTATTCCCCTACTCAAAAGCCACTAGTGGAAAGACAAAATACATATGTAGATAAAAAGGCTGTGATAAATGTTCCTTGCCCTTCCAGATTCCCTGTTGTGTATGAAGGCATCACCCTATCCAGACCCACTTCAACAACTGAGAAATTCTCATTCACCTGTCAAGATTCACCTTAACTTATCGCTTTTCCCACTTGCCATGTTAACCACATCCTCTGAGTCTCCACATTGTTTATAATCCTTCCAATGTGCTCACTTTCGACAGGTGCCCGACTTCCAAAGCAAGAAGCACCAGACGGCGGATCCCTTCTACTACAGAACGGAGTCTAGGGGTTTTCCGCCAGGCTCCAGTCTGAGTCATGGTCATGTTCCAAAAAGTTCAAATCACTACAACTCTGACTTTGAAATGTGTGGAGTACCAGGGTGATTTCATTCAGTGAAGAAATACTTTCAATTTCAGCTATTTAGGGGATATTTGTCCAAATGCAGTTACCACTAAGAAGTCCAATATTACCATGTGTTGCATAACACTTCAACTGTTCTAAGTGACAGAAGCATCCTTTAAGATGAGTATGTTTTCTTAGTCACCTCTGTGCATAGAAGCTACCAAAGTTACAAAGCTATCTATAAATAATCCACAAACTGGAGATGATTTAATACAAAAATGTAGAAAATTGGAAATAAGATTTTCCTTGGCATCAGTTAGAATGAGTTCCACTTAAGTAATTCTCAACTCATTTGACACATTTCTTATCATTCGAAATACAGAGTCCAAATATAGAAGACAGATTCTTCTAATACCTAAGAATCCGAGGCCTGTCAATTAGTCTTCAACAGGTATTACAGACACTGACACATTTGAGCCAACAATGCACCGCTCTGATATTATCAAAAGATAAATGCCATGCTTCCCAAGTAATGATGCCAAGTCTGGCAGAGCCTACTATAGATAGGGTTTACTTCAGGTTGGTGAATGTCATGAGACCCAGACAAGAGCAGAGTTTCTCTGTTCAATGATAGCTTCCAATTTTTATTTTAGATCTGCTCCAACGGCTCTTTTAATGAACAGTCACCCCGATATTATCCTGTCCACATTTTGAATGAGCCCAAAATTGCTGGGCTCCTCAGGGTAATAACTAGTGTATGGTATCTGTACTAACTCTAAAGAAATGGTCATGGCTGTCTGATCTCCCATAATGTATACACAATAATCTGGCTGTGGCAAAGGAAGGTGTAAACCCCTGTTTATCTGGAAAACCGTCCAGATAGAAGGAACTTTACAGATTTGGAACTGTTAGCGTTCAGCCAACTTGTATCAATGCCTCACTATCTTTCACTTTTAATGCTGAGCACTAAGGATGCAGAGCTAAATCAGACACAGAAACTGCCCTCAAGAAGCTCACATTCTATGGGGAGAATGACAGATGCAAATAATCTCAACAAAAATACTGCATGTTCGAGATGTGGCAATAATGCGAAGGAGGAGGAGATCAAATCATGCGAATGATAAAAGGTGTTTGTGAATATTACAAATGCAGTCTAAGAAGTTTAAAGGAACACTAAATTTTCAGGATTACATTAGCAAAGAGATGAGATGGCAGATAAGTACTTCTTTTCCCTGAGACATGAAATAAAGATGGATGATCCTGCAAACAATGTTTACGTCTCAATACACAGGAAAGAGGAGCTGATCTGTAATAGAAATGAATTCTTCTAAGCCAAAGAAAGCAGAAGGCCAGGAGTACAATCCAAAAGATGGCCCGGAGACAGAAATGACACCATGCTCATTCAGAGGCCCAGGAAGCAGTCACAGAAACATCTTTTCAAAGCTGGAGAGGGAAATGACCTGCCAGATTGTCTAGGTATGTGAGGGAGGCCTACACTAAACCAGACAAAGCAAGGGAGTACAGGGGCAGGGAATATAGAATCAAAGCAGCCCCGGCCCAATTTCCTTCAGGCTTCCTTACCTGGCACCTTTTATATCTAGAACGATCGAAGTCTCCTCAGCTTCTAAACTCTGATGACTTTCTGAATCACCCAGAGCAACTAGGAAAAATCTGAGTATATGTTAAATACTTGGTAAGTACTATTGAATAAAAGGGTTACTTTCTAAAAGCAGGAGTTAAGGTTCAAATCTCAAAAGGAAGAATGGAACCAACGGAAGAAGGGCATTCCAGAAAGATGTGATGAAAAGCCTGGACACAAGCATGCAGGTCCGAGACAATCCTCAGGCAATGGTGAGTGGATCAGATGACTGGAGGAGAAAGGAAGGAAAACAAAGATCACAAAGGGAGCTTTGGCCACATGACCAACCAGGATCTTGAGATCTGATGCACCTGGGAAGTCCTAAGGAGCCATCCACTGTTCTCAGAAGCAGTGATTAAACTGACGGTGGGAGATTAAACAGAAACGAAGACCCCCTAGAAGAAGGGATGTTCAGATACCGTCCTGTAAAGCTACTTAAATTCTGATAGAGATCTGGGATTTTATTAGCATATGAACATGAGGAAGTACAAAAGATTAGCAGTAAGAAATACAGTGTTGGTATAATCCCTAACCAAAAAAAAAAAAAAGAAAAAAGAAAAAAAAGAACAGGAATAGAAACATCAATAAACTGCTATCAGGAGTTTATGAAGAATTCTGAACCTACCGCTTAAGAGATTCAGTTGAAAAATTGGTATTTATCTTAATGCAAAATGCCCAATAAAACCCTGTTCTCTTTTGTTTTGTTTTCTTATACTTTTCCTTTTGTAACCATCCATTTGTGGGTATTTATCTGATGTCTCCTGCCATGGCACCATGACAGCAAAGCTGTATCATTTTCTATTTCAGGCAAAGGAAGAAAAACACATGAAGGTAAAGAGCAGAAAATTTATGTTTGGTCAGTGGAGCTCTCTGCTCTCCCTCTAGCACACTTAAGAGAACAAAGATTTAAAACATATAGAACAATGCTCCAAAATAATTTGCTTGTTACTTCCAAGTAATACTCCTAATTAGTAAGCCTTAAATTAATAAGCTTAAGGAAAGTGGATGCTATTGAAGGGAAAGTAACTACAATGATTTAAAGGCATTATAGGGGCATAGATACCATAGGGAAATTTAGAAGGTATCTGAGATCCCCTAAGAATTCTGAAGCCCTATGTTATATACTGTGTAAGTTCATGAAGACAGCCATTTTTCAGGGTAATATGGCCTGACCTATATTAAAGGTAATTTTCCTAGCAACCTGAGCATTTTACATGGGAAACTAGGCCCACTTTCATTTTACTCTGAGTTCAAAGAGAAGTGAACTTTATCAATTAAATCTGAATTAACATAAGGTCATATCTAGAAATAACCTCTAAAAAACATGTTAAAACATTAGCATATCTGAATATTCTTATAAGTACTGTGAAATATGAGTATCCACATGCAAAACAAAGCATCATTTTGGTGGTTTTCACGCTCAACCAACAAAAGAACAGTCACAGATGGCTGGGTACCACAGAATCCTCTTTATCTACATTTTAGGTAATTGTAGAAGAATATACAGGGGTAGGAATCACCTCAGTGGTATGATCCATTCATATAAAGATCCCTGAACAGGAAACTGACTTAACAAATTTGATGGTATTTAGAAATGAGGAGAAGAAAGGATTGCTTCAACAGACAAAGGATAATCTGAATTTTGAATTTTGCTCAAGGGCAAAGATACAAAAAAGTGTACAGGTACCTGTGCGTGTGTGTGTGTGTGTGTGTGTGTGTGTGTTACTGAGGTATTAATACAGACTAAAGACCACAAATCTCCAATTCATAGTTCAGTGATTTTTACATGTGTGTGTATATGGGAAGCCAAAATGATAGAGAATATTATCAGCATTCCAGAAGATTCTCCTGTGCTCTCTCCCAGGCCAAAAAATAATATCTGATTTCTATCACCAGTGTTTGATTTCACCTTTTCTTGACCATCATATAAAAGGAATCATACAATGTGTACACATTTGTGTCCGGCTTCTTTGGCTGAATGTTAAATCTGTGAAATTCATCTATGTTATTATGTGTATAGACAGTCTGTTCTTAATTGCTCAGAATACACCACAATTTACTTATCCATTCGACAAATGATGAATATTTGGGTTGTTTCTAGTTTGGAGCTATTATGAATTAAACTACTTTAACACTCCCCTATATATCTTTTGTATTGTGTGTGTGTGAGTGTGTGTGTGTGTGGACATAAACACTGCACTCATTTGTCTTGAATATATACCTACAAGTGGAACTGTACACCACACAGTATTTCTCCTGAAATATTAATGGGAAAACAAATATCTTTCTTCAACATGCAGAATGATTTGTTTGGTTATTTCTCATATGTTTTTAAAGTAAAGTCAGACAGCCTCTAGTGCAATGATTCCACCCTAGTTCAAATAGCAGACTCCCTTGGGAAACTTCGTTAGAGATTCCTCTGTGTTCCCCGCCCCCTGCCAAACAAAACTACCACAATCAAAACTAGAAATGCAGTGAATGGGGTGAAGAGATACTGCTTGAGGAAATAAACACTGTGCAAACCTAAGATCTTTTTATCTTATCTAATTTTAATTTGCTTAAATTATTCCCACTTAGAAGTGAAAACTAAAGCCAGGAGTGTTTATTCATTAATTCTTAAAAATATTTGTTCACTCTCCCTGCATTTCTAATGAAGAATAAAGTTTTGGGTTAAAATGGCAACCATTACATTGAAAGAAAAGCAGCAAATTCAACTCATAATAGTATTTTAGAACCAAAAGAATCCTTTATTAAAAGGAGCAACAGAGAGCCCCACAAAGCAATCACATCATCAGAAACAGGAAAATAAAATAATAGAGGAAAAAACTTGGAGATGAGAAGCTGTAGACTAAAGCTCCTTTCAAAAGAGGACAATGTGTGTTACCCGAAAGTCAAATGCCTAATATGGTAATGTTCACAAAAAAGCCAGGGTCTCCTGAAAAACCTTTCTACAGAAGACTATCAAATTCTTTGATAAACAAAATACCATCAGAATGTTTTCCTCTCCTGCCAGAAAAAATAAGAAAAAAGGTAAGGGGGCAGGCAAGGCTCCAGAGAACTTATTTTTGAAGATGTCACATGGGCAGATTGAAAAAAAAAAGGAAAAAGGTGTGGGCAAATTTAGGGAGGATGATACCATAACTTATCTGCAAGAGGACATGGGATATACTTGACATAAAACTGACATCAGAAAGAATATAAGTGAAGGGTTATACTGTGTAGACAAAGACTGAATGAATGAATGAGTGACCAAAGACACGAATAAACTCCTACAACATTTGTCTTGGTTTCTCCTTTGGCAATGGAGTCAGCAGACAGGTGCGTGAACCTCAGTAATGAAGCACTGCAATTTCTTTTTTTTTTTTTTTTTTTTTTAAGATTTTATTTATTTATTTGACAGAGAGAGAGATCACAAATAGGCAGAGAGACAGACAGAGAGAGAGATGAGGAGAAGCAGGCTCCCTGCTGAGCAGAGAGCCCTATGCGGGACTCGATCCCAGGCCCCTGGGATCATGACCTGAGCCGAAGGCAGAGGCTTAACCCACTGAGCCACCCAGGCGCCCCAGCACTGCAATTTCTATACAATATTCAGAGGACATTTTTAGAAACAGAGTTGTCACATAATCCTCTCCCTAGAGCAGGAAGTTCAAGAGAACAGACAGGTGAGATTTTACTGGGTTGTTTTTTGTTTGTTGTTTTTGTTTTGTTTTGTTTTAATGGTGAGGAGCTACAGGTAACACCGCGAAAAAGAACTCTTCCCAGCATCAACTACATGTCTGAACAGATGGCAACTGAAAGAACACACATTTAAGTCACCAAGATGGGTGTCAGGAACGTAGATGGAGGTCCAATATATATTCCTCTTGTCTGAAAGATGCTGAAGCAAAACAAGAACCTGCAATTTGCCTGATGTATTAGTACGATTCGTGCGCGTTAAGTCCCTTCCTGGACTGTTCCCAAGATTCTGTCAACATTTAGCGGTTCAGTTTCTTTTAAGTAAAATGAAGCAACCTACTTCTTTCCTACACAATGTGCCAGCTTCAGAAACTGTGGTCTCCTTTATAAACTATACCAACCCCGCGTAATAGATCTTTCAACAAGTGCTGATGTAATACCTGTCCCTAATATGAGTGTCCTGCTCACTCCGAATGTTCACACACACGCAACCACAGATGCTCCTGAACCTTTCAAGGAACATCTTAAACACCATAACCAAGCTTTAAATTCCACATTTTCTTCATCCTCAGTGATTCCAAATCACAACCAAAAAATTAAAAAGCTTAGCTCTTCACTTTCAATCAACAGAATCCCCCAAAAATCCAAGCACCAAAACATTCACGTAAAAATTAGCTTTCTCTATTTAGATGAGATAAACTGAACCAGCAAGGTGATCAATCTTCCATCACACTTGGGATCTAGAGAAGACAGTGGGGCACATACTTACAACTGACGAAATGAGGGAGCTTCACACTTTAAGGATTTCACAACTTCCCCTGTATATGTAAATTAGGACCAGTATTCACTAATAAAAGCAGTACTTTTACTTTTAGTATTATAATTCCCCTAGATATTCCACACTGTTCTATTTTGAAAAGAACACATGTAGAAATATTTTAAATACTTCATTTAAAGTCAAATGGATGACCATAATAAAGTCTTTTATTTGTTTAACTAAAAAAAACTATTTAACTTTAATTTATTTAACAAAGAGTTATAATTCAACAGATTTTTTTTTTAAAGATTTTATTTATTTATTTGACAGACAGAGATCACAAGTAGGCAGAGAGGCAGGCAGAGAGAGAGAGAGAGAGAGGGAAGCAGGCTTCCTGCGGAGCAGGGAGCCCGATGCGGGGCTCGATCCCAGGACCCTGAGATCATGACCCGAGCTGAAGGCAGCAGCCCAAACCACTGAGCCACCCAGGCGCCCCTAATTCAACAGATTTATAAAAATAAATTTTTAAATGGGGTTTATATATAAAGGTACAAAGTCAAAATATAAAATGTATATATATGCTTATTTATGCATTTATAAACCTCTTTCGTTTTACATTCACATTTATAATTTTTAGCATATACTATAAAATTCAGAGTTACACTCTAAGCACTCTGATTGAATTGATAAAGGCCCTTTCTTTAGATTATTACAACAAACTGCTAAAGCTAATACTGTAAAGCATAAATTTTCAGTACAAAGTCTAATTCATACATTATTTGATACTGTATACTTACTACATCAAACTTCTGAGTGATGTTCCCCTGGATATCAAGTAAATAAACCTTGCCATAATGGGTTCCCAGTGCCAAAAACTGCAAGAGGAACAGAGGGGTCAGTTTATTAATGTACATTAATACACATTTAGTAATCAAACCATTTTCAAAGTCAAGACCGAAGGCATAAGCCATGAGCAACACCTTGCAAGGGATGCACTCCTTGGAGAAGGCTTGATTCCGGCTTCAGGGAAATAACAGAGCAGGGCCTACTTTATTGTGAGAGTGCAAGTCGGCTGTCAGAATGACTCATGAGTACCCTCATCTGCTGACAACTAATGGTGTGGATGCAGTCCGTACACAATGCCTGATGGACTGAGGCTGCAGATTCCAGTGCGGCTGGGAAAATATGACCAACCTATGGTTGAGCTCCAAGTCAGAAGGGAATGATTAACCCCCATGTAATTTATGGCAAATGTGTAAATCTGTGCTATCATTTAAGTTGAACAAATATATATACATGCACAAATGCCAAAGTATGTATTTTTTTTTTTTAAAGAAAGGAAAATCTAAGTCATGCTGAGAGATGAAAAAGCCTGGAAGTATTCATATTATCAGTTAGCATTTAGATGCTGCTATAAAAATTAATGTACAATACTGAGTGTAAATGTTTATATTCTAATGCAAAAAAAAATCCTTTTCTGTCACAAAATAACTGCTGAGCTACATACTTATTTTACAGTATGAAAGAGTTCATACCTCCCACTGTTCCTTTAATTCTTTGAACTAACCCTAAACAAACATGGAGAAACTTTAGGACTACTTGAAATATGATATGAGATTTTTCTTCTTTTTTACTTCTTGTGGCATTACTCAAATAGTTCCAAATTCTATGTATTTCATTGCATGGGAGCATGCTTCATTGCAACCTATAATGAAATGCTCAAATTTACAGGCACTACTAAGCGTTTCAGTCAAGCAGCACAATCTTTATAAAAATAACCTTACAGAAAGTCAAGATTTAAAAGGATTTTATCAAAATGGAATTGCTTAAAATGAAATTTCAGTTCAGGCACTTAAAATATGAAGGTACATTAAAGAGAAGTCACAAAAAGGGAAAGAAGGGGTTCATTAGAAATTCATCCCCTGCAATGCCTTTCACTCCTGCAAGGTTGCCTTTTTTCAGGAAGAAAAAAGTCCCCCGGGTAAAAAAATCAATACTGGTTAATAAAACATCAGGTGTGCAGACATAACTAGGTATGACGATTCTAGCGCACAGGCCTGCCTGAATGCACCGGGTGCCACGCCGATTACTCATCCAGGGCAGACAGCAAACCTGCTGGAAACGGGAAGCCTAGGCCCCATGAAGGAAGGGGCAAGATGTAATTCTAGGGGGAAATTAGTCTGAATATTTAAATCAAACCGGGACCCAAAGCAAAAAAAACATTCTAATGTTGCATTCAAAGCAAAAGAACATTCTAATCAGAAACAGAGGACTCAGATGGCTCAGATGGTTGTAATTTTCTTTTGACAGTGACACTGACAATGTCTGAATTTTAAAAAAGAAAAGAAACCTGCATAATACTAACTAAAAACAAATACTCTGCCTCTTTCTGAGGCTATGATAAAACAATGTGTCTTAAAAGCTCACCACACCCCAAGTATTCAACAGTATTGATTCTCCTCATAAATACTGCATTTAGTTTGTTAGAAAAGTAAAGGGGCTTGGATCCTAAAGGTGCTTCAGTACTGGGTGATTCTCCAATGCCTCTGTGAAGGCCATTCTTGAGCTTCCAGTGACACTTTATTTTATCAGAAGTTTCAAAGGTTCTATGCAGAGTACCCAAATATTAATTCCTTCCTTTTCCCTTTTTTGAAATTAGGAAAGAAAACATAAAGTAATTATTTTGAATTTATAGTTTCAACCTGAAACTGTAATTACTTCACTTCTGAACAAAAAAATCTAGTGGTTTCAGGGTGCATGGGTAGCTCAGTCAGTTAAGTGTCCAACTCCTGACTTTGACTCAGGTCATGATCTTCGCAGGGATGTGAGATCCATGTGGCAGGTGTGGAGCCTGCTTAAGATTCTCCTTCCTGGGGTGTCTGGGAGCCTCAGTGCCTTTGGCTCAGGTCATGATCTCAGGGTCCTGGGATCGAGCCCCACATAGGCTCTTTGCTCAGCAGAGAGCCTGTTTCCCCCTCTCTCGCCTCTTGCCTCTCTGCCTACTTGTGATCTCTCTCTGTCAAATTGAAGGGAAAAAAAAAAAGGAAAAAGATTCTCCTTCCTTCTGCCCTTCCCTGCCCCAAAGTTAAAATTAAAATTAAAAAATGCAGTGGTTTCTATGACAAGCTACCTTTTGTTTACTAAAACGTTTCATCATTTGGATTAAATTGTTGCTGCTGCCTTTTCAAAATAAATAACTTCACTGCTCTTTAAAAAAAAAGTCTGATAAGACAAGTGTATAGGTCTTAGAAAATTTATTTAACTACTGAAATTATTGATGCTTTCACCTGCTAGTGTTTTTGATAACTCGAAAATTGAACAAAAAATGCAAAATTGGCCACAAATCACAAAAGTATATTTAAATCCTTTGAAATGCGACTCTTTGTAGCCATTAAAAGCCTTGAGTTTTTGTAAGTATTAATTTTTTTTTAACCTGAGGACACTTAAAATCTTGGATGGAGAAAGAGTAAGCATAATTTAATCAGCCTCCTTCATGTTTACTTACAGAAACTTGACTCCTTTTATAAACTACCAGATGGATGTCCAATCCTTCTGCCCCATCCCATCCACTGGCATAATGGCTTCTACTTTTATCGAGTGGACTTTGTGTAAGTAAACAAGAGGAACAAGTGACAAGCTTTGGACACCACAAAGGAAACAAGTAGGAGTACATTTCCTATGTGATTAGCTGTATAGTGTCATCTATACTCTCCCCATGGCATTTTACAGTATTCAAAACATCAGAGCAGGGAGTGTCTTTGACTAAACATGAGAAACTAAGTCCCGGGAGTTGATGTGACTTCCCTGGAAATGGTCAATCAGTGGCAGAGAGAAGGCCGGAATTAAGAGCCAAAATACTCTCCATTGGATCAGAAGCCTCATAAATAGAAACATGGGCATCAGATTAGGAGCGTGTGTTCTACAAGTCAGCACTGATTACAGTTCCCACTGTCAGAAGGCTCCTTGACCGAGTTGGTTTAACTATGGTGTTAATAAAGTTTGATCTCTTGGCAGGCAAACTGTTCTCCTTTTTATCCATTCAGAGATTCAACCATATATGCTCAGATAAAAAGCAGGTATAATGGTATAATAAAGGAGACAGATTAGAAAGACTGATTAATTAAATTTAAAGGGTACGCTTAGAATGGCAGCATCTCTAAGACCCTATGGAACATGGCCAATATCAGCTATGCTTAACTCTGAAGGAGGAGTTAGACAGCGGACCCAGAGGCAGACAGTCTTGTAGTAAAGACCATTTTCAAGCAGAACGGATACAACTTGCTCAAAGGTATGGAATCACATAAAATCACACAGGACAAAGTTAAGAAATAACAAGTGGTTATACATGGCAGCGGCATCCAGTTTGTGCCCAGGGAAAGAGACAAGTGATGAGCCTGGAAGGTTGGTTAATAGGAAACATCTGAATATTTGTGGAGATGAAAGGTAGAAGAGGAAAAGGGTATGGGAGAGGCTGTCCAAATCATGAAACACCAGGAAAACAATCAAGAATTCTAGGAAGAATTACATGATCAGATCTGACCCTCTGGAAGATGACTTTAATAGAAAGAAACAGAAATAGAAAGAAATAGAAAGCTGTGGCTGGACCAGAGTGAAAGCAAATCTGTAGGAGAGCAGACTGCCTGGCAAGGTGTGTGTTAGTTCTGGGAGAAATGACAAGTGCCTGAACTGAAAGATGAGGGCTCAGGATGGAAGTGGACTCAAGCAGGTGAGATGGGAGAAGGGACATTACGAGTAAATATAGCCATGTGTTGCTACCAGAACACCACCCAAGCAGAAAAAAGTGGGAAGACAGAAAGCTAATTGCAGGAGAGGGCAAGATCGTAGGGGGCCTTACACACCACAGTAAGGAGCTTAGACTTTATGTAGCAGATGGTGAAAATCACACTAGGATTTTAAACCTGTATTTTCAACACATCATCCTGGCAACCAGGTGGCAGAAGGCTGTAAAGCAGAAAAGTGAGAGGTCTGTGAGTGCAGGCAGGGGAAGTGAGAAAATCATCAGGGCTTAGGAATGACTGGGCAGAAGCAAAGGAAAGTCAGCTTTGGCTTAGGTGACAAGAGACTGTGATGCCACCAAATAGGATAGAGATCAAAAACAGAAGAGAGATTAGAGATGGAAAAGAAGATGCATTATTATGGGTGTGCTGAGTTTCAGGTACAAACAGAACAAAAGTAAAAACTGTTCAAGAGGCACGGGGATAAAGCAGCACACTACTCTGGGGAGGTGTCAGTGTGTAGGTCATCACAGGAATTATGACATTTAAAATAAAGAAAAGTACAAACTAAACAGAAATGTGGACAATGGACCAAATCCTGGGAATACCAACACGTGAAGGTAAGGTGGAGGGAAGGAAAAAGTGAAAGAACGAGAAGGGAATCATAGCAATGATCAAGAGAATAATGAAAGAATGGTGCCACGATAAAAAGGCTTTAAGAAAGCTTCTCTCAGCCTCTATGTAGAACAAAGGTCAGATCCACACTTCTGAAAGCAGCAAAATATCTGTCAGCTGGGGAATGGACAGATAAAATGTGGTATGTCCATACAACGGAATATTATTCGGCAACAAAAAGGAGTGAAGTACTGATCCAGGCTACATGACCCATGAACCTCAAAAACATGACGCTAAGAAGCCAGACACAAGAAATCAACGTGTATGACTTCATGTCTATGCAATATCCAAGATGGGCAAATCCACAGACACAGAAGGAGATACATGGTGATGTGGGGCTAGGGTTAGCATCACTAGTGGTGGGGGGTGAGTGAGATGTGGTGCAGATCAACAGTAGACAAAAAGACCTCTGAATGGGAAGAATGCCTCTGTGGGAAGGCTGGGAATGAATCCAGATGAGACGGGAAAGGGGTCAGGAGCTGAGGCTTCAAGCCTGAGAGATTCGATTTTCTTAATTATAAGGAAATGGCATCCTCAGAGTGAAGGGATGGTGGCTGAAAGACAGACTAAGGACTAATGAAACTGATGAAACACAAATCTGCGACAGTGTTTGTAGTGGCTTGAGGGGGATAACAAAGAACAGGGACGTAAGTGAACTGTAGAAAGCAGGTAGAAAGCAAAGCTAATTGACCGCCTGACAGAGATAAGAAATTAAACAAAGAACCAATTCAAGATCAGAGCTCCCTACAGTCACAGAATGGGGTTAGTAGTAAAATTAACACAAGGGCTTGAAGGATAAGAGGAGTCACCAGAGAGTGCACTGGAAGATCCTCAAATTCCAGGTATGGATGCCGTCCAGATGTGGCCTTACTGGTGGAGAGCAGAGACAAGGCAGAGGTAAAGGTCTGCAAGGACAGCAAGGCCTTTCTTCAGGGAGTGAAGCAAAGCACAGAGGAATTTGGGACATGACAGCAATGGGAGCAGGAAGATGGCAACCATGGGAAGGAGCAGTACAACCTAACAAGAGGTGCCCCGAAGAAGGGGATTTCTGAGGAAGCAAGAGCAAACAAGCATTCTATTAACATGCTGAGTGAATACAAAAATCTGTTTGCAGCAGAACGAGTCCTGAAAGAAAAAGGAAGGGTAGGGGCAAGGAGGAGGATGAGGCAACACCGCTGGTAACACACGATAAAGCCAGGAGATGGACCAGACTTGGGGGCTTGCCTCACTTGTGGGGTCCATGGGGAAGAAGAGGGCAATGGTTCAAATGGCCCAGTCTCCAGCACTCTACTTACAACACATTTTATTTTGGTATAAGAATAGACTAAGGGTGCTGTATAGCACTTAGCTTGGACTCAGATTTTGTGGGGGCTTTGTTATGGCAAGGATTAAAATGTGGAATATATGAATTCACTCACAGGTCATATAAGTAATCATTTGGGGCCTTTCTACTGATTCCTAACACCTCCAATGTAATCTCTTCTTCACTTATGAAAAGCACTGAGTGCTACACCATTTCCAATCTTAACTCTGCCGAACTCTACTACTTATGGTTTGAGGAATTTAAAGTGATGGAGTTGCCAAGAACTACTTGCTATAAATCTTTCACATCTATCTAAATTCTATTTGATACACCCTTGCATTATGGGGAGGGGTGTCTGTGTGTGCAAATACATACATAGAATGTTTTGGTTGTCGTTTTCATTTTTTTGTTGGAGAGGAAAAAGAAAGGAAGAGTAGAAGGGAGACACAATTACTGAGCCACCATCAAGAGCATGAGGATTCCACAGTATAAATCTTATAATCTCTTATAAGAGAAACACCTTACAGAAGAATCCTCTGGAAGGGCTACCTTACCTTGTCATGGACTGTCATGCAGCTAGCTGCATCCTTCTGAAGGATTTCTGTTACCCCATTGGAAAGCCTTTCATACTTCAATTTGGGCTCCTCTTCACTCTCTTCTTCCTGCACAAAGAGCCGAGAAAATAACAGCCATCACGGATTCATTTGAAATAGTCAGACTCAAAACACATTTCTTATGGGGAACCCAGAGAGGGCTTCCTCCATGACTGTCAATAACTACAACTACAGCTCAAGGTTAAGATCGTCATGTTTCATTTTTCCTACTGGGTGTATCAGCTGCTACAACTTCACCAGCAGAATACATTCAAAGGTTGAAAACAGAAGGGTACGTTCTTACTGCTGACAGAATTCAACTTTGGTATATTAGAGTAAATACAAAACTATCTGACCACATAAGCCAATAAAAGATGTGAGGGCAAAATACTTCTCAGTTTGACCTCATGGGCTTTTATAAAACACTCCCAGCAGGGAGAAAGGAATACATAAAACTCCAAAGACATGGATTTTGTATTTCAAGACTATAAATATTTTTGTCAGATTTCAGAATATTTCATTTTAGTTAGAAAAACATAATTATAAAATCAAAGAAAGGAAATTGGAAATTTTATATACAACAAAATGTATTTGTACCTTCAGATAAAAATATTTTAATATTTACTTTCCAAAACTGATAATCCATGATCATTTGTGTTTGTTAGAAAATGTATTTACTTTCATTTGAATAAATCTAATGCATAAAAATTTCTTTTTCTTAAGTGCTCCACATCACTTGGCATCAGGGAAATACAAATCAAAACCACAATGAGATACCACCTCACACCAGTCAGAAAGGCTAAAATTAACAAGTCAGGAAGTGACACAAGTTGGAGAGGATGTGGAGAAAGGGGAACCCTCCTACACTGCTGGTAGGAATGCAAGCTGGTACAGCCACTCTGGAAAACAGCATGGAGGTTCCTCAAAAAGTTGAAAATAGAGCTATCCTACGGCCCAGTAATTGCACTACTGGGTGTTTACCCTAAAGATACAAATTTAGTGATCTGAAGGGGCATGTGCACCTGAATGTTTATAGCAGCAATGTCCACAATAGCCAGACTGTGAAAAGAACCTAGATGTCCACCACAGAGGAATGGATAAGGAAGATGTGGTACAATTCCACAGTAATGGAATACTCTACAGCCATCAAAAGAAACGAAGTCTTGCCACTTGCAACAGCAAGTGGAACTAGAGGGTATTATGCTGAGTGAAATAAGTCAATCAGAGAAAGACAATTATCATATGATCTCCCTGATATGAGGAATTTGAGAGGCAAAGTGGGGGACTTGAGGGGTAGGGAAGGAAAAAATGAAACAAGAAGGGATCGGGAGGGAGACAAACCATAAGAGACTCTTAATCTCACAAAACAAACTGAGAGCTGCCGGGGGGAGGAGGGTAGTGAGAGGGTGGTTGGGTTTTGAACATGGGGGAGGGTATGTCCTATGGTGAGTGCTGTGAAGTGTGTAAGCCTGACAATTCACAGACCTGTACCCCTGGGGCTAATAATACATTATATGTTAATAAGAAAAAATTAAAAAAAAAAAAAAAAGAAGGAAAAATATTGAAAAAAAATTTTTTTCTTAAATGTATTTAAATTTTTTAATCATTCGTATGCATTATTACTAACTTTGTATGTTCAACCTCACTGCTGATACAGCATACCTTATGATATCCCTAATCCTCACAGTTACGGAGTAAAGTTAGGAACCTATATTGACTATGATGGTTCTGAATTAAATCAAGGATAATTATAAAAATTATTACAATGACTCAGAAAAAGATGTTATTTTACTGTATCAATATGTGAAAAGAAACCATAAAATGTGCATGAACCTTCAACTGTGACAGGATAAAGCAGGCAAAAATAAAAGTTCACACACATAATCTACTCACTGACATTCTCTTAAAAAGTAATTGTATATGTGGCGCCTGGGTTCCTTAGTTGGTTAGACGGGCTGCGTTCAGCTCAGGTCATGATTCTAGGGTTCTGGGATTGAACCCTGCACTGGGCTTCGCTGCTCAGCAGAGAGCCTGCTTCTCTCTCTTTCTCTCTGCCTGTCGCTCTGCTTACTTGTGCTCTCTATTTCTCTGTCAAGTAAATAAATAAAATCTTAAAAAAAAAATTGTGTAGTCTTCATTTCCCAGCTAACATTAAAGTAGTATGGGGCACACCAATGCTCCCACCCAGAAAAACCAGAAAGCTTTAACAAAATACATAGCAACAGTCAAAGGCATCAGTGAAAGGGCTGCTGAAGCCACTACCTGAGCTAGAAGGACCAAGACTCCAAGGTGGTGGAGAAACCGGAGAAAGCAAGGGGAGGTGAGCTGCCAAGCGCCAGCCATTCTTCCTGGAGGTATTTACTAATTTGGAGTGTAGGACAAGAGGCTGAGAATCCAAGCTCTGCCTTGGAAGATGGCCATTGCTGAGGGTAGGAAAAGCAGCAAACCTTCTGGTACTCATAGGGCTCAAGTAACAAAACTGGAAGCTTGAGGGGCTAAGATCCCAGTGGAGGAGAGAGGCATACAAGTAAGCTTGCTACACACTACTTCTCCCCATAAGACAACCGCCAATTTCAAAACCAACATGAGACAAGAGGGTAAAAAGCTAAACAGAAAGCCTCAAAAATGCAAACCAGCTGCCTTGGTGTGCTGATAAGATAAGAAATAGATTGCAGGAATTACCAACAAATGAAGTCCTGATGAATACCACAAGCTAATTGGAACTCCTGGTCCCAAGGGGACTCACAAAAAAGTGCTTACCAAAACTTCAATCTGTCTCAGACTCAGTTCAACCCCTGACTAGATTAAGGTATGTATGTATCCCCCAACCTACCTGTCCAAAGGACAGGGTGACTCCTGAGAGAAAAAAAACTTTTTGGAATATAAAAACTACTCGGGCCTCTACTATTTTCATTTATGTTACTGGGAATAAAAAATAATAAAATCAATTAAAAAATCACCAGATATGCCACAGGACAGGACCAAGTAACTAAAAGTCAAGGAGGAAAAAAAGACCATAAAAACAGACCCATGGGTGACCTGGAGTTAGCAAAAGGGGCTTTAATATGACTATGATTCATCTGTTCAAAAAAAAAAAAAAAAGAAGAAGAAGACAGATGAAAGGATAGCAGTTTTCAACAGGGAATTGTAATCTGTTAAAAAGATTCAAATGGAAATTTTAAAAGTGAGAAATGTCACTGAAACTAAGAACGCAACAGATGGCTTAGCAGAAGACAGGATTAGTGAAGTGTAAAACAGGTCAAAAAATATCCAAAGGGAAGCCAGAGTAGAAAAAACGGGATGAAAAATACAGAATAGGAGATATGTGGAATACAGGGAAAAGGGCTAACATTTTTAGTTAAAGTCCCAGAAAAATAAGAAAAATGGCAGGGGGAAAAGCAGAAATAACATTTAAAGAGGTTAACAACTGAGAATTTCCTAAAACTGACAGACATCAATGCAGGAATTCAAGAAGCTTTGTAATCCCATGCAAGATAAATACGAAGAAAATAACACCTAGGTACATCACAGTAAAAATAAGTGAAAGAAAAACGACTTGTAGAGTAGTTAAATGCTGGGCCTGGTGAAGATTATGACTGACAGGACACACCAGGCAGAGATGCAAACTCAAATGTCAAGAGAAATCTTTGCCTCTGGGGCACAGAACTGGATCATCTCATGGAAAGGAGGATATTCATCAAACATCATGAAAAAGACTTAATATCAGATCCCACCACTCTCTTGACTTTAGAAAAACAAACACTGGAGAGTTAAATGTAATTATTCCATTTTAAAGATTTTTAGTACAATGATGACCAGAAATTTTAACTTCACCAAGACACATACACAAAGCCAAAATTAAAACTGTTATGAAAGGCCTAAAGTTAAGGACTTGTACAACACACTACCCAATCGCCTATGAAGATGAGGCTACACATCACAACAGGAAATGAGGCTACAAAAGCCTTCACAATTTCTATGCCTACAAATAACTATGAACTGTGTGATCAATAGGAAATGTTTAAAAATATATTTAGCGGGCGTCTGGGTGGCTCAGTGGGTTAAAGCCTCTGCCTTCGGCTCAGGTCACGATCTCAGGGTCCTGGGATCGAGCCCCACATCGGGCTCTCTGCTCAGCAGGGAGCCTGCTTCCTCCTCTCTCTCTGCCTGCCTCTCTGCCTACTTGTGATCTCTGTCTGTCAAATAAATAATTAAATAAAATCTTTAAAAAATATTTAGCAGATGCGTTAGTTATCTATTGCTGCATAACATATTATGCCAAAGTTTGCTGATTTAAAACAATAAATGTATTATTTTTGTTTTATTTATTCATATTTATATAAATTTATTTTATTTATTCATATTTATATAAATTATTTCTTCATATTTATATAAATAAATATAAATAAATAATATTTATTCATATTAAATATGAATTTAATAGTTCTGTGGGTAAGCAATACAGGACTGGCTTAGGTGGGTGGTTCGGACTTAAGGTCTCTCACAGGGTTGCAGGCAAGATGTCTGCTGAGGCTGCAGCCATCTGAACACGTGACTGGGGTTAGGGTATCTGCTTCCACAATGGCTCACTCAAATGTGGCCAAGCTGGTGCTGCATGTTGGCAAGGGGCTTCAGTTCCTCACCTCACTGACCTCTGTCTGGGTTGCTAGAGTGTCCACAGGACATGGAAAATGAAGTCCCCTGAAATGAGTGATCCAAAAGCAAGCAAAGTTGAATATGACGTAGCCTAAGAGGTCACACTTCTGCAATATTCTACTGATCATACAGGTCAGCCACGATTGAGTGTGGGAGAGGGGGTCACAAGAGCAGGGGTAATAGGTGAAGATCACTGGGGGTCACTGTGCAGGCTAGCTACAAAAGTAATAAAATTAAGAGCAATAAAGATGGTTTAAAACATCAGTAGGGGCACCTGAGTGGCTCAGTTGGTTAAGCATGCGCCTTCAGCTCAGGTTATGATCCCAGGACCCAGGGATCAAGCCTCACATCAGGCTCCCTGCTCAGTGGTGGGGGTCTCCTTCTCCCTTTCCACCCCACCGCTACTCAGGCTTTTGCGCTTCCTCTCTCTCAAATAAATAAAATCTTTGAATAAAATCAATATTTCGTGCCTTTGATGAGCTGTCAAATTTATTTCCCCAGTATATACCAGCTATCAGTTGTTTATTTAGTAAGAGTATTAAAAATCAAACTTTCCAAGAATAACTTTAAAAACAGTGACAGAAGGGAGTATAATAGGCATGGTTATCTAAAAGACCTATACTACTTGGGGTATCTGGGTGGCTCAGTTGGTTAAGCATCTGATTCTTGAGCTCAGCTCAGGTCTTGATCTCAGAGTTGTGAGTTCGAGCCCCACATCGGGCTCTACATTAAAACAAACAAACAAACAAACAACCACCCACCTAGATTTCTTTAAAAAGATAACTGACGATAACCAACCCCAGAAGCCATCGTATGTCAAAACTGACTTGTTAAAATAGCTAATTAATTACATCTAAAAAAACCTCCAAAAAGGAAAATTACAAAAAGCAACAAATAAACTCTTCTACTTATGTACCTACAAGCCACAAATAGAAATCCTTACAAAGTTAACATTAAATGTGGCAAAGATGACGTGTGCCTTCTGAAGTAAATGTGTTAAATACAAACTGAATCCTGAATGCTGGTCTTTATAATAAGATGCCACATGTTGCTCGAGTCTGGACATCAAATGTGCATCCAATGTGAAAAGTTAATTCTAGCCTCTTGACTGTTTTGCATAAAAGCACTCATCCACGGACCATTAGATAAAGTTACTGTAAATAAGGTTTGCCTGTCTTATTTATAAGTGAAAACCAAATAATTTCTCTCACATAAATATACAAAAATAAATACTTTCGCAACACAGCTCACTGAAGCATTCGTGCTAGGCTTCAAAACCCATAAATAAAATGAAAACTCTGATATTACGCAGTTGATGTAGCATTTCATGCCTTTCTGACAGGTATCTTTTATGTTAAGCTAAAAAGCAGGCTAAAGGTGAATTTTTAAGGCTTTTTTTTTTCTGCTTGCTGTAAACAAAGAAAATGGAAAATGATTCAAAAATACAATTCATGGAAGCTATTCCACTGCCGCAGACTATATATCACATTTTAAATAATTTTTTTCAAATCAAGCAGATTCAATATAGTTTCACCTTTAAAAAAATTAAGCAGAAAGAAAGGTTTTTGTGCAGTTTTAATTTCTATGGAAAACAACCCAGTGTTAATAAAAGGCAATCAATAATTTTTGTTAAATTTTAATAATCTTGCAAAGCTACAAATAAAACCATCAACAGTCTGAGTTGAGATGACAGTTAACTGCGTTTCTATGACAACCTAGTAGAAGAGTACAAGTCTTGACTTGCAGCTAAGCGAAGATATGAACAGAGTGACATTTACCCATACAAGAAAAATTTGCAGCTTTCCTTTAAAAGGAATCAATTCTTCAACTAACATGGATTTTCACTAAGTGTAAGGTACTTTTAATTAAAGACAAGTCCTTTAAACCATCCTATGTAGGATTCTAAAACACTACCTGAAAAAAATTTTGTATCACAGTCATTCCTACAGAGCTTGTACTAAAAGCAAAAAAATTATTTTTGTGGATAACAGATGAGGGCAATTAAAGATTTCTGCCTGAAAAACTATTTAGTAATTTGTTACTAACACTGTAGGGTCAATTTTCATGGCAGAAGTCCTATCACCTAAGTCAGATGTGCACACCCAAAAGAATATTGCACTTTTCACCTAATAATTTAAAATTCATGTACAAGAAAAACTTTTTTGGTGTTTATAACCAATTTTTCAACCTCTTTTAACTTTCTCCACATCTTTCACATACCAGTACATTTTATATACCAATGTTACAGTCCAGAGGAGGATCTGAATTTTACTTTTAAAAAATATGTGTCATATGTATATATTCAGGGAGTTAAATGGAAAGATCATTACACTTTTTTATTGTTACTCTTAATATGGAAGTTAGAATTTTATTTCTGGATACTATTTCTTTATTAAAATGCACTGTTTTTTTTTTTTTTTTTTTTTTTTGTTATTGCTGTTGTTATTCTGTTTCTTTCCCCCCCCCCCAAAATAAAATACCAGAAAAACTGAAAAGGAGGGGTGAACTATCTTATAAGATCCGAGTAAAGCCAGTGGAAAATATGATCACGTGAGCACTCCCTGACAAATTACAACCTTTCTCTACCAAGATGGCCTCCAACTTCACCTATGAGAAAGACCTCAGCTGAACATTCAGAAATTATGATAAGATGAGTGGTTTACTGGGCCTCATGTCACCATCGCATCTGACAAGGAGCAAATCCAAAGCCAGATACAATAGGAACACTATAAACATTTAAAAAAAAAAAAAAAAAGTAATTGTTTAAAAAAAAAAAATGCAGTCTGAACTTCCAGGGTAAAAAACTGAGTGTTAATAAAAAGCAAAAGAATCATCAACCATGGGTATGAAGGTATAAAAGAAAAGCCAGAACATTCTCTATAGAATTCTAATTCGCTTAAGGGGAACTGAAATATTCAAAACTGGTAGACTCCCTTGTGAGTTTGATACTAAAAAAACCTACTGAAATCTAGTTTCAGAATATCTGAATTACAGAAATTCCATATTTTAAAAAATTTTCATTCTTTACAAATAATTCACTTTTGATTTTGTTGCTGTTATTATTTGTTGTTTGGGATACAGCATGACATGGAACTTGATCTCACTACCCTGAGATCATGACCAGAGCCAGAATCAAGAGTTGAACACTTGACTAAGCCACCAAGCACCCCCAAATAATTCACTTTGAAAGAAGTCCCATGACATACTGAAATCTTTTGTAATCACTATTCAATAGAGAAGACACAGGGAGAAGAGGAAAAAAAAAAAAGTTGAGTCAAATACAAATAAAAATTTTTTTAAAAGCACAATTCAAACTATACCGTAAGTCAATTAAAACACGTAATTTGAATTTCAAAAACATGACTAACAAATTTTTAAGAAACAGACTTATTCTATTGACTACAACAAGGGTATTATCAACAAAGTCAAGAACTATACATTTTATTGTGTTAAGTACATGTATTTGAAACTACAATGTTATCAGTAAACATATATGGATATGCATGCACATTACAGGACATCCCCAAATACGTCATGTCAATCTTGAATAAAAGAGATCTATGGTGAGAAAAACCTGCATAAAGTCCCTGATGAACATATGAACATAAGATTCACAACTAATCAAGGACTAATGATTCC
The DNA here is from genome assembly GCF_964662115.1 of Mustela nivalis. Classification (NCBI taxonomy): domain Eukaryota; kingdom Metazoa; phylum Chordata; class Mammalia; order Carnivora; family Mustelidae; genus Mustela; species Mustela nivalis. The sequence goes on along the minus strand of NC_139031.1, from coordinate 103,423,211 downwards.
AATTAGCCCTGTTTTGCTTACCACCCCCGCTCAAATGAATGCTACCTCCTTAAAAGGGCAAATGCAACCATTAATTATTGTAGGCTAGAGTTCTTTTACAGAAAATCATTTTCTTCACACAAAAAGATGGCTGGTAGGAAAGACAGCTTTATATATCCTTCCAAAATGTCAAAACATATCAAGAAAACTACATAAATAAGTGAAAGAGTAACTTCTGGTTTCCATTAATAACACAAGGTATTATAGCTGCCTCAATGACCAAACTTTTTAAGAAAGTGACATGGAGATAATGGAATTCATCCACAATAAAACAACTGTGGTCAAAGCTCCCAGGATGCCTTTCCATCAGACTGGTGACAGATAAGCAATTACATTCTTATATGAATGCAAATAATGTTAAATTTTGACTTTCAAGCAATACTGCTATTACAGAAAACATATTAACCAAAGAAAGCAGCTGAAATTAGAGCTGATAAATATAATCTAGATGACATGGGTCCACTTTTTCATACAGATAATTTATGATGAGTCTATTCATATCTATATATTTAATTTTTTAAAAAGAACTTACTTATTTATTTCTCAGAGAGAGAGAGATTACAAGTAGGCAGAGGGTCAGGCAGAGAGAGAGGGGGAAACAGGCTCCCCGCTGAGCAGAGAGCCTGATGCGGGGCTTGATGCCAGCACCCTGAGATCATGACCTGAGCTGAAGGCAGAGGCTTAACCCATTGAGCCACCCAGGTGCCCCTAATTTAATTTAATTTAATTTTAGAGAGAGAGGAAACGAGAGAGGCAGAGAGAGGGAGAGCAAGAATCTTATTAAACAGGCTCCATACCCAGAGCGGAACCTGACATAGGACTCGATCTCACAACCCTTAGATCAAGACCTGAGCTAAAACCAAGAGTCAGATGCTTAACTGAGCCACCTAGGCACCACCATATCCATATATTTCTAAAAGCATAAAATACATATGGTTAAATAAGGGGTTCTCAAACCAAGGGTAATTTTATCCCCATAACACATTTATTTGGCAATGCCTAGAGACATTTTTGTTGTCATGACTGAGTGGAAGGAGAAGATGCTGTTGGCATCACGTAAGTACAGGCCAGAGAGGATGCTAAACATCCTACAATACACAGGGTTATCTTCCAAAACAAAAATTATCCTGAGAAAAATGGCAACAGTCCCAAGATTAAGATGCTGGGTTAAATAAATTTCATAAGATTAAATGTTCTAAGGACATTAAAATCTGTTTTCAAAGACCTTTAAAGGGAAGTATCGAACAAGCTTCTGTTGGTGGGGGGAAATCAGAAGAATAAGCAGCAAAATAGTGACCTTCCTAAACCTCAGTTTCTTCATTTGTCCACTCGGGGAAAGAGCACGACCCACATCACAGGGTTGCTGCAGCCATTACAGAAAATAACAAATAATCAGTACTGCGAGTTATTGCCAATATTTTCTATACTTTCAAAGGTAAACATGTATTACATTTATTATAGAAATAAATGCTGTTTTTGAAGCCATTGTTCAATCTTCCAAAGTCTACCTACTGAACTAAGATTCTTATCTTTTAAAGCTGCTTTCCTTACCATAACAGTTTTGAGTAGAAGAGTGAGAAAAAGTTGAACCTCTAATAATTGAAGAGCTCTACTTAAGATTCACAGGCTATGCAGTCTTCATAAACCCTGGTCTCTCCTCTGCCCTATAGCATCAGAATTTCATGTTCAATTCAAGGCGGAAAAAAATAAGGTGAAAGTTCCCATGCCCTGAGCCACATACCATAAACAGGATCAACTCCCATCATTTATTTTATATTGGGAAAGCGATAAGAATATATAGAGGAGGGGGGGGACGGAAAAAGCAAATAAGCTTTTCATTTCCTTCCAGCCATATGGAATAACCTCACCAATCTTCAAGGTATGCCATTCAGGTGGACAATTTCCTCCACTAAAGCCAACATAACCCTCTTTTCCTTTCTTCCCAATATCCCCTGGTGATCACAAGATCCTGAGAAGCAGGGTTTATGCCTTTTCATTGTTCTGAACTTCACCTAACAAAACTGTGGGTACCTAATAAAGACCAGTGAAAACAAAAGTACGCGATACCAACAGACTGAGTTTAGTAAGAAGCTTTTCTAAGACATTCTCATTTGGATTTCCACACAGGAAAATCCAAATCATAAGCTATCAGCCAAAAGGAACTGCAGAGATCACCTAAACTACGTGTTATTTTATAGACACAGTGGGGGGTGGGGTGGAAGGAGCCTGGGAGCTGGAGGCACTAAATAGAGGGAAGAGAGTAGCTCTTCCAAAACAGCAGAAATCAGAATTATGAATGTGCAGAAAATAAGCTCTACCTCCTAATTACAAGAGCTGATAGAGACCTTACAAACTCAATTTTCATGAACAACTTACATTTATAATTTATATGTTTATTTATAAACATATAATTTATAATTTATATGGACAAGAAAGATGCTCCAGTCCCTGAGATTATTTTACATTTTAGAGGAGATTAAATATTTCTCAAACATCTTTCAATTGCACACTCCATATTCCAGATGCAAAGAAGCACCCGGCTGGTCCCCCCACCGAAGTCACTGACAGCGTCCCAAAACTTTCCACTAAGAAAAAAATAAAGATGAAAACCTAAAGTAGCAGTAACAATTAAGACAAAGTGTTAACAAGAATCAAGGAGAGACTAATACATTCAAGCATACATTCAAGTAATGGGAGTTCATGACACCCCTTGATTTGCTTCACGCAAATACAATCTGAACAAAAGTCAAAAGCTGCTTTCGCCCACCCACCAACCCTCCCGTGCCCGTGACCCAGAGCCTGTCCTACTCGACCAGATGCCCAACTCAACCACATGTCCCTTAGGGACTGTCTTCTCCAGAAGGAGGGAACTTTCTGCAACCTCTTTCCACTATTTCCTGACGCCTGCACTTTCGGCCCCAGCCTCCATCTGTCCACACCCTCCTCCTACCGGCAGAGACCAAAAGCCACTGACATGTGACAGGGCATTACTGATGGTCTGACAGTCCCAGCAGTTAAGTACTGTAGGACCAAGAGAACACTGGTAGCAGGAAGGGGGGCAGTGCGGGAAAACAGAGAACACTCAGAAAGGTCAAAGGAAGAATGCAACAGTAAACCATAAAATAGAATCATTAATAAGCTCAAGGGCTAGCACTTTTTAAAGACAAATAACATAAGGTAAGCACAGAATACACTGAGAAAATAAGTCATCCCAGTACTGCCCATCTCCTGCAGAAGGAGATCTGGCCTAGACTGTTTCTGCGCGTTCTATTAAAAACCCTCAAACAGAAAGTCCCTAAGCTATTTAAACTGCCCTATAATAGGGAAATAATAAAAACCTCCCAGTTCATTTTGAAAAGGCGGTAGGGGTGCCTGCGTGGCTCTGTTGGTTAAAGGGCGGACTCTTCATTTCCCCACAGGTTGTGAGACTGAGCCCTACATTGTGCTCTGTGCTCAGCGGAGTCTTGAGTCTCTCCCCACTCCCGTCCCTCTCCCCATTTGCACACACACGCTCTCTCAAATTAAAAAAAAAAAAAAAAATGTGGCATAACCCTGACACGAAAATTCCCAAACATCAAAAAGGAGGAAAAAACAGTTCAGTCACATCAGGTCAGAACTTAAATGTAAAAAATTCTAAACAGAACATCATAAATTAAAGTCCCGCATGTATTAATAGAAAACTTCTAAGATCAAATATCACAGAAATGCAAAGACTATTCAGTCTGATCCATAAGAAATGTGACTTCATCATTTGAGAGGCCAAAGAAAAACAGAAGAACCAAAATGGCAGATACTAAAAGAGCATTTATAAAGTTCAACCCTCATTTCTGATATTTCCGATTCTTTAAACAACAAAAAACTTCCAGTAAGTAAAAAGGTTTCTTTCTTGAAAAGCTCAGTTGAACATTTGAAATCAAAAGCCAACATGACACTTAACAATGAAGAGAAACAAGAGGAAACTCATTGGTGTCTATTATCGATTTATTTTTCAAAACTAATTTAGGGCACCTGGGTGGCTTAGTTGTTAGGCGTCTGCCTTCAGCTCAGGTCATGATCCTGACCCTCCTGATCCCGCTTCTCCCTCTCCCAACTTCCCCTGCTTGTGTTCCTGCTCTTGCTGTCTCTCTGTCAAATAAATAAAATCTTAAACAAACAAACAAAAAACCAAAAACTGATTTGGAAGTTTTAGTCAAGGTAAAAGACAAGACTATGGAAAACAATGTATCATTGTTGAGGGTCTTAATTAAAGATGACAGGACTACAGGGAAAGAACAAAACTTAAGGTTTGTGATGATTAATCTTGTGTCAACCTGACTGGGCCATGGAATGCCCAGATATTTGTCGGTCATTACTCCAGGTGTATCTATGAGGAATTAACATTTAAATTGCTAGACTGATTAAAGCAGACTGTCGTTCCCAATATGCGTGGGCTTCATCCAATCAGTTGAAGGCCTGAATAGAACAAAAAGGCTGACGCTCTGGAGTAGTAAGAGAGTTTTTCTGCCTGACTGCCTTCAAACCGGGCAGCTTTTTTCCCCAGTATTCGAATCGGAAGTGAAACACAGGCTCTTTCTTGGTGTCGAGCCTGTGAAACCACTGGCTCTCCTAGGTCTCCAGCTTGCTGACTTACCCTGCAGGTGTGGGGACTTGCCAGTTCCATAATCACATGAGCCAATTCCTTCTAACAAATCTCTCTCTCTCAGATCCCATTGACCTCTCTCAGATTTTCTCTCACTCTCTCAGAGGCTACTGGTTCTGTTTCTCTACAGAACGCTGCCTGATACACAACATAGCTCCTGCCAAGACAGAGAACTTGCATGGGCTGCTGGCCTCTTAAGTCCAAATGAGCCCCGAAGGCAGTATAAAAGGAGAGAGCAATTCCAGAACTTAACAGCCCCAAGTGAGAAACTGTGGAGGCAACTGGAATCATTGGGAAGGCGGAGCTGTTTAGACACAGCACTCACCCTCTGAGGTTTTGCTACCCATTCACTAGAGAAATGGGCAGCAACAGCTCTGCCCCTGACTGGTGAGCACTAAGGAGCTACACTCACTCCTCAACCCTAACCCTAACTCTTCTTCTGTCCTTCCCCTATGAAATGGAGATTAACTCTTCTCAGTGCTGCTCCCTCCAGCAGATCTGCCTCACGGGCACTTTATAAGGACTCAACACTCATAGCACAAATTCCCACACTGAAACACATTTTTCAAGGAAGCATTCAAAGAGAAAAAAAAATCTAAAGGAGGCTGTAAGAGATATGAAAAATAAATAATGAGAAATGAGAAAAATCTTGGTAAAGTTCACTAATGTCATTTAAAAAAAAGAAGATGGGAGAAAAGGAGAGAAAATTACCCAAATCTAATTACCTCCTAGTTTTACAGTACTTCAAAAAATGAAGATACATTACTTTTGATTTTGCCACATCATTAAGAAAATGTTTTCAACACATGCAAGTGTGAATATTGTTATTAGGGAACAAAGAGGGAATGCTATGGTGTCTACTGGAAGTCTGCAAATACCCGAAGTAACTAACCCTTAGAAGTTGGAGGAGGCCCAGTAAAGAATCTCCAGACTCAGAAGGCATTTTAATGCCAAAGAAATGAAGCAAACTACTCCGTACCATTTACACAGAGTTTTATTCAGGGTAACTTACGGATAGGAGCAATGGTGGGAGGCAGAAAAACGATCCAGAGCACTACATTGCTACTATTCTCCACCACATACTCTCCACCTAAGCCTGGACCTCAATCCACAGTTTTTATAGAGTGAGGGGCATGGTAGTGAGATCATAGGGTAGTTACATAAAGTGACACCACCAGAGGGTCTGTCCTAGTTATCTAGAGTGGTGCCACCTGTGCACCAGCGGATCCCTACTAGTTATCCAGAGTAGTACAACCCGTACACCAGAGGGTCTGTCCTAGTTATCTAGAGTGGCGCCACCTGTGCACCAGAGGATCCCTACTAGTCATCTAGAGTGGTGCACCCTGGTGCCCCTGCAAGCCAGAGGAGAGAACATCTTGAACATCTGGGAGTCAGTGGTGTCAGCACTCCTACACCATCACAGACCAACTATGTCAAAGGCGCCCCCGATCACTGATGGAAATGATGACAACAGCCTAAAACCTTTAGCTTCATCAAAGGTTTCCTCTCTCTCATCTCTTTTGATACTATTTTCAGGGATTTATTTCATTCACTGAGGTCTTTGGAGAAAACAATCATGTTCTAAAAGTAAAGAATGATAGTAACGCAGACACCTATGAATCTTTATACTTAAAAACGGTTGTACTAAAACTGAAATAGCTCATGGAAGAAAAGAAATCTGTAGATTTTAGGAATTAGTTTTGTTACAGCATTTCTTGAGTCTTCAGAGAAAGGAATGTTTTCAAGTCCTGACAGTAGAATCAGGTTCTAATTGCCAAGTGCAATGATTATATAAACAACATTCTTGGACCAGTATCAGAAGAGACACACATGTTTTTATAAACACAGCTCCCAAAAGTATCAGCAGTTTCATTTCAACTGTTTTCTGTGCTGAATGAAAAGTGCTAAGGGAATAAGATCATCCAATCACATTATTTACTGTATTTGTTTCCTGTGGCTGCTGTAACAAATTACCATACTCAGTGGCTTAGAACAACACAAGTTTGGTATCTTACAGTCCAATACAGATATCACTGGGCAAAAATCAATACACAGAAGGGCTGCATGCCTCTGGAGGCTCTAGGGGAGAATAGGTTTCCTCAACTTTTCCAGCTCCTAGATACCACCTGCATTCATTCGCTGTGGGCCCCCTCCTTTCTGTACCCTCAAAGCCAAAAAAGGTGGGTCAAGTTCTTCCCACATCACATCACTCTGGCCTCCGCTGCCTCTCTCATCCACTTGTGGAGATTCTTGTGACTACAGTGTTCCCACCTGGATTATCCAGAACAATCTCCCCTTTTTTTTTTTTAAAGATTTATTTATTTATTTATTTGACAGGCAGAGATCACAAGCAGGCAGAGAGGCAGACAGAGAGCAAGGGGGAGGAAGCAGGCTCCCTGCTGAGCAGGGAACCCGATGTGGGACTCGATCCCAGGACCCTGGGATCATGACCTGAGTTGAAGGCAGAGGCTTTAACCCGCTGAGCCACCCAGTTGCCCCCAATCTCCCTATTTTATAGTCAGTTGATTAGCAACCTTAATTCCATCTGCAACCTTAATTTCTCTTGCCGTGTAACACAACACAGGCACGGGTTCCAGGGATTAGGACACAGACATCTTTGAGGACCATTACTCTGCCTACCGTTATTCTGCCTGCTACTGTGAGAGGATAAAAATAATAGTGGGAATGGAGCTGGATGCCCTCAAGCCAAAACTAAAAGACAGTTCTCACTTGCTTGTCCCTAAATTAAACCATGATCCTTTTGATGACACAGCATGGGATAAAACAGTTCTCAGCTTGAGTTAGGAGGTCCTTGATATCCATTTTTGATAAAGGGATCTCTTAAAGTCCTGGTTTTATAATTTCCAAAATAAGAACAGAAAGTTTCATATAACTGTCATATATATATGAACTATAACCAGTTTCATGTAACTGTTCTAAGGATTTGTAAAATCAATTCATTTATTCATTCACAAGCAGCTCTGCTGGTGAGACCCCAGGGACAGGGGCCAAGCCCTCATGAACGAACCTGGCACTGAAGTGGTATAAAAATAACAAAGCAGGGACGCCTGGGTGGCTCAGTTGGTTAAGCGGCTGCCTTCGGCTCAGGTCATGATTCCAGCATCCTGGGATCGAGTCCCACATCGGGCTCCTTGCTTGGCTGGGAGCCTGCTTCTCCCTCTGCCTCTGCCTGCTGCTCTCTCTGCCTGTGTTCTCTCTCTTTCCCTCTCTGACAAATAAATAAATAAAATCTTTAAAAAAAGAAAAAAAATAACAAAGCAGTGGCAGCAGCATGTTTAATGAATGCCTTCTAATGACTGGCCAAGTGCTAAAGACACATTATCTCCCTTAACAGCCACTCTACATTATAAGCATTCAACATGTCACCATTTTGAGACAGGCAGTACAAGAATTTCTGAGAGCACGAAAGACATTCTGCCAACCCAGTCTCTCTTGAGCCCATACCAGTCCAGGCCCCACATCATCCCCACCGCCATGAGCCACCACAACTGCTCCTATATGGATGGCCAATGGCCTCACCTTCATAAATTGAAGGGCAAGTCTCTAAAGTTCCTGTTATTATTCCTTTCCATGGTATTTGGCACAGCTGGCCATGCCCTTCTTCCTGAGATGCATTCCTCCTTTGGCTTCTTGGACACCACTCTCATTTGCTTTCTTCCTAACTCATTAGCTACTTCTTCTCAGGGCCCTTTGCTGATTTCCCTTCATCTACCAGATCTCAAAAATACTGTAGTAACTCTTAACAGGCCTCAGGTTTCTCATTTATCTGACCTCAGACCCTAAATGAGTTTTAAACTCATCCAGTTTCATGGTTTTAAACACCATCTAAATGCTGACTCAAAAATTCTTAATCCTATGGGGCACCTGTGTGGCTCAGCCCGTTAAGCATCTGCCTTCGTTTGGCTCAGGTCATGATCCAGTGCTGGGATCGAGCCCCGAATTGGGCTCCCTGCTCAGGAGGAGCCTGCTTCTCTCTCTACCCCTGTCCCTCACTCCTCCTTGTGCACACGTGCACGCTCTCTCTTTCAAATAAAATCTTAACAACAACAAAAAATTCTTATCTCTAGCCCAGACCTGCACTAGTCTTCTTTATCCAACTACATACTTGAAATTTCCACTTGGATGCCTAATTGACATCTCCAACTTAAAAGAGCCAAAATGGAACTTCTGAAATACCCCACCAACACCTTACCCTGAGCACCAAAACCAGCACTAGCCAGTCTCATCCCATCTTAGTTCACAACTCCGCCTTTCTAGTTGTTTACCCTTGATTCCTCTCTTCCACTTATAGCCCCGAGTCCTAGTCAAGAAATCTACTGGGTCTACTTCAGAAACTACCCTAAGTCCTTCCTCACCTCCAGCTAGAGCTCTGCCAAAGCCTCATAACTAGTCTTGCTGCTCCCTACTTGCTGTCCAAGACTTTTTTCAAAGAGCATCCAGAGCGCTCTCACTAAAATGACAGCCTCCAATGGCTTCCCATCTTACTCAGGGTAGAAACCAAGTCCATAAATTGGTTTATAGGCTCTTTGTTTTAGCCATTCACGAATTCATTTCCTAACATTCACCCCCACTCGCATCCTCAAAGACGTCCAGCAACCCTACGTGAAGGTGTTGTGTTTGCTCTTCTTATTACCCACAAAATCTTTATCCCATGTATTTAGTCAAATGTCAAATTTGTGGCCCTCCCTGAGCACCCAGGATGAAACAGCACCTCGGCCCACTCCACAATCCCTTAATCCAATGTTATTTTTATCCACAACATTTATTACCACCAAATATGTAAGTTTTTATTTACTGTCTGCCTCCTTCATAAAATACTGGCACAGCCTAGCACCCACAAGGTAAAAGTACCCAATAAATATTTGCCAAATAAGTAAAATGATCAATCAGTCTATCTTGGACTGCCTAAAATAATTTCTCTCCTAGGTAGTTGAAATTATAAACTCTGTTCAAAAATATATCATACCAGAGTCATGTTCATCTTTTAAATCTCTAACAAATGGCAGAAATACAGGTTCACAAATCTGTACTTCTGTACTTATATTCAGAAAGTTTCTATTAAGTTTCCAAACATATAATTTTTATAATATCTGCTTCAAAGAGAATGTTTATCCATGCCTGAGTGATGCAATAATCAGCAAAACCTGTTAATATTAATAGCTCATTAAATGAAAGAGCAAATTTTTGACCCAAAGGCTATTTGGAAGGATATATTATAACCCCATGCTCCATTTTTCTCAGCAATCAATCTCCTAACAAGGAACATTACCATTTTAGTTACTAGTTGCTCTAAATTTATTAAAATTAATATATGTAAAGAATCAATTTAAGTTTCAATAAATGATTCACAGTGTTCTACCCACCAGGAAAGATAAATAAATTATTTTTCTGTGATGCATTTTCTGATTTAAAAAGCTATCTCTTGATTTCTCACAATGACTGCTTTTCATTTTAACAAAATTGAAAAGAACAATCCTGGTGGCTGATGCATCCAGAAGTTGCATTTTATTTTAATATTAATTTCTCATTCAATATAAAATGAATGTAGGTTTACTTTAAATAGGTTGAGCTACTGGTCCACTTATTAAAATTAATATATCTAACATATTCAAGGTATTCTGATCATATTTGTGAGAAGTGAGCCACATTTGAATGGGCATCTCTTTAAGGAGGCACATTTATTAATAATGGTAGCAAAAAGAAAGAGAGTGATGACACTAATTAACTCTCTCTGTTATTACATGCCAGGCCCAGGCCCAGCATACAATGATTTACATGCAATCTTCACTTCAAAGGAATGTACACAGGCAGAATTGAGGTCTGGTGTAGCTATTGGGCCGCATTCGCTGGAACCCGCACCTGGTACAAAGCGCACTCACTACCTCTCTGTTTCACTCGGTGCTCTTCTTCCTTGCCGCCCCCTCCTTAGCTTGGTGGTTTCCGTTATTTCTCCCTTTGCTGTGCGAGTTTCATCTTGAAATGTTAGGCTAACAATTTGATGCTTCTCCTACAAAGCTCTTTGTATAGCACACTAAGCTCTTCGAAGAAAGATGGAATATACTTCTAAATAAATAATACACTAAACACCTATTCGAAGTAAGCCAGGTTTAAGAAAATACATCGCTCCACAAAGCAGAGCTGCTTCAGTTTCCGGCTCCATGGCCAAAGTATGCCACAGCATATTGTTTCTGGTCCATTAATAGGAAAGACCCTATGGAAAATGATGACATTTCTGTATTGTTGATGCTAAAACTTCTCTCTGCACTACTGATTACACTCAGAAATAAATCTGTGTTGTGTTAAGCTGTTACAGTTTTGGAACTATACTGTGGCATAGCCAACTTCTCCTGCCTACTGTCGTACCTGATAGGACTGTAGCTCATCTTAAAATGAAATAATCTACTCAAAGCACTCAGCACAACACATGGCATGTAAATGGACCTGAAAAAAATTAAACTGATGATTCTTCATGATTTAAATATTAGCTTCATTAAAATGCATATATATATATATGAAATGAATCAGATGTTAGAATTATTTGGCAAGGATTTTAAAGCAACCATCACAAAAGTGCTTCTAAGAGCAATTATAAATTCTCTTGAAACAAATGAAATAATGGGCTTTCTCAGCAAAGAAACAGAAGTCTTTTAAAAAATGTAAACATTAGAACTGGCAAATAAAATAACCAAAAGAAAAAACTTTGTGGATAACATCAACATTAGAGTGGATATGAGAAAGAACATAAACAATGAACTTGAGAACAGATCCATAGAATTTGCCCAACCTGAACAAGACAGAAAACTGACTGAAAAACACAGAACAGAGTCTCAGGGACCTATGGAACAATAACAAAAGGGCTAACATTCAAGTTACTCAAGTCCCAGGAGAAGAGAGTGGAACTTAAAAAGATTTCAAAGAAATAATGGCTGAAAACTTTCCAAAGTTGGTGAAGGACATAATCCTACAGATTCAAGAAGCTGAGCAAACTCCAGGTAAGATAAATTGAAGAAATCCACACCAAGAGCCCTCATAACCATAACTGAACTTCTGGAAACTAAGGCAAAATAAATAAATAAATAAATAAATCTGGAAAGCAGCCAGGAAACAGGACACAATTACAGAGAAGCATAAGGACAACATCAAGGACAACATACCTGTCATTTGAAATGACAGAGGCCAGAAAAAAATAGCAGAACATTTCTCAAGTTCTGAAAGAAAAGAACAGTCAACCACTTAAAAAACAAAAAAACCTATGAATAAATTGTTAGAACTTTAAAAAAAAAAGTTCAATTAACTCACAGAAAGGGAAGAAACGAGAAATAAGAGAAATGAAAAGCAGAGGAAAGAGAAAACAGAAGATGGTAGACTTAAGCCCTAACATGTCAATAATTACCTTAAATGTGAATGATCTAACCACAAAAATTAAAAGACAAATTGGCAGAGTAGAAAAAGTCAATCTGAAAAGGTTACACACTCATTGTATGGTTCGATTCATATAATGTGCCCAAAATGAAAAAGTTATGGAGAGGGAGAACAGATAGCGGAGCTGGGGGGAGGGAGTAGCTGTGACTATAAAAGGGAACCATGGTGAACAGTACTGCACTTTGACTGCAGTGACAGAAGTGCACACATGTCATAGAAGTGACACATGACAGAAGTGCAAAGAACTGACACACATCCGTACACATGCACAAATGAGTGAATGTAAAACTTGTGAAATCTGAGTCAGGTCTCCAGATTGTTACCAATATTGATTTCCTGGTTGTGATGTTGCAGCTGAGTGAAGCAGGATGTTACCCTTTGGGAATGGGGTGAAGGGTACAGAGAATCTCTGTTATTTCTTAAAACTGCATGTGACGCCACACTTCTCTCAACACTTAAAACTTAAAAAAAAAAATCTTAAGAAAAAAATGTCTATTAGCATTAAAAACAATTTCTGTCTTATGTAAAATATTGGCTGAAATAAAGAGAGCATGAAAGAAACCAAACATTTTCCCTAACTCCCTTGTTTTAGTGTGAGGTAAGGAAGGAAAAACACGCAGTTTCATTTTGAATCCCACTGCTTTGCAACCCAGAAGCTCTGTAACATTGACACAAAATACTACGAGAATATGTACAGGGATTAATTTTTTTCATTAAAAAAATTGTATCATTTTGCTAATTATATAAGTAATGCATACTTATAAAAACTTAGAAAATAATGGCAGATGATAATAAATAAGAATCACATGACCCAGTGACACTACAGTCCTGCGACCTTTTTTTCTGTGCTTACATGTGGATTTTGGAGGGTGGAAAAAAGCTGGATTATACTCTAAATCAGGAATTGGTAAACTCCAAACAGCCCGTCTATAGCTGGATGCCTGTTTTCATATAGCTTTCAAGCAGGTTTTTATATTTTCATATGGCTACATACCTACATAATATCCTCAGTATTCTTTGTATGCAAATCTTTAAATATTTACTACCTATACCTTTATAGAAATAGCCACCCTCTGCTCTAAATGACATTTTTGTAGAATGCTTTTATCAATTATAAAGATAATATAATTCCTTTCCAGACATCCGGACTGTTTCCAAATTTTTATATTATAAACAAAGTTGCAATGAACACTCTTGCAGCTAAATCGCCCCTACCCAAAGATGAATGTACTTTTTGAAGGGGATATAACTTAGTAACTAACATTTATTTTATATTTTACAAATATTTATAATTATTTTCTTAACGAATCACTTGTTTTATGGCAAAACATGAGTTTATAACTATTAATGTTATCTATAAATTAGCAAGACAATTCTTTTTTCTCTAGAGAATAAGGCAAAGTTCAAAGATTCTGAAATTGCTTTTCCTACTAGTTGAACAAGCCATAATCTGTAACATCACCCAAAATATCATTTTATACATAGGCAGGAGTTCCAAGGGAGTTTTTTTTTTTTTAATTTTGTCCAATTCTACAAAGGAACACAGAGGAAAAGTCTGAAATAAAATCAGAGAGATCACAGGGAAGTTGGACACAGTAGAAGACCAGGCTTTGGAGTCTTGACTGTGGGATTCAAATCCATTTACCAGCGAGTATCCCTGGCAGTTACCTAAACACTCTATTTCTTCATCTGTAAAAGAGAAGCAATAACCATGGCCAAAACTTGGGCCAATGAACATATCTAAAGAGCTTACCAAAATGCCAACTGTTGCTTCCTACAATAAATTTGTTTGTTTTTGTTATTATCTTCATTATCAAAATAGATTGTGAACACTGCTCAATCCATTCACCATCTTTGCTCCAAAGAGCACTCCAAACCTCCTCTACAGCATGTACCTTGGAGGATTTTTAGAAATAAAATCCCAGAGATTAGCTTGCTCATTTGCTTTTCTTTAAAACCATATTTAATATGAAAGCATATTATTTGTATCAGCCTGACCAAAACGATTAGAAAAGGAGTCACCAATGGATTAGAAAAGTACCACTTCAAAGAAAGAATTGGATATAGAGGTGTCAACTTCAAGTTTAAAATGTCTTTTTCCTTTAACTGCCTAAAAGTGGAGTTCACTCAATTTCTTACAACACAGCTGAACTAGACGTTTTGGAATCTTTTTGACTCCCCTACCAAGATCGACTCTCACATGCTATCCACACTTCCTCCTGATTGGAACTTGAGAAGCATTTCCTCTTTGTCTTCTGCTCCTGCCTAGCCCAGACACTTACATTCCTGTGATCTCTTTAGGGGCTTGCACTAGAACTTCCTGAAATGGGTCTCTCCTTCCAGCTCATCTGTCACCAACCCCTGTGCCCAACCCCCAATAAGCATGCCTTTCGCTGGCTCCCCAGCGTCCAACAGATCAAGTCTAAACTGTCTGGTTTGACACATTCGTAGCTCTACAGCCTCACCCTAGTTCCTCGTCCAGCCTCATTCCCCCAGCTTCCTCCACATTCCAGCCACACCCAGAGCCTCCCAGCTCGCTGGCTGAACGTGTGTGCCCCTTCATCACTCGATCTCTTCCCAAAGACTGTGGCAGCCTCTGCCTAGATTTATCTTCCATACTTAAATCTTCAAGATTCCAAGCAAAGCCATTCCTGACTTATCATCCATTCCTCTGGGCTCCTGTAGCACTCAGCCCCCACCCAGACCAAAGCAGTTGTCCCCAGTGTTGACAGAAGCTTAAAGCTTCAAAATGAGAAGGAGTTCTTCTGACCACATACTTCTGTGTTACTCTTTTCGAAAGTAAAACACCATTTAAGAACAGTCTGGCTTATCATATCAAGGTGGAATACACAGTGGATTATATGTTAGAAAAAAAATAGTAGAGGCAAGGCACACTTTATCCTACAAAATCTGCAAAAACTCATGTAGTATTAACACGAAGGCAAGATGCTTAACGTACGCTCTTGGTTGTTAATACAGCTTTGAATTTCTACTTTAACAGCAAAGCACAACTTAAAATCCTCCTAAGTTTTACATACTGACATATACACCACTTTCAATTACATTAATTATACTACACCTGGAAATTTCATTTCATTTGGTTGCAGGTTTCAAGAATAATGAAGAAAACACAGACAATTTTGAGCAGTTAATACTTCTTTCTTGAACACACAAAATGAGAAGTTGGAAGAAAACCTAAGGGAAAAACTTCATGACACTGGATGTGGCAATGATTTCTTGGATATGACATGAAAAGTACAGGGAGAAAAGCAAACATAGATAAACTGGACTTATATCAAAATTTTAAAACTTCTATGCATGAAAGAATACACTCAACAGTGAAAAGGCAACCTATGGAATGGGAGAAATTATTCAAGTACTGCGAATTGTCTAACTGAGATATGGAGATATATATATATATATTTTTCTTTTTTTTAAAGATTGTATTTATTTATCTGACATAGAGAGAGATCACAAGAAGGCAGAGAGAAAGAGAGAGAGGGAGGGAGGGAGAAGCAGGCTCCCTGCTGAGCAGAGAGCTGGAAGCAGAGCTCGATCCCAGGACACTGGGATCATAACCTGAGCTAAAGGCAGAGGCTTAACCCACTGAGCCACCCAGGCACCCCTATATTTTTTATGTATTATATTGTTTATATTCTTTATAGAGACATAGTTAAATCACAACTCTATAGATCTGTATCTATATGTCAACTATCCATCTATTCTATTCACAGGTTGTTGAGTTATATATAAAAACAATATGTGTATCTCTATCCTTTTCTATCCATCCATCCATCCATTTTTATCTGATACAGACTAACATCCAGAATATATAAAGAACTCCTCAATTCAAGAACAAAAACCAAACCACAATTTGAAAATGGGCAAAGAACTTGAACAGACATTTCTTCAAAGAAAATATATAAATGGCCAAAAAGTTTATTCAGAGATGTTTGATATCACTTAATCATTAGGAAAATGAATGAAAACCACAATATCACCTCGTAACTGTCAGGACAGCTACTATTAAAAAAAAGAAAAAACAAGTGTTGATGCGGATGTGGAGAAATTAGAACCCCCATGCGTTCCTGCTGGGAACATAAAGTGGTGCAGTCTCTATGGAAAATGAGAAAATGGTATAGTGGTTCCTCAAAAAATTAAAAATAGAATTACCATATGATCTAGAAATTCCACTTTTGAGTACATATTCAGAAGAATTAAAAGCAAAATGTCTCAAAGAGATACTTTTAAACTCATGTTCTTTGTAACATTGCTCATAAAAGCCAAAAGGTAAATGCCACTCAAGTGTCCATCAGTGGGTGAGCACGTAAAATGTGGTATGGACATACCATGGAATATTACTCAACCTTAAAAAAAGAAGGCAATCCTGACCTATGTGACAAAATGGATGAACCTTAAGGGTATGCTGCTAAATGAAATAAACCAGTTCTGAAGAGACCAATACTGCATGATTCCACTTATATAAGGGTTCTAGAGCAGTCAAATTCAGACAGAGAAAGTAGAAGGGTGATTGCCAGAGGCTGGTGGAGGAATAGGGAGTTGTAATTTGATGACACAGAACTTCTGTCTGTTTTGCAAGATAAACAAGTTCTGAAGGTAGGCTGCTCAGCAATGTGAATGTATTTAACAATGCTAAACTATGCACTTAAAAGTGGTTGAGATGGCAAGTTTTTAAAAGATTTTATTTATGTATTTATTTATTTAGAGAGCTCAAGCGCTGGCAGAGGGAGAGAGAGAACTTCAGGCAGACTCCACACTGAGCGTGAGCCCAAAGAGGGGCTTGATCTCATCACTCTGCGATCATGACCTGAGCCAAAATCAAGAGTCAGAGGCCTAACTGAGTCACTTAAGTGCCCCAAGATGGCAATTCTTGTTATATATATGTTATGTATATATTTTATATGTATAAAATATGTATATTTTACCACAATTAAAAATTTTTTAATTAAAATTACATTTAAACTTTAAAAATAAGAGTTTCAGAAAAACCTAACACTAGGGTCTTCTCAGTATAAAGGCCCAGTCTATAAGAAATGTGGCTTTCATAAGGAAAACAGATAAACTGCTATAATTCATGGTTGAAAACACTAAACATTGTTGTTTGCAGAAATGGAAACTATCTGAGCACTTGAATAAAGAGGGAGAAGTACATGAAGGAAATGTCTGCCCTGTGAAAGCTGAACTGAGTACAAAACCTAGTGGGGCGATAGAGGAAGAGGAGAAAAGGAAAAATAAAGATTTTTTGGCAACAGAACAGTGTCTTACAATCTCGAGCATGGATCTGGAAAGATCATGATTCAAACTGAGACACCCAGAACAAACAGCTCCAAAGACTGGATTATAAACCAACTCATCATACTAAAAAGCCCAAACTTGGCCTATCACCAGCCTGACTCCTTTGTTGGCCCATGAACGAATGAAAACCCGGATGGGAGAGTAACCACCCTGGGTCCCAGAGTCTCCGGGAGTCTCCCCAAGCCCTGCAGCTGAAGCCCCAGGCTGTAAGAGGAGACCAGCGCTCCTTCTAAAATACAAGCTGAGGCTCACTAGCTTTCAGGGAGGGCCTCCCACATGCTAGGCACCGCACAACATGCTTCCCAAACAGCAATCTCATCTAGCCCTCGGGGCAACCCACACGGCACACATGAAGGAGACAAGGGACAGAGAGATTGTGTGCAATGCCACAGAGCAGGTACAAAGTATGGCTGAGACAGGAACCCAAGGCCTGCCTCCACAGTCCCTCCATCCCGGCCGATGCAGAAGACACCAGAGCCAGCAGGAAAAATGATGGAAAGAGCCCAGATCTGGGGCTTGGTTTGAACTCACTTCTGTGAACGAGCTATCTGAGATTAGACAATCAGGTTACCTTTCCGGTCTCGGTTTCGTCAACTTTATAAGAATGATCCTTTCCTTCTATGTCTTTCCTAAGTGGTCAGCTCTTATTTCCTTCCTTCCTTCCTAGTTTTTTGTCCATTTCTATTCTGAGTTTTAAAAGTTCTGTTTTAAGATAGTTTTCTCTATCTACAAATGCTTGTTTAAAGACATTCAAGTTATGATGGAGTGTTATGCTGCTGCTTGTTTCAGCTGAAAATGTTTGGTTTCCACTTGCTCTCCTCACCATGGTTTTTTGAATGGATGCTCCCTGCCATTCCAGTTCAATTTTACCAGTCTCAGATTGCCAGGACAGCAACAAGAGGTGCTCCTATGAAGAGGACGAGGTTATTTGAATGATTTACTAGGTCTCTTAGTTACACGGGTAAATGAAGGGCATCTTCTTTAGTAAGTGGTATCTTTTCTGGGGGCGTGAGGGGAGGCAAGTATCCTGATTTCCTGCTTCGTACCTTTAATTTCCCCCACTCCTATAATGTCACCACCATGCTTTCAAGGGATGCCTCCCCTCTCTCTCCAGTACCAGCCTCATCCCAACACTGTCCCCTCTGGTCCCACACCCTGTCAAACCCCCTCATTTAAATTCCCCAACAGCCAGTGCTCAGATCCAGCAGCTGTCAGACCTGTTCTCAGGACTGTCCACTCAGGGTGGGGCCGATTCCCTCCTGGGGGAGGGGACACTTTTGCATGAAACCACTCCTGCTGGAACTCAGCTACAGTGTCTTTATCTCCAACTCGCCTCCACTGGACTCAGCTCCAGACTCAATCCGAAGCTGGCTCTTCCGGTTTTGGATATGTATTCCCCCACTTACACTGAAGTTTACAGCACACCCTGTCTCCTGATTACGTTGGAGGGATGAGTTATGTGTGTTTCGTTTGTTCTCCTTGTGGATCCATTTAGTATCTGAAGGATGTGTGGAAAGATTTATTTAGGTGGCTGCCAACATCCTCTGAAATGAAATTCTTGGACAGGGCTCCAACACTGCAGAATTCTATACCAGTGTTTCTGAGAATATGGTTAACCGGAAATCTCCAAAAATGAGAATGGGAAGCTAAACTGCTTTTCAGGATTTTATTAAAAAATCAACAAGTATTGGGGCACCTGGGTGGTTCAGTGGGTTGAGCCTCTGCCTTTGGCTCAGGTCAGAATCTCAGGGTTCTAGGATCGAGCCCCACATCAGGCTCTCTGCTCAGTGGGGAGCCTGCTCCCCCTCTTTCTCTGCCTGCCTATTTGTGATCTCTCTCTCTATAAAAAAAAAAAAATCAACAAGTATTATACCGTATCGATAAGCAAATTCTGTAGTGCCTTATCAGGGGCCCCAAAGAGAGGATCAGAGATCCTCAGCAGCACAAATATTAGGAATCATGGCTCTACAGCCAAACTGCAAATGCATAGTAGCATAACATAAGATGTTCTCTAGAAGAATACATTTAAACCCACCTTTTCCCTGAAAAAGCAAACAAAATCCATATAATAACTGTATGCAGCATCAACCTAAATTTATAGACTATATTGGTTACAGTCACATTGGTGTGAATTTCCAGCAGGTTATCATAGATATTTTTTCATTCCTCTGAGCTAAATGAAATATTAAAAGGAAAAAATGTAATTATTATTAATAGTCCACCCATTAAATTGGTAGTTCACTAGCGTTATACTTAAATTCATATCTTATGCATAGTCTTGAAAATTTTTAAAAAATTTTTATTTTTGGAGTGCCTGGGTGGCTCAGTGGGTTAAAGCCTCTACCTTTGGCTCAGGTCATGATCCCAAGGTCTTGGGATCGAGCCCCGCCTTAGGCTCTCTAATCAGCGGGAAGCCTGCTTCCTCCTCTCTCTCTGCCTACTTGTGATCTCTGTCTGTCAAATAAATAAATAAAATCTTTAAAAAATTTTTTAAAAATCTATTTTTATAAATATATAAATATTTATATTTATTACATACTTATAGATATATGTTATACATTTATAGATACATATTATTTTATATTTTTATTCTCCTTAAAATATAACCTTTAGCACAACTTAGCTCCTTAACAGTTTTTCAGGTAGTTACTTTCCTTCTTATTTTATGAAATAAACTATAATTTCCATGATTTAGAAATTATATCAGTAAACATGGCATATTCATTAAAAGAATGAAGAAAGAATAAATATTAGAGAACCTATAGTGGTTGTTTTAAAACAAACTGATTGATTTTTGAAAGAGCGCCCACGCAAGAGTGGGGGAAGGGGGAGGGGCATAGGGAGAGAGAATCTTACAAGCTCCACACCCAGTGGGGAGCCCAACTTGGGGTTACATCTCACAGCCCTGAGAGGACGACCTGAGCCGAAATCAAGTCAGATGCTGAACCAACTGAGCCATCCAGGGGCCCCTAAAATATAGATTTTTTTTTTAACTGTCAAAATTAGTCTGTAAAACTGCATCAAAGTTCCCACTGCCAACAGACTTTGGGTTTAACTACTACTCAATATCAGGAGAAAGCATTCCTTTTCCTGTTTAAGTCAATCCATTTAATATTTTTAAAGACAACTGTCACGTTCTTCCCCAAGGCTCAATCACACACGGCCCTATTTTACCTGACCCCCCAATCCTCAGCAATGTCTCATTTAATAAGGCAGAAAAAGCTCAAGATACCATGGTGAGCCAGAAATCCTCAGGCTCCCGAACCACCATCTTACCTCAGACTCATCTGTAGATTCTTCGAGAGACTCAGTTTCCTACAAAGCATAGAGGGGGAAAATAGTCAGAAGGATGACAAAAGAATAAGACACGGGGAAAGAGTCATCCCATCCCCACCATCCACATCCACCTGCCCTTTCTGGGAAGTAATCTGCAGCTACAGTTGAAAGACTCCACGCCTTGTGGGCCTCCCACAACTTCCCACATCTGGCAGAATTGAGATGGTTATCCCAGGGCTACCCAGACCCCCAGCTCCTGCTGACCTCCCTCGAGTGGACAGCAGGTTAACGAATGGCCTCAGGAACTATCGTGTGAGTACACAGAAAGCACTTTCTTTCGCTAAAAATGGAAACAGGTCTGGCAAAGCAGCCTTACTTACTGATCTTGGAAGGGAAGAGGAAACTGCCATCTCAAATTATCTATAAGCCAATTTTTATACTGAAAAGCCCTTGTGCTATTAATTATTGTGCTATTAATCTGGTGAAGTCAAAATGATTGTCTCGCTTAAACAGCTTTTTACAAAAGAATTCCCCTAGAGTAGTACCTATCAGACATTGTGCAAACAAGCTCCATAATTTACATTCACTCTTTAAACCATTAACTGGAAGACAAATTCTGCCATTTAACACAGTTTCCCCCTTGCTAGACAATGAATCTTGCTGCTCTGGAGAAAACAAAGCAAAAAGGGAAAAAATTGACTTGATCCTGCTAATCTCTCACCTGTCCAGTGAAAGAGAGAATCTGCTGATGCCATGCATCCTCAAAGAGGTCAGCAGAATGAAGATTTACTTAACGTACTTATAGATATCAATAGCAATAAAAAGTTACAACTAATATGCTGACACTGAATGTAAGCATTTTACAACGATCCATGAGATAAAGAACAAAAAAATGGGGCAAGGACATTTTAGATATGACTAGTAGTTTTCAAGAAAAAAAAATAAACATTTTAAAGCAAGTTAGATGCATATATTACTCGGCAAAAGTTGTATAGCAGCATAGACACAAATCTGGTGTTTGAAAGAATTTTATTTTCATTCATGGAAAATTAAGAAGAACCTGGAAGGTGCAGGCTGCCTGTGGAATGCCTTGTGGACAATACAGTTCCTGCTCTCAAAGGCCATCTGTAAAATGGGGACGAATGCTACCTGTAATTAAGAGTTTTATTGTAGTTGTATCACTACCCATGAGGAACCTAAGAATCTGTTCTAAATCTCAACGTGGCCTATTTAGTTGGAATGTTCTTCTAAGTACTAGAAAATTCCCATTAATTTGGAGCTATAATCTCTCCACAGTAACTTTTTGTTCTTAGCACCAATAAGACACATAAAAAATCCAATTCTACTATTTGACAGTTCTCCAAAGTTAATGACACGTATCATGCCTGCCCTTCTAAATTGTTTTTCCTCTGTGCTAACCATCCCCAGATCCTGGTTCTCATCCACTTACCATCCTGATCCTTCTCTTTTGGACACACTCCATTTATTATTAACAGTCACCATTCTGACATCTTTACTGAACATCTATTATATATATCCCCGCAATGCTAAATGCTTTGCACCTAGCATCTTAGAATTTCCTAATGACCCTCGAGGTAAGAACATTGAGGCTTAAAGGCTGAACTTAATGACTTCTGACACCCTTTCTGCCCCTGACTGTTCCTGAATATTTTGAGTTACTAACATCAGCAAAACGAGGCTTTGACGACCATGCCAGTGACCTGCACCTAGATTCCTATTCCCCAACTCAAGACTTTAAAAGGACACTGGACTGCTCTTTCCAGAAAAAATTTCTTAAGGAAATTTCTTATTTGAAATCCATTCTTATTTGAAATCCATTCAACGAGGTACAAAGGGGAAAGGTGCAAATGTCCCATTTATGTTCTTCATTAAAACAAAAGTATTATGTCCCCACGCAGCAATATCAACCCAAAACTCAAAATCAAATTACATGCCTGCTCTGTACTGAAAAGCACGCAGCACCAGAATCCAACACCATGCACCATGAGGCTCTCAGAAAACCAAGTTTTCAGGGAAAACCAGGGTCTCAGAGAAGCTTCCTGGGGCTGCTGGTATCAGTGAGAATATTTACTCCAGACACTCTAAACCCCCAGCACCAGCAAAAACCTCCCAAATGTAGTTGTGGCCTCAAGAGAAATCACATATTGTCCATAATCCCACCGAAGCAATGCACAAGTGACTTCAGGAATCAGTCTGGCCTCCTGTTTCTTAGCTTCATCCACTCAATAAGCCCCTGTGTTTAATGTTCTAGAGACTGAGGGGCAAACCAGAAGTTAGCAAGTGAATGTCCCAGGGAAGGATCCAAGAAGCCAGGCTGAACGGTGAGAAAGGTTACAATTCAGAAAGAGTCAGTGGTATTCAAACATTTTTTAACCTCACACTCTTTTAAAGAACTTAAATCTTGAAAATACAAGTTACAAAACTGTGCTGTTCTCTAAGTGAAATAAACCAGAAATATACTGTAGATTCCACTTATATGAGGCAGAAAGTAGAACAGAATAGACTAGGGGTTGGGGCGGGGTGATAGGGGGATTAGTGTTTAATGGGTACAGAGTTTCAGTCTGTGATCACAGAAAGTTCTAGAGTTGTATGGTGGGGTAATGGCTGAACAATGAAGCAAATGGACTTAATGTTGCCAAATCATACACTTAAAAATGGTTAAAGTGGGGGTACCTGGGTGGCTCAGTGGTTTAGGCTGCTGCCTTTGGCTCGGGTCATGATCTCAGGGTCCTGGGATTGAGCCCCGCATCGGGCTCTCTGCTCCGCAGGAAGCCTGCTTCC
This sequence comes from Mustela nivalis, assembly GCF_964662115.1. NCBI lineage: Eukaryota > Metazoa > Chordata > Mammalia > Carnivora > Mustelidae > Mustela > Mustela nivalis. The sequence goes on along the minus strand of NC_139031.1, from coordinate 103,399,696 downwards.
CTCTCTCTCTCTGCCTGCCTCTCTGCCTGCTTGTGATCTCTGTCTGTCAAATAAATAAATAAAATCTTAAAAAAAAAATGGGTAAAGTGGTAAATATTATGCATATTTTACCACAGTAAAAAAAAAAAAAAAACTATGCTGCTGTTTGAAGCAAACATGATGAGCCAGAAGGCACAGAGTGATGCAAATGTGAAGCAGAACAAAATCTAGGCAACAGCTGAAAGCTAAACTCAACAACTTGTTCTGCAAACCAATCCCTTACACTCAATCACATATCCAACAAACCTGGTGCCTTGACATGGCCCCTCTTGAACCTGTATACTATGGGGGGGGGGGGTTGTATGTGCAATATCTGGGGAAGAAATGGAGGCTGGAGCCCCGGGAAGGTTTGCTCTGAGGAAAGACAGCACAGCCCAGGCCCCAGGCAATCAGCCTGGCTTGGGGATGGACCTGAAACACTGCCACCTTCTCTGCTGCACTGCCACCTTCTCTCCTTCCCAACAGACTGGGTGACACAGCTAAGCGTAGTGGAAGACAGGGTGAGAGAGATCCCAATGTCAGACACAGGCAGACATAAGAGGATATATTTGTGTGATACGTATCTGTTATTCCTGTATCATTGAGGCCTCAATTTCTAAAAGCCTGGTTGAGTAGGAAAGCTGAAAGAGCACCTGGGGAGCAGGCAAGAGCAGGCAGACTCAGGGTACCAACCCCATTGAGCCCCACAGGCTCAGCTACCACACTCATCCGAGTCTGCAAAGGAAGGAAAACCTGGATGTCTGCCCAGTGTGGAAAAAAGGACCAGCGAGGCGACCTAGTGACCCAGTGCCAAATCTGACTGCATCACAATCACATAAACTCCGTTTGGGGAAATGGCTACACCCAGGCAAACACTCCATCTTCACAGTCTCTGATGCAGTCAGTCTAAATAAGAGCCTCGAATCACAAGCATTTGGTAACAAAAACAATGAGGAGGGAGCAAGTGCCCAGAAGAAACAGAGTCAAGGGTGAATGAACAGCCAAGAACCGGGAGCTGCATGAAACACAGAACCCCAGACCTGAGGAGGGCTCCCCCTCCGAAGCGGTAATGTGGGTACCAGAGAAACCACAAATAATCAGCTGGTGACACCGGCCTTCAGCCAGCCAGTCCAGACAAAGGAGAGGAAAAACTCATAAGGCAATAAGCACATCCAGCTAAGCTAATCTGTGACTACACTTTAGTTACACGATGGTAAAGAGTGGATCTTCCCAAAATTTCTGATTCTTTGTTTTAGCAAACTCTTGTCTGGCTTTATTTCTTCTGTTATTAGTGAAGTTGCTTTTAAAAGATCTCGATCAAACTATTAAAAAAAGAGACTACTACATTCTTGAGCAAAGCCCAAGTTTGAATAATAAACTGTCATCCGACACAGAAAGACACTTTGACCTGGCCACGTTAACATACTTTATCTCATTTCATACTCACAAGGGTTCCGGAAAGTAAATGCCCCAGTTTGCAGGCAAGAAAGCTGAGGGAAGTATTTGTTGGTTTGACTTAGATTTTCCACATGGGGCACAATCACGGGGGAGTATACGTGCTCCTGAACTGCCATCTGATAAACAGTAAATGTTCGATGATAAGGATAACAATTCCCCAAATTCTAAAATGTAAAGGGAAAATTCAAAAAAAAAGGAACTCTCCTCTCTTGTCAAGGAATATGTGGTCTGACTGATCAAATATTTTAATAGACTAGGCTCCCCGATGGTTTGGGGTACCTGGGGGGATGGCAAAGCAGGAATGTGGGAAATGCAACCCACAATACATATGAATTACTAACTTGCAAAAGTTTCAAGTTAAGATAAAACAACACAAATTCCACTGCATCTAATTTATAATTTGACATTTTCAATTCAGAAGGCTATTCTCCTCCTAATGAATTCATTTAAACATTTTATTAAGCACCTAGTACCTGTAAAGCACTAGCCCTGTGAGAGATACAGACATGAGCAGGCTCTGTCCTTATTCTTGAAGACTCAGCAATCTGTAGTAGACATAAGACAAATACACAAACAACCAGACTTCAAGCAGAATGTTATCCATAAAAGAGGTATGAACAAATACTGTTGGGTATCTGTGATAATGAAGGTCACCTATAAATCACTTTAGAGCTAAGTAAAACTGCTGGTTAGAAGATTTCCAGGCAGAATAAAGGGTATTAGTCCTTTCTGTGAACTATGTAATATATATGTAGTTATTTCTGCAAACTACCTTCACCATACCCAGCACAAAGATTTCCCAATGACTTAAAAAAATGTTCAATCATATCCAAAAAAATGATTTCCTAGTTTGAGAGCCTATGAACTATATTACATTATGTTAATTCAGTACAGATCTTACCATTTTGGTTCTTTCTAGAATTAAAGGGGAAAAAACCCACAATCACCAAAGAATACAATGCTCAGAAAAGAGGAGAGATTTAGTTTTGTCCTGCGCATCATAAAGGGCTGTTTGTATTGAGAGTGCACGATGCCAAGGAAAAGCTTCTTTTGACTTAACCCATCATTGTAGCTAATTTTAATACACATCTCAATTCATAAAGTGTTCGGGGGAGGGAATTATGTCAAGATTTTCTAAAAGGTTCAAAGTGGCAGAACAGAACAATTGGTAAATTCATTTACCTCCCCTTTTGTGCCCTTTTAGCCTTTAAAAAACTATATATGAAAGGCCAGATTTTAATGGCTTCCTACTGTGAAATGCACAAATCAAGCAGGGTGAGAAAAGTCTAACCACCGTTAACCTATAAAGGACTGATAATGTAGGTAAAATTATTTACTAGCTTTAAAAAATGAACAGGACAATTTGTGAATGTTTGCTTCTTTCTGCAATTGACAAAATATTGGTCTTTTTTGAGAATGATAGTGATAGAATGAATGCCTTCTCTAACTATGCAGACTGTTAAAGGGTCAAAGGTGAAATCATGACTTGAAGGACATTTATTAAGGTGATAAGGGCTCACTTTATTTCATAAAGTAATAATAATAAAATAAATAAAAATTAGAATTAGGTTCTAGTTAAAAATTAGAATTAAATTAATAATATAGAATTAATTAACAGAATTAATCAGCTAAAATGAGAATTAGTATTTTTTAAAAGGTGGAGTGGAGTATTTTAGTGAAAAATTGTGAACTCTGGCAATAGAAGACTGGAGGCTTATTATAGATATAAGCCTGAATAAGTTACTTTAGTTGTCTGAATTCCCATTTGCTTATGTACACAATTCAATCATTTAACACATATTGTGGCACTATTCTAGATATCAGGCAAACAGCACTGAACAAATGCTTGCCATCATGAAGCTTACATTCTAATGGGGAGAATATACAGAAATGAACATAGAAACATATAGAACAAATAACAGAAATTTTAAAACACACTATGTCAGATGGTGATGAGTGTTAAGGAGGAAAATAATGCAAGAGGTTTCAAAGAATGATCAAAGAAGATCTCACTGAAAAAGATAACACTTGGTTAAAGACATGAAAGAACTGAGGGAGAAAGTCCTATAGATATCTGGGGTCAAAAAAGGGAGCAGCAGGAGTAAAGGCCCTGCGGTAGAAACATGCCAGCCTGTTGAATGAACAGTAAGAAAGCCAAGTGTATCTGATGCTACCCAGTAACAGAAGGGAAGCAGGGAAGAGTAGTGGAAAATTAAGTCAGAAAAGGGAAAACGAGCATCTGGGACAAGGTTCTAAAGGGCAACTCAAGTATTCTACTAAGCAAGTCTGGCTTTTCCTCAGAGGGCAATGGGAAGCCATTACAATGTTTGGAACAGAGCAAGTGCTTGTCCTGACTTATATATCAGAATAAACATTAACCATACAGAATTGTTTTGCAAGGACCAAATGTGACATAAAGGGTTTACACTGGAAAGTGCTATAAAAATTCAAAGCATTCTTATTATATCACTAACTTTCTACACGTGCTCTTTCCATAAGACAACTTTGCCAAACTTCCATACAAAACACTACTAAATAAATACTAAGCACTACTTTCCCCATTTCTACTATCTTCTATCTAATATCTTGGCTTTTTACTTTTCAGTCAGACTACAAATAAGCTATATTTCAACCTGAAAGACCAACAGAGTGAAAACCAATTTCACCACTATCATCAAACCTAGCAATGACTCATGAAATTACATGTGCTTAACGAGCATTTTTCCTTTAAAGTGACCAGATCAGAAAAGGGAGGTTTCAGTGGCTGGTAGCAACACTCCTGTTAACACAATGACCACCCAAACCCAATTTCTACCTTATTTCTTAATTACTGATATTTATCAAATGTACCCAACGCAAATTTTCATTATGTAAATGAAGTATGTTACAAATGGTACAAATTATCAACTAGTTAAACTTCTTTTGTTATGGTACAGCTCATCATAAATCACTTTTTAGAAGCAATTACGGAAACTGATGACCCTGTTAATTTGTAAGGAAAAACAATGACAACCTGAAATGGTCCTGGAAATGGAAAAGAAAAAAAAAGAAAGAAAGAAAGAAAGAAAGAAAAGGTATTTCCTCACATTCTGGCCTTTGCACTTTTCTGTCTTCTTGATGTCACTTTTTCATTTCAACTAACTTTTACTACCACTACCGCCTGTAGGAAAATAACTCTTATCGCCATCACTAACTACTCCTCTAAACTCCACGCCCCATTGCCAAGTGGGTCGGCTTTGCAGCCTGATGTTCCGCCAGCAACAAATACTCTCACGCAATCCTTACTAAGCCCAACTTTCACTAAGCATTCTAACTGCTGTACTAACTTATTCTTTCTTAAACCACTCTCACAGAAAGTCACTCTTTTAACTCCATTTTAGATTTAAAGTTAAATAACTAGCCCAATGTCACATATTAAGAAAGAGAACCACCACGGGAACGTAGGTATTCTTGATCCAGAACAATGCACTTAACCACGGCTGCACGCCATAGCTGACTTAGCTTTGTACCTAAAAACAACAGGTACGAAACAAAACTCATCTCCTCGCTCCTAGCTGGCTCTTTTGCAAAGCAACTCTGCCTTAACTTCGACTGGAAAGGAACTGAAATTTCAATCACCCGGCCTCAAAACTCAAGCCATCTCTTACGTTCCCCCAAGAGCAGTCAGTCCCTGGGACAGGCTGACTTCAAGCCAAAATTTCACGGAGGAAAGACCACCGGGCAGCGGCAAAGCAAGGCCGCTTCACCAACGCCGGGGGTGCAGTCGGAGCCCTTTCCCCCGGGTGCCCTCCAGAGCTGACATCCCACCCGCTCCCCTGCTCCCCGACACGGACACTGCCAGCTGCGCGCCCCACCGTGGGCGGACCTGCCTCGCCCTCCCGCAGCTCCGCAACCCAACACGCTCCGCTCCAAGCCCCAACCGGCTCATCCTCGCTTCTCACTCCTTTGCCTAACAGTTACAGCCTTTACCTGCTCCTCCGCTTCCGCCATGGTGTCCCCGGGGAGTCACATGACAGACCCGGAAATGAGAGAAACCGAGACACTGGGGCCCAGGGGCTCCTGGGAAATGTAGTTTTAGCAGCATCTGACCGAGACTTCTTTTCTAGTTGGTGAGCAGATTGGGCCTCATCTCTGCTTCTGACTTTCCAAGCTCAGTGGAGTTGTACTGTGCGGAATCTGAGCAGAACCGTTGTTAATTCTATGATTTATTTTACTGTTGCTCTTACTGGTCTCATGATTATGATATTATTTACTAATATTTATTATATATCAGTTATTATATATAACTCTAACTCAGGGTTAGAGTTTTGGATGAATTTTTTCTTTTAATCCTTCTGGCAATCCCTAGTGCTTTCCCCATTTATAGAGAACACTATGGCTCAGAGGTCACAAAACTTGTGAGAGGCAGAAGTACCACTAAAATTTGGCTGTGTCTAATGCCAAAGACTCCGTTATTAGCAAATGCTGCTTAGTCTACAAGTGTTGTTGTCCTTTTTTAAAAAAATATGTTACGTGAATATAAAGCATATGTCAGTCTTGGCAGTGGAGAATCAGATAAAAAATTATATTTCAAAAATATTTGGTTAGCTTGTACTGCTTACCGCTTTAAGTTGCAATCTTCTTTTGGCATCTGGACATTGAAGTTAAAAACTGTTGTTTCATTAAATTAATTGTTAAACTTTTATCGGATCTATTCTATAAGTAAATATTTAAGATAGAATATAAATTTGTCCTTGGTAAAATCTGTAAAACCATTGTATTTCTTTCATCCTCTCCATGTTTCTGGACATTATGAGCTCTTCTTTCTAATCCTCAGACATTTGTAGTATCTCGTCTACTTTTCAGATTTTCCTTTAAAAACTGTAATTTTATCTTTTTCCAATAAGATCTAGGCTCACCCATAAAACTCTAGTGGGTTTGATTGAAGATAGCCAAAGTTTACTGCAGAATTTCCTCTGCTCCCTCAAACCTCAGAGACTCTGGATTCCCCAAGGCTTTTCCCCATTCAGTGTACTGTCTTGGATCTTCTGTTTCCTTTTGGACAGACTGGAAAGTGAAGAGACTGGGATACAGAATGATGCACTAGTGGAAGAAACCCACTACAGGCTAGCAGGTTCACACTGTGCCTGTTGGCAAGATGAAATTCACACTTGACCTCAGAGCCCCAAGTTTTCTCCTGTGAAATGAGAGTTTTGGGCTATCTTGTATAAGAGATCTTCTCACCTCCTGCTACTGAAAGTGTGGTCCACAGACCAGGAGCATCAATATCATCTGGGAGCTTATTATAACTGAAGAGTTTTAGGCCCCTCCAAAAATCTAGAGCCCAAAGCTGGGCTTTAATAATAACCCCAAGGGAAATATATGTACAATAGAGTCTAAGAGGTCCTCAACCCAACAGTCTTTCATTTTATGTCAAATCACCCGCTTTTTCTTGCCCATTGTTCCTTCACCCTCCCACCTTTAAACTGTGGAGATAATGGTAAGAGGAAACATTTTTCTCAAATGCACATGGAAAGTTCACAAATATAGACCATATTCTTGGCCATAAGACACACTTTAAAAAATTCAAAAGATCAGAAATCATAAAACTTCTTCTCATAGACCATAATGTCATTAAACCAGAAATCAGTAACAGAAAGATAACTGGAAAATCATAAATACAGAGCTTAAACAACACACTTCTATGCAGTACACGTGTCAAAAAAAATTCTTGAGAAATATTTTTAAATATTTTGAAATAAATAAAAATGAAAATACAACTCATCAAAAGTTGTAGCATGCAGTAAAAGCAGTGTTGAGAAGGGAATTTGTAGCATTGAAGGCATACATTAGAAAAAAAGAGAGATTTTAAAATCAATAACCTAAGTTTCCACATTGGGAAACCAGCAAAAGATAAGCAAACTAAATCCAAAGTAACCAGAAGAAAAATAATAAGAATTAGAGCAGATCAATGAAAATGGTAACAAAAAGTCAATTGAGAAAATCAACAAAATCAAAAGCTGGTTCTATGAAAAGATCAGTAAAATCAATAAGGCAGGCTAAGAAAAAGAGAGGGCATAAATTACTAATCTCAGAAATGAAAGAGGAGACATAAAATACAGTTTCTGTGGACTTTGGGAGGATGATAAAGGAATACTGTAAATAATTTTATGCCCACAAATTTGATAATCTAGATGAAATAAACCAATTCCTGCTAAAAGCACCCAAGAGGAAATAGTCAATGTTATGTTTATATCTACTGAAAAAATAATATCGGGGCACCTGGGTGGCTCAGTCCATGAAGTGTGAGACTCTTGATTTTGCTTCAAGTCATGATCTCAGGATCATGAGATAGAGCCCGGCATTGGACTCTGAGCTAGGTGTGGAACCTGTGTGCGGTTCTCCCTCTTCCTCTCCCTTTCCCCCTCCCACTCTCTCTCTATATATAAAAAAGAAAATCAATAATTAGCAACATTTCAGAGCATCTGGGTGGCTCAGTCAGTGTCTGCCTTTGGCACAGGTCATGATCTCAGGGTCCTGGGATCAAGCCCCGCATTGGGCTTCCTGCTCAGCGGGAAGCCTGCTTCTGAAAGACCCCCTCCCCCGTCGTTAACTAATTAACTGCTCTTTTGTTGTGTAAGAGTACCCCTCCTCCCCTTGCAATGAAAAGACCCTTCCCCCAGGGTTGAATTCAATGTAACTGCTCTTTTGCCTTTCTGTAACCGCTTGGCTTTTAGGGTATGACACTTGTCTCCTGTTTGAACAAGATACCTTCTCCTAATAGCCGAGGCCTGGTCACATAGGCAAGGGGGCTGCATGGTCACGTGGGTCACGTAGACAGGGGGCTGCATAGTCACGTAGACAGGATGTCTTTCTGCTGAGTAATAAGGTCAAACTTCCCCTCTTTGTTTCCCCTTCCCGCCTTTCCGGGACTTGTTTGTACCTGTCTATAAAATTCCTGCACCACCCCAGCCAGGTGTGCTCAGCTAGCAGGAGCTGCTGACCACCCGCAGGCGCGCGCTGACCACCCGCAGGCGCCTGCGTAACAATAAAGAACCTCTTGCTGTTTGCATCCTGTGGCAGTGTTGAATTCTTGGGTAAGGGGATCCGCGGGTCTTTCACTTCTCCCTGTCCTACTCGCCCTGCTTGCATTCCTTCTCTTGCTGTCTCTATCTGTCAAATAAATAAAATCTTTAAAATAATAATAATAATAATTAATAACTTTTCAAAAGGCCTAGATGTGTTCATTGGTGAATTATACCAAAAATTTACAGGAGAAATTATGCCAATTCTCTACAGTCTCTTTCAGAGGACAGAAGCAGAAAGAATAGTTCCTAATTCATTCTATGAGACCAGCATTGCTCTAAAAGAGAATGAGACAAAAAACATTAACAAGAAAACCATAGACAATATCTCTCACAAACACAAATCCAAAAATCCACAACAAAATATTAACAAATTGTATAAAAAATGTTTAGGGCACCTGGGTAGCTCAGTTGTTAAGCAGCTGCCTTTGGCTTAGGTCATGATCCCAGGCTCCTGGGATTGAGGCCCACATCAGGCTCTCTGCTCAGCAGGAAGCCTGCTTCTCCCTCTCCTGCTCTCCCTGCGTATGTTCTCTCTCTCTGTCAAATGAATAAATAAAATCTTTTTAAAAATATATAAAAACATTACAGACCACAATCAAGTGGGATTTATCTCAGGTATGCAAGACTGGTTAATATTCAAAAATAAATTAACATAATCCATTAAATCAATAGACTAAAAAAGGAAAAAATCACATGATCATGCCAATAAACACAGAAACACCCATTCAAGATGAAAAGTCTTGGTAAACTAGAAATAGAGAGAACCTTCTCAAGTTGTTAAAGACTATCTACAAAAACGTGCAGCTAATATAATACTTAACAATGAGAAACTCAAAGCTTTCCCACTAAGACCAAGTATAAGGCAAAGATATTCCCTCTCAACATTTTTAACATCATTTTGGAAGTCCTTGCTAATGCAACAAGGCAAAAAACAAAAACAAAAATATACAGATTGGAAAGGAAGACATAAAACTCTTTGTTCACAGTTGACATGATTGTCTATGTAGAAAATTTGAAAGACTTGATCAAAATCTTCTGGAAGTATTAAGTGATTATGGCAAGTTTTCAGGATACAAGCTTAGTATACAAAACTGACTGCTTCCCTACATACCAACAATGAACAAGTAGAATTTGACATGAACAACACAACATAGTTTACATCGCATCCCCCAAATTGATATACTTTTATATAAATCTAACAAATATGTACAGGATTTATACAAGGAATCTATAAAATACTGATTAATAAAATAAAAAAGAACTAAATGAGTAAAAAGACATTCCATGTTCTTAGTTTGGAGGATTCAGTGCTGTCAAGCAATCTTTGACAAAGGAGCAAAGGCAATACAATGGAGCAAAGATAGGCTCTTCAACAAATGGTGCTGGAACAACTAGGTAGCTATACACATGCAAAAAAAAAAAAAAATCTAGACACAGACCTTACACCCTTACACACGTAACAAAAATTAACCCAAAATGGATCATAGACCTTAATGTAAAATGCAAAAATGTAAAATTCCTAGATGATAAAGGAGAAAACCTGGACGACTTTGGGTGTGGTAATGCCTTTTTGAACAACACCAAAGACACGATCCATGAACGAAATTGAGGATAAGTTAGGTTTTATTAAAATGTAAAACTTCTGCTCTTGAAGAGACAACGTCAAGAGAATGAGAAGACAAAACACAGATTGGGAGAAAATATTTGCAAAAGCCTTACCTGATAAAGGACTGTTATCCAAAATATGCAAAGGACTCTTAAAACTCAACAGTAAGAAAACAAAAAACAACAACAAAAACAAAACATAGGACAAAGACCTTAGCAAATAGCTCACCAAAAAAGATAAACAGAGAGCACATAAACATATGAAAAGATGCTCCACATCACATGTCATCAGGGAAAGGCAAATTAAAACAACAATGACATACACCACTACACACCTATTAGAATGTCCAAAATCTGGAACATTCACAGTACCAAATGCTGGCAAGGATGTGCTATATATTGCTGATGGGAATGCTAAAGAGTACAGCCACTCTAGAAGACAGTTTGTCATTTTTTTCAAAACAAAACATACTCTTACTATACAACCTAGGAATCACGTGCCTTGGTATTTATCCAAAAAAAGTTGGAAACACATGTCTACATAAAAACCTACTCAGAAACCTATTTATAGCAGTTTAATTTACAATTGGTAAAACTTGGAAGCAAACAAGATGTCTTTCCAAAGATGAATAAACAAACTGTATGCCCAGTTTATTTAGTGTCTATAAATAAATTGTATGTCCAAACAACAGTATATTATTCAGCACTAAACAGAAATGAGTTATCAATAAAAGAAAAGACATGGAACAAAGTGATGTGCATATTACTGACTGAAAGAAACAAATCTGAGAAGTTTATATACTGTATCATTCCAACCAAATGACATTCTGGAAAATACAAGACTATGGAGACAGTAAATTGATCAGCAGTTGCCAGTGGTGAGGAGCTGGGGGTGGCCAAGAGGGGTTTAGAATAGGTAGGAAGAGCACAGGATTTTTAGGGCAGTGAATATACTCTGAAGGTATCATTATGTTGAATGTTTGTCATTAAACAATTGTCCAATCCCGCAGAATGAACATCAAGAGTGAACTGTAATGTAAACTATGGATTTTGGGTGATGTGTCAGTGCAGGTTCATCCATTGAAACAAATGCACCACTCTGGGGGGAAGTTGCATATGTGGGGGCAGGACATATAAGGGGAATCTCTGGACCTTTCTTTCAACTTTATTGTGAACCTGAAACTGCTCTTTAAGAAGTATTTTGGGAGGGGGCACCTGGGTGGCTCAGTCAATAAAGTGGCCAACTCTTGATTTTGGCTCAGATTGTGATCTCAGAGTTATGAGATCAAGCCCCGAGTAGGGCTCTGGGCTCAAGGGGATGTCTGCTTGAGGATTCTCTTGCTCTCTTCCTCTGCCATTCCCCCTTTTTAAAAGAAAATGTCATTTTCTGTACAACTATAGAGAACATAAAATAGTATCTTACCCATTGTGAGAGTGGAAAATCCCAGTAGTTACTCTTTCCATGGTAACTTCCCATAAATGATCATCACTTTATGTATGTTAGTACTTCACATATGTGGATTTCTAAAGGGAATGCTGAAGATTAATTTGTTCATAAAAAGAAAATGGTAATATGTAAGTGATCTGTCAAATATAACTCAGTAATGTATGGAGAGAGTATGTATGTTCATTGCAATATTCTGAGGGACTATTTTTCTAGATTTTCTACATAGGAATAGCTATATGTGAATTTTGAACACAATTTGGATTGTAATCTATAGATATATGGCAAATTTTTAAAATTTATTAATATAAATTTTAAAAATTTATTAATATGTCATAAATGTAATTCCACTTATATAAACATGGGGCTACAGAATTGTCGATGCTTGTATAGTCTTCTATTGAGTTGGTTATTGTAATTTATGCAGCCAATCCCTTACTTTGAATGTGTAGATTGCTTTCAGTTTTCACTATTATAAATGATATTGTGATAAACATTGTTTCTTTGAGCATTTGTCCATTTTACAAACATTTCCTTAGAAAACTGTGTAGAAATGGAATGGCTTGGTCAGCGGTCCCTTGAAGTTGTCATGAAAGTTCTTTGGAACTATCAATAAATGCCTTAAACACAACTTTTGAATACTATTATGTGGTAATTTTGAATAATTTATTAAGTTTTTTATTCATCCTTTGGATTTCCTAGTTTATGTCTTACTAAGAAATATTTCAAAGACCATCTGTTTGGATTTTCCCCAGACATAGACTGCTTATATGCAATCCACTTACCGAACTTCTTTCATATTTTTGACAGAAGAGCACAAAACTAATTTTTTAACTTAAAGCATGAATTCAATCTGTTCAGAATCCAGGTGTTTAGCTGTGCCAAGGAAATGTATTATTTTATAAAGAATCTTTCATTTTCAATCAAAATTTTGAAACAAAATACTTAAACACATCCTGCCATTGGATCCAAATATCATTTGTGAAACAAGGTCCATTTTTCAGCAAGAATCCAATTTCAAGGTATGTTTGTGGAGCAAGACCCTTTCTCTTCCATATATCTCACATCCTTCAGACACAAAGACATTAAACATTGAAAAAGAACAAGAATACAAGCAAAAAAAGGAAGAGGAAGAAGGTTCTATGGTTGCAGGTGAATACAATGGCCATACCCAACCATGTTCCAAAATGTAACATAACGAGCATATTAGTTTACTGAAACTTAATAATCTCCTGTTTAGTTTAAATAGTAATATATTTCTTAGCTAGAAAACTAATCCACAATACTGCTGAATCTGTATGGTCTGAACATTAGAAAACACTACCATTGCAGTTCCAGTAATTAAATTAAAAACAACAACAACAACAACAAAACTAGGGTTTAATAGTTTGTATTTATTTTGAATATTGGTTCATGAAGAAAACCAAACTTAATCACCCCAGGGTCTTTTTGTTTGTTTTTGTTTTTGTCTTTGTTTACCTCAATGTGTTTCTCCAGTCATTTATTGGAATATGATAACCAAGGAGTTTACCATTTCCGGCATTGTTATCACAGGACAGCACAGCCTTAGCTACCAGCCCCTGACTCAGATATGAAGTCTAGAGCCTTTTGATTGTCCCTTTAAGGAGAGGAATGACTTTAAGCACCACTAGGGAAATCCCCCCAAATAAAAACCATACCAAGGAAAATATGAAGAAAAAGGAGGTTTACAAAATGAAAGGTAAGATCACATTGCACACTAAGGAGAAGCCAGACCTATATCTTTGGGTAATCTGTGTTAGACTTTCGTGTGGTATTTCCAGCTGGTTTGACAGCTACTGGAGAAAAATCATTGCCTTGGTCCTCACCAAATGCAGCAGCTAGGTCTGGTGTCCCTAGTTGATAAACTTCATGAATTTCTTTGACGTATAAGCGCCTGGAAAGTAAGAGAGGAACCCCACTACCAAAAACCCTAACTCTCTACCAACTGCCTCCCAGAGCTGTCTGACATGCTCTCCCTCTGTGCCTGTCCCTCACTCTGGTTCCTGAAGATCTTGCTTCAAACTGGGAAGTTCTGGCCTTGCTATTCCCATAAACCAGCTCCTACCCCTTTTCCTTTATCCCATGCTGCAGACCCTGCTTCCTCTTCTTTTCATTGTGTTTCAATGCCTGTCAATGGTGCAGGTGAGTGGAAAGGAGGAAAGGGAAAAGTCTTTATGATAGGATTGGCCAGGGAGAAAAAAAACTATGCCATACCCTCAGTTGATACAGAAGATGGGATAGACTCTACCAAGTCTGATACGGGGTTTCTCCTATCTCTGGTCTGTGTGTTGCAACTGAAAAGACCTAATGGCAGAAAAAGCCTATTTTAAGTATGTATGATATGTGCATTAGACATTTATTGGGTTGTCAGCCCAGCCCCTTTCCTGGGATTGGCCTCCCTACCACCCCATGCCCCTGGCCCATGGGTACCTGCAAAGTCTTTATACTTACTGTATTCAGTTTATTGATCTTTATCCCTTTCCTAGGAATTTAGGAATTAAGACCAAAAGAAATCAAGCTATTTCCTGATTCTGTGAAATATCCCAGGAATTTTTTGTTGTTGAAACAATTTCAAATTAGTTTTCTGATACTTACAGTCAAAAGATCTCAAACTGATATGAACACAGACACACACACACACACGTGCACGTGCACATGCGTGCAAACACACAGATGCGGGCTTTCTCCTCTAAGCAATCTTTATATCATATCTTTTCCGCTTTTTCGCTCTTATAAAAGGACTTTGGCAGCCAGGGAACCAGTCTTGATTCTCAGCCCTAATGGGTTAAGGGAGGGAGTCAGAATAGAAACAGGCCTGAATTCCCTGATCTTTGGATGGTCCATTCAATTCCCACTCCCACCTCATTTTGATACATTCCCTTATTTGCAAGGACTATGCTACTGTTTGAATGCCAGCTGAATTTCACCCAGTAACTGATTTTTGCCATGCCTTCTTAGCTAGATATCAGATGAGTGAGTAGTTGCAGATGAATCTGGATATCAGGCCAGGAGCCATTTTGAAAGGCAGTTTCAAGTTCAGGAGAAATTATAATATTGAGACCCTCAAAGATACTGAATCAATTCTCTGGTTCAGGAAGTAGATGGTATTAGTCTTACATGTCCATTCTTGGCTGATCTAGAAGTGGGATGATTCTGAAGGAGAAAGTGTTCAGGAAAAATCTTGAGGCCAACCAGGAAGCCAGCCGAAAACCTATCTGTGATTGCCACAAGAGTATTCTTACTGTAATAACATACTTTGAGTTAAAAAGAACACACCTCCTTCTTGCTTAAGTGGCATGTGGTTGGCAAGAAGGCTCCTTCTCATTGGTAGAAAGGAATAAAGTACTGAACAACCAAGACCTAGACGTACCTTTTTGCAATAAAACACTTCCTAACTAATAATAATATAGTTTACTCTTGGAGCATTGAATTTCCACCTTCTTTGAGTTCCCATCTTGTAATGCTTGAAAGTCTTCCTCTTCCACAAACAAACTAAAATTAATTAACAGGTTTTTCTCTTTCTAACGATCTAAAGTATTGTTAAGTTTGCACTGTGGTCCACAATTTGTAAATATTATCCAAGATACTTCTCTTCTGCTCAACTGTGCAATGTAAGCAAATATTCAGACTCTAATAATGGTAGTCCTTGCAAACATGGTATGATTTCAATATAACTTCATACCTGGAAAAGGATTCACTGGTGACGGTTATATAAAATGCTCCAAGAGCCACAATGCTGCAAATGGCCAGAGAATCAATGCCTTCAGTGCATCTACAAACCTCAAGAGTTATCTTATCCCACAATGGTGGCTTTTTCCTATGTTTGCATGTTCTGTATTCCACAAATTGGGCTAGCCTAGTTGAAACTCTTAGAGATAATGCCAGAGTGACTCCCAGATCCATGTAAGATCTGTACTCCCTTACAGATAACAGCCATTTCAGCCATAGAACCCTGTCCCTCCCTCAACAGGATGTGGATTCTTGCAAAGCAAGGAGTCATTGGTTCCTCCCTTGGAACTGCCCTCATTTTTGGTGTCCGGAAGCCATTCCTCACTCCATGCACCAGATAGTGGCATGTAATAATATTCTAAATTTGGTGATATGTAGCTAATATTGTCAGAGTAAATTGTGCTTAAATGCTTCTCACATTGTTTATTGCAAGAAGGTTTCTGGGAGGGTTTTATTCAGCCTATTCATAGACTTATATGGGGAAGCAGCTTGTTCTGGAGACTCTAGAACTTTGTTCCTGAGTTATTTACCAGATTCTTTCATGCATGAAATGTGTCTTAAGGTCCTCATTTCCCTTTCAGAAATATCGATAGTACAATATTATTATGTAACTTCTTTTGAGGATTGATCAAAAGGCAAGAGTTTTTATACAGATGGCATCCATCTATTTAATAATTAGCCTGTATTAGGGGTAGGCATACCAACCCAAAGATTAGGGGACAGTTCTACCTAAGACTCCCTCATTGTCGGATTAAATTTACAGAGACTCAGATTAATTGCTGTTGCCTGATATAGTTATTCACGAAGTTTTTGTCTCTTCCTATCCCCCTTTGAGGATGTAACCTAATCCATCTCCTGCTCTCCAATACCTCCTCCTCCCAGGTCTCTTCTTGATGATTGGCCCCATTCTACATGCACTTGACCTGTCACAGAGTGAGATATCTTCCCTGGGGTGTCTCCTTTGCTCACAGACACTAACAAGTACCAAGCTCTGTTCATTTGTCCTGTGAACATCTCTCTCGATGCCTTCTGTCTATCCCCGGTTCGTGTCACCATCAACCTTCCCCTAGGTTATTGTAACACTCCTCCTTCCATCTCTCTGCCTCCATTCCTCTCTGTCTACTTCCTTATCTCATTGTTGCTACAGTGATAGTTTAGGAAGGAGACATAATGGGACAACTCCTCTGCTTCAAACCTTTCACTGGCTCTCCATTGCTCTAGGGAGAAAAATCCAGTGGCTTAGTATTCCCCATCTCTCCAGCCCCATACGCCCCTCCTCTTTCACTGTCTTTTCTGGCCATATGGAATCACTTGGAGCACCTTATGTGTCCCACTCCTTTCAATTTCTGGGCCTTCAGATGGCCCATTCTCTATCTGGAAGATCCTCCTTGTCCCCTATTCCCTTACCCCACCTCCATACTTGACCACAATAGCATCCGGCTTCAGAACTATCACTTGTTGTTATTGTCCTAACAACAGCAAGAAAAACCGTATTAATAATCTTTTCTCAAGGAAATATGCTTTCTATTTCTAGGTTGTACTTGCAGCACATTTCCTAGAATTTTAGGCAGATCATGGTGCCAGTTTATGTATGCCTGGTTATCATGAGTCTCTAATAGCTTTTACAGACATAAACTGGTGTTTCTGTCCTAAGCAAGTGAATTAGGGACCCTGGCAAACTAGAGCTCTTTCAAGCCACTAGGTTATTAGTCAATAAACATATGACTATTTACTTTGACTCTGAGTTGAGTAAGTTTCTTTAAGTGGCTAATATTGCCTACAATAATTTTTCCTACTCTTCCAGCCTATCACTTGATGATGAAAACAACTTGATATTTTACTTTATATCTTCCACCCAGGAAGTTATAAAATAACTTCTAAAATAACTTAGTTCTCAAAAAAAAAAAAAAAAAACTCTGACTCTTGGAACCTTAGCTTAGTTTTCTTAATTCTATTTTTTTTAATATTTATTTATTTATTTGACAGAGAGATCACAAGTAGGCAGAGAGGCAGGCAGAGAGAGAGAGAGGAAGGGAAGCAGGCTCCCCGCTGAGCAGAGAGCCCGATGTGGGACTCGATCCCAGGATCCTGAGATCACGACCTGAGCCAAAGGCAGTGGCTTAACCCACTGAGCCACCCAGGAACCCCCCCCTTTTTTTTAGATTGCATTTATATATTTGAGAGAGAGTGAGAAAGAGAAAGAGCACAAGTTGGGGAGTAGAGGAGATGCAGAGGGAGAAGCAGACTTCTCACCAACCAAGGGAGCCAAATGTGGGGCTTGATCTCTGGACCCCGGGATCATGACCCAAGCTGATTGCAGATGCTTAACCAACTGAGCCACCCGGGTGACCCAGTTTTCTTGAATCTTTGCAGATTTTTGTTCTGATCTATTTGCTGAGTTTATAGTACCAAGCGTGGAACATTCAAACCATGGGCACATATAGCTAGGCCAATAGGAATTGTTTTTGCTTTATCGCTTTCATGGCCGAAGACTTTAGAAATATATTGGCATAAAGTCATTAAATATAGAAGGCAAATTTTGTTTCTTAATGGGATAACTTAAGTGCTGATCACAGTTAATTTTCATCTTCCAAAGAGTTGAGTGTGTTTGAACGTCTCACTGCTAGGTAGATTCATTCAGTGCATCTTAAAGGTGCTTGTTTATTTTGTTTTTTGTTTTGTTTTGTTTTACCTGCTGCATCTCACAGTGAGAAACAGGTGTTTTTAATATATGTATACATATATATGTATATATATACACACATACATATATATACATGCACACACACATCAAAAGAATATATATACACACATATATATATATGCACACACTCAATTGAAACAAAATTTCCATAAATAATATTGAACCTTAGTATACATGGTTCACACTGGCATCATTGACATTTTTTAAATTCTATCCAACCCTACGCTATCCTACAATGTTCTGTTTACTACCCATTAAGTTGATTTCATTACCTGCAATTGATAAACACTGCCTTATAATTTTTGACAATAAGAAAATAACAAGGCAAGTAGGGCGGGCTTTCTGGAACATTTCGCCATCCTTTCATCCTTTGATCTTTAGGTGTTGTGGGTGGGGCTCAGTCACAGTGGCTTCTTCACATTTTTGGTCTTTGAGGTGAACATGTGACTAAGTTGAGTCAGTTATAACATTTCCTCCTGGACACATAATTCTTGCATGAAGGATGTTTAACCCCATATGCACTGATCAAAACTTCTCTGCTAGAATGAGTATGGAAGATGGTCTCTATCTTCTGGGGCTGCCCAGCTTTGATGAGTTGGGTGTAGACTGTCGGCAGCCATCTTTATCTTGCTTGTATGGAGAAAGCTTGATTGAAGAGTAGAGCCAAGCTTTGCTGAGGGATGACGAGAAAGAGAGAGTGCCATGGAAGCAATGTGTTAGGGACTGGATCAAGCTTGAAGAATTCTAAATTTATCTTATTAAATTTAAATTTAATTGGTGTATTAAGTTGTCTTATTGTTTCCTTTTTCTTTAAGCTGTTTTGAACGGAGTTTTTTCACTTGCCCGGTGGAAGAGTCTTGATAGCATGGTTAAGCAATGCAAACACCACATGCCTGTGACCTTACTGGAAATACTCATAAAAGCTATGCTCTGCCTCCCTTCTATGTCCATTGAGAAATGAGCTATCTGGTGACTTACATAGCAGGATAATATATTTTAAGAGTATTCTCAATATTAACTCATACATCCTTCTCCCACCAGTTCTTATAGCCCTTGTCTTCCCCCTCAATTCAGCCAGTTTGTTATTTTTTATTCATTTCCTCAGAAAAGGGGTGACATCCCAGAAACACAAAGTCTGGGCTTTTGCTTTCAGTTGTTTAGGCTTCAGAAGACCATGAAAGAGTTGTGATGAGTAAGACAAAAAGCTTTCTAGCTATAACATCAGAAAGGAATTCCCAGGCTGAGGCAAGTGACAGATCAAGGAGACAGAATGTGAAGGAGAGTTAGGAGAGGCCCTAGGGAATGCCACCCAGTTCTGCTTCAGCATCTGGTCCCATGAACAAGAGCCAGCACCAATCCTTGGGGGACTTGCCGGCTGCATTTAGGTGAAGACTATGCAGTCCCTGGACTGGGTTTTGTCAGTCATTCTTGCATAAAGGGTTCATGAGAATCTGTCTCCCACAGAAGTTACTACATGACCTGCTGAGTATCAGTCAGGTAGGAAAGCTGCCTGCTTTTCTCTGTCCCAAATGAAACGATCCTGCTAATGCTAGGTAGTGAACCCCCACCTGAATCTGCCAAAGCCCCTTGAAATGGAGAGTGGATCTAGATACAGAGAGGTATTTGAGGAGAAAGGAAGGCCCACTGCATGTGAACTTGGATGAAGCAATTTCTTATCAGCTTGAACTTTCTCCAGAATCAGGCAATAATTAAAAAACAAAAAACAAAAACCAACAAACTTGAGCTGACCCCCCCAAAGCCTCCCTCCCCCCCCCACACCATTACCTCCACCACCACCATCACACTTGAGTATTTTATGTTGTGCTGAGTGTAAGGGCCTGCCCCTCCCCGAGGAACTTGCTTGTGGACCCCAGATGTAGGGGTGGGGCAGGCCAGGTGGAGATGTCCAATCGGTGCAGCATGTGTATATCCACTAGGGTGAATTGAGATCCCATTGGCCACCTGTATAGGGGTGGGGCTCAATCAACCGCATAAAGGTTGCTGTGCGAGGCTAGCAGAGGAATAGGAGAGCTGTGATGGGAGCAGAAGGAAGAGTTGGTGGGAACAGAAGAGTCCACAGGAGCGGAAGAGTGGGCGGAGTGGAGGAGCTGTAACAGCTCTTGTAAGAGCTATAACCACCGCCAGCGGTCCGCCACCGGCGGTCCCTGTGCCAGCAGTCTCCAGCCCCCGTGGCCCTGAGCCACCGCCTGCAGCTTCCAGCCGCCTGCGTCCCGCCTCTGGCGGTCCCGCCTCCGGAGTCCACCAGCCGCCGCCTGCCCCCACCCACCGCCTGCAGCTTCGAGCTGCCTGAGGCCCCAAGCCACTGCCTGCAGCCTCCAGCCGCCTGCGGCTCTGCCTCCGGCGGTCCTGCCTCCAGTGGCCCCGAACCGCCGCCTGCAGCCTCCAGCAGCCCTGCCTTCAGCAGCCCAGAGCTGTAGCCTCAGGCAGTTGCGCTGATGACGGTCCTGAGACACCGGCAGTCCAGTGGTCAGCAGTCCCGACACCTGCAGCCCCTAGAGGCCAGCGGTCCTGAGACCCCAGTGGTCAGTGGTCAGCGGTCCTGAGACATCAGTGGTCCAGTGGTCAGCGGTCCCCACGCGTGCAGCCCCTAGACGTCAGCGGTGCCGAGACACCAGCGGTCCAGTGGCCCAGCAGTCAGCGGTCCTGACGCCTGCAGCCCCTGGATGCCAGCAGTCCCGAGACGCCAGTGGCCCTGAGATGCCAATGGCCCCTAGCCACCAGCAGCCTCGCCGCAAAATGCCTCGCCACCCCGAGCCACGAGTGGCCTTGTCCGCAGCGGTGGCTTCCTCTGGGTGGCAGCTTTGTCAGAGTGGCATCATGGGGAGCAGAGTCTGTGTCATCCGGGTTGTCCTTCTTGTCATCATCGCTGTCATCGTTGCCTCTTTGTCGTCGGGAGCGGCCTCGTCCGGGAAGCGGCCTTGTCCAGAATGGCCTCTTCTTGGGAGCGGCCTTGTCTGGGGAGCAACCTCATGGAGCAGCGGCCTCATCTTGGGAGTGGCCTCTTCTTGGGAGCGGCTCTGATCATGGAGCGGCCTCATCTAGAGCAGCCTCGTCTGGAGCGGCCTTCTTGGGAGTGACCTTGTTGGGATCATCGTCATCGCTTTTTCGTAAGAGATAGCCCTGACTGGTCAGTTTGATTCTTGATGCTTGGCGCGAAATAGTTTTGCTTGACCTTCGCTTTGTATCAGTCTCGTTCCTTTGATCACGGACCCTAACACTGAGCAGGGATTTAGTCAATCAGCAATAAAATATTTTACACATTTTTGTTTTATGGCTTCTCAGTGAATGTTAACAAATGTTAATCAAGCCCGGTATGGGGCATTGGTAATATAAGGATGAATAAAACAGATTTCCGTATCCTCATCGTTGCCCATAGCAACAGGTAGTGGGTGAACGCAGAAATGTGTGTAACTATCCCACTGAAAGGGTTAATGGAAAGGGGGTCCCTCCTGGGTGACGTCCCAAGGCCACTTCCATCCTATTACAGATTTTTTTTTCTTTTTTTTTTTTTTTTGGTGGGGGCAGGGGGTGTCAAAAACTACCCTGCATTGTCACACTTTTCATTTCAGTTTAGCAATCAACATTTCACTGGTAATGTTCAATAAAGGAGGTTTCCCCTGTTTCCTGAGGGGAGAAATTTTACATTAATTGCAGTGTAAGAGGCCCAGGGTAAACGATGCGCGCGAGAGCCTCTGACAGGTGGTGTTCCCCAGCTCTACTGACAGACTCTGGCGGAAGAGCATGGCGCCAGCGCCACCTGAGGCAAGGGCTTTCCGTGGAGTCTGGCTCCCAGGGACAGCCTCACCAGCCGGCAGCCTCCTTCTGTACTAGTTCCACTTGAGCCCTGTTACACTTTTCTCCTCTTCACAGAAATAGCCAGCCCTTCCTATCCTCTCTTCCTCCTCAGACTCCTTCAATAATTGATGCCAACCCACCACCGGGAAGCCTGGACGCCCAGCCTTGGGCAGCTCTCTATGAAGAAGCCGCCAAGCTCCCACGTCTGAATCCTGAGCTCTGCACTCTGCTCCACGCCATTAAGTGGTGCTTGAAAGAGACTGCTTAAGTCCATGGCTTTGTGGTGGTTTTTCCCCCTCAGCTTCTTATCAGTGAGCCTTACTGAAGAGACATATTTGGAGCTGAGAGTCTCTTCCAGGGTGGAGAGTCTAAGGAATTAAAAACCCAGCCACTCCCTGCCACCATAGTCAAAATGTAGCCCAGAGATTCCCCAGAGACAGGAGGAGGCCGTCCGTCCTAAGGAAGTGAACTGCCTTCCGAATACATGCGAGGGAAAGGAATTTTTCAGAAATGGAAGACCTACGATTTTGAAAAGATTAGGTGGCATCCCAAAGACCTACAGTTTAAGTAGAACATTCTAATTGAGTGACTGCTCTACAGAATAAGTTAGTAACTGAACTGACCACATCTGAGGAACAGGCAAAACATTTCTGGGAACAATGGTTCTTCTACATTCTTTTCATTCCGTAGGTTCAGAGAAGGTATTTTGAAGGATCATAAGCCTTTCATGAACCCATGCCCAGGATTTAGAAAAGCTGGAGTCACTGCATGCTAACCTTTCAAAATAAGCTCAGTTCACCCCCTCCTGACTCCCAGCCCCAAAATGAACTTTAAAGGAAAAAATTCAGAAGTTAGGAACTACACGCACTAGGAATTATTACAGCCAACGTGTAACATAAACCTGTCGCATTTTGGCAATAAATTAGTTAGATGTCCTATTAAATGTGACATATCCCTATTGATTGTCAAGAATTAGAAATTGAAACTAAGTGCCATTGTTGATTTATATTTGCTTTAAAGTAACACTATAATGGGTGCCCTTCTTTAAGACAATTAAATTAACCCCATTCATGCTCTTCATATGTACAGCAGCAACTTCATCATATTGGTATTTTCTAAGGTTGGCATTGGAGAGACAATTTTCAGATGGGAAGGACTGGTGGCCCAGGCTTGGCTGCCTCCCTTGGCAGAGGCCATTTTCTCCCCACATCAATGTACACATTATTCTCACATTTTCTTAGAATTCAAAAGAAATGACTGGAGACAGGAAGATTTTGCCTCTGGCCACTCATTAAGGCTCAATTACCAATTTCAAATTTCCTGTCCTGGGATATGCTATCCAGTATGACTTATACTGAGGAAGTTTCCTCCTCTGAGGGAAAATATTTCTCAACTATAGGGTTAGGCTTATTTTATCCCGATAGGATATCATGTTAACACACATAGACCAACATCAGGATAAGAGATAATGCGTGGGTCTATAATAACTAGAACCATAATTACTTACACAAATGTATTCTATTCATACACAGATGCTCTTCAAATTTTCTCAACATCCTGGTGAATAAATCATGATCATGGTTTACTTCCTACTCAAAATATTCTACAAACTTCCCTTTAGTGACAAGATAGTCCAAACTCTTTAGCATGACATTCAGGGCCCTTCAAGCAGTAGAAAGAAAAATAAAGGAACAAAGTTTAACAGCACCACAATGTTTTAATTGTGACCAATCCCATTCTAGACTGTGGTCCTCCAGGACATAATTGCCTTATAATCCTACCTCAGTCATTTTCCATCTGTGTGACTTTGGAGAAACAGTTCAGTGTTTCCATATAAGGACACTGAGTTTCAGATACATTAACTAGTTTCTCCAAGATTACTTGTGTGGAAAATGGCAGAGATGGGATTGGGACCAAGTCTGTTTGGTTCCAGAACTGAGCTCCTATGGGTTCCTTTAAGTCAAGTCAATGACAGGCAGTCACAGTGATTGGGACATAGCAGAAATTCAATACAATACAAGCTTATTTTAAGTCCCTCACCCACATGGCTCCAGAACTAAGCACCTGACAATATCTCTGGCAATTGGCATCTCATGTGTCTTGAATTAATGATCAGGTTAATGACTTCCATTTCTCAAATGAGGAAATTGAAACTCAGGGGGGTTAAGCAGCCTGCATAGTTCTAGGGATAGAAAGTGGCAAAGTCAAGATTAGAACCCAAGTCTTTTGATTCTAAGCCTTTTGTTCATGCCAAGCCTCTCACTAATCATATATTTAAAATTTATAATTAGAGAGGGATGTAATTGACAATAAAAGAATGAATATTTAAACTTCCTGAGAAGATATTTTTTTGTGGAGAAAAATTCATCCTACTCTTCTATTGACAAGATTGTCAAAATATCTATTGTTAAAAATAACCCATTATTGTTCTTTTAAAAGAGAATTTTAAAGTAAAATCTATGCTTCTCTGTAGATGAACTAAATCAGATTTTATCAGGTAAGCTTGAAGGGGCTAGAAGCACATTTATGATAAATAGAAAGAAAATCTATTTTTATTGACTCAATCCTTAGGATATCAGAATGAATACATATATATATATATATATATATATATATATATATATATATGCAAGCTTATGTATTAATCTTCTAACCATTTTTCCATTTTTCCTCCCTTCAGTGCCCACGTGGTCCTGCTTAAAAATGTGAGGGGAAATCTAGGATTTACAGTAGATTTCTTAGCCCTTGATGTACATAGACTAGAGGAGAGGCACAGCCTATAAAGTCAGACGTGGCCTGAACAAAAACAAATATATTTGTTAGGTTTTCTACCCACTGTTCTTTTCAGAAACATACTCATCTAACATTGAAAGTGAACATAACTTTAAGCTTAAAAAAAAAAAAAAAAAAAAGAAAAGAGAGGATTTTTCTTTCCCTAACATTGAAGCACCCTATTAAAATCTTGAGAATAAAACTTCCTTTCCTATCAATGTTTTCCTTTTCTATTAAGCAAATATTGATTTCCCCTCCCTCTGGTTTTGATCCAAGAATCCAAATGACCATGGCCTTTTTGGTTTGCTTCCTTCTTTGTGCATTGATGACTAGCTAGGCAGTGTTTGTAACCAGCTTGCTGCTAGGCCGCCAACAGGGGGTGCTCAGTGCATATTTGGATGAAGGGAAAACAAGATTTCATTCCTAACAATCTTCAGTTTTATTTGTCTCTACTTTGGATGCAAAAGTAAAGACTATAGTTCTCACACACACAAAGGTTTTGCAAATATGCTCAGAAGGAAAGGGAGGAAATGCATAGGTTAGTGAAGGGGGCCTTGGGGAGAGGCAGTATTTATACACGAGGCAGGATTGAGGTTTGGGGGATCGGGTCCCTGAAGGATCTGGGTCATTGATCTATCAATTACACCTGAATTTTCTCAGCTATAATGACTAAGTTTATTGGATAATTTATCAACTGCTTACCTTGTGTACATAGAAACAGAGTGAGTGGAGAAAATACGCTGTAATTTTGCTTTTCCTTGTTACTCTTTAGCACATCACTAAGCATTCAGTCTTGGCTTCTCCAAGAATAGAATGCTGAATGGGATCATGTGTTCCCACTGACAGTTTCTGCCATGAATAAACCCCTTGACGTTCAAATGGCAAATGGAAATAATAAAGAAATTTTGGTATATAAAATTTGGAGGACAACCATATATTATAAGATTAAGGAAAAACTGGAGAGGTGTTAGGATTTGAAGTAGCTCTTACCTACTTAGATTCAGATTCGGCTTGAATTCATAAAATCCCTAAAAATAAAAGTACATGTGACATATTCAAATACTGTCTGATCATAATGTTTAAAAGATCAAGCTTAAACTGGGAAGGAGATTAAAAAGAAGTTGCCTGAACAGTTGACAAATGCTGACAGAAACAAGTTATTTTGAATCATTTGCCTCCGAAGACAGATGAAAAAGATCAGAAGTAAAAAACTCTCATTAAAAGAAAATATAGTATATGGCAAGCCATATAAAATTTATCTGTATATATCATCAAGAAATACCAAAAGCCATAGGTACATATTGAAATATTTTTAAAATAATTAATATTGCTTCCTTTTTATCCAACTAGTAAATAAGGTTTTCTGTAGACTTATTAAAGCCTTTATTTTGATTTACACAGCAAATACTTCAAAAAGACTGATGGCCTTACTCATTATTCAACAAAACCACAAGGAAAAATGTACATCTTAGAAACATACTTTGTTTTCTCTTTCTGGAGCCCAAACAACTTCTAGCTAAAAGACATATTTTGATTAAGATAATATTTTTCCCTAATCAATATTTTTTACCTCTGGGTTATTACTTCCTTGAAGGCTTCTCTGCCTTTTTTTTTCTTTCTTTTTTTTCTTTTTAAATTAGTCCATGTAGTTTATGAGAAATCATCAGCCCTGCCATATGCTGCCGGTTGCATTAAATCTTTCCCTTAGTATTTACTGCTGGGTGGCAAGGCTTGTCTCTAGCCTTTATGGTTTGGCATCAAATCTTGAAATGTGTATTTTATACTTAATTGGAATGGGGATAGGAGCACAGGAGCAGAATTAACCATTAATGAAATAAGACTCCTCTTGACCAACATTCCCCATTTTCTAACTTGGTTGGCAAAATGCTTGAACATTCCTTGGTGTGAAACCATGTCCACTGAGGTACACATGCTTTGTGCCTAGAACTATGCACTGTTGAGTAAGGGACAGATGAGGCTAGGTAGGGAGAGGTAGATAGGAGGCAACGTGACCAGGGTCAGGCAGAGGTCTATATAACCAGGCTCTCAGAAATCCCAGATGTGGAAAAACAGACATGATATTTATAAGAACACCTTGTTCCTTCTCATGTTATAAGTCCACCATGTTCGTTCTAACTATAGAATGATATTCACAAATCCACCATGATATTGACAAATTTATCAAGTTCCCTGGTCAGTTTCCTATAAAAGAGGGACCATAAAAGTCCCCAGTGGTAACCCATTTGGGACTGCTTTCACTTTAGAGAGCACATTTTCTTTACTCTCTGTTCTCATCTTAATAAACTTTCACTTCACTTCACCCTTTTGTCTGGGAGATTCATTCTTCAACTCGATGAGACAAGAACCCTGCAACTAGACCTGAGTCACATGGCCATCAAAGTATCTAAAGATTTTATTTATTTATTTTTTTGACAGACAAAGATCACAAGTAGGCAGAGAGTCAGGCAGAGAGAGGAAGGGAAGCAGACTCCCTGCTGAGCAGAGAGCCCGATGTAAGGGCTCGATCCCAGGACCCTGAGATCATGACCCTAGCTGAAGGAGAGGCTTTAACCCACTGAGCCACCCAGGTGCTCTGCCATCAAAGTATCTAAATGCTTACTTTGGATTTTTGTACCTGTCTCAACCATTTTTGTGGATGGGTGACAAATGGTTTATGGACCCGTGCTGGTCTGTGGACCACACTTTGAGGAGCACTGGTCTGAGTATGAGAAGGAAGGGGACATGTGTCAGCTTTTTCTTCTCTCCAGTGTCCTCCATTTCCCCAAAGATCTCCATCCCAACTTCACTCTAACACATGGGCACACATGCGCACACAGTGGTTGAAGCCCTCAAATTAAGGCTTGGTGTAATATACTGTCTTGATACCTTGTAAAATTTGGAGGGCCTTAAGTTATCTGATCACAAATTCCCCTCCTAATTTTGCTCCTTTGGATAAGAACCTTTCCTAAATAACTTTCCTCATCAAAGGACCAGGCACAGTTCCTTCTTATTCCTTAGGAGTTTCAGTTCTCTGGGAG
Organism: Mustela nivalis; assembly: GCF_964662115.1. Classification (NCBI taxonomy): domain Eukaryota; kingdom Metazoa; phylum Chordata; class Mammalia; order Carnivora; family Mustelidae; genus Mustela; species Mustela nivalis. Next base: position 103,372,024 of record NC_139031.1, on the reverse strand, counting down.
ATGGAATTATGGAAATGAGCCAATCACACGTTCCCAAAGGCACCTCATCCTCTTAATACTACAAAGACTGCCTCTCACAGTTCAGACTGTTCCTGAGCACAAACTCCACGTGGTCCAGCGTGGCGCCTGTGGTGTTCCCCTCTCTGGATTGTGAGTATATGTAAATAATAAACTGCTCCCTGTCTCATCATCTCAATCCAGTGTTGGTATCATGTGTTCAACCATCCTTCAACCGCAAGGTGGGAATCCCTCCTTCACCAATGGGCAAATAAGAAGCAGTTCAAAGGTGTACACACACACACACACACACATGCACACACTCACCCACACACAGAGCTCCCGAAGGGAAAAAAAATGGTTTACACTAAGCCTGTCCTCTCTAAGGACAGTGGTTAAAATTATATTCCTTCCCTGTGCTATTGCTCTAAATCACAGTTTCTTTCTTAAAATGAGCAGGGAGGAGATAGGAAGAGGAGGATGTGGACCTCCAAGTTTGGAATCAGAAGAGCCAAGGTGAAAAGGAATAGCATCCAAATGCCCTGGCATACCATAAGCCTTAAAAGAAATATGCATTCTTTCCCACTCCTTCCACACTACCATCATGTGGCCCAGCATGATATCGGACATGAGTATTTTTGTTAAATGCCATATGCATATTTTTTAAAAGGGAGATCTTAAAATGATGGTTAGCTGACAGCTACAGACTCAGTCTGCCCCATTTTCCCTCCGAAGTATCCAGGAAATGTAGCACTGCAGCTGCACAGGACTTAGGGAATGGCTGGGGCCCTGGTAGGAATGGAGGTTTCCGGTGATTGGGATCAGGCAGTTCTCCTCTGCTCCTCCCATTCTCTCCACCCCCATTTGTCCTCCAGATATCCAACTAAAATTTTTTAAAAATTGTGATAAAATACACATAACACAAAATGTACCATTCAACCATTCTTAAGGATGTAGTTCAGTAGTTGTAGGTAGTTCACATCGTTGTTTAGTTAATATCAAGAATTCTTTTCATCTTGCAAAACTGAAGCTCTGTACCCATTAAACAACATCTCCCCATTTCTCCCTTTCTTAGCTCCTGGCAACCATCATTCTACTTTCTGTGTCTATGAATTTGACTACTCTAGGTACTTCATGTAAGTGCAACCATGCAGTATTTGTCTTTTGGTGACTGGCTTATTTCACTTAACATAACGTCCTCACCTTCATCTATTCTGTTGCGTGTGTCAGAATTTCCTTCCTTTTTAAAGCTGAACAACACTCCATTGTACATATATACTACATTTGATTTATTCATTCATTCGTTGGAGGACACTTAGGTCACTTCTATCTTTTGGGTATTGTGAATGAGATTCGTATAAACATGGGGGTACAAATATCTCTTTGAGACCCTGCTTTCAGTTCTATTGCATGTATATATACCCAGGGGTGGAATTGCTGGATCACATGGTAATTCATTTTTTAATTTTTTGAGGAACCTCCATACTGGTTTCCATTGCGGCTTCACCATTCTACATTCCAACCAACAGTGTGTTTTCTTTTCTCAACATCCTCATCAAACTTGTTATTTTCTGGGGGGATTTTTTTGGATGACAGCCACCACGATGAGTGCAAGGTGGTATCTCTTTGCGGTTTTGATTGGCATTTACCTTATGATTAGTGAAGTTAAGCATCTTTTCACATGCTTATTGGCTGTGTGTAGGTCTTCTTTGCAGAAGTGTCTATTCAAGCCCTTTGTCCCTTTTAAAATCAAGTTAAAATTGCTGTTGTTGAATTGTAGGAGCTCTTCATATATCTTGGATATAAACCCCTTATCAGAAATATAATTTATGAATTTCTCTTCTCTTTTCTTTTGTTGCCTATTTTTTGGTGCCATATACAAGATTGCCAAATTCAAAGTCAAAAAGTTTTTTTCCAATATTTTTTCTTGAGAGTTTTATAGTTTCAGCTCTGATATTTGGTTATTTAATCAATTTTGAGGTCTTTTTTCTACATGATGTCAGGTAAGATTCAAACTGATTCCTTTGCATGTGTATGTCCAGTTTTCCCAACTCCATTTGTTGAAACACAAGTCTATTTTTAAATTAATTAGTTAATTGGGGGGGAGGATTCAAGATGGCAGAGAAGTAGCAGGCTGAGACTACTTCAGTTAGCAGGAGATCAGCTAGATAGCTTATCTAAAGATTGGAAACACCTGCAAATCCATCGGCAGATCGAAGAGAAGAACAGCAATTCTGGAAACAGAAAAACAACCACTTTCTGAAAGGTAGGACTGGCGGAGAAGTGAATCCAAAGCGATGGGAAGATAGACCACGGGGGGAGGGGCCGGCTCCCGGCAAGTGGCGGAGCAACGGAGCACAAAATCAGGACTTTAAAAAGTCTGTTCCGCTGAGGGACATCGCTCCAGAGGCTAAACTGGGGTGAAGCTCATGCGGGGTCAGCGTGGCCTCAGGTCCCGCAGGGTCATAGAAGGATCGGAGGTGTCTGAGTGTCACAGAGCTTGTGGGAATTAGAACGGGAAAGCCGGCTACAGAGACAGAGCCAACAGTAAGATCACAGCTCGGGGTTACCTTGAACCAGCCACAGGCTCGGTGAGCTCGGAGCGCGGCCGGAGATCAGGCAGACGGGAGTTACTGGACGCTGTTCTCTGAGGACACACTGAGGAGTGGGGCCCCGGGCTCTCGGCTCCTCCTGGCCAGAGACCACGAGGCCGCCATTTGTATTCCCGTCCTTCAGAACTCTACGGAAGGCGCTCAGGGAACAAAAGCTCCTGAAAGCAAACCCGAGCGGATTACTCAGCCTGGCGCCTGGTAAGGGTGGTGCAATTCAGCCTGCGGCAAAGATACTTGAGAATCACTACATCAGGCCCCTCCCCCAGAAGATCAACAAGAAATCTAGCCAAGACCAAGTTCACCTACCAAGGAGTGCGGTTTCAATACCAAGGAGAGCAGCAGAATTCCAGAGGAGGAGAAAGCAAAGCACAGAACTCATGGCTTTCTCCCTGTGATTTTAGTCTTGCAGTTAATTTAATTTTTTTCTTTTTCATTTTTTTTCTCTTCTTCTGCTAAATTTTTTTTAACTTTTACCCTTTTATTTTTTAACATTTTTAAACTAGTTTATCTAATATATATATATTTTTTCTTCTTTTTTGTACTTTTCTTTATTTGTTTTCTTTTTTTTATTCTTTTCTTTTCTTTCTTCTTCTTTTTTTAAAATTTCCTTTCTTTCTTTTTGAACCTCTTTCTATCCCCTTTCTCCCCCCCTCACGATTTGGGATCTCTTCGGATTCGGTTAAAGCACATTTTCCTGGGGTGTTGCCACCCTTTTAGTATTTTACTTGCTCCTTCATATACCCTTATCTGGACAAAATGACAAGGCAGAAAAATTCACCACAAAAAAAAGAACAAGAGGCAGTACCGAAGGCTAGGGACCTAATCAATACAGACATTGGTAATATGTCAGATCTAGAGTTCAGAATGACAATTCTCAAGGTTCTAGCCGGGCTCGAAAAAGGCATGGAAGATATTAGAGAAACCCTCTTGGGAGATATAAAAGCCCTTTCTGGAGAAATTAAAAAACTAAAATCTAACCAAGTTGAAATCAAAAAAGCTATTAATGAGGTGCAATCAAAAATGGAGGCTCTCACTGCTAGGATAAATGAGGCAGAAGAATGAATTAGCAATATAGAAGACCAAATGACAGAGAATAAAGAAGCTGAGCAAAAGAGGGACAAACAGCTACTGGACCATGAGGGGAGAATTCGAGAGATAAGTGACACCATAAGACGAAACAACATTAGAATAATTGGGATTCCAGAAGAAGAAGAAAGAGAGAGGGGAGCAGAAGGTATACTGGAGAGAATTATTGGGGAGAATTTCCCAAATATGGCAAAGGGAACAAACATCAAAATTCAGGAGGTACAGAGAACGACCCTCAAAATCAATAAGAATAGGCCCACACCCCGTCACCTAATAGTAAAATTTACAAGTCTCAGTGACAAAGAGAAAATCCTGAAAGCAGCTCGGGAAAAGAAGACTGTAACATACAATGGTAAAAATATTAGATTGGCAGCTGACTTATCCACAGAGACCTGGCAGGCCAGAAAGAGCTGGCATGATATTTTTAGAGCACTAAACGAGACAAACATGCAGCCAAGAATACTATATCCAGCTAGGCTATCATTGAAAATAGAAGGAGAGATCAAAAGCTTCCAGGACAAACAAAAACTGAAAGAATTTGCAAACACCAAACCAGCTCTACAGGAAATATTGAAAGGGGTCCTCTAAGCAAAGAGAGAGCCTACAAGTGGTAGATCAGAAAGGAACAGAGACCATATACAGTAACAGTCACCTTACAGGCAATGCAATGGCACTAAATTCATATCTCTCAATAGTCACCCTGAATGTTAATGGGCTAAATGCCCCAATCAAAAGACACAGGGTATCAGAATGGATAACAAAACAAAACCCATCTATATGTTGCCTCCAAGAAACTCATTTTAAGCCTGAAGACACCTCCAGATTTAAAGTGAGGGGATGGAAAAGAATTTACCATGCTAATGGACATCAGAAGAAAGCAGGAGTGGCAATCCTTATATCAGATCAATTAGATTTTAAGCCAAAGACTATAATAAGAGATGAGGAAGGACACTATATCATACTCAGAGGGTCTGTCCAAAAAGAAGATCTAACAATTTTAAATATCTATGCCCCCAACGTGGGAGCAGCCAACTATATAAACCAATTAATAACAAAATCAAAGAAACACATCAACAATAATACAATACTAGTAGGGGACTTTAACACTCCCCTCACAGAAATGGACAGATCATCCAAGCAAAAGATCAACAAGGAAATAAAGGCCTTAAATGACACACTGGACCAGATGGACATCACAGATATATTCAGAACATTTCATCCCAAAGCAACAGAATACACATTCTTCTCTAGTGCACATGGAACATTCTCCAGAATAGATCACATCCTCGGTCCTAAGTCAGGACTCAACCGGTATCAAAAGATTGGGATCATTCCCTGCATATTTTCAGACCACAATGCTCTGAAGCTAGAACTCAACCACAAGAGGAAGTTTGGAAAGAACCCAAATACATGGAGACTAAACAGCATCCTTCTAAAGAAAGAATGGGTCTTGGGGCGCCTGGGTGGTTCAGTGGGTTAAGCCGCTGCCTTCGGCTCGGGTCATGATCTCAGGGTCCTGGGATCGAGTCCCACATTGGGCTCTCTGCTCAGCGGGGAGCCTGCTTCCTCCTCTCTCTCTCGGCCTACTTGTGATCTCTCTCTCTGTCGAATAAATAAATAAAATCTTAAAAAAAAAAAAAAAAGAATGAATGGGTCAACCGGAAAATTAAAGAAGAATTGAAAAAAATCATGGAAACAAATGATAATGAAAATACAACGGTTCAAAATCTGTGGGACACAACAAATGCAGTCCTGAGAGGAAAATATATAGCGGTGCAAGCCTTTCTCAAGAAACAATAAAGGTCTCAGGTACACAACCTAACCCTACACCTAAAGAGCTGGAGAAAGAACAAGAAAGAAACCCTAAGTCCAGCAGGAGAAGAGAAATCATAAAGATCAGAGCAGAAATCAATGAAATAGAAACCAAAAAAACAATAGAGCAAATCAACGAAACTAGGAGCTGGTTCTTTGAAAGAATTAATAAAGTTGATAAACCCCTGGCCAGACTTATCAAAAAGAAAAGAGAAAGGACCCAAATAAATAAAATCATGAATGAAAGAGGAGAGATCACAACTAACGCCAAAGAAATACAAACTATTATAAGAACATATTATGAGCAACTCTACGCCAACAAATTTGACAATCTGGAAGAAATGGATGCATTCCTAGAAACATATAAACTACCACAACTGAACCGGGAAGAAATAGAAAGCCTGAACAGACCCATAACCAGTAAGGAGATTGAAACAGTCATTAAAAATCTCCTAACAAACAAAAGCCCAGCGCCGGGGGAATTCTACCAAACATTTAAAGAAGAACTAATTCCTATTCTCCTGAAACTGTTCCAAAAAATAGAAATGGAAGGAAAACTTCCAAACTCATTTTATGAGGCCAGCATCACCTTGATCCCAAAACCAGACAAGGATCCCATCAAAAAAGAGAGCTATAGACCAATATCCTTGGTGAACACAGATGCAAAAATTCTCACCAAAATACTAGCCAATAGGATTCAACAGTACATTAAAAGGATTATTCGCCACAACCAAGTGGGATTTATTCCAGGGCTGCAAGGTTGGTTCAACATCCGCAAATCAGTCAATGTGATACAACACATCAATAAAAGAAAGAACCATATGATACTCTCAATAGATGCTGAAAAAGCATTTGGCAAAGTACAGCATCCCTTCCTGATCAAAACTCTTCAAAGTGTAGGGATAGAGGGCACATACCTCAATATCATCAAAGCCATCTATGAAAAACCCACCGCAAATATCATTCTCAATGGAGAAAAACTGAAAGCTTTTCCGCTAAGGTCAGGAACACGGCAGGGATGTCCATTATCACCACTGCTATTCAGCATAGTACTAGAAGTCCTAGCCTCAGCAATCAGACAACAAAAGGAAATTAAAGGCATCCAAATCGTCAAAGAAGAAGTCAAATTATCACTCTTCGCAGATGATATGATACTATATGTGGAAAACCCAAAAGACTCCACTCCAAAACTGCTAGAACTTGTACAGGAATTCAGTAAAGTGTCAGAATATAAAATCAATGCACAGAAATCAGTTGCATTTCTCTACACCAACAACAAGACAGAAGAAAGAGAAATTAAGGAGTCAATCCCATTTACAATTGCACCCAAAACCATAAGATACCTAGGAATAAACCTAACCAAAGAGGCACAGAATCTATACTCAGAAAACTATAAAGTACTCATGAAAGAAATTGAGGAAGACACAAAGAAATGGAAAAATGTTCCATGCTCCTGGATTGGAAGAATAAATATTGTGAAAATGTCTATGCTACCTAAAGCAATCTACACATTTAATGCAATTCCTATCAAAGTACCATCCATCTTTTTCAAAGAAATGGAACAAATAATTCTAAAATTTATATGGAACCAGAAAAGACCTCGAATAGTCAAAGGGATATTGAAAAAGAAAGCCAGCGTTGGTGGCATCACAATTCCGGACTTCAAGCTCTATTACAAAGCTGTCATCATCAAGACAGCATGGTACTGGCACAAAAACAGATACATAGATCAATGGAACAGAATAGAGAGCCCAGAAATAGACCCTCAACTCTATGGTCAACTAATCTTCGACAAAGCAGGAAAGAATGTCCAATGGAAAAAAGAGAGCCACTTCAATAAATGGTGTTGGGAAAATTGGACAGCCACATGCAGAAAAATGAAATTGGACCATTTCCTTACACCACACACAAAAATAGACTCAAAATGGATGAAGGACCTCAATGTGAGAAAGGAATCCTTCAAAATCCTTGAGGAGAACACAGGCAGCAACCTCTTCAACCTCAGCCGCAGCAACATCTTCCTAGGAACATCGCCAAAGGCAAGGGAAGCAAGGGCAAAAATGAACTATTGGGATTTCATCAAGATCAAAAGCTTTTGCACAGCAAAGGAAACAGTTAACAAAATCAAAAGACAACTGACAGAATGGGAGAAGATATTTGCAAACGACATATCAGATAAAGGACTAGTGTCCAGAATCTATAAAGAACTTAGCAAACTCAACACCCAAAGAACAAATAATCCAATCAAGAAATGGGCAGAGGACATGAACAGACATTTCTGCAAAGAAGACATCCAGATGGCCAACAGACACATGAAAAAGTGCTCCATATCACTCGGCATCAGGGAAATACAAATCAAAACCACAATGAGATATCACCTCACACCAGTCAGAATGGCTAAAATCAACAAGTCAGGAAATGACAGATGCTGGCGAGGATGCGGAGAAAGGGGAACCCTCCTATACTGTTGGTGGGAATGCAAGCTGGTGCAACCACTCTGGAAAACAGCATGGAGGTTCCTCAAAATGTTGAAAATAGAACTGCCCTATGACCCAGCAATTGCACTACTGATTATTTACCCTAAAGATACAAACGTAGTGATCCAAAGGGGCATGTGCACCCGAATGTTTATAGCAGCAATGTCCACAATAGCCAAACTATGGAAAGAACCTAGATGTCCATCAACAGATGAATGGATCAAGAAGATGTGGTATATATACACAATGGAACACTATGCAGCCATCAAAAGAAATGAAATCTTGCCATTTGCGACAACATGGATGGAACTAGAGCGTATCCCGCTTAGCGAAATAAATCACGGGGAGAAAGACAACTATCATATGATCTCCCTGATATGAGGAAGTGGTGATGCAACATGGGGGCTTAAGTGGGTAGGAGAAGAATAAATGAAACAAGATGGGATTGGGAGGGAGACAAACCATAAGTGACTTTTAATCTCACAAAACAAACTGAGGGTTGCTGGGGGGAGGGGGCTTGGGAGAAGGGGGGTGGGGTTATGGACATTGGGGGGGTGTGTGTGCTTTGGTGAGTGCTGTGGGGTGTGTGGACCTGCAATTCACCCACCTGTACCCCTGGGGATAAAAATATATGTTTATAAAACATAAAAAATTTTTTTAAAAAGCTAAGAAAAAAAAGAATACATATGCTTGTATAGAGTGTATAATAAAGCTTTTACTAATTCAAAAATAAAAATAGATACCTGTTGATGTGCAAGGAGTGACCAAGCCCAAGAAACTTGCAAAAGTAAATTGTTCAGAAAATGAAGGTAAGCCCAGGAAGTATCAGGCTATTGATTTGAAATAGAAATAAAGGTCATGTGGGCTATATTTCTGGCATCAAGATGAGCAAGGAAAATCTTATTTAAGACTTCAATAGAAAGGCAAGTCAAAATAAGAAAGTTACCAGGGGAATATGGGTACTAAGTAGATGAACCAACAAGTCACATGTTTAACAGCTGGATTATACTGTTTCAACTTATCTTCCTCTACTTTAGTGACAATATTGACAATAGAGCACAAAGTCAATGGCCAAGGCTCCTTCTCCATTGACAAGCTGTGTTTGTGTTACAAGTCTGCCTTTTTGTGGAAAACCTGTACCTTAAATTTGGTCACTGTCAAATCTTGCAATCCTATGTTCATTGTATCACTTTAAGGTAATTTTTCATCATATTTTATGTGGGCCCTTAAAGATACGCTTTGATTTGACATCTATGTGGCATCTTCCAACCTTGGTAACAATAGCTCATAAATAACATTTTTTGTTGTCAAAAACAAAACAAAACAAAACAAAACAAAAATAAAAACAAAACCACAACACTCATTCCAAGACCCTCCACAAATAACCTGCTTTACTTTGCACATTTTTGTGAGAAGCATGGTGATCTCAATCACAAAGCTTGAGAATATATTTGAAGATAGTCTGTTCTAAGCTCCCTTTCTTTCTCAAATATGAACATCTAAATTATTCTGTTTACCATATTTTTCAGAGCTCATTATCATGAAAGCATCACATTAAGCTTTATGGGCCAATCAAAAGAAGCACAAAAATTGTATTCCTACTTATGAGGAATCTTGAATTCAGTTGGGAAAACATATTCACAACTTGCTCATTGTTACCTCATGCCTGCAGCTGTCACTACAGGAGGAAAAAATAGTGAAATAAGACTATAGAGATCAACATGGGGTGGAATAAGGCAAAGAGATGTCTTGTAGAAAGGGAAGTGAATTGAATCTTGTAAGATATTTAGAATGGGTAAAGGAGGTGGGAAGAATTTTCTAGAACAGAGGCACAGCAGGAAGAAAGGCTGAGGATAGGAATGAACACAGTGAGTGAGGGAGAGGGAGAAGATATAATGAAACTGGCGATGTTGGAGCCAAGACACTAGCCTATCAATGGGAGAGAAGAGAAATAACATGTCAGGTCTGTATGCTCCTGATCTGTTGAGACCTCAAGAAAATTTAGGGAGGTCAGTATAAATATCCCCATTTTACTGAGGAGACTAAAGCTCACACACAAACTGCCCCATAGCTAGGAGTTTCAGGAACAAAACACTAGGAAAGAAATACTCTCATTTCTCAAAAACAGTTAAGTAGGCTGCTTTGTCCTGTGAGGCAAAGGGACCCTGATGTGACATTAAGCACTGGTCACATACTGGAAAGCAACTGGCTGTTCTCAACAGAGAACAGCCCATGAGTTTTGGTTTTGTGATTTACTTTTCTGATGGTCATATCTAAAGAACAGGACATTTCCCATAAAGATACTGAGTGTGTGGTCACACTGAGCCTGCTTTGCTGTTCGGATGGTATCAGAAGGGAAGAGTTAATGGGCACAAGTGACACAAGTCCTCTGCAGTCATCAATGTGGCTGAGTAAAGACATTCTACTCACATTGAGAGGTAAGCTGAGCTACATCATGGTACTGCTACCTTGCCATCCATTTTGTTTGGCCAGGCAGTCTGCAAGTACCTTAAATTAACATCAGCCCCTCATGTATGTGTGTGCCCTAAATAGCAGCTTGCGGAGTTCCCAGCGAACATAAGTCCCCAATATGACTACCCCATGGCTCTTGTGACCTACAGTCTCCCCTGCCTCCTACTGCCTTCCCTTTGCCCACCCTTTAGATATGACTCCTGTGGAGTTTACCAGAAGCCCACTCTTTGGGTTGGAATTGACCAGTCAGGCTCTAGCTAGGGAACCCCAAACACTCCATTCTCAAACCCTGAGAGAGGCATTGTGCCTCAGGTCCTGCCCTGCTCTCTCTGCCTACAATCCACCTTGACCTCCCCATGTGGCACCTCCTGATGTGCCATTTACTCCCTCCTGAATGTGGGAGCAATAAATTCATTTTCAATTTCTCTTGTGGTTTGTTGTTGAATTGTGACTCAGCAACTGGTCCCCTGAGCTCCACAAGACAAATGTTAATTTAAATTTAATAAAACCATAACAACTCATTTTTTACAACCACCGGCCCCTTTGAACATTTGCAAGCCCCGCACTAAGAGAATTCTTTGGAAAAAATTATGGAAGAAAAACAAAGAATTAAAATCCCATACATGTTTCCCAGAAGGCTCTCTGTCCCAAGAAATCCCTTCCATCTCACAGAATTCCCAGTTCTGCTTGGGACTCAACCCTGGGTGTAGAAGGGACCCAGTCTCTTGGCCCCATGTAGTCCTTTCCCTACACCATTGATCTAAAAATGCCTGTCCCCAACCCCCACTATTCCGACAGACTTCTGTGAAGACAGTGCAAATGGACTTTGACAGACTTACAGATTCGAGCTATACAAATCCTAAATGCCCATTTTTGTTGGACTCACTCAGGCCCGAGCAGGGAGACAGGAAGATGCCAACATCGAGTCTTAATGACAAGTGTAATTAAAAGCAAGTGTGCCAGACTCTTACTTAGGTCATGGAAACAGAAAATTCCATGGTTAGAGACTTGGCATGTCTGTCATTCCAGTGTTGTTTTAATGCCACTTTTATTCTCTGAACAGAAAAGTTTGGGATTTTTATTTTTCAGATTATACCAAATTGTTCCACTGATCTTAAAATCAATTTCAAGAGACATGAGATATTGTATTTTATTCCTAAAGCAGGTGGTATAAAATGCAAAAATTGTCATACACAAGAGTTTCCTAAAAACTTCGAGTGTCTGTTCTAGTCGAATGTGTTTTTGTAAGAAGAATCATTGATTTTCTTTTCATGATTAAAAAGCCTATTTTAGCATCTAGTCATATCTGGTGCTTGCAAGCCATTTTACAAAGGGAACTCCTTGTATCTGGGGTTGATAACAACTACAAAATCCCTTGTAGTCTCATCCCGTGATAAGAGTGATCCCTTAAAGTACCACCCAACATTTTTCATGTGGAGAGGTATTCATATAATTATAGCCTAAGAAAGAAATTTATCAACAGACTTACACATGTTTGAGATAAATAAATCTATTTTATGATGAGATGCTAGTCATCCTCTTCTTTGAGAGCCCTGGCAGGCAGTAGGGGAGGCATTGTTCTTGCCTCCTCCCTGCACCTTGCCGTAACACCATTATGATTGCAGGCCCTCAACTGTCCCCTGCACCCTCCCTTGCACTGCAGCTCTACCACTGGGCTTCTCTCCTGCAGGCATGGGCGAAATCTGCACCATAGTTAATGCTCAGCCATTCCCAAGAGTTTCCTTGGATTCTCTCCAGTGTTGAGTGTTAACATTTTCTTAAAATATGCTATCTGTCAAGCAAAATATGAGTATTTCATTTTTATTTTAATCTTGCATTTTTAAACACAAACCATGTTAATTTCATCATGTGCTTATTGGCATTTTTAGTTTCTCTTCTGAGAATTGATTGTCTCTTTCCCCCTTTTTCCTTGAACAGTTTCTTACTAATTTATATGTGATCTTTAACATTCAACATTTTCTGATAGATTCGTTGTTTCCTTAAAATGTTTTGGATGCACACAATTTTTATGAAATCTATCATTTCTCTTTTAATATTTTTCATTGCATTTATAATCAGGAAGTCTTCCTTCCTCCAGACTAAGATTAATAAACTGCATTCACGTGTATTGTATTTTGCTTTTTAAATGTTAAATATTTCACTTACATTCACTTGCCATTTTTATTTTGGTGTATTAGATCTATATTATTATTGTTTTTTCAAATAACTAATATCCTGGACACCATTTGTTGGATATTTCATCTTTTACCATATAGCTGCAGTGATTTTTTTTCATCAAATATTATTGAATATTTTCACTGAATGTTTTATTCATTGAATGATAAGTAAAATTTATTTTAGGCTCTTTATTCCATTCCACTAAGCTGTATTTACACAGGTTTTTTAAAAAATATTTTATTTATTTATTTGACAGACTGAGATCACAAGGAGGCAGAGAGAAAGGAAGTGAAACGGGCTCCCTGCCTAGCAAAGAACCCGACACGGGGCTCGATCCCAGGACCCTGGGATCATGACCTGAGCTGAAGGCAGAGACTTTAACCCACTGAGCCACCCAGGTACCCACACAGTTTTAATTATTGTAGTTTTGTTATATGCTAATAATATATAATATATATATTTAAAATAAGCATTTTCCATTTTTTTATCATGCAACTTTTGCTAATGGTTATTATAATCCATGCGGAATTTATAGTTTTCTTCCTTTGTGTTGTTCTGACCAGAGAATTATATTTTGCTATTTATTTATTTACATATTTCTGTTGCCAATATAAAGGAAATATGAGTGATTATATAATTCTAGAGCCACATCCTTTCTCCTTTAGGCCCTGCAGATGTTAATCCACATTTTTTTTCCTCAAATTCAGGATTAAAAGAATAGAAATGGAGGCCAACTGGAGTCTGACTGAATTTGCCATGGTTCTCCTTTCTACCTATGGACAGAGTGAGAACCCAGCAACATCTCTGAAGCCCAGACTACAACTGTTGGTTCCACAGGCAGCTTCACAGAGGTCCTGTCCCAACCAAAGTGTTTGCACTAGCTGGTCTAAGCTGCCTCAACAGTTACCTACAGTGAGGAAGCCAGGACTCCCCCTAACCTCCATAACCCCACATTGCTACCCCCAAGGTCACCAGTAAAGGAGGAAACCTGGTATTTAGTCAGGGAAGGTTAACATGTGCTGCAGTAACAAACAACCCCAAAACCCAGAGTCTTCATACTATACAAATTCATTTCTTGCTCCTCCACATCTCCTGTTTACAACAGAGGACGACTGTCCTTCTCATGAAGTAGATTTAGGCCGCCTCCAACTTGCTTTAGTTTCCTCTCAACACAAGCCTTCTCTGTGGTGGCTCCATGATGGGTGACTGTCCTCACACTGGCAACTAGATACACTCACATCACTTCTGCTTATGGCCGTAAGACTCTCCATGCAGCGAGGAGGTGTGGAAGTATAATGTTCATGGGTACCTGCAAGGAGAGCAGAATGAGATGGAGGGTGAACAAGGTAAACCTTTAACTACAGCTCTGTTTCTGCTGGCCATGCTGAATTTTCCAGCCAACAATGAACTGGAAAGTGGCTCAGGTAGAGCTACCTGCTCTTACTACATTCCTGTAGATCTCTGTCAATTTGCCTCGAAGGTGACAGTAGATGATTCTATGACGCAAGATGGAGATTATAAGATTCCTCATTCACAGAATGTCTCCTGGGAAAACTAACCTGGCCTCAACAATCTTACAGTTTTCAGTAAAATCTTTCTAATTGTATACACTCATATGCACATGTTTTATCCAAGGAAGTGGCAGGAGATGATTTGGGGACTAATATAGCTTCTAGAACTTACTCTTTCCTATCAAGTCTCCCTATTTGTCAAGGGTTATTTCTTCCTGATGATATTGTTTTCATATTTACCTGATGTAGCCACTGCCACTAAAAGAATAGAAATGGAGGCCAACTGGAGTCTCAGTTTCACAAATTCTTAATTTCACTTCTGTGATTATCTTGATTGAGCACAGCTATCCCCTGGCTGAAGGCTTCCCTGAGTCAAGTGTACTATGGCCTGTGTAGAGTCTGTGCTGTGGTGGTGTAGGTAATAGGGAATGGGAGGCCTTCTCCCAAATCTATGTGGCCCTTAGCCACTGTGGCCCTGAGATGCACATTTTATGCTTGGACCATGTAGTTGGTCCACATTGATCCTTATCTCCTTGTATTCACACTCTTGTATAATCTTCTCCATTCAAGTATGTCAAGGACTCAAACACTTGCTTCCAGTGAATGGAATACATCAGAAGCAATCAAAAGCCACTTACAAGATTAGGTTACAAAAAAAAAAATGACGTCTATCATAAATGTTCTCTCGCTCAGTCACTAAGGGAAGTCAGCTGCCATGCTGTGAACTTTCTTATGGAAAGCCGCGTGTGGCAAGGAACTGAGGGAGGCCTCTAGCTAATAACCAGCATGAAACTCAAGCCCGTGAGGAGCTGAATCCTGTGAACTATTATATGAGCAAGTTTGGAAGTGAAGCCTTCCCCAGTCAAACCCTCAGAAAAGACCACGACTCAGGCTGACACACTGAGACTGCAGTTTTATGAGAGACATTGAATCAGGGGCACATGAAAACCAGATTCCTGAGCATATAATATAACAATGCTACTTGTTTTAAGCCACCAAGTTTCAGAATAATTTGTTACACTGCAGAACATAACTAAAAAAAGATCCACAGTCAAATGAGGCATTTCACAAATATATCTCCTTCCATTTCAACTTCCCAACTCTTTCTTAAAGGTCCAAACAACACCTCAGGCCAGTGAATTCAGTCACTCTCTTCAATTTCGCTGCTTTCATTCTTTCTGTCAGGCTGGTACCTCTGCAGTACACAAACAAGAAAGCATGCATCTTCTGAGATATTATTAATTAATTAACTAATTAATTTTTAAAAATTTTTTATTTTTTATAAACATATATTTTTATCCCAGGGGGAACAGGTCTGTGAATCGCAGGTCCACACACTCCACAGCACTCACCAAAGCACACACACACCCCCAATGTCCATAACCCCACCCCCCTTCTCCCAAGCCCCCTCCCCCCAGCAACCCTCAGTTTGTTTTGTGAGATTAAAAGTCACTTATGGTTTGTCTCCCTCCCAATCCCATCTTGTTTCATTTATTCTTCTCCTACCCACTTAAGCCCCCATGTTGCATCACCACTTCCTCATATCAGGGAGATCATATGATAGTTGTCTTTCTCCCCGTGATTTATTTCGCTAAGCGGGATACGCTCTAGTTCCATCCATGTTGTCGCAAATGGCAAGATTTCATTTCTTTTGATGGCTGCATAGTGTTCCATTGTGTATATATACCACATCTTCTTGATCCATTCATCTGTTGATGGACATCTAGGTTCTTTCCATAGTTTGGCTATTGTGGACATTGCTGCTATAAACATTCGGGTGCACATGCCCCTTTGGATCACTACGTTTGTATCTTTAGGGTAAATAATCAGTAGTGCAATTGCTGGGTCATAGGGCAGTTCTATTTTCAACATTTTGAGGAACCTCCATGCTGTTTTCCAGAGTGGTTGCACCAGCTTGCATTCCCACCAACAGTATAGGAGGGTTCCCCTTTCTCCGCATCCTCGCCAGCATCTGTCATTTCCTGACTTGTTGATTTTAGCCATTCTGACTGGTGTGAGGTGATATCTCATTGTGGTTTTGATTTGTATTTCCCTGATGCCGAGTGATATGGAGCACTTTTTCATGTGTCTGTTGGCCATCTGGATGTCTTCTTTGCAGAAATGTCTGTTCATGTCCTCTGCCCATTTCTTGATTGGATTATTTGTTCTTTGGGTGTTGAGTTTGCTAAGTTCTTTATAGATTCTGGACACTAGTCCTTTATCTGATATGTCGTTTGCAAATATCTTCTCCCATTCTGTCAGTTGTCTTTTGATTTTGTTAACTGTTTCCTTTGCTGTGCAAAAGCTTTTGATCTTGATGAAATCCCAATAGTTCATTTTTGCCCTTGCTTCCCTTGCCTTTGGCGATGTTCCTAGGAAGATGTTGCTGCGGCTGAGGTTGAAGAGGTTGCTGCCTGTGTTCTCCTCAAGGATTTTGAAGGATTCCTTTCTCACATTGAGGTCCTTCATCCATTTTGAGTCTATTTTTGTGTGTGGTGTAAGGAAATGGTCCAATTTCATTTTTCTGCATGTGGCTGTCCAATTTTCCCAACACCATTTATTGAAGTGGCTCTCTTTTTTCCATTGGACATTCTTTCCTGCTTTGTCGAAGATTAGTTGACCATAGAGTTGAGGGTCTATTTCTGGGCTCTCTATTCTGTTCCATTGATCTATGTATCTGTTTTTGTGCCAGTACCATGCTGTCTTGATGATGACAGCTTTGTAATAGAGCTTGAAGTCCGGAATTGTGATGCCACCAACGCTGGCTTTCTTTTTCAATATCCCTTTGGCTATTCGAGGTCTTTTCTGGTTCCATATAAATTTTAGAATTATTTGTTCCATTTCTTTGAAAAAGATGGATGGTACTTTGATAGGAATTGCATTAAATGTGTAGATTGCTTTAGGTAGCATAGACATTTTCACAATATTTATTCTTCCAATCCAGGAGCATGGAACATTTTTCCATTTCTTTGTGTCTTCCTCAATTTCTTTCATGAGTACTTTATAGTTTTCTGAGTATAGATTCTGTGCCTCTTTGGTTAGGTTTATTCCTAGGTATCTTATGGTTTTGGGTGCAATTGTAAATGGGATTGACTCCTTAATTTCTCTTTCTTCTGTCTTGTTGTTGGTGTAGAGAAATGCAACTGATTTCTGTGCATTGATTTTATATTCTGACACTTTACTGAATTCCTGTACAAGTTCTAGCAGTTTTGGAGTGGAGTCTTTTGGGTTTTCCACATATAGTATCATATCATCTGCGAAGAGTGATAATTTGACTTCTTCTTTGACGATTTGGATGCCTTTAATTTCCTTTTGTTGTCTGATTGCTGAGGCTAGGACTTCTAGTACTATGCTGAATAGCAGTGGTGATAATGGACATCCCTGCCGTGTTCCTGACCTTAGCGGAAAAGCTTTCAGTTTTTCTCCATTGAGAATGATATTTGCGGTGGGTTTTTCATAGATGGCTTTGATGATATTGAGGTATGTGCCCTCTATCCCTACACTTTGAAGAGTTTTGATCAGGAAGGGATGCTGTACTTTGCCAAATGCTTTTTCAGCATCTATTGAGAGTATCATATGGTTCTTTCTTTTATTGATGTGTTGTATCACATTGACTGATTTGCGGATGTTGAACCAACCTTGCAGCCCTGGAATAAATCCCACTTGGTTGTGGCGAATAATCCTTTTAATGTACTGTTGAATCCTATTGGCTAGTATTTTGGTGAGAATTTTTGCATCTGTGTTCACCAAGGATATTGGTCTATAGCTCTCTTTTTTGATGGGATCCTTGTCTGGTTTTGGGATCAAGGTGATGCTGGCCTCATAAAATGAGTTTGGAAGTTTTCCTTCCATTTCTATTTTTTGGAACAGTTTCAGGAGAATAGGAATTAGTTCTTCTTTAAATGTTTGGTAGAATTCCCCCGGCGCTGGGCTTTTGTTTGTTAGGAGATTTTTAATGACTGTTTCAATCTCCTTACTGGTTATGGGTCTGTTCAGGCTTTCTATTTCTTCCCGGTTCAGTTGTGGTAGTTTATATGTTTCTAGGAATGCATCCATTTCTTCCAGATTGTCAAATTTGTTGGCGTAGAGTTGCTCATAATATGTTCTTATAATAGTTTGTATTTCTTTGGCGTTAGTTGTGATCTCTCCTCTTTCATTCATGATTTTATTTATTTGGGTCCTTTCTCTTTTCTTTTTGATAAGTCTGGCCAGGGGTTTATCAACTTTATTAATTCTTTCAAAGAACCAGCTCCTAGTTTCGTTGATTTGCTCTATTGTTTTTTTGGTTTCTATTTCATTGATTTCTGCTCTGATCTTTATGATTTCTCTTCTCCTGCTGGACTTAGGGTTTCTTTCTTGTTCTTTCTCCAGCTCTTTAGGTGTAGGGTTAGGTTGTGTACCTGAGATCTTTATTGTTTCTTGAGAAAGGCTTGCACCGCTATATATTTTCCTCTCAGGACTGCATTTGTTGTGTCCCACAGATTTTGAACCGTTGTATTTTCATTATCATTTGTTTCCATGATTTTTTTCAATTCTTCTTTCATTTTCCGGTTGACCCATTCATTCTTTTTTTTTTTTTTAAGATTTTATTTATTTATTCGACAGAGAGAGAGATCACAAGTAGGCCGAGAGAGAGAGGAGGAAGCAGGCTCCCCGCTGAGCAGAGAGCCCAATGTGGGACTCGATCCCAGGACCCTGAGATCATGACCCGAGCCGAAGGCAGCGGCTTAACCCACTGAACCACCCAGGCGCCCCAAGACCCATTCTTTCTTTAGAAGGATGCTGTTTAGTCTCCATGTATTTGGGTTCTTTCCAAACTTCCTCTTGTGGTTGAGTTCTAGCTTCAGAGCATTGTGGACTGAAAATATGCAGGGAATGATCCCAATCTTTTGATACCGGTTGAGTCCTGACTTAGGACCGAGGATGTGATCTATTCTGGAGAATGTTCCATGTGCACTAGAGAAGAATGTGTATTCTGTTGCTTTGGGATGAAATGTTCTGAATATATCTGTGATGTCCATCTGGTCCAGTGTGTCATTTAAGGCCTTTATTTCCTTGTTGATCTTTTGCTTGGATGATCTGTCCATTTCTGTGAGGGGAGTGTTAAAGTCCCCTACTAGTATTGTACTATTGTTGATGTGTTTCTTTGATTTTGTTATTAATTGGTTTATATAGTTGGCTGCTCCCACGTTGGGGGCATAGATATTTAAAATTGTTAGATCTTCTTTTTGGACAGACCCTCTGAGTATGATATAGTGTCCTTCCTCATCTCTTATTATAGTCTTTGGCTTAAAATCTAATTGATCTGATATAAGGATTGCCACTCCTGCTTTCTTCTGATGTCCATTAGCATGGTAAATTCTTTTCCATCCCCTCACTTTAAATCTGGAGGTGTCTTCAGGCTTAAAATGAGTTTCTTGGAGGCAACATATAGATGGGTTTTGTTTTGTTATCCATTCTGATACCCTGTGTCTTTTGATTGGGGCATTTAGCCCATTAACATTCAGGGTGACTATTGAGAGATATGAATTTAGTGCCATTGCATTGCCTGTAAGGTGACTGTTACTGTATATGGTCTCTGTTCCTTTCTGATCTACCACTTGTAGGCTCTCTCTTTGCTTAGAGGACCCCTTTCAATATTTCCTGTAGAGCTGGTTTGGTGTTTGCAAATTCTTTCAGTTTTTGTTTGTCCTGGAAGCTTTTGATCTCTCCTTCTATTTTCAATGATAGCCTAGCTGGATATAGTATTCTTGGCTGCATGTTTGTCTCGTTTAGTGCTCTAAAAATATCATGCCAGCTCTTTCTGGCCTGCCAGGTCTCTGTGGATAAGTCAGCTGCCAATCTAATATTTTTACCATTGTATGTTACAGTCTTCTTTTCCCGAGCTGCTTTCAGGATTTTCTCTTTGTCACTGAGACTTGTAAATTTTACTATTAGGTGACGGGGTGTGGGCCTATTCTTATTGATTTTGAGGGTCGTTCTCTGTACCTCCTGAATTTTGATGTTTGTTCCCTTTGCCATATTTGGGAAATTCTCCCCAATAATTCTCTCCAGTATACCTTCTGCTCCCCTCTCTCTTTCTTCTTCTTCTGGAATCCCAATTATTCTAATGTTGTTTCGTCTTATGGTGTCACTTATCTCTCGAATTCTCCCCTCATGGTCCAGTAGCTGTTTGTCCCTCTTTTGCTCAGCTTCTTTACTCTCTGTCATTTGGTCTTCTATATTGCTAATTCATTCTTCTGCCTCATTTATCCTAGCAGTGAGAGCCTCCATTTTTGATTGCACCTCATTAATAGCTTTTTTGATTTCAACTTGGTTAGATTTTAGTTCTTTAATTTCTCCAGAAAGGGCTTTTATATCTCCCAAGAGGGTTTCTCTAATATCTTCCATGCCTTTTTCGAGCCCGGCTAGAACCTTGAGAATTGTCATTCTGAACTCTAGATCTGACATATTACCAATGTCTGTATTGATTAGGTCCCTAGCCTTCGGTACTGCCTCTTGTTCTTTTTTTTGTGGTGAATTTTTCTGCCTTGTCATTTTGTCCAGATAAGAGTATATGAAGGAGCAAGTAAAATACTAAAAGGGTGGCAACACCCCAGGAAAATGTGCTTTAACCGAATCCGAAGAGATCCCAAATCGTGAGGGGGGGAGAAAGGGGATAGAAAGAGGTTCAAAAAGAAAGAAAGGAAATTTTAAAAAAAGAAGAAGAAAGAAAAGAAAAGAATAAAAAAAAGAAAACAAATAAAGAAAAGTACAAAAAAGAAGAAAAAATATATATATATTAGATAAACTAGTTTAAAAATGTTAAAAAATAAAAGGGTAAAAGTTAAAAAAAATTTAGCAGAAGAAGAGAAAAAAAATGAAAAAGAAAAAAATTAAATTAACTGCAAGACTAAAATCACAGGGAGAAAGCCATGAGTTCTGTGCTTTGCTTTCTCCTCCTCTGGAATTCTGCTGCTCTCCTTGGTATTGAAACCGCACTCCTTGGTAGGTGAACTTGGTCTTGGCTAGATTTCTTGTTGATCTTCTGGGGGAGGGGCCTGATGTAGTGATTCTCAAGTATCTTTGCCGCAGGCTGAATTGCACCACCCTTACCAGGCGCCAGGCTGAGTAATCCGCTCGGGTTTGCTTTCAGGAGCTTTTGTTCCCTGAGCGCCTTCCGTAGAGTTCTGAAGGACGGGAATACAAATGGCGGCCTCGTGGTCTCTGGCCAGGAGGAGCCGAGAGCCCGGGGCCCCACTCCTCAGTGTGTCCTCAGAGAACAGCGTCCAGTAACTCCCGTCTGCCTGATCTCCGGCCGCGCTCCGAGCTCACCGAGCCTGTGGCTGGTTCAAGGTAACCCCGAGCTGTGATCTTACTGTTGGCTCTGTCTCTGTAGCCGGCTTTCCCGTTCTAATTCCCACAAGCTCTGTGACACTCAGACACCTCCGATCCTTCTATGACCCTGCGGGACCTGAGGCCACGCTGACCCCGCATGAGCTTCACCCCAGTTTAGCCTCTGGAGCGATGTCCCTCAGCGGAACAGACTTTTTAAAGTCCTGATTTTGTGCTCCGTTGCTCCGCCACTTGCCGGGAGCCGGCCCCTCCCCCCGTGGTCTATCTTCCCATCGCTTTGGATTCACTTCTCCGCCAGTCCTACCTTTCAGAAAGTGGTTGTTTTTCTGTTTCCAGAATTGCTGTTCTTCTCTTCGATCTGCCGATGGATTTGCAGGTGTTTCCAATCTTTAGATAAGCTATCTAGCTGATCTCCTGCTAACTGAAGTAGTCTCGGCCTGCTACTTCTCCGCCATCTTGCCTCCTCCCTATGCGTATGTATTCTGTACACTAAATACAGGTGTATGAACCGCATACATCTCGACAGGTATCTAATTCAGGTATTCCTTGAGAGGCCCTGTCCTGCTCTAGTCACCCTATCTGATTTCACCTCTATCGCACCCATATTCACATTTATCCACAATACACCAAAATGACAAAGTGAGCCAATATAATCCCTTCTCCTCATTCTTATCTCCTAGTGAGATTTATGGTATACCCTTGCTATGCATCCATAGAACACATATAGAGAAAAGCGTTATATATCCAGCCCTCTGCAATGTGTTGTGGGAGCAGATATCCCCCCTGGCACAGTGAAACTGTTGGCTACACAGAGGGCTTTGAACCCACCTACATCAGTTGGGTATGTGCAACTATTAGGTCCTTTATTGTAGGTAGTAGTAGCTACTAATGTTGGTGCTCTAAGAGTTAACGAATCCTCCACAATCTGGTTTTAAAGGAAAGCTAGGTCGCAGGACAAATTCTGCCACACATGCAAACATTTATTAGATAAACAGCTTTAGTAAGCAAGCCCTTTAACCATCAAACAACCCATTCTGTGAATTCATGAAGATCTGCCTCTCGGTACTTCAGGTGATCTGTAAACACCTTAAATGGAAGGTTCACTTGAAGTGAGATGAGCAAGGAAAATCCTATTTAAGACTTCAATAGAAACAGAAGTCAAAGTCTAAAGGTGTAGTTTTACCCAATAATTGGTAGCAGTTGACCAGTGAGCCTTTGAAGTGGAGCCTGGAATCATATCTCACATGGCATCTTGAGGACTTGCTGGTTCATGTAAGGTAAGGGCATACCTAAAGTAATGTACTCAATTTTCCTATCTCAAATGCCACTTGGTTAACTAATTTAGACAATTCTAACTTTTTTTGCACTAAGGATCAAGCCAGTAATTTCACCAACACAAATCCATTTCAATACTCAATATGTAAATTAGGCAAGTGTCTAGTTTTGATTGAATATTGAGATAGCTGTGGTCTCTGCATAGCTGTGGCCTTTCTGATTAAATGCTAGCTGACCCCCCTTTGAGTGTAAATTCCTGATTAGGATAAGTGACAGCCCCTAGGGTGTAAGTTAAAATTAACGCACAAATCTCTTTACATCATGCTGTCTGTACTGAAGCATTTTTAAGCAAATTATAGACATTATAAAACAGGGTTTTAAGATTTATGCAGTTTTAATACTATTTCAGTTTCTTCCAAATAGTATTAAAGGTCAGAAAGAACAGACTTTTGTCCCCTTCCCTGCAATGATTTGTATTAAATATACTCTTTAATGACAACTTTACCTAGGAAAGGAAAATTGCTATATTAAATTTATCTACCTATCTACATATCTATCTATCTATCTATCTGCCTATCCATTTATTTTTCAGTTTAAGCTGGCCAACCTAGGATAAAGGCAGAATTCCTCATAGGGTAAAAATTGCCCTTTTGTAGTGTTAAATCATCTATTCTGTAGGGCATATCCTAGAAAGTTAAAATGGAGGCCCATAAAGAACTGAATTTAGAACTGATAAATGAATTCCACAAAGTCTTAGGATACAAACTCAACCTACAGAAATTTGTTGCATTTCTATACACTAATAATGAAGCAGCATAATGTGAAAGTAAAAAAACCAATCCTGTTTACAATGCACAAAAAACAATAAAATATCTAGGAATCAACATAATTAAAGAGGTGAAAGACCTGCACTCTGAAAACTATAGAACATTGATGAAAGGTATTCAAGACAATGCAAAGAAATGATAGGACATTCCATGCTCCTGAGTTGGGTTGGAAAACAAAATTGTTAAAATATCTCTACACCCCAAAGCAATCTGCAGATTTAATGCACTCTCAGTCAAAATACCAACAGCATTTTTCGCAAAACTAGAGCAAACAATTCTAAAATTTGTATGGAAGCACAAAAGACCCCAAATAGCCAAAGGAATCTTGAAAAATAAAAACAAAGCTAGAGATATCACAACCCCAAACTTCAAGTTATATTACAAAGTGGCAGTAATTAAAAAAGTGTGGTACTGACATAAAAATAGACACATAGATCAAAGGAATGGAACAAAAAACTGAGATACAAATCCACAATTTTATAGACAATCTTTGACAAGGGAGCAATGAATATACAAAGGGAAAAAGACAGTCTGCAACAAATGGTGTTGGGAAAACTGGTCAGCTACATGCAAAAGAATGAAACTGGGCCATTTTTTCCCCCACCATATACAAAAAGAAACTCAAAATGGAATGTGAAGTATGAAACCATAAAAACCCTAGAAGAGAGCACAGGCAGTAATATCTCTGACATTGGCCTTAGTAACATTTTTCTAGATTTGTTTCCAGAGACAAGGGAAACAAAAATAAATAAATAAACTATTAGGACTGCATCAAAATAAAATGTTTTTGCACAGCAAAGGACACAATCAACAAAACTAAAAGACAACCTACTGAGTGAGAGAAGATATTTGCAAATGACATATTTGGTAAAGGATTAGTATCTAAAATATATGAAGAACTGATACAACTCAACATCTGGAAAACAAATAACCCAATTAAAAAATGGGCAGAGACATGAGCAGACATTTCTCCAGGAAGACATCCAGATCGCCAACAGACATGTAAAGATGCTCAACATTGCTCATCATCAGGGAAAGGCAAATCAAAACTACAATGAGACATCATCTAACACCTGTCAGAATGGCCAAAATCAAAAACACAAGAAACAACAGGTATTGACAAGGATTTGGAGAAAAAGGAACCCTCTTACACTGTTTGTGGGAACGTAAGCTGAAGTAGATATTGTGGAAAACAGTAAGGAAGTTCTTCAAAAAATTAAAAAACTTCCCTATAATCCAGTAATCACACAATGGGGTAGTAACCCCCAAAATGCAAGAACACTAATTCAAAGAGATGCATGAATCACTGCTTAATGCAGGATTATTTATAAAAGCCAAACTATGGAAGCAGCCCAAGCATCCGTTGATGGATGGGTAAAGAAGATGTGATATATATATGGAGGATGGAATATTACTCAGCCATGAAAAGGATGAAATCTTGCCATATACACAACATGGATAGAGCTACAGAGTATTATGCTAAGCAAAATAAGTCAATTAGAGAAAGGCAAATACTATATGACCTCACTCATATGTGGAGTTTAAGGGGAAAAAAAGACAAATGAGCAAATGGGAAAAGAAGAGAAACAAATCAAGAAACAGACTCTTAACTATAAAGGACAAACTGATAGTTACCAGAGGGAGGGGGTAGGAAGTGGGTGATATAGGTGATGAGGATTAAGGAGTACACTGACCATGATGAAAAAAAATAATAATACAATAAAATAAAGGTTTAAGCCCGTTATAGTAGGGCACCTTTAGGACACTGAATTTGTGCCCTTCCTGATTGATAAGTGCCATGGTCATCACCTCTGATCAACGTGAATGTTTAAACAGTTTCTCCCTGTAAGCAGCATAACCCTCAAAAAATTTATTAAGTTAAATTTTAATGTAGCAACAACAAAAAAGAACTGAATTACTCCTCATTACAAGGTCACTGGAATTTTTTCCCTCTTGGATGAAGAGAGTCATTAGGAGGCTCCCAGCTTGAGTGGGAGGGGATCAGAGAGGCCAAGACGCAGAAGAAATGTGATAGGTGAGGAACAAGCGAAGACTGAAGAGGAAGGATTCACAAAACATTATCTGCAGCAGAGATGATCTCCAGATCTTAGCATAGTGATGTCTAACGCTCAATTTTATGCTGTTGCCAGTTCTAACCTGTCTGCATGGAATTCATTTCTGTTAGCCTAAGCCATCAATTAAATGTCTGCTACATAGAACAGCTGTGGTTATTGGTCTTTTGAGAGAATGATGTAAGAGAGGTGGGGTAGAGCATAGATTAAGGAGGTTCAGGAGAGGACAGCAACCTGGGCATTGACTGACTGGTCTCTGAACTCAGCTGACTAATTGAGAATTCAGAAAGTTATACATTACAGTGGGAGGTGATCATGAGCTTGAACGGTCCCCCTGGGGAAGGTTTGGACTTCCTACAATATATGTAGCATAGGTTGGTGCATCCTACTCCAGCTATAAACTAAAGAATAGCTCCAGGAGATTATAGGCATCTAGACCTAGAATTTAGTATCAAATAAAAGCAGATCTAAATCTAGAATGCAACCCTTGATATTTATATGACCCATTTGTTAGATTTCATCTTAGATAACCATGCAAGTTGAACTTCAAGGAGAATAATGAGAAAAGTCTCATCCAATATTAACTGTCTCCAGATAAACAGAGTTCCCAAGACATTTGTATTTATTTAACTAAGAAAATGAATTTTTTTCTTACATTGGAATTTTTTAGAGGCAATATTCTCTGATTAAAAATATATTCTCATTCAAAATTTTTTGATGCCAGAATGATTTGGTGCTTAACCTTAGCAGCTCTGCCTATAGATTCTGCCCAGGACCATGGGTCTGGCATGGTACTAAGTGTTGGAGATACACAGAGAAAAAGAAGGTTGCTGCTATATTCAAGCTGCTGCTGGCAGAAAGACAAATACTGTCAAATTTAACGAAATGAGCTTCTTCTTCATTCACCCTGAGCAGCCTTCCAAAACTTAACATGATGACTTCAGGGTCATAAAATAGGCATTCCTCGAAAGTGTTTCCCAGAGAGATTCTTTGAACTATAGATATTCTGGGAAGGCTCAACTTTAGATTCTGATTCTGAGGAGGTCACATTCGCCTTTTAGAATAAAATTTATTTATAAACAAACAATTTCTATGCCTCCTCCCCATTCCTCATCCAAGCAGTTACGATGATTCTCAAGGTCACTGATCCTTTTGGGTTTTCCATTGACCTAATTTGGGTTTTAACATGTCTAATTTGGGTTTTAACATATCTAGGCTGTGTTAGTTTGTTTGGGACATCTGAATTGTTTTTACTTTGTAGGTATACTCACAGTTCATTCCTACATAGCATCCAGATAATGGTAAAAAGGAGGCTTATTTGGCTTCCTGAGATGAGAGTGATATAATCCAAAGAGTGCTGGGGGAGTTACTTTTGGGGTGTTTTGGTACATTGAGTCAGATAGGTGTTAGTTGCAACATAGAGGAAGATTTAATCTACTACATCTGAGTATTTAGAGTTGTGATCTTTAGAACAGAAATGGGAAGGCTTGGAATAACTTGAAGGAACAGGATTTGGGATTGGATATATGAGGGGCTGTGTTGGGGCAGAGGACACAGGTGAGGGGGTTGCAAAGATGGGAAGAGATGATTCGTGTTCTAGCCCATCACCTATAGTTCTGTGTCTAGACCCACTTTGATGCGCTCTTTCTTTCCCACACCAGCTGGCCACCCTGGATGGGCACCACCACTATCAATAATGGGTCAAGAATCAGGTTTCAAACACAGGATTTACTAGTAACTACCTACAAACCTTGTAAAAATATTCCTCCTTTTAGCCTCAGTTTTTCCCTCAGTAAAATTAGTATGATTGTATCAAAGGGAAGATTTTGGTCAGAATTATTATATTTCATAGACTCTAAGATAGGATTGATTGTAAGTGATTCTAAGTGGTGTAAGTTTTTGTAAGTAAATTACTTTATGTACAACGAAGAGAAAAAATGCCAGAGTATAACACTATCAACTATAAGATGCACTCTGTGGGTGCCTGGTGGCTTAGTCGGTTAAGTGTCTGCCTTCAGCTCAAGTCGTGATCTTAGAGTCCTGGGATTGAGCCCAATGTTGGGATCCCCATGCAGTGGGAAACCTGCTTCTCTCCTTTTGCCCCTCCCCTAGCTTGTGCACTCTCTCTCTCTCAAAAAAAAAAAAAAAAAAAAAGATAAGATGCACACTGATGTTGGAACTGCTAAAATGTGAAATCTTGGAATCAAAGAGATTAACAAATGAAATACTTAATGTTAAGGCATCTTGCAAAACACAAAGTACTATACAAATACTACTTATTATTGTTTTTTATATTGAAATATATAATGCCATGAATGTGATGGATACACAAAAATGACTAACTCTTCAAGTCCTGACATAAGAAGATGAGGAAGTGAGCCCTTGATACTTGAGAAGGCAGAGACTTTATGAAATATTACATTGAGGTCTGCATCATAAAAGTGGAAACAGATTCAACAGATAATCATATTCTTACAGAGCCATTGTGTGCCACAAGTGAAAATTATATGTGTGTTAGAACGTAAATATCTGAGGTCTATTACATATGGAAAAAATGTCATTCTTTTGCAACTCTCCCTGAGAAGAAATGCAAGAGCTCAGGTTTCCAGCACCAGCTTCTGTTATCTTCACCTTAAAAGTTCATCTTGCAATGGATGGGACAATTAGTAAATGAAGAAACTTTGGGGAGTGTTCATGAAACTCAAAGCTATTTTTCATGTACCAGACCATTGACACAGCTTCCCATGGGAATAGTTCTGCATCCTTCATCTTGCTAGGGAAAAGACAAACAAACTTAGGCAATGAAACTAGAAAATGTAAATGGCAGGTGGATTTAGGGTACATGAGAACCTTATTTTTATTGATGATTCTTCTCATAGTCAAATCAAAGGGGAAATTTTTTAGAAAGAGGTACTCAGAAAACAGAATATTCACTGAACAGCTCCCCAATTCTCAAAAATTTTTGAGTATCTGTGTACTTCTTGAGCACTGGAGAGAACTGATTCCATTTCTATAATATCCTCATCTAGATGATCTCTACTGATAGAGTACAAAAGAAGTACGGCTTGAAGTGGCTTTTATTGATTCATTATTTTTTTAAAAATTGAACGGTGGTTAAAACACAATGTTATATTAATTTTAGGTGTACAACCCAGTGATTCCACAACCCTGTAGATTACTCTGTGCTCACTACAAATGAATCACCATCTATCACTACACAACACTACCATGATATCATTGGTGATATTCCCTGTGCTGTACCTTTTGTCTTTCGACTTACTTATGCCATAACTAGAAGCCTGTAGCTCTCACTCTGCTTCACCCATTTTGTATGTCTGGCAACCAACAGTGGTTTTCTGTATTTGTGTGTCTCTTTCTGTTTTTTTTTTTTTTTTTTTTTTTTAATTTTTGAACTCCACAAATAAGTAAAATCAGAAGGAATTTGTCTTTCTCTGTCTGATTTACATCACTTAGCATAATACCCTCAAGGTCCATTCATGTTATTGCAAATGGCAAAATTTCATTCTTTTTTATGGGTTGAGTAACAGTTCATTGTATATATGTACCACATGCTTTTTATCCATTCACCTATTGATGGACACTTACATTGCTTATGTACCATGGCTATTATAAATAATGGGGCAATAAACATAGGGATGCAGATGTCTTTTGAGGTTTATGGGTTTTCATTTTCTTCAAGTAAGTAAACTATTGTGGAATTAATGGATTGCATAGCATTTCTATTTTCAATTTTTTGAGGAAAGCCCATATTGTTTTCCACAATGCTTATGCCAATTTGTATTCCCACTGACAGTGCTTAATTGTTTCCTTTTTGTACGTATTTATTGACACTTCCTATTTTTCATTCTTTTGATACTAACATTTCTGACTGGTATGAGGTGTTATCTCATTGTAGTTTTGGTTTGTATTTCGTGATGATGAGTGATGTTGAGTATCTTTTCACATATCTGTTGGCCATCTGTATGTCTTCTTTGGAAAAACATC
The DNA here is from genome assembly GCF_964662115.1 of Mustela nivalis. Lineage (NCBI taxonomy): Eukaryota > Metazoa > Chordata > Mammalia > Carnivora > Mustelidae > Mustela > Mustela nivalis. The sequence goes on along the minus strand of NC_139031.1, from coordinate 103,342,365 downwards.
TATTCAGGTCCTTTGCCCACTTCTTATTTGGATTATTTGGTGTTTTGGTATTGAGTTGTATAAATTCTTTAAATATTTTGGATACTAACTCCTTATTGGATGTATTATTTGTAAATATCTCTTCTCCCATTCAGTAGGTTGTATTTCTATTTCATTGATGGCTGCCTTCATTGTGCAAAAGGTTTTTATTTTGGTGTAGTTACAATAGTTCATTTTTGCATTTGTTTCCCTCATTTCAGGAGACATATCTAAAAATGTTGCTAAGGCCAATGTCCAAGAGATTATTACCTATATATTTTTTTAATTTTTTATAAACATTTATTTTTATCCCCAGGGGTACAGGTCTGTGAATCACCAGGTTTACACACTTCACAGCACTCACCAAAGCACATACCCTCCCCAATGTCCATAATCCCACCCCCTTCTCCCAAACCCCCTTCCCCCAGCAACCCTCAGTTTGTTTTGTGAGATTAAGAGTCACTTATGGTTTGTATCCCTCCCAATCCCATCTTGTTTCATTTATTCTTCTCCTACCCACTTAAGCCCCCATGTTGCATCACCACTTCCTCATATCAGGGAGATCATATGATAGTTGTCTTTCTCCCCTTGATTTATTTCGCTAAGCGGGATACGCTCTAGTTCCATCCATGTTGTCGCAAATGGCAAGATTTCATTTCTTTTGATGGCTGCATAGTGTTCCATTGTGTATATATACCACATCTTCTTGATCCATTCATCTGTTGATGGACATCTAGATTCTTTCCATAGTTTGGCTATTGTGGACATTGCTGCTATAAACATTCGGGTGCACGTGCCCCTTTGGATCACTACGTTTGTATCTTTAGGGTAAATACCCAGTAGTGCAATTGCTGTATTTTTAAAAAAGGATTTTTATGGCTTCAGGTCTTTAATCCTGTTGAATTTATTTCTGTGTATGACATAGAGAGGGCCCATTTCATTCTTTACGTGTAGCTGTCTGGGTTTTCCAGCACAGTTTATTGAAATAATTGTCATTTCCCCATTGTATATTCTTGTATCCTTTGTTGCAGATTAATTGATCATATAAATGTGGTCAACCACTCTTTTATTTAGAGTCTGGTTTATTCCTGGGCTCTCTATCCTGTTGTATTGATCATGTGTCTTGTGCTCGTGCCACACTATTTTGATTACTATAGCTTTGTAGTATTGTTTGAAATAAAAAATTGTGATTAAAAAGTGGTTTTTAATTAAAAAACAAGATAAATATGTAAGATACTTATCTTTCATATATATCAGTCAAAATACTGCACAGGGGCCTCACATCACCAAGTAACTGAAGCATGTTCTGAAAACTAGTCTCCACAAGAATGAGGAGTTCTCTAGGTTCTTCATTCTGACCCCAGCCAACATAAAACTTTTCTTAAGAGTCTGGTGCTTAATGAGGGGCATTAAAAATGATTCCTTTTAGTGTCAGACCAAGATACAGCTCGGTCTCAAACTTCTAGGTTAAGAGTATGGTTTGAAGGAATTTTTTTAAAGATTTTATTTATTTCAGAGAAAGAGAGAGAGCACACACAAGCATGAGCAGGGGAGGGAGGAGGGACAGAGGAAGAAGCAGATACCTGCTGAGCAGGGAGCGGACATGGGGCTGGATCACAGAACCTTGAGATCATGACCTGCACCAAAGGCAGATGCTTAACCTACTGAGCCACCCAGGTGCCCCTTGAAGGGGCTTTAGAAAGCCCTTTTTAAGATTATATGCTTTGTCAAACTGTTGACAGGATTATATCTGAGCAGGGTAAGTGGAAGAGGCTAAAGGAGCTCAAGGGGGGAGGCTTTGACCTTTTGCTCTGTATCTTTTTTATTTGAGTTTTTCCATTAAGAAACCATTGCTTATATGATCTTTCTTTCTTTCTTTCTTTTTCTTATATGATTTCTTTTAAAAAATTAATCTTTCAAGGCACCTGGGTGGTTCGGTCGGTTAAGCTTAAGCGGCTGCCTTTGGCTTAGGTCATGATCCCAGAGTCCTGGGATCGAGCTGTGTAATGGGCTCCCTGCTTAGCGATGAGCCTGCTTCTCCTTCTGCCCCCCAACTCATGTTCTCTCTCTGCCTCTCAAATAAATAAATAATCTTTTAAAAAATTAAAATAACATAAAAATAAAAATTAATCCTTCCTTGATGAACTGATATTGAAAACAATTAGAGGAAAGATGTTTGTAAAATATTTGTTGATACTAACAACCTTAGATGTGTATGTACTTAATGACAGAACATCAGAGTACATCATATAAAAGCTGACAGAGCTCACAAATCCACAATTACAAATGGTGATTTTAACCATCCTCTCTTAAGAGGATTTAGACAAAAGGTCCGGAAAGATATAACAGATATGAATACTATTATCAACCAATGTAACCTAATTGTATTTGACAATTAGGTTTGACACTCAACAGTTGTAGAATGCTTATTATTGTTCAGCACACATGGAGTGCTCATCAAGACAGACTATATGCTGGACCATAAAACAAGTCTGAACACATTAAAGAACTGAAGTCATACAAGGTATGTTCTTTAACTACAATAGCATTAAATTAGGACTGGGGGAAAAAGATACCTGGAAAAATCTTCAAATAGTGAGAAATTCAGCAACCCATTCTAAATAGCCTGTGGGTCAAGGAAGAAATAAAAGAGAAATTAGAAAATATTTTGAAAGGAAAACCAGGAAATAAGTATGAATATGCTAATAAATTTGATACTTTAGATGAAAAGGACAAAAGCCTTTAGAGATACAAATACCAAAACTGACACAAGGTAAATGTTAATACATATGATCACATGAAAGCCACAAATAGCTCATTTAATACTTTAGCTTTACTCTTCTTCTAAACAGTTTAATAGTCCCTCAGAGAGGTCTTATTGCTTATTTAAGTTTAAAATATTGAATGGATGAAACATGTATAAATGGGTTGATAGGTGTATTGGTCTGCTCAGTCTGTGGTAATAAAATACCACAAGACCATGTGACTCAAACAACAGACATTGGTTCCCCACGGTTCTAGAGCCTGGAGGTGCCAGCAAGTTCAAGTGCCAGCAAGCGCCAGTGTATTTCTGGTGAGGGCTCCCTTCCTGGCTGGTAGACTGCCGCCTTCCTGTTGCAGGCTCACAGGGCCTTGCCTCTGTGCATCTGAGAGAGAGAGTGCACTCTGGGGTTCCTTCCTCTTTTCAGAAGGACCCCAGCTTGGAGCTTATGGCCTCATTTGACTTTAATGATCTCCATAAAGGCCTTTTTTCCAAATACAGTCACTCTAGGGGGTGGTGATTCAACATATCAATTTTGGGGGACACAGTTCTGTCCATAACAATAGGGCATGAAGAAAAACAATATAAAGAATGCTAGATGTGTCCACCAGGTTTAAGAAGGTAAATGTTACCTATCTTAAGAGTGAGAGCCCCTCCTTACCCTTTTACAACCCCAACCCTTCTTGTCCCCATGCAGAGCTAATCATTATCTTGAATTCTGAGCCTATCATTTTCTTGCTTGTATTAATAATACTATCACATGTTTGTGTACCTAAACAATAAAATGCTGTGGTAAAGTTTATGTAAACAGAACCATACTGCCTGTATTTTTCTGGGACTTGTTTCTATTAGTCAACACTAAGCTTCTGATATTTCGCCTGCTGTTGTGTGAAACTACAGTTAACTCATGATTTTATGCTGCATGAAATTTACTTTGATGGACATCTGCTTTCTTCTAGTTTCTTGCTGTCAAAAACCGTGCTGCTCTAAATATCCTTATAGATATCTTTCAGTGGACAAATTCAAGAGTTCTTTAGGTCAGGGGTTGGCAAATTTTTCTGTTAAGGGCTAAATAGTAAATATTTTAGACTTTGAGGGCTACATGTTTTCTTTCTTTCTTTCTTTCTTTCTTTCTTTCTTTCTTTCTTTTTTTTAAAAGACTTTATTTATTTATTTGAGAGAGAGAGCTGAGCAGGGGGGAGGAGCAGAGAGAGAGAGAGAAGCAGACCCCTGCTGAGCAGGGAGCCCAGTGCAGGACTCGATCCCAGGACTACGAGATCATGACCTGAGCTGAAGGCGGAATACTTAACCAACTGAGCCACCCAGGCACCCCTTGGGCTACACGTTTTCTGTTGTTACTATTCAACTCCGCCCATGTATTGTGAAAGCAGCCATAGACGATACATAAGCACATGGACACATGGACATGGGGCTGGATTTGGCCATCACAGCATGGCTTGTTGGCCCCTGCTCCTGGTTATTAAGTGGGAGTGAAACCGCTGAGTCATATTTAGTGCGTATTTACTTTTAACTTGATTTTAATGCCAAGTTGTTTCCCAAAGTGATTGCATCAATTTACATCCCCGCCAGCTTTTTAGAAAGTCTCCAGATGCTTTACATCCTTGCCAAGATTTGAAAAGATCAAATTTTTATCCTTTTGCTAACTCAAAGGGGACAAACTGCCATCCGTGATTTAAAATGCATTTCCTTGATAACTAACGAGAAGGAACACCTTCTCATGTGTCTTCTCTCTCTCTCTCTCTTTTTTTTTAAAGATTGTATTTATTAATTTATTTGACAGACAGAGATCACAGGTAGGCAGAGAGGCAGGCAGAGAGAGGGGGGGGGAGGAAGCAGGCTCCCTGCAGAGGAGAGAGCCAGATGTAGGGCTCGATCCCAGGACCCTGGGATCATGACCTGAGCCGAAGGCAGAGGCTTTAACCCACTGAGCCACCCAGGCACCCCTCATGTGTCTTCTCTTTAATGAGTTATTTGTTGAAATGATATCTCCATTTCCTATGGGGGGGGGTTGTCTCACTGTCATTAATTTGAAGAGGTTATTTATATATTACAAATTCTAATTGTTTTCCAGGTGTAGTTTTGAAAATATCTTTTTTTGTTGTTTGTTTGTGGCTTGTCATTTCACTTTCTTAATGGTGAACTTTGAGAAACGGAAGGTCATAATTTTGATGTTATAAATTTTACCACTCATAAAAGATTGGTTTTTATTCTTTGTGTTTCAACTCTGTTTCTTCTTCTGGAACTAAAGTGGGCACACCAATTTTCTTTTGATTATGATTTACATAGATAATTTTTGTTTTTATTTTCAAGCTTATGTTTCTTGTAGATGACATAGAGCTGGATTTTGGGCTTTTTAGCCAATCTGACAATATTTCCCACTTTCGTAGATTATGTGGTCTGTTTTATGTTGATGGCTGCTTACACAGATGGATATATTCCTATCTTATTTTATGCAGTTTTTTTCTATGCAATAGGCTGGGCAGACAGAGCAATTCAGGGGGCCATTGCAAAAAAGATTTCAGTGCTTCTTAGTCATTAAGAGAAGGCCAACAAAACCTCTGTGGAGATTAACCCCTTTGCAGATTAATAAGCAAAGGGAGCATTGCGAGGAAGGAGATTTTAAAACTAGTCAGGGAAAGTTTTTGAGTAGGGGAACTGTTACAGGCTGAATTGTATCCCTCCCAAAGTTTACATGTTGAAATCTTAAGTCCCTGTACTTCAGAATGTGATTTGTATTTAGAAACAGGGTTGTAATTAGTAGTAGTATATGTGGTCACATGTGTGGGCCCTAATCTGACATGAGGAGTATTTTTATAAGAAGAGGCTATAAGGGGGCACCTGAGCGGCTCAGTGGATTAAGCCTCTGCCCTCCGCTCAGGTCATGATCTCAGGGTCCTGGGATCAAGCCCCACATCAGGCTTTCTGCTCAGCAGGGAGCCTGCTTCCTGTCCCCTCTCTGCCTGTCTCTCTGCCTACTTGTGATCTCTTTCTGTCAAATAAATAAATAAACTCTTAAAAAAAGAAAAAGAAGAGGCGATAAGGACCCAGACACACACAGGGGAAGACCGTATGAAGACACAGGAGAAAGCAGCCGTCTACAAGGTAGGGAAAGAGGCCTCAGAAGAAACCAGCCCCACTGATGCTTTGAGCTTGGACTTTCAGCCTCTGGGACTGTGAGAACATAGGCTTCTGTTGTTAAACCATCCAGTGCGGGTACTTTGTGATGGCTGCCCTAACAGATTCACACAGGGACTGGCACCTTGTGATTTACTTAAATACTTAATTTTGATTACTGTCAGGTAGTCACCCCCAAATTTATGTTGTGTGTCAAACAAACCATCAGGTTTTATCATGTAGAGAAACTACTGGTAGATGATCCAAAGTTGGCTTTTTAATAGGAAAATACTAAATACCAAATGAAAATATTTTAATCTGCTGTTAAGAATGGCTGAGATTGGTAAGAAAAATATGCATTAATGTCATTTAATTTCTTATGCCTTGGACTGTCAATTTAAAGTCTATTTTTTAAATTTATTTTATTTATTTTTTATTTTTATTTTTTTAAGTCTATTTTTTAAAAGGTTCTATTTGTTTATTTGACAGACAGAGACCACAAGCAGGTGGAGAGGTAGAGAGAGAGAGGGAGAAGCAGGCCCCTCGTCAAGCAGAGAACCCGACTCAAGGCTCGATCCCAGGACCCCGTAACCACGACCCGAGCCGAAGGCAGAGGCCCAACCCACTGAGCCACCCAGGCACCCCTAAAGTCTATTTTTTAAAAATATCTTTTATTTATTTACTTTAGAGAGAGGGCCAGTGAGCACGGGGTGGGGAGAGACAGAGGGAGAAGCAGGCTTCCCGCTGAGCAGGGATCCTGATGTGGAGCTATATCCCAGGATCCTGAGATCATGACCTAAGCTGAAGGCAGACGTTTAACATAATGAGCCACCCAGGTGCCGCTATTTAGAGTCTATTTTATGAAGCATTCAGTAGTTAGAACGTTACAGGATCAGGTGTTCTACTGGGTAGCTAAGTTGTAGCTGATAGCTGTGGGCTGGTTTCAGTCTACAGTCTTGTCTTGCTGTCATCCTTAAAAAGACATCCTTAGATCATGCCTATCTTTTGGAAGAGTTGGGCGGTCTTTCAAATTTTGTTTCTTTCAAATTTCATATTAGACGACTCTGCTGCTTCCAGTCTGCTCTGTTTACCGTGCTCAACATTAATGCCACAGGAATCTTGAAGTTGCAATTATTTTCTCAGGCGGGAAGTATTAACCTTCAAATACTCATACGCAAGTTATAGGCAATGCTATTGTCTGTGTTCGGTGGTTGCAAAACTAAGATTTCTTGACATCCTATTCATGGCACTGGGTGGTTAAAGTAGTTGTTCCCTTTGATGCCCTTCAGCCTGCTGTTGAGGAAGACATAATTGTACCCACAGAGGGAAATGTGTTGTAAATACTCAAAGCAGGATATACTTAAAGTACCTCGAGTTGAATAGAATTACATTATTCAAGCTGAAAACCTTATGAAACATTTGTTACAGGGTTCCTTAACCAGTGAGATGTCTCATTTGGAGGGACATGATAATGATTTGTTATTTATCATGAAGGGTGCTTTTTATATCTGTAATTGAATAAAGTACATAGCAAGAGATGTCTCAGATCAGAGTTTTTTCAGAGTAGCAGCAGTGGCTTCAAACACAGTGTTAATCATTTGCTCTGACGGGAACACAAGAAATAACAAAATATCAATGGTTTCATTTTGATCGATGGTTTCCAGCTAGTTACTGAGCACGCGGTAGATATTGGTAGATATTCTGAGTTGAGGAGTACAGAATCAAAGGATGGTGTTAAGAGAAGGTAAACATCCTAGTTTGGGAGGGTTCAGGAGAGTACATTTAGAAGAACTGCAGTATAGCCAGAGGTCAGGATTTACACAGCTCAAAAAAAAAAAAAAAAAAAACGTATAGTAAGAACCCAATACAAAAGCTGTCCAGCAAGAACCTTAGTAGGAATTGTGAGGAAGTTATAAGAAGAAAATTAGAAAAATTAGAAATTTTCATTGAAACTTGAAAAAAAAAATAAAAGAAAGTGAAAGGACACCTGGGTGGCTAGGTCAGCTAAGTGTCTGACTCTTGATTTTGACTCAGGTCATGATGTCTGGGTTGTGAGATCGAGCCCTGCGTGGGGCTCTGCCCTGAGAGTGGAACTTGCTTAAAATCTCTCTCTCCTCCTGAACTCCTCCATCCCTGACTCTCCTTCTCTTAAAAAGAGAGAGAGAGAGAGAGAGAGAGAGAGAAAGAAAAGAACAGAAAAGAAAAGAAAAGAAAAAGGAAGTGAATTTAAGTGGGGGATCTTGGATGACTCTCTTCATATAATGAAGATGTCAATGATTTGCGAATTAATGCAATCCCAATAGATACATTTGTGGTATATTTCTGGCGATTTCTCTTCCCTTGGTTATGCTTTCCAGGAGATACTAAATTTTATAAAAAGAGTGTATTTTTAAAAAATCAGAAATACAAGTTATTAGAATTTTACTCTGCTCATAATTACAGTAAAGTTTCTCTGTGGGTAATCTCAGGATCTAGTGTCTTTAGTTGAAACTGCAGGGATAATCTGCTGTGCGTCTCTGGGAGTACCATTCTCATCACAGTTTATATGAGTATCACTCTCTGGAGTTGTGCAGTCCACAGCCTAAACTACTGTACAGGTTGACCTGACCTGGAACACTGAGTGATTTTTGTTCTTGCTTTTCCCCGAACTCCAAGAAAAGCCTTCTCTTCTTTCTCTTTAAAACCAAAACAAAAACCCCTTTTATTTTTAGTAGATAATTTACTTTACCTGAGAGGTCACATCACCAAGATTGAAAGCAGGATTGTCGTAAAGCTCTGAAGGTATTTTAAAGCTTTCCATTGTTTTAATGAAAAAAACAGCACACCCCATCAAGAAGTTTCTGAACCCTAGCCAGAACTCTTCACCTAGAAGGGAATTTAAGTGCTGGTGTGTTGGAAAGCCAGTCATTAGCTGCCCGTCACTCAGCTGACTGGTAGCAGCAATGATGCCAACACTGATTACAGATAGTGCTGTATAGAAAGGACAGATTTCGGCTTTAAGAAACCTACTGAATGATTAACTTTTGTGAGTATGTAATTCCATACTTCTTTGCAAAATCTAAATATCCAATACAGTGTACATTTTTGGTTTTTCTCATAAGTTCTAAACAATGTTTGTTTCCTGTGTCCCTCACATAGCAACAGCAAATCTCCTGTCCAAGTTGCGCATGCCACCTAGATTTCACAGAGGCTGCACATGTGTTTTCTTTGATAGGATCAGAGCTTTAACTTAGTGGACCTACTGTTTCCTTAATAATTCAGTGAAGAAACAGACATGGCCCAGAAAGCATGTTTTACCCAGCAATGTATTAAAAAGAGGTTTTCCAGAAAAAAAAAAGAAAGGTAGAATAAAATGTGGCAATAAATAAAATTGACCCAAAAACTTGTGAAAAAAAAAAGAGAGAGAGATTTTAATTTCCCAAATTTTTCTACTGAACATTTAGTTTTGAAAACGACGAGGAGATTAATTTTGAAAACAGGACGTTTTCATTTGGTGAATTAACTTACTAAACGAAAATAAATAATTTTCAAATTAATCTTAATTTTAATCACAAGTCATACAGTATGAGGCTTATAATAGAAAACAGCCACGCCTTCCTAGCTTCTTCTAGCAAGAAGCAACAGGTTTCGAGCTTAGTTTTCTCTTTTGCTATTTGGCTGAGAATAACTTTCTCTTCCTAAGATAGTTGCAAACCATAATTCCTGATTTAGTCTTTTATTGGGGCTTTATTAGCATGACTATCAATTAGGGTCCATCAGGAAAGTACCAGTTGGAATAGCCATGTGCACTGCTGTAGACAGCCGCCATAGAATCTTCTCTCATTGAGTGGTCTATTCCAAGTAAGTGACTTTTCAGATCAAATGGGTCAAAGTTGTACCTTAAAATTGGTACCTAATATCTAAAGATGCCCACAAAGTTTTTTGACTCTTCTTATGGGTGCACGATTTGTTGCTTACTTTGGAAGAAATAGGCTCACATGCCCTATAATACTGAACCTTCAGAAAATATCAGAGCCAGAACCTTGAGACTCTGACTCTAGAGATTTACCCACACCTTTTGGTATGCTGATATGTCACCAGGGTATCTAGGGTTCCTGATTCTTCTACCTCTCCATGCCATTTCAGTAGGATGTCATTAAGATAGTGGACCAGTCTGATGTCACGTCTTGCAGGAATAAACTTGAGTTCCTATATTAACACAAAGCATGAAATTGCAACTATTGACTATGTAGGATTCACTTAGGCAGTTTTGCTTCATCTCTTTTCCTCAGTCCTCAGTTTTGGGGTGAAATATCAAAACTTGAGGTCTACCTTATGTTTATTTCTAATCTATCTCTTAAGTCATTATTCGTGTCACCTGTATTACCTTTCGAAATCAAGTTGCAAAACCAGATACCAATAGGGCTAACATCGTCCTTTAGGATCATATTATGATCTCCTCAAACCCCTGTCTGTGGAAACTCTATGGTTTTACCAAGATTTCTTAAAAAAATTCAGAAGTTTGCTTTCATCCAAATTACTTATGGTTCTGGGTTTTTAAAATTCATTTTACATTCCTAGCCCACTGTCTCCCAACCATACAACAGACCTCCTTCTCCTTAAGTCTTCCATCCTTCAAAATGCTACTCAGCCAGGGAGGAGTTCTAGGTAGCGTAAAGCCCATGGTGGGAAGGTGGGGCGTAGAGTTGGGCTCCTTCCAGTGCTACAGAGTGATAACCCAGAGCAGAAGACGTTTGTTTTGCCTGTTCCTAGGAAGCCTCAATACTATCAGCTCAGTTGCAGTCCTCACCAAGGTGTGCAGCCCTTTCCCTCTCCTCTCTTCATGGCACCCACACTCAAATTCCCACTCAATGATTAATGACATTACTGACTATGTACTTATTGCCTTAGATAGATTGTCCACCCTCGCAACCCTGTGAGTTGGGAATAATCATCCCCATTTTACAAGTGGGATATTGGAGGTAGAGAAAGACTCCATAAACTGACCTGAAATACACATTTTATAATTATCTTTACTTGCTATCTAACCAGGCTTACTAAAACACTGCCGTAAACAAAAGTTTCTACGTTAGGAGGAAGTCTGGTGCTAGTTGATAAAATAGATCTCCTTAACTCATCCACTATGTGTACTTAGCCATGACCCCATGTTCTATAGGTTTTATTGCTCTCTGTCTCTTCTTTTGGACCTCTTGGTACCCAGACTTGAATTCCTTACCTTTGGTTACTTTCACTGAGCTAAAAAATATTTATCTGGGTCACTCTGTGTATGCATATGTGTGTGTGTGTGTGTGTGTGTTTGAGACTTACTTTTTTTAGAGCACTTCAAGGTTCACAGCAAAACTGAGAGGAAGGAGGTACAGAGATTTCTTATATCCCTTCTGCCCCCCCCAACCCATGTATAGCCCCCCACTACCAACAACCCCCTTTATGACGTACTTTATGACAACTGATGCATTTCACTGATGTATCTTTATCACCCAGAATCCATGACTTTAGAGGTCTTGACTTTGGAGGTCTCCACTGTTGGTATTATACATTGTCTGGGTTTAGACAAATGTAAAATTACATATATTCATCATTATTTTATCATATAGAATATTTCACTGCCCTAAAAATGCTCTGTGTTCCACCTATTCATCCCAGGTTCCCATTCCCTGATTCCTAGCAACCATGATCTTTTTACTGTCTCCATAGTTTTGCCTCTTCCAGAATGTCATATAGTTGGACCCATACGGCATAGAGTTGTTTTTTTTTTTTTTTTCCAGATTGGCTCCTTTCACTTGGTAATATGTATTTAAGTTCCCTCCATGCTTTTTTATAGATCGATAGCTCTTTTTTTGTGGTGAGGGGTGGCTACTAAACAGCATTTCACTGTTGGGATAAACATGTTTATCCATTCATCTACTGAAGGACATCTTGGTTGCTTCCAAGTTTGGGCAAGCATGAATAAAACAGCCATGTGCACGGCTTTGTGAGGACATAAATTTTCAACTGCATTGAGTAAATACCAAGGAGGAAGAACGCCAGATCATATGGGATGAGTATGCTTGGTTTTGAAAAAAAACCACCAACCTGTCTTTCAAAGTCCCTGATCCATTTTACATCCCCCTGTTGCCACACATCCTCACCAGCATTTGCTGATGTCAGTGTTCTGGATTTTGGCCATTCTAACAGGTATGGGGTGGTATGTCATTGTTGTCCTAATTTGCATTTCTCTCATCATAAATGATATGGAACATCTTTTCATATGCTTATTTGCCTACTGTATATTTTCCTTGGTCAAGTGTCTGTTGAGGTCTTCCACCCATTTTTAAAATCTGGTTTTGTGTTTTCTTTTTTAATCAATTCTTTGGGTAATTTTTGGATCAAGAATATAGTAATAAGACATATCTTAAATTTTTATGTTCCTGAGAACATCTCTCTGTTTTCCCACAGAAAAATAATACATTGACTGAATGTAAAAATGCTGTAGACATTAGCTTAATATGATCTCTTTCTTTTGGATAAAAGTCTGATATGACAGGGGTACCTGGGTAGCTCAGTTGTTAGGTATCTGCCCTCAGCTCAGGTCATGATCCCAGGATCCTGGAATGGAGCTCTGCATTGGGCTTCCTGCTCAGTGGGAAGCCGCCTTCTACTTCCACTCCCCCAGCTGTGTTCCCTGTCTTACTCACTCTCAGTGTCAAATAAATAACTAAAATCTTAAAAAAAAATTCTAATGACAACATAAATTCCAAATATTTTCAAACATCCCAAAGTTACTAACAAAGAAATGGGAAGATGAGTGAGAAATCAGGTATGACGAATTAATTAAGACATTGCAACTATCTTCTAGAAGAACACAAGGCAAATTGAGAGGAAAGAAAATGTATTAGACTTTACTAAGAAAATTTTTAGATTTGAAAAAGACCCAAGATAGAAGATTAAGCACAAAAACCATGTGCCAAGAAAAATTAACCATGAAAGAATTTTTAAAAAATCCAACTTGCGAACTATTTTCTACCCAACAGTGGGAAGATACTAAGAGGCCACACACTATTTTTATTTTCAATTACTTGTTGAATTTCCGAAGGGAGTGGTACCAGATAGGAGAGCTGGAAAGAAATGAAACAGGAAGCTCAGGGCCAATTTTATAGCTACTGAAAATTATCTACTGAAGAGAGAAAATAATGCATTAAAGAAAGAGCTAAAATGTGGTAGAATAGACATTCTACACAGGAGATTTAGAATAAAAAGAAAGTAATATTTCTGGGCCATGGATGTTCATTGTCCCAACTCAATCCCCAAAGACCCGTGAGAACCCAAGTGGTTTAACAAAGAACCCAAACTATCAACACCCAGCCCCCACAGCACCCATTTTTAAATGGGAATGATTCAGTAAGTGTGTATGTATACCAAAATGAGAGTCTAGAAAGACCCTGCCATTCCTATTCTTGGCAAAATCATGGATATGGATGTGAGGGCCCCATTCCAACATGAAGAACTAAAAACCAAAAATGAATCAACATAGAACCCATGGAAGCATCTTGCAAAGATATGTAAGAAATGAATAAGAAAAATGTAGACTGCCAACCACAGATTAAGGGTATTTTTTTGAAGAATTAGAAAAGATCATTTTTGTACAGAAATAGTAACTTAGGAAAATTTCAAAGAACTTGAGTGCTGTGAAAGCACCAAAGAATATGTGATATAGTAAGAAATGAAAATGGAACCATTAGAGCTATAAAAAATGGTAGATATAAAACTCATTACATTTTTTTTTGTTTCAAATATCTTTTACAGCAAGAGACATATAACAGGATAAATACAGCTAATGTGATCTCCCTTTCCTTTCTAATCCTTCCATCCCCAAACATAATCACATTCTAATTTGGTGTGTTTCCTTTATACCTCTACTACAAATATATGTGATTATAAGTAATGAATAACATTATTTTATGCTTCTGGAATTTACATGACCCCTATCATTATATAAATTACATATTACTATTGTAACTCATTTTTTTTTTTTAAACTAAGAACTACCTTAAAAAAGTTTTTTTCCACATTGATCTATTTTGGTCAAATCATTGTCTAGCATTTCATTTCATAAATAATCCTCAGCTTATTCATTTTCCTACTGATATTAGGATTTTCTTTAATAACCTTTTGTTATTACAAATAGCTCTGGAATACATATCCCTTTATTTCTCCTTAAGCTCATATAGATACAAAATCTCTTCCAGAGAAGACTCCTAAAAGGGGGTCAAAACTATGTACAACTTTGACTTGACAATGTATTGTCAATATTTCTCTAAATTATATTCTCATCAGAATGTTAATTGTTCTAATTTCCTACCACCCTTGCCAAACACTTGACAGTTTATAACATGAAATGGTAACTCAGAGTGATTTCAATTTGCATTCCCTGATTGCTATGTGGTTGAACAAATTTTCCTAAGTTTCGTAGCCCATCATGAGTTCATATATTTTGAGATTGGGTTAATTGGCTTTTCTTATTGATTTATTAGCCCCTTCGTGGGCTAAAGGCATTGCAAATACTTTCTTGAAAAGGAATGACTTTTCTTTTAATGTTTAAAATTGTTTATTTTGTTAGGTAGAAATCTATAACTTTAAAATGCACAGAATTTACCATTTGTGATTTGTGGTTTTATGTCTAAAGACACTATTTCTTCTCTTATGTAATAGAGTAATCTCATGGATCTTCTCAAAATTTAAACTTTTTCCTTTTCATAATTAGGCCTGAGAAATTTTTTGAAAAAATCATAAATGTTTGTTGAATTTTATCAAATGCCATTTCTACAACTATTGAAATGTACCAATGGTTTTTCTGCTAATCTGTCTATATAATTTAATACATTAATAGATTTTCCAATTTATTGGGAATGCAAGCCTTTTTTGCATTCATAAAACCCCTACTATTTATGATATTCTTTGATTACTAGTATTTTAATATGATGAGAAAAAGAGATAAACCCCAAATAATTTGCATTTCCAAATACCAACCCAAGTTAATGAGATAATCTAGAGGGCAACTTGGAAGAAAAGGAGTTGTCCTTGCAAAAGTTATTTTGTAAATAAGATAAAAAAGTGACTTCCAAATTAACTGTATAGTACAATGCAAAATCACCTATTTATCCAAGGCATTGATGCATTTGGTTTTTAACATTTTATTAGAACTTGGTGACTTTGGTTAAGTGAGACTAATGTATCATTTTCCTTTATTGTAAGTCCTTGTCCAGCGTGTTAAAAAGATTGTAACAGGTTATAAGAGAGTTATGATAATTACAGATTACTCATTCCTTGAATATTCGTTAGGAGTGTGAAAATACCTGGGCCTGACACCTATGATGGGTACATACTAAACTACTGATTTTTCATCATTTAAAAATTTTCTGGTAATTTAGATTTTTACATGACATTGTTCATTTCAACTGTTTTCTAATGCATGGGCATGAAGTGTTATAAATTGTTATCGTTGCAGGGTTGCAGGGTTGCAGGGTTCTTGTCACTGGGTGGAAGAATGAATCTCGCCAAAACAAAAGGGTGAAATGAAGGGAAAGTTTATTAAGGGAAGGTGAGAACAGAAAGAAAGAAAAGTTCTCTAGAGTGAGAGAGGTCCCAAATGGTTTGCCACTGAGGTTTTTTATGCTTGGTCTTTTGTAGAAAACTGACCAGGAAACTTGGTAAATACCTTGTCTATAGCACGTAAGACAAACAAGGAGGATTTGTAAATACCTCATCTATACTTAAAACAAACAAGGTCCATCTGTTAGGTTCCCTCTTGGATCTCTGATAATCTTCACATTTTTAACCCTAAGATCGTTCATTTTCATGTTTTCATTTTTGAGATAATCATCACAGTCCAATAATGTCCATTTTATTTGTTTTGTCAAGACAACAAAAGAGCTTTTCTGTGGAAGGGAAGGGACATCTCTTCCTCTAGAGAATATCTTTAACTAATAAATGAAGGAATGATAGGATAGACAATCACCATTTGGTGAGCATCACAGTAATAAACTTGCAGGCAAGAATCATTAATAGATGCTAAAATTAATAGGTCAAAGTTTGATTTTAAAAATGGGATATTTGTGAGTCTTAAATTATCTCCCCACAAGATATGTGTTAAGTACAAAGAATAAAGAAGGCACCTTCCATTGGAGAAACCTCCCAGAGATCACCTTACCAGGTGATCAAAATTAACATCCTCAGTAATGAACTATACTGACATCATGCATCTTCTGTTATAAGGAGGAGAGCATATGTTGTTTCTGTGGACATTTTGCCAAAACATGCTTAACTAAAGTTTAAATATAAGGAGCATCAGATGAACCCGAATTGAAAGACATTCTGCAATATAGTTCTTCAAGATTCTCATGTTTATGAAAAACAAAGGAAGAATACCAACTTTCCCAGATTAAAGAAACTTCGAGAGCACAACCATTGAATGCCGCCTGGAACCCTGGATTGAATCATGAGCCTAACAAAAAGCAACAGCAGACACCCTGTAGATAGAATAGTTAACGGTATAGTATTAACTGCATTAATTTTTTGGTTTCAATAAAATTTTTAAAAAGATTTTTTTTTTAAATTTGAGATAGAGCAAGAGTGAGAGAGAGAGAGAGCTTGCACAAGCCGGGGGAGCAGCAGGTAGAAGGAGGAGCAGGTGCCCCACTGAGCAGAGAGCCATATGCGGGGCTCCATCCTGGGACTCCCGGATCACCACCAGAGTTAATGGCAGATGCCCAACTGACTGAGCTACCCAGGTGCCCCTTGGTTTCAATAATTTCACTATCATTAGTAAAGTGTAAGTTTAGGCAAAAACTGGGTAAAGGATATATGGAAACTTTCTGGGATATTTTTGCAACTTTTTTGAGTCTGAAATTGAATACAAAGTGAAAAGCAAAAAGCAACACCCCAGCTATTGTATTTTCTTGCTTCTCCCTAATGTCAGTGGTTACTTTTTTTTTTTTAATATTTTATTTCTTTATTTGAGAGAGACAGAGAGTGAGTGAGAGAGAGAGCACACAAGGCAGGGGGAGAGGCAGAGAGCAGGGAGCCTAAGGGGAGACTCCATCCTAGGACCCCGGGATCAGGACCTGAGCCAAAGGCAGAGACTTAAATGACTGAGCCACCCAGGCGTCCCCATGGTTACTCTTATTATTTCCTTTTTATTATTCATTCATTCATTCATTTATTTATTTTGATTTACTCTTTTTCCTTTTTTTTTTTTTCCATTTTTAATTTCTTCAGTTGGATGCTTAGCTTGTAATTTTTAATTCTCTGCCATGTCCTGCAAGGGTCTTTGTGTTGGTCATGTGTTTCTGCATAAAAAATGATCCCCAAAGGTGGTAGTTTAAGACAACAAACATTAGTAACCTCACGATTTCTGTGATCCAGGAATCTGGGCTCAGCTTAGCCAGTTTCTCAGGCTCTGGGGCTTTCAAGAGGCTGCAGGGAAGGCTCTAGCTGGGACAGCAGTGAGCTCAAGGCTGGAGCCGGGAAGGAAGTACTTTCAGGCGCACCGACTGGGGTGTTAGCCGATTTTAGTTCCTCACGTGTTGTTGCACTGAAGGCCTCAGTTCCTTGCTGGCTCTTGGTTAGAGGCTGCCCCGGGTTCCTTACCCCCATGGGCCTCCCCTCACAGCAGCAGCTGCGTGGCAGCTTCAACAGTGAGCAAGGGAGAAGAGCCAGCAGGGTGAGCAAGATAGAAGTAACCATCTCCTACACCCTAGGATGTCACTGTGTGACATCCTCCCATGTTCTTACGTTCTATTCATTGAAAACAAGTCATTAGGTCCAGCTCACACTCAGCTGGACGGGATTACACAAAGATCAAAATACCAGGGCATGGAATGAAGAGGAACCGTTTCCGAAGCTGCTAACCACAGTATTTGAGGCTACATATTTGCACTCTTATTACATTTCATACACTGATGTCATTGTGATGATCTCACTGTTTATTCTAAGTATTTTATAATTTCCAATATAATCATATCTTTAATCCACAAATAATTTCATTAAAAACTTTATATATTTTATTTATACCATCAAATGTTTTGCTTTATACTTTATACTTACAATGTATACTTGTATACAATATATACTTGAATACATTGTATATACAATGTACAAAGCTAAGTGTATATTTACAATGATGCATTCCTTTAATATTTTTTCCATTATTGCCTTCTATTAAGTGGATTATACTTTATTTACTTTTATCTCTATTGGCTAAGAAGTCATATTACTATTTATTATTATTATTATTAGTAGTAGTAGTAGTAGTAGTAGTATTGCCCATAAAAATTTAACATGCATACTTTATACCTACAGATGATCAATTTTTATAACTTTCTTCAGAATAATAAAAGACCTTTCAATATTTTAACTCCAATTTCCATTCCTCCCATTTTATAAGTTACAGTTTAGTACTCTAATTCCACCTTATATTTATATCTAATCCACCATTAATGATATTTTACTCTTTCCCTTCCACTCTTTGCTTACTTAGATCCATCCATGGTTTTGTTTCAGTTTAGATTTTTTAAAAAATTGTCTGCACTTTAAATTGTGGTTGTTTGTTTTGGAATCTTTGGGGGGGTGGTTACCACTGGTTCTTGAATCCTTTGCTCTGTTTTCATGTATACGATCATGATATTTCATGTATACATGTATACAATATGATATACATGATATTTCATGTATATCATTCATGATATTTCATGTATACAATCATGATACTGATTTCATGTCTACAAGAAAACTGAAGAGTATAGTTCTTTCAGCAACACTTCCCATACGTTGGGTATATGTTGGACCCCCTTTTGTTCCTGTTTCTTAAGTGCACTTGTATAACTGTCATCTTGTGTTTGAGCTCCCCCTTTTCACTTCACTGTCTGCACTTACATTCTGCTATTTAGTCTGTCCCTCAAGCTTTGAGTATAGAGAAGTTTTTCATTACTAGAAGATCTGATTCTGTGACCCTCTTCTTTTCCACTGGTTTTTTTCTTTCTTTAAGATTTAGTACCTTCTTTCATTTGTTTAGTTATTACAATCATACCCACTTAATTTTTTTTTTTTTTTTTGAGAGAGAGAGAGAGAGATTGTGCACGAGGGGGTGGGGCAGAGGGAGAGGGAGAAGGAGGAACTTAATCAACCTCCATGCCCAATGCGGAGCTTAGGGCAGGAGTTGATCTCAGGACCCTGAGATCAGGACCTAAGCCAAACTCAAGATTCAGAAGCTGAAGAGACTGAGCCACCCAGGTGCTTCCCATTTTATTATTTTTCAATCTAAAGTGTGTGGGGTGTTTATTCTCCTGTTTGTTTTTTCTGATTTTTCCTCTTGGTGGATACTTTTGTCATATATTTTAATTTTTTTTAATTAGAAGCTCATTTTTTAAGGTTTTTTTTTTCTTCCTGTAGGAATTCTATATGCAAAAAAATTATGACACTATCTTCTAGAATAGTTTTGTATTTGCTTCTATTGGATTCCCCAGGTAAGTCATAAAGCTTTGGATGAATTTTCATTATAATACAATGTAAATAAACAGAAGAAGTAAATTCATGCTTCAGACTATTTCTAGTTGCTAAGACTAGCTTTGGGTTTCAACCAATTGGAAAGATGAGCTATTTAAAGATGCTTGATTCCATTTCACATCTATCACTACCCAGAGGCCTCATTATCTGACCTTAACAGGGCAATAAAATCCCAGTCCCTCTTCATTACCAAATATAAAAGCTCATTCCCTTTAAGAAACAAAACAAATGAAAAGGGGAAAAAAGAGAGTGAGGAAAACTGAGAGAGGGACTCTTAACTATAGAGAATCAAGTGATGGTCACCAGAGGGGTGGCAGTGGTAGGGGGATGGGTTGAATAGGTGATGGGGACTAAGGAGGGGGGGCATTGGTGATGAGCACCAGGTGTTGTATGTGTTGAGTCACTAAATTCTACACCTGAAACTAGTATTACACTATGTTAACTAATTGGGATTTAAATAAATACTTGAAAAAAAAACCCACCTCTTTCTTGGTGTTTTCTTGTGAACTCGATGGCTTACTATGTAGGTTTCCCACTTTCTCCCTATTTGTTTCTCTAATATTTCCCTTCCTTCTGATCAGACCAGTTTTACTTCTAAAAATGTACTGTTAAATGATATCCTAACATGTGACATGTACAGTTTGAAGTGGGCTCAGCAGAATTACCTGTCCAAGGAAAGATCCACACATTTGCTGGGACTAGTGTGTCCCCAGTGGGAGATACTGCATCCAAGCCCAAAATTTCAGGCAGATGGGAATGCCCAAATTTTCCAGATACTCATTTCTAAACACAGACTATTTGGCACTAAAGCAGCTTTTTTATCCTCAAATCCTATAAGACCACTCATACTTTCATGAATGGTAACCATGACAACAGGAAGGGGGCCCTCTCCTGAAACACAGCCCTGTGTTGGCCACATGGGCCTCACCCAACCGAGCAGAAAACCATAGAAAGGAAAAGGACTAATAGATTTAAGTGATTATATAATAAATGCTAAATATGTATAGCAGAGAAAGAAGGTTCAAATGATACATACACAAAAAATGAACAAAAAATACTCATTTCCCACAAATGAAAGACTGAATATTTTCAACAAAAATGGCTTATCTTGTTTCTGAAAAATAAATCACTAGACAGACAGACATGAAATAACCAAGAATAAGTTTCATTTTATGCTATATTTTACTTATTCTCTAGGGTAAAATAAGCACATAATTACATTAATATTATCTTGAACCACAATATTTATTATAAGAGAAAACAAGAGATGAAAGCATAAAATAAGTTACAACAAATCTCTAATCTTAAATTTTGAATTAGAAATATCAGTCTGAACTCAGGATTTTTCTCCCTTACAATTTTTCTTCCTAGTTTTGACCTCTGAAACAATGTATAATCAGTGCTTCTATGTACCTTTCTTTTCTAAGCAGAACCTAGAGCTGCTATAGTAAATGTATAGGAATATTCTGGAACATCTTGGCACAAAAAACAAGGAAGATACCAAAGGCTAATGGATTGTGTCGAAAGTACATACTGCCAGCTTGATGGGCTCCCATGGCAAAAGATGTGACAATTTGAGCATCAATGAGAATAATGATTGCAATTGTTTAAAACTCACTAAAAAAATATAAAATTCTCTGAGTTATTAGGGATATTAGAAAAAGAATAAAAAAAGAAAGAAAGTATAACTCATTGCACAATATCGGAGGTTACCAGGGCACAAAATCATTTTGAAAATTGATAACAAAAGGAAAAGAACAGCATTTATCCTGTCTTTGCAGCATGAACTGTGTGTTTCAGAAGAATCAAATATCTTCAGTGGATGGGACATGCTTTGGTCTGTATAAAACCTGTTAATAAGTGCAGAAAGAGTTCCAGAATTTGAAAAAGCACCGTTTTACAACTTCTAAAAAATAACCACTTCAGACAACTTTCATCAATGGGCTATCAGACTGCTAGATGAAATGTCGATGGAAATTTTTATAATGAAGGAAACAGTGTCAGCACCTGAACCCTGAACCCAAGTACCTCTTAAAAGTGAGACAACCAGACTTGAAATGCCTTCTACTAAGATGCAGTGTGAAACGATAGCACCATCCGTGATGAAATTTGTGTCTGAAATATAAGCAGCCCTCCAGACCCAACTCCCAGGAGAAACAAGTTAAATCATATTCAGAGAGAACAGTTGGGAAAATTCAGAACAGGGAACAGATTCACTTTTTTCAACATTTAAAGCAAAAAAAAAAAAAATTTAAAATGAAGAATGTTTTATAATAAGAACTTAATGCTAAACTAAGCAATATAAGAAAATACAAATAATGAATTTGAATTTGAATTTGAATCTTTGTTTAATTAAACCGACAGAAAAAAGACATTTTTGGATAAAATATTGATTTTGAAAGTTTGAATATGGGCTGAATATTATAACATTGAACGTTAGATAATATGAAACATTATTAAACAACTAATAGTATTAAGTAGGAATGTCCTTTATTTTTTTAATTCACACTGAAGTGTTTAGGGGTGAAAGAACATGACATCGGATTTCCTTTAGAATACTTTCCCCATAAAAGCAAAGTCTATTAATGTGGATGGTTGTTGGGGTCAAAAGGTAGTTACAGAGTTTCCTTGTACTCTTTTGTGTATTCTGAAATTTTTCTTAATAAAAGCAACAAAAGAGAATGATGTGTCTCTTAGCAGAAATTTAAAGAAGAAAAAGGAAAACTCTTCAAGTAGTTATGCATATGAGGCTGGTCACCCACAAAATTTATTTTCCTCTGATAAATTAAGCAGCAGGAAATCAGAAATCATGGAGAATGTCTATAAGGGTTGCCAAAAACATAAGGTAATCCAAGGCCCCTTTACCCAACCAGGAATTTAATTACAATTAAGGCTACAGAGAAAATGCATTTAAATATGCAATCACTCAGGATTGTAATAGCCTAAAAATCCAGTTTGGAAAAATAATCCAGTCTACTTCAAGATTAATCAAAATCAGGAATCTATGAATGGGGGATTTGTGTTATGGTGAAAAGCACGAGTCCAGTCAATCATGAGATAATTCGAAATAATTGTGCTAATTATTTTTGTAAAACATGATGTAGTTTTGAAAAATTAATGATAAGGGATCCCTGGTGGCTCAGTTCATTAAGTGTGTGCCTTTGGTTCAGGTCATGATCCCAGGATCCTGAGATGGAGTTCCTCATCGGGCTCCATGCTCAGCAGGGAGCCTGCTTCTCCCTCTGCCTGCCCTCCCCTGCTTGTTCTCTCTCTCTTTCTCCCTCTGACAATAAATAAATAAAATATCAAAAAAAGAAAATTAATGATAGAAGAGCCCAGTATTCCTTAACATACCTTTTTAGTATTTATCATAATTATTTATAAGTTTATTTCACTAAGATCTGACTCCACTTAGCAGTCTATAAACTGGTTAACAACAGCAGGGGCCACTTTCTAAAAGTGTGTTTAATTTTTATCACAGCAGGCTCCCAACATCTAACATAATGCCTTCCACATAATAGGAATTTAAGAATTTTTTGAATAAATAATTAAATAATAAATTGCAATTATTCATTAAGGCAAAATCCCCAAAGATGAATATAACATCTCAGAGTTGGGAAAGTTTTACTTTTTAGCAGCCTTATTAAGGTATAATTAAAACACAACAGACCACCATATTTAAAATGTACACTTTGGTACATTTTGACATGCGAGCCATGATTATATTCCTTGGAACACTCACCACAATCAGGGTGGTGAACATATCTATATTCCCCAAATGTTTTTTTGGGACACTTTTAACTCCTCCTTGCTCTTCCGCATTCTGTTCCCGGCCCCATGTACAGGTCAAAAGTTACCAGCTAGCATGTTTTAAATACGGCAGCTTGTTGTATATCAATTACACCCTTATCTGCTGTCTGTTGCTATACACTAGTTTGCATTATTTAGAATTTTATATATCCAATCATACAGTAGGATTTTTTGTACTATTTTTTTAATCTAGCATCTTCTACTCCAGATAATTATTTTGAAATTTATTCATGTTGTCATGTATATCAACTGTTCAATTCTTTTTTATTCCTAAGTAACTTTACAAATAAAGGTGTTATGAACATCTTTATGTACAAGTCATAGAATGGACATACGCTTTCATTTTTCTCAGATAAACACCCAGTAGTGGAAAGGCTGCACCATGTCAGAGATCCTAAATGTTGAGAAATTTGTCATGTGCTTATAAGCCATCCATATCCTTTTGGTGACATGTCTCTTCAATAATATTCTTCACATGTTTTTAACTTTTTAAGCAATCCAAACTTTTATAAAATGGTTGTTCCATTTTATATTCCCACCAGGAGCATAAGGGAGTTCCAGTTCCTCCACGTCTTTGCCCTTATTTGGGATGGCTCGAGCCATTCCAGTTAGGAGTGCAGTAGCTTTATTAGACATATAACTTGCTGGTATTTTCTACCATTCTGTGGTTTGTCTTTTCATTCTCTTTACAGAGCTTTTGAGAAAAGTAGTGTTTTTAATTTTGATGAAGTCCAGTTTATCATATTGATCTTTTTTTGAACTGTGTTTTTGGTTTCATGTTAAGAAATCTTTACCTACTCCATGACAGTGGAGGTTTTTCTTTTATTTCTCCTAAGTATCTTATAGTTTCAGGTTTAACATTAGGTCTCTGATCCACTTTGAGTCCCATTGTCTTATAGTGCATAAGGTACAGCTCAAAATTCATTTACTTTATACATGGAGCTATCTAATTGTTCCACCATCATGTGTTGAGATTATCCTATGAATTGGTTTTGCATTTTTATAAAAACTCAGTTGTCCATATACACGTGAGTCTATTTCTGGGCTCTCTAATATGTTCCACTCATCTCTTTTGCCTGTCTTGATGCTGGTACTACAATACACTGTTTTGATAATGTCTTCATATCAGCTAATGTGGGTCCTCCAACCTTTTCATCATGTTCAAAGTTGTTTTGGTTCTTCCAGATACTCTGGCATTCAGATGAATTTTAGAACCAGTTTGCCAGTTGCTACAAGAAAGTCTGCTCTGCTTTTGATGGTTACTACATTGACTCCATAGATCAATTTTGGAAGAACTGATATCTTAACAATATCGAGTCTTCCAACCTATACAGCATAATAAATCTCTCATTTATTTAGGTGTTTACTTTCTCTCAAGCAATGTTGGGTAGTTTGTAGGATACAGGTCTTTCACATTCTCTGCCAGATTTATCCCTATAGAATTTCCTGTTTGAACACCATTGTTTCTTAATTTCAATTTCTGATTGCTTCTTGCTAGTATCTAGAATTGCAATTGATTAGTCTATATTGCTCTTGAATTTGGCAACCTTTCTGACCTCACTTATCAGTTCTAGTAGCTTCTGGGGGTAGATTTCATTAGCTTTTCTACATCAAGTTTTAAAAGGTTAGTTTTAATACAATAGAAGTATAAGTATGCTAGTTTTCCTTAACTTTCATGGGAATGGGAGGATATAGGGATAAAGACATTCTGAGCCCTTTTTCTGTAAACAAAGCAGGGAAAGGGGGGGGTGATACTGAAAGAGATGCCGGAGATAGGAGTTTTACTAATGCAGGAGAGAGAGGGTAAAACTGTAAGGACAAGATCCTAGAGTAACTGAGAGGAAATGAGATCTTATGCACAAGTGGCAGCGTTCTTACTCAGAAGCAAGGATGGGTCAACCATTATAGCAGAGGGAAAGGAGAGACTTCAGTAAAATTGCCTGCAGATTGGCAGTTTCGGTGGCAACAATGGGTGGACATTTTCCACTTCTGCAGCTTTGGTGAAAGCAGAAGGGAGGCTGTCATGGAGAGGATGGAGGGGCCCAAGATTGCTACAGGCTTAAGAGGGAGAAGGAAATGTGGAATCGTCAGTTGGAAAGTGAAAAAAGGAACTTGACTGGGAAAATGGAGTCATGGACTGAAAGCAGCACCAAAGGCTCCTTTGAGGTTAACGTGTTTGAAGTGAAACCAGTGGGCAGGACTCTGTGTCCTACCCCTCCTCCATTCTTCTGCAAGAACAGAGTCCAGGGATTGTTGTATTGAATGTGGGCTGGGTTCTGCTATTAGTATGACAGGTGAAGAGGCGGTGAGATTGTGGTCAATGCAATGCCTTCTCTGTAGGGGTCTTGGGTTCAGTTAGACAATCAAATGCATGAGACTCAATGGGCTTCACTTTGGGTTAAGAACGAATAAGTGATGGGCAATACAACGTGTGGAGTGATAGCATAGAAGATGTGTATGACTCCTCTATGAACATGATTTCCCAGTCATTCTGCACTTGGGAATTACCTAGTCCCCAGATGACATCACCTTGGGGAAGCCATGGGCTCGGGATCTCCCCAGCTCTTTTACCTAGCTGGCCACGAAGCCCCCTCAGGGGCAAGTTCTCAATTTACAGTTCCCAAAGGCTTGGTCTGGTGCCTAGTCCTCCACCAGATTTTCATTCTTCAATCTGGCATGAGGTGAACTCCTAACAATTCTTTGCATTAAAGTTGCAAGTGGCCTCAACCACTAGTCAAATTCTCTGTCCATGAGGCTAGAGGAACACTCATAGAACCAGCTGGCAATCCTTTCCTTCCAACAAGAAAATGATTGTAACTATGACCCATGAAATGTAAGCTTTTTTTTTTTTTAAGATTTTATTTATTTATTTGACACAGAGAGATCACAAGTAGGCAGAGAGGCAGGCAGAGAGAGAGAGGAGGAAGCAGGCTCCCTGCTGAGCAGAGAGCCCGATGTGGGACTCGATCCCAGGACCCTGAGATCATGACCTGAGCCGAAGGCAGTGGCTTAACCCACTGAGCCACCCAGGCACCCGAAATGTAAGCTTTTTAAGGAGGGAATGACATCAAGGACAATAAATAGTTGTTGGTGGGCTCTGGGTATGATGAGGAGTGGGTGGCTGACGTGGGGTAGGGACGAGAGCTCTGAGGATGAGCTGCTGAAGGGCTAACGTCCTGGAAGGGTCGTCTACTGGTGGGTAAACCAATAGAGATTAAAGTAGATTAAATGCTACATTTTTTACTACGTGGGTTTGTGCTGCTGCTTCTAGGAAGAGTTCAATTTGTGCTCAAGGAGACTGCCAATACAATGGGTATTTAATAAGATTTATCATTTTGTTTTGTAGCCTTTAGAATAATGTGTTCCTTTAAGTGTGATTTTTGTGTTTTAAGCTACATTCTCATTTTATTTCCAGATCAACTGTCCTCTTCACTCGGGCCCAGCCAAAGGCCTGTCTTCACTGGACTCTTTCTTGCTCTCAGCGTCCCTCCTTCTGGTGAATCCCACCATTGCTGCAACAACAGCATCTGTAAATATGAATTCATTCACTAATGTGATGTGTGAAACAAAACAAGCTCTTTGCAGGGTTTTATTGATGTGCTTCTCATTTCTGTTTCTATTTGTGTCCTCAAATTTCTGTATGCTATAATAAACACAACTACCATAGTTCTTCTCTATGCCAAGATGACTACCTGTTCTTTTTATGTAGTTTTATATCTTGCAAGTGTTCTTTCTCATTGAGGAACAGTGTTTCCAAAAATCAACACTCTGCCTTAAACTCCAAGTCATATGCACTATATTCTGTAGGAGGAAAGAAAGAAAGTGGAAGAGGGAATTACAATTTGTAAGAATGTCCCATTATTCTGGGCACTGGGACAGGCATTTATGAAATGTTCTCTTCCAAAACTCTATACAACCAGGGCACCTGGGTGGCTCAGTCGGTTAAGTGGCTCGCTCTTGATTTCAGCTCAGGTTGTGATTTCAAGGTCAAGCCCTGAGTCCAGCTCCACACTCACAATGGGTTCTTTCCTTCCCTCTTCTTCTGTCCC
Source organism: Mustela nivalis (assembly GCF_964662115.1). Taxonomy (NCBI): domain Eukaryota; kingdom Metazoa; phylum Chordata; class Mammalia; order Carnivora; family Mustelidae; genus Mustela; species Mustela nivalis. The sequence continues at coordinate 103,315,053 of NC_139031.1, read as the reverse complement.
TCCTGCTGTGTATGAACTCTCTCTCTCTCTCAAATACAGAAATGAATCTTTAAAAAAATAAATTAATTAAACTTTATACACTTATTAGGCCAGCTGAAGTCAGCCTGTCCTTTGACATGTAAATAAAATTTATGCCAACCTCCCTATCATGCACTGCTCAGGGATTCGAGAAAGAGTAGTGAATTCTCAGGGGTTGTTACGGTAGACTTCCTTTTTATTTTCTTGCTTTTCACCCAGCATTCATTCTCCTTTTCCTATAACTCCCGATTGCTGTTATGCGTGTTCAGGGCTCCTGATTCTGTCTCCAGCCAAAGATCACCACAGTGGGTCATACATCCTAGGTGAAGTCGTCCAGTGTGTTCTGCCACCAAGGGCTGGATGTATAACCTAGTCTGGGCTAATCAGAGAGAATCTCTGGGCATTTGTTTGGACATCTGAAACAAAAGCCCTGTTTCAGATGATATGGCTAATGGTGTGGTGTCAGGGCTGGCACAGTTAGAACCATTGCTCTCTTGGAGGAAGCCATCTGAGCCAAACCGATGCTCAGACTGAAAGAATCAAGAGACTAATGGAGAGATGTAGCTCTACTGACATTATAAACAGTTAGATCAAGCCAGACCTGAAGCTTACCCACTTCTGCACTTTCCAATGTGGTGAGCCAGCAAACTCCCTTTGTTATTCGAAAAAGCCAGAGTCTGGTTTTGCATTTCTTGCATAACAAATACTAGTTTACCTGCTGTCTCTCATTCAGGCTCTGCTGGAACTCATGACATCTCACTTCCTGGGGCTCTTCTGTCTGCTTGTGGTGACTGACTCAGATGTGGCATTAAGCTCTTCCTTCAGCCAAAAAAAATTATCTCTCACACAAGGGTTTGTGTGTGTAGCAGAGTTTGCTGCAGGTTTGGGAATCAGAGTATATGCAGTTGCAGGGAAAAACAACAGTGGCAGCCAGCAAACATATTAAAAACATATTAAAAAACATATTAAAAAAATACTGAATGTTAGCGATTCTTGCTTGTAAGAGTCTCTCTGATTCACCTCATGGGGTATGGTGGGGAACATCTCACCCACTCCCACGCTCTCAGGCTACTTGCCCTTCCTTTCTGTTCTTCCTGACCCATAATTTAATTTTATTTAGCTCTGTCTTTGTTACTTTGTCTTCTTCTACCTTGTCTTTAGACATTCCTGGCTAAGCAGTTCATCAAATATTTTCCTGAAGAAATAAAATTCCCTCCCTAAAAGGATAATCCTTTTAGAATTTGGACTAGTGTGGTACATGATTATGCTATGATACACATTAGGTTCTGTTTCATGACTGTCATCTTTTTTTGGTCTAGTACTTCAACTGTAGTTTTATAATCAAATAGCTATTTCAGAAGCATACACTGTATTTTTTATGTTCTGTGTTGATTTGTCTATTTGACTTGGGGATTTGGTAGATACAAAATGTTGTCACTGGAAAGGTTATTAAAAGCCCAACACCTTGCTCAGGCACAATCCTGTAAAGTTGCTAGTGGTAGAGATGGTAGAGGAACCAGACAGTTTTGCTCCTTTGGACTTGACTTTGAGGCATGTGACTGTCACTAGGGACACTCCTGAATTACTGAACAAAGAGTTGATACTCATCACACATGTATATGGCATAAAACTTTTAAAGACTCTAATGATTTTTACAACACTTCCATCCAGGAGGCGTTTGATAGCTCAGTTTACCCAGATATAAAATTATCATTTTAGGTGGGTTCATCTCTAAGAAACTTTGCCTCCATAAAAGTCAAAATACTTCAATCACTGTCCTCATTTGTAAAATCAAGATAAAAAAAAGTCTGCCTTCTACAGGTGATGTGAGGATGAAATATGTGTGTGTGTGTGTGTGTGTGTGTGTGTGTGTGTGTGTGAAGTGCTTAGGATAGTTGGCATATAGTCAATACTCTAGTATGTCTTCAATTCTCAAACTTTTAGGTCTTGGGATTTTTTTACACTATTATAAAATTTTCTAGCACCCCAAGATGTTTCTGTGTTGTGGGTTACATTCATCAATATTTACTACGTTACAAATCGAAACCAAGAAGCTTTTAATCATATTTATGAAGTCATTTAAGGTAGTTACATAATAACATAATTTTTTAAATGAAAAATAACCGTAGTTTTCCCTAAACAAAACAATTAGTTAGAAAAGTGACAATGTTTTACATTTTTGTGAATCTTGGTAATGTCTGACTTACTAGAAGGTACTTGGAACCTGCTTCTTCGTTCAGTCTGCTCAGAAATCACACGTCGGAAGCTTTGGGAACGTCTGTTATACTCTCCTCAGAAACCGAAAGTGGAAAGGATAATCGCACTTTGACATTATTTTGAATGAGCTCTGACCTCGAGGACCCTCTGAAGGGATCTCAGGAACCATAAGGAGTCCTCAAATTAAACTGTACCTTGAGAACCACCCCAGTACTTCCTGATTTTATTGTTATAATTATTGATGAGAATGTTGATGATAGAAATTAATGCCCCGAAATTAGAGCTGTGGGTTGTGAAGTTCTCGCACTTGGCTCCATGCACCCGTTCATTTAGAAACCTTGTCTGTCATATGATCTCCCTGATATGAGGAAGTGGTGATGCAACATGGGGGCTTAAGTGGGTACGAGAAGAATAAATGAAAGAAGATGGGATTGGGAGGGAGACAAACCATAAGTGACTCTTAATCTCACAAAACAAACTGAGGGTTGCTGGGGGGAGGGGGTTTGGGAGAAGGGGGTGGTATTATGGACATTGGGGAGGGTATGTGTTTTGGTGAGTGCTGTGAAGTGTGTAAACCTGGTGATTCACAGACCTGTACCCCTGGGGATAAAAATATATGTTTATAAAAAATAAAAAATTATATTAAAAAAAAAAAAAAAAGAAACCTTGTCTGTAACAGACAGGAACCCGTTTAAGTCGAAGTGCTGTTAACCTATTGAGATGAGGAATAAAAAGACAGTAGTATTTAGCTTTTTCAGGCATGTGGAGCTATAGCCATGAAATAAAGAGGAAAAAGTCTCCCTGGCGTACTGTAAGGAGACGGAGGCTGTGTTTGTACCGCCGTGGAGAATTTTCATGAGAAGTTATGTGTTAGCATTTGGACTTAGGCGCAACACTGCGGATAGTACAGTGAAACCCAGGAGCATTTCAAAGCCTCTTTCTGAGGATGTGCAGGCAGCAGAAATATTTCTGCCCAGCCACAACCAAAGCACTTCTTAAAAGGGGCAAATGGAAATTAAGGGATAATTGGCTACTTGCACCAACTTCTTCTGTTTGCGATCCGGATGCAATCTCCTGGTAGAAAAGGTGACGAAGTCTGGGGTGTGATCAGGCATTAGTAGGTTCACGGGTCCGGAGTCAACAGGCTTTTGGACTCTCAGCTAGTCATTTGAAAGGTAAAATCTTGTCACTGTCTCTCGGGGGGAAAGCAGCACTCCCAATTCCTGTAGTAGATGAAAACTGCATAAAAGGTCCTCAAGGTCAATAGCATGTGACTCAGCACAGCCAAGCCGCCCCCAGATCTGCAGTCCTGGGTCATGGCGGGTGAGAGTGACCCTCCTCCCACGCTTCTCTTCTAAAAGTAATCATATTGCTTTGGGTCCTTATCCCATGCTCCTTTTCCCTAGAAATATGAAAGTAACAACAACGAAAGATCCCAGGGTACAGATTAATTATAACTGCTCAGGGGCCTGTGGAAGTAAAATCTGTCTCCCATTGCTTAAGGAAACTAACAGATGGAGGATAGAAAGACCGTCCCAGAGAAATGGTCTACAAAACTCGAAAGTATAGTAAAAAATGTGGTATTGAGGGGAGTACAAAGAGAGAAAGCAACAGATCATTCCAGAAACTGATGGCACCCAGTGAAACCCAAGGAAAAAACAGACCGTGAAGAAAGAGGGCAGGAGATGTGTCTGACAGTGGCAAACCTAAGACTGTGAGGAATGGAGCCACGGAGAAGACTTGACTATGTTCTATGCCCCTAGGACTGTCTCCTGTCCACCTGTTACCTGGTTCCTAAATCAGCCTTGATGTCACGTGACCGCAGCATGGTGGGCATACTCTAGAGGATGCTCTGCCATGATTCATATTTTAGGAAGAAGGCCAAAGTCATGAGGACACATAAGAAGAATGGGGGGAACCATTCTTCCCCCATCTCCCCCCATTTCCCCCCCAAGATCTGGGGGAAAATATAAACAAATGAGCCAGAGGAAGGGTGAGGTTTGTCTTGGAGAGACCAGCAAGCTGAAGAATGGAAAGCAAAGAGTAATAAAGAAATGAGAAAATAAAAATGGAACCAAGGACTGAACAATACACATGAGAAAGAACAGATTTTAACAGAGAAAAAGAAGAGGAATATAGGATTGAAGTAACCCCACGTGTTGTGATAGCATGATTGAAAATGTACCAAGTCCAATCAGAGTCGATTCCTCTTGGTGACTTCTTAAACTTTTGCTTCTTTTGGTTTTTCTGTTCTAGTGGTTCTCAGCTACATTATCTCTTTTTACCTTAAATGTTGCTAGGATTCCTTGAATGACAGATGTGACCAACAACTCCAACTGTCTCCTGGTCCCCTGCATAGCATTGGTTTCTCAGGTTTGGTGATTAAGAAATGAAGGGTGTCCTATCCTGGGAAGCTGGGGAGTTGGTCTGATTTGTGGTGACCTGTTGCTTCTTATATTCAAGATCACCAGCTGCTGAGAAAGGGCAGGTATGCCCAAGCTTTGAGGCAAGGAGAGAAAGCACCATATTTGCTGATGGGAAGGGTGAATAATTTCACTTAATCAATTTTCCTTGCTAAATTCTAGTATGGAAGTAGGAGTAAAAATTAGTTCACCCTTCTTTGGTCTTTTATTGTTCTAACCCTAAAAATGGCGGCCACCCACACGGATGGAGGAACAGGAGCTTTCGTGATGCTATTCCCTTTGCCCTAAATAGAAGATTCCCTCTGTTTCTATCACAGTCAAAATCCTTCCACCCATCTTCCTCCGTTCCCAGCCAAATTAATCTTTCCTACCCCTCTGGAGTCTTCCCATATGGGAAAATGATTAACATTTCCCGGTTAACTTAAAAAGTATAACTCAGTAGCTTTTAGGAACTATATCTCCCCAAATTCTGACAGTACCATTGAGGAGTTAGAAGATGAGAAACTCAGGACCCAGGGAAGTGGCCAGTTTCCTGAGGCCATGCCTAGTCAGAGGTAAGGGTTAGAGAGGACCCAAACCCAAGCCTGTATATCATGATACCTAAAAATAATAAGCATCTTTCACCAGAAAAAAAATCAAACAATTCTCTCAGATAAATCTTTTATGCATTCGGCTTATTTTTTTAAAAGCAATCTATGCTGAATTTAAGTGTATCTGTGTTTCCCACTAGATTATGAATTCTGTCAGGAAGTGGGTCTTATTTAAGTCTCTATATTATCCAGCAAGCATATTAGGAGATCTTATTCACAGTAAATATAGAAGTTGTTAGTTGGATAATTCAAAACTACCTTTGTGCTTTTATCTGTACATCCTTCTTGCCATGGCCATGCTATACCTAGAAATTAGTCCTTCCGTTTTATTTGGGCAGGGGCTTAGGGTCCCAGCCAAACTTTCTCCTTTGGCGAAAGGAGATGCCTTAATTCATGCTGTCTGAAGACTCTTCATTATGAGGACTGGTTCTTAGGAGAATGGCTCTAGCCATCAATTTTACTTTGGTTTCCTGGTAGGAAGATTTTAATCAACTGGAAAACCCCAGAACCACCAACTCATTTCAAAGCAGTCTTATGCAAGGGCCAAGAACCTTGATTTTCCCTCAGAGAAACTTACCTGCTCCTCTTTGGTCATGGGCAATGTTGTTTTATCTCTCAGACTCTAGATTTTTCACCTGAAAAAGAGGGGGAGGGGCTCATCATTCTTACCCTGAGGATTGCAGTGAAAATAAGTCTCCAACCAAAATGATCATTCCTACTGCCCTTCCTCAACCCTGTCTTCCGCCTGCTCCCCTAGCTCAGTGAGTGGCATCACTAGCTACATGCTTGTACACACCAGAAGGAGACCCGTCTCTCTTTCAAGTTCCACTGTCAACGAGCCACCGGGTTCTGTGAATGATACGTCTTGTTTTGAAACCATCCCCTGCAACACCAGCACCACCACCCCATAGCTAAATAAGCTCACCAAATTCACTTTTATTACCCATCCCCTCAACACACACTCCTAGCTTTTCATTGTATAACCAGAGACATCTTTCAAATTTAAGTGTGAGGGGCCCTGAGTCGCTCAGTGGGTGAAGTGTTTGCCTTTGGCTCAGGTCATAATCCCAGGGTCTGGGGATGGAGGCCCCAGAACCCCACCACCAGCTCCCTGCTTAGCAGGGAGTCTGCTTCTCCCTCTGCCCCTTCCCCTGCTCATGCTCTCTCTCTCAAATAAATAAATAAATTCTTTAACAATTTTTTTTTTTTTTTTTTAAGGTGTGAGACTACATGCTTATTCTGATGCTTCCCAGTGCATAAGGTAAAGAATCTTGGATACAAACTAAGAGACTGGGTGTGCTCTGGTCTTTGTCTCCTGCCTTGACTTGCGGTCTGTGCTTTCCTTAAGCTTCTCCAATCAGCCATATACCTCCCCACCATTTGCACATTTCTTTTTCGGAGGATGTTTATCCCTATAACCCCTTTCCCTTTCTCTCCTACCATCTTCGAGTTCTAGTTTAATTCAAGTCAATTGCTCAGGGAAGTTTTGCCCATTTCCCTTTGCTTTGCTCCTTTTCGTTTGCTCACATACACACCAGACACTAGGTCAATTCCTTTGATACAGGTTCTTCTATTAACTCTTTTCCTTTTCTCCATAGTTTTAAGAATAGTTTAACATTTTACATTTCTGTGATTATTCCACAAATATCTGGCCAAACTACTCCAATATAAGACCCCTGAGGAACTGTCAGTATCGCTATACCTCCAGTGCTTAATATAGTACCTAGCACGTAGTCCAGTTTCAATACATAATTGTTGACTGAGTCTGTACTTTATATATAGTAACCATTACCCTGAATGTTACCAGACTCCCGAGTGTCTTCTGAAAAACTCCAGCTTCAGATTCAGAGCAAGTTCAAATCACGGTCCTGCTCCTCTCCAGCAGTTATCTTTTTGTGTCTCCTCTCTAAAATGGGAATGATTGTACCAGCCCTACCGAGCTGTTAGGCGGATTTAGTAAGCTAACGTCGTGTCCAGTGTCTGACCCGTGCTTGGCAGGGGGCTCCAGCCCTGTGCACAAGCAAGGACTGCAATTAATACAGGCCAGATGGTCATGTAAATGACCCGAGCGCCGGCACACAGTTGTCCCTTTGCCTACCGGGACCACCCTAATTTGGAGGGTGGAGCTTCCCTGGGGTCTTGGCCTCATCCCGCAACCTGCACCCCGCACGCCCCTCCCCGGGGAGGCGCCCGGGCGGCGAAGCTCTCGGCGGACACCCGGGCTCTGCCGCCGACACCCGGGCTCGGACGCTGCGGGGCCGCCGCGCGGCTTCAAGCTGGGCTCCCGGGTGGGCGCGGGCGGCGGGGGCGCGGGGGCCGGGAGCGGTGCAGGCCGCTCGGCGCGCCCCTCCTCCCAACTTTCCCTGGTCCCGCCGCTCTCCTCGTCTCTCCGCTGTGCGCCCGCGCGGGATCCCGAAAGGCCGCGCTGGCAGCGATCGCATCGCCCCCCCCCCACCCTGCACCGCTCCCCCCAGCGTCCCCCCAACCCCTGCGAGCCCGCGGGCTTCGGGCAAGTGTGGCCCGGCCCTCGCCGCTGCCCACGGCGGCCCGGGTCCCCGCGGTCCCAGCTCGGCTGCCGCTGCCTCCCCTCTCCGGCCCGGGGCGGCCGCGGAAACCCCCGGGGAAGTCTGAGGTCTGTGCTACAGGGGCGCGGAAGGACCGGGTTTCCGCGCGAGCTGTGCCTTTTAATCACGTTAGGAGGACCTTCCCAGTCGTCGGTTCCCAGGAGGGCTACCCAGTTGGTGCACGGTTTCGTTGTGTCTGGTGATCGACTGTGTGTGTGTGTGTGTGTGTGTGTGTGTGTGTGTGTGTGTGTGAACCTGTTTATATTGTGGGGCAACTCCTAACGAGAAGTCTGTGAGACTTCAACCTTCCGTTCTTTCCTCTTAAAGCTGTCTTTAGAAATGTTGCAAAAAAAAAATGTTCTTTCTTACTTGAAATTCCTTTTAATTAATTTCTGAGCAATGACATAATGTGATGCTAGAGTATACATGTGGTCTCTAGTCCGTATTAAACGTTCCTCAAAACCGCTCTACCTCTCCGGCTTGATGTTAGTTTTGAACCTTGAAAAAGCGCCCCCATTTTAATAGCACCAAGTTTCCCTGCAAAATTTTTTCCACAAGTCAGGAGTATGCCAGCTGATGAACTGAAGTTTAAAAAGCCGACACATGCCAATGTTAACAACTTCCCAAAGCCACCAGATTAATAATCACTATTCGTGGCTTTGGATTGCCAAGGGCAACTTGGCAATGCCTATCAGGTTGTGTAGGAAATCGGGTTGTGATCTCAATCCTGAAAGGGTTAAAAAGGTCGAAGTTACATACATGTCACCCTTATAACAGCTGACCCATAATCCATCAACAATCTATCCTCAAGTGTGTGGGATCAAATAGTTTAAATTAAATGAAAAAGAGTTGAAATCTTTGTCATCATCTTACATCAGTTTAGATGAGCTGCAAGTAAATCATTTCCTAACCTTTTAGAAAGTGAAAAGTTTAGTGACGACTATTTACACGCTTTGAATATTTTATATTTGAGTGGTCATCACAGTTTACACAAATGATTGTATATATCCATTTCCAATCAACAAATATCAGGGTATCCGTGTTATGCGACGGTTAACATTTCAAGCTTTTCTGTAAAGGTGACGTTATAGAAAACTGCAAAGATTACTGCATCTCGTCCAAAGGTCATTTAGAGAATCTGAAAATAAAATCATTAGGGACAGCTTCTCAGAAGTAGGGTGATGACTTATAATTGAAAAGAATGTATGTGCTAGAGCCTCAATTATCACATGAAATAGTTAATTATGTTTTGGTTTTGGTTTTAAACACAGGTTGCTAGAGCATTACAAAAAAAAAAAAAAATCCTCAGAGGTTTGTTAAACCTTTAGCAGAAGATTACAGCCAATGTTTTGTCTTTGGCGAATAGCTGTTTGTCTCACTTTATTTACTTGGTATTGGATATTTGTCAATGTCATTTCATATCTACAGAAAATTCTTAAGCTCTATGGAGGTAGTGAATGTGTGTGTGCGTGTCTGCCGGAGGTCACATGACGGTTTCATCCTATTTGGTGGAGCAGCTTGACTTTTTTTCCCCTTGCTTTTGGTGATGGTTGTGAGTGCAGAAGTTGATTGACAGATGCATGCTAGAAACCCCCATTCTCCTTTTCAAAGACAACATATGATGGATTGCGATCTCTCAGCCCAGCAGGATACGGGGACCATGCAAGCTGTAATTGGTCAGGTATGGAGTCAGCCATTTCTCAACTCCCCTTTTTTTCCACAAGGGTCTCACCATATGATTCACATAATTCATATTTACAGTACCATCTTTCTATCTGTATCTCCAGCGACCCGCCACGTAGTGCTGAAAGTGCGAGAGGCAAAAGGCACCCAGTAAATCTAGCCAGGGAACCTCAGCCTCAAACTTCCACGCCAGGCTTCACAACAAAAATTAAAACAACAGGGGAAAAAAAAAATCTAAGGATGGCTCTAATTTATAATTTGGCCTGGGTGTTTAAAAAAAAAAAATCTATGTCTCAGAATTTATTTTCTGTTGAGATGGTGAGCTCTGAAAGAAACTGTGAGGAGAGAATAAAGTGCTATGTTTCCTAGGTAGTAGTTAAAATTGTTCTGTTCCATATTTTTATTTGGGCTGTATTCTCTCTCTTCCTCTCCCTCTCCCTGTCTATATGGAAAATGGAAATACAGCAACACACGTGCCTTTACTTCTAACCCAGATAATGTGGGATGGAGCCTGGTAAACGTGGCAGTGGTCTTGGCCGCTGCAGAGGGACAGGCAGCAAATTAAACACTGCCACACTTCGAAAGGTCCAGGTGGTCTGCTCGGCTTCCTAATGCAATCCAGCACCAGAGCTTTAATAAACAGCTCTATTTAGTTCCCCCTCCCTGGATCCAGGGAGGTGAACTGGTCTGGGGCTGCTGTGATGAAATGCCCGAAGAATCTCTCTCTGAGGCCTCACAAGCTGATTTTTAGAGCTTTGCTGTTCTGTCGTCTTTGTCTTCCAAATGGGTCAGTGAGTCTTGATCTTTCCGTTCGTTCCGCGTTTTCTGTGAAATCGGTACTTTATGTTTGTGCTTAAATGTTTGCGTTGGGAGCTCAATCAGGAGAGGAAGGGATCTTTGTATTTTCATTTGCCTTCCAATAACTGAGAAGGGGAAAGGAATGATAGTGCCCAGCTGCAAAGGAAGGGTGATTTTTCTGTGATGGGGGTGGGGTGAGGAAAATGAGAATATATGTGGTTTCTTTCTTTCTTTTCTTCTTCTGGTAATGTATTTTTGATCTGATTTTTTCTGAGTTATCCAGACTTCCTTATGAACTGTTACCTCATCAGTCTGAATGGGGTTATGAATATTGATAAACTCCTAAAAGTTTTTTTTTTTCCTTTGCACACTTTCCAATCGAGACAAGCTGCCAAAGGGATGCTGTAAATTTGTTTGTTGTATGTTAATAGCATGGTGGAAAATATACTGTTTGACTCTGTTTTCAACCAAATTATAGCAAAGTACTTTTGGGTTCTGAAGGCACATGGTTTATTAATACCAGCATGCTTCATAATGTATTTTTAGATGGGAAATGTCAGATACATAATACCATGTTTCCACAGGCTCACACTCTTAAAAGCAGTAGATATCTGCTTTGGTGGAACAATATTTTTTAAAAATTTGCAAGTTGGTTTTTGTTATATATACAGATATAAAGTGAAGTCTCTGGGCATATATTTGGCAGGGGAAAATATGTAAAGACTGATTTTACAAGTGGCTAATACCCACTTCAGTGTTAAGTGTTCACTGATGAGCAAGTAAGGATATCAAGTTTATCTAAAATAATCCTGACATATAGGATTAAATAAATAACCTGTTTAAAAAAATGACCTTTTTGTAGATAAATAAGGCTTGAGCTCCTGATAACAGTTTTGTCCTGTTTAATAAAACTTTTCTCAGGTTGCAAACACGTTCTGTCTCCTGCATGTCATGGTGTGGTCATAATCTTGTGCAAAATTACTGTATCTCAGTCCCAGAAAATAAATAGGATTTCATTTCATGTACATTTCCCTTAGTTGGGAAAAGAAACTTGTTTTTTAAAAAAAGACAGGAGAGATATTTTAAATTTGTAATCAGTATTGTTTTTTGGAAATAGTTGCAAATGTGTATACTTTTTAGAAGGTTCAACTATATACTTGAAAAAAGGAAATTGGTATAGATTTTACAGATGTCAGATTTAAGTTTCTGATTTGTCAGGAGTTAAAATTGGTTGTTATTATTACATAGCTTGGTATTTTGTATGTACTCTAATTTTTAGAGACTCACTAGGTCCAGGAATTACGCATGTAATTACTTGTCACAAATACTTTCTAAATAGTTGCATCAAAGTAGCTGCATGTTTTCTGAAGATTTCATTTCTCATAAATTATTTGCTTAAAAAAACTCAGAGATTTTTGTCAAGCTGGTAAATTATAAAAGCAGTTTTTCTGAAGGTTATACAAATTGTACTAAAAATGTACAAACTACAATGCTTACTTCTTCTGAAACTGAAACACTAGTATGCATAAAGAAAGAAAAATGGCAAACTACCCCATCTGCATATCATAAAAGTCAGAAGCCTAAATTGAGCCCCTGTCTATAGATGAAAAATGAAAAGGGCATAGATATTTGAAATGATTTCCTTTTAATTGTTGTAGCACAGATAAAAATACTTTCCCAAATGACTACTTCAAACATTGAAGAGAAAGTGACAATAATCTTTACTGCTTTTCAGTCAATCATAATAAAAAAGAAATGTCTTTTTTTCAGCTGTATCATACCTACTCAGCAGGTGTGAATCGTCCCATTTGATCATGCAAATGTTTGTTTGCGTTCCTCCTCAGATACATATTAGAATGATTATTATTTCTGTCCTTTTTTTTTCTTTTCCCTGTTCTTGTTCTGTTCCTAAGTGGACTTGGGTTAGAAGAGCAGATAATCCATTTTTCAATGATATTTTCCATTCAGAATACTGAAAGATTCCCATGAAATATGATCTTTTAGGTTTTTCATTCATGTCTAGGATCAAATATCCAGTTGCTTCCACTGGAGGGAAAGAGTGGACTTTTCTGTGTTGCTGGCCATGATCCAGCTCGAGAGAGTGTCCTGGCTCCATAGAGCAGATATTGTTCATAAATGTCTTTCCCCCAGGATTTTCTCTCCCCCAAGCAAGCAATTAAGCAGTCTAGTACTTAAGAACAAACTCCCCGCCTAGGATACCAAGATCAAGAAACTTGGTTCATTCATATAGTTCTTGGAAATCAACTGGATTTTTTTTTCTTACACATTAATTTTATTTTGAAATTATACAACATTCTTTCTTCAGCTTACTGCAAGCAATAGATACCAATTAATCTTTAAATGAAGGTCTTTCAAGTTGCACATTCCTAAAACTTGTTTTCACACAAAGATTTTTAGAAACTTTTTTACAGTTTGTTTTAGCATCTTTTTAAGATCCAAAACCACATTAGATTTTTGAGAGTTACCTGTAGCACGCTTCCTAACCCTTTGAACTACAGGGTGGCTTGCTGCCTTCCGATGTTTTTTCAAATCGACTCCAACTAAAGAGTTATTCAGAATCTGAGCCATGGGTTTGAATACGATTTAAAAATGAGGACTCGCATTTCCACCTCTCATGGTCATTAAATGTTTACTGCATTTTTTCTTTTTTGCAGACCTGAGCTTGTGAGTGACAGATTAGTTCATCAGTATTACAGACTTCCTGGTTGTCTTTCCCCCCCCCTCATCTCATGCAGACAGGTCACCGTGTCCAATCCTCCTTCTGGCACTGCTGTCCCCAGAGGACCCTTGGCCAGCCTGCCATCTTGATGTGCAGGCCTGAGGGTCTGGGCTGGATGCACGCTTCCTTATACTGGCTTCTGCAGATATTACAGAATAGAGGATATTAAATTAGTTGTTAATAAAAACAACAGATGAGGCAAATTAGATAAAGATATTTATCAAGCATATCTGAGAGTTTGCTAGGGATGGGAGAGACACAGCTGGGTAAAAGTGCTCATGGATCCACATCCAGTGGATGTGGTGAAGGGATCCATGGAAGAGTGGAGAAAGGAGGCTTAGTAGACTGGAAGTGCCTTCAAAGGCTTTTTCAGTTTTCCCTATCAGTAAAATGGGTCTTTTTTTTGTTTTCAAAAAATTAAAAAACCCACTTACACAGTAAGTGTAGACAACTTAAAGTGTTTGAAGGTGGCACGTTAGAAGGGGAATGTCGTCATCTGAGACTGGCCTCAAGTGTGTGCACTGATCAGTGCGTGGTTTCTCGCATGAAGATTTTAAAACAGAAATATTTCGTTGTTGTGGTAGTAAAACAATTGTGTGTGTGTGTGTGTGTGAGGGGTTATTTATACTGTTCCTGTTCCCAAAAGTATTTAGCATGGCTCTGAGGACAATATGTTTAACCAGTACATACCCAGGCTGACATGAAATGAAAGTGGTCCAGGGGGAGGGGACCCCGCAGGTATGTAGAACATGCACTTGCCTATCGTCCTCAGTCCATTTTGACTGATTTTCATGCCCTTCATATAAAAATTATACTTGAGGGCTAACTTAACCCTGTTTTACCCATGCCAAGCCTAACTTGCATGTGCTCTAAAAACTCATTTTTGGAGGTGTGAACGCCCTTTCTGTGGGAAACCAACGTATCACTTCAACGGATTCATATACTTGAGGGCTCTGAAATTGTTGTTTGGATCTAATGGAGAATACTTCTCTTCAGGGTATTACTGGTGAAGAGTATACTAGAAAAATACAAATTAATTAAGGATTATTCTTTCTGAATACAAAATGGTGCCAATGCCCCTTTTATAAGGAATTGAATCAGTACTATGTATTTCCAATTGAGTCAATACTCTCAGGCTTAGAGGAGAGTTGGCTTTTTGTGTTCTTTGAATGGACTCAATTTGTATTACCTTTAAAATATTTTAAAATTGAAGTTCAGGGTGTCACCTGAGCTGTGTTTAAATTGTAAAGCCAATTTTTCCCGTTAAAGTAACAATGTCTCTATATAGTAATGATACTGTACAATAATGTCTTTAATAATAAATACTGACCAAGCCCATGAGAGCTGGTCTTGAAATCACACTTTCTTTTCTATTTCTAAGATCACTGAATGAAACTCTATCAGGGTATAGATTTCAGTGGTTAAGAATTTGAAGCTTTTGGATTCACGTCTCTAGAATATGGAGACAGGTTGCTGGAACACTGAAATATGAGTACTTAACAAAAGAAAGTTTCTGTTAATTACTTAACAGAAAAGTTTGTTTCCTGTATATAAGTTCTTCAGTACTTGCTGGGGAGGTGAGTGAAAGAAGGCATCCCTCCATTGACAGTCACTTTGCCATGTAAACTGCATTTTCCCCACGGGTTGAAAGCACCTTTCTGTTTTCGTCTTTATGGTTTGCCAAAATTGGAATTTTAGAAATGTCTGCAAATAGCGAGAAGCTTCGCCTTCCTTGTGACATCATCCTTTAACACCTTGTGACATCCTTTTTTCTAACACCTGAGTAAAAAGTAAAATTGTGAAATATAATGCAAATATCAAAAGATCAGACCTGAAGAAAAATGGGCAACAAGGTAAATACTGACCATCATTTTGAACACTAACAGAAAATTTAAATGATACGATGTTGAAATTCAGTTTTATTTTGGGGCCAAGCTTTTACCTGGGAGGAAGTTAGTAGCTGTTCTCACTATAATTTCGCATTTTCACTTATGTACTTCCTTTTTTTTTCTCCTTCCTCTCCCTCCTTTTTTGAGGGGTCTCGGGTTGGTGAAACATATGTCCAAGAAAGTAAATTACCAAACCCCGTTCTGGGATCACATGTCAATATCTGTTCAGAGTCAAGTTGTCTTGAGCTGGTCCAAAATTATAATCAAAATTTGTGCCAGTGGTGCTCTTTACACATTCTTCTGAACTTCAAATTGAAGAAGGAGCTCTGAGAAACCGCCATTCCATTTCACTAAAATTCATTTTTTCTTTTCCAATATTTTCTTAATCTTCCTGATTCTTCATTGGGAACCAATGATGGTGAAAAATGCCTAATTTTTATCTGATGAATTCCCCCGTGATTTGCCTAGTGTTTGTGTTATTTTCTTTACTTTACCTATAAAGCTATAAATGGCCATATTATTATTTCAGGCCCACCACTTCTAAATATAAAACCATTGCATGCAAAGAAGAGCAAAATAATTGAAAACATTTCTGATTATTTATACCAAAGACAAATCTCCAGGGTTTAAAACAAGTATTTTTCAAGTTGGTTGGTTTCAGAAAATAGCTTTTTGTTTTTATCACTAGCTTTAAAACCCCTGTGATAGGAAAGACTCTTTAAAAAACTGAGATTAGCTGTTGTTACTTGGTACTGATTCTAGGTGAACTGCAACCCGATTCCCTTCAGCCACATTTTTTCTAACCAGCTAGCCAGAAGCACAAGAAAAAAAAAATTGAAGATCCACAGAATATTTTAAATTTCACCTATTTCAGTGTCTTCCCACGCCCAACCCCAACCAGGGGCTGGATTATTTTGGTGGAGAAAGACGCCCATGCAATTTCCAGCTCCCACCTCCTAAGGTCAGAGATGCAAATAAATGTGTCCACACCTTCAGTGAAGGAAAAGGAAATAGTAACTCAAATGCATTGCTCTGGTGTTTTGCTCTCTTCCTTCACTGTCATCTCTGCCCTCAGCTTTTCCTCTCTTCCCCACGGTAATCCAGAGTCAGTTTGATGAGTAATAAGTGAAAAGTGAATCCTTGTGGGCTGCCTAGGCAGCAAAGGGCATAAGAGAGAGAGAGAGAGCGAGAGAGCTAGAGAGAGAGAGGCGAGACCAGAACCAAAACAAAGCAGACACGGAGCAGGAAACTCACCAACACTCCATAGTTAGTGTTTGTGTGAAGTTATTTTGTAAGCTGATTTCTTCTCACCTAGTGATTTCCGATCCCAGAAATAAGCAGCGAGACAATTACTTTAGAACAAGACAAATACAATTTTAAAACAAAGCTTTAAGGGGTGGGGGGAAAGCTTTGCAGTACTAGTGCCATGAAACAGGAATTTTGAAATTAAGGAGCACTTGTTCTCTGGAGCTTTTTACTAGAGTTGAACAGGTGCTTGGGCGCCAGGGAAGAGCAGTCTTATGCAAATAGGTGTTTTGTGTGGCTAATAGAATGTTGACTCTGCAGATTGGACAACTTTGATTTTTCAGGACTAATGAGAAAGTATTTGAAGGAGAAAATATCTATGTCTAGCTCCTAAAACCTTACAGAAACAGACCTACTTTAAAAAGATTAAATACTTGTTAAACGGTATTTTCTCACCTTTTAAAAATATAATACTTTATTGTTGAGAGTGAGAGGCAAATCGCCAACAGAGAAGCATGGATATCAGAAACCCTAATTAGAATGGAAGGTGTGTGGGGTGGAGGGGAGTAGATGTTTCTTAGATTGTCAGTTGTATTCTTTCAAAATTGGATG
Organism: Mustela nivalis; assembly: GCF_964662115.1. Classification (NCBI taxonomy): domain Eukaryota; kingdom Metazoa; phylum Chordata; class Mammalia; order Carnivora; family Mustelidae; genus Mustela; species Mustela nivalis. The sequence continues at coordinate 103,298,274 of NC_139031.1, read as the reverse complement.
TCGGCGTGGGCGTGGATGGGGCTGGGTACACAGTCCTGGGCTCTGGCTGGCCAAACCTGCTACAGATAGACCAGTTCATTTCATAAGCCTTAAATAATACTAGCAAAGGAGGCTCTCTCAGCCTTTTGGAGAAAAGGTTGAGGGTCGGGACAAATGTAAAACCCTGCTTACCGTGCGCGAATTAAGCCAGGAACATCAAGCTCATTTCACTTAGTGTCAGCCCTGATGATTCATCATTATGGTCAGAGCAAACTGTGGTCTCTGGGCTGAAACAATTTTATCCATTTTTTTAAAAAAAACAATGTTCCAGCTTGGATCTTATATCCTTAGGGTTACAATATTGAATTCTGAATCGGGAAACTTAATCTTGCAGCCAGATTTGACAAGATGCTGGTTGAACGGGAGGCAGTAGTGATTGTAAGGATGAAACGCCCCAGGTCAGAATTTGGGAAAAGAGGAGATTTTGTGGAAATTTGGCTGTGTTGGAAGAAGCCCAAATTTGAAAATTTCTCATCTCATATCTGCAGATCGTGTTCAAGGGTCTGAGAAGTACATCTTTGGCTGTACTCATTTTTTCTGTTTCAAAGCTCTCATTAATAGAGTTAATTTTTACACATTCTGAGATGTATTTCTTAGTGTCTTACTGATGTTGCTAATATATAGGTACTGGAAATACTATTCAAAAGGTTTCTGGGAGCAAAAATGAACATTATTGCTCAAATCCAAGACAGTTGTACTGTGTTTCTTGGCAAAATGTTAATACCTGATTCAGGGACTAAAGTTTCTCTCTTTTGAAAACTTTTTCCACTTGTAAACAAACCTGTATGTAGATTTCCAGGGACTAAAGAATTTGGAATAAAAATGAAAATGAGGCAGTCAAATTAGTGAAAACACACATTTGGGAATGTGCTTATTTAGGGAATACGTGCTTATTTAACTTCTAATAATACAAAAATATTTAAACTGTTTTCAATTTTAATATATGAAAAATTATGTTTGGTTTAAAATTTAAAATAAAATATGATAAATAAAATATAAAATAAAATAAAAATAAAATATAATCATAAAAATGATTTAAAACACTCTTCCTTTCAACTAAGTTGTTCAAGAGAATGGGAAAATACTTTGCAAGTTCTAGAAATCAGGATTACTGCTGAGTACATAGTTGAGCGCTATACTGGGTGATTATTATGGTAATGGATTACCATTACATGGTAATGTACATGTACAAGATACATTTGGTACCTTCCAAAAACAAGGACACTTTGTATTTCCATTTTGTAGCTACTTTTTACAAATGTTGAGACATATTAACTGGGATTGCTTTCTTTCTTTCTACCATAATCCATCAAATAGGAGTTAAATAGCTAGTTCAGGCAAGGAGTGGAGCATCTGAGTAAAACCTACAGAACATGAAGACAATTGTTATATGCAGATGATTGAGGTGAGTTACATAGTAAGAATCCTAAGAGTCTCTTTAAATGTTTTATTAAACAAATTATAAAAGCAACGTGTGCTTATGACAAACAATTTCAACAACACAGGAGAATAAAAAGTGAAAAGTAAAGTAGCCCATCATTCCACCTCACAAATAACCATCATCAATAATTCATCATATCTTTCCAGAAATTGTCTATGCATGTGTAAGCACAGAAAATATTCAAATAGCCCAAGTAGATTCATACTATATACAGAGTTCTACAACTGCCACAGTTTAAAAACATACATTCAACATCTCATATTATTATGAATAGGTTTCCATCTTTCTCCTTGGAATTCCCTCGTACAGGTAGACACTGACCTATTTAACCATTTCCTTTCCTCATTGAATTCTAACTGACATACAGCATTATGTTAATTTCAGGTGTACAAGATAGTGATTCAACATCTGTGTGTATTGTGAAATGATCAGCAAAATATGTAACCAGTTCTCTCCTGATGACTGTCTACTTTTCAGAAATAAGTTAGCCTTGGCAATAAGACTAACACAGAGAGATGTTTTGTTTCTCTTAGCTTCCACAAATCCCAGAATCTTCTAACTGGGGTTTGCTTTACCAAAGGAACTCATAAGGAGTATCTTCTAAGAGAAGATGATGAGTGATGTTAGAGGTGAAGGTTAGCTTTATGCCGTAAGAATACAGATTTATCATTTCTATATTGAACACTCAAGGCCATGAAAATCCCAGTAAAGATCGCAACATCGTATTTAGTGAAAGAAGTAAGACTAAGTGATAACGACATAGGGAGCCAGTTCTCAATCAGATGCATTTTGACTTTAAAACTTCTGTGTTTTTTCGAGCCACCAGTTCAGCTGAACAAAACGCATAACTGATTTTCTCACATGGGTCTCAGTGCTATTTATTAAGATAATTGACAGAGATGTATGTTTCCAATGCATGATTCAGTTAGTACACCTAGATTAGTGAAAAAGAGACCAGAACAAATTCATGGTAATGCATGTCAGTTAAATTCCTGTTTTCTATATTTCATAATGTCAGACCAATCCTTCAACCATGATTCGTAGGTTAAATAATGCAGTCAGGAGAAGGCCAGATCAAAACCAATCAAACATAGCCCTTGAATTCAGTTAATTTAGGGTTTTGGGGAAGGTGGACAAAACATAGGCTTCTTAAATATTTAAGAGAATGTGAAGTTATGTTTTACATTTCTTTTAGGATAGGTCTGTGCTCATTCATCTTAACCACATCACTGCACATTTACTAAGGAAAGGAAGTGGGTAGTAATCTTTATTTGTGTAAGCGATGGGAGTGTGAGCTAACTGGGATGTCTTTCGCTGTCCAGATTCCCAGCTCTGAGTCCTTGGGTGGGTGGATAGACAAGTAACCCGAGTAGGAAATAATCGTGCTTCATTTATGAGTTTAAAAGTAGCTGGCTGCCTCACACAGCGCTCAAAAGTGGCTCCCAAGAACAAGTTGCAGAGCAAAGCTTGGGTCCTTCTGCTTTCCTCTGCAATCCACAGCTCTGAGAAGTTAGGTGTAACTCATCATTCCCGTTTTATGGAAGTGGAAACCGGCTCAGAGAGGTTAGATGCCTTCTTCACAGCCATATTGCCAGTGAAGAAAGAAATGAGCTACAAATTCAGAAATCCTTTCTAAGGGTGCACTGTTTTCCTCTAAACCATTTCTCACCCCGGCTGCCTTTTAGAACCACCAGGAGCCACTGTTGGAAAATCTACTGGTATCCAGGATCCATCCTCAGAATTTTTTTTTTTTTTTAAGATTTATTTTATTTCTTTTTGAGGTGGGGAGGGGCAAAGGGAAAGGGAAAGAGAGAGAGACTCTCAAGCAGGCTCCTGACTGAGTGTGGAACCTGGCATGGGGACACCGAGATCGTGACACCTAGGACACGGAGATCATGACCTGAGCCAAAATCAAAAGTTGGATGCTTAACCAATAGAGCTGCCAAAGTGCCTCAGCCCCAGAAATTCTGATTCAATTTATCTGGGTAATTTTAAGGCAACCTATTACAGTGCCTCTTAAATTGAATGAATGCTGTTTTATTTATTTTTTAAAAATTAAAAAAAAATTTTATTTAGTTATTAGAGAGTGAGAGCACAAGCTGGTGGAGTAGCAGGCAAAGGGAAAGGGAGACGCACGCTCCCTGCTGGGTAAGGAGCCTGACATAGGGCTCGAACCCAGGACCCTGGGATCATGACCTGAACTGAAGGCAGTTGCTTAACCAACTGAACCACCCAGGTGCAGTGAATGAATGCTATTTTAAATAATAAAGTGAGATAATGAAAATTAAACACTGTCTCCCCTCATGCAGGCACACACACAATCATAAATCTATAGCAAAAGAATGGAAGGAGTTTAGTCTGGTATTCGTTGTGTGTGTGTGTGTGTGTGTGTGTGTTTCAGTGGTAATCTTGAATGTTGGAAGCTGTGTTGAATATCTAAGTTAATGTTTAGTAACAATTTTTTTATCCAGAAAAGAACTGGGTATTTAACCATCTTGAAAATAACAATTATGATAATGATCTACCAATTAGTAAGCACTTCCCAGGTGTTGGGAACATTATAAGCATACTTTAAACCTTATGATATCTTTGGGAGGTAATTACTGTTATTATTTCCAGTCTACCAACTAGGTAACTGAGGAATTGACACAAATTTGTCCCAAGTGACAAAGCTGGAATTTCAGCTAAGGATGCTGGAAGCCTTTAGTCATAGACAAAAGTCACAGAAATGCAGCATGGCCATACACATTACCTGTGGAAAGTATGATTCTCAGTATCATCCCTTGATGAAAGCAGAGTTTATGACAGAAATGCCTTTCGTGTTCCTGTCTCTCCACCGTCCCTTCCTTTTCTCCCTCTCTTTTTCTGTTTTCTCCTCCCCTCCCTTGAGGAGAATCCATGATTTAAGTGTTTCCCACACATGAATTTTATTGTTGGGATCATGACCTGTTGTAATTGGTGGTGGTCTTTTATACAGAATAAGGGAAGAGACACTGAATGGAAGGATGGAAGAGAAGTTGATCCTCCGTGGTAGGCTTCCATAGAAACAGCTGCTGCTACTAAACAAGGGGTCACCCTGGCCTCCATTTTTTTGTGCTCCGGGAGATGTGCCTTCAGACACAACAGACTTAAACAGAGCACAGCAGGCACTGTTCTGCGTGTATGAGGAACAAAATTCCCCTGGTTTTGGGGAGGGCTTGAACATTCATTTTCAAAACAAATTGATATATTTATATTATGTTATATGTAACATATTATAATATATAAATATGTAAAATAGAAAACAAGTATGTATTTTATATATAATGGTCCTCACTATTTGAGGTTGTCTGAGGACTCTTGTTTTTATCTTTTAGCTAATTAACATTCTGTTTTTTAATTGATAACAATCTTACTTGCATTTAAAGTCAGCGAGTTAAATTTATAAGATGACCTTGCTTTCTCTATTGATTCTTCATAAACATTTAAGTAAATTCTAGGGATGCCTGGGTGGCTCAGTTGGTTAAGCATCCAACTCCTGATTTCTGTTCAGGTCATGATCTCAGGGTCCTGAGATGAAGCCCCGAATTGGGGTCTGCTCTAAGCATGGAGCCTGCTTAAGATTCTCTCCCTCTTTCTCCCTCTTCCCCTCCCCCTGCTTGCTCTCTCTCTCACAAAAAAAAAAAAAACAAAACAAAACACAAACAAAAAAACAAAAACAAAAACATCCAAAGCAAACAAAACAAAACAAAACCAAGAAAAACCTAATCAAACTAAATTCTAGCCGAATGTGCATTGACACTTTGAAACTAATTTTAATAAACTAATGATGTTGCTGTAATTAAGATTATGGTGGTGGGAAGTCTGTGATTCTCCCAAGAAAATGTTTCTTAACTCAAATTTTGGAAAACTTTAATAATATTGTGGCATTTTTCCTGTATCAATTCCTTTTTTTTTTTTTTAAATTCAGGTAAATAAAGGGTTTCTTCTATCCTGCTTAACTATTTTCAATGAAATTTCTTCCTGTCAAGTGACATTTTTGACATTTGTCTCCCTGGAGGCCGTTGTGGGGCTGGAAAGGAGAAATCTTTCTCTACCCAGTAAAACATTAATTCTGTTTACATTTGTGTGTAATGGATGTAGGACCAAGTAGAGTTTAGTTTTTGTTTTTTTTTAATTTTATTTATTTATTTGACAGACAGAGATCACAAGCAGGCAGAGAGGCAGGCAGAGAGAGAGGAGGAAGCAGGCTCCCCACCAAGCAGAGAGTCCGATGCGGGACTTGATCCCAGGACCCAGGGACAATGACCCGAGCTGAAGGCAGAGGCCTCAACCCACTGAGCCACCCAGGCGCTCCTAGAGTTTACTTTTAAGTACCTTTTTAACCTTTACATCTAACGCAGTTAGGTTAGAACCCACGGATATGTGGTTAGTAGTAGGATGGTTTGGTGAAATGAATCACTACAATCCTCAACAAAGCACTCACTGCTTTGGAACACCAGAAGTGAACAGAACACTTGGTAAAGACAGTTTGTGCGGCTCCTGGGTGGCTCAGTAGCCATCTACCTACCGCTCAGGTCATGATCCCAGGGTCCTGAGATTGAGCCCCCTGTTGGGCTCCCCGCCCGGCAGGAAGCCTGTTTCTCCCTACCCCACTCCCCTGTCTGTGTTCCCTCTTTCTTTGTGTCTCTTTGTGAAATAAATAAGTAAAATCTTAAAAAAAAATGATAGTGGTTTTGCCTGGAGCTTGTAATCCCCTGTGGTATAATCCATCTTATACCTTGGCCTGCCACCTCTTTGAGACCTACACCTCCTCTCCGTGACCACTGTGCATCACGGGAAGGGGACATGGGAAGGAGACATGGTTGTTGACTTGACAGATGAGCTGAGTGTGGCTAACACCTTGGGCAGGGGCCCAGCACTGGGAGACACTGGGTTAAGCTTGTGGAGAGGGAGTCAAAGTGAGGTGTATGCCCAACAGCAGAATCTACAAGGTGCTCTTAGTTCACTTTTCATTCAAGCTTCATTTGCATGCAACGTAGAGGGGAGTGTGCATGCTGAAAACTTTTCTTCCTTGTCCATTTCTTATACTGTAGACCACCCTTGGCTCTGCTCATTAGAAGAAACAGGGACTTCTAGTGCTGTCTGAAATATAGCAACAAGAATATGGTCAGGGGCGGGGGGTATTTCCTCTTTTCCTGTGCCACATTCAGAGCACACCAGCCGGGAGGGTGGCTTGGCAGTTACCACGATATTGGTGACAAAAGAACTTTTCTGCATACCTAAATTAGGCTAACCAGATCTGTCAGACTTCTGAACGTCAAGATGGTGACCCCGCCAGGACGTTTCCCTTCCTTGGACAGTGTCAGTTAGAAGCCCTACTAGTAACTTAATTCTCTTATGTTAACTCATGAATGTTGTTTCTCTTTGGCTCTCTCACTTTCTCTCCTATTTTTACCCCAGTTGACCTGGTACAGGATAAACCCATGAATCCTAACGGCTGAACCGTCATCTGGCAGGGTAGGATCATGGCCACGATGATCAAATAAATACAAGGCAAGTCAAACCTGACACCGGGACCCTCACAAAACAGTGAAGGGTGTGCTAGAAAAAAGAGAGTAGATGAGGATATGAGCTGAAGAATTTGGAGGGCTTCTCATCTATTCACACCTCTGACCCTTCAATATTTCTTGGAAGTTTTTTTCCTCTTTTCAGTTGGACCAAATTTTTATTAGAGAGTTCTGAAGGAAACATCGAAGGCAAGAGACCGTGCTACCTCCTGGTTGTTTGGTTAAAATCAGCTGGAAAAGTTGATACCACATCACAGAACAGGGGCTTATCTTATGTTTCTGAGCAAACAAATAGAAGACTGTATCCCTGACCCATGAGCCGTTATTTAAGGTTGGGAAAAATTATGGTTATATACTAATATAAAATAAATAGGTGCCTAATGTGCTCATTTCTTTCACTGGGACTTTAATGGACAGGAAATAAGACCCTTTCTTTAATTCTCAGGTTTATTTTCCCTGTATTACTTACAGCCACATTGAAAAATGTGACTTCATGTCTGCAGCCAGAGGGGCCTGCTAATTGCTTATGGCCCTAAATTTTGATCTTGGGAGATCAAAATATCTCCCAATTTGATCAAAGGAGAGTTTGCATGGGATGAAGAGACCCATTTATGCAGGATTTCTGTCTCCTGTGGGGAGTGGGGTCAAGAGGGAAACAATCAAATTCTTTACTGATGCGGAGGACTAGGAGTATCACACTCTTTTCACCCACCAATGCGATACAGAATTCCTCCTCTGTGGGGGTGAGAAGTCCATTCACATGAAAACAAGAGGTCAAGAGATCAGCGCCCCCCCCACCACCACCATTTTTCTGGGCAATTCTATGTGGCCTATTTTTACAGGAAATGGGTGGTATTGGTATCTTATTGGAGTTCTTGTCAAACTGAGAACCCAAACAATGGGGTTTGGATAAAATAAGGTCCTGGGATTTCTGCATTTCCCTCTCCTCTGCTGCTGCTTCTTCCTTATCACTTTCTTTCCTCTTTTTCTTCCTTTCTTCACCCCCCCCCCTGGCCTCCATTCCTTCCTGCCTGCCACCTTTCTTTCTGTGAAATAATTGGCCCACAGTCACCTGAGATGAATTGAAGGAGTTGCTAGAGATGCTATAGGTTTGTCTTCTTTATTCTCACTGTCTTACCCTCCCCTGCCCTCCACTTTTCACAACTCTAAGTCTTTCTGGAGGTACCTGCTGGCATGTCTGGGCACCTGGTACCCACTGCAGAGCTCTTCTCCATTACAGCTCTCTCTCTCCTTTCTAGAAGTAGAAGGGGCTTCTCAAGAGGTTTGAAGTCTTGAGTTGTCTTTGCTTTAAGTCTCCTCTCAAAATTCCTTGTCTGGAAATTTTTGTATGTGTCTTGTGCTACTAATTTCATTGTAGAATATGGAAATAGGACTTGAAAATTATTTTCCATTTTCATATTGCTTCCTGAAAGGAAAGTAGCTTCCTCACCACACAATTTGTTATTCAGATTTCGTATTGTGTTTAATTTAAGCCACCATCCCCATGATATCCAATGGCTGCTTACTTTTGGCACATCTTAATGTTGAATCTTAAAAAATGAAGGAGGGATACAAGGTCTTATTGAGAAGACTTAAAAGACCAAGAGAGGGAGACTCACCATAAGAGACTCTTGAGTAAAGGAAACAAACAGTGTTTCTGTAGAGGGGAGGGATGAGGGGACGGGGTAACGGGGGGATGGGCACAAAGGATGGCAGCTGATGTGATGAACACTGGGTGTTATATGCAACTGACGAATCACTAAACCCTGCCTTTGAAACTAATAATATACTATATATTAAGTTAAAATAAGACAAAGAGGAGTGAGGAAATGAGGGCATAGAATTTGTGTTTCAGAAGTTTATGTTGACTAGCTGTTAAGTTGTATGTGGATCAAATAAATAAGACATGATCAGAACAACACAACTCAGGGACATCTCATAAATCCGGTATCATCATTTTCAGAAGTTTTATGAAAATACTCTTATATTTGTTTAGTGATAAAAACAAGTCTGTTTAACACTTCGCCGCTTCTAAACATGTTCCTTAAAATATTACTCTGAGTGGAAATCTTGTATTACTCCTCACCTTAGTAGTGTTTTATGCAACACAAATCAATTGACTGTGACTAATTTTCATCTTTCCAGTCCAGGATATGGATTATTCAAATCATGTTTTAAAACTTTTAATACAAAAGGCTACAGAAGATCCTGTTAAGTTGGCAGCTACATGTGTACTTATAAATTGAAAAAGTTAATGAATAAGGAACATAATGAATGAAGAAATTATTTTGGTACTTAGAAAACAAAGGCATGAATTTAGACTACTCTAGTTGATTCTTGAATAAAATTTTTTTCAAAATAATGCACAAGTACAGTTATGTTAATGAACTGTTTCATAATTTACATTTCAGTGGGATAAGCAAATAGCAATATCTGAATATTTGACATTTAATTTTTTTCTTGGTTTTTCATGCTGAATTTTAAACATAACAATGAAGAGAATACATATACTTATATATGATTGTCTATATATCCTTTTTTTAATGAAATAAGTATTGCTATTTTGCATATAAATTGAGGGAAACGAAATATAGGCTTACTTAGAGGGAAAAAAAAGAGTTTTACCAGATTAGTAAAAAACTGTTGTTTGTTTGGATGAGTATGGTGCCGAAACAGGAGCTTCGAGTCTCAAATTAGAATTCTGTAATGTTATAAAATATGAATGGCATCTCAAAAGAAAAACCATGAAAATGTCAGGAATAATGTCTAAAGGCAAAACAGGGATTTTTCAGGGGTTATAGGTTTAGGCTTACAGTTCCAAAAACTGAAAGGAAAGTCCATCTAAGATCTCAAGTGAGACTGAACAATACAGATATTTGAAGTTCAGGATTTTATACACACACACACAGGTATGCACGCATGTATAAATCGATGGTCTTTCCATATAGAAAACCTTTACTTTGTTTTTCCTCACAGAGGTCAAAGCTTGTGAAACCTTCATTTTAATCTGTCAAATGGAATTCCGTGGAACAGGAGGAGTCAGGTGCTTGCGTTCATGCTTCAGAACATTTGGCCTCTTAATATCCAGAGAAGCAACATGCTCTCAGGAGTTTGAACAGTGCCCCCCTACCCCCCACCTTTGGGGCAGGCAAAATTTAACACCATTCTTTGGTACCGTTACTGCCCTCTGTAATATGCATCTTTTTTTTTTTCCCCCTCTCCTAAAATGAGTCTCCTTGGTGGAACATTTTATTCACCTGTAATTCAAAGTATCCGAAGCTAATAAAAGGGCAAACCCATCGATTATATTAGCGCCAATTCTTCTTTGTTAGTCTCAATTCGTTCAGATTTGGATGAATAGCATGTCATCCCTTCCAAAAAGGACTGGAGCCCGAGTTGCAGGAGCGCCCCTGGATGAGGGCAGGAAGCAACAGCCGGGAAGCAGGGAAGGCCAGCCTGAAGAGGCGCTGTGTGTATTGTGGTGGGGGCGGAAGGACTGGCAGCTGGCTGGTTCCAGGTGAGGCGAGGGGCCCGTGGGGAGGAAAATGAGTTCTACAAGACCCAGAGGAGAAAGGGAAGGGAATTTAGGCCAGGAGATGCAGCCCCCCGGGACCAGGGTGCAGAGGGAGCGTTTGGGCACAGAAGCAAGATGGTGGTCTGACTGTGACTCTCAGAGCAAGGGATAGAGCAGGACTGGGTTACAGTGCTCAGGACAGCGGTGGCTAATGCTCCTGGCAGGCCTGAGCGTGAGGCACTGGTCAGCGGCTCTCTGGATAAGGAAAGGTGGTGAGGGCGGAGAAGCAGGCTGGCCTTGTCTGGTTTTCTGTTTTGCCCAGTTTCTTCCCCCTTTTCGGTTTCCCACCCTGGCTCAGCCCCTCCTCAGCTCAGGCCTCCACTCTCTTCCCTGTTCCTTCAATCCCCAGGTGCTCACATGTGCCATTTTGATCTCATCACTCAGTCTGCTCAGGCTCCCCTCCCTGCCACAGCCTCTGGCTACTGTGGCCAGATTTGTCCCCTCTGCCTCTAACACCAGCTTACTTTCCTTGGGCCTGACTTCCAGCAGCCCCTGCTCCAGGCTGGTCTCCTCAGATCTCCTTATGGTGCCTTCTACAGGGATTCATTCCCCAGGGGAAATCCTCTGAAAGGAACAAACTAGCACTTGTATAAGTCACAGAATGTGCAGCCTAATTCATGAGATCTTTCCTTTATCTCATTGGGTAGCATCTTGATGCCTTTGGACCTCAATTATTTCTATTTAAAAAGGCATGGAAACTACAGAGTTGCTTCCCAGAGATTCCTTGGGATCACGACTGTGTATTTGTTTTATCTGTGTCTTGAGGTATTACTAGAACTATACAAACCAGTACAATTTCACTAGAAAAATTGAAACTTTGGGCCCCGAGTGATTTTTTTCATACTCAAAAATACTAAAATGTTGTTGAAGGAGCTAACTTCCAGGAATTTCACCTCTGAAACTTGTCTCTTTCAGTGGGCTATCTGTATAGCATTTGTTCATCCCACATCCTCGAGAGAATATTGCCGAGTGGTTAGGAGAGAGGGTTGGGATATGGGAATGCAAGCCTTGGAATACCAGGCCCATGACCCTTTACACCTTAGACAACTTACTTGGCTTCTTTGGGCTTCAATTTCTTGAACGGTGAGATGGGGTATTGAACTTCTCCCCTCAAAGAGTGATTTAACAAGATCATTCATTTGAACAAAGTGCAGTGCTGGGTGCACAGAAACACTACCGTGCCTTCACTGTTCTAACAGTTGTCATCCAATGACTTTTCCTTGTCCGTTCCCTCTCTACTGGAACTTTCCTTACAAGAGAAATGGAAGTAGCCCTCCACCTTTGCCTTTTGTGTGTAACACTGCTGAACACACTTCTTGAAGCTCCTTAGCATCTTGGCTTCCTCGACCCCAACTTGATACTCCTAGTTTTCTTACCTCTCTTCTATTTAACTTGATACTTACTTTGTATCCTTTCCAGAAACAGGCATCCCCACGGTTCAGTCCTGGGTTCTCTTCTGTTTTCTTCTATATTCCCATCACCTTCAGTAACTTCAACTAGCATTTTTCTGCACATCTGTTCTTGAATCCACTTCCAGCCCTGACCACCTTTTCAACCGTATTGACCTGGACACTCGGTTTCTCCCTTACTAGCATCATGTTGGAACCTAAACACATCTTTCCTACAAACCCATTCCACCTACAAGAATAATGATGAGAACTTATTAAACTCCCACTCTGTGCCAAACAGTGTTCATAACTTTACATGTGTATCTGGCTCAGCAGAAGCAAGCGGCAGAGTTGGGATTCAAACTCTGGTGGTCTATGTTTGTAGCTCTTGACCTGCTCATTTCTGCAGAGGATATCACAGCCTTCTCTTCACCTCAGTTCCTCCCTCTCCCTCACCTCCCACGTTTCATGAATGGGCAGAGCTCTTGGTGTTGCGCTCTCCCTGCCTGCAGAGATGACGCAACACCAACACACACACAGGTCGATGCACAAGCTCTTGTTTATTCCCTGGTCGTCTTTCTCCTCCCCCTGCGGGGAAGTTCCCTTGCCTTATATAGGGCATAACAGCCAATCACAGAGGTGTTCACATGAACAGGAGGTATCTGGGGCTCATAGGCAGTGGTGGCATGCGGTGTTCATGTGATGAGCACGAGGTCACGTGTGGCCAGGGCGGATGTTTTTTAGGCTGTCTGTGCTGCCTGGGCTATGCAGCCAGCGCCATCTTAGGGGCGTGACCCCGACCCCCGACATCTCGGGATTTACCTGGGTTGGAAATCTCTTTGTCTATTCTTGGTTCCACCCTCTCTTTTCAGACTTTTGTTCCTCTCACCTGGACTACTAAACTAACAGCTGCCCTCCAGTGTCTCCGTTCTACATCAGTGGCCTTCAAACATTTCTACTTTCAGAAAAATTTTAGACAAAAGCCCTAAATGTAGAAAAAAGTTAGTGGAGCTCTGGCAGAAGTTAGGAGAGGAACCCCCATTCCAACCTGCTCTGTGTTGACTTTGTCCCCTGTGGTGGCTCCTGGTGCCTCTGTGGAAACTTTGAGGTAAAAAAAATCCACTACTGAGCCAGCTGTTGGATCATTTTTTGATGAGACAGCTCTGAGTGTATCCTTCCCCATCTGGAACTCAATGGTTCAAAGTCTCGGTGATGTCCCACTCTGTTTTCCAGTTGTTTGTGTCCTTTCACTGCTCCCACTCTAGTCTAGAGGAACTAGACTGTTCCCTTTCCTAAAACATCATTCCTCGTGTTGTTCAGTTTTCACCACAATTTCTGTTTATTGAAACACTGTCTATTTTTCTGAGATGACAGCTCTTCCAGGAAGCCTTAACCCATTGGCCTAACCATCTGAGCCCTGAGAGAGTGATGGGCCACCTTGTGGCATCCACCTTCTGTTTTGTATTGGGATTATTGTAAATATGTGTTCAATTTCCCCTTAGATGATACCCTCACAGGGTTTGTCCACTCTGTATCCCTTTGGCACCAGCACTAAACATAACAGCCTTAAACCCAGACCTACTGAACCCAAACATATTGCATATGACAAAAACAATTCAGCCATTCAGTAAGGATTTCAGGGTATTTGTTGGGCAAGTTTTTAGGCCCTGGGGATACAGGGTTCCAGCTATTATGGCACTGACAGCAGGTATGGAATAAGCAGAAATGGTTTTCCTCTGCAGAAGTATACATTTCACGTGGTTATAGAAGTTGTAGATGAAGAAGAGGTCATCGAGCCCAATTCACCTAAGCCCCTTGTTTTGCTCAAAGACATGAAGTGATTGGACCAAGGCTAGTGGCCAGGACTGGGTGAGAAAGATCCCATTCTCTAAGCATGATGTCACAGCTTTTGGGCCACCCTCTGATTGGTCCCTAAGCATAATATCTTATTAGTTTAGAAAAATGTGCAAAACAAAGATTGTTCTTTGCAAAATTACCTTTATATCCTGTTTTCTCTGTTTTTATAATGAACTCTTTTCCCTTTCCCCCTCTCCCTCTTCCCCCCCCTCTCCACCCCTGCCAGCTCCCCGCCCCCACCCTAAACAATCACGTGAACAATGTATGTAGTTATGTATTTCTCTACTCCTCATCCCAGTTAATAAATTACCTGTGACATTGCCTAGACCCTGAAACTTCCTGAGGTTAGGAGTCAGGAAAGGAATCTTCTCCCATATTCTTCATCAGGTACATTCTAGCTTGAGCTGTCTTAAGTGATTAAGGTGTGTTAGAGTGAAATTTAACAACTCAGGAAGATGGGGTTGCAGCCAAATCCCAAAGAGAGAGGGAGCTTACATGATATATAATATGTCTCATGTTTAAAAAGTATACCTATATCTAGACATAGGAATATTTTGATATTTATTGAAATTTCATGGAATACAAAGGTGTACATTAGAAGACCTGAACATGTATTATAAGCATAGACATGCTCTGTAAAATAGTTTTAATGCAAGGGGGATGAGAGAAAAATTTAAGCAGCAAACAAACATGTTTTGATGTTAATTGTTTTAGTTCCTTAAGGGTGAGTTAGAAGGGAGCAAGGGAAGACAGGTAGACCATTAAGCTTAAAGACCCAACAGTGGAAAGCCCAGTAATGGGCATTAGAGGGTTAGCTATAGGAGACTTAGCTAGAATTGAAGTAGTGGGCATTTGGGGGTCGATTCTAATAACATTTCCACTTTACAGACTTCTCCACATGACATTTGAAGAATATTGTGACAAGTTTCTGCTGTCTAGCCAGAGGAAGGAATTCCCCATTCTTTGCAGAACTGTATGGTCCCAGTGGATATATTTCCTTATAAGCTACTTGAGGCAGGGGCCATATTTTCCCACAGCCTCTAACACAATGCTTAACACATAGTAGGCACTCAATAAAGATGTGTCAAGTGTATGAATGCATAGGGTTTCCATAAAGGCATGATCCAAAGCTGTTCAGGTGATTCTTACTCCTTTTTTATTGCCATTCTGAACTTATGGCTCCCCTAGCAACTGTAACTTGTACCCCTGGAGCATATGTAGTATTTAGTATTTCTGTATGTGGTGTCAACTCTCATGTCATAATATACTATATATGTAACTGGTTAAGTTACAGTTGTTTGGGGAACCACGGGCTTTTTCCCATTGAAAATAAGCCCTTGCTAGCCATCCTGGTCTGTGACGAGGTAACATTCACTGGATGACCTTTTCATCCTTACCTCCCTCCCCCTGACCTTGGACCCCCAATTTGGTAGATACATCCAGTTTCAAGCATAGCTACTGAGTATAATGACAACACAGTGTTTACTAGCCTTGTGTTAGTTGCACTATGCCATTAATATTTCTCACGGCCACGTTCATATTTACTATTCTTTTATTGGGGGGGTGCTTTTATGTTGACCTACCTTTGGAAAAGAGGGATCAGTTCAAGAGCTGGTCTGGTTATGTGAGATGTTCCGAAGGACAGTGACATAGAACACCCATGTTTCATCCTCCTGCCTGGTGCAACCAAAATGAAAAGCATTAGCTGTTTTCCTAGAGTGGATACTCTTAACTTTTCCTCTTCTGTTCAGCATCGCAAAGTTTTAAAAGGGAGTTTCTTGACGCCTAGAAAAATGACTAAACTTCATCTTAGTTCTTCTTGTAACTCAGCTTTGCAAACAGAAAACCAAAGAAAGGGGGCAGTGTGCCGGGGGGGGGGCAGTTAGGGGAAGTGTAGTGGGGTCTAACATTCTCTTCCCCACACGCCCAGAAGCAAGGTGGTGGACATGGGAGCACACTGTTGAAGCGAACTGGCCCCGAGCCAGCAGATATTTCTGCTTGGTGACTTATCTGTTGTACTCTCGAGGGGAAACTGCAATTTATCTATGTCTTCCTAAATTGAGAGCACCTTACTGTTTCAGGCTGATTTACATATAAGGCTTTTACCCTTCTGGTGATGACTTAAACAGTTAGTGAAACAAGTATGATTATTTACCAATGCTTATGACACATCAGCAACTAGCATCAGACTCCAGTGTGATTCTTCTGCTAAATGTTCTCTTCGTCCCTTCCATGTCTCCCGCCCTCTCTATTCTCTCAACACGCATGTACGCACACGTGGGGACACCACCCTCCCCAAATGACAGCTAGATACCAATCTCTCTCTTACATTTGAGCCCTGGCCTCCAGACTGAATGTTTATGATCTTTGTTTCTTTCGTAAGACATAAATGGGTACACTCAAACATATTTGTTGCAATGGAATAAAAATGCTCTGAAATTTTAATTATAGAATATCTAGGAAAGGCTGGACTTAAAGGAGGCTTTTGTTCCCACTACTGTCCATTGGTGAAAACTTCATGGCCCCCATGCACAGGGTCTGGTGCAGTGTCTGTACATCCTTCTCAACATCAACAACACAACCTTTCCTTTTCCTCCTATCTTTTAATACCTCACCTCTTGCAAGTCAAAAATGACCTGTTCTGTGTTCTCTGTTCAAATAGACTGATAAATGAATTTATACCTAAGTGTTAATATGTGAATTACCACACCATATTTATAGTTTAAAAGGAGTTTCATGACATTATAGTGTATTAATCTTCAATATTAATGTAATGATGAAGCTTTCACATTAGGCAGGTGAGACAGATGTTTCTGGGTGAATAGTTCACTCAACCTCTCAACCCGTACCACTTACAAGGCCACTTCCTCTGCCCTTAGGCAATGCTTGTACTTGATAGTGTCTGTATGGGTTGCAGACAGTTTAAAAATGACCGCTTATGGGTCTGGAATCACTCAATTCCCATGCTGAGACAAAATATGCTAGAAAGATCATTTTGTATCATAGCCAATTCTGATTTTTTTCTTTTCCTTTTCCTTGTGTCTTTTTTTTTTTTTTTTTTTTTTTTGCATTGGGTTAGAGTTCACAATCAGAGTTGACGACAGGTCAATGATGATTGATTAATTAATTCATGTGATTTTTATTGAGTACTGGCTATGGGTCAGGATAATGCATGGGGGATAGAATGATAACCAAGATAATTGTGGTCATTGTCCTTACCTAGATTGCAGTGTAGATAAGGAAAGAAATGAAAAACCAGTAAAAAGTATAGAAATAAAAAATCTGTGATAAGTACCAGGAAGGAGATAAAAATTTTTGCTAAGATGGTAAATTATGATTGAAGGTGTAAAACCCACTTTATTTAGATGGGGATATATGGGAAGGCCATGTTTAAGCTAAATCCTAAAAGTTGAATGGTCAGCTTGTGGGGAATGGGGCTGGTGATGGGGTGGGAGAGATGAGGATGATGATGGACTTGGTGGTGGTGTGATGGTGATGATGGTTGATGGAGGTAGAGGTGGTGACAGTGCTTACAAGCCATAATGACAATTAAAAAAACAAAAGAGTAAAAACAGGTTAAAAAAAAGAAAAGAGCTACATCAAATGTTACTGCTTGACATTTTAGCCAAGAAGACCTAGAAATAATAACGATTAGAATGATATTAAATAACTTATTTAATCGTACCTTTGCCAGGGAACAGTCTACCCTTGAAACTATTGTTAGTAACAAGAGAACAAGAAATACTTCCATAACTTCTGAATTTTCTTTTGTCGATAATGAATCCTAGAAAAATACAAGGTGACTGCTATGATTCTGTTCTTTAGGCAAAATCCCGGAGTTGTGAAAGCAGTTTCTTAATATAGTACTAGTTTTGCCTTGAGGTCAATGATTTTACAAGTAGGGAGAAGAATAACATTTTGGGGCAGCAAACTGATTACTGACATGCTATTTTGATAATTTATTGATTTGATCAATTTCTTCAAAGCACTAAGTTTATTTTTTTCTTCAGAGAGAATTTCTGAATACTTCCTGATGGTTATCTCCTTCTTTCCTGCCATGATCTTCCCTCTTTTCTTTCCCCTCCTGCTCCTGCAGAAACAGCCTCAGCATAGAAATGTGTGGATTTCATTAAGGACCAGGTATTAATGTTAAGTGACAATATAGAGATAATAAGTTTTAAAATTTGCTGAGTTGCTGTTGATTATATTCAGTCTTCTGCATTACCTATGGCAGAGCACTAGTGGAAAACAAACACATTTTATTTCTCTTTTGTTTTTGAATTTGAGATTTAAGAACATGGAAAAAAATCTCAGCTATTTTTGTTAATTGAAAAAGCAAGTTATAAAACATTATGTACTAAATGTTTCAATTTTATAAATACAAAAACATAAAACATCAAGATTATGATAAAATGTTAATCTCTTACTAGTGGGATATTTTGAAAAAAATTTTTTTCTTTTTCTAAATTCTAAAATTTCAGCAATAAAAGGGATAACTTTGAAATAAACTACAGACAAAACATTGGCTTGTTTGGGCCTTTGACCTGGTTATTCTGGTCACTTAGAAAACAATCAGAGATTTGGGTGAACAAATTGTGTTCCTCTTGTCACTTATATGAGCACTTGCGCACAAAAAAGAACTACCTAGTGTCTAAAAGGAGGGGAGTGGTTTAATATACAAAGGTAAATCCATAGATCACGTGACATCAAAATTATGGTTTCAAAGACTTTGAACGACTATTATAATGTGTGATATTAAGTGGAAAAAAGTTAGTTTTTATAGTAAGATACTAATTACATAAAAATGAAAATATATGGGTGTAGGATAAAAGACCATAAATAAATAAGCACACTTTGGCTATGGTAATTTCTAGGTGTGGGGAATCATGTTTCTTCATTTTTCCATGAATAAGCATCCCCTTTAAAATGAAATACATAAATGTATATACATATATAAAAATATATAAAAATATATAAATATATATATATATATATAAACATATATAAAAATGTTAAGTGACAATATAGAGATAATAAGTTTTAAAATTTGCTGAGTTGCTGTTGATTAGTCAGAACAGAATGACCCAGACAGGAATTATTCAGATGTTTTGGTGAAAATAATTAACCCTTCACCATCTAACTTTTCCTCTGCATTCACCCAGTGGCTCAAGTAAACAATAGCAAATAATAGCCTTGAATTTCTCTGACAAGTTTCCTTGTCAAAACTCTAGAGAAATTCAAAGAAATCCCAAGCTTCAGGGCTGGACTATTGGCTGTCTAACCGGTCACAGCTCGTAGGTATTGTTGTTCATATGATTATTAGACATGTTACCCACTCTGTGCAATTGATCAGGAGAGTTCAAGCCCATCAGAAAGCCACAGGAGAGTTGCCTAAAGGCTGTCTTGCATACTGGACGTGTGGAATAAGAATGGGCTGTACTGACCTCAGTGCTCCTGTTGAGCTACAGGACATACCCATTGTATGAACTGACCAATCGCTTGGACATCCTTGAACCTCTGGCACAGGGGATGAGGACTGTGGACTAGCGGCACCCTATACAGAGGAGGTCCTTAATATACAGGTGACTGGTCAGGGGCACCTAAAGCACATTTGATCCTGACCATCTCCCATCCCAGGGTTTTGACTGCGAAGTAGATACTTTATGTATGCTGTTTACATGAATGGTCCCTGTCTGGGGTAAAAAAGTGAAACCAGGAGGAGTAATTGTATTAACAGTAATAAAAAAAAATACTGAAAATCCCGGCTGCCAATTACTGGGCCCCTGCAGCGCGCCAGGCCCTGCAAGAGAGGCTGGGCGTTTGTCTTCCCATTTACCGGTGGCGCCCACCCCGGGGCTGCTCTGGGACTCGCCTCTTCCTGACGGCTATAGCAGGTGCAGAAACAATGGCCAGGCTCTCGGCGTCCGTGATGTCTAACGCCCTTCACCACCACCCCCCCCCCCCCCGCCCCGGCCCACCGTTCCGTTTTGGTGCGCACCCTGATGGTGTTCCAGCTCTGTCCAAGGCCGATGAGATTCAAGGTGAGAGAAAGAACAAATCCTGTAAGGGAATTCTGTCACTCACCTCATCTTCATAATCTTCCCTGAGCTTCCTCTGTGGCTCACCCTGGTATTGATCGAGTCCCAGGCTGTAGCCGACCGAGGCAGGGGGCTGAAAACCTTTCCGCACACCCCGCGCCCCTGTGCCTGTTTCAGCTCCAAGAAGAAAAGCCTGCTGTGAAAACAATCAGTGCATTTGCTTTAGATCTAAGTGATTCCAACTAGGTCGATGCTTCATGCTGATGTGTTGAAAACATTTAAAAAATTTCTCAGAGTTTGATTTCCACGGGAACATTGCGGTATGTGTCTGAGTGTCTGCGGTTGTTTTTTTTTTTTTTTTTCCTCCCCCCACGAAGGCCGCCAACAACTGCTTCCTGCCACAGCACACAAAAGCAGTAGGCAAAGGAGGCTTTTGTCTGCGTGGAGACATCCTACGAATGCTTTTGGGGAAAGGGAGGACGTGTGCACAGGTCTGGTTCATAGCCGCGTGCGATCTTGACCCACGGGGGTGCGGTTTTGTTTGTTTGTTTGCTTCGTCCCTGAAGTGAATGTGATCCAGTGTTGACTGAGTGCAAGCGGGAGGGAATGGATGACTCTGGTTTGGTTATGAGTTTTGAGATTTTTCTTGCTTTTGGCACAGACTTGTAGCAGGCCAGTCATTGATAATAACGCCTTCTCTTCTAAGTGGTCCATCGGATCTCTGCAAGTCTAAGTTTATTTTCAGAAATAATTGGAGTTCTTCATCACATCTTTGCATCGAGTGGTAAAAGAAGCATTATAGAAAGGAGCGATCCCCACCCGAATTAATATTTATTCAATCTCTGCTGGGGGGGAGGTGGAACTCAGGACAATATTTAATGATAGAAACACAGTAGCAAATTTTCCACCTGAAAAATAATCCCTGGAGGACGGAAGCTTGTACCAGCATTTTGGTGGTGCTGGGGAACATGATTAGGGGTGAGAAGTACACTTTAAAATTGTGGGGGTCAGGACATCCATGCACTGATTAAACCTGGTCGCCTTTCCAAATTCCTCATTAATAGCAGGTTATTAATAGCAGAGCCCAGATCCCTTAAGAGCAAACCCAAACCCAAAACTAATCTACCAGCCACATTTTCCAAATTACTTTTCCTTCATTGGAGATGAGGTCGGAGGACTGACATAGGGGTTTCTGGGTTTTTTTCCATAGAGTTCTTGGGAGATCTGTGGCCGAGTCAGAGGGAACTCAGGGGCTCAGTGTTCCATCCGCCAAGTCCTATAAAAACTGCTGTGTGCATCTTTTCAGCTGAGTTTTCTTTGCAATGCCATCATTGAAATCAAATGTTGGGGTTTTCTTCTGGGCATGAACTCTCTGGGGTTGTGTTACCCTGTTTTCTGTTTACTGTCAAGACACTGAGAGAATGTTCTTATAATGACCCAAGAGGAAGTGGCAAATGAATGCTCTTCTTCAGGTATTTTGTTGATTTTTCAGACTGCCTACCAATAGGAACATTTCCACAAAACCATAACTTGTGAGTTTACTGTGTCAATCTGGGAGAGAGCATGGCCATGTGTTCCCTTTAGTGAAATGAGTATCATCCCCTTTCTGGTCTGATGTACTGTTCCTCTCAAAGGTTAAAATTCTTTTTTTTTTTTTTTTTTTTTTTTTTTTTTTGGCCAGAATTATTCCTAATTCATTGCCTGGTCTTGCCTCTGGTTAGTCTTGTATCCACGAGTGCTACTGGGGTTTAATTTACTGAACACCTACATCGAGTACATGTTGTTCATACACTGGACTGTTAGAGCTTAGATTCTGAACACAAACTGTGTCTAGATGGCCCCCTGTGGAATTTTTATTTGCTATTTTTATATCTCATTTAAAAGAATAAGATAAAGGGGGTGCGGCTTTCATGGGGAAAGATGCTATAAATCTTTGTGTGTTACTTTACACTTGTATTTTGATAGATCTTTCTATCTGGAAAGCCCAAACGCATTCCGGGGATTAGTTCAGTGAAACTCATAGCTTCCTTATGAAGAAGAGGGGACAAACATTTCAGCTGAATGTACTCTTTGAAGGCATGAAAGACTTGTGATTAAGGGCAGCCTAGGTCAGTGCTCCTGGGTCTGGGAGCAGGACTTGTCTGCAGCTTTCTAGTTTTCTTCTCTTTGTATTAGGTGTTGCATCTCTAAAATGGGACAACACTTTAGAATGTCTTGATCTATAGAGTTTTAGACCCTGGAGATAATATAATCAGCAGAGTTTGCCGTGATAATGTTATTTTGCGGTGGTCCCTAGCTGAAAGAAAGCATCATTTATGTAAAACTGTGTCCCTTTTTCCCCAATAACAGCATTTGGCTAAAAGCATTAAGAACGTAGAGCTGCTGTAAGCTGCTGTAAGAGTGAGGGCAATAATTCTGAAATGTCATCTCTCCAGCACCATTTCATTCATTTAAAAAACGAACTCCTTGGGTGTGCTGCCGAACTCCTATTTATACTTTAAATGTACTATCTAGAGCCCTATTTGTAAAGAATTTATGCACTTAATTTATGTACTCAGCTTGTCAAGTTACTTTGTTTCTGGATTTTTCCCCCCAGAGCAATGGGGAGAGTCCACATTGAGCTGCTGCAAAGAGAAAAACTATAGGCTTATAATAAGCTTATACTGGCTCATGCGTGAAGCTTAGGCTACTATAGATTTTCCAGAAAATCAAATATGGATGTTGCAGAAATATCTTTTCTTGCCAGAAGAAGCGACTCATTATGGGACCGTTAACTGTGTATCTCTTGGGAGTGTCCTTAAGCGGTTATTTAAAAGCCAGTGTTTACCAGCAGAACTTTCGGAGAAGCATAACCCGACACTAGCAGTTGAGCAAAGCTGCTTTAAATGAACATTTCCCCACAGGAGATTATTTCAGATGAATCTGTGGAAATGGCAGGTGGCATGGAGTTCTCTTTCAGCTGATTGGAAAAGCAGGTTTTCATGACCGTAGACGTTTTACATTTAAAAATGAAGGTGAACATACAGTAAAATAAATGGATAAAATTAGTTTTCCAGAAATAATAAGATTTTAGATACTCTACAGCAACTTATAATGCTAAAAATCCTTCTGTGCCTTGGGTAATATGAAGATGACATTACTGACTTGCATGGGATGCTTGTGGGTAGGGCATGTCTTACTCCAGCTGATGAATCCCATTAAAATACTGTATGTGGAATCTCATGGATTCAGAGGAAACTGAACTATATAGACTTTTCATACTTGGTCAACTTATTTTTTATTCTTCTGAAACCTTCTAATTGTCAGTATGGCTCAGTCCTAGAAAGGGAACTGCAGGCTCTTGTTTTTGTGTTTTGTTTGCTGGGCTTCCTTGGAACTTGGAGGATCATGTGGAGCTCCGTCTCACACAGGTTGGAGAGCTTTTTTTCACAGAAGGCAATAAAAATATATCCCTGGTTTAATAAATGGTGGGTCCTCCCTCATTCTTAATTTCCTTTTGGCAAAAGCTGAATTATTTCCATAAAGCTATTGCTTCCTTCTTTCTAGCACTAATGACCCTTTTTGTTTGTTTGTTTGTTTGTTTTCAGAAGTATGGCATATGAAGATAAATAATTGTCTTCTTTCTTGTAGTTCCCATTCAGGTGACCACTGGGAATATTTAGCTTCTTTTACTTATGATGTTAAAAAAAAAACCACTGAATTTAAACAATTATATCAGTAACATTGTCAGAATGTTGTATTTCTTGACAAGCAGAATTTCAAAAATCCTTGGATGCCTACGAATTTCTTGTTCTTCAAGTCTATTTTCTCCTTCTGCTTAAAAAAAAATATCATGAAGACTATTAATTGTACCTGTAGCTCTAATTATGTCTATATCTCTTTTCTCATGATGTAAAGTAGGAGGTTCAGTTTGGACGTAGGAGTTGGTTTTTGGAAACAGATTAATTTGCTTATTCATTTGTTTACTCATTCATTCGTTTGTTTTATTCATTCATTTATTCTATTCACTCACCAATAATCAATGGTTATTTGGTAGGATTTTGTTGAATACTGAAGACAAAAGTAAAAACACATGTTTTTTGCCCCCAAAGAGCTTATGGTTTATTGTAAAAAAAAAAAAAAAAGTCAACACATAATTACAATGTAATGATATTTGCCTTAATTCATCCAACCAACAAATATTTATTGAGTCCCTACTATGAGCTGAGCACATTCCTAAGAATCATGGTATGAGGAGTAAAGTCTCCGTCTTCTTACCAGACCACCTCATCTGCCACACGTCCCTTTGACTCTGACGTGGCTATTTTGGGCATTGGTCCGACCTTTTTCTGTTGCAGTGGCAGAAACCCAAAACAAGCTGTTAAGCAATAGAGGGGCTAATTCCTGGCTCACCTAATTGATGAATCCAGGGATAGGATTATCTTCAGACAGAGGCAGACTCTGAGGTTCAAATAATTCTATCGGGGCTATGTCTCTGTCTCTGTGGCTCACCGGTATTTTCCTTTCTTTCTCCCATTATGTTCTTCTACAGTAGGAAATATGCAATGGTTCTGACTGCCCGTTCAATTTCTGTCTCAATTGGCAGGAGTAAGCCTGCTTGAGGCAATGACCTGAACTTATGTGGTTACAAAACCTCACCTGAACTGGTATGTTCAGATCATTCAAATCACTTACATATTTTTTTCTGGAGAAATGTTAATTAGTGCTATGTTCAAGAATGTGCTGGACTGTGACTTAATATATATCCTAAGCATTGTATTATGCTTGTAAAATCTCTGATTCTGAGTTCTGACTCATATCTTGCTCCAGTGGAATCATATAAGAGATTGTGAGCCCATATAATTAAGTTTTTATATTTATCCGTAAATTGAGTCTAAAAAATGAGGAAAAAATTTCAGTATTTGAAATAGTCACTATTAAACCAAATTAAGTGGTTGTTTGTTTGTTTGTTTGTTTTGTTATAAAACAACAAAAAAGGGCACCTGGGTGGCTTAGTTGGTTAAACATCTATTTCAGCTCAGGTCATGATCCCAGGATCCTAGAATCAAGCCCTGCATCAGACTCCCTACTCAGTGAGGAGTCTGCTTCTCCCTCTCCCTGCTGTTCCCCCTGCTTGTGCTTGTGCTCTCTCTCTCTCTCTAATAAATAAATAAAAATTAAAACAACATCAACAACAAAAAAGTGTATTTTAAGACATAGAATCTTATGTCTTCAAAGCAGGGTCACTAAAAGTAGAAATAGAAAGTTGGAAGTAGGGAGGGAAAGGGAGCAGGATATTTTTACTCTTGAATATTTTAATAAGCTTTTGCCTTTTCATGAAGAACATTCACTTCCTCTGCCAAGAAATTCATTCCTTAGAATTCATTTGTTTTTGGAAACACCCTTTTCAGAGTTCCCTGGCTCCAAGTTCTGTTGTAGCCTGGCTTTCCAGATCCCCTGCATGGCTATCTTCTGGAATTTCCTTTCATTTTGCTGCCTTATTTGGTCCGGGGTTTCTTAAATCTCATATTTTCCTCACTCTTGAATTCCATTTTTTGTTGTTTTTATTCTTGGAGTACATTTTCAAGTAATTCTTTTTTTTTTTTGGTAAGATTTTATTTATTTATTTATTTATTTATTTACTTATTTATTTATTTGTCAGAGGGAGCAAGAGTGAGCAAGCACAAGCAGGGAGAGTGGCAGGCAGAGCAAGGAGCCTGATGCGGAACTCGAACCCAGGACGCTGGGATCATGACCTTAGTAAAGACAGATGCTTAACTGACAGAGCCACCCAGCCATCCCTTTATAAGAACAGATCTGTAGATGGTAAATTGTGGGAGTCCCTGCATGTTTGAAAATGACTTTATTTTGTCATTGCTCTTTATGGACAGCTAGAATTTAGACTCAAAATTGTTTTCACTCAGAACTTACAAAGGCATTGCTCCACTGTTTCGGGCATATAGCGCTACTTAAGAAATGTCTAAAACCAATTTGGTCCTTCTTCGTTTGAAGATATATGTAATCTCTTTGGGAGCTTTTAGGATCTTCTTTAGAATCCTGATGTTCTTGAAATTTTATAATAATGTGTTCGGATCCCCCCCCCCCCCACTTTCTTTCTGCTCAGCACCATATAGAATCTTCCAAAATGAAGACATATTCTTTTTGTTGGTTTGTTTCATCTTTGGATAATTTCATTCTTTTTTTTCCTTTGGTAAATTACTCACATCCCCTTACTTCCCTACCTCTTTCTGGAACTACTAGTAGATAGATGTGGGTCCTCCTGGATTGAGTGTGCTGAAATTCTTCACATTTTCTGATTATTTGTCATTTTTTTCCTAGATTCTGCAGTTTCCTTGACTTTTTCATTTTGTATTCTATCAAACTTTCACATGTCAAGAATTACATTATGAATTTTGATAAACCTTGTTCTTCTTACCATTGCAAAGTGTTCTTGTTTTATGAATAAAATAATTTGTCAAATCTCCCTCATAAAACCAACTAAAATTATTTTAAGATTCCTTGCTCTTCCTTGAATTGTTTCTCTTTCCTCTATCAATAGTGGATATTGCTGTTCATTTGGATTCTTTTGGTTTATTTTTTTTTTTAAAGATTTGATTTATTTATTTGACAGATGGAGATCACAAGTAGGCAGAGAGGCAGGCAGAGAGAGGGGGAAGCAGGATCTTGACCAAGCAGAGAGCCCGATATGGGGCTTGATCCCAGGACCCTGGGATCTTGACCTGGGCTGAAGGCAGAGCCTTAACCCACTAAGTCACCAGGCACCCACTTTTGGTTTATTTTTTGCTATAATTTTTCTCAGGTATCTGACAATAGTTAATTGTCCAGTTGTATTTATGAATAAAGCATAGGGTAAGCATTATATGTTGCTTTCATGGCTTTCCTTTGCTACTTAGCTATGTCAGACCTCACCCTAGGTTGTGTGGAACTAGAGTAATTGAACAGGTTGGGTGTGCCCTCTCAGCCCCAAAAGAAAGTTGGCCCCCACTCTGGGGTCCTATCCTTACTCTGAAAGCCAGTGCCTCCATTTTAAAAAATGTTGACAAGGATCAGAGGGGACTGCCTTATTCAGGCCCTGATTATATAATGAAATATTTTTATCAGGCAATGAGATGAAATATGCAGAATGGTAAGAAAAAGGGGGAAACAATATTAATCCCAATATTCAAATATCTAGTCAGGATATTGTTACATAACAATCAGGTATCACCCATATTATTTTCTCAGTCTACTATTGATGTGATTTCTTTCATTTCCAAAGTCTATGCAGAAGTGTTAATTTCCACAATTATGGCAGTAAGGACTAAGTGTGGGCTAACTGGTGTATTGGCTTAAGGAGTTTGTTGAGATGGTCTGTATAGCCTTATCCATGATTCCTTTTCATTATTGTTCCCTGGAAATTTGAAAAGAATATGTATTTTACATCTGTAATATATGAAATTTCTCTCTTACTCTTTCTCCTCAGTAAATCAAACTCATAATTGTGTTATTCAAGTACTCTGCATTTTTTATCTACTTGATCTGTCACATTTTGAAAGAGGCATGTTATTTCCCTTAAGACTGCAGTTTCTGCCAATTTTTCATTGTATTTCTAAAAGTTCTTCGTCTAATATATTTTGTGATTGGTTTTTTTTTTTTCAGTGTAAAAAGTTTCTTGACATATCTGTTTGGCAGAGTGTACCTTTTATAAAGAATAAATATATAAATATCCCATTTAGCGCATTTTGCTTCACCTTTACTTTAGTAGTAATACCACTTGCTTTCCTCTTGTTTCCATTTGCTTTCGATATCTTCAGCTATTTTCAACCTTTATCATTTTATTAAAATGTTCTCTTAAACAGCCTCTGAAACGAGACTTGCCTTTCTTCTCTAATTTTAGACATTGTCTTATATACAGAAATTTAGTTCATTCCACGTGTTATGTTAGTTGATTTGTTTGGTCTTGGTCTTATTCTTACCTGATACTTTTTATGTTTTGTGGCGTTCTCTCTCTCTCTCTCTCTCTCCCTCCCTCCCTTCTTCCCTTCTTTCTTTCCTTCCTTCCTTTCCTGGGAGTGATTAATTTTTTTCTTACTGATTTAATTCTACCTCTCATTTATCTTCTACTAGTGAGGGGTTTTTGTAAGAAATGTACTTGGCCAACTTTTTTTTTTAACAACAAAATCTAAACTTGTATTTGTAGCCTTTCTCCATAATCCCAGGATAAAGTTAAGAATTTTAATATTAATGCACTCCATCCCAGTAATGCCATCTTTTATTAAAAATATTTAAAATTTGGGGGGCACCTGGTTGGCTCAGTTGGTTAAGTGACAAACTTGATTTTGGGTAAGGTCATGATCTCTGAGTCATGAGCCTGAGCACAGCATCTGGCTCCACACTGAGCCTGAAGCCTGCTTAGAATTCTCTCTCTCCCTCTCCTTCTGTCCTACCCCAGCCCCCACAACCTTGCTAGCTTGCTTGTTTTCTCTTGCTCTCTCCCTCCTTCTCTAAAAAAAGTATATGAAATTTTAGCTCCAGAATTTATTAAAAAGAAGTTTATTTTTCCTTTCAAAAATCCTTTCTTCATAATTGATCTAGGTTTAAAAATACATTGTCAGTAATTTCTTACACTTAATATTTATTTTCTTGATTTTATTCCCAATATATTTCATGTATAGTACAAATTCCTTTTATTCTGTCATAATTATGTTGATTCCCATCTGCCTTAGTGATTTTTTTAAATAGAAAGACCATAGAAGTCTCAATCATTGCATTAAAAATGTGAAAAATTATGATCTATGTAAGAATAGAATTCCAGGAAAGTAGTTCGTTTTGCTAAATATTTCTAGAAATCTTTCTGCATTCCGTAGTGTTAGTTGGAAGATCCTTGTGAGAAAATTTTTTTGACTTACCTGTAAAGAATTGAGGCATTAAGGACAATGCGTATATTAGTGTGAATATATGTATATACTTTCATTTTTGAGGAATGGCCTGCCTGCAATTTTGGCATATTCTTCCTGGTTTTTCTTTTTTCATGATATTAGGTGATGGTGATAGTAGAGGAGATATTTTAAGTACTGTACGTGTGCAAATAAAATTTGGCAAGCATTTCAAGATTTTTTATATTAGTTTCTAAAATCCAATTCTGGCAACCCACAGTTCTAGCACTTTTTTTCTATACATATTCATGATTTTATCTTTATCCTTGGAATCCAGAAATTTGTCAGGATATAGCAGGAGATGGGCCTTAGAGAATAATCCTGCCTTGCTCCTGGAAGGCCTTTGGATAGAAGGACTTGTGACTTTCTTCAATTCAGGAAAAATGTGTTTATTATATCTCTAAGTAATGCTTTTCTTTGATTTTCTCTGTTCTTTTCTCTTTTCTTTTGTGATATCTTGTATGTGCTATTTTCTGCATTCTTTCCTCTGTCCTTCCAGTTTTTAATTTGTCTTTTCCCCCGTTTGCCAATTGTTTCTTTGTCATGCCTGGTAGCTCCCCATCCTTTTTTCTGAATAAAGTGTTTTCTCAAAATCCACTGAAATGGCTTGAATATATGTCTACTTAATGTTGTCCAGTTTCCTACACTGATATTTTCTATACGTGTTGTTAATTCTGATTGCATAGCCTGATTACCTCTACACCCCTCATTTTTTATAGTAAAACACACATATGTGCATTTCAGTCAGTTTTGACATGTGTGTGTCTTGGTTACCACCAACCCTACCAAGGCATAGAACACTCTCAGGGACCAGAAAGCTCCCTAGTGCCTCAGAGACATTTGTTATTTGAATTTTGTCATTATAGTTTATGTTTTTCTTGTTCTAGAGCTTCATACAAATAGAACCATACAGTGTGTTCCCTTTTATGACTTGCTTGTTCCCCTCAGCATAATGTCTACAAGATGAACCAAGCTACTTTCCTTCGCTCCTCCCTTCCTTCCTCTCTCTCTTCCTCCCTCCTTCCCTCCTTTCTTCTCTCCTTTCCTTTCCTTCCCTTCCCTTTCCTTTCCCTCATCCTTTTCCCCTTGAGGAGTATTGAGGAATATTCCACTGGGAGATAAACTTGGAGGAGTGTACCATTGGCAGATAGACCTTGTTCATCCATTCATCTCTTAAATATTTGGATTGTTTGAAGTTCTGAGCTTCTATGAATAAACTGCTATGAACATTCTTCTGCAAGTGTTTGTAGAGATATATGCTTTCATTTATTTTGGGTAAATACATAGGAGTGGAATTGTTAAGTCATAGGATAGGTATATATCTTTGTAGGAAACTGCTGGCTTTCCAGAAGGCTTACCCATTTTACACATCTAATAGCAGTGTATGAGAGTCTAGCTGCCTCATATCCTCACCAGCACTTGGTATGTTTGAGTCTACCTTCAGCCATTCTAATAAGTATGTAGTGGTCCTTCACTGTGGCTTAAAAAAAAATTATGTATTTACTATTTGAGAGAGAGGGAGAGGGAAAGAGAGAGAGAGAGAGAGAGAGTGTGTGTGTGTGTGTGTATGTGCATGCATGACTGGGGGTGGGGCAGAGGGAGAAGAAGAGAATCTCAAGCCAACTTCCTGCTGAGTGCTGAGCCTCAGGGCTCAATCCCATAACCCTGAGCTCATGACTTGAGCTGAAATAAAGAGTCCAGTGCTTAACTGTCTGAGCGACCCTCATTGTAGTTTTATGTTGGATTTCCTTGATGAATAATGATGGTGGAAATCTTAATATACTTATTGACCATTTGTGTGTCTGCCTTTTTCAAGTATTTAAGTCTTTTACTTAGTTTTTAAAATTCATTATTTATTTGTTTGTTTATTTATTTTTAAGACTTATTTATTTATTTTAGAGAGAAGGAGGAAAGGGAGAGGGAGAGAGAAACTTAAGCAGACTCCACCATTCATCGCAGATACTGATGTGGGGCTCCATCTCACAACCCTGAGATCACAACCTGAGCCAAAACCAAGAGTTGTATGCTTAACTGATTGCACTGCCTAGGTGCCAGAATTCATTTTTAAAGAAAGAATTATTTTGCTGTAGTTTTAAAATATATATGTATGCTAGCCCTTAATGGATATCTGGTTCTATATCTATATCTATAGAGAGAGGATTTTTTAAATAAATTTCTAGCTTGCATTTTTTAAAAGATTTTATTTATTTATTTGAGAGAGAGACAGAGACAGAGAGACAGACTCCCCCTTAGCAGGGAGCCCAATGGGGGGGCTCGATCCAGAACCCTGGGACCATGACCTGAGCCAAAGGCAGACCCTTAACTGACTAAGCCACCCAGGTGCCCCTGCATTTTATTTCTAAACAAAAGTTTTTCAGAGCAGATATTTTAGATTTTGATAAAGCCCCATGTGTTATGTTCTTCTTTTGCAGTTGCTGCTTTTTGTATCTTGTCTAAGATGCCTGTCCCCCAGTGGCCACTTGGCAATATCTGCAATGTCTAGAGACTTTTTTTTTTTTGTCACAACTTGGGTAGGTGGGGAGCTACGGGCACCTAATGGGTAGAGGTCAAGGATAGTGCTGAGCATCATGCCATGGACAGGACCGTTTCCTCACAACCCAGAATTATACAGCTCCATATGTCAATAGTGTCAAGAGAAATGTGGTCCAAATGACTTTTCCATTTTTCTTTTTTCTTTTTTTTTAAAAGATTTTATTTATTTATTTGACAGAGAGAGATCATAAGCAGGCAGAGGCAGGCAGAGGGAGAGGAGGAAGCAGGCTCCCCGCTGAGCAGAGAGCCCGATGCGGGACTCGATCCCAGGACCCTGAGATCATGACCCGAGCCGAAGGCAGCGGCTCAACCCACTGAGCCACCCAGGCGCCCAGACTTTTCCATTTTTCTTTTGGAGGTTTCTTATTAGGAAGTTTTTTCCATTGAATTCTTTTATTCATTTCCAGTTCATTCATTTATAAGGTTTTGTAATCTATATTATACCATAGCTCCATTCATCAAGCATATCCTATATACTCAATGTCTGGCAAGTAGGAGTTCTCCCCACTTTACAGATAGAGAAACCGAAGCCAGAAAGGGATTTTCAGAAGTCAAAGAACCAGGATGTCTGTCCAGATCAGTGTGATAGTTTCCTATAAGGCTCAAAGTATTCTTTGTGTTTATTTTCATATGAAATTTAAATTATCGCTTAAATTACTAATTGTATTTTAATATTATAATTATAATAATACTGATACTCAAAAAAAGGTGTGCTCTGTCTGCATTATGATGATAGAACACTTCAGGTTGAATCATGGGGCAGTAAGGAGATAGATATTTTCATTTACACTTTAGAGAATGCCAGGTTCGGAACAGAAGTCAAGTGCTTCCTCTGATACCCAGGAATGAATTTAGGCAATTTACTGTTCTTCCCTCTATTTTTGTTTTTGTTTTCTATCTGACTGTCCAACTTTCTGATGACTGAAAGTAGTATAGACTAGGTTTCTCTTAGGATTAATAAAAGATATAAGCAATTTTTCCTGACAGCCCAGAAAACAATGTAAATAAATTACTTATGAAAATTGTGGTGTACTTCCAGAGTGTTTTGAGCAATTTGAATGAGTAATAGGAAACATATTTGTATGCGGACACCTTTGATGCTTCTTTGAAAAATATTGGTTACCTTTGATACTACAACTGGATATCTTTCCCAAAATCCCACCCATTACCACACATTGAGCAGGTGTTCTCCAAATCACTCATTAGGCTTTCTGCCATTATCCAACTGCATTGATGTTTTGTGCCCATGTGATGTGAATTAAGATTGTGGTCCCGCAGAGTTCAAAATTTCATTGTCCACAAGAGCTGTTTTCAACCTGTGCCCAAGCCTGAGGAATACAATGTTGTGTCCTCAGGGACCTCCAAGAAGAGCAAAGTGGGGGATTGTGCCCACCTGGACCAAGGTCCTCTAAATTCATTTAGAGCAACTCTGCTATTGTGATTTCTTTTTACATTTCCGAAGTTCAATTTCAAGTGGTTTTATGATTAAAATTGCTTGAAAATTTTTGGAATGTGGGACAAAGCACAAACATTTAACACTGAAAAAATGGCAGACTGTGAGTTATCTCTTTGACAATGTTGCTGATCACTTCTGTTTCTCTCCTGCATGAACATGCAACTGGAGCTCCATCCATAGAAAGTTTGTGTTGTTCTGGAATCATCTGAAGGTGTCTTATTTTTTCCATACTTCCTTCTCTTTGTACATGCTGTTTGTTTTGTTTTGTATTCTTTGACATTCCTTTCTATTTGGGGTATTCCCATTCCCATGTTTAAATTTAAAAGATAACACCAGTTTGTCTTTCAAACGGATATACCGATTTATGTTCTTCCAGAGCATATATAAGATGGTCCATCGACCCCTGTGCTCTCCAATACTTCATGTAATCAAATTTGTTAATTTTTTCTAATTTAAGGAGTGTAAAATTGTATCTCATTGTTTTCTAATTGGATTTCCCTGAGTATACATGAGGTTAAGCATCTTTTCATACATTTATTTGCCCTTTCTTTTTTATCTTCTTTGAAAAGTCTATTTTTTTGTTTAACTCACACTTTATATTGTTTTTCTCATATTACATATTCATTAGGTACTTAAAATACTAATATTTTGTCTGTAATGGTCATTCTAAAAATACTATCCCTATTTTTGCCTTAGATTTTTACTTTCCTTATGGTGCATTTTGGTGAGCAGAGCTTTTAATGTTGATGCAGAGAGAATGAATGTTAAAACTATTTTATGTTTGTTGCTTTTAGTGTTGTGATTCAGAAATCTTGACCCACCTCCATGTTTTAAAGATACTCTCTTATATTTTTTAAACATTTAGACTTTTACTGTTCACATTTAAGTCTTCAGTCCACCTGGAATTATTATTTATTTTCATTTGCTGGGTACAGGGATCAAATTTCATCTCTTCTTTTCTAAATTGATATCCCAATGTCTCAATCTTTTCTCACTCCTCAATCTTTTCCCAGTTATCTGCCCTGTTACCTCTGTCATAGACTAAAATTTCATTTATGTGAGTGTCTGTTTCTTAGCTTTTAATTTTGTTACTAACATTCTGTCTTAATTAACTCTACTTCATAAAGGTCCTGATATATGGAAGGGCAAGTGCCCAAAATCTTGATCAGGTTTTGACTTGAAAGGCTTTTTTAAAGAATTGGGGAGAATTAACATCTTGATGTCATTGAGTTTTCCAATCAATGATCATCATATACCTCCTTAATTAATAGGGTTTCACTAATATATCTTCATAATAATTTATACATATTCATAGAGAAATTGTACAGTTCTTTTTGTGAGATTGTGAACTCGATCCCAGGACCCTCAGATCATGACCTGAGCCAAAGGCAGAGGCTTAACCCACTGAGCCACCCAGGCACCCCAAGTTTTTTTTAATATGTAGAATCATCTGATCCAATTTGTGTGTGTCTGTATATATATATACACACAAATTGGATATATATATATATATATATATATATATACATATATATACACACACAAATTATATGTATAATATGTATATATACATATTTTATATATATATATATTTGAAACTAAGGATTTAATTTATTTAATAATGATGGGAGGTGTTCATGCTTTAATCTATTCCTGAGTCTCTTGGGAGACTTTTATTTTCTGAAAAATTATCAATTTGACCAGGAATTAATATTTATTGGCAAGCATTGTTCATTTCTCATTATCTTTTCAATATCTTGGTATATTTAAATTTGATAGCATGACTTAATTTAGAAGCTGCTTACAATATCTGTTTTATTTGTAGGTGTATTTCCATTTTTATTCCTAATATGGTTTACTTGCACACACACACTCTCTCTCTCTCTCTCTTTTTTTTTTTTTTTTTTGGTCTAGGTTGTTCTTGCTTCAGATCGGAATGTTTATTAGCTTGTTCAAAGGAGCATTTTTTTTTTTTTTTTTGCTTATCTCTATTGAATCATTTTTTTAAAGTTAGCTGAACTTTCTTATTTCTATTAGTTATTTTCTTCTACTATCTTTGAGTTCATTAACTACTGAAGTGAATGTTTAGGTCATTAATTTCCTCTTTCTTATTTTCCAATGTATACATTGAAGTCTGTAACTTTCCCCAGAAGAACTATTTTCTCTATATCTAACAAATTTTATTATATAGTGTATTCATCATAATTCAGGTCTAAGTATTTCAAATTTCTGTCATGATTTCTTCTCTGACCTATGAGTTATTTACTAGATTTTCTAAACATTATCAGATATATGGAGATTTTGAAAAAATATATTTTGACATTGATTTCTTTTTTAAGGTATTATTTATTCATTTGAGAGAGAGAACGCATGAGCAGTGAGGTGGAGCAGAGGCAGGGGCTCAATCCCAGGATCCTGGGATCCTGACCTAAGCTGAAGGCAGACGTTTACCTGACTGAGCCACCCAGGTGCCGCCTTGATAGTGACTTCTAAATTAGTCATATTTTGGTCAAACAATGCAGTATACTTGAAGTGGATTTTTTGAAATTTGAGATCTGCTTTATGGACCTTGTTAGTTTGCATAACTGTTCCATGTTTTTGAGAATATTAATTTTATTATTACTAGATACAGAATTCTGTAGAGGTCCATTATCTCAAGCTTGGTACTGGTCTTATTCACATTGTCTGTATTTTATCAATTTTTATATGTTTGTCCTAGCAAAAATAGAGATATATGAAAGAGATATATGAAAATCTCCCACTCTGGTGGTAAATTTAAAAAAATGTCTCTACAGGTCCATTATTTCTTTATATATTTTTAGTCTGTTTTGGTGAGATGCATTAAAGTTTAATATTTTTTAGCTTTCAGATGAACAATTATTGCTATCTAGTGATCATCTCTATCTAAGTAAGCTTTTTCTTAAAGATTATTTGAGTTAATATAGTTTGTCTTCAGCTCTTTTGATTAGTACATGTCTGATATATGCTTCTTCTAACTTTCATATTAACCTTCCTATATTTTATGTTCTTATAGTTTATAAATGTCTCTTTTAAAACAACACAGAACTGATTTTAATAATGTCTGACCATCTCTTTATGAAACGGTGATTTGAAACTGTTTACATTTATGAGGTTTATATAAAATTGGGCTTACTTTTTTCAGTTTCTTTTTTATAAACATTTTATTTTTCAGTAAACTCTACACCCAACATAGGACTCAAACTCACAACCCTGAGACCAAGAGTTGCACA
This sequence comes from Mustela nivalis, assembly GCF_964662115.1. Taxonomy (NCBI): domain Eukaryota; kingdom Metazoa; phylum Chordata; class Mammalia; order Carnivora; family Mustelidae; genus Mustela; species Mustela nivalis. Next base: position 103,262,213 of record NC_139031.1, on the reverse strand, counting down.
CTCCACAGGCTGATACAGCTGGGTCCCCCTCATTTTCCTTCTTCTCCCCCCACTTTCATTTTTATTTACAATCTACAACTGTTTCTATGCATTTTTCTCTTGGGCTGGGTCTTTTTTTTAGATCCTTGTTGAGACAGTTTGAGTTTTTGCGGTGTCTGTTTCCTTTCTCTCTCATCTCAGCTTCTTATCTCTACTAAACCGTATTACATGCTCCCACACTGTTTTGATTCAGTAAATGGTTACATTTGGTATTTCTACAGGCATATTTAACTTTTACAAAGACCTGAACACTTCTAACTTCTAGCTTCTAACACTTCTAACTTCTTTTAGAAATAATAAATGGATAGTTTAAAAATCTAATTCCATTTACTTTCTTCCCTAGTTACATGTTACTTGTGTTTGATATTTTAGTTATTTTGAATATTCTACAGGTTAGTCATCATTCTTTTATATAGATATGTTTGCTTGGATTTATCTACGTGTTAGCACTTTATTTATATATTTATTTTAGTAAGAGAGGGAGAGAAAGAAAGGAGGGCTAGAGGGGGAAGAGAGAGAGAGAGAGATTGAGAATCTTAAAACAGTTTCCACACCTGACACAGGACTCTGTCTCACAACCCTGAAATCATGACATGAGCCAAAATCACGAATTGGACACTTAACTAAGCCACCCAGTCGCCCCATGGTTAGCATTTTAAGCATTTTCATTCTTCTCTCTTAACTACATTTTTTCTCCCTCAAAGTTCTAATCATGAAAATCTGTTGGTGGTAAATTTCTTTATACTTAACTAAAATGTCTCTTTTTCGCCCCTGTTCTTGAAAGGTAATCTCTGTAGATATATAACTCTTGTCTTCGGTGTTCTGCAGTTCCACTAAAATACGTCCAGGTTCACACTTCTTTTTATTTATTTGTTTTGGGAGAGGTTATGTTTCCTAAATCTGTGAATTTATACTTCCAACATTTCTGGAAAATTTGGATTAGTCATCTCTTCAAATATTGCCTTCCCTGAATTCTCTGTATTCTCTCCTTTCAAGAATTAAAGATATGTTGAATTTTATGTTATCCACTAAGTCTCTTAATTTCTCTTTCTTATTTTCCTTCTGTTAGTTTCTCTGTACCTCACCCCAGAACATTTCTTTAGCTTTATCTTTCAGTATTTCAATTCTGACTTTGATTATACCTAATTTGCTTTTAAATGAACCTACCCCACAAAGTGCAGTTGAAACAGAGCTACAAAGGCAGTTTGGCTCTTTAAAGGAGAAGCATCTAGGCAGAGGGACAGCAGGTGCGCAGATTCTGAGATGAGAGTGTGCTGGGGGGTCAGAGGGATTGCAGGGAGGCCAGGGCAGCCACCAGAGGGAACCGGTTGGGGTGGGGGCCGGGGGATAGAGGAGGGGGTGCAAGGCTAGTGGACATACCCTGCATGGCTTCTAGGTCATTATAAAGACTTTGGTTTTTCCTCTGAGTACGTTAGGAAGCCATCAGATTTTAGTCAGAGTGCCATGACACGAACAGTGGATCCTTATTGATGGTCCATGACAAGGGTGACAGCAGGGCGATCAATGAGGAAGCCGCTGAGATAATCTGGGGTGTAGCGGCATGGGCCAAGGCAGATGTGCTAGAATCGGTCACAATTGTTTGGATCCTGGGCATATTTTGATGTGTTGTTGGATTGGCGGCAGGATGTGAGAAAAAAAGACCCATGACCCAGAGACTTTGACCTGAGCTGCTGGAGGGCTGAAATTGCCATTTGCTGAGATGGGGAAGCCTGTAGGAGGAACAGGTTTTTCAGGGTGAAAAGCGGTCATTCAGTTTTTGACAAGTAGCGCTTAAGAGGTTATTAGATACTCAAGTGGAAATATATTGAGCGAGTTAGTTGAATGTTTGGGACTAGCACTTAGAAACCAGCTCTAGGCTGGAATTAAGTATTTGGGGATGTCAGCACATGGGTGGGCTTTCAAGCCAGGAGGCTGGGGAGTGTCTCCGAAGGAGAGAGGATGGAAAGAGCAGAATCAGGAGACCGGACCCATGGGCGCTCTAGTGCTCAGAGGATGGGCCAGGAAGAGGAAACTGCAAGGGGACAGCGGAGGCCTGGAAGGAAAAGGGACATCTAACAATGCAGCATCCTGGAAGCCAAGAGGGTTTTCAAGAAAAGGAGTGATTGATTTTGTCAAAGGCTGTGAAAAGGTCAAGTCATATGAGAACTGAGAATTGACTATTGGATTTAGAAATGTGGCTGATCTGGTGACCTTTAGCAGAGCAATAGCCAGTCAACAGTACCTACCTCCTTGGGCTGTTGAGAAGAGAGAAACGTCCAGCACCAGCCACCATGTAAAAGAGCGCCCCCTCACTGTTGGCATCCCCATTAATCCGACCAATCCAGAGCTCAGCCTCTACCTCGCTTTGGAGGAAACAACTGTTGCAAAGAACGAGCAGTGTTTCCACCCAGCCACGTACTGCTGCCTCAGAGACACAGGGTCTCGGTAACACACGAGTGGACAGAGGACACCTCCTGTGCTCTCCCAGTGACAGAATGCCCTGGAGCTGTGGTCCATGAGGATGGTGGCCAATCCTTTCCCTCTGCTTTGGAGCAGCAGTGGCACTCCAGGCAGACCACAGCCAGGCCCTGGAATATAGTCAGGGGCTGTCTGTTTCGGCTCAGGTCATGATCCCAAGGTCCTGGGATTGAGCCCCACATTGGGCTCCCCACTCAGTTGGGAACCTGCTTCTCCTTCTGCCTGCTATGTCCTCTGCTTGTGCTCTATCTATCTCCCTCTCAAATAAATAAATAAAATCTTTAAAAAAATAAAAAATAAATAAAAACTCCGGGGACGAGTTGTTTGGGGAGACACTGTTGCTCTTACAGCAGAATTAAAATCTTGATTAAGTAAAAAAAATAGTGTTAACCCTGTCCCCTTCCAATAACTGGCGTGGACAGAGTATGGATTGAGTTCTGCAAGGAGAGAGGATGCCAGGAAAGAAGCTAGGGGGAGCCGATGTTACAAGTTTATGACTGATAGTCTTCAAGAAAACCCTAGGATGCTTAGGAAAAGCAAAGGTGATTGAGAAGGAGTGGTGAGGGGAGTAGAGGAGAGCCTGGCCAGGGCAGTGCCCACATGCGGCATATGGGTGATCTGTGTTTTAACAGAGAATCTCATTCAGTGCTAAAGAAAGCCTTTATCAGTAGACCAGATGGCTCTCCAGGAGCCATTATTGAATAGATTATCTCTTTAAAAAATGTTAGCACTTCATCTCACATTTGTACACCCAATAAATTCCAGATGGATTTAATAGTTAAATAGAAAAAGAACTAATATTAAAAAGATAGAATAAAAAAAATAGGAGAATATATACCTGCCCCTGGTTCAGAAAGAAACTTCCCCAGGTATAAAGAAGCCCAGGAAAAGCTGTTGAAGTGAAAAGCTAAGAGATTTGGCTAAATAAAAATGTGAAATGTCTATAGGCCAAACATGCTATGAACAAACTTTAAAAGACACTAAAAACTCAAAAATATATGCATGAATATGACAAAGGTTGGTATCATTCTTGTAAACAATTCCCCCAATCGATTACTGAAATAATACTCCAGGGTAGAAAATGTTCAAAGAAATGATAAACACACACAATAAAAAATACATGAAATGTCTAAACACACCCATAAATTAAAAGAAAGTTAAATGTATGAGATGCTATTCTACATCTGAGAAGTTTCCAAAAATGAAAACAATTGACAATATGTAAAATGTTCAAGGAAGAGTGTGTTGAAATGCATGGTACTTAGACCTTTTTTGGAAAAAAATTTGACATTATTTGCTTTAGTCAAAACATTCTGACTAAAATTCTTATGATTATTTAAATTTTTCATATTAGAAACCATTATGTGATTATAGTGATCCAGGCTAAATATGTTGAACAAAATAGACATCTTATTCTCTTTAAATACTGAAGTATTAGGGCACTGGGTGGCTCAGCTGGTTGAGTGCCTGACTCTTGATTTCAGCTCAGGTCCTGATTTCAGGGTCGTGAGATGGGGCCCTGTATCGGACCCCATGCTTGGTATAGAGTCTGGTTGGGATTATCCCTCTCTCTTCCTCTGCCCATTCCCCCACTCACTCTCTCTACAAATTTTAAAAATCTTAAAAAAAATTAATATATTGTAAATAGCTATAAGTATCCCACCATACACAGTGGTTACCTTAAAAATATTACACAACTGTGATGGTGAGATTCTTGAGGAATATTGAGTGGAAAAATGGCAGCAATATAATCTTTTTTTTCCCCTAAGATTTTATTTATTTATTTGACAGAGATCACAAGCAGGCAGAGAGAAAGAGGGGAAGCAGGCTCCCCACTGAGCAGAGAGCCTGATGCAGGGCTCGATCCCAAGACCCTGAGATCATGACCCAAGCCAAAGGCAGAGGCTTAACCCACTGAGCCACCCAGGTGCCCCCAGCAATATAATCTTAAGGGAATGAAACAGGATAGTAAATAGGCTATATGATACCAAACTTGCCTTAGTATGTATGTATTAAAGAAATATATCACGTAGTGTGACTGTGGGTGATATATTTTTTCTATTTTTTATATACATAGATAAATATATATATATATATGCATTTTCCAAATTCTCTTCAATAAGTCTGTGCTTCTTTAAATATTATTTAGTAATATATGAATTCTTATATTATTAGTACTTCTAATAATAAGTGTTATTTTAATGCAAAGAGGCAAAGAGAAAAAAAAAAAAAACAAGGAGGGATATTACCAAGGATTGTAGAATTCATCCAGGGCCATGTATGGGGTAAAGGGGCATTCTCTAAAGCAGATACTTTTTCTATTTTTCACAACTGTCTCTAGAGAACTGATGGAGTTGATTCTTCTCAAGCCTTGAGGAAGCTGGTCCAGAGACATGAATGTGATGATTTCCATTTTTGCCTACGATTATCACTGGATCACTGAAATCATTTCCTTGCACAAAGAAAATATCTCCAAGTATAAACAAAGTGGGACAAGAAAAACTACTACATTTACCAAAACCTTGATGAAGCAGCTGTGGGCCAGAGGGTGGGCGAAATGGGCCCTTTTGGTGGTTGGCACCTTCTGTGTGTCTCACGGTCACCTCAGGATGTTGCCCAAGAGGCAGGGCCTTTGGCCAGAACCTACCATTATATTGATTTTTAGAAAAATTATCTGTAAGCCTCGTCTTAGAAGCTTAGTAAAGGACAATTCTTAGAATCAGCAAAATGAATTTGTGATACTAAGAATACTTCTCAGGTCTATAATTCAGTTTGAAACAGTATCAGAGAAAACATGTCACTTGAGGGTTCCCATGTGAGTGTAAGCATGAAAGAAAACACCTGCTCCAGACCTCTATGTGTTAGTGTTTTATTCATTAAATGGCCCTGATTTATCCTTTAACTAGGAGCTGAGTTTCCTCCATCCTATCATTGAGCTTGCTTTCTTTCTTTCTTTCTTTCTTTCTTTCTTTCTTCCTTTTTTAAGATTATATTTATTTGTTTGAGAGAAAGAGAGCACGAGCACAGAGGGAGGGAGAGAACCAGACTCCCCACTGAGCAGAGAGCCCAATGTGAGGCTCAATCCCAGGATACTGAGGTCATGACCTGAGCTGAAGGCAGGTGCCTAACCAACTGAGCCACCCAGGTGCCCTTCATTCATCCTCTCTTAGAATTGCTCTTCTCATCTGATAGTTATATCTTGGGACTCCATCCTTTCACAGTCCCTGACTTGAAGATTTTGTGTTTTTATATTTCACTAGTATGTTTTCCTGGATCTGACTTGTGAACCCAAAACGATATTACCCATTTTTTTTAGATCAATGTTGTGTTTAGGATGCTTGAATGAAGACACATACCCCTAAAATGTTTAGAGATGCTAAGAGCTGGTTCTTTTGCCATCCCCACAGACCTTCTTGCGGGCATGAATGGTGGACTTGATGGAGAACCTTAGACTCTTAGAACTCTTCAACCCTCTAGTCAGAACTTTCTCCTTTCCTTTCCTTTTCTTTTTTTTTTTCTATTCTTTTCTCCTTTTCTCTTTTCTTTTCTTCCTTTTTTCTCCTTCTTTCCTTCCTTCCTTCCTTCTTTCTTTCTGTCTCTCTCTCTCTCTCTCTCTCTCTCTCTCTTTTTTTTTTTTTTTTAAGATTTATTATTTCTTTATTTGACCAGAGAGAGAGAACACAAGCAGGGGGAGCAGGGGGAACAGGGGGGAGAAGCAGGCTCCCGCTGATCCATGAGCCCCATGCCAGGCTGGGTCAGAGGACCCTGGGATCATGACCTGAACCGAAGGCAGACACCTAACCGACTGAGCCACCCTGGCACTGCCCGTCAGAACATTTCACAAAGGCCAGATTGTAGGAGAGTTTATAATCATAGTGAGTCCTTCTACCTGCTAAGAGAAGTTAGAATCCCTCCCTATTGTACCCAAATGAGCCCCAATATAGCATTATTCAGTAAAAAGTGGGAAAAGGTATTTAATGAAAACACTGCCACAGCCTCGCCCCTGGAAACGTCCTCGCGGATGGAATTCCTCACGCGGGAGCTTTAGCAGGCCAGTGTCTTGAACGGGGTACCTGTGCACGCGTCACACCTGTGTGCTGGGGTTCCACACACCCATCCTCCTCCCGCCCTTCTTGGAGCCGGGATGCTGTCCCCGAAACGCGGTGCGCTGCGCGGCAGAGGCTGCAGTCCCCAAGAGCTGTCCCGAAGTTGACTCCCGCACCACCTTGCCCGGAGGACGAGGAAGTGCGGCCTTGTGGAGCCTGCCTTGCGGAGAGTTCGCTTCGTTTTCCAGGACGCAGGCTGTCCCGCATGCTCCGAAGCCCCGAAACGCCTCGCCGGCACACAAGCCGCCTTTTTCACCAACCAGTGTCACGCGGCGCAGGGAGTCTCCGCCACGCGCGGCTGGGGTCGCTCTAACCGGGGGCCTCCCGGGAGCAGTCGGTCCGCTCCGGGCCCGTTTTCTCGTGACGCACATCGTCTGTGTAGATCTTTAGCAAGGCCCCTGCGTGGTAAAGGGCGTGGACACCCCGATCGTGAGCCCGGTGACGATCGTGGCCACACCAGTTCCACGTCATGGGGTGCGTGTGTGACAACACCCGGGTGGGTGCTTTCCTTGGTCTTTGCGTAGGGACAGACAAGTATTCCTGGAAGGACAGTGACCCCCGCGATTCTGAGCACAGCACAGCTCGGGTCATTTGAGGCGCTGAGGGAGTGTGCGCCACGCGCGGTCGAACAGGCGCCTCCAAGGCACACGGGCGCCTGTGCCGAGTGCGTCAGCGGCTGCGGGGAGAAGCGGTGTGCTTGGAAACACGATGTGCGTGCGCCTATAATCACATCTCCCTGTTTCCTCTCCACCAGGTTACAAGCAGCTTGTAATTTTCTTTTTCTAGTCACAGCCAAACATTATAATGGCACACACCGTAAATCAACATCCACACGGAGCGTTGCTGAGCAGATATAAATGTATGTGCGTGGCAGAACTATCCGGGATGACAAAAATAGATCAGAAGTCAAAAGTAGCTGGTGGAGAAACGCTACGTCCTTAGTTTATTGAGATTGTTTGGAGGGACCTAATGTACTGTCACTGAAAGAATAATTTTTCCTTTACAATCTACTTAGCAAAGATTTATCGATCCTTTCCCCCTTCATAGAGAATTACTGATCCATTTTAGAAAATCAGATTTTCACACCTTTCAGGAGAATGTGCCCAGCGCCGATCTCAGGGGACTGCCCGGGGAAGTTGACTTTGACACGCAGTCCCTTGGAGCGCTCGCACCGCAGCCCGGAGTCTCATCACTGATTTGTTGCACCAGGCAGTAAAATACTTTCATACATTTATAGAGAAATGATTGTACTGCAAGGACTTATTTTTCCATGCTAGTGGATGGATTCAGAGTCCCGTATTTGTGTAAACAGCGTTTTTCAGATGTGGTGCTTTTTCTTTTTCTTTTTTCCCCCCTGTCTTCTCGGCTGTGATGTTATGAACAGTGAGGTAAGATAAAAGTTGTTGAAATTCATGCTGCAAAGCCGTGGAATGCTGTGGAATTTCTCCATGTGTCTCTGTGTGTGTGTGCATGCGTGTGTGTGTAAATAACTTTTTTGGAGTCATACAGATCTGCTCTCCTCTCATTACCGGAGTACCTGAGGTAGCGAGGGAGCCTGCATGGTATACTGAAGAATGCATCATAACGAAGGTGATTTATTATAATTAAAACAGTGTGGAGGGGAGCTTTGTATTAGATGTATTGTTTCACAGACGAGCTTAATAAAGAGCGTTATTATTAGTTATGGATTTGGGTAAAGGATGTTGTGTTCTGGGAGTCACCTGAGTGTTAGTCAAAGTCTGAAGTTGGTCTTTCAGTCGCTCTGTATCGGGAGGGAAAGAAATGTTCAGTAAATGAGAATTTTAATAGCAGCAGGAGGCTAGGGTGTATGTGTTTGTATGCAAGCAGGAGGGGTCGAGGGGGAAAGAAGGCTAGAGAAGATGACGTGCACCTGAATTGTTGTCGGCAGGAGCAGTTCTAGAATACTTTATTACATATCTATGGAGACGATGGCATAGACTGTAAGTAGCTCCTGTCTCTTGATATAATAATGCACATAAAGTCGGGGTCAGACTGGGTTCGCTCTGGGCTTTGATGCTGCAGAAGGTCACTAGGGGAATCAATGGACCAAAATGAGCCCGGAGTTTCATGCAATCAATGTGATTTTTCTATTTAAAGTGGACACTGCTGGGTGGGAGTCTCAAGCTTCAAATGTGGTTTGGCTCAGCTTTTCAGATCAAGAGTAGATTGCAATGCAAATGGGCTGTTTGTTGATTATCATTATTGAGGTGGGAGGCTATGTGCACATAGAACAGGAGAGGCAGTCTGCAAATGCTTCTTTGGAGTTTGGAGCCCTGTTATTCGAGCAACCAAATTAGTAGCCACTTGACTGGTGGAGGATACCTGGTTCTCTGCTTATGTTGCTAATTTTAATGAATCGAAAAAACAAGTGAACACTCTAAAATGAAAAATAAATTGTTACCAATACAAAATCATTTCTGCATCTTTTCTAGATTCTCTTGATCCACCTATCCATCCAGCCATCTACCTATCCATCATAAGGGTTTGTTGATTAAAAGAAAGGTTCTTTAATGTATATTTTTTCATGATTATGACTTACTTATCAATATCATAGCAATATTGTGTCAGTAGCATTTGGTTTTTAGTATCGTTCCTCTACAATTAAAATTTTTAAAGTTTGATCTGGTCAGAGTGCGGAGGGAAGATTTTTTGATTGCCCTCCAAGCTAGAAGAAATCCGATTTTGCACTGATTCTTCGGGCCCTCTGAGTCTCTGCAGTAGCCAGCAGTTTCCTATTTAGAAGAACAAATTATAAATGCGGATTTCCCAGTAGAATGAAAGTTCTGGAGCTGCTGAAGGATCTTTCATGGGTTTCTCTTCATCATGTCACATCACCAGTGAGAGAGGCTTTGTGTCATTTAGGGAAATAGATTGCTGAAGGAAGGCACTGTCGTTTTCTGTTTAGGGGAGAAGGCAAGTGAGGAAGGACCAGGATTTATAAAAATACTCTATGTAAGTCTCTGACAGACACCTTTTTTGTTCTCTCCCCCAGGTGGACTGGCAGGGACACAGATGAGAGTAACTGGCAGATTCTGCATTTTACTTAGGGTAATACTTTTCCTCTTCCTGCAAAAGGGTTCTTCTAATCCACTGAGAAAAATAAGCCAAGGACTCTCAGTTATTGAAAGGGCCAAAAGCTGGAGAAATTAAGGAACATTAATCTTCCATTAAATTGGAACACATTTACCACTGACTTGCTATTTGATGTTTTCTCTTCCACTCTAAGCTACCTGGCTTTTAATTTAAACTTAATTTGATCTGAACTTTCAGATTTTAATTTAGTAAAAGAAGGTGGGAGGAAATAGGTTGAGATCACTGTTGGCCCGTGGTGGAAAGCCAAGTTCACCCTCCCTTACTCGGACCTGGCAGCCTTGCCCATTCAAATAGACTTTTATTTATTATTATTATTATTATTATTATTATTAACCCAGAGCTAATTTGAGTATAGTATATGTAATAGTACAGGTCAAGTACAAAGAGGTCGAAGTTATTTGCTGAAACTGGAAAGATGCCCCAGAGAATAGAAGGTTTTAAGACTGTGGGGTGGTGAGGTATTGGAGAACAGATGAAGGATTTTGCCTGTGGGTATTGGCCGCCCTGGACAGGGGTCTTAGCTCTCAATTATGGGTCTTTTGATTCTTTTGATTCTAGGGTCCAACTGGAACATTTGGGTTTATCCCTCAAAAGTCTTCTTTTAATGACCTCTAGAGATTTTTTTTTTTTTTTTTTTTTGCTTGCAGTGCGAATGATTAGGATTTTTGGCCCAACCATTTTGAGTTTGTATATTTAATTATTACAATCTCCAAACAACTCAGAAATAAAGCTATGGCATTTCAGTGTATGTTTCTATTGGGCGAAACCTTAAGTCTCAGGATTTTGAAATACTATGTAAAGATCTGGTGTGGAAAGCATGGTTTAATTATAATTAATTGTCATCAGTGATGCAGTATTGTCTGACTCTAATTACTAAGCGACTTTCTTATGTGAGTCCTCAGTGTTTATTCTACATAATACTAAATACAAAATTCACTCATGGGCAGAATGATTTTCTTTTCTTTGTCCTATCAGTGGTTTTACAAGACATGTGCCCTTTAAAAAGGAGAGGAAGGGGAAATTTTGAAATTTGCAGTTGTGATTCTTTCCAGAATAACTTTATTTGTGAAAATAATAGGATGCTTAAGTTTTCCCCAACATAGATTTCTTTCTAACCTTGTTTTATTTTTTTAAGATTATCCTTATTGATTTGATAAAGAAAGAGAGAGAGAGAGAGTGAGTGAGAGAGAGAGAGCACAAGCAAGGGATAGAGGCAGAGGGAGAGGGAGAAGCAGACTCCCCATTAAGCAGGGAGCCTGATGTGGAGCTTGATCCCAGGACCCTGAGATCATGACCCAAGCCAAAGGGAGACACTTAACTGACTGAGCCAACCAGATGCCCCTGAACCATATGTTTATATTCCAAGAAGGAACACCTGATAAATGGAAAAGAGGAAATGTACTTTACATGTGAACCTACAACATATGCCATTTTGTATTTTGCAATATATGATATGATATTTATTTATATTTTTATGTTATATTTATCATTCCCTTTATACATACTATTCCTTATATTTATTATCTTTTATATTTATTATTATATTTATTATTCCATTTAACTCTTTAGTGTCCTAGTATTTTAACTTGAGAAAGTGAAAAAGTACCCTCTCATTAATTACGATTTTGATATCTTTCTTACATAGCTTTCATTTGAAAAATGGATTTTAGAGGCTCAGTCCCTGTTTAGAAGCACAGAGGTCTTTTGGGGAGGGTGAATGGGTGAAAATTAAGCCTGCCTCTGAGATGTTTCTTCCTACAAGATCACCTCTCTTCAGATGAGGATACTGGGGTAATGGGAAAACTCTTAATCTCAAAAGCATCCCTGAATGTGCCACCCTGAAAATTAACCTCATTTATCCCCTTCCCCCACCTTCATTTTTTTTTCTTTTTTGAGATCTCAGGAAAATTGAGGATATAAATTAAAGTGTCCCTTTAGCTGCCCTACTTTATGTGACTGGCACTTACTCAACAGAACCCCAGGCTCAGTGACCTTGACAATCCCACAGAGGTCATATTTTCATCCAGATGAACTGCTCATGTGCAATCAATTCAGTGTCTTAGACCCAAAGAGGCCTTTCCTAGATTTCAGAGATGAAGGCCGCCTTCTTTTTTTTCTTAATATTTTTTGGGGGTGCTCTTTCTGGAAAATTCCCACTTTCCTGTCATGTTTGCTTTCTGCGGTACTTCTCCAGCAATATAGCAGGTGAGTAAAAGAGTATATGATCTTATTCTGCACTTCCATGTTTTTATTTTTATTTGGAGGCATCCCTTCCTTATTGTCAGTAGTGCAGATGAACAAGTCATATTTATTGATTTTTCTCAAAAACTGGTTTAGTCCTAAGGAAAGGGTTTGATCCATGAAGCTCTCTGGAGAGATCCTTTTACCAATCGCCCTGATTGGTTAGAATTACCATCGGTAGAGGTTAGAAAATAAAATATCTCCTCACCACTTATCACCCCAGCTTCAATTAGGCAAAGAGGAAATGTGTAATTAGCAGTTTCCCATAAGTCTCCCACAATTCAAATCTGTTGATGGTCTAGAGCAAGAGGCCCTCACTGGAAACTTACTCTCTTGGATAGTCTACTGAAGGGACTGGTTGAATTGACGGGTGTTGCCCACAGACCCGTGCCAGTTGAAGCTGCAGCTAATTGAGGATTCACAGATTAAGGAAGAGAGTTGCTTCTCGATCCTCGAGTCCGTCTAGTTTGCAGCATAGGATTGTTCTTTTCCACTGAGAGGAACCATCTGTGGGATGTTCTTTCCCACCAGGATATAGGTGCTGCTCATGCTTTTCTGACATGTCTCCTCATTTTTGAGTCACCCTTTCCCCCTATTTAGCTTATCCAGTCCTTCTGGACATTAAAATCTTGGTGGACATTAAGCTATTTCTAAGGAACTTGAATACTCCTGTAGATATTTGAAGGCCTTTATTTATCACAGAAAATGGTAGCTTTATTTTGCCAAGAGTAAATATATGGGAATCCCAAAAGTTTTATGTGTGAAAGAAGATAACCAGTAGCAAGAATCACCCACAAAAAGTTTCTTTCCCTAAACCTTAGCCTTAAGGTAATTTGGATCTTGGAGAAAAGTCTACCTACTTCTCAAGATGGCTCGACTTTATTAAACCTTGGAATTCAGGGCAGTGTTTATTCTTTCTTGTAGATCCTTTGAAAACCTCTTTAGTAATGCTGTTGAATTCCTAAAAACTTTGCCTCCATACCTATACTCACTTGAATTTTTCCTGTTCCCTTAATTAAATCATTCAGTCCCCTAGTTAAAACCTAGCTGGTGTAGAGTGTGCCCCAATGAAAATAACACTTTTTTGGGATGACTTTAGTTATACCTTCTTGATTTCTCTTGGGCAAATGAAAAAGCTTCCTCTATCTTCTGCTGATGGAGAATCTTACATCACTAGAAGGGAAAATGGGGGTGCTTAATAAGGGTGGAAGACCAAACTGCTTACAAAATGCTTTTAGTTCCTTGGGAAGAGGTAATATATAAATACATGGATTAAGGGCATACATTCAAGCCAGTCTGAATTCACATAACTTTTGTTGGACAATTGTATCACAATATTGACTCAAGTCCAGATTAGGGCCTCTGGGATGCCCCTTTCTCTACTGATTTGCAGTTTATTGGTTCTGCGATTCCATTACTCTCTATCTGATTTTCTCAACATTTCCCTTGCTATTTCACTGTGGTCAAAAGTTCTATTTGGGGATGACAGATACAAGGGGTACTCTTGTTCAGAATGCCGGCATCACATTTAATTTCCCTGATTCTGGGACACTCACTTTGTTCTCTACAGTTTATTAAAAGAAGAAGAAGAATCAATAGTTGAGCAACCTTAATAGTTAATTTCCATTGGAATCTGACTTTTTTTTGGTCATCTAAATCTTCTGACAGCGACATCTTTAATTTTGCGAAGTACAGATGAGTCCCCTTATGGATGCATCAAGTAATTGCATTGGGTTAAAGCAAAAAGGAAGAGACTATTTTTTTTCCTTCATTCATTCATAGTAGACATTCTCCCTAATTGCAAAAAGAAAAGTACAATAGCTCTCCCAAGGAATCTTAATTAGTTCAATGGATATATGAGCTCTATCAATTACTTAAACAACTTATTAAGGAGTGTGGGGGGGTGTGGGGTGAAGAGCCGTCAGCATTTGGACTGGTGGTCCCAAGTAAAACAATTGGCTTGCAACACAGGTAACGTACTGCACTCTAGTCTCAAGATACCTCTTGAGTGTGGTACCCAATGAAAGATGGCTGAAAATTTGCACTTCCTGTTTTTGAGCCAAGGGTAAAGTGAAGAATGCATTTGGAAATTAGATTGGGGTGGGGGGGCTGTTGATTAGGGTGTGAATTGCTGAAGCCAAAGCTCCAAGGGATGACTTCAAATGCCTAGGGACTGCAGGTGCCTGGAATACGGGGCTTAAGCGGTTGTACTGAATTCCCTCACCTGCCTTTTTTTTTTTTTTTAAGATTTTATTTATTTATTTGACAGACAGAGATCACAAGTAGGCAGAGAGGCAGGCAGAGAGAGAGAGAGAGAGAGAGAGAGAGGGAAGCAGGCTTCCTGCGGAGCAGAGAGCCCGATGCGGGGCTCGATCCCAGGACCCTGAGATTATGAGATTATGACCCGAGCCGAAGGCAGCAGCCCAAACCACTGAGCCACCCAGGCGCCCCCCTCACCTGCCTTTTATCAGCAGCTGTATTGACAAGATTTTCATTACTTCCTAAATGTCTGTGCTGGCTTGCTTTATTTTTCTTGTTAAAGTTATATATATATATATATATATATATATATATATGCACATATACATATATATGTGTGTATACATATATGTATAAAAGCCATTGGTAGCTCTACCATTTTAGTCACCACCAATCTCATCATCCTTCCCATTTATTAATGGCCCTGTTTCCTCTCTGATCCTTCTTTTCTTCCTGACATATCTGTGAACCCATCTTTTCCTCCTTAAACTCCCTTATCTGGAATTTACCCAGTCATCTGCACTGTCTTTTGTGTCTGCTGCAAGCATCACAGGGCCAACAGTGCTCTTCATATAAGATTATGTGTGTGTAGGAAAATCTATAACAAATTCTCTTTTTTTTTCTCTACTGCTATAAACACTTACCTATATGTTTTTAGTAAGATGAAGAAATGAAAATTGGTGACATAGTATTGGCCTGAACTGCATTGAATAAAATGTAGTCATCCTCTTTTTAAGATCTATTTTGTAATCTCACCTTTCATCAATAATTAATGCCACTCCTAAGAAAATAAACAACACTATTTCCTAAGGAAATAATCTGAAATGGAGGCAGAATTTATGTTAACAAATTCCTCATAAAATGTGAACTTGTTTGAAAAAACTCAAAGCTGTGTGTTTCTGGGAAAAACAACTGAAATACTCCAAAATATTACAGTGAAGTAGAAATAGAAGAATTATGGATAATTTATATTTTCCCTTTATTATTTTTCATATTTTGCAATTTTTCTATAGTCATAATATATTATTTCCTTAATAAAATTCTTAAATCCTAACTTAACTACTGAAGCAAAACATGTTCAGTGGGACAAATTCAAACAATACCAAAGTATGAAAAGTACAAAGTGGCACTTTGCCCTTTGTCCCACTATGGTTCTGCTCTTGTTTCTGTTCACTCTTTCTGATATTTTTTTCTGCACCTCTATGCTTATATGCAAATATACATGCACATATTTACCTACTCACACGTGCATATGTATTTTTTTTTATTTTTAAAAAAGATTTTATTCATTTATTCCAGAGAGGAGGTGTGGAGAGAAGCAAAAGGAGAGGGACAAGGAGACTCCCCACTGAGTGTGGAGCCTGACAAGACTCAATCCCAGGACCCTTAGATCAAGACGTGAGCTGAAACCAAGAGGCTGATGCTTAACTGACTGAGCCACCCAGGCACCCCCACACATAAAAATAAAAATAATCTCCTATAATGGCCTCCAGAATTTTGTAAGCCAATTAGTAAAGTGTTAGTGGCTTCAATTCAGCCATGGTGAGAGGTTTTACCTCACGGATATCAGCAACACTAATCAAAGCTTCCTCTTTAAATGAGAGCTGGTTTCTCAATGTCCCACTGACCCACAGTATATATTTTATTCTATAATTTGCTTTTTGCTTAGTAATGCAAACCATATTCCATGTCAGTACTTACAGCTCTTATCTGAGTCTTTTTCTCGTTGCATGGTCTTCTTTTGTATGGATCTCTCTATTGATAAAATTTTATGCCTTTTCCAGAAACAATACTATAAGATGTATCATGCTTATATCTTTTGATGTATTTGTGCAAGTAATTCTTTTTTTTTAAATTTTATTTTTTCAGTGTTCCAAGATTCATTGTTTATACAACACACCCAGTGCTCCATGCAATACATGCCCCCCATAATACTCACCACCTGGCTCACCCAACCCGCCCCACCCAAAAACCCTCAGTTTGTTTCTCAGAGTCCACAGTCTCTCATGGTTTGTCTCCCCCTCCTATTTCCCCCAATTCACTTTTCCTTTCAACAAGCTTACTGAGTATGTATAGTTAACTGTGGTATCTCCAAGTGAAAAGATACACTAACTTCTCCCTTGAAGTGTTTACACATTCATGATAAGCACCACAGGGGCTACAGTTAACTTGATATTCTAGGCTTTTGGTATTTTGGCTTTCTTTTTTCTTTTTTTATAATTTTTCAAATTTTAAAAATAAACATATAATGTATTATTAGCCCCAGGGGTACCGGTCTGTGAATCTTGTGCAAGTCATTCTATAGGACACATTCTTAGAAGTGGATGTTCTTTGGTCTTAAAACATATACATTTCAAATTTGACTGCTACTGGCAAATTGCTCTCTAAAATCAGTGTTCTAGTTTGTACATCAACCAATTCTCAGTCTTCTAACCACAACCTGATATTATCCATCTTTAAAAACTTTCTAATTTATAGGCAAAAGAATTGGTACTCTGTTTAATAAGCTAATCGTATTTTACAAATTTATTGTTCACATACATTTCTTCTTAGTCTTTTGTTACTGATTTATAGGCACTTTTTACATATTATGGATACTACATTTCTGTTATATGTGTAGTAAACATTTTCTTCCAATATATTATTTTTTCTTTTATCTTATTTAAGGCTTCTTTTGCCTTATGAGAGTTATACTCTTGTTTCATATATCCAAGTTTCCTGTCAGAATTATAGTTTTCTCTAATTAGGCTGTAAAATTGTTGGGTAAAGTCCTTAGACTTCTTCCCTCTTTTTTCATGGAAAAGGGCACTTCAATTCTTAATCAAAAACCTAAGGAATGCTGGAATGATCTCCTCTCTGCTTATTTACTTGCCCCTGTGAGAGGAGAAATTACTAATTTGATTGGTGAGAATTATGAGTGTTTTGGAGCCAGATTTACAAATGTGTGACTTGAGTATTAAAAGTCATAGTTTTCTGTGGCACCGACTCTTGGTTCCTGGGCATATACACTAAAGCACGGGAGTAGGAGGTAGAGGAGGTGGGCAGAAGAGGATGTGGAGAAAACTGTTGGTCTTTCATCACACAGTTTTATAGAAGGAACTTTTCAGTGCTTGTTAAAACTATGAAAATAAGAGATTTGGGGAGACAAACAAACATAGAACCAGTTAATTAGAATGTGAGTGGTTGGGTTGCCTGGGTGGCTCAGTCGTTAAGTGTCTGCCTTAGACTCAGGTCATGATCCCAAGGGTCCTGGGATCCCAAGGGGTCCAAGGGTCCCCGAATTGGGCTCCTTGCTCAGTGGAGAGTCTGCTTTTCCCTGTCTCACTCCCCCTGCCTGTGTTCCTCTCTTGCTGTCTCTCTCTTTGTCAATAAATAAAAAATAAAAAATAAAATGTGAGTGTTCAAGATGTGAGATACATAGGAAGTAAAACAAATGGCAATTTCATTTATTTATTTACTTACTTGCTTACTTACCTTATTTATTTACTTAGGCTCTGCGGCCAATGTGGAGCCCAGCTCTGGGCTTGAACTTAATGACCCTGAGAGCAAGACCTCAGCAGAGATCTAGAGTCAGATGCTTAACCAACTGAGCCACCCCAGCTCCCCCTAAATGGTGATTTCAAAATGCTACCCCTCAATGTAGCCTACCTTCCTAGTGTTTGTTTTGCTGGTCCATGGAAGGATTGGGCTTTTTTGTCCCTTTGGAGTTAGAGAGAGCCATCTGACAGCTTGGCAGGTGGACTGTGGGGAGGAGTGATGTGTGTTACTGACCAGCCAGAGTGTTCACTGGAGGCCGTGAGACCTTCAGCGGCCGTGGTCATGGAAGCATGTGTTGAGGAGCCTCTGTCAGCATCGTCTCTGAGTGACTCTGTGAGCAGAGACTCTGGCAACACAGAGCATGTAGCATGAGCATGAAAACAGCCCTGTTTTAACGTCCCTGAGATTCCGATGTCGTTTATTACCGCAGCCTAACGCAGCCTGTGGTGCTGTCCCATCCGCCCGCAAATGGCGTCAGCCCCACCCCTCAGCTCATGCCTTTTAATGTCAGCCTCCTTAGTGGAGTTCGCCTTGCGCCACCTGTCTCCAAGTGGTAAATGGATCTTATCTGAGCCTGCTGGTGACCCAGTGAGATGCTTGCCCCTCCCCTGTTTCAGCTTTTCATTTCCATGTGGATGGCGAAGTCATGAACACTTGACCTGTTTTTAATTGGGGCAGAGTGAATAGAAACCTTTTTATCTTGGGCTCTTTCCTGTGCTGCCTCCAATCAGAAGGCCTGCCTTTGCGGGGAGGGTTGGGGGAGGGGCGCAGGGGGTGGTGGTATCGGGAACACCTGCCAGGACATGAATAAAACTGGCACTTTGATCCCATTGGGCAAGTGATCTTGAATGTGTATATGTTCTCTGTAGGCTGGAACCCAGAGGGGATAATGGAGAGTACTGGACTTTTTAATATCTCACAGAAGATATTCTCCTTCATTTTATTCTTGTAAGAATTTTATATTTAGATCATAGAGTGAAGTTTTAACAAGTTATATTTTGCACATTATTGTGTTTAATGTGACACATTTAATTCAGGAATGCAGTCCTCAACTCCACCACCTTTCAATGTAAAAATGGCAAGGAACTTCATTAGAGAAAAAAATGTAACCCTTGGCAATTTCACTCTCTGGCTGAGGAATGGACACCAATACTGCAAAGTAGTAAGGACTGTTTGTGAGAGCAATCTGTGTGACATTATTCTGCTATCTATAAATATGTCCTGCATGCAAGACGACCGCAGAGGGTGAACTGCCCTGTACTGCTCACTTAGTGAAAAGAAGGGCTGCTTTCCAAACCAAGGTAAGTGCCATTGCAGTAATGGGGCATCAAACAGGCAAAATTGTATGTGTTGTCAATGGCTACAATGTAATTTCATTGATTTACAATGTTGAAAGTGAAGACATGATTTCTAGCTTCTATAAGGTGTCACATTGGAGTAATTGCACCCCAACTGGATTTTATGAC
Source organism: Mustela nivalis (assembly GCF_964662115.1). Taxonomy (NCBI): domain Eukaryota; kingdom Metazoa; phylum Chordata; class Mammalia; order Carnivora; family Mustelidae; genus Mustela; species Mustela nivalis. The sequence continues at coordinate 103,242,973 of NC_139031.1, read as the reverse complement.
CAGAAAAGAACGTGGTAATGCCCACACAGATTCCTCAGGCTGCCTGCATTTATGGCTGGTGATAATCAGGGAGTTATTATTAGCAATTGTCATGCTTGAATACTCATCGAAGGCACAGATGTTGTGTGGCTTGGATTGGGTTTTAGGACACACATTTGAATCATCCTAAGAAAAGCATCTTCCTGTTGTTTTCTTGGTTTCATCTAGACTCCTTCTGTCCCTTTGGTCTCCAACTGTCCACATTTTCACCAACATTCTCTGTTACACACTTCAACATACCTCAGGCTCTCCAGTACAAAAGACTTTAGGAAATACTGCTCTCTTTCAGCAGAGCACGTGAGTCTGGAGTAATGTTGTCAAGGTGTGATTCTCATATGACCTGCATCAGAATCACCAGGTTGCTAGGCCTTGACTCAGAGGTACTGAAGTAGACTCTCAAGGGAGTGGGATCTTGAGAATTACATTTTGAACAAACACCCAAGGAGATTCTTATGCCCAGCAGAGTGTGGGTACTTGGAAGTAAGGAAAGATGAATGTAAGCAATGACTCAAATGAAAATATTAAAGAATGTGTAAGTTTGGGTGCCTGGGTGGCTCAGTTGTTAAGCATCTGCCTTTGGCTCAGGTCATGATCCCAGGTCCCTGGGATGGAGCCCCACATCGCATCAGGCTTCCTGCTCAGCAGGAAGTCTGCTTCTCCCTTTTCCACTCCCCCTGCTTGTGCTCCCTCTCTTGCTGTGTCTCTCTGTGTCAAATAAATAAATAAGTAAGATCTTAAAAAGAAAGAAAGAATGCATACGTTTTACTTTCATTATCATCTTGTTTTACATTTGTATTGTACCTTTGTTCAGAGAAATCTGGAAATCCAAGTTTGTATCAGCTTTCCAAATAATTTTCATACTGCTTTCAGGCACAGTCACCTTAAAGATTTGTTGTGAATAAGAATTCATGCATAAGAATAGATCTTATATATGTATATTTTATGTAAAGATCTGGTTTGGAGTTCACCTGTGACATTTTCAACACTGAAATGCTTCAGGATATTTTGAGAGAATTGTATCTAATGAAGGAGCAGAATGTAGCATTTATATTGGAAATTAAAACATGTTAGTTTTTCTGAGACTGATCCAAGATTATAAAATGATCTTAAAAATATTGCCACCTCTGTCGTGAAATAATAAATGTTTTCTGAGGCTGACCACTACTGTGATGTGATTAAATTAGAAATTAAATTTCTCTTCTTACAAGTTGTTGTGGTCAACATGAGATGTCATTTTTCATAGGCTAAAAGTTGCTGACCGAGCCATGAATAAGTTGATAAATATGGACATTTTTTTCTGCAGAAAAAAAATGTGCTCAAGTTAGTATTCAAAGTAATTCATATGATGTTTTATAAGAAGGGTGTGATGTATTTATTTTCATTTTTATTGTTTTGCAATTGTGATTGGTTTAGCTGGGACACATACGAAGCAATAATTACCACCAGCCCTCCTTGAAGGTGCAAAAGATGGGTTCCTATTTGTGATCATTCCACAGGTGTGATCTGACCCATTTCTGAGCCCTTACCAAATGCAAATCTTATCTGATTTACTTTGGAGCAATTGTGTGAAGATAGGCTGGTGCGACAGGTACATGGCTTTCTAGTTTGTGACTTCTCTGCATGTACATGCACCACCCCACACCTTGCAATACTTTTCCTTGAAACTCTTTAAGATTGATAACACAATATTATGACTCTAGTACACTCCCCTCTATCAGTTTCAATTTTGCATGCTATGAAGTCGTGAATTCACACTTAGACCCACATCTTGAGTTGAGAACTTGTCAGCACCTTGGTCAGCTACAGGTCTCAGTAGGTGGAGGCTAGAGGAGGGGGCCAGGAATTCCCACCTTCAAATGCTCCAGAGCACTGCGGCTTTCTAAAAGCAAACTGGTGGCCAGTCCATGTATTATAAGAGGTGGAAGGAGGAGTTTCCAGGCTAGGCTATAGCTCTCTTGATTCTCCTCACCGGGATTCTCAGCACATTGCAATTAGACTTGATGGTATTTTCCAATGTCTGTTTGCCTAAACTTTGCTCTCTTTTGACTTCTCTTCCATCATTACCTGCATTTTCACACTGAGACTAGATTCTTTGGAGTGATGGCCAACTTCAATTAAAAAAAAAAAAAAGAATCTTCATTGAGGCATAATATTCATACCATTCATTCACTCATAGTGAAGGTGCCACTCTGATGATTTCTAGTAAATTTGCAGAATTGTGCAGCCATCCCCACAGACCAGTTTTAGAACATTTCCATCATTCCAGTGTTTCCTCATGCCCACTGGCAACCAGTCTCCGTTCCCACCTCCAACTATTCCCTCCCAACCCTTGATCTGCTTTCTGTTACTACAGATTTGCCCTTTTCAAATGCTTTATTTATCTGGTTTTAATTTAATCTCCACCACATTTTATTTGTCCATTCTCAGTTGATGGACACTTGGATTATTTCCAGTCTTTTGCTATTATAAGTCATGTTGCTATGACCATTCATATACAAGTCTTTGTACGGACATGTGTTTTCATTTCTCTTAGGTAGATTCCTTGGCGTGGAATTTCTGGGTCATATTGATATAGTTATGTTTCACTTTTTAGGAGCGGGTGTGGAGTTTTGTCAAGCGTCTTTTCTTTTCTGTATCTATTGAAGTGGTCACATAAGATGATTTTCAGATGTTAAATTGAACTTGCATTCCTAGGAAAAATCTCAGTTGGTAATGCTATAAAATATTTTTTAATCTGTGGTTTGCGAATTTTTAAGAGGACTTATGCTTCTATAGTCCTGAGGAATCTTGTCATACTATTTAATTTTATTATGATGTTTTTGGCTCTCATTGCATGATTTTGAGATTCTTTTCTCTCTGCCTGTTTTCTGGAAGATTGGTTTTGAATGGATGATAGAATTCATTAGTGAGGTGATCCAGAATTGGGGCTTGCTTTGTAGGAAGATTTTTAAATTATTACTTCAATTTCTTTACTAAAAATTTATACAGATTTTCTATTCCTTCTTGAGTCAGCTTTGAAAATTTTTCTTTCTAGAAATGTCCATTTCATCTAATTTGTTACATTTTTTGTTAATAATATCTACTTATTATCTTTTTCATTTCTGTAATGTGTTCTCTATTTTAGTCTTCATTTTGTCAATTTGTGCCTTTTTTTCTTCTTAATTTCACTCAAAATATGTCAATTTTGTTGAACTTTTCAAAGAATCACACTTTGGTCTCATTATTTTCCCTATTTTTTATATTTCTTTGATTTCCATGTGAGCCTATGTAATTTCTTTCTCTGTTTGGGTTTAAATAAAAGTTTAGGTTATTGATTTGAGAAGTTTTGTGATATAGCTATCAATTTCCCTATATGCACTGCTTTAGCTGCATGCCATACATCTTGATATTTCATGTTTTTGTTTTGATTTAGTTCACAGTATTTTGCAATTCTCTTTGACCATGAGCTTTAAGACGTGTGTTCTTTAATTTCCAAACACTTGGTGATTTATCAGATTTCTTTCTTTTGTTGATCTATTTAATTTTGTCATAGTCATAAAGCATATTACATGACTTCAATCCTTTGAACTTGTTGAGATGTGTTGTATAGCTGAGCACAAAGATCAGCAAACTATGGCTTGTGGTCATACCTCTTTTTTTTATTTAAATTTTTTAATTTTTTTTAATAAACATATAATGTCTTATTAGCCTCAGGGGTACAGATCTGTGAATCGCCAGGTTTACACACTTCACAGCACTCACCATAGCACATATCTTCCCCAATGTCCATAACCCCACTACCCTCTCCCTCCCTCCCCGCCCCACTCAGTTTGTTTTGTGACACTAAGAGTCTCTTATGGTTTGTCTCCCTCCCGATCCCATCTTGTTCCGTTTATTCTTTTTCTACCCCTCAAACCCCACATGTTGCATCTCCACTTTCTCATATCAGGGAGATCATATGATAGTTGTCTTTCTCCGATTGACTTATTGCGCTAAGCATAATACCCTCTAGTTCCATCCACGTTGTTGCAAATGGCAAGATTTCATTTATTTTGATGGCTGCATAGTATTCCATTACATATATATACCACTTCTTCTTTATCCATTCATCTGTTGATGGACATCTAGGTTCTTTCCATAGTTTGGCTATTGTGGACATTGCTGCTATAAACATTTGGGTACATGTGCCCCTTCGGATCACTATGTTTGTATCTTTAGGGTAAATACCTTGTAGTGCAATTGCTGGGTCATAAGGTAGCTCTATTTTAAACTTTTTGAGGAACCTCCATGCTGTTTTCCAGAGTGGCTGCACCAGCTTCATTCCACCAACAGTGTAGGAGGGTTCCCCTTTCTCCACATCCTCACCAGCATCTGTCGTTTCCTGACTTGTCAATTTTAGCCATCCTGACTGGTGTGAGGAGGTATCTCATTATGATTTTTTTTTAAAGGCTCCCTGCCGAGCAGAGAGCCTGATGCGGGGCTCAATCCCAGGACCCTGAGATCATGACCTGAGCCGAAGGCAGCGGCCTTAACCGACTGAGCCACCCAGGCGCCCCCTCATTATGATTTTGATTTGTATTTCCCTGATGCCAAGTGACGTGGAGCACTTTTTCATGTGTCTGTTGGCCATCTGGATGTCTTCTTTGCAGAAATGTCTATAATGTCCTCTGCCCATTTCTTGATGGTTTATTTGTTCTTTGGGTGTTGAGTTTGATAAGCTCTTTATAGATTTTGGATACTAGCCCTTTATCTGATATGTTGTTTGCAAATATCTTCTCCCATTCTGTCAGTTGTCTTTTGGTTTTGTTAACTGTTTTATTTGCTGTGCAAAAGCTTTTGAACTTGATGAAATCCCAATAGTTCATTTTTGCCCTTGCTTTCCTTGCCTTTGGTGATGTTCCTAGGAAGACGTAGCTGTGGCTGAGGTCAAAGAGGTTGCTGCCTATGTTCTTCTCAAGGATTTTGATGGATTCCTTTCTCACACTGATTTCCCTCATCCATTTTGAGTCTATTTTCATGTGTGGTGTAAGGAAATGGTCCAATTTCATTTTTCTGCATGTGGCTGTCCAATTTTCCCAACACCATTTGTTAAAGAGGCTGTCTTTTTTCCAATGGACATTCTTTCCTGCTTTGTCAAAGATAGTTGACCATAGAGTTGAGGGTCTATTTCTGGGCTCTCTAGTCTGTTCCATTGATCAATATGTCTGTTTTTGTGCCGGTACCGTACTGTCTTGATGGTGACAGCTTTGTAATAGAGCTTGAAGTCCAGAATTGTGATGCCACAAACTTTGGCTTTCTTTTTCAGTACTCCTTTGGCTATTTGAGGTATTTTCTGGTTCTATATAAATTTTAGGATTATTTATTCTATTTCTTTGAAAATAAGTGGATGGGATTTTGATAGGGATTGCATTAAATATGTAGATTACTTTAGGTAGCATAGACATTTTCACAATATTTGTTCTTCCAATCCAGGAGCATGGAATATTTTTCCATTTCTTTGTGTCTTCCTCAATTTCTTTCATGAGTATTTTATAGTTTTCTGAGTATAGATTCTTTGCCTCTTTGGTTTGATTTATTCCTAGGTATCTTATGGTTTGGGGTGCAATTGTAAATGGGATTGACTCCTTAATTTCTCTTTCTTCTGTCTTGTTGTTGTTGTAGAGAAATGCAACTGATTTCTGTGCATTGATTTTATATCCTGACACTTTTCTGAACTTCTGTACAAGTTCTAGCAGATTTGGAGTGCAGTTTTTTGGGTTTTCCACATATAGTATCATATCATCTGCAAAGAGTGATAGTTTTACTTCTTCTTTACCAATCTGGATGCCTTTAATTTCTTTTTGTTGTCTGATTGCTGAGGCTAGGACTTCTAGTACTATGTTGAATACCAGTGGTGATAATGGACATCCCTACCATGTTCCTGACCTTAGCGGAAAAGCTTTCAGTTTTTCTCCATTGAGAATGATATTTGCGGTGGGTTTTTCATAGATGGCTTTGATAAAATTGAGGTATGTGCTTTCTATCCTTATACTTTGAAGAGTTTTGATCAGGAAGGGATGCTGTACTTTGTCAAATGCTTTTTCAGCATCTATTGAGACTATCATATGGTTCTTGTTCTTTCTTTTATTAATGTATTGTATCACATTGATTGATTTGTGGGTGTTGAACCAACCTGGCAGCCCTGGAATAAATTCCACTTGGTCATGGTGAATAATCCTTTTAATGTACTGTTGAATCCTATTGGCTAGTATTTTGGTGAGAATTTTCACATCTGTGTTCATCAAGGATATTGGTCTGTAATTCTCTTTTTTGATGGGATCCTTGTCTGGTTTTAGGATCAAGGTGATGCTGGCCTCATAAAATGAGTTTGGCAGTTTTCCTTCCATTTCTATTTTTTGGAACAGTTTCAGGAGAATAGGAATTAGTTCTTCTTTAAATGTTTGGTAGAATTCCCCTGTGAAGCCGTCTGGCCCCGGGCTCTTGTTTGTTGGGAGATTTTTGATGACTGCTTCAATCTCCTTACTGGTTATGGGTCTGTTCAGGTTTTCTCTTTCTTCCTGGTTCAGTTGTGGTAGTTTATATGTCTCTAGGAATGCATCCATTTCTTCCAGATTGTCAAATTTGCTGGTGTAGAGTTGCTCATAATATGTTCTTGTAATTGTTTGCATGTCTTTGGTGTTGTTTGTGATCTCTCCTCTTTCATTCATGATTTTATTTATTTGGGTCCTTTGTCTTCTTTTTGATAAGTCTGGCCAGGGGTTTATTGATCTTATTAATTCTTTCAAAGAACCAGCTCCTAGTTTTGTTGATTTGTTCTACTGTTTTTTTGGTATTTATTTCATTGATTTCTGCTCTGATCTTTATTATTTCTCTTCTCCTGCTGGGTTTAGGCTTTCTTTGTTGTTCCTTCTCCACCTCCTTTAGGTGTAAAGTTAGGTTCTGTATTTGAGACCTTTCTTGTTTCTTGAGAAAGGCTTGTATCGCTATATATTTTCCTCTCAGGACTGCCTTTGCTGTGTCCCACAGATTTTGAACTGTTGTGTTTTCATTATCATTTGTTTCCATGAATTTTTTCAATTCTTCTTTAATTTCCCGGTTGACCCATTAATTCGTTAGAAGGATGCTGTTTAGTATCCATGTACTTGTGTTTTTCCAAATTTCCTCTTGTGATTGAGTTCTAGCTTCAGAGCATTGTGGTCTGAAAATATGCAGGGAATGATCCCAATCTTTCAATACCGGTTGAGACCTGATTTGTGACCCAGGATGTAATCTATTCTGGAGACTGTTCCATGTGCACTAGAGAAGAATGTGTATTCTGTTGCTTTGGGTTGGAATGTTCTGAATATATCTGTGATGTCCATCTGGTCCAGTGTGTCATTTAAGGCCTTTATTTCCTTGTTGATCTTTTGCTTAGATGATTTGTACATTTCAGAGAGGGGAGTGTCAAAGTCCCCTACTATTATTGTATTATTGTCAATGTGTTTCTTTGATTTTGTTATTAATTGGCTTATATTGTTGGCTGCTCTCTTGCTAGGGGCATAGATATTTAAAATTGTTAGATCTTCTTGTTGGACAGACACTTTGAGTATGATATAGTGTCCTTCCTCATCTCTTTTATAGTCTTCGGCTTAAAATCTAATTGATCTGATACAAGGATTGCCAACCCAGCTTTCTTCTGATGTCCATTAACATGGTAAATTGTTTTCAACCCCCTCACTTTAAATTTGGAGGTGTCTTTGGGTCTAAAATGAGTTTCTTGTAGGCAGCATATTGATTTTTTTTTTAATTTTTTAAATTTTATTTATTTCTTTGACAGAGACAGATCACAAATAGGCAAAGAAGCAGGCAGAGAGAGGAGGAAGCAGGCTCCCTGCTGAGCAGAGAGCCCAATGCGGGACTCGATCCCAGGACCCTGAGATCATGACCTGAGCTGAAGGCAGAGGCTTTAACCCACTGAGCCACCCAGGCGCCCTGATTTTTTTTTTTTTTATCCATTCTGATACCCTGTGCCTTTTGATTGGGTCATTTAGCCCATTTACATTCAGGGTAACTATTGAGAGATGTGAATTTAGTGCCATTGTATTGCCTGTAAGGTGACTGTTACTGTATATTGTCTCTCTTCCTTTCTGATCTACTACTTTTAAGCTCTCTCTTTGCTTAGAGGACCCCTTTCAATACTTCCTGTAGCGCTGGTTTGGTGTTTGCAAATTCTTTCAGTTTTTATTTGCCTGGAAGCTTTTTCTCTCTCCTTCTATTTTCAGTGATAGCCTCGCTGGATACAGTATTCTTGGCTACATGTTTTTCTCATTTAGTGCTCTGAATATATCATGCCAGTTTTTCTGTCCTGCCAGGTCTCTGTGGATAAGTCTGCTGCCAATCTAATATTTTTACCACTGTATGTTACAGACTTCTTTTCCCGGGCTGCTTTCAGGATTTTCTCTTTGTTGCTAAGACTTGTAAATTTTACTATTAGGTGATGGGGTGTCCACCTATTCTTATTGATTCGAGGGGGGGTTCTCTGTACCTTGTGGATTTTGATGCTTATTCCCTTTGCCATATTAGGGAAATTCTCTATAATAATTCTCTCCAATATACCTTCTGCTCCCCTCTCTCTTTTTTCTTCTTCTGGTATCCCAATTATTCTAATGTTGTTTCATCTTATGGTATCACTTGTCTCTCATATTCTACCCCCGTGCTCCAGTAGTTGTTTCTCTCTCTTTTGCTCAGCTTCTTTATTCTCTGTCATTTGGTCTTCTGTAACACTAATTTTTTCTTCTGCCTCATTTATCCTAACAGTAAGAGCCTCCATTTTTTATTGCACCTCATTAATAGCTTTTTTGATTTCAAGTTGGTTAGATTTTAGTTCTTTTATTTCTCCAGAAAGGGCTTTTATTTCTCCAACAGTCTCTAATATCTTCCATACCATTTTCGAGCCTGGCTAGAACCTTGGAATCATCATTCTGATCTCTAGATCTGACATATTACTAATGTCCATATTGATTACTTCCCTAGCCTTCAGTACTGACTCTTGTTCTTTTTTTTTTGGTGAGTTTTCCGCCTTGTCATTTTGTACAGATAAAAATATATGAAGGATCAAATAAATACTAAAAGGATGGCAAAGACCCCAGCAAAAAGTGCTTTAACTAAATCATAAGATACCCCAAATTGTGGGGGGGAGAAAGGGCTTTAAAAGAAGTTCATAAAAAATGAAAACAAAGAAAAACTATAAAAATGAATATATATATAATATATATATATATATATATATATATATATATATATATATATATATTAGACTGGTGACTAGAATAGGGTCACCCACTTAAATTTGGGAGAATTTTGGTCTCCTAGAAGAAACTACCTTCCCAAATCTTAAAGAATGAAAAACACATATAAGGGTAAACACAATGATGGAATATGACTATAAAGATGCAAAAAAATTTTTTTTTAATTTCTAAAAAGGAGTGGATAAGGTAAGTTGGTTGGGAGAATAAAGAAAAAGAAAGTGGAGAGAATTTGCTCAATCTGGAGACTAGAACAAGCCCAGTGAGAGATCTAGGGTGTATTTTGATCTATTAGAATAATTTGTACCCCAAGTTTTTTAGAAGAAAAAACCCTATGTGTATACAAAAAATAAAGTTAGATACAATGAAGGATAAAATAGGACTACAATAATGAAGGTTCAAAAAAAATTTTAATGAGAGGTATTGTTAAGATAAACTATTAAAAAACGTTAAAAGAAGAAAGGGTAAAAGTTAAAAAATTTTTCAGCAGAAGAAAAAAAATTAAAAGAAAAATACTTAAAAAATTAATTAACCTTGCAAGACTAAAGAATCATGGGGAGAAAATCATGAATTCTATGCTTTGCTTTCTCCTCCTATGGAATTCTGCTGTTCTCCTTGGTAAATGAACTTGGTCTTGGCTGGATTTCTTGTTGATATTCTGGGGGAGGGGGCTGTTGTAGCCATTCTCAAGTGTCTTTGCCTGAGGCAGAATTGCACCGCCTTTACCAGGGGCAAGGCTAAGTAATCCCCTCTGGTTCGCTTTTGGGAACTTTTGTTCCCTGAACACTTTCCGTTGAGTTCTGGAGGATGGAAATGAAAATGGTGGCTGCCCAATCTCTGGCCGGAGGAGCTGAGAGTTCTGGGCCCCCCTCTTCAGTGCGCCCTCAGAGAAAAGCACTCAATCATTCCCATCTCCCTGGTCTCTGGCTGCTCTCCGAGCTCACCCGGCCTGTGACCAAGGGTCTCTGTCTCTGGCACACAGCTCTGCCTGGAGTCCCTGAACCCTCCAGATCCCTGGGCTCTTCCAGGGGGGTTCTCCCCAGATCTTATGGATACTGCACTCACAGAGCAGTGGTCTGTGTCATGGATTATGGTTCAGGGTAACCCCGAGTTGAGAGCTCACTCCTCAGCTCTGTCTCTTTAGCCAGCTTCCCCGCTCTAATACCTGTGAGCTCTGTGACACTCAGACACCTCCGTTCCTTCTGTGACCCCACGGGACCTGGGGCCACGCTGACCCCGTGTGGGCTTCACCCCAGTTTAGCCTCTGGAGCGATGTCCCTCAATGGAGCTGACTTTTAAAAGTCCTGATTTTGTGTTCCATTGCTCCCCCGCTTGCGGGGGAGCCCCCCCCCCTTGCCCACGGTCTATCTTCCCGTCGCTTTGGATTCTCTTCTCCGCTGGTCCTACCTTTCAGAAAGTGGTCAATTTTCTGTTTCTAGAATTGTTGCTCTTCTTCTCTTCGATCTCCTGTTGGATTTGTAGGTGTTTGTAATGGTTTGATAACTATCTAGCTGATCTCCTGCTACCTGATGTCGTCTTGGCCTGCTACTTCTCTGCCACCTTGACTCTCATCCATATCTCTTAACTTATTACACTCTGCCTCACCATAATACTAACTGAATTCTACTGTGTCATAGCTGCCATTGAGCCCCTGAAATGAAAATTTTAGTTCAGTTCTTCTTTTGTTTTTTTTTTGTGTGTGTGTGTTTTTTTTTTTTTTTACTTCCAGAATTTCCATTTGGTTTTTAGAAATAGTTTGTATATATTTATTGAGGTCCTTTATTTTGGTCATTGTTATGGTACTTTAATTTTTTTTCCTCTTTATTTTTTAAAGATTTTACTTATTTATTTGAGGAAGAGAGCATGCACACAAACGGAGTAGGGGAGGGGCAGAGGCGAAGGGAGAAGCAGACTCCCAGCTGAACAGGGAGCTCAGTGGGGTGCTAGATCCCAAGACCCCAGGACCCTGGGATCATGACCTGAGCTGAAGGCAGACAATTAACCAACTGAACCACCCAGAAGTCCTTTCTTGAATTCTTAAATGTAATTTCCTTTAGTTCTTTGAACATACATATAATAATGAGTTGAAGTCTTTATCAGCTCCATCTGACATCTGAGGACACTAAGCAATTTCTATGTACTTCCCTTTCCCCCTTCGCTCTGGATAACACTTTCCTGGCTCCTTGCATGGCTTTTTGTTGAATATGGAACATTTTTGGAAATCATATGATAGCAACTATGGCTTCTGACTTTTCCTTCCCAGAGGGTTATTGTCATTGCTGTTTTAAAAAAGTTGCTTAGATCTTTATTTAATAACTTCTTTAGGCTAAATTTTTGGAATTCATATCCTCTGCAGTATGTGGCCACTGATCTCTTGGCTCACTTCTCCCCTCACACCTTGCTCCTGTTTTTAAGCCCAGCCTCTTAGGAGTTCCTCTCTTTCTACATGGCCCAGTGGTGAACCAATGATTGGTCAGAGGTTGGGCTCAAACATCTTAACACTGGTAAATCTCCTCCTCTCAGTTTGTGGGTTTGTATGTGGGTTCCTGAACACATTCAAAGTGTAAACAGTTTTCAGATCTTTTCCTTCTCTTCCTTCCCACCAGACATTCTAGTATCCTCTCTGCCAATACAGGAAGGCTCCTGGTACAAGATAGGTATGTGAATAGGCTGGGCCTTCGTTCTTCCTCATGCGTGCACCTGCACTTCCATCAGTCAAGAATAAGTCAAGAATGTCTCTATGACTGTCTCATTTCTCTGATCTGTTCAAGTTCTGGTTGGCCCACGAGGTCTGCCAGGTTTGCAACCTCAGGCTATTGGATATGCTGACTGCCCCAATTCATTGAGATTGTCACCACCGATGAAACTGGTAGGCATGGAATTTTCCAACTACTGCTCCAAATCAAGTCCCTTTCCTCCTACAGTTAAGCGGATGGAGTCCCACTGTTTTGACCCCAAATTTAGTAGTTTTTCATTAATCTGTGCCTATTTGTTTGTCTTAAGCATTTGGTCCATTTCTAGGGTACTCTAATTCTTGTTTTTGAAACATTTGTCCAGTTTTATAATAGCTGTTTGTTGACCCCCTCACTTTACCAGTCCACCTGCATTGCATTTTGTGTCCCCACAAACTGTAGCATCTCGGATTATTTCCTGAGAACCTGCATGTCCTAAGTTTAGTCCAGGTCATAAAATACCTCCTGTAGCCCAGTCTAGTGCTCTAATGATGGGGTTCAGGCCTCCTGGAGAAGATAGAATTAAACATGTTTTAAGTCATTTGTATTTTCATTCTGGTGAGCCTCAGGTCATTACTTAGAGTGAGTTTTTGATAGGCAAGAGTGATAGCAGCAAAGGAGGACCCCAAGGAAAGGAAGAACCCCAGTCATGTTGTAGTGAAAACAGACAACTCACTTTCTGTTTTTGTTAAAAATCAAACTAGAGCTGGCTACTTTTCATGCTGTTCTATATCCTAATGTATATGTTTGAAAGGGTTTGGTTAGAAAGTACCCATAAGATCCTGTGCTCAATAGTCTACTTGTTAGTTTATATGCACATAATACCCAGAGTGCTGACGTATCTGCTGGAAACCATCAGAACATTTGAGGAATGTTCATATTTTTGTACCCATGCTTTTCAGAGATACTCTGCAGAAATATTTGTCTTAAAAAAGCAAGTCAAAGCTTGTGGTATAAGAATTGAACAGTTTTTGAGTAGGGCATTTAGTAATAATCTTTGAGACTTTTATGGAGAGATTTTTTTTGCACTGAGGTGTAACTATTCCTTTCATGTTGATTGCTATCCTCTCCAGGAAAAGGAAGTGTGTTCCATTGAAAAACATGTTATTAAGGCATATTCTCAAAAGCAGTATGGATCTAGTGGGTTGGCAAGGGAACAGGAAGTGCCTGACAAAGTGTTTGATTCTATCTCCTTACTCAAATTCAATGTATCCATGAGTAATTTACTCCTCTCTAGTTCATTTAGTCTTTCATTAATGAAGCTAAAGGTGTTCTTGTGATGCATAATATTGTGTTGAGAGTTGCAACTCTCAACTACATATACAATCACATACATAATATATTTGCATTTGTATAGCTGTTTACCTCTCACGTACTCATGGCCAGGCTCTTTCCTTCCAGTAACTGTGGCAGGTCATGGGAAAGTGACCACTGAACATTTGAGTGTCAGAGGACCCAGCCCTGGAGCACAGGACCTACCAAATGACATAACTTTCAGGAATCTTGGGATAACAGCAGAAGGCAAGCATAGGCTGTCTTTGCAATGTTTCAGGTGCTGTAGACTAATTTAATTTAGTTTAGTTTAATGTCCATTATTCTTAATCTTCAGAAAAACTCCATAAAATAGATATGACTCCAGTATAAACTTGAGAAAAATTTAGACATGGAGAAACTAAATAATAATCCAATGTGACAAGGCCAGTAAGTAGAAAGCAAGATTTGAAATTTCATGTATCTGATTGCAAAACCTGTGCTCTCACCCACATTGATATATGGCTTCTATGGGCCATTCAGGGAAGCTTAGCAAAAAACAAATGTCCCTCATTCATTTAGCCCTTCATTTATTTGTATATTCAGTATTTATAGGGTGCCCCAAATGTGCCAGAACCATGCTATTTCTTGGCTTTGTCCACTCTCTTAGCTCTTTTGAATGACTAAGATCTTCTGTCCTTGCCTTTGGGCTTTCAGAGCTCCTGATCCCAAAGATAAGGACCCCCAGGGCCAATCTATGATGGAACAGTCCCTTAAGGATGATGGGAGAGGAAAGGATTGGTTCTTTTGCAGACATAACTCCCAAAGTAAAGAAGGAAAATTCAAAGACTACATCACAAGTCTATCATATGGACCTTTTATGTTTATTCCGGAAAATAGGTTTTCAATCGGGGTAGTTTACAGTGTATTAACTATATCAAACTTCCTTTTCTACATTTAATTCCTGGTAACTTTTTATCCATGAAGGTACTCCATGATAGAGAATGGTAATTCTTTTCTCTTTTCTTTTCCTCCTTTTCCCTTTCTTCCTTGTCCCTCTGTCCCTTTCTCCCTATTTCTCTCCTTCTTCCTCAGCTATATGAAATATATATACACATCTGACACTACCACCACTACCCTTTTTCCTCTTAGAAGATTCCAGGGTGAAGATGGATTACTTAATATATAAAATGTTCTTTTTCTAAATACATGAATTGGTCACATGTGCACTGGATGATCTTTAAGCATATGATATATGTAATTGCCAGTTTTTTTATGCCCTTCACCATTAGTTTTACCATTCTTTGGAGGGCATTAGAAAGTCTTCAGGCTGAAATGCTGTATAAATAACTTTGAACCTTCCATGTCTCTGATTTAAAAGAAATCAGCACTGGCAAATGAAACAACAAAATGAAATTTGAAAAAAAATATTCCCTTGGGGGCACGTGGGAGGCTCAGTCAGTTATGCCTCCTACTCTTGATCTCAGCTTAGGTCTTGATCTCAGGATCATGAGTTCAAGCCCCAATGTTGGGCTCCATGCACAGAGCCTACTTAAAATAAAAAATTCTTAAACATTTTTAAAGTTTGTATTTCTTCCTTTTATAATCAGAACTACTACAAGGCAATTTTCTACATCTTATATTTAGATATGACTAGTAAAATAATGCCTTTTGCAAACAATAATGATTATTCTCTTAATTACCATTACACAATCCTTTATAAAAAGTTATAAAAGTCATTATCCACTCTCACCCTCACAACAGTCAGTGAAGGTATAATTGTTTCTATTTTATAGGTAAGCCTAATAAGCCACAGGAAGCTTAAGCAACTTACTCAAACCTACAATATTATGGTGACATTCAATAATGGAGTGAATGTAAATCTAAAATGGGGGTGTCATTTTGGATCTCTGATACCTTCAAAATAACCAGGTTTTATTTAATTTTCTGGGATTGAGAGGTAAAACATAGTTATAAATTAATATACGTGACATTTCTTCAAATATGGGCATAGAGTTAGAGGAGTCAGATATTGAGAGGAGAGGGGAACAATGGCTCAGAAAAGGCTGCCCTGAGGAAGGATGTTGGTACAGAGACAAAAGTTGAGCCGGAGACAGCTTGAGCCCTGGTAGGGATTGAGGAAGAGGAAGAAGGAGAGAAATGCTCCTCGCAGAGCATAGGCAAAGATTCGAGCTTTTGAAGGAACTGAAATAACAACAGTGTAAGCCCAAGGAAAAAAACTGTAGAAGTTGAAGAGAGGTGGGAGAGGGCACATCGTGTAAGGGTTATTCATTATTCTCCAGATCATAGAAAGTCCTGAAGAATCTTAAAGAGTGCTAGAGTCTGTTGGTGGGGGGAGATGACATGAGTTTGCCACTGAAAATGATCACTGGGTACAGAGAAGACAGTAGATTGAATGGGGGCAAGATTACTGGGAAGGGACTTGGGCTAGACATGGTGGCCTATTCCTTGCTCAGCGGGGAGCCTGCGTCTTCCTCTGCCTGCTGCGCTCACCGCTTGTGCTCTCTCTCTGACTGACAAGTGGATGAATGAAATCTTAAATTAAAAAAAAAAAAATGAAAAAAAGAAAAAGAAATGGTGGCCCATGGGCACAAAGTAGAAACAGTCAAAAGACATCAGGAGAATAAATTTATTAGATTTGGGGATTAAGTGTGCTTGGTGAGCAAGGGGAAATAGTATTTGAATGTGTGGCTTTTAGAATTTTTTTTTTTTTTTATTTCTTTAAGCTCTAAAAGAGCTGTGTGGTGCTATGATTTATACGTCATTTGCAGCTTTCTCTTTGGATATGAGAAAAGATGCAATGGCAGGCTTTCTTCCTAACACAGGAGATGATTCATCATTGTATCCCAGAAGCCACCAGGCTTAGAACACTGCCAGATTTAAATCTTATTTTTTTTTTAAGATTTTATTTATTTATTTGACAGAGATCACAAGTAGGCAGACAGGCAGGCAGAGAGAGAGAGGAGAAAGCAGGCTCCCTGCCAAGCAGAGAGCCTGATGTGGGGCTCGATCTCAGGACCCTGAGATCATGACCTAAGCCGAAGGCAGAGGCTTAACCCACTAAGCCACCCAGGCGCCCCTGAATCTTATTTTTGACAGCAAATACCGCTTTTCTGAACAGTAATGGACATATTAGTAATTTAAAAAAATTTGTCCCTCATGAGTGAGAATACTAAATAAATATGTAATTGAAGTTACTCTGCCTGTTAAGGATGTTTATTCTTAAGCCCTTCAATTAGGCAAATGAATATTTCTTTTTCCTTCAAACCATGACTTTTTCTTCTTCTTTCCCTTCTCTGTTAAGTCCTGTTTCTTTCATTTCGTGGTTATATTCTATATGTTTGACCAAAACAAACATTCAAAACAGGTAAATAATATTCTAGACAATGATAGAAAAAAAATGCTCCTAAAACTGAAATTAATAGAATGCTTCTAGATCCATAAAAACACAACACACTGTTTTCTTTTTTGGATCTAATAATATTATTGTGTTTTGATGTTAACTGTTCTGTCAATTATTCCCGAGGCATGGTGGCCCTTTCAAACTTAAGGGTCAATTCTTCTGTAATTTCTAAAAATGTCATTAAATTATGCTTTGTTTTTTCCCAATATTTTGGTTCTCTTATTCTGGTACTCAGGTCTTTTTTTTTTTTTTTGAAGATTTTATTTTTATTTATTTGAGAAAGAGAGAGAGAGAGAGAGAGAGAACACGCATGAGTGGGGTGGAAGGGCAGAAGGACAGGGAGAAGCAGACTCCTTGCTAAGCAAGAAGCCCAATGCAGGACTCGAACCTGGAACTCCAGAATATTTTTTGTCTGGATTCCTCCAATAGCTCTCCAACCTTATAAAAAATACAGCTTTTTGTTTTGTTGCCTTTAGTTTTGCTTGGCTGTCGGTGCATTCTATTTTTAGCATATCTGTTTTCGCAGGTGTGGCTTCAGTTTTGTTTTTATTTTTGTTTTTCTACTTTTCTCTTGAGCTCTGCCAACTCATGTTTTATCTCTGTGGTTTTATCATGTCTTCCCTGAGTTACTAAATCCCTGTTTTGTATTCTTGTTTTATATAGGTTATTGTTCCATTAGGTTTAAAAATTGATAACAACATATTTTGACATGTTCTTTAAATTCTTTCATGACAGAAGCTTTCTGGTATATGTTCCTTGCCTTTTTTTTTTTTTTCCTGTTATTCCATCCTTTTTATAGTTTTATTTTTATATAGGTAAAGTTTTGGTTCCTTTTTTTGTTATTACTGTAGGAACTCAGAACTTTCTAGAACTCAGGATTAGAGTGAAATTGAAGCTATACGTGTATATTGGGAGCAGTGATGGTGATGGCAGTGGTTGACAATGCTGTGTCTGTGCCAGCAAAAATTTATTTAGTGACAAGATTCTGCATATGGGGGTGCTCTTTTAGACCTTACTTCTCCCCGTCAACTGAGAACTGAAATAGGCACTGCAGGGTTGCTCATAAGCTGACAATGTGAAATTTTTCCTTACTCTGTCTTACCAGTAGAATGCTTTTTGAAAATATGACTTGTCCGTGTGATTTTTTTTTTTTTTTCCTTTTGGAATCAAACAAGATTGAGAAGAGCTTCATTTCTCTGTCAGCTCCTGTTTCCCAGTTCCATTGTTAAAAAGTAATGATTGTTGGTTTTGACCTTAGAATGTACCCTTCATCTTGGAGAAGGGTGCTTGACAGCATTTTCTGAGCTCTGCAGATGTGGCTGTCCTCTCAAAGTCCTTCCTTACCCCACTATACTTTCACTGCTTTATGGATAAAGGATTTAGTCCCGTTATCTGGTTGAAGGTGAAGTTTGTGACTTCTATTCCTATCTTTACTTCTTTTCATGCCTTTAAATAGCTAATTGGGGAAGCATCATGTTTACACCTTCATTTTAAAACCAAAAAAATAATTAATTTTTTTTAATTTTGAAAAAAATGGTAGGTTGTGATTTTAATCTATTCAAGCTGAAGTTATCAGTCTCAGCCTATCATTTGCATAATTGTTTTAGAGTGTTTTTAACACAAAGAAATTCAAGTTTTGTGTAAATTGATATTGTGATTTTTTTTTCAGTGACACTTTTCCTTGCTTTAATATTTTTTGTCTTTTTCTGCTTTTGAAATGAGCTCTCAATTACAAAATATCAAACTACACTCAAAAATGCCAGCCATTGGCACACTATGGAGAAGCTCACAAGTAAGGACAGATCGTAGTGGCAGGTGGCAGGGGTGGGATGTGATCGAAGCAGTGGTTACAAATGTTCACAGGAAGCTAAAACTATCCAACAGGTTGTGCCCTAATGTTAGCACAGGTTACACTAGTCACTACCTTGGTGGGCGGCCTCAGTGTGTTTGGGTTCAGATTCTACACGGCAATACGACTTTTTCCAGTTAAGAGTTCTTGGCTTTGCACCAATCACAGTGTGGCCGGAGGGCCCCGCACCAGTCTATTAGTTTTTCAAAATGCTGTCGTAGACCTGATAGATGTACTGGGAGACTTCAGGAGCTCTGCACTTCAGTGACAGCGTATAATTTGGGTTTCCTGGCTGGATACGTAGCTCAGCCAAAATCCAAATACCATTAGTGAGCTTCAGGGATTGGTACAGCATGTCCTGCCCTTCCACATTCCTCTTGGCAATAGTATAAACATTGTTGTTTTGCAATTTGCTGGAAACAGTGTCAGCATTTAAATGACATTCCTTAATCTGAAACTGAAGTTCATTTTCATTGGGAATATCCTTCCATGTGGCAAGGAAGACCTGGCGCTCCATTTTGCCATCTTCTACAAAAAGCACATTGAGTGGGATGAGGCAGCTGAAGTAAAAGACATCAATATTGTTTTTCACAGCCACCTGTAGGTTTTTCAGAGGTTCCATCTTCATGACTGGGCCCAAGGTGTTGAGAGGCAGGGAGACGTCAATGCTCTGGTTCGGCATCAGTGGTGTATGGATGGCCAGAGGAGTGCTAGGGATGACACCAAAGCTATTC
This sequence comes from Mustela nivalis, assembly GCF_964662115.1. Lineage (NCBI taxonomy): Eukaryota > Metazoa > Chordata > Mammalia > Carnivora > Mustelidae > Mustela > Mustela nivalis. Next base: position 103,223,681 of record NC_139031.1, on the reverse strand, counting down.
TTGTTAAACTGGATTGCAAAGTCTGTCATGTGTTGCAAAGCTTTGTTGGTGAAGTTCATTTCCATATAGATGTGCCCTTGGCAGTAAGTAAATGTTCCGGAAATATCTAAGCCTTTAGCTTTTACTGAAGGCAGCCAGACAGTCTTAGGAGCCACATATCCACCAGGTGCCATGCCTATTCCCGTGGAGAGTTCAAACAGGTCATTCAGACCACTGCTGACCACAGCAGGAGTAGGTGAAGGAGCAAAGGTTGCAGGCACTGATGAGGGGATGAAGGACTGTCCCACCAGACTATCTAGTCCTCTTCCCAAGAGATCCACTGCTCCCATCTGCATGGAGGACACCTGTGGCACATTGACTGGGGGACCAAGGTTAAGGTTTAAAAGGTCTCCTAGAAGGTCACCTTGAGAGGGGATGACCTGAGGCTGTTCCAGGTTCATGGCAGTGGTGGTGCCAACAGGGCTGTCACCTGCATCAGTGCTCCCGTGATGTATTGGCAAGTGTTCGCGATGGATTCCATGACTTCCTTCCACAAAAGCATTGGGAGGCTTATGGTACACGGAAGCCAAAGATCCAATGTGGCAGATCAGCTCATCCAGCAGAGTTGGCTCGATAAGATCTGTCTCCTCAGAGATCAGTGGCTTCTCAGACAAGACTACTCCTTTGGCTGTGACAGGGTCCATTCAGAGAAGCGCCAATAAATATAGCCCCGGTCTCGAAGGTCAGGATTATCAGAATCCTGTGTTGCCAAACTCAAGACTTGCTGTACCAGCTCCTGTGTTTCTGATGGTTTCTTGAGAAACAGCTTCACGATGGCAGTAAGCAGAGTGAGCTGCACCTGGGTGCTCGTCATGAAAACCCTCCAGGAAGCTCTCTAGTAACTCATCTGCATTGTCCATTCTCTCAGCATATTCTCCTACAATCCAAATCATAGCTGCTCGGGCGTCTGGTTCATCCAGCGAGTCTAAATTCTCACACAGAGTGGCAATGATACTTTCATACTTGTTGGGGGTATTTGCGAAAGATGTCCCTGATGACGACAATTGCCTCTTGGACCACATAATTTACTTTGGTCTGGATGAGATCAAGCAATGTGCTCACACAACGTTTTGCAGATTGCTCCACTTTGATGGCGCATCCACCCAGATGCACCCCATGGTCCTGACTGCTAAGGCCCAAATTAGAGGATTGGGATCTTCACAGTCCTTCACAAAGCTGTTGACAGCCATGATGGCCATGTCTGGCTGACTCTTGGCGTAGTTCATCAAATAGAGATAAACAAGTTTCTTTAATTCCAGGTTGTCAGTTTGCATACAGTTCACTACATCTGGAAACAGAGAACTAACGTCCTTTCCCACAGTCATGGCAGCAATCACTTTCTTCACAGCCTCCTTCCTCTTTTCTTTCTTTTCATTATTGAGTTCAGACTTTAATTCAAATATTTCTCCTTTTTTATTGGTTGTGAAGTACTTGGAGTCAGTCAGTCATGGTTTTGGATCTTTAATATGCACCGGAGGCGAGGGCAGGGGTGGTGGCAGCAGCCAGAGAGCACGGCCGGAGCGGTGTTGTAATGGTTTCCTCGATATTGTGATTTTTAATTCTTTTTTTTTTCACTGCTTTATGATTAGAAAATTGTTCCCTATTCTAAGACTTGTTAATTTTCACATTTTATTGTATTTTTATTTTAGTTTTCTCTTTTATGTTTAGCTTTTTATTCTCCTTGAATTTATTTTAGGTTTAATGTGAAAGGAGATTTTCAGTTGAGAGTTCCCCAAGTAGTCATTTTTCCAAAATCATTCACTGAAACTCTTTTCCTTTCCCAGTGATTTGTGGTGTTTTTTATGGTAAGTGTTTTCTAACATAGTCTATTCCTCACATAGGGAGGCTCACACTAGATGTTGGTTTATTACTCCGGATGACGATCGGTATTGTCTCCAGCAGTCTTCCTGTCCACAGCTCCTGGCTAACCAGTGAGGTTAATGAATAGAATCTGTCTGCCTCTTGTGCCCAACAGATCCTCAGACTATAAAGTCTGGTAGACTCAATTTAATGTTTCTCTTCTTCCAACTTTTGGATTTTCTCATCGTTCTATAAAGCCAGTAATGGTGTCTATTTGCTCTTTGTTTAAAGGTACCTATAGCATAGCATCCTCCAGCATATATGCTCTTCTCTAAACCACCTGCACTTCCTCTATGTGACTTGGTCTTCCAGAGAGCAATACACGAGCATCTTAGTGAATTCTGTGCTAGGAGTCAACCAAAGTCTTATGGATGAACTGGGATAGTGAAAGGAGCTACTGAGGGGAGGGGGGAGTTAAAAGAGAAATTAGAAGAGAAAACGTGTAAGATTCTTAGTGGTGAATCCTGACGTATCAGGAGTAGTCCAGACACAGGGCAGTTTCCTGCACACCTCAGAGTGCCTACCTTGTAGGAGTGTATTTCTGCAGTGATTTCAATTCATCACCCATCACAGGCACTGCAGCTGCTTTGTATCTCCCCCTGGAATTTGGGAAATCATCTTTTTTCATTAGTCTGCATTCTTGTTTCTAGAATTTCATCATTGTCAGGTTCTCAAGGACTAGGATTTGGGGATGAGTGAATCTATCACCATGGAAAACTGAAACTACAAGGAACAGTTTTAGATGATTCTAATACTTGCAAAGTCTTAGGGAAATTAAATATTTTTATATGATTAGATATGTATGGGGTTAACTTACTTATCAGTTTGGCATTGCAAATAGTCATTAACATTTTCATGTAATTTGAATGATGAAAGGAAGATCTATGAAAATTCAAATTGTGGGTAATTTGTAATTCGGAAAGGAGTTTTGTTAATTTTGGTATTCATGGCTCCTGACTCCAAACTAACACTCAGAATCTTCATTTTAAAATCTTTTTTTTTTTTTTTTAAGATTTCATTTATTTATTTGACAGACAGTAGGCACAAGTAGGCAGAGAGGCAGGCAGAGGGCGGGGGTGAGGGGGGAGAAGCAGGCTCCCTGCTGAGCAGAGAGCCTGATGCGGACCCTGGGATCATGACCTGAGCTGAAGGCAGCGGCTTAACCCACTGAGACACCCAGGCACCCATTTTATTTTTTATATTTATTTTTATGAAAGTCAAGTGTTTAATTTCCTGAAAGGGTAAGAAACAGTCTCAAAGAAGTAGGAAAATAAAAATGTAAAAATACACACCTTTCAGACAGATGCTGTCACAGCAAACAGAGGTTCTTGGAATGTTCTATGTGGCATCTTTTTGGTAAGCTTACAAAACAGTATGGAAATAATGAAACAGCATAATCATTTCCATGACTTTTCAGAGAATGAGCCAGTCATTCTTATGTGTTCACATAGAAACTCAAATCATAAGCTCCAAGAAGAATTTTGGGATATTACAGATAAGACAAAGCTTTTAATTAAGGGAGAAGGCATGCCAAGGTCCTTGAGACCAAGTTCTCAGATAAATAAATGCATATGTATTCTAGAAGGCTCAGGAGAACCAAGAAAAGAATCATAGGCTGATTGAAAAACTTCACAGACTTGCATGTAATAGTTTAAGTGAATGACCAGATTTCATTCATAGGTGTAATAATACAAACATTTTCAATTGCTCAGAACCGCGATGAGATACCACTAGGATGCCTACGGTTTAAAAAAAAAAAAAAAAAAAGAAGTGGAAAATCACAAGTGTTAGAAAAGATCTAGAGAAATCAGAACCTGTATGCATTGTTGGTGGGAGAAGAAAATGTCGTAGATGCTATGGAAAACAGTAGCAGTGCCTCTGCCTCCAAAGTGAAACATATATTTACCATATAATCCTATAATTATACTCTTAAGTATATTTCCAAGAGATGTAAAAACATATGTATATAAAAACTTGTACACAGCGTCTATAGCAACATTACTCACGACAGCCAAAAAAAAAAAAAAAAAAAAGGAACAATCGAGATACCCATCAGTAGATAATTCATACAATGGAATAGTATTCAGCGTTAGGAAGAAAAGAAATACTAACACATGCTATGAGTTGAATAACCTTGCCAATACTGTGCTAAGCTAAAGAAGTCAGGAACAAAAGGTCTCATAAGGAATGACTCCTTCTATACAAGATGTCTAGAGCAGGTAATCCACAGAGGCAAAACGAGAGATTGTAATGAAGTCTTAAGATCAAGCTTTTTGATCTTAAGACTTCATTACAATCTTACAAATTACTAAAAGCCGCAAAGAGTTTTTATTTATGTGGATAACATCTATTGATGTTTATCAAATTAGAAATAGAAGGTGAGGAGATTTTGAAAAATTATATTAATACATTTAATTTTTATATAAATGCATTTGAAATAATAAAGTTAGGTGTCATCATAGATGTTTTTATTATTAAAAACTCTATTTTTCAAATACAAGAATTTAGAAGGGTGACAGTTTTACATTTTGATAATTTTCTTTAATAAAAATGTTATAGAAGACCATTGCTTCTCTATTTATTCTATTGTGCTATGTTCCTTTGGTGGAGATTTATGAAGACATCAAGTGTCACACAGATAGGTGATAGGAAAGGAAAGGAGTACTTTAGTTGCCTTCTAGGTCAATTGTGATTATTCTTTGATACACCAAAATCTGACAAGTGGCATTTTCATAAAGCTTCATTGCAATGTAGTACCAAAAGCCATACTAACACCATTTTTGCTCTTTAACATTAAAATCCACTAATCTGTCTTGTGCTTGGAAAGGACCTTTTACCAATGCATAATTTTGCAGCATCATGCATTGGTCATCTGGAAAATATCGATTTAGTGTGTTTGGCAGGTTTTTCAAACATTTCATTGCACAATAAAAAAATTAATATCACTACTTTATTTTATCAGAAGCTTTAAGTATTGGGCAGTTCTTAAACTTTTGGTGGCAAATATGTTTCTTAAATTCTAATTTTCTCTTTAGAAACACATACCTTCAGTTGGTTTTTTTTTGAAGTGACAAGCTCATTTCATTCACTCCCCTCCCCAAGTCTGCTTGCCAAATACCCGAGGTTGAAAAACCATAGTTTGTCTATTGCTGGTCTTTCAAGTGTATGACTCAAATAATCATGCAAGTACTTTTCTTTGAAGCAATCATTATACTTTGGTATGCAGCCAAGGTGCTTCATGCGTACTTAGAAAAAAAAATATGTGTTCAAGGCTTGGAGTTTAATCATATTAACATTTTTGCTGCTCCATCAAGGACATTTTTAAGTAAAATTAACTTTTTAAAAAGATTTTATTTATTTATTTGATAGAGAGAGAGCAAGCACAAGCAGTGAGAGCAACAAGGCGAAGGCAGAGGGAGAAGCAGGTTATCTGCTGAGCAGGGAGCACAATTCGAGGCTCCGTCCCCGGACCCTGAGATCATAATTGGAGTCAAAGGCAGATGCTTAACAACTGAACCACCCAAGCGCCTCTCTTTTTTTTTTTTCTTTAATTTTAGTGTGAGTTCATGGATACTACAAGCGTAGTTTGGTGCCATTATTATGATTTATGACAAGCCTCCAACAATTTTGTCCCCCATTGCTCTTGCGTCATGAGTATGAATGACAACTCAGTGAAAAGGCAAATGACGTCTAACATTACCACGAAGTAGTTAGCGTCGCAACATTACAGCATGACTATGAAAATGATTTTGACCCTGCAGCTACCTTGAAAGAGTCTCAGGGACCCCAGGGGATTTGCTGACCGTCCTTTGAGAACTGCTGAATGGAATAACTTGAAAGGTGTCCCTTTTTTCATGGCATATCGCATTTGAGACAGTTTGAACATGAATCAAACTGTGAACCTTCCTCCACTCTTTTTTCCCCTTTCATATATTATTGCCAAAAATAACAGCATAGAAAGTGGAAGGGAGAAGGCAATTGGCCGTTCTGTCCTGCACTAGGAAGTTTACCCATGAAGACAGCGAGTGGCGGCAGAGAGAAGCAGAAGCCCACGAGTCCCGCATGCTAGTGACAGCACTTTTCACGTAGGACATCAGAGGGGTGGACGGTCAAGCAGAGGGAGCAGAAGATCCAGTGTCAGTCAAACTCCAGAGAGCTGGAATAGATAGAGAGCCTTTTGTGGGAGAATGGTCATGGCAGGGAAACAAACAGAGTAGACACAAAGAAGAAGAATTACAAGACACTGCAAATGAGCCAGGAGCTCTCCGGTAAGCAAACCCCTGGTTACTGTAATCTTGAGAAACAGGTTCGGGGATCCACTTATGTGGACTTGGAAAATGTGGCCAATGTCACCTTTTGGCTTAGTAAATAATAGCTTGGATAGCTTTCTTTTTAGGTACAGATAAATAGAAAAAAATTATAATATTGGACTTATGTAAAGATGCTATGGGGCAAGGACATTATTATGAACACTCAATAAAAACAAGCTTGGAGATGTGATTTATGGTATGAATCAGAAGAAGGCTTTAGAAAATCCATTAGTATTAGGTCACTTGGTTAACAAAATTAGAGGATCAACATGTAGGCTTCCCATTGACAAATTAAGTGAGTGTATAGGGAGAGACTCAACAAAACTCTTGCAAAACAGAACCAGAGCAAGAGGACCTTAAAATGGTGAGAGATAATCATTTATAAAGGACAGAAAGTGGACAACAGTCTAAGATTTCCTGAAGACTAAATGGAAAGAATTTAAAGCATTGGTTATTGCTATAATGATGTAAAACTTGAAACTGAATGGTGGAAAAATACCCAAGAAATGAAGATTGAGAGGATTCTCTCAGTTCTAAGAAAATTGGTCAAAGAGACCCACCATTTGGGTCTTTGAACTTTTTTTGCTTTAATAACAAAGAGAAACAGAATAATTTTATAAGAGTGTGATAACAAACAAAAATAAAGTTTTTTACAAAGGAACCAAAACTGGGTAAGTCTCAAACGTTCCCATTTAGAAAGCAAATTTCAGGGGATATTTGAAGAATCTCTGTAGAGTTTCAAGTGGCAGTATAAGAAATTTACTCAGTCAAGATACCTTCAATGTGGGAAGGCATTGGAAAGATATTACCAGATAAATAAGAACTTGGACAATATATCGCATGTGTAATTTTCTTTTAGAAATTAGTAAAAGGCAAATGAAAGATGATTCAAAAGGGGAGTCTATTGAACTTGGGCTGCTATTGAACTTAGAACCCAATTAATATAGAGTAGACTAAATATTAAATGTTATATATTTAATAGTTAAGAAATTAAATACGAAGACAAAATAATATTGAAAGAGCACTGGGTGTGGTGCAAAAACAATGAATACTGTTATGCTGAAAAGAAATAAAAATAAAAAGTTGCAGAATACAAAAAACTTCTATAATAATAGTAAATTTGGTGTAAAATGCTAAGTTAAAGACTTGAGTGGTTGTATACAGCTATATGAAACCATTCTTTAAAAAAAAATCTTAAAGAGAGGTGGTGCTTTATTGGTATCATTATATTCTCAACTGGTATCATTATATTCTCAACTACGATAGTTAAAAATGAAAACCTAATATATATACTTCTAAATTTTTAAATAGTGACCACTTAAAGGACTAAAAGCAGGATATAAAACTTTAAATTTCTAGCAAAGATCAATACAAACACACAGAAATAAAACAAAAACCAGACAAGATAAATAAAGAGGAAGAGTAATTGAAAAAATTAAAATAAAATGGAAAATAATAATAATAATTAAATATAGTGGAAATAAAAATAATAAAAAATTATAAAATTATAAATAACTGAAAACAAATGCTGAGATAACTGAAATAAGACCAAATATACTGATAAATGAACATAAATATTTTAAATTTATTCATGAGATACAAACTGCAAATTTGCATTAAAAAGATCCATACACAGGGGTGCCTGGATGGCTCAGTCCTTAAGTCTCTGCCTTCAGAGCTCAGGTCATGATGCCAGGGTCCTGGGATGGAGCCCCGCATCGGGATCCCTGCTCCACAGGAAGCCTGTTTTCCCCTCTCCCACTCCCCCTGCTTGTGTTCCTCTCTTGCTGTCTCTCCCTGTCAAATAAATAAATAAATAATCGTTAAAAAAAAAAAAATCCATACACAGGGGCACCTGGGTTGCTCAAGGTAAGTGTCTGTCTTCAGCTCAGGTCATGATCCCAGAGTCCCGGAACTGAGTCCCCCACAGGATGTCCTGCTTAGCGGGGAGTCCGCTTCTCCCTCTCCTCCATCAAATAAATAAATAAAATACTAAAAAAAAAAATTAAAATAAAAAAATCCAAACATCTTAGTAACAGGAAGCTTAACTAAAATAAAATATTATAAAAATGGTAAAAGCAAAGGAAAAGCAAATGTTTATTAGTAAAATTTAAAAAACATAAAGTAGAATTCAAGACAAGAAATACTAGGGGATAAAAATAAGATAAAATCAATGGCTGACTCCTCATATTTTCTATATAAGAGCAGTAACCATATACAAAACTTTGTTATAGACAGAGAAATCGATTTTATTCAAAACAGGAACAAAACAAAATATTTGGAAAGTTTTGGAGGAAAATGTCTGTAATAAATATGAAAAAACCCCATACACGACTGATAATAATAAAAGACAATTTAAATAAATGAAGAAAAAGGATATTTCTTGGTGATGACACTGAGTATTATAAAGAATTTATTTCTCCTTTTTTAAATTTTCAGATGTGACAAAAATGATTCTAAATTTCTCCTGGAAAATAAACAGCTGAGAATATGCAGAAATTTTTGAAAAAGAAGAATATAGTACAGAGGATTTTTGCTCTAATATATATATTACATAATATATAATACACATACAATTACGTATAAATATATCTTAATATAATTTCTAAAATGTATATATTATATATGTTGTATATTTTTATGCTTAATACATACATATGGTATTATGTGTAGTCACACATATGTATCGTACAAAACCAGGCCTGAGTTCTATTAGAATGTTCCCTTAGATTCCATTAGAACTTGGTTTTTGATTAAAAGAAAAAAAAAGCATAATAATCAAATGGGTTACTCAATTAGTTGTGATCTAAAAATGTTCTATTTGGGGAAATTTAACATTTTCAGTTAATGCCATATGCTCACACAAATTCCAGACAGATTCTAGACTTACACTGAAACTAAAAACCATAGAAAATAAAAAAAATATTGGTGAATATGCCTTCTCATGGATGATTTCTCATCATAAAGGCAATAGAATGGGGCATAAGGGAAAGAATTGATAAATATGACTGGATAAGAATTCTTTAAATCTTTCTTTAAAAATCAACATCAAAAAAGTCACAGGGAAAAACAAATTCTAGAAAAAATATTTGGAATTCTTACAGCTTGGAATCAAGATAACTGCCAATTTACATGTTATTTAACTTCATTCATCTCAATTTCATCATCAGTGAAACAGGGATAATAACACTCTTGTTTGTTGAGAGGGCTAGAAATAAAGTATATACTTAGAGTAAAGTAAGTGTCAGCTGTTCTTTCTTGTACTCTGTATCTATAGAAAGTTCAATGTGGAAAATACTTAGACCCTAACAGAAAGACAGGTAAAGGATGTGAGTAATTTATGAAAGAAGAAACTTAATTAGCTAATAAACTTGAAAAATTTAACCTTGCTAATAAGATGCAAATTAAAACAGTAATAAAATACCAGTTTCCATCTAATAAATTAGAAAAAATTAAAAAATATATATAATATAAAAGAGAAGCTTCCTCATACACTGGGAGCATAAATTTCCCACCAACTGACCTTGAAAGCAATTTGGCAATGGGCCACACTCTTTTACCTGTAATTTCACTCCTGAGAATATATTTAAAACTGTCAAAATTTTATTTTTGTGTGAATAATTGGACACATCTTAAATCAAGGGACTCCAAGGTTTTGTGATAACTCAGCTTTATTGATGAAAATAATTTTTGCTATATTCTTTAATGTATGTAAGTTTTTTTGTTTATGGGTTTTGGTACCATTTATTTTTACCACTTAAAAACATACCCCAAATAGAACTGAAAAAGTTGAAATAAAAATCGAAATTTTAATACTTTCTTCCTGCGCCTTACTTACTCCACTGGTTTGCCTAGTTCCTAGCGTGCAGGGATCCCATTTCAAAGACCACAGCCCAGAATATTTTGCAGTTAGAAAATAATTAAATAAATTAAGGCACATCCATCAGTAAAAACTATTTAGCTGTTTGAGATCACAATTTTGGATAATGTTGAATTTGAGAACATGGTTTCTATATAATAATATCTGTGAAGGCGAATGTAGTGTCCAGCTGGCTCCCTGTTTGTCAGCTGGTAGCGCAGGTTCGGTCTGCAATAAATATTTCTTGAAGGAAAAAAGGAATTACAAAAGCAGGACACTAACTTGTATATGCAATGTGGATCTAAAAGTATGAACCAAGATGACAAAAATTGTATACAGACATACTATATATGTGCGTGCATATACACATATTATGCATATATATAATATAGAGAGATAATTTTCAAAAACTCCTACAATGCATTACATAATTATAAACTAAAAGTCAAGGTAGAAATGAATGAAAAAAATGGAACTCGAAATATAACTGTCAAGATGAACGACAATTTTCAAAGGATAAAAGATAAAATCTGAAATACCGAGAATATGAAATAAACAGTTCAAGACCTCAAATTGTATGACTCAGAGGACAGAATAAGAGGCATTCATAGAGGGTTTCTCCAATGTCAAAGTTATGAATCTGGGTAGTGCTACCGCATGCTTCCTTCTGAAAAGTGGGGGAAACTTGGTGATGCTTTCTGCTCTCCGGCTGGGTCCTTAGGATATGCCCTTATGTTGGGAGTTCTTGCATGTAAATGTTCTGAAGAGTTTCCTGAGGAACGTGTTAAAAGTGTAGATTCCTGGTTGCCTAGGTTGCTCAGTGGGTTAAGCCTCTGCCTTTAGTTCAGGTCATGGTCTCAGGGTCCTGGGATCGAGCCCCACATTGGGCTCTCTGCTCAGCTGGGAGCCTGCTTCCTCCTCTCTCTCTGCCTGCCTCTCTGTCTACTTGTGATCTCTGTCTGTCAAATAAATAAATGAAATCTTAAAAAAAAAAAGTGTAGATTTTTGAGCCCCTCCCTCTGCAACACTGACTGGCAGGTGTGAGGAAGGGTCCAGGAACCTAACCCTGCGACCTGCCCCAGCTGGGTCTGATGCCCAGGACTTGATACTCACAGTTGGGGGTTGTGGAGAGTGGGACCAAGCCCTTGCCCTGAATCACACAGAATCTCAGCGACACGCCCATCCCAGAGCAGATGGCGACAGAGAGATGGCGTAGACTGGAGAGGAGGCTAGAAAGGCACACAGAACCCAAAGCTGCCTTATGAAGAGGACTTGAAGAGCAGAAATTTCCAAACTGAAGTCCGTGCAAGCTATTAACAGTTGAAAAGGGTGATTTTTATCCTGTGGAGATCAGAGAACCCAAGTGACCACAAGAACTTGCTTCCAAAGCCATTCCCAGGCTTGGGAGGGGCCTTAATGCCGAGACTCCTGTAGGTGATGGTCTTTTTCCATGTGTCATCCTTAAGCCCCACTGGGAAGTAACAGATATTATTTTAGATGAAAGAACTACTCAGGTTAAAGTCCCTTTTCTAAAACTTCACTGGGGTCTATCCAGTCGAGTGTTCACAAGGACCGACTCAGTGATGTTGGGGACTCCCGCCTTCCTCACCTGGCCACTCCCGGCTGCACCTGCCCTCCCCTGCCCAGGGGCACTTCGGTAACAATCCCGTCAGGCCTCACAGGTGAGCAAGCAGACAGCCAGTACAGGTTCTACCAAAGCAGCTAAAGCCAAGAGACGGTTCATTTGATACATTTTTCAAAAGAAATTAAGTTGACAGAAAGGCTGTGTGATAAGGTAGTGAGAAAAAAAATGTGGCTTAAATTTGGGTTTTTGTAAGATTTGAGTGCATGCCTTCTGCAATCCTGTGTTTAATTTTTTAAATTAAATTTAAAAATGTTTTTAAACATATAATGTATTTTTATCCCCAGGGGTACAGCTCTGTGAATCGCCAGGTTTACACACTTCACAGCACTCACCATAGCACATACTCTCCCCAATGTCCATAACCCCACCCACCTCTCCCGGCCCCCCTTCCCCCAGGAACCCTGTTTGTCTTATGAGATTAAGAGTCACTTATGGTTTATTGCAATCCTTTATTTCTAACGAAAACTTTGTCTGGAAAAGGGGCCACAAAGAAACTTCGGGAGGTGATGGATGGGTTTATTACATATATTGTGGGGTTGGGTTTACACAGGTACGCATATTGGGTATGCATATGTTCAAATTCACAAATTGCATACATTGAATATGTGCAGCTTTAAAAATATCAATTATAGCTCAGTGAAGTTGTTAAATTGTTTTTTGTTTTTAATTTAGTACCCAAATGACAAGGTCTGTCCCTCCATGCTTCCTTCCTGTCTCCCCCACGAAGCAGCCTTTTGAAAGGTAAATCAGATCCTGTCACATCTTGGTTTCCCCTCATGCTAGGAATGGTTTCCCATTCCCAGATGGTTTCTCCTCATGTTGGGAATTAAATCCCAGGTCCCCACAGTAGCCCAGAAGACCCCACCTGATCTTGCCCTTGGCTACTTCTCTGGCCTCACCTGCAACCACGCCCACCCACCTGCCCTCAGCCACCTTGACCTCCTGGTCCCTGGAGACCACCAAGCAGACTCCCAGACCAGGGCTGTTTTCTCACTATCCCCTGATGATGTTCCAGAGCCTCCCCTCGCTCCCTTATCTGTGTGACTTCTCTCCTCTTACATGAGTTACACACCCACATTCCTCTGCATACTTGACCCTGCTTTATCTCCGCTTATAACACTTCCCACTTTCCAGCACAGTGGTACTGCCTCAACGGTGTTTGTCGGTCTCCCAGGCTCATTTCAGTGCGTGAGGGCCTGCATGTGATCCGTCTCGTTCTGTGATTTGTGCCCAGTACCTTGAAGAGTGAATGGCATGGCAAGCAACACTCCCTCAATACATATTTGTCAAATAAATGAATTACCAGCATTTAAAAACACTCCCCCATATCAAAGTTAAATGGGGAGGGGGAAAAAATCTCCCATAATTCTCTCACAACAACAAAGCAAACCGTTTTCCACCGGATCAAAAACAAATGTATTCGATTATTAAAAACTGATTGTAATTGACTATTTTCGTATTGAAAAAACTCGAAATTGGTTTCCCAGCTATTTCAGTGCTCATTTTAATTTACTTTTCTGCTTGTTTTTAACCAATAAGATGATTTCTTGCTGATTTCTTTTTAAGGGAGTCCTCTGCAGCTTTGCTTGACATACCAAGGAAATGAGCTCCCACAAGCAAACCCTGAAAGATGAGAGCCAGGACCCCAGATCCTAAAGGGCTGCCCAGCAGGGAATTAGAGACATGGGTCCCATAGCTGGAGTTAGGTAAGAAGTAACGGAACCTGACAACAATCTTTGTCTCATTTGTTTTGTGCAGGAGACAGAAAACTTTTTAGGCCAAAGGCATGGGCATGTAGAGGAAGAATACAGAAGGTCAGTGGAGCAGAAGGAGAAAGGACTGTGTACCCCTGGTACATGGATGTCATTGGAGTAGACCCACTTACCCATCAGATTTGGGATAAGTCAGCCAGCACTGAGTTGAAATTGTCTATTTTCAATCTATTGAGGATTTGTCTGAGCAAATTCATGGCAATGGGTTTAGAATAGGGAAAAAAGGCTTCCAAAGCCACTGAAAAGAGCCAATCGTTTATAAAGACCATAACCCATCTATAGTATATATATTATATACATAAAATCTATATATATTGTATATTATATGTATGTGTGTGTGTGTATATATATATATATATATAGAGAGAGAGAGAGAGAGAGAGAGAGCGCCTTACTGATTTGTTAAAAATGGATGTTTTCCTCTGACAACATGTTATCTATTCTTTTTTTTTTTTAGATTTTATTTATTTATTTGACAGAGAGAGAGAGATCACAAGTAGGCAGAGAGGTAGCAGAGAGAGAGGGGGAAGCAGGCTCCCTGCCTAGCAGAGAGCCGGATGTGGGGCTCGATCCCAGGACGCTGGGATCCTGACCCCAGCTGAAGGCAGAGGCTTAAGCCACTGAGCCACCCAGGCGCCCCAACATGTTACCTATTCTTAATACTCTAGGTACTTGAGGATATTAGGGAAGAGATTCTTTAAAAATATTCGGTGACACAGTAGTAACTCGGATGCTCATCTATACCATAGGGGCAGGCCCTCATTGTCAGTGATCCTGCCGTTGGCTGTATTGATAACTTATTTTTATTGTGGAAGTCATCAGTTCCCAGATAGCTCCCTAAAATAAAGAATGAGGTCCAGAAAAGGACAGTTGAAGATCCCTGGGCGGAATAGCGTGTTTCTTCGTAGCGTCCGTAAAACAGTGCTTCCAAGAAAGGATGTTGTGTGCGCGTGTGCGCACACGTGCTCCACGTGCTGGGTGTACATCGGTGTTTTACAGAACGGGAGCGTGAGGATGCCGAGAAAACTTTACGTCTGCGAAAGCAAGTATACTCGGCTCATAGAAGACGCTGAATACCGTTACTCTCTTTCCTTCGCTTTGGTCTGCTGGACGGCGGAATTTTTGATGGTAGCAAATGTTTCTTGATCCTTTCATTCCCCACAGTCCCCAGCACAACAGTTGGCACGTGATGAATTGTCAGTAAAATACTTCTCGAGCTACATCCGTCCTGTCTTAGTAGACTTGTCTGAGTACACCCTGATTCAGGACCATCGCCCCAATCCTGCGAACTAAAAAGGACATAAATAAATATTAATAAAAGCCAGCCTTGTTTTAAAGTCACCCTCGATTTCGAAGACCCGAGATTCAAAGGAATATTTAGCTAAGTCTCTTTTTATAGTTTGGGTTGGAAACAAAATATTTTTAATAGTGGTTAGTAAGATAGCTGATGGTGTGGGTAGAACCCCTAAAAACCAACGTCCCAGCTCAGGATTTGTGAGAGCCCAAATCCTCAGGAAGGGGAACATTTAGCTAATCTTTGCAATCACCCTCCCTCCCTCCCTCCCCACCCCCGCTCCTTGGAATTATGTTATCTAGGCTCCTTTTAAAAGCTCAGAAGCCTTTTGAATTGGAGCGGCATGTAAAGCACAGTCAAGGGTCACCCTCGGAATATTAAAGGCAAGTGGATTACAGAGAGGGAGGAAGAGGGAGCAGCTGGGCTAGGCGGAGCCCCGTGCAGACCCAGGGCGGAAAATGGGAGGAAAGCTCCCGAGGAGCTGCGCCAGCCGAGAGCGCGTCCGGATGGACGCGAGGTGGTACCGAACATCACAACCCACATTATTCGTGTCCGGGCGCTGCTGCTGCAGTCTGAGAGGAAAGAAAAGCAAAACACGTATTAGCGAAATCAATTAGGCTATGGCCCTTTGAACAGAAACAGAAGGGTTTCTTTAGAGACCGCGGATACAGGAACCTTGAACCCTGAAAAATTAAAAGCCAAGGGACTATTTTAATTCAAGGATCCAGTGCTGTAAGATTTACAGACGGTGGACCGATACTTCTTTCTTAAAATAACAAGGGCTTGGGGTTTATAAATTCCTTCTCAAAAGATGTCAGAGTAATTTAGTTTTTAGAAATCCGTGTTTTGACCTTTCTTCCATCATTTATAGGCATTGATCCTTATTTTTGTTTTCTTAAATAAAATCAATGAATATTTAGCGGGGACTTAGTATGTGCCAAGCACTGCCCTAAAATTTGGAAAGGGAGGATGTACAGGGGCAGGCGCCTACTTGTCAGCTCTGATTCCCTCCTGATTTGGGAGGAAGATGGGGGGATTGGCAGATGGATCATGAATCCCTTTGAAAATGTGCTGAAGACGAAGGAGTTTCTCTGTAAAAAAATGCACACGCGCTCAGTCTTTGTCCGGACAGTTGCTAGACAGAGAACAGTATATACATCTCTGATTATAACTATGCAACCGGGTCAACTGTAAGCACTTTCTGTGGATTATTTATTTAGACGCAAACCTATCTTGAGAGGCATGTATTATTATTCCCCTTTTTTCCCAGGGAAACTGTGCAGAAAGATGTGTTACGACCCTTGCCCCAGGTTCCTCGGGGAGTAGCAAGTGACGCCGGCCCTAGCACAGGCTCTTGGCCCCAGTGGCCAGTGCTGGCCTGGGGACTTGCAAGGTCCCGGTGAGGCTGACCACCGCTGCCCGGGGTGGGCCAGAGCGAGGGCGTCTATGCGGGGTAGACCAGGTGGTCCGCTGACATTGTATCATCATCTGCGGGAAAACCACCCTAGTATGTTTACAACGCTTAGAAAGATGTGGCTGATGCATTCTTTGGCCAAGCAGTGCCTACCCACATGCCACCACCAGGGGAAAGCTGTACCCTGGCTGAGTGTGGAGGGTCTGGGGTGCTAAACAGGAATTTTGACCCAACTCTGAAGGTGCTCCGAGACTGTCAGGTTTCAGAGCTGGATTTTTTAGGAATGTTAGTCTGTCAGCAGGGGGCAGAATGGATTTTTCTATTTATTTATGGAAATTTGAAACTATAGGGAACTGGGCTATTTTTTGAATCAAAAGGTTTTTGCCCCAACTGTGTGTTCTTTGCCATTTGTGCTGGAAGAACAGAATGAAATGGATCCCCGTATTTAATGTATTATTCATTTAAGTGAGTATTTGCCTCTGAGAAAAATGATGGAGTTGGAGAATTTGTAATAAAATCTTCTTTCTAATATGCTCAGAGGGTTTGGCGACACTTGCCCCTGAATGACATGAGAGCCAATTGTGTAGGAACAGTGTTAGACCCCCCTTGGTGGGTTGGGGATTCTTATGGGGTGAACAAAGGAAATGACAGACCTAAGAGGCCCAGGCTTGGGGTGGGGGGGGGCTCATCTGGGGCCACCCCAAGCTCCAGCATTGGTGCCCTGCTTGGGAGATCTTATCTCTCCTGCCAGTGGTAGCTTTTCTCCTGTTCAACCTCAGTCCTGGGGGAGATGGGGGGAGGAAGCTTTCTTATTCCTTTTCAGTGTCTATATTAAATTCTTCCATTTTGTCCTGTGATAAAGTAACACAGCGCACAAGATCAAACTCACATTTTTGGAAGCCGGATGCAAGTCAGTGTGTATGTGTGTGCACATATGTGTACCACATACACTTTCCTTCCTTCCTGTCTGCCTTCCTCACAGTCATTAATCAGTCATCAGTCAACCTATCAATCAATCCAAACACATTTATTAAAAGCCTATTTTGTATCAGACACAATATTCAGAACTCTGAGACTTATTTACCTACAAAAAACTCAAGCATCTCAGCTTGAGGCAAAGGCTTCTGGAAAAGGAAGTGATTAATCAATGGGAAACTGTCATGATTTTACTGCATCAGTGATGCGTCACAAATAGGTTAAGATGGGCAGAACGGAGACCCTTTCTCCTAGTATATTGGAAACTCCACCCAAAATGGATGAGAGGAGCCAATATGGTGGTTCAAGGCTTGGAGTGGAGGCTTTGGTTCTCCCTTGCCTCTCTTGGAGGTCCTGGAGGCCCCTCCCTAAAACCTGAGGGCTTCTCAGTTCAGTGCTCAGTTTGCACACTCTGAAACTAGAGGCAAGGTCTTTCCATTCTGTGAATTTATGGCATCATCCACTTCTGCAGAAGATTGCAAATGTTTGAGATTATATGTAGTGAGTACCTCCAGAAAGAAAGCATTTTTAGGACAGAGATTGGTTGTTCTTTCTTTGTACATTCGAACCACTAAATGCCAGTTCACTTTAATCTGAGTTGTATTCTGATTCAATCCGATACCTATTTGAAGCCATCAGATTATGAAGAATGTGTGAATAGAGGGTGTGCATATGCGGTGTCAATACCGCTATGTAACACCATTACCAGAAGACCATATCTCAAAAAGCCTGAATAGAGCTTTTATTGATGCTTTTTCTCAAAGCAGCAGAAAGGGAATTGATGGCGTTATTAAGTTATCAATAGCAGTGTCTCCCTTTTTTTTCCCAGATAAGTAAGTATACATGAAGCATCAACCACACCATCATTTTAACCTCTTGGGGCCAAAAGAACTCAGAGCTATAGAGGTTCAAGGTGATGATCTAGATTTGTGTCTGAGTGCACTCTAGAAGTCCAGAACTCACAGACTCCCATTTGACTGATGGTTACGTTGTTATTCCAACTTAGAGGTTGGTACTGATGAGCTGTTTTGTTTATTTGCTTGTTTCTGTTTAGATGTAGTTCCATGTCTAATACTCTTATCTTTAATTGGAGTCCTCATAAATGTGTTGATAGTTAACCCTGAACAACAGAAGTATAAGCATAGTGAAAAGGAGGTGGGGCTAGGAGAAAAATAGAGCCGCTGGGTGGTGATTAATAGGGGAGGAGGAGGTTGCTTATTTGAAGTTCCACAAAAAGACAAGAGATGCTTCGACTCTGCCCATATGTACATTTAAATTAAAGACCATCTTCTGACATCCAGGCAAATCAGATATTTTGCAGTCTTATTTTTCCTTTCAACATGATTGTGGCCATCTACCTTAACTAAACAAACCTGAGAGAGTGTTGGAGATTGGTGGGGCAGGAAAGAGTCTAATTTGCCTAGACCATCTTCTGAAGAGGGGACCCCATTTCACTCTGTAATGACCTGCCCGCCCCTAAGACAACATTTCTCTAATTGGGGATCAATATCTAGTAGGGTGGGTTGTGCTGCAAATGGCCTTTTTACACACAGCTGTTGGGTTCTTTCTGGTGGATATGGTAGTCGGTCACGGTTACAGGTGGATGAGGGCTTGCTATGTCCCCAAAGCCTTGCCACCTGCTTAGAATGAAAATAAGCTCTGAGGCCAGATATTGCCATACATACAGACATTTATTGAGCATGCTTTTACTAGCAGATAATGCCCAAATTGTTCGTTCAACCTCTCTCAAAGCTTGAAGAAGTTATAACCATCTGTCGTTTTAGGTGAACCTAGCACAGCATGCCTGGAAGTTCTCTTAAGGCAGATAAGGCAAGATTTCAGAAGCAAGGTCTGTTTCTCTCACAGCATCAGGCAGCTAGAATTCTCCGAACCATAGATTGGATGTGGGACAGTTTCTAGCCTGAAACACTGAGGCAGCAGGACTTGCTAGGTTCTTCATATCCTTTGATTCCACTCAAGGAAGGGGAATGTCCCTAAAATATTTTAGCTAGGGCATATATCTTGAATGTGACTAACTAAATGAAAACCCATTTCTAGCTTCCAGTAAGGCTGGTCAATAAGATCCTAATCTCACGAATATTGATATCAATTATACAAATCAGCAAAATGCAGGGTGAGGGAGTGGTGGATGGTGAATGGAGGTAACTGAATTTGGATGCCTGAGGTATCCAAGCCTGAGGTAGGGTCTTTCTGAGGAAATGGTAGCTCCCAGAGAAGGAGCATTGGTTGAGGCAGCTGACTGAAGCTAGGATGGAGCTCAGGAGTCAGAAAACCTTTCCTGTCAGAAGACAGAGAGTAAATATTTTCAGTTTTGCAGGCCACACAACAAAATGGAGGCTGCCTCCTGAGGGAGGACACAGCTGTGAGCCATCTCAGCCAGCACTCGTGGCAGCTGGGAGAAGATAGTGCTGGTGGTGAAGGGGGTTCTGGGAGGCACACCACGGCATCCACCGCAGCGTAGACTTCTGGTGCAGCTGGACCCTGGTCTGTTGGATGCCTCAGTGTGGGAGGTGGTGTGATGGAAGGTGGTGTTTCTGTGCAATGCATCTATCTTTCTAACCATATTCATGTGCATTATCTGTGCATCACCTCACTCAAGTCTTGCAGAGTCCCCCTTGAGAATAGAAAGCCCCGTTGGTATGGAAACCAAGATGCAGACATAGTGACTCACTCGTGGTCATGCAGGTGCTTGATGCAAAACCAGAGAACATCCACGAGCTCTTGGGAAGCCTTCTTAGTGATTTACCCTCAAACCCAGCCTTTCTTTTGAAGTTTGAATGCCTGCTTGATTTGCACAGAATACTCAGCTTGTTTCTTTTGGGATGGGGTCCAATAATATCCCAGCCACACTGGGAGGTGGGGAGGTGGGGGAGATAGATTAACAGTTGGGAACCTTGGGCTGAGGACAGAAACCCAGGTTGGTATCAACATTTCACTGTGAAAATCTATTGTGAGATGAACAAGAGTGTGTTTGTGTAAGCTTTGTAATTAAATTCATTATAATGTAAATTTCTATTTATTGAATATTTGTTAAAAACGGGTTTTTCTGCTTTCTTCAAAACAATTTTTGTTCGCAGTTTAGAAGGTGACATTTAAAATGAAAGACATGGCAGTGGGTGAATTTACGGTATTTTTAGTGTTTTGATCGTTACTAATTTTCAGAATTTTCAACAATAAATATATATACTTACAACAGTAGAAAAAATATAAAAATAAACAATGGTCTTATTTCTTTTCTTTTTTTTTTTTAAGATTTTATTTATTTATTTGACAGAGATCACAAGTAGGCAGAGAGGCAGGCAGAGAGAAAGGAGGAAGCAGGCTCCCTGCTCAGCAGGGAGCCTGATGCGGGGCTCGATCCCAGGACCCTGGGATCATAATCTGAGCTGAAGGCAGAGGTTTTAACCCACTGAGCCACCCAGGCGCCCCACAATGGTCTTATTTCTAAAAGTAAAATAGAATGTCTTTACAAATTATTATTAAAAAGAGGAAATATTGCATGGTTATAGAAATGCCTTGTAACTTTTGAAGGAACGATTCTTCAGTACGTTAACTATTTAAATGAGAACCAACTGACTTAATAATATTTGGTAATTGGCAAAAGAAAGTAAAGACTGACTTCATGATCAAGATAACAAAATTCACACTTCAAGTTTTCTTTCCCAAAACCCATGAAAATCTAGTTTTATCCTCTTAATTATCTGTGATTTTGATTTTACCTCTTCTCAGCAGGAGAAATTAAATACAAAATATGGTGCTGTCTTTGCATCTTAAATGAGCTGTAGGTAAATGCATCGACCTTTTTCTAAATTGAAAAGTGGTCTTCTAAGGGGATGGGGGAAGGCCTGATACATTTTTTTTCTTTATAATGGATATAATTTTTCTATTGAATTCTAGAAATAGCTCCGTTGAGCATCACTTCACCATACTTTGGCACTTGGCAAACAAGTGAATTGTTTCCTCAGATTTGTGAAACCTGCCTGTCTTGTTTACATTTCCCTCAAAATCTTCTGATTGCTTGCTTCAGAGTTGGTTTGTATGTACATAAAAATATGCTGGACCCAGTTCAAGCTCGGTTTAGATGGGGGTGGCTGTTTCCATCACGTGGGTGCCACTGGACACGGATGCTTTGCTGAGTTAATCATCTTGCTATCTTAAGTTTCTCTGACTTCTCAAATGAGAATGATTCTGCTTACAAACACTCTGTTGGCTAAATTATTGCAGGCCTTTAGCTGAATTATCTCTTTGTTTATTGGGGGTTATTGCTGACAGCTGAGTGAAGGCCCAAACTGAATCCTCTTCCTTCATACAGTGTCCTATATCTGCTCTTCAGGTAAAGGGGGGATTACAACGGAAATATACAGGGATATCTTTTTTTTTATTAAAAAATTGTTTTTATTTTGAGAGACAGAGAGAGAGCACGCGTGCAAGCGGGGGAGGGGCATAGGGAGAAGGGAAATCCCAAACAGATTCCCATGCTGGGCACAGAGCTGGACGTGGGGCTCAATCTCATGACCTCAAATCATGACCTGAGCTGCACAGGGACATCTGTATTTTAAAATTATATTAAAAGACATCAGGAATTAGTATACAGTGAGAATACAGACAGTTAGTATATGCTAAGTTGTATGTGACCATATAGAAATGAGCTGTAGGTAAAAGTTATTAAAGTGTGGGAAGCACCGGGCAGATGTGTACTTGCTGAAGGCTTCCGGGTAATTATTGCAGCATCATTGATAGTTAGAGCTCTAGTTTACATTAGCAGTAATGTGAATGTAAATTTAGGAGAAACTCTAAAATGAGTTTCAAGAGGCACCAGATCCAGTGGACAATGCAACAGAGATTACAAGGAGAGGTCCTTCCACGTTCAGATGATTTGGGGAAATGCCAGGGTTAAGCAGAGCTGAATTGGTTTCTTTCCTGGAAGTCTCGTCTGTTGCATTTTCCATGCGGGTATGATTGCAAAACTCTTTTAAGTAGAATATTTTGGGGGACAAATGTCCTGGGGAATGTACTTTGGGAAATGCTGTTTTATTCCAACCTTTTCATTTTCCAGATGAGAGAATTGAGGGTATCGGTAGTCAAATGTTTTGCTAAGTTTCTTTAGACCATGAACCTGAATGCAAGCCTGGAAGTTTGACACTATCCGATGTCCTGTCTACTACACTGTATCATCCCATAGATTTCACACGAGCAGTGTTGGACAGAGAAGTGTTTTGTTCTTAGACTCTGCAGGGAGGAAGGCACTACGCACAACATGCTCTGGGAATCAGTTATCCAGGGTTTAATGCCCTTCAGGGTTCATAATTCAAGTTCTGGGACACCCCATGAGTTACTAAATTTATGAGCCTTAGTTTTTCATCCAGTGCCTACTGGGCAGTATTAAAAGATGAATCTACTGAAGTTCAAAATACTGCATCACCACTCATGAGCTGTGTTGGGACAAGTCACTCGGCTTTGCTGAGTCTCAGACCTGTGTCCCTCAAAGGGGGACTAATGCCTTGCACAGTTTGGGTGACATTATATACATCTGAAATATCTCTCTTCCTTTGAGACATGGGACTGATTTTTGTTCTTTGACAGTGCTGGGATTTCAGTCATCGCTTGGTGGGTGTGATGTTGATCACAGTCCTTTCATTGTAGGACATGGCGAAACTTCTTGTTCAGATTTTGTTCATGGAAGCTGCTTCTCCTGTTCCTTCTTTTCTCAGCGTCTGGCTCTTGGGTCTCTGATGAGCCTCATGCTTTGTCATGGATTGACCTCTATTGACACCCGCCATGTCCTGTTCTTAATACCTACTCGCCACTCCTCCATATTGAATTAGTCATTCTTCCTCTATCAGGGCTGATAAAAGAATTGCAGAGAAGTCCCAGCTTCTTCGCCTGCAGTCATGACAGTTTCTGATTTTTAAGCAAGATGTCTTCGCCACTTCTATTTTTTGCCTCTCTTAGCTATTTCCGTTCCCGCAGGCTGCTGCAGAGGTCCTTGTGCATGGTACCATTGCAACTCTCTTGCATTCCCGCAAGCACCTATGTTGGTGCCTGTTGGAAGATCCTTTCTTTGCCCTGGCAGAAAGGATTTTTATGGACTGCCATCCCTTTTGGCAGGGGAAGAATGACTCCTGAGCCGAGTGCTGCTTGAAAGAGGCACTCCCGCATCACTTATGACTGTGCTCAGTGGTTACTGCTTGTGACACATTTTCAAATGGACCCCCCACTGGCTGCAGCTGTGATTAAAAGCTGTCTGCTCTCTGCCTCACTGGGGGTTTGCTGTTTAACCATGTCATGCACATATAGATGTGGGCTACAGCTGCATCACGGAAAACGTAGAGTGTTTTGTAAGATGAAAAATCAAATGAGTACCTGGTTGACAAACTCCTGAATTTCCTAAGCTCGAGTCCCCGAGAGGCACTAGTTGGGAACCGAGCCATGTATGAGGTACATAAAAGTAATTTAAGGAAGAAGAGCTAATGGTCAGTGAACACATACCATCCGCCAGCACATGCTTTGCGCACATCAGCCAGACTGAACGCCTTCAAGATTTAAGTGCACTTGAACTTAGCAGCTGCATTTCGGCTCCTCTGCGTGCTTCAGAATTTAGTTTGACCATTCACAGATAAAACAAAAAGGAAATATTCTTTGTTTTGGGGAAGACTACCCAGATATTCTCCGATACCGTGTTTGGTTGATTCTGGGGTTTGAGTGCCATTCTAAACATACGTTTCCCATGAACGCTTTCTTAAAAAAAAAAAAAAATGCCGAAATGAGCCATGTGGCCTTAGAGATAGGGTGTCTCAAAGGCACAGATCACAACCCTTCCTCTAGATTAGACAGACTGAGTATTCAGCCTTTTGTGAAGTAAAAATGTCCTGGAATTTAAACCTGGGCTCTTTACTTCAGGTGAGGAGTACACTTAACCAAAAGCGGGAGGCAAAGCCATGTTTCCTTTCCTCCCCACCCTGCTCCAGGAACTGACTCAGAAGAATCCAAACACATTCCCCTAGCTGCCTAGGAAAGAAATTGGGGGTGGGGAGAATTTGAGAATTTCGAGTCTCCTTTCCCCTGCCCCTGCATTCCTCCACCCCTGAGAGTCAAGCACTCCCCATCTCAGTGACCAAACACAGTCAATGAAATGCTAATCTATCACCAGCAAATTCAGGCTGACAATACCGAGAATCGACCACATTGATGACATTGATTATATTTCAAATATTTACAATATGGTGAGACAAGCCTAATTTATTTTCTAAAGAGTTCAAGGTAGGTATCACCGATCCAGAGGGGGGGAACAATGGAGAAATGTTTGTGGTTGCTATCTGCAATCATCTGATGCTGACAGAGAGTAGTATTTTATTTAGTAATTAACAGTGTAAAGGGGAGAGGAGCTGTCATGTTGGTTCTTAAGCCGGGGAATGTGATGAAAGATGATATCTACGATCTCATCCTTTCCACTTGTTTAGGATTGTCAGGATGAGAAATGTCAGCATTATGAAAGCCCGGCTCTGCTCTTGATATGATAAAACCCTTCAAAAGCCAGTCTTTCTCTCCCTCGTCCCCCTCCTTTCCCTCTCTCTCTCTCTCTGCACTTGCTTTTTTATTTATCCTGTTTTGTTAGATGGCAGAAATATAATTCTTTTCTTTCTTCCTATTATAAGCCACCATTTTTGTTTTATTATATGTTTCACAACCCCTAATGCCCCACTGAAAATTACCTTGTTAAATGACAGTGTTTCGAAGCCATGAATCCTTTCCACCATTCCCTCAGAGGTTTGAAACAGTCAACAGACTGTAAAGAATAAATAATAAAAAAGTATTGATTATTTTGATGACTGTGAGATTCAATTAAGTATTAATTTTGCCCTCCAGTGGACCTATCAAGGTATTCAAAAGGGAGGATTCGGCTCAGCTAAATGCGTGCTGAGTGCCTCAGCCTTAAATAGGGAGAAAATGTGTTTACCTACAGTATTTGAAGAAGAAGTGCATTGATGCACAGAGTCCAATATTAAGTGCTGTGCACATTAAGCCCTGGTGACAGTGACATTGTTTTCAGTGGTATGAGTATTGACTAAAGAAGTGCATTTGATGACAGCTTAAACTATTTGTATTGATTAACATTTTCATAGATTATCATGTGTCATATCAAATTCACTTTTCAGGCATGAATACATTAAAAAAAAAATAACCACAGGCATACCGGGACCAATATAAGGATGGGACAAGAGAGCCTGCCGCCCCACCTGCTCCTTTGCTGGTCACCTGTTTCCTGCTCAGGAACCACTTAGGCATGAACTTGGCAATAAATAGCTCCCAGATAACGCAAAAAGGGCACTTCTTGCTTTCCTTTGCCTTCTGCAGCCGGCGTTTGTGCCCAAACAGTATCATGCATCTTAGTTGGCAAATGGAAGAGCCGGCTCTCCTTGGGAAATATTTCTGATCCCAAGACGCCCTCCTAATGAGCTGAAGATAAAGCAGATTCAAATTATTGGGAAGAGGGGGGAGGCTTGCCTTTTTTGGAGGTGATTTCTTTGCTTTCTTTTTCTCTCATGCTCGGGGCGTACGATGCTCTGGGTTTCGGGATTATTGAACACAGTTTGTAAGTATTTTTCCAATTCCTTAAAAAAATTTTTTTAAACCAATTTTCATCTGTTTTGCTGTGTATTGTTTGGTTTAACATGTTCATTGGCTTCGGGGTTAGCTTCAGTCCCAAATCTGGGAACAGCAAGTCAACTTCTAAGGGTGCTGATGGAATTTACATGAGAAATCTCTTTTATTCCATTGAAAGCCTTTTGAGGACTCTTTTCTCCCTATCTCTTTTCTCTGCTCTGGGGATAGGGTTTAATTGCTTCTCCCCCAGGGAGAGTGCTTCTTAAAATAGCCCCTGGTTCCTCCATAGGGTGCTCCTTCCTTTTGAGTGTGTTGCTGAAGTACAAACCCAGCACTTTCTTTTTTCTTACTGCATTAAAGACTGAACAAGGTGTAAAAACATTCGTACAAAAAAGCACATCCCACAATTAAAGCTGTGTTGGTTAGGTGGCTTTCAAAGAAGTTTTTTTTCTTTTTTTTTTTCCCCCTTCTTCCCTCCGAAGCTTCCTGAATCTCTCACATGCTAGCGGAGCTTTAATAGGGTGGGGAGTAATGGAGAACTCCTCGGATCTGTAATAGCTCTTCACTTGACTGCAGCCGGCAATAACAGCGGGAGCAGCCAGAGATAAGAGAGAGAGGAGAGAGGGAGAGTGTGTGTGTGGAAGAGAGAGAGAGAGGAGAGAGGGAGAGGGAGAGAGGACACGCACACTAAAGCTGCCACTTTTTTTTTCCTCCCCTTCACTCTTTTCCCCCATCCTAGGATCCAATGATAGCTGGACAAGTCAGTAAGCCCTCGCTGTCAGCGCGGAGTGAAATGAATGCGGAGTTGAGAGGTGAGGACAAGGCTGCTACTTCAGACAGCGAGCTGAATGAGCCCCTGCTTGCGCCTGTGGAATCAAATGACAGCGAGGACACTCCCAGCAAGCTCTTCGGTAAGTCTGTCTAGGTATTTCATTTCAGCCCTACCATGTTGTCCGGAAGAGCAATCCACCCCCCCCACCACCACCACCTTTTCCCTGTTGTTCATTCAATTTTCTTGTAAGTGCTAAAGAGGAGCGTTGCATCTTGGAGGGGCCGAGCCCGGGCAGCTGGCAGGATGTCCTCCAAACTTTTCCCAGCAAGGAACTTCCTCACTGCTCCTTGGGGCTTGCCAGACACTGCCAGAGTCCCCGGGTTAGAAATTTAAAAAAAAAAAAAAAAAGGAAAAGAAGAAGAAGATGAAAATGGTAATAATAATCAGGAAATCAGTTCCATTGTGAGAATTGGTTAACATTTATTGAATAAATATTGACTCGGTTTCGGGTTGCTTCGCAGCCTTTTGTTAAGGGGAAGGAGAGTTAAGAGTTATTATCTGTAGTCAAAAGACGAAAGAGGGAACTGGGAAATATCGATACAAGTCTCTGTGTGCCAGGTAAACAAAGGTGGCTACGGGAATTGCTCAGAGAAATAACATTTTTGTGATCATGGTTGGAGTGGGTATGTCTCCTTCTAGCAGGGGACCGAGGGAAGAGAAGAGGTCCTTTGCAGCCCTCCTCTGCCCATCTTCCCTTGACCAGGTGTTTACAGGCTCTTCCTAAACGTGCAGGCAGCCCAGGACCTTTCAGGAATCTTTGTTCCGTAAACAAAACAAGAGTGAGCAGAGTGCCACTCCAGCAAAGACATCTGTCATTCAAACAGATGACACTC
Organism: Mustela nivalis; assembly: GCF_964662115.1. Taxonomy (NCBI): domain Eukaryota; kingdom Metazoa; phylum Chordata; class Mammalia; order Carnivora; family Mustelidae; genus Mustela; species Mustela nivalis. Next base: position 103,196,223 of record NC_139031.1, on the reverse strand, counting down.
TGTAAGCCAACTCAAGCAACTGTGATCTCTAATCAGAAAGGGGAGCGGGCTGTTGAGGCGCGTGACCGAGTGATGGATGGCAAGAGATGTCTGGGCTGGAGAAGCACTTTGTGGGATAGAGTGACAGTGGGTTTTCAGAAACCTTGCTCCTGAAACACTTGCTTTTAATTATTTTCCAGTGTTTGTATACTCAAAACACTGAATATGTGTATGTACCTACTAACCTGCTTATACCGATTTATATTAACCTGATATATACCTGATTTTATAGATAGAGGGATAGATAAATAGAGATACATGTATACTAAGCAGAGCACTGCTGGGTCTCAGGTTAAAAACACAGCCGTGTGCCTGAATGTCAAAGAGAAACAACACCGCTGCATAGACGGCTTTGTTGAGAAAGTCGTTAATTCAGCTAAAAAAAAAAAAATCCTTAATTTTTTTTTTTTTAGCCTCTAGGAAGAAAGCAGTTTCGGTGTTCAGCAACTCTAGGCCAGCTTCAACAGAGGAGCTTTTCTTTGATTTGAAATGCTCACTCAGTCAAACACGAGAGGGGTGTTGCTGAGAAACTTTCTGTTTCAGATTTTCTATTGGTAAAATATAGCTTTACAGTTCAGAGTAGAATAGATCTCAGTTTCAAGAAATTCTTGTCGAACTACATTTTTTCAAAAAGCAGCAATTCCACCTGCCACATTGATTTTTTTTTCTTTTCTACACATAGGCATTAAGGTTTTAGCATTTGCCCTCTAAAGGAATATCTTGTTGTAGTTTCAGTTTTTATGTGTGTAGGGAGAGTCATGTCCTAGAACACTCATTTCCTTTCAGGGGATTAGGGAGAAAAGTCAGATAAAATTATAAATTACAGAAAGGCAAAGCCACGCTCCAGTCTTTCTGATGTTGGGGATGCTAATACTAAGCATTTTGACTTTTAAAAAGTAATCAACTGCGAATTCAACAGAACTGTGGATAGTGGGTTACTTCCTCCTAAACTTTGCATGCATTTTAAAAAAGTAAATACATTTTGGAGACTTTCACTTATAACCCCAACTTGTTTTGTTTTGTTTTGTTTTTCCTTCAAGTAAACCAATAGAAGGATGATTCATTTGGCTTCTCAATATTTGTTTAGATTTCCCGCTTTTGAAAATTGTTATAGATCTGTTATTTTACATGGGGAGGGAAATAAACTTAAAATTTTTTTTTAAAAACCCGAAGAGAGTCAAAGAGGTTTGAATGAAAAGTTCATTGAAAATATAATCAGAAGTGGAATATTTACAGGGTAGAAATCATGGTGGGTGTTCAAAGCACTCATCCTCACTTTAAAATTCCCAACTTCTGAATTTGTGAGAGGGCACCAGGTAAAATCTCCATCTTACATCTATAGTCCTTATAGAGTCACTTAATTTTATTTGGTCTCTAGAGTGCTTTTTGAACACAGTGTGACTATTTTCCAGTTTCCAGTTCGGTAAAGAAGCAACCAGTAGGTTAGCAGTTTTGAAAACTGCTGGAGAGGTTGGGAGGCAGAGGGACTAGAAGGTCCACTGAAGGAAGCACACCCAATGTTCCCTGAGGCTTCTTGAGCTTTTTATTGTATTCTATGCTGTTAATATCACCGAGACTTAGCCTTAGAAATCCCAGCTTGTGTAACTACTTAAACTTTTTAGAATAATTCTCTCCCAGGATTTTTATCAACTTTGGCTGCCCTTAACGAGTGACCATTGAATGGACCATCGTTTTATTTGGCATGAATACACTCAAGTGGTTCTGTTCTTATCCGTGGTTTTCATGATCCTCTTAGCCTGACAATGAAGAAGTACATTTTTTCCCGAATAACTGAGAGCATCCAGGTTTAGCTCTCAACCGGATTTCCTAACACACTCCCTCAAACAGTCACCCTCATGGTATGCGTATTGCGTTCTTGAAAACCCTGCTTCCCATAAGGAAAGGAGCAGATTAGGACAAACTGTGACATTGATGTTCCACTTTTGTGGAGAGACATTTAACAACAACAGGAGGCAAGAAGAGCTCAGTTTGGTTTTTTTGTTTGTTTTTTAGTTTTTTTTTTGTTTGTTTGTTTTGTACTGTACCTGAAATTTCAGTATTGATGGATTTCTTTGGTACTTATTCCCCCTTCTGTGCCTCATTGAAATTAGCAGCCCAGAGCACAAGCCTGTTTCTGTCACAGTATGGGCACCTTCAGCCCAACACTGCAGCAGAAAGGCTAATACGGATGCCCTCTATGGATAAACAAAGGGAATTCCAGGAACCAGTGGGTCTTTTATGCCTCTCCTGAAATTGCACCTCTGCTCTTAACAGCATGGAAAGGGAAACACAGTGTCCAGAATGTTTCTGTGCCCGGTGCAGCTCAGAATACCGGAAGGAGAAAATCAGAAGCCATATGCCAGCCTCAGTAGAAAGTTCAGAAAAGGGCCCTTGTGTTTATGAAGTAATTACATCAGAGGTAACATTTTGCTTAACTTGAACAGCTATGAAGACTCAAGTACACTTAGGAGAGCTGAATCCACGTTTCATTGAGAAACGCGTCGGGAGGTAGTTCTCTGTGATATCATTAAGTGGTATGTTATTTATTCTTGGAAAGCCTGTGAAATAACCGTCTCCTTCTTTTTGGTCCGTGACTGTATTCTGCTGAGCTCTGAGCTGTAGGAAATAGTATGGAGGAGAAGAGACTTGTGTGTCGATGGTGTGTGTGGAGGGGGTGCTATCAGAGCATGGGGCTCCCCATCTCTCTGGGTTTCCGTTGCAGGATCGAATGAGCGATGGCGCACGGGGCCAGCCATTTAATATGTGACCAGTGATGTACATATTCGAAACCATTCTCAGAAATGGCCTTTGGCAAAGGATCTCAAAAGGAAGAGGTTGCTGTGTTTCTTGGGTGACATTTATGCCCCCATCTAAATGTGGTGCTTCGTTTTTAGTCATGCTCATCAAGAATTCAGTGGTCCCCATTCCGTCAAGTTGGATGCTAAAATTCAAATGGTGGAGCATCAACAACTTCATCGGAAAGATGGCCACAGGAAGGATAAAAGTAATATATATCCCCAGAAAAATATCTGTACTAAAGTTTTCCCATGCAGTCTTGGCTGGAGAAGCGAGAGCGCATAAAACAGGCCCTAAATATTTTCTCCCAGATATATTTGAAATTTGAAAGATGATTTATTAACTGTGCTCCTCCTGGGAGTAGTTTTATTGTTTCAAGATAAACCTCATGATTGCTTTTCTTAAAGTCGCAACGACCTCGGGTGGCTGGGCCCCTGTCTTGCTCCGCTGCTCGTTTGTACCCCACTGTCCGTGAACTGGGCACACGGCTCCAAAGCCCTGAGCTGAGATGTAAACAGAAAAAACATTTACACATATTGGACCCAAGGTAAAGAGGGATGCTTAGTTTTCTGTCATGCTGCTGTGTTTTTTCTGCGTTAAGAGAAATTGCATATAAGGATACGTGCAGGCGTGGGTGTTTTCAGTATCATTTACCTGTGAACTTTCAGATAAGGGTTGAAAGTTGGGTCAGTGATTCTTCCTGGCTGGAAAATGTCCCATCTATAGGGTTTTTCTTTTTCCCTTCCTTTCTGTTATCTTTCTCATAAAAACATGCTTTATAAGATTTTTTTTTTTAATTGCCAGTCAGTCTGACTTGATTAGAATTTATGGCAGTGGAGTCCTTTTCAATGACAAAGGAATAAAGGATTAAATTGTCTTGTCACCCCTTGAGACAGTGGTCCCTGCAGGTCAGCATGGAGGTCACTGGTGGGGCATTATGGGGGGGGGGGCTGCTCTTTGTGGCCAGGCTGCCTATGATGGTATCACTGTATGACTTTATTGAAACCTCTCTCTCAAGGTTCCAATGTCTTGGATATTTATAATATTCTGATGAAATATGCTGGGGCCAGTAACCAGGACGTCTGGCTGAAGCCCAAGAAGGATTTAGCTGGCAGGTGATGGGGAATATTCCCTAGAGAAATAAATTTATTTACCTTATGCATTGTACTTCTATATTTTTATGAGTTTTGATAGTCTTTTAATGGAAAATGTACACTATTTTTTCACTGAAGAAAGTGTATGTTGCTTGGGAAATATCAAAGAACTCTACTTTTAACTAAATAATTTGGAGAATAGATTCTATGCCCAAATAGCTATTTAAAAGAAACCAATGGAAACCTATATTTGTGTAAGTAAATGAGATGCATGATAAAGTATTTGTCGAACCTATTGTTTAATAGGCAAACAAACCCTTATGGTGTTTTTCTCTGACTACTGAGGGGGAAATGCACATTCAGATACATTCCTGAACATTTAGGGCAACCTAACGCACCTAGGTATTTCTTTTAAAAAAAAATCCACTCTGTGTGTATAGACAGACTTAGTTTTAGTGTTCCTCCCCATCCCCCCGAAAACCATTGTGATACTACCTTGATAAGTAAATCCACTTGAAATAGGGTTAATGTGTGCGTTTTGAAATACAAATAAATCATTGGCACTAGCACGGATGTTCAAACTTTTCACCATATTTGTTGGTTGAGCCATGCTCATTTCTAAGTGACACTTGAATGGACGTGGTACGTAACACGAGATTCAGTGGGGACTCTCTTAGTGTCTCCCTTTTCTGTTTCTGCCGAGTCTGGGGTGCTCAGGTCAGACATCTGTTTATGGAATAAAGTTCGATACTGCAAGTGTCTGAAGATGTTGTCCGTGCTAACACATTAGTAAACTAAAATGCTGGCATGGTTTTACGTTTTTCTTCTACCTTGGTGGCCACAATTCTTCTATTTTGTTGTCATTGAGTTAAACGGTCCTATATAGGATTGGAAATAAGACAAAGTATTAGAAATTACATTGATCTGCATCATTCCTCCCTTTAAAGGCGTTCATTTTCGTCTTTTTAGCATCTTGGATGTTTCTGACTTAAAGGTTACAGGGCACAGGAGAGGTTTTATCATTCACCCAGCTCAGTTTATGTCATAATTAATAAATAGAGGTGCATTCCAGATTCAAGCTCCCAAGGCTCGGCCCTTAAGTAGATTGCCTTCTTTCTCAATTACCCGATTTAATTATAGAGATCGCATTCTTCTTGTAAGAACTGGCCAAATAAAAATTTCCCTCACTTGAGAAATGAGACTTAAGTGACTATATCAAGTGCACCTTGCTTGCTCTTAGACAGTAAACAAATAATTTGCGAGAGGACTGGTACTTCCTTTGATTGGTGATCTTGCTGGCTTATGTTTGGGGATTAATAATACATCAGATACCCACACATTAAAAAGAAAGTGGATGTGAAGGAGGAAAGAGGAAGGGTGCCGCTCTGCTGTTGGGCTCCTGATTATTCCCAGGCCTTCCCTGGGTGCCGAGACCAGCTGAGGAGCAGTCACGTTTGCCCAAATATGCACCTGGCTCCACTTACCATGTTTCTTGATTTTCTTATGCTAAAGAAAAAGATAGCAAAGTGTTTATACCAAACTGGCACCCTGTCAGGGGGCAATCTGTGTAAAGTTTCCTGCTGTCAGGTTAATAAATTTTTAAAAAATATCCAAAGGCAGAGGTAGCGAGAGAGAGAGTTCCTAGTAACAGTTGCCATTCTGCAGCATGGCTCTGGAATTTTCTTGTTTGTTGTCTTCCGAGGGTCTCTACTTCGTTGGTGTTTTTGTTCAGCTTTCCTTTTATTAATGACATTTCGGTCTTACGTTTAAAATGTTTATCCTTTAAAATTTCAAATGTCTTTTTTTTTTTTTTTTTTTTTTAAGAGGGAAGTGAGTGAGCGTAATTTGTTGAAAGCTGGTGTTTACAGTGGGGCATGTCCCTTCGTGCTATGAGCTGGGCGGTGTTCTGCGTCTGTCAACACTGGACTTCTCTTTGGAAAGACCATAGTAATATTTATATTAAAATTTGTTCAGAAGGAGTATTTGGGCTTTGGCAGTATGGGGGCTTCTGAAGATGCCTGTTTATTACGCATGTGGACTTGACTCAGCCTTTTCCATGTGAACTCCCACCTCCTGACTCCCAGAGTCAGATTTTATAAAAATATGAAACAAGTGCAGACTGGTTGGGTAACAGCTCTGCCTCTGTTGTGATACTACTGTGAACTATCAAAAATTGACTCAGCCATTTTAATGAGAACACAGAGGTCAGCAAGAACAATACTGACTCTCTTTTGGTTGAAGTCTGTCATTCTCAGAGAAATGGGGAAAAAAAAGTTGTTTTGTTAGGTATTCAAAGATCATTTTTAAAAGCTACCTAATAAAGATGCGTAGCTTTTGACACCTCTTTGTAATAGTTAGCTGCTACTTTTTGAACATCCTGGTATGTTATATGAATGTCTTTATTTTATTTGAGAAATTAAAATAAAAATCCAGCCTCAAATGGCTCTTACCGTCTTTCCTTTGAAAGTGCTACATGTGGTGAGAATATATTGGTTTTTATTTTCATTAAAAAATTAGCCACCTGGAACAACAGAACTAATGCAATCTAAGTCACTTTTCTTAGAGGACTGCACTGCCCTCAAAATGAATTGAAAATATAGGGGAAGCGATCACATTACAGTGAAGGGATTAAATGATAGCATTGCACAGAAAGTAAATGCTTAAATCTCCTTCCATCCTGAAGTTCATTGGAAAGTGGGATTCTGTGATGAAACTTGCCTTCATTGAGATGGTGAAAAAATGTTCTTGGTAATGAACTACAGCAAAACCTGCTCATTGAGCCTGAGGACGAGGTACACTATTAAGGGGTTTTTAGGACACTCAGAATGTGCCAGCGGTAGCCACCATGAAAAGATTTCACAATCTCGGGAATGTATTTGTCCTCCTCTGTGCTGTTTGGCATTTCTCAGTGTTACATCTTTTTCTGAAATAATGTTTTTTAGGTGATTGTGCTTTCCAAATCTCTTGCGTTACTTTGATTTCTTCCTATTAATGAGGAGAAATGGTGATACAAGTTTGTGAAATCCAAGAAACTCATATTTTAAGACTAATATTAGCCTAGTATTTTAGAAGCACAGTGCACGTTTTCTGTTTTATCACTTCCATACTTTGTTTCCCTGTTTTCTTTCTTCAACACCGTGAATACATAGTGAATTAATGCAGTGCTATGCATGTAAAACGTGGGTGTGTCTGTGTGTGTTCTATGTGTATGTGTGTCTATAGCGTATTCTCCGTATTTTCTCTTGTGTTCATGTGATACTTCAGATTTGTCTTACTCACTTTGTCATAGGCATGTCTTTATCATGAAATTAATAAAGCCTAATTTGTAATAATAGGCTTTTTTATTTTTTAGTTCACACGATCAATTAAATGTGCTTCTTCTGTACCTATGAACTCTCAAAGACATAGTTTCCAGGTAAAATTATCAAAATGAATAGTTTACCAATAAAGGATAACTAATCATATTATATAGTATTGCTTCGGGCATAGTTGGGCTAGTATCCAAGCTCTAGTGTCTTGTTTGAAGCTGCTCTTTACTGAGCGGAGGAGACAACAGGATTTCTTAGAATTTGTGCAGTTAATGCAGCAAAGAGATTTGAGCATTTCTGCACAGTTTGATTTATAGGAAATATATACATATATTTAAAACATGCAAAACTTGCTCAAATGAGAGAAAGACACTTGGAATCTAAATATTAGGAACCTGAGTATTTGTTTACTTGTGGGGATAAGCACCAAACATTTATCTTTTTCTCTTTTAAGTAAAAAGCATTTGTTCTCTACACTGAAAACACAATTTTTGCCTGGAAGGATTTCACGGACCTAAATGAACATTTACCTGGACACACATCAAGATAGAATGGGTGTCTGATGCACAATAAAGAAATCACATTTTAAACATTTGCTATTAAAATAGCATGGTGTACTGAATCTCCTTTCGCAGTTCTTGATGGCCACGTATATGCTGATTTGTCTTTGAATAGCAAAATGGCAAGATTTACTTTTATGAATGAATGGTTTGGGGCGACTTATTGCAGGAGAGAATCACCACCATCAAAGTAGAAGGGCTGTGAGGGATTAATTTGATTTAAAAATGCAAACATGTGAAGCTGTTTATAAAGCATGAAAAATTATTACCACAGAGTGAATTTTTGCCAAAATCAACCAAGGGTAGAAGAGAATAAAAAATCAAATGGAAAAACACATTTTCCTGTATTTAAAAATGTGTAGTGGTATGGGAAGGGGGTGAAATGCCCTTTTCCAAACCTGCATTTTCTCTTTGATAGATCTAATTTCATATAGCAAAATATTGTGAAATAGAAACATGTCAAAAAAGGAAGCCCGGTATTTTCAAAAGGAGAAGCAGGAAAGAAACAGGGAAAAAAGCGAACATGCTATCCTTTAATCCCTGCATGAATAGTCAGAAAAGAGATTATCTGGATTATGTGGAAAAACTTTCATAAACTTTTGGAAAGAAACCTACATCACTATTTTAGAATTGACTGGCTCCTCTCTTTCTGATGCCTTAGATTAAATCAGATTTTACTCTTAAGAGTCACCAAAAAATTAGATTCTCAGGGATGCTCGTCTATTTCCTTGCCGTAGGTCAGAATCTCTCTTTCAGCCATTAGAATCCACGTTTATCGTAATTTGGGAACAATCCAATCAGAATCCACAGGCAATCAGAAAAGTGTCAAAAATTGGCTGCCATGCCTCAAAAGGGATTAATGGCTGTGGCTGCCTGCTTAAAACAATCAAACAAGCACACGTGCACCCACGCGCGCGCGCACACACGCGCAAACACTCACAAAACCAGAAATGGTCAGATTGGCCATCGCTGATGGCATGGGGATGGCCATACAAGCTTTGGCTGGTGGTCACCTCTCTTGTCATCTGCAGTGTATCAATATGTTTTTATAATGATACAATAACCCGAAACCTGTAACAGTTTATGGTCCTTCTGAGAATTCTTATGGATTCTTAGAGTGATGGAAGTCTGAGAAAAGATCTTGAAAGCGTTCACAAAATCTGGCTGGGTGACAGAAAAGTAGCATGCCTGTGATTTAGCTCCTATGGAATCCTGTTGACTGGGAGCATCCTTAAACTTTTAAGTTAAAACAAAACCTGCAAAACAAATGGTAGACGCGAAAGGTGCGGGGCGCTTAGAAGGACAGCAGAGATTAGGAAGTGCTAAAGGCACTGAGGGCAAAGGCCAAATTCCTTCAACCCCATGTTGAACTTCATACCCTTCTGAGACATGGGTTTCCATTTAGGCACGGTTCCAAATTCCGCTGTAGGGCCTTTCCTTCTTGGGATATCTCAGACTGGGGTGTTGCAGTATCAATTTCCCGGGACCTTTTTAGTCCATGATAAATAAAGAGCTGAAAGTTCGAATCCAGCATGCGTGAGGAAGGAAACAAGCCCCAGGCCAGCAGGAAATAACCACGCGGTCGCATCAGCGTAAGCACAGCGACCTCTGTCCTCTTAACGTGTGTAACACTGCTAATTTCTCTGGACTTTTAAAAAATCCGCTTCCACATGAGCTCTCAAAACCCATAAAAGTGTGGCATGTAAAGTAAATTGTTTGTCACTTGCCGACGACCTGCCATATTTATTGTCAGGAGAAATGGACATTAGTTGGAGAAGCAGTTGTTAAAGGCCAAACAATTTTTAAAGATGGCAAAGATGCGCAGCGGCTTTTCCTTTTTCTAACAATGAGCCGCCCCTTCAGACATCAAAAGACAAGATAATAAGACACTTCAAGCACAATTCAAGATTATATTCAACATCTAAAGGCTCATCTCTTGTCAGTTTGCATTTACTCTTCCAAGGATGTGATGCTTCTATCATCTTTCTGTCAAGGGGAGTCTGGCAGAAGAGGCGAGAGCTCTCATTTCACACACTTAGGGTTTTTTATCAAATAGCCCACACTCGTTCTGATTCCACCAAAATGGGGGGATAATTTGAAGGAGGTCAGGAGCAGGCACAAAAATCTCATATTGATTTGTGTGATTAGAAGGCATTAAAATTGCACGTTTATGTTAGTTGCTCAGATGTTGTGTCAGTTTATTTGGTAATACACTTTTGCAGCCTGGGAAGAAGAAGAAAAAAAGATGACTTAAAATTTAAAAAGAGACAGCCGAACGCCCAAATTGGTTCTTGTAATGTGGCCGTATTTGAACATTTAACAAGTGAATGTAAAAATAATTGAATGGCTTAGTTTAACAATATTTGAAAATTAGCTTATCTAATGAAATTCTTCATTCAGCACCAAAACAAAACGGCCTAGTTGTACCTATCGGAGGAAAGAAATACATAGGTGAGATTATTTTTTAAATATTTGAAACATTGATTTCATATATTTAATATATAGGTAAAAGGGGATGACATTTTCAATATAAATGTAATTATGAGACTATTTTATGCTGTCATCAAATTTTTAACATTTGCTGCTCTTTGAAATTACAACATCATTATATTTGTCATTTTACACCATTCTTAGTATATGTGCCCTTTCCCAAGGAGGGCACTAAAGAATAAATAAAGGAGTTTTAAAATTATTATTATTATTCTCTGTCAAAATTTATCACATTTCCTCCTTTGCTCTGTGACAGTCACAGAGCTATATCAGATAACATTCTTTTTTTTTTTTTGGTGGAGGGAATGCATCTGTAGAAGTTAGAAGAGCCAGTTTTTGTCTCAAAATAAAACAACTGATGAAAATAAGACCATGATATCCTGGGATCATTTCTATATTGAATCTTCAAAATTACTTTTCCTAGGAATTTTCCTCAACACTCTGTGTCTGTGTTTCTTATATTTCTCTTTTATGCTGCGAAGTGTTTTGAAACTAACTTCCCTGCTCTCATGCTATGTTTCACGTATCAAGACAAAGGAGATGAGCATATGCCCAGTGTAGGTACCTCACAGCGTCGTAGAAACTGATCATTTGTTCTGTTTGTTATATCAGCCTTTTCCGTGCCGTGCAGTGTGTGTGTTCCACATTCAACAGTGAATTCATCCACTCAACAAGCTGTGTGTTCTGTGGTAGGAGCGGTGACATGCTCTGTGGCCTCAGGGGAGAATACACTGGAAAGAATCAACTGTCCCGTCTTGAACACCCACTACCCTGGATGCTGAGGAGACAGACAGGGTCGCTCCCTAGCCCAAGACCCACATGGCGTATTGACATTCCGCGTTTCCCATGCCTCTTCGGGAAAGCTTCACCTTCAAAACCATGCGTAGTTTATTGGTCAGAGGCCGAAACAGTTGAGAAAAACAATTACCTCCAAAAAAGTGAGGAGGAAGAAAGGCTTCTTGACGTGATCCGGGACACACTGCGTCCATGATGTTTTCATCCCAGGGTTTGGTGCTTATGCTCTAAAACACAATTGGGATTCTTCAGCCATTGTTTCTCAGTCTTGTCCAAAGGGAGAATGAACTGGATTTATCTTTTCCTCCCCATCTCTCCCGCTTCCTTTCTCCTCCCAAGATTCTTGTTTGTCGTGTAATACAATGTAGTGGGTCCAGGCTTTGGAGGCAGGATGCTTTTTTGTTGGCTGGGTGGGCGAGGTGCGCAGCATGTCCAGGCCTCAGCTTCCCCGTTCCTGTATGCAGCCATTGATGGTACTTCCTTCATGGGGCAGCCTGATGTCGAAAAGAGGTGACGTGTGTCAAGCCCAGCATTCAACAAATATCAGCCATCCCACACTTTTCTTAAGAGCTGAAACTCAACTTGCCGTTGTTAGAAGGAATTCAATTAAATTTTAGCAGCAGATATCAGAAAACCAACAGGGAGATTTCTGAGGCCTCGGAATTAGCCACACTCCTCCCTGAGGAAGTGTCAGCCCCCAGAACTCTCTGGGCCAAAGTAAAGTTCTGGGGATCTTTTTTCTCCTGGTGATAACACCCCTTCCTTCTTTAGGACATAAGGTACTGCTTTCCTCCACAGTCCGTTGAAGAAAGGATTCAGACTTACAAGTAGATATCAAACAAGTTCTAGAGGAGGCAATAATTCACTTTTTCATCTTGGGGACTATGTGGGCAGTGTGTTGGGCAAAGATGGAAGTGGGCAGTTATATATCTTACTCTTTTCTAAATTTAAAATATTGGAGTGTGTGATTCTTTCAAATCATAGAAATTTTAAAAATAATTTTGGCACTGAGAAGTGACATGAAACCAGATGTCCGTGGGCGACAGCAAATGCTTCTCTAACGTGTGGTTAGGTCACTACCCTGATGGCAGCGTGCCTCTCGGTGCTTTCCCTCTGAGGCGAGTTCATTGTCTCTCCAAGGGCACTTGCCAGATCTCAGGCCAAGCCCTTATTTCTTTCCTCCTGGACCACATTGTTGCCAAAATTGAAAGCAAGCATAGCATTTGCCTCAGAGATCTTCTCAGAACATCCTCTGATGTTCACCATAGCAAGGTAAACTCTGCAACATTTCAGAGAAAGAAACATTCCATTGAACTCCCAGGAAGATAGGGGAAGAATGGCTTGCCAGAAGGATTGTAACCAGGGCTCAAAACACTGCTCTTGGCCTACACAGATGGGTTTGATTTCTTGTACGCCCATTTCCTCCTCTGTAATGTGAGAAGTCAGATCACATATGACAAGGTGTTGAAAATTATGTACCGGAAGGCAAGTGAGGTGCCTGTACTTGGGTGTGTGTGTGTGGGGGGGGGAGATTTCAGAAATGTGAGGTTCTTTTGCCCACTTCTTGGACCAATAGTGTTCTCTTTCTCAGGTCTGAGAAATGACCTCACAGGAAGTGTGGATCAGACATTAATGGTCAAACAACGTAGGTGTTTTAAACACTAAGTTCTGTCTTCCTAATCTAACTTTCTCCATAAAAGACATACCTGGAGCTAGGTATAGAGAGAATCATCTCTGCTCCAGAAGTAAAGAGGATTAAATTAGCTGTGGGTCTTCTCTGTCCCAGTGGGGAGCTCTCTTCTGTCTCCACAGTAATGCCCTCTTCTCAAAGCGTTGGTTATGTGTTAAGTATTGGAATTGAGCTGCAAGTAGAAATCCATGGTGTCTTCATTCCTTTGGGGATTTTTTTATAGCCAGTGTTTAATTAGGACTTTCTAATCTTCCACAATGAACCCTTTATACATTCTTTTTTAATGAATAAATCTAAAATAAAATGACAGCCTCAAAAAGTCTTTCAAAAAGCCACATTTTTAAGAGCTGAACATGCTGTGAAATTTAAGTAGGTTAAATTGATATTTGAGGCCATATTTAGGGGGCAATGTGCTATGACATTTATTAAGGATATTTAGAGATTTTGGTTGATATTGCTAAAACCTACTTCCTTTTATAGACACCACCAAAGAAGTCAGGATCACTAGAAGAGCATCGTTCTGTTGTGGTTACCATGACAACCCCACACATTTTTAATTACATATTTATCCATGCCCCCTGTACATTTGTCAGAAATTATTGGCACTTCTGAGGCACCTATGTGGCTCACTCAGTTGGGTTTCTGCCTTTGGCTCAGGTTGTGATCCTGGGGTCCTGGGATCGAGCTTCTTGCTCAGCAGGGAGCCTGCTTCTTCCTCTCCCTTGTGCTCTCTCTCTCTGTCTCTTTCTGTCTCTCATTCTCTCAAATAAATAAATAAACAAAAACTTTAAAAACATTTTAAGTAGAAGAGACAAATTTTCCTTGAAGTTCATGCCAGTGACCCTCCCCTTCATATAAAGTGTCTATTTGACAGTTCTGAGTTTCTTTCACTGAGTGTATGTATAGGATATTTTGTCTCTTACTGGTCCCAGCTTTTATCGCCCTCTGTGATCTTTTGTTTTGGTGACCATACAGACCTGTCTCCACTTGGCTGTGCCGTTGGGTAGTAATGAGCCTGGAAAGGATGATGTTGGGAAATCTAACACGAAGCTTGGCTCTATTAAGGGTTTGTACAAAGAGAAGGGAACTCCCCTCTTCAGACTGTGCTGTAGATTGGGTACAGGTTTTATATACTGAGCCTCCCCTCCAGCTCTGATGTGTCTTTCCCACATCCTGTCTTCTAACCACAACCTAGAAGATACTTTCTTCAAGTAGTGCATTCAACAGCCGAATTGCCCAACTTTTCATATTTTTATGAAAGTTAAGTTGCTGGCTACCTGGGTGGCTCAGTCGGTTAAGTGACTGCCTTTGGCTAAGATCATGATCACAGGGTCCTGGGATCGAGTCCCTCATCAGACTTGTCCCTTTGCCCCTCCCCCTGGTTGTGCTCTCTCTCTCTCTCTGTCAAATAAATAAATAAAATTTCAAAAGAAGAAGAAGAAGAATGAGGAAAAGGAGAAGGAGAAGAAGTTGTTAAGTTGCCTTTTTAATCAGTCCTGACTAAAAGTCAGTGCTTAGGAGAAGAATTGCTTCTTCTAGGTTAAGACCTTTTTCTTTTTTCTTTCTTTTTTTTACTGATTTCTCTGCTTTTATGTCTGGTGGCTCAAAAATCTTCAAGACTGTAACATTCTTAGACACCCCTAGGAGTTCATAGCTTACCTTCTGCATTTAAATACAAAAGTGGCACGTATTGCATGGAGCACTGGGTGTGGTGCATAAACAATGAGTTCTGGAACGCTGAAAAGAAATTAAAAAATAAATAAAAATTAAAAAAAATACTAAAGTGGGCTTGTATTAGACCTTTTTAAAGGCGATTTGCCTCATGAAAATGGCAATACTTTTATGCTACCTTTTGGAAGGACCCTTTGGTTCTTGGTCTTATGACCCCTCAGAGAGGGATTTTTTCCTATTCAGGTATCACTCTGTTAGAGAAAAATCTATAGAATCTATATAGCCATACTCTGTTAGCTACCATCACTTCATTTCAATTAGGTGAAAGGGGTCAGGGACAAATAACATTTAATATCTTGATGTGTTCTCTAAGCTGCTTATAATGAACTTATTGAGAGGTTAATTTATTTAGATCCACTTACTGAGTGTGTCCCAGTCTGCTGTCCCTTCCCCTTTCTGTGGTCAAAATGTTTTGGCCAAGCTTCTTGATTTCACACGTTACGATGAATCTTGCCTTCCCTTGCTTTCCAACTATTCCCTCATTTTTTTAACCTCTTTTGCAGCCATTTCCACTGTTTGCCTAGTATTATAATGACTTGTGCATTTGTCTGCCTCCCTTGCTGGGTAGCAAGCCCCTAGAGGACAGATAATAGATCTTGCATATATTAAATGCCAGATAAATGTTTTTTGAATTGAACTGCTTCTGAATTGGATGTTTCTAGACATCACCCACACCTGGTAAATACTTACTGAATATTAAGGGGAAATAGACTCTACCCACAGGAGTCTACTCTTCAGCTAAAGGAAGAATGTGTGTGTGCGCGTGTGTATGTGTGTGTGTGTGTGTGTGAGCAAAAATGAATCACAAAACAAAGTAAATAAGGGTTTGTTCACATATTCAACAAATATCTATTGAGCACCTTTGCACTAAGCATTGTGCTGAGGGCTGAGAATGTCCTGATGAATTAGACTTTGTTCCTGTTTTCATGGAGTTTATAAATGGTAGGAAATTTACCATAGTGAGAAGTATTTTCCAAGAGAAGCACTGGATGCTAGAGAAATGAATAACTGAGGGCCAGGACTTAGTTTGAAAGATCAGGTATTGTGGTGGACATTGAGTGAACAATTTGTGGGTATTACTTTGGCAAAAGACCCCTTTCCAGTGAAAGATAGTCTTGCTGGAACTATCAACCTAGATGTTCCATCTTCTGGACAAAGAGATTGTATGTTCCCCAAAGTAGAGAATTAGTTTGCTTTCTTCTAGGAAGATAATTCTTTTTTTTTTTTTTTTAAAGATTATTTATTTATTTGACAGAGAGACATCACAAGTAGGCAGAGAGGCAGGCAGAGAGAGAGAGAGGAGGAAGCAGGCTCCCGGCTGAGCAGAGAGCCCCATGCGGAACTCGATCCCAGGACCCTGAGATCATGACCTGAGCCGAAGGCAGCGGCTTAACCCACTGAGCCACCCACGCGCCCAAGGAAGATAATTCTTGAACTGAGATATCCAAGGACTGAAAAACAGCTGGAGTATATCTAAGATGGCAGTGATCCTAGAAACTGCCTGTAGTTTTTACCACCTTGATTTCCTAGAAGTCTTGATTAATATCTTTTCAAAGAACTAGATGTTTAGCTTTTTCCTTTGATTCCATGAACAACTCCAGACCCATCCTTACAACAAATCCTCCCCCCGCCCTTTCTTGTTTTTGCTTAAGTAGGCCAGACTAGGGTCATGTTATATGCAACTGAATAACACCTGTACTTGTATGTTCATGATCTCCAGAGCTACATTTAGACAAGACATTTTTCTAAGATTGATTATCTCCAAGTTAGAACAGAGAAGCCATTCCATGGGCAAAGGGAACAGAGTGAGAGAGTTGTGTTCAGCTATAAATTTTTCTGATAGGAGGTAAGGAATGAGAAGAATTCTAATTCATCCTGGTAGAAAGAGGGGTAGGGCCAGGTGGAGTGTTAATTACAAAGACTGAAATGGGCCTTCTGAATTAGCTAAGCTGGGAAAGTTTGAGAGAAGAAAGGGCATAGGCTAGAATTCTAAACGTTCTTCCCATTCCTCCTCCCTAGCCTCAAACCTATCCAGAGCACCTACCACCAGCACTAATGCCTTCTACTGAAGTGTCATTGCTTCTTGAAGTAAAATACTGTCATTGCAATCATATGGTTGATCACATTATCTGTGGCTACATTATTACCCAACCCAAAACTTAGTGGCTTAAACAATGACAACAGTTATTTTGCTCACAAATCTTTGCTTTGCCGATAAGTTGGTGGAGTCCATGCATTTTTCTTACACTTGATGTCAGCAGAGGCAGTTCAAAGGCTGGGGGTTGGAACTGTCCAAAGGCTTGTTTCTTCACATGTCTGGCGGTCGATGTCAACTGTTGGCTGGGATCTTTTCTGGGGTTGTTGACTGGAATACCTACGTATTCTCCATGCGACCTGGGCTTCCTCTCAATATGGTGGCTGTGTTCCCAGGGCAAAGGGAGAGAAGGAAGAGGAGAATCTGGCTTTTATAAACTAGACCTCTCTGCCTTGTCCTTGGAAGTCAACAGCATCTCTTCCACTACTTTCTATTCATTAGAATCATGAGTCATTAAGGCTCCCTCATATTCAACAAGAGGGGAACTAGTCTATACTTTTTTGATGAGGAGACTGTCAACAAATTCATGGAAGCTTTCAAAATCGCCACAAAGGCACTGTTACTTCTACACATCTATTCCTTTTCTTTCTGATAAATTAAAATAAGTAAATGTCATTTTTTTTTGGAGGGGGGCATGTCCCCTTATTAGTGAATAGGTATTCCTAGGGAAATCAGAAGACCTTGTTTGAGACAAGGGTAAGTGAAGGATAGCTTCTACACCATTTAGTGAGCATATATCAATATCTTTTAGATATTTGTGTGTCTTGTTCTCCTGAAAGTTTCCTCCTTATCACTTTCATTTTTCTTAGAGATGAAGAGGTTTATTTTAGGTTTTGGAAACTGGGTTTTTATAAACACAAGAAAAATAAAGGAAGTCTCATCTTAGGGTGTCAGGGGTAGAAGGTAGAATCTGAAAGCCCACTATGTCCACACTTATGACAGACTATTGGTTATAGCGAATGAAAACAGATTTCCCAAACCTAACATATTAAGTTCAATACATTTCTCTTTGGTAATAACAGACAGAAATTTCAGTTATAATAAACCATTTCTGAGCCTTTATGTCTACCACTAGACATTCTAAAGAAGGATGTGCTGGTAAAAGGAAGTTGGTATGTTTGAAGGCATTTCATGTAATTATTGTTGTTTGTAAGAAAATCATCTGTACTACAATTTTCTAAAAATCTTTTGAAATTAAATGAATTCTACATTTGAGGGTTTTGTACTTGAAAATTTTTTTCTGACTATATCTAAAATAATCTTTCTTTAAAAATCTTGAATTCTTAATTGATTCCACATTTCTAATGTATGGAATTTCTATAAAGAAGGATCATCAGGGGCAAGAATGTATGTTCTTGGTATATTATTTTTTGTTTCTTTTTAAAGATTTTATTTATTTATTTATTTGACAAAGAGAGAGCACAAGCTGGGGGAGCAGCAGAGTGGGAGGGAGAAGCAAGTTCCCTGCTAAGCAGGGAGCCCAATGTGGGATGATCCCCAGGACCCTGGGATCACTGCCTGAGCCAAAGGCAGACGCTGAACAGACTGAGCCACCCAGGTGCCCTGTTCTTGGTGTTTTACACAGACAGGTATATACGTGAAATACAAGGTTTTTTCTAGTTGTGAAAAGTAGGGAGCAAAAGGCTCCACTAAAACTCGGAGTTACCTGTTACTATTTTAAGTATGGATTCAGCAAATTAAAATCTGCTCAGCCTCTCTGAGTTTTTCAAATAGTGGCCAGACTGGGGGGTTTTTATTACCTGAAAAGTCATAAACTGAATTCTGAGGGTTTTTTTCACCATGACAAAAATTCTAGCTCAGAATCTTAGTTTTCTTGGACCAGTACCCCCCAGCCCTTCTATCTCTCAGGAGATGCATGAGAAGCCAGGATGGAACTTCCCTCAGTGCCAGCCTTCACATGCAGTGCTGTCAGCAAATGAGCCTACATGGGAAGGGGAGCCCATGGGAAAAATGTCCAGTTTGTTACTTGTAACCATCCTCTGTAGGTGGGGGCATATGCCACAAATATGAAACATGAAATGCCAGTCTACAGAACCCTTCACAGAAAGATTTCCTTTAAAACCAATGAGAAGAACTTCATAGTAAAGTAGATTTCCAAATCTGTCTACAAGCTAAACTTTTTTTTTTTAAGATTTTATTTATTTATTTTAAAGACAGAGTGAGAGGTAAACATTTTTCTAAACAAAGATTTTTAGCGGCACCAGGGTGTTATAGTCAGTTAAGCATCTGCCTTCGGCTCAGGTCATAATCCCAGGGTCCTGGAATCGAGCCCTGCATTTAGCTCTCTGCTCAGTGAAGAGTCTGCTTTTCCCTCTCCCTCTGTGTGCACTCTTTCTCTCAAACAAACAGATCTTAAAGACAAATAAAAAATAAATGATTTTTATAGGAATAGCTTAAATGACTATGAAATATTTTATCATATGGATGTGTCTATTTATTTATCTATTGGCTTTGTAGCAAGATAGTGTTTTTTTCATTTTAAATTTTTTTTAAAGATTTTATTTATTTGCAAGAGAGAGAGCATGAGCTGGAGGAGGGGTAAATGGAGAAGGAGAAGCAGACTCCCTGCTGAGCATGGAGCCCAACGACATGGGTCTTTTTTTTTTTTTTTTTAAAGATTATTTATTTATTTGAAAGAGATCACAAGCAGGCAGAGAGGCAGGCAGAGAGAGAGGAGGAAGCAAGCTCCCCGCTGAGCAGAGAGCCTGATTCGGGGCTTGATCCCAGGACCCTGGGATCATGACCTGAGCCGAAGGCAGAGGCTTTAACCCACTGAGCCACCCACGTGCCCCAGCAACACGGGTCTTAAATGGAAGGCAGATGGGTAATTGACTGAGCCACCCAGGTGCTCCTATATTAGTTTTTCTTTAATAAAAACTTAAAATTAAAGTGTGCTTGGGTGGCTCAGTGATGTGTTCTGCTTAGGTCATCATATTAGGGTCCTGGGATTGAGTCCAGGATCCATTAGGGCACCCAAATCCCAAAGCCTTTTCCCTCTGGTAACCACTGGTTTGTTTTCTATATGTGAGTCTCTTTCTGTTTGTTTCATTTGTTCATTTGTTTTGTTTTTTATATTCCGTATATAAATGAAATCACACTGTGTTTGTCTTTGTCTGATTTATTTCACTTAGCATAATACCCTCTAGGTATGTCCACATTGTTGCATTTGGCAAGATTTTATTCTTTTCTGTGGCTGAGTAGTAGTCCATTGTGCATATAAATCACGTATTCTTTATCCATTTATCTAGAAATGGACATTTAGGTTGCTTCCATATCAGTAAATAATGCTGTGAAGAACATAGCATGCAAATCATCATTTATTTATTTAATCGCCTGTAGTTGGACAGTTAGATTGTTTCTAATTTTAATTTTAATTTAATCTCTGTTTATATTCTGAATCATTTTTTAGGGTTAATTAACTAATTAATTAAGGATAATTACTAGATTAATAAGTATACACATTTTGAAGACCTCCATAAAAGATATGCAAATTTATACATCCATGAACTATATTTGAGACTAACCATTTTCTGAGTCTTTCACTAAACCTGAATTTTTAAAAATTATTTTTGATCCTGGATAATTTGTTAAGTAGGAAATGGGATTTCTTTTCCTTTGCATTTCTTTGATTACTAAATCAGGTTTAAATAGTCTTTTTGTGATTTTTGGCTATTGGTAATTTCTCTGTGAATTTCCTGTTTTGGCTTCTTCTAATGGAGAATCCATCTTTTTTCTTTTTGCTTTATGTAAGCTTTTTATATAAAAGGACACCAGTATTAGTTTTCCCGTACTTATAAACTTCCCTAGACTTTGCTACCTAAGAACAAATGAAACATAAAACAAGAATATGGTAGGAAAACATTTCCTTTTGAATTAGCTAGTTATCTAAAGACCAGCAATTTCTATACATGGCAAAATATTACAGTAGTTGTTTTAGTCAGGATCCTGGCAAGAAAGAGAAGGCACACTCAAATTAGTTAAGCTGAGTTCACTAATGGTACTATTTACACAAATTTAGATAGAATGAAGGGAAATATAAGGAATAGTGGAAGCCTCCTCTCCCAAAGATTAATAACACAGTGTCCTTATCACCCTCAACCCTTTGACCTCATCATCCCTGGACCCATGGTTTCTCCCTTTACTTAAAAGGGTAAAGTTATCTTGAAACGATTTAAAGTTATCTTGAAAGGATTAGGCAGGTACCAAAACCTAGAAGGGGAGTGTCATTTGGATAGGACAACCTCTGTTGGATGATACAGGCATTCTTGGACCCCACAGGAAGAGAGATGAGGGAATAAATGTCCCAATTTTGTTCTCTTCCTTCCTTCCATTGACAAAACTCAACTAGAAACCAGAGAGAAAAAAGAGGTTTTGATGTAGCCCATATAGGTCAGTTTCCTGGGGCACTGAGCAAGATGGAAAAGAGGAGAGTAATAATCTGGAGAGACACTTGGTTTCTGCACAGTGGAATATAACTGTGATTCTGAAACTGGTCTCAAGAAGGCTCTAGTCCCCAGCCTTGGTACTCAACTGTTACTTAACATCTATGACCTTCACCTGTAATGTGGGGCATACCATAGTACCTGTATCACACTGCTACTGTGATAGTTGGAGTTAAAGCCCTTGATACAGTCTTGACATGTAGTGTATCTAGTATATATGCAGTTGAGGGTCTAAGGAAGCTGGAATGTTTTCTTTCTCTTTCTCTTTTCTACTCTTCTTTAATAATCCCTGTTTCTGTCCTAGCCTGGTGGCTGGTTGAGATTTTGTTGCGCACCCAGTGTTTAAATCACCAGGGGCCAACCTATTCCTTTCTTCAGAGCTCAGCTAGAGAGTTTGTGGCAATGGCTCCCACCCAGAATCCAGACAGACCTACACATCTCCCTGTGGATCCTCGGACCACCGACCCAGGGGAGACTCAGGGCTGCCCTGTGTCATGCCAGATGTTTTATGACATTCCTTTGGCATAGGTACTCTCAACTGTGGCACACACACTCGGGTGCTCTTTCCCAGAGATGCTTTCAACTTGCTCAGAGAAACTGTGAAATAAAATAAATGTACTTCTTACCAGTTAGTTTTTTCTTGTTCTCACAATAACCTTATGACTTGGGTCTCTAGAAGCTATCTACAGATTTTTTGGGGTTTGTTTCAATGTTATTTTTCTGGATTAAAAAATAAAATCATCAAACCAACAAGCTGAGTATGTGGAGAGGTGTATTAAGTATGCATTAATACGTGTAGTTACCTGTACTCCAGATTTTCTAAGTAATAATTTGCAACAAAAAGTATATCTCCTTTGTAGCATTAGTAGATGAATTTCCTGATCAAAACCAGAAGAAAATTTCAAGCATAGAGGTATGAACAGAAATTACTTTGGTTGTGTATTAGGCTACTTGAGTTTACTGTTGGTTACTAATTTCTGAATGAAGTAAAGACAATTCTATATATAATTATTGTCATTTTAATGTTCACTAATGGTATGAAATTGCCACACTGTGTTTGTTGGTATGAATTCAAGGTATTGATATCTAACCTGAGTTGGTATTTGGGAAGCAATAAATTCTGCCTGATAAATATGAGCATAAGGTGAGATATTCCCTCCATCTGTTTGATGGGGAGTTTAGATTATTCTAAGAGCAACTTTAATTCTTGTGTATGGGCTTACAGTGTTTTTATAGCATTGCTGACAAGAATTATTTGGTTTCATAGAGTAATTTATGTCACATTTAAATGACTCAGAATAAATATTAGGGATGGTGTTCTGGTACATTTATTTGCACAGTAGGAAATGTAAATCATATGAGTGGCATTACTGATGAAGTTACTTTGGATTTAAATTTTGAGTAATAGTTCCAGTTCGAGTCAATGATTCTAAAGCTCAGGGAGGAGTCAATCAAGGTAGATTCTGAAAACTTGAATCTCTTTCCAGGTCTGTCACCAGTGACATGTTGAAGCCAGCTCACGCTGCCTTGTGAGAGATGATTGTAAACATTCAGGAATTTTTTTTAAAAAGATTTTATTTATTTACTTGACAGACAGAGATCACAAGTAGACAGAGAGGCAGATAGAGAGGGGGAAAGCAGGCTCCTCGCCGAGCAGAGAGCCCGATGCGGGGCTCGATCCCAGGACCCTGAGATCATGACTTGAGCCGACGGCAGAGGCTTTAACCCACTGAGTCACCCAGGTGCCCCACTTCAGGAATTTTGTGAGCCAGTTGTTAAACAAAGTCACTACCAAGAATTAGATTATATACGTCTAAAATTACATAAATTATATTTTAAAACAAAGATAGTAAATGCTCAAAAGTCATCATTTCCTAAAATATTTTTCTATAGTTTATTAATTATGGTCTTATGTATTTGTTGTATTCGTATGGTAGGATACAATGATATTGTCTATCTTTCTCCAACCCTACATTCAACGAGATAACTTTGGTAGCTTGAAATTGGCCATGGAGAGAGCATACCACGGAAATTTGCAAACGCTAAAAATGAGGACTTCTATTGATTGTGTTATTGATTATCTGGACTTGAGAAAGTGATGGAGAAAATGCTAATAATGGAAATTAAACTTTAAAGAGTGCCGTCTTGATAGGTATTAGATTGTAATGAGCACAAAGAAATAAACAAATATTCTTCTAGTATTCAAAAAATATAGTACAGTTCTACAAGGAGATTGCTTACATCATTGATGAATGAGTGAATTTCCAACATGAGACTTCAGTATTTCACTTTCCTTTTGCTAACATAAATGAAACTATCATCCAGTATTCAGTCAGGATATTTGTTAATGGCATGAGTGGCTTTTTGTTGAATCACATAGTAATCAAACATTTATTTGTAGTCTAATTTTGTAACACTGCTGTTGGTGATAGAAACTTACAGTGAATTTTGCAGGAAACAGTAAAAGAACAGAATTAGAGAAGTACAGAATTTTAAATAAATAATATTGTACATTTTGTTATTATTTGTAAACTGTTACCATTCTTTATAACAGTTTATAATAAATGCAGGCACCTATCTATATGCATAATTTTTATTTTTCCCAGAATGCTGGCTGGGAAGCAGTTGCCAGCGCACAATTGTTTGGACGTTACTAGTTCTTTAACAAGTCTGGGACACTCTGCATCTTAGTCTTAACATACCAGCTGTAGGTTTGTGGGGATCCACAAAGAGATTAAAAAGTTTTACTAAGAAAAGTTTGTCCCCAGAAATATCCTGAAGACTTTTAGGAAGAATTTCTATAGTAGCATTTTGTCTTTAATACTAATGCATTTTTTGTTTTCCTGAAAGAAGAAACTGTTTATGAATGATTTAGATTTCTGTGGATAGTAAAATTAAAGTGAAAATCTAGAAAATTTAGATGAATATAGCCTTTATGCCCAACCTCTTAGTTCTTGGGGTTCATGTTTCTCTGCATAAGGAATTGAAGGATAAAAAAGGACTTGAAGAAATATTAAAATCATGGATGTTAGCTATTATATTCCACAGCTATATTATAAGCATATATACATACATTGATTGCAGGTACAGATATAAATATACATCCTATATATAAATATAAATATATGTATGGTATATATATGCATATATATGCTATATATATAAATATAAGCTAAAATGACACAATTCTCTTAAAAGTGGAGAACATTTAGCTCTAGACACTGCTCTGTTTATAAAGTACAGAAATGCAGCATGTTCAAATGAGAGTGCCCTGGAAAAAACAAAGGATTCACAGCCATGGCACAGAAGGACTGAACAGTGAAAAAAAACATTCAGTCTGCACTCAAGAGAGCTTGGAGAGAGGGCTGTAAATATTGGAAAGTTTTATTAAAATGTTGGAGAAAGACTAGGTTTATTCTAGGTGGTTTCAGAGGGCCTAACAAAGCCCAACGGATGGAGTCATGTGTGTGTTTTTTGGGGGGAGGGTAGATTTGGTCCGATGTAAGAAACATTATCCAGTAGTTAGAACTGTCTAAATGAAAATGTGCTTCCTAATGAGGCAGTGATTTCTTCACGTTTGAAGTCCTCAGGAGGGGTTGAGAGTTGTTAAAGATGGGATGCAGTTGACCTCGGACCTTTCCAATTCTGTAATTCTGAGTGACTCGACATCTCACTTGTATATTAAACACAGAGCAGGAGCTAGTCCTTGTGAATGTGCTTATCTGAAATTTGCTGAACATGGTGCCTTAGAAAGTTAAAAGTTGAAATTAGTCTTGCAAGTATGATAACTGAAATATATACATGATCATATACTACTTCTAAATGAATGAGCTCAAGTAAAATCCCACTGGAATAAATCCTTCTACAAAGAAGTGCACTCTATAACAAAAAATAGTTATGAATATTGAAGGTAGCACATAACACATAAGCCCTATGATCTCTTAGCAGTAGATTATACCATTGTATTCTATGCTTATACTATTAGAACTCTGCTTGATCACAAATTCCCACTTTGTTATCCCTTTTTTGGGGGATACAGTTATTTTATAACCAATGAAAAGAATAAAGGGCAGGGCAGGGATAAAACATTGAAAACTACTATTTGAAATGAGTTGCCACTGGCCAACTATTTCAATAAGTATCCTCATAGAATTGCTTAAGGCATAAGAATAGGGTGGGTTTTTTTCTTCTACTTTTAAAATACAGTATACCCTCTAGGGGCCAATTATAGCTCCCAAATCAGTGGTTTACTTGAAAAAGTTCATAGATCAAATGAACAAAAATGAATCTTGACTAGTACTTTGGAATATTAATTAGACTTGGCATGTAGCAATATAATAACTATGTACTGAAAGGATCTGTGTTGATTAGCAATGCTAATCAGATTTCTAAAGTTTCTGTTCCCCAGAGAAAAGATACTGCCATCTTAAGCTATTATGGATTAGATGTTTATATTTTTAACCCTCTAATTAACTACTCTTGAATTTTACAAGGCGGTTGAAATTTTTAAGTAGTAATTTTACTCTTACAGGAAAAAAAAAAACACCTATTTCCAGGGATAAGAAAACTCATATGAATATCCTGGTTTTATCTTTGAGCCAGTTTGCAATATAAATTTCAAAGAAATGCAAGATATTAAAAAAAATGGGCAAAACTTTTAAAGTATATCATTGTCTTGATATTAAAATCAGAAAAATGCCCCTTGGTGCCCACTTCATGAAAATACATCGCCATTGTTTGTAAAACAATGAAATGAGGGAGAAGAAACTGCTCTTAGTTTAGTTTTGACTTAATTTGACTTTAACTTAATTTTTTAAAAGATTTTATTTATTTATTTGAGAGAGAGAGTGAGCAGGACAGAGCAGAGCATAAGCTGGGGGAGGGACAGAGAGAGAGGGAGAAGCAGGTTCCCTGCTGAGCAAGGAGCCTGATTTGGGGTTCAGTCCCAGGTCCCTGGGATCCTGACCTAAGCTGAAGGCAGACGCTTACCCAACTGAGCCACGAAGGTGCCCCATTTAATTTAATTTTTTAAGCATCAGAGATAGAAGAGAGAAACACTCTAAGTGTAATGAATGGGTAGAATTTACTAGAGTTTTAATACCACATGACCAAACCATCTTTTCCTGGGGCAAGCGGTGAAGTCATAGAGGTTCATTGCTGCTGCTGGTCTGCTACTGCTTGAGGTAGCTCACTAAGGGAAAAACATACCTCTGCTTCTCCTCAAGTCCGAATAGGAAGGGAAGAAAACATACAAGGAGGTAAAACAGAGGAAACAAGGACTGAAATGGGCCAGGGTGAAATCAGGGGTCCTGAAGATGTGGCAACCAACCCAGTCGACTCACAAATGAGGAAGAAATTTGAAGGATCCCTGGGTGTGATATCACGGCATCTCCTGCCCTAGATGTGTTTCTTCTCATTGCAAATTGGCTGTTGAGAAACTGAGCCTCTGAAATAGCTCATCTCTTCTTTCTGTAAGCTGGGAAAAGTGCCTCATTTCAATGAAATCGACCCTAGATCAAAGTCCTCTGAGAACCACGCTTACAAGGGAAATTCACCAGAGCAGGTTTGTTTCCAACATGGTGCATCGCTGAGGGTCACAGGCTGACTGAAGGTGAGCAAGCATGGAGAATGGAGCACCCATCATGAGGAAGGAAATTCGAGGAGAATGCCAGGTCCAGAGCACACTTGAGATACGCAAGGGTCAGCAGGTTATAGCTCTTAAGAAACACTTAATCGAATGCTAATTTGGGGCCCACCAGGAAACTAGACAACAGGGTTCAACAAAGAAGGCGCTAATACATGAGGATCTAGGTAAACGTAGATTGAATATGGACACGGGAGTCCACAGAAAAGTGCCGAGATCTCACACACACACACACACACACACACACACACACACACACACACACACACACACAAATAAACATTACAAAGGAAGTCACTGGGAGAAGCCAAATTTCTTTGTCACTTTTGTCATTGTTAACAACCAAGTGATAGTGGTGGTTCTGGTCATGATTATCACCTTTCATCTGACAGGAAAAATCTTATCCATCTTAGAGTAATTTAAATAAGAGGCAAACTCATTCATCTATTCTGAAGGGTTAGAATGAATATTTGACTGTAGGAATTTAGCATTTACCCTTCATGGGTCAATGGATAGGTGAGTCTTAAAACCTCTTTAGGTGGAGATTATTCTAATAGAAACTTCCTCCAGCCCCCTGCCTTTCAAAGGCCCAAAGCAATATTCCATATTTCTTAGAAGAAATAAGGTCAAATGTGGGGAAAGTGCAGATAAACAATATCATTCACATGGAAATCATCACCTGGACTTAATGAAAAGGTGATTTTTCTGAAAAGAAAGAAAGAAAGAAAGAAAGAAAG
Source organism: Mustela nivalis (assembly GCF_964662115.1). Classification (NCBI taxonomy): domain Eukaryota; kingdom Metazoa; phylum Chordata; class Mammalia; order Carnivora; family Mustelidae; genus Mustela; species Mustela nivalis. The sequence continues at coordinate 103,168,781 of NC_139031.1, read as the reverse complement.
AAAGAAAGAAAGAAAGAAAGAAAGAGATGGAATTGATTTTTGATGGTATTAAAGGCCAGGAATTTTATTTAAAAAATTGTTGCTGGCAAGGTACCGAATTATGATTTTTCTACCATAAAAAAAAGTTGTTAACCCTTACACCAAAGGAAGATTATTGTCTTTAAGTGCTTAATCGTAATAATAAATATTTGTGCTGGAAACACCAGGCTTGCTGTCAGTTGGAGAAATTACCAATGTAGCTCTGCTGACGAGGAATTTTAAATTTTATAGAAGATGTATAACCAAGTAATCGCGCACATACACGTGTGAGCACATATGCTGATAGGGAGGTAGGTAGATACGTGTGTAGCGATGGGTTTGTGTTATCTGCTTGTATTCCTTTCATACAGGTATATGTTTTAGTGACATTAGGTAGCAAAAATACATATAGCAGCTAAAAGACATATAATTAGTAGTTTATGTTCCCAGTTGTGGAAGAGAAGAGAGACACCCCAAGTACCACGCAAGCATGGAAGTCAAACCTTTGCAATGATTGCCCCACTCTTCACGTCACAGACAAGGAGTGTGGGATCGTGAGCCCCTGATCGTGCCGCCACCGAGGCACCCCGTAAGATCTCTTTTTGAAAAAAGACAGCTTTGGGGCTCCTGGTGGCTCAGTCGGTTAAGCATCTGCCTGCAGCTCAGGTCATGATGCCGCGGTCCTGGAATCGAGCCCCGCAGCAGGCCCCTGCTCAGCGAGAGAGCCTGCTTCTCCCTCTCTTCCCAGCTCATGTTCTCTCCCTCCCTCCAATAAATAAAAAAATCTGAAAAACAAAAAAACATTTTTCTCTTTGTATAATGTAGGTATCTAACCCTGGCAGTGGCTCTTCTTCCCTGGATTATGGAAGAATTTATTGGATTATGCACCAAATTCAAACTTGAGCACTTATTCTCGTTTGCAGAAAGTAGGAGATCCTTCTGAGACTAAGTAAGCCGTTCACGGCCTTACAGTGAATTGGGGCAAATCGACCCAGTAGAACTACACCTCCATGTGGGCATCTTTGGGCGCTAAACCACTCGGAGGCAGCTCGGTCATGATATCATGGTCACCACGTGCTTGTTGGTTACTTGTTATCAAGGATTTACAGGTGCCAGGCACTTTGCTAAGCCCTTGACATATACAACCCCATTCATTCTTAGAGGCTCTTTGAAATAGGTATTGTCTCTGTTTTGCAAATGAGAAAACACAGAGACAGGCTACCTGTTTAACAGTACACAGCCAATAATGACAGAAGTGGGATTTGAACTCATGTCTGTCTGGCCCCCAGAGCCCTCCTCTTAGCCACTACACTACCGATCTGCATAACCCAGACGTGTGGTACCTTCCCCTCACCAACCACCCCAGGCCCTTCTTTTTTCTAGAACATCTTTCTCATTTCCTTCCAACATCAGGTCCTTGAAAATCTCCGTAAAAAAAAAAACTTCTTATTTTCTTATTTATACCAAGACTTCTGTGTGTTAACACCTCCCAAGAGTACTTGCACATCAAGGAGGGGAAAGTCTTGGGGGGAAAAATTTTTAACTAAAAGTAGAATTTTAGGCAGCAAGTCAGACTGCAATTGTGGGAGTTTAGAGTGGATTAGAATCCTATCCTGAATTCTCTGAAACACCGTTCCGTGTTTTTGAGAAATCTCCTTTTTCAGGTGAATTACAGCCAGGAGGTCGTGTATTCAGTTGAATATCAATTTTTTGTACTTTGAAAGATAGGCATGTTTCAAGAGAATTCTGTAGCGTGTACCCAGAAAATTACTTTAAAGAAAAAGATTTTATTTATTTATTTGAAGCACAAGCACAGGGAGGAGCAGAGGGAGAGGGAGAAGCAGGCCACCCGCTGAGCAGGGAGCCTAATGTGGAACTCGATTCCAGGGTCCTGAGATCACCACCTGAGCTGAAGGGAGATGTTTAACTGACCGAGACACCCAGGCACCCCCAGAAAATTACTTAATAGCAAGTGAATTAGTGCTTCACTTGTTGTATCATAAATCGTTACGATGATAACTCTGTGTGGTTGCTGACAGTTTGGGTGTAGGGGTATAAGAAGCAGAGAGATAAACACAAATGCTCCACAAAGACAGACACACTTGAATTACTAAATTACCTTGCTGGGAAACAAAGTCCCACACTGACCCCATCAGGGGCTAGACCAAACAAACAAGTAAACAAAACCAAAAATACTACAGTAGACTTTTAGTTAAACATGGGAGACTGAACCCATGTATTTCTCTCCACTTGTACTGAAACATGATGAACATCCCAAAAAAGAATTTTAGAAGTTGTACAACTGTAAGTTTGATGTGGAACCAGAAGGAGATGAGCCTGAATGGGACATGTCCGTGAGCTTTCAGAAGGGAAATGGCTGAGTAACTGAGGAGAGAAAGGCGAGCCTTTCCAGCCAGCAGGAAGAAAAGCCAGCAAGAGGGGAGCCAATCCTCACACCGGAGCTCCTGTGCTCTGTGGACACGGGGATGCCTAGGACTTCCCCACAGGTTGTGTTGGGGGATAGCTGCCAGCAGGACAGTTGGCTGGAAGTCCCATAAAGGGCAGTTAAAGCTTCAAGACCTTTCCTGCTTCCCTCTTAGAAGGTTAGAGATTCTTTGCCATCCAGCAGAGTTGGGAGTCTTACTCTTTAGGGAAAATGAAACTGAGAGATTTCAATCCCAGGAACAACCAGACCAGCGAGGAGGAAACACACAGGACTGAAAACAAAGGCGATGAATGAAAAGTTGGACATAAGGACGTCAGACCCTTGATTCCTTTTCCCTGCTCACTTTCTACAATGCCAGTAGTTGGTCTTATGCCCTTATACCAACACCGCTATATACCCTCTTAGCAGACGATTAGAGGAATCTTCTTGGGAGAAATGGTACGGTCCAGCAGAAAAGCCCCACAGGCTTGATGTTGGTTGTTTTCTGAAAAATAATGGGTTCTCAGTCTAACAATCATAAGTCGATAAAACTCACCTATGCATAGACCAATCAGCATTTTATTACCCTACTTTTAAACAACTGCTACTATTGAGGAAAACTTTCAATAGGAAGGACAGATAATAAAGATAATAAAGAAACAGGTTTTGAAGAAGGAACTCTGAAAAAACAAAACAAAACATGGTTAACAACAAAATAAAATTTGGAGAAAAGAACAACCTCCTCAGCAACTTGAGGCATTACAATGATGAAACAAGAAAAGGATGCTACAGAAAAGGATGTTCAGATATCAAGAAAGAGCTCTTGGAATTAAAAGATGATAGTAGAAATAGAAAATTCAACAGAAGGTTTGAAATGCCTAATTGAAATCTACCAGTTGTTTTCATAACATACAGAGATTGAGCATAGGAGAGAAGAGACTGAAGAGAAAATTAGCCAATAGAACCAGGAAATTCACTGTCTGGTTAACAGGAGGAGCAGAAGAATGAGAGAAATTTAACAACAAAATGACATGAGAACATTCCCCATATATACATGAAGGACAGGTGCTTCCAGATCAAGAAGGTCTACCAAGTACCCTGCATACAATGAATGACAACATATCACATATCATGACATTTTAGAAGGTTCTACACATTTTCAGAAATAACAGGACACATACTTGGAATTGAGATGGTGGCAGATTTCTCAATAGTAACTCCGCCAGTGAGAGGACAACAGAGCAATGGTTAGGGTCCGAAGCACAGTCAATTATGGGAGCAGGCTATAATTTTCAAACACTCATGCTCAACTTTCAGAAAATGTATTTTTCATATGCTGCTTCTTGGGAAGCTATCAGAGGATGTGCTCCACCAAAATGAGAAGATAAACCAAGAAAGAAGACCCGAGAGTCCTAAAGAGGTTGTGACCTGGGAGATGGGCGGAGAGAATTCCCAGGAGGATGATAATGCAGGGTCTGCAGAACAGGAGGTCCTCTTTGGAAGAGGAAAGAGCTGGAGTGCCCAGGAGTGTCTCCAGGCACCATTAGATGCCTGCTGTGTTCGACAGTGCTGAAGACATTTCACTAAAGAGAAGAAACAACGATTTACTGGTAGAGAATTATTAAATCAATAGACAAAGCAATGATTAATTACTGAAAAAGTTTTAAGAAATAAATATAATAACTGCACACTAAGAGTCTCAATTTTGAAATATAAATGCATAATAATAATGTAGGCATCGAAAACTGATTTTTTCAGATATTATTTTTATTTTATTATTGAGCCCCGCAGGTTGGGCTCCCTTCTCAACCGGGAGCCTGTTTCTCCCTCTCCCTCTGCCCCTCCCCCTACTTGTGCTCTCTCTCTTTTCTCTCTTTTCCTCTCTCTGTCAAATGAATGAATAAAATCTTTTTTTTTTTTTTTTTTAAAGAATATTTGTCATGAATGGTTCAGATGCAGGGCAATGTGTTGAAACCAAGGGCTTGTGATTCACAAAAGAGGAAGGGGTCTATGACAAATTAAGGTTCCCCATGCAGGGGAGCGGCAGGCCTCAGTTTGATGCCCTGACTTGACATGGCATGAAATAAAATCCAGGCCACGTGGAGGTGGGGTAGGAAGAAGTTGTAAACCAGCTCTTCTCTGCAAGCACTACCAGACATTTACTGACTGAAAAACCCTTCATTTCATGGGTAAGACAATATCAAACAAATTCAGTACCATATTAAACTTCATGTATCTGATTATAGGCCCTATATACTTCAAGAGTTGCTTATAACATTAGAATAAGATACCAATGAAGGCAATGGGCAATTACCTCTCTCTTTTATGAAAATTCATACTGTGAATAAAAAGCAACATAATATCATATGTAATATATTTCTGATGATTATGTCAACCTGTTGAGCAATGGAATACATTGTTTTTTCATAGCTACTCTATAATAGAAAATAGCTGAAGGGAAAACCCAAATTTTCTAATTTATTGACTCAACAAGGTGATTTTTTTTTAAAGATTTTATTTACTTGGGAGAGAGAGAGCACAAGTGGGATGAGGGACAGAAGGAGAAGCAGACTCCCTGCCTCAGGGAGCCCAATTGGGGCTCAATCCTGGGACTCCAGGATCATGACCTGAGCTGAAGGCAGAGGCTTAATTGAATGAGCAAATCAGGCATACCCAAGGTGAACTCTATATTGGATGGAAGGGGGAGATTAGATAGATAGATAGATAGATAGATGAATTGATCGATTCAGAGTCCTGGGTTCAAGCCCCACATCGGGATCCCAGCTCGTGTGCATTCTCTCTCTCTCTGTAAAATCAATCAGTAAATAAAATCTTAAAAAAGAAAAAAAAAAAAAAAGGAATAACACAAATCAGAGAAATCTGGGGCACCGGACAGACTTTCCAGTCAACTTGCAAGATTCTGCTAGGCTACTCAGTTATTTTTCTCAATCCCATGAAAGTGTTCTAAGCAACGTGGGTGAAGATGGTCAAAAAGTACAAACCTTCAGTTTTAATATAAGTAAGTCCTGAGGATAGTACTGTAGAGTGTGGTGACTTTAATGTGTTTTGTTTGTTTTCATCATGACCCATAATGAAAAAAATGGAAGTTATTGTTGTAAAACTTTTGTTTCAATGAGATATCTTTCCCATTAATAAGAATAATATTATTATTATTAATATTAATAACTTGGGCAAGTTATTTACCCTTTGTGAACCTCCCTTTCCTCGCCTGGCAAGTGGGAATGTTCGTATAGTTCTCACATGATGCTTTCCAGGATTAAATGTAATAATCCCTGTTACAGTGTTTTTCCCAGTTCAGAGCAGTAGATGCTGGTTTTCATTATCAAATGTTTCCTCCCACCCAGATTTTTGTCTTACCAGAACTCTTTGTGAAGGAACGTAGTTAAGACTGGAAATTTATTTTTCCCAAGTAGGTAGAAAAGATTGGTCAAAACATGGGCTTCTCGGGATGCCTGGGTGGCTCAGTTGGTTGAGCAGCTGCCTTCGGCTCAGGTCATGATCCCAGTGTCCTGGGATCGAGTCCCACATCGGGCTCCTTGCTCCGCAGGGAGTCTGACTCTGCCTGCCACTCTGTCTGCCTGTGCTTGCTCTTGCTCGCTCTCTCTCTGACAAATAAATAAATAAAATCTTTAAAAAAAAAAAAAAAACATGGGCTTCTCATCATTCTCCCTCATCCATTACCCTAGAACAGGCACATAATCTATTGCTGTTTTCTTATTTAGTTTATGCTTTTGAAAAAATAATTTATGCCTCTGCCCAGTGTATCATTGTTAGTAATTTTGTATGTCCATCCAGGAGGAAAGATTTGTGTCCATTAACTTAGTTAAGATGATGCTGTATGCAGATGAACGATTGATCGCCAGGTTATCAAGGGTAAGATTGTTCTGATTCCATCCCCATGTTCATACCTAATTTTTAAGGCAATCTTAAGCCTATCATTTTGAGCCTTTGGGCGAATATCTGTTTTATGAAATGTGTAAATAGATACATATTTTTTCCAGAGGATCCTACACTTCCTGAAAGTTGTATTGCAACCTACCCGCAAGTCATGAATGTCCCTTGTATGTTCAGAATGTGACTAATTTATAAAATTCAAACAACTCACATAGACTGGAATTTGGGTGAAGCCCAAGAAGCAGCATGACCTAGTGGAAAGAACACATGCTAACTGCTAAAGGACTCAGTTTCCCCTTCAGTTGAATGGGCATGTTTAGAGACCACTGTGTGAAATGAAGAATGGCCTCATGTGGAATGAGCCATCAAAATGTCTTTTAAAAAAGAGCATGAAGGATGCAAATAAAAATAGTAGGTCCTTAAAAAGTGCTAAAATTATGCAAATGAGGTATCTAGGCGACAGAAGCCATTGTGTCCTGTGTAGTGTGACTTTTGTGTGATTTCTCAACACAGATACACACACAGCTCATCCCCCAAGGACAACCGGCAGATCGGTTCCTCTGTCAGTGGAAATAGGAAAATTCCAAATGCAAATCTAAGTTAATAATCATGAAATCACATGTTCTGAAAGTTGGTAGGAAATAGAGCTTTGTTTGATTAGATATTTGTGTGGAAAAAAAATCTGTTTTCTCTGCTTTGGGCCTGAATAACACACCCACCCCTAACATGTAGTTCCTTCAAGTTAAAACACGATTATCTCCAATAATAGAGAATCAGTTGCTTGGGAATTGGGGACTTTTCAAACTTTTTATGGCACTTTCTCTTGTTGTCCCTTTGGTCTGGCCAGGATTTAAAAGACAATAACATTTCTATTATCTCTTGCTCATTTTCAAGATGTCTTGGGTACTTTTAAGGCATCTATTTGATTGTGTCTGCTCCTAGCAATGATTCCTCAATTTCAGAGAGGAAGTTTCAGTTTTCCTTGACCTGGCCTTTATTCTATTTTGTATTCTTTTTTAAATTACAGCTTATATACCGACATTTTGACAACTTCACATGTATCAGGAGAAAAAAATCAAGTAACTAGTTTTGAAATCTGTAAATTACTAATAAGTGTGTGTATGCCTGTATAGGATGTAGATTAAACTGCATATATGGGTACCCACATGAGGCTACATGATTAAGAAACGAAAAATGTTCTTCAGTCCCTACGTGACCTTGTGCTGCCTTCATTTTCCCATCTGTAGAGTGGACTTTTCCTGACTTACGCAGATATGTGCAGATGAATGCATTCACATCTATGGAACGTTTTATCTGAACCCTTTGGGAAATAAGGTCAGTGGAAAAGAACACTTCAATTCATGGTTAGTTTGCTATAAAATTCAGTTTGCTACTAAATCTCCACTGATATGGAAATTCTGTTTCTCCTTACCTAGTAGAAGGAGCACATGCTGTGAGGCAACCAGATTTCCACTCAAAAGACCAGGGGTGCCTGGGTGGCTTGGTTGGTTAAGGGCCTACCTTCGGCTTGGGTAATGATCCCAGGGTTCTGGGATCGAGGCCCACATCCCGCTCCCTGCTCTGTGAGGAGTCAGCTTCTCCCTGTCCCTCTCTGGCTCCCCCTGCTGGTGCACTCTCTGTGTCTCTCTCTGAAAAAATAAATAAATCTTAAAAAAAAAAAAAAAAAAAAAATCCACTGCCTCCTGTGGGACCTTCTGACCTTCTGCACACTAACGGTTGAAGAGACTCAGTTTCCCTTTCCCCATCTCAGTTTCCTTTTATTATTTTCAGAAATGAAGTTGCACATGCAAGTGTAGCATGTGGTGATCTCCAACTATCCCTTCCATGAAACAGCCCCTTATATTTTGAAATAAATAAGAGAAGCTTTCCCTTAAGAGACAGCATGAGACAGCCATTGTCATCATCATAGCTGTCATCATTCTGGTGACAACAACAGTGGCTTCTGAGACATCCTGGAGAATGTAATTCCTTAGTGTCCTCTTGTACCCCAGTAAGGTAGAAGCAGATTAAAAGTAAATTACAAGGCTGGGTCTGGTAGCAAAACCACCACAGACATTCAGTGGACACAAATCATGAGGCTCAGAGTGACTGAATAGTGATGGAGGCTTCTCTACTAGGTTTTCCTATCACTGTAAAGCTGCATGTATTTTCAGAAGTTGAGGTTACCTACATTTTGGTTGGGATGATGAGCTTTATATTTTCCTTACATGGATGTTTGTGTATGGAGGAAGGCAAAATCGATATTGCTCATAGATACATTGATACAGTTCCCAAGACCAACCAAGCGTGTGTCAGGCCCCTTATGTTAAATGTCTGCCAAAATGTCTATCTATTATATAATTTATATAATCTATAAAATTATAGATCTGAAACCTTTACTTGAAAATGCTTGTCACGATGCTCTTTATTTTTCCTTTCTTTTTATTTGCACTTAAACTCCCATGGAAAATATTATTACTCACTTGACAAATGAAAAAAAAGACCATGCTGTTAGACTTGAAATCATATACTAGTCCAGTACTTACCTTGAAACCTGAGGACCGTGTGTAGGGGAGGCAGGTATTTTTGTATCCATAGCCCAGCTCTCACAGAAAGATTCCCATACAGTTGGAGTTCAATGTTAGATGGTATTTTTAAAGCTGAAATTAGATTCTCTGCTTTGATTATTTCATTGTGGGTCCCCAGTTCTATTTGAGTGTCCTTCACCCTTTCCTCTTTTATTATTTATAACCCGTACTCTTTGAGCAATGACCAGTACTAATCTGTAACCTTCTGTCCTTCTGCCTGATTCGCTGCCTTTTTTGAAACTCCAAGATTGAAGCATATATTCTGAGATTTTCTGTTAAAAAATATATTACATTTTTTTCATATTTCTGAGCCTGAAATAAGAGTCAGTCGTGGGTTTGCTTGTCTCATTCATTTTCACCAGGCCAGCTTCAAAAACCCCCACCAAACAACCCACAAGAAAGAAAGGAGGGGGAGGGTGGGAGAGAGAGAAAAAGTAGAAAGAAGTCACATTTTTATATTCATTATAAGAGCTGTCACGTAAACACACAAATACACTTTTGCGTTTCCATTTGTAAAAAAAAAAAAAAAAAATTTGTTGTGTTACCTTGATTGCTAGTTTAAAGAATTAGGTCTTTTTTGCTTTCCTTGTTTTTGTTTCTGTTTTTGTTTTCCTCCCCCCGTCTACAGGAGCTGGACCCAAATAATAATAAAAAGAAGGAATAACAATTCATTTGTACTTTGTGTGCAGTAAAAGAAGTGGGGCATAAAGCAACATTAGTGGCAAATTCCCTTGAGGACCAAAGACTCCCACTGGGTCCGGTCTCCTGAATGGTGCCTGAGCTTCCCACGCAGCTAATGACTGAAATGGGATCCATTGCCACTGGGAGCTTTTAATTTCTTTACATTGTTCAGGTTGCTCTGATGCGATGCAAAGTGACAGTTTCCATTCCAGTCTGGCTCATTATCAGCTCTTACACCAGACAGCAAGGACACACCAACCCTGGCCGCCATGAGAACAGAATTCGGCCATGGCTAAGGTTTAAGGTATAAAATAATGTGGGCATGCGTGCAATCCAGAGGGGTTGGGAAAAAGAAGAGGTATGTGGAGACCAGGCCTGGGTGCCTCAGGATTCATAAGCTGAATAACTTCTGTTTGGTTGAAATCCCCCACTGAGAGGTCAGGAACACTTCTGAGGAAGGTCCAGTCGTGAGAAAGGAAGGCAGATTGAGTATGTGGATCTGGAAATGGGACCAGGGCTCCTCGGTTCTCTGTGATGACTACTGGTGACCGTCACAGTGGTCCAGGAGTGCTCAGTCATTGAACAGAAGATCTAGTTAGTCCATGCCCATTAAGCATGTGGGGTGCATTTCTTTTTCTTCTAGCAATGGCTTCATGAACTGTGCCATGGTTCATGGGTTTCTGCCACATTCAGCCTTTATTTAGAAATGGAAATGATCAAATCTAGCCTGAGCTTTTCCTAAGCAGGCCTCAGCCAACCACTGAGATTCTCAGTTTTTTGGTAATCGAGTTCCTGGAAACTAACACTCTCTAAGGCTGCTCGTGAGAAAGCTGAAACCACTTGTGTGCATCATTTCCTAGAATGTGCACAGGGATCCACAGAGATGTTCCAGCCTATGCCAGTATCTACTTATCTGCAAGGGGCTTATTGGTACTGAGTATCGAGTATAGATAGGAGAAGTTAGATCCGTGGGCTAAAAGAATGGATGAAGGACCTAACACATAGGTAAAATATGCTTTGGATATGCTTTACTGGCACAGCCCAGTAGAAATTAAATGTGAGCCTCACAGGTCATTTTAGATTTTCTAGTAACCGCACTTAATAAGTAAAAAGGAACAGGTGAAGTCAGTTTCAGTAACCTATTCTGTTTGAGCTAATGTACACTAAATGTATGTATGAGCTAAAAATTATTGAGATGGTTTACATTATTCCTTTTTGTATTTTGTCTTTTAAATATAGTATGTTGTTTTCATGTATAGTGCATTTCACTTGTTCCTGCCACATTTGAAGTGCCTCAGTAGCTACACGGGGCTCATGGCTGCTGTAATAGCTTTAGACAGACAGAGTGACTTGGAAGGAGCTCAAGTGTGGCCATGTTAAAAATAATGAAGAGGGGATTGTCTCAGGCTGTTCAGACTGCTATAACAAAACACTACAGATTGGGAGCTTTAAACCAAAAAAAACAGAAATTTGTTTCTCATGGTTCTCGGAAGTCCGAGATCAGGGCGCTGGCATGGTGGGTTCTGATAAAACTCTTCTTTTGGGTCATGGGCTGGAGAGGTCTCACTCTGCCTTAGCATAGAGGAAGGGGCTCGGGATTTCTGTGGAGTCTCTTGTTAAGTAAGAGCCCTCCACCCGCATGACCTAAGCACCTCCCAGATTTCTTACCTCCTAATACCATCACATTGGCCATTAGGATTCCAAAACTAGAATTCTGTGCCTGGGGTGGGAGGAGTATTGGGGGAGGGAATGGGGGGGGGCAGGGGCAATAACATTCAGACCATAGCAGGGATCTTGATTGCATCTCAGCTTAGGCTGGAAATATTGGATCAGTTTTATTCATTCAGCCAGTATCCGGGGCCCATCATATACCAACCATGAACTTTTATGATACATGCAAGACATGTAACATGGATGGAATGGGGACAGTGTGTAGAAGTGGAAGGGACAAACAAGGTCTTTTCTGCCAGGGAGTTGACATTCCAGTGAGGGATAGAGGAAGAGAGACCAATGAATATTTTGGAGACAAGGGTTATAAAAAAGAAGAAAACAGGGAGAGAATTAGAGTGTGATGGGGTACCATGCTAGGTTTCAGGGGACTATACAGGTGTCTGATAAGGGGACATTTGAACAGAAGCCTAGAAAAAGGGAGACATTGAGTCCTGTGGCTATCTAGAAAGAAATTGTTGCAGGAAACAGCTGCAAAGGCCCTGAGCCAGGAAGGCCCTGCCTCAAATGGTCCCATGGGCCACTATTTGAGTTTTGAGTCAAGAAATGACAAGACTATCTAGATTCTCTTTGAAAATAGACAGTTTGGGGATTCTGGGTAGAGAGGCCAGTATCATTTCGATATACATGCATGTATATGTTTATTTCTTTGTATTGGTCCATTTCCCTTTGAAACATTTCATCTCTCCAAGATTAAATTCAATAGGAGGCAAAATGACATTCCTGCATTCTACTTAAACAATGCCATTATCAACTATGCAACTAATGGTGAGATATCCATCTCAAATAGAGAAGAGCTGCGTCCCAGACAAACCTTGCATATTCAGGCTGATGCAGAGATCAGGCAGCTCATCTGAACACCAGCAAAAATTGGAATGTGCAGATTATTACCTAAAAAATGGGTTACTTTAGATGTGTCTCTTAATTTGCTGGTTATTAATGGGGAATATTTGCACACAGAGACTTCTTACTCAGACTTGTGGGTGCATAAATGCAGAACTCTAGTCTTCTGTCAGTCTTCACACAAAATTCCGATTATCATCAGTGCTGAATGCGCACAGGGTGAAACTGGTGGTATTTTATTCTTATTCAACATGTGTATTGCTAGGAAACAAGAAAGAAAACCAAAGGGTTTCCAGTTACTTGGATCTCTGATTGCCATGTGTTCTCAGGCAGCCCAGCCTTATCTCCTATTAGAATCATAAGTTATTCCTGCTCTCTGCTTTAAGTTTTCTGCAGAGTGAGGAAACTACATTTCCCTCCGAAAAAGAATTGAACTGAAATTCTGTGGGAGTATATTGGACTCTAAGAACAAATCTCTTGCCGGCATCCTTATTTAGTAAAAGGCTCTCTAAATACAGTTAGGATGAAATCCAAGATCAGAATACGAGTGGATATTGCTTCTGGAATATCATGGTGAAAATAAACATATCTGAAGAGACATGAATACCCCCTCAGGAGTTCAGACTGAATAAAAGGCCGCCGATGGATTCAAAGGGGATGCTCTTTATCTCGGTAATTGGCCATTTCTTAGTGTGGTCTGAAAAATTGTTTTTAAGGTTGTGCCTAGCCATCGTATCTGTGCTTTCTTTGAAGAATAGCTTTCTCCTTGGAAATCCCAAGATTTAGTAACACCAAAGAAGTTTGTTAGAATCCCCAGTTCCACGAGAGCAGAAACTGGGCCTGTCGCATTCACCAAAACATTTTTAGTGTCTAGAAGGGCACTTAGCCTACAATGGCTGCTCTATAAATACCAGTGAGGGGAAATTTGACCTGAATTGGTTTAAATATAAAATATCCTTTAGGACAGTCTTCAAAATTACATCTGCTTCCCCTCCCTGCATCTTCACTGAAATTTGACTGTTAAGTAAGGGACAGTCCTTAGCATTTAAACTTGAATTGTAGTATCATAATATCATCTTCAACCCGGTAACACAGCCATGATAGATGGACAGACAGATAGATAGATAGATAGAAAGGTCATCAAACTCCTTACTCATTATTTTTCACACAATTTGAAGGCTCCCCCCCCCCACCCCGCCAAATCAGGTAACAGTTCAAACTTTAGCATAATTATAATTATTTTTTTTACAAAAATATTTTTACAGCACAGACTCAAGTAAAATATCATTAAAAGAACTAAAAAAAGGCACGTGTGTATCTTCTTTATTAACTGGAAAAAATGCTATTTCTTATAAGACAAAATAAAATCAACAGAGGTAATCAAATTAAAGTAACTTTTGGAAGGTAGGGAAATGCCACCTACCTATAGATTAGGAGACCTGCGATTGTCCTTAAGAATTTTACTCTTTAAAAACAGGATTCCTGATTTAGACAAACAGAGGCCGTCGTATCTGACTTTGTGGACAGTGTATGCAACTGCATCATAGCTGTCAAAAATCCACTAGAGAGAAGCTATATCGGTACAACCAGCCTGCCGAGTTCAGCGACTATGTCTCAGAATTTCCTGATTCAGAGTGTTCCCTCAGCTCCCTACACGAAAGTAAAATGAAATGACACACAACAAATTAGGGGATCTTTCAGGTTTTTAGAAAGATGTTTTGTGATTATATGTGGAAAAGACACTGGATCCCAATGAATTTTATTACTCAGAAGAATAACACCCTCCCCATCCCCCACCAAAAAACTAAAACTAAAACAAAAACAAAAACAAAAAAACCCACATTTTTTCCCTAAAAGGAAGAAAGTAATTTGCTTAAAAACGATCTTCTCTGGACCTCATATTAAAACAGTTCTGAGCTTTGGGATGCTAAGTAGGGCTTGTCACCCAAAATGAGCAAGTGGTGCCTTCAAAGAGACAGTTTAATTAAAAAGGCTCACGTGGGATTTCGGATTTGGCTTCCGTGCTTTTGGGAGGAATCGGGACCTTGAGCGCTCCCACCTGCTGCCCGGCGTGCTGCGAGGCTTGTCGCTGTGGCTCCCGGATGCAGGTGAACCCAGTACTGAACCACTTTCACAGTCCAGAAAGCATGACATTCCCTGTTACCAGTGGGAGGAAAGGCTAATTGAGAAGTGTGTATAAAGGCTGTAATGAGTAGCATTTACATGTATTGATTAGAAGTAGGGCCACCGTTTCTCATTTATCACCACCAGCAGCTGTGAAATTTTCCCCACGTCGATTGGCACGGCTCATATTCCCGCTCCTCTAGTTCTTTATTGCTTTTTTTTCCCCTTCCCCTCCTGAACCAGAGTGCTGATCCACCAGCTGGAATGGCCTGGTAATTACTCCAGCTCCTCCGCCAGCTGCCACAATCGCCAAACCGCTGGAGTGAAAAATTCCATCCCGCATTTCCGATTTTTTACATTACCATTGCATAATCATATTTGACGAATAATTAACCTGGGTTAATACTTCAGGGAGCCATTTGCAAGTAAATTGATAAGCTGAGTGCTGTCTCGGGCACCTGAGGGGCTCAGGACTTTGGCCATGGCACGGGCTGCTGGAGCCTGGTGGGTGGAGATCAGAGCACCGGCCAGGCTCCTTTCTGACCCCCTGCAGGAACCACGGCTGCCTGCTTTTTAAAAAAGCCCTTGATGGTGGCTCAGTTGGGTCAGAAGAGCAAAGCCTCGAAACCTCAGGTCCCCTTGAACGACTGGGGTCTTCTCTTTGTTCAAGGACAGTCCTCACTGTCCACATCCTGGATGTGGGATGAGGAGTGTAAGTACCACACTAAGCCCATTTTGAGAAGTGGCTTGGTGTTGAGGAAATTACTGACTTTATTTTGCCTTATCTTCTGATCTCTCACCTACACAATAGAAAGGCACCTTAGACACCCCCCTACCCCCTGCCCCCACCCCCACGCTGAGCCATCCAGTCACCTTTCTATGAGTGGCAACCATTTTGGAAGAAAAGGAGAGATGTACTAATAGGTCCAGGAGCGCGTGTGAAGGTGCGACGGAGAGAACTGGTGGGAGTCGTGAATAACAACCGTATTTCCAAATCAAAAATCACTTGGCTGGCCATTTTGGAAAACCGTTGATAAGGCTGAAGTAATAGAAAAGCATCCGAATCTACCCATCTGAATTCAGAAGTGCTCATGACTCTATTTTTCGTGACCAACTGGGATATTGAATTTTTTTTCAGTTGCTTAATTCTAATACCTCTTGATTTCTTTTCTTTGTCCTTGTTCATTTTGGGCCATGCTCTCTTTCAGGGCTGATCAAAGGGGCAAGTGATGATCCTGTGATTTCAGAAATAATATTTGTATCGTGTGGTTGGGCTCTGATATGTGAGCTGACTGTTCTTGGGGTAGACTCCGTATGTACGAGCCAGACAGAAAGTCAGCACTCTGCACTTGTCACTGTGGAGCATTGCAGGGAAAAGCATTTCCTTTCAGACTCAACTGTAGCACTAAGTAAAATCAATGGCCAAACAATCTAACACAATTGGTCACATATTGATAGAATTAAACACTGCTGTTAACGTGACTTATCATTGATCTGACAAAAACAGAGTTCAGGGTAAAAGTAGCCTGAAGCCTTTAGACTCTGGGTTTATGGGGCAGGGGAGAGAGCAATGAGAATTGTTTTTGCTCCATCTACTTACAACATGATTTTTGTTTTCTTTAGTCACTGTACATCACTGTGGGAGTCAGGACCTTTACTCTTTCTCCATTGGTGGCATAGAGGAAGGAACTTGAGATAGCTCACTCTAAGAGATTAGAGATGGTATTACCCTCAAGGAACATCTTCTTGCTGGCAGGTGACATTACCTCTTTGACAGAAGTCCTACAGATTCCTGTGGACAATGAAACAGGTCAACCTAATGCATAAAACATCACACTCTACTATAGCCCCTATATCTATGAGCAGGAATCTGCTTGTCAGATATAATTTCTGGAAATGTTTCTGTCATTTGCATGTAGTCAAAGAATATTGCAAACTTCTGTGGCCAGGAAAGCCAGGCCATATCATTCCTCATGGTGCTTCTGAACATTATACTCAGCTATTTCTGGGGCTTCTTCTGCCTTAAGCCTCCTTAAGCATATAGCTAGTAATAGAATGTCCCCATCACACAGAGAGCTGCTGTGTGTAGCCTGAGTGTGTGTTTTGAGTCTAGAGTACCCACATCAATTGCTGTGGTTTTTCAAGTGCTGCTGAAGAGAGAGCAGGGCTGTGTCAGTGTCTTGTTTCTGCAGTGAGTAAGGTCAAGAGAAACAATATGGTGGAAAGGAAGGCATCTCTTTCCTTGCTTTGTTTCAAAATGGCTGTAGATTCATTGGTGAATATACTTAAGGATTTGAATGTGAAATGGATGTCTCTATTGTGTAGTCATTTAATTTCTTCAAAGCCCTCTCAGAATTCATATTTATCTTATGCATTTGGTCATTTGCCAGGTTCATGTGGGTCTCCCCCAGTCGAACGAACACTCCATGAGTACTGTAACATTGTCTGTCTTGTTCTCTGTAGCATCACCCTAATGCAGAGTAAGAAACTATGGTTTGGTAGACTGTGTTGTGCACTGCACTACTCCGGGGGTGTTATTCATATAGATTATAATGTACCATCTACATAAGCTCTACTACATGAGAGGCCTGAGGAGCTAGAACACAGTAGATAATAAACACTGTGGATAGATAAAATACCCTCCTTTTATGACTGAACAATGAATAACATTAAGCCTGTTGTTCTTTGGCATGCATGAGAATAATCTAGAAGGTCTTTAAAAACACAAATTGCTGAGCCTAACTCCCAGGGTGCCTAAGAGAGTAGATCTGGAGTGGGACTCAAGAATTTACATTTTAACAGTTTCCTGGTAATGCTAATGCTTCTGGTCCAAAACCACAGTTCGAAAACCACTGCTGTCAGGCCCACAGGTAATGATGATGACAACAGTGATGAGAGCTGATGACAATGACAACTCTTTTTTCTCCTTCTTCATTCTGTCTTTCACATTGGAACTCTAGTGATCATATCCCGAAGAACTAATCTAATCGAAACTCCAACCCTGCTACAAACTTTTGCTCACCCTTTAAATCTATATCACAAGGTCCAAATCCCTTCACATAGTGCTTACACCCATCTGTCGTCATTGAGGGACACCAGCCATCCTTTACTACCCCAGCTTGGACCCTGTGTGCAAGCTCCAGGCACAATGGAACAACTTCTCTCCACTCTGGCTCTGTGTCAGAATCACTCACAGAGCTCTCAAAAGATGCAGATGCCTGGACCCTGTTCCAATGAGTCTGGTTCCATAGGTCCCAGATGAGCCCTGCCTTTTCAAAAAGCTTCACGAAGAGTTCTTGTGTACCGCTGCCCTAAACTACCAGTTTATAGGATATGGGAAGGTTATAGGCAAAAGCATGTTCATAACTTCATAATCTTTCACTACAAATAAATGAATAAAAACAAATGAAAGAGGCAATGTTAGGAAATTAGGAAGAGAACAATAAAAGAAAATATGGAGATGGACATGAAAATGAGGACAAGAGGATTCAGTAAACTAGCAAACAAACAACAAATAGTGGTGCATGGTGGCTCAGTCAGTTAAGCGTCTCTTGGTTTTAGCTCAATTTGTGGGTGAGACCTGGGCATTGGGCTCCCCATTCAGCGGGGAGTCTGCTTGAGGATTCATTCTCTTCCTCTCCCCTTACCCCTGCTGGTGCACTCTCTCTCTCTCTCTCAAATAAATAAATCTTTACTTATATAATAAAAAGGAAAAAGAAATCTAGACCATGGATCTTCAAGAAACTGGTAAGGCACAAGCCTCTGATAAGTACATGAACAAACATCTACCAAGAAATGTGAAAACAATGAAACAGAACATTTTGTGAGGAAGCACTTAATGAACACTGACTCAGTTATAGTCTATTAACTCAACATAGCTGAGTTTGCCATTACTGTACATCAGGCACTGTCCTAAGCAGAGGAGTGTGAACAAAACATATCCCCAGAAAAACCCCAAACAAACAAACAAAAAAGCAAAAGCCCAGACCTTGTAATTTACTTTTGTGAATTCGAGTGTCAAACCCCCAAAACCCACACACAGAAGGCAATAGAGCAATCATATATAAAGATGGGAAACTATAAGTAAAAGGAAGCTACATACAACAGTACATTAAAAGAACACTCATCCATACTCAGTCCAGGATTATGATAGTTTAATGTTAGCAAATGCATTAATATAATGCATCAAATCAATATATCCACTGATTTTAAGAATGTTGATCTCTGTAGATGCAGAAAAGATATTCAATAAAATTAAATATTTATTGTATCTTGAAATAGTAAGAGGAGGAGAGTTCCTTTACCTGATAAGGGATATCTGAATCCAATGTCATACTTCATGGTGAGACAGTGGAGGCATTTCCATTTAAACCAGAAACCAGAGATGAATTCTTACTGTCACTGTTGTTATGTAGCATTGTCTGAAAGTTCAGCCAAATACAATAAGCCATGAAAATAAGAAGAATAACTATATAAAGGAGAGATAAAATTATGGTAATATGATGACAGTATGATTAGACACATCTAGGAAATCCAGGGCAACAACTAAATAATGTTTGGAATTAATAAGCAAGTTCATCAAAAGTGAATGGCTACAGGATAAGTATGCGAGAACAAGTGACATTTCTATATAACAGCAATAAACATGTTAGAAGATATAATGGCAACTCAAGCTGTGAATTATCAAGGAATGTATGACACCTGTGTGAAGCAAACCACACAATTTTACTGAGCAATAGCAAAGGAGATTTGAATAAGTGGAAGTGCATATTGTGTTCTTTGATGGAAATACTGTAAAATCAAATTATCTTACTTCCTCCCTAACAGTTCTCATATTCCCACTGAAATCCATATGGGATTATCTGGCTGGCTGGACAAAGCCTAAATGTAAAAAATAAAAAATATAAAAATGTCAAGAAAAATTTGAAAAATGAATGGTAGAGTAAGCAGAATAGGATTTGCCTAGATAGTAAATACTGAAATGTGTTATAATGGTGTAAACATTGAAACAGCAAGGTACTGTACTGAGATTTAAAGGTCAGTCCGAGGAAGAGTCACAGATACTTCTGAGACAGATCCTAGGATGGGATATGTGAATGTTCCAGGCAGTGTTAATGGAAAAGCATGTGCCAAAGTCCTGGGGTTGAAGGGGATCAAGATGAGAACTGAAGCCTAATGACCCTGGGGTGTAAATAAGTTTAGTATGCATTGAAACCAACTTTTTTTTTTTTTAGTTGAAGTATAGTTGACACATGTTACATTAGTCTCAAGTGTGCAACATAGTGATTCCACAAGTCTACATTATGCCCTGCTCCCCACAAGTGTAGCTACCATCTGTCACTATCCAATGCTATTACAGTACCACTGACTATACTCCCGGTACTGTATCTTTTATCCACATGATGTATTCATTTTATAACTGGAAGTGAACTGTCCCCCACACTCCTTCATCCATTTTTCCCATCCCCCAACCCCTTCCCTTTGGCAACTGTCAGTTTATCCCCTGTGATTATGGGTCCGATTCTGCCATCTGTTTATTCTTGTTTTGTTTTTTAGATTCCACATATAAGTGAAATCATATCGTATTTGTCTTCCTCTGTCTGACTTATTTCACTTAGTATAATACCCTCTAAGTCCACCCATGACAAAATCTTGTTCCTTTTTTTATAGCCGGTGTGTATGTGTGTGTGTGTGTGTGTGTGTGTACCACGTCTTCTTTAACCATTTCTCTGTTGATGGATACTTGAGTTACTTCCGTATCTTGGTTATTGTAAATAATGCTATAATAAAGATAGGGTGCATATATCTTTTTTTTTTTTTTTAAACTAATGTTTTTGTTTTCTTTGGGTAAATATCCAATAGTGGAATTGCCAAATATGGTATTCCTATTTTTTATTTTTTGGTTTTCCTCAGTGACGGCACCAACTGACCTTCCTATCATCAGTGTCCAAGGATTCTTTTTTTCCATATTCTTGCTAACATCTGTGGAACAAACTTTTAAAAAAATTTTTGAGAGAGAGAGTGTGTGAGTAGGGGTGGAGAGATGAAGAATTTTAAGCAGGCTCCATGCTAAGCATGGAGCCCAACACAGGGCTCAATCTCAGGACCCTGAGATCACAACCTGAGCCAAAATCAAGAGTTAGAGGCTTAACTGACTGAGCCACCCAGGTGTCCCACAGAACATACTTTTTT
Organism: Mustela nivalis; assembly: GCF_964662115.1. Taxonomy (NCBI): domain Eukaryota; kingdom Metazoa; phylum Chordata; class Mammalia; order Carnivora; family Mustelidae; genus Mustela; species Mustela nivalis. The sequence continues at coordinate 103,148,267 of NC_139031.1, read as the reverse complement.
TTTTCTTTAAAGATTTTATTTGAGAGAGAGAGAGAGAGAGAGAGAGAGCAAGTGCATGCATGAACAGGGAGAGAGGCACAGAGGGAGGGAGAAACAGACCCCCCACTGAGCAAGGAACCTGATGTGGGACTTGATCCCAGGACCCTGGGATCATGACCTGAGCTGAAGGCAGACACTTAACTGACTGAGCCACCCAGGTGCCCCAGAACAAACTTTTTAAGAAAGTGATTTTCATATGCTTTTAAAACATGCAATTTTAAATATAACAATAGTCTTTGATCCATAGACTCTTCCTCGAAGAATCCTAGAAAGGAGTAGTTAGAGGTACAAATCAGTTGGGACTAGAGATGTTCCTTGAAACACTGTCAATAGTAACATTGAAACTCGAAACAATATAAGTGACCTCCAGCAAGGAACGTGTCAATAAATTATAGCCCTTCCATAAAATGGAATTCTTTGAAACTATTTAAAAATGTGATTTGACTGATCCAGATATGTTAGGTGAAAACCCAGGATTCAAAACCATATTTACTATAAAATCCCACCTTTAATCGATAAGCACACATGCAAAATATCATAGAGAGAAATGTATCTAATTGTCAATAGTGATTACTTCTGAGATGATGGGCTTATAGATTTTTTACGGGTATAAAAGCCTTTAATTTGTCAACTTTTCTAATTATCACAAAAATAAACATTAACAAACATAAAATAAACATTAAACACTCATGTCATTTCACACCCAGCTCAACTATCACCTCATCCATGAATTTTTTCAAATTTCCCAATCAGAATTAATCTCCCTTCTTCAAGCTCCCATAAACTGCCTGTGTCTCTTTGGACCTCTCTATATAATACTCCTGGGCGAGGTACAGTTAAGTGTATGCATGTTGATGGTTCCATTTGATTCTAGGCTTCTCGGGATTGCGTGTCCTAACTAAGGACCTCCCTTGAGGTAGATTATGAGATTCCGGAAAATGTCTGCAAGTACAGAGTCCTGTCAAGACATCCTTCAGCATGAATGTAGAATGGCATGAGTGCAAGGCAAAGTCTGCCCTAGCGAGGGGATGTGTTCGTGTGTATTACAGTGGGCAGGGATCAGTAATATTTTTCTGTTCATGTAGGTGGTGGTGCTTCTCTGGATGCTTGTTGAGTGTAAGGCAATGGTATAACGTAGTAATTAGGAATGAGACATTTGGACACTAGACCCAGGAAAATAAGCAGTTTCCTCACCTATAAAATGGGGAGAGCACTATTATGCACTCATGGATGGTGGTGAGAATTAAATAAGATGGTGCAGGTTTGCAGGGAAAATGTCTGACCCACAACGAGTCTGTTATAACAGAAATACACCACCCCAAGAACACTATTAGTTACAGCAGTCTGATGGGAACATCCGCATCTCATCTTTTACATCACAGAGTCATAGCTAGAGAGCCTCCCTCTGGCTTTGACACAGTAAACGGTCATTGATCACCTGTATGGAGAGGGAGCTGCCGTGTTTTTGCACGGGCAGCTGCATGAGCTTGAGACCCAAACATTCATAAAGGGCCTGGGCACAGAAGCGTTTATGCTTTGTTTCATGCTCTACTGTCACCATTGTGACATTTTTACTAATTTTGTACCAGGGGTTCCACATTTTCAATTTGCAGTGGTGATGCCAGTGACGTAGCCAGCCCAGTGAGCTCTCTGGCAGGCAGGTTACGCTCACTGGTGGACTAGTTGTTCCTAGATTCCCCAGGCATCAGGGGCTTATAACGGTCTACCTTCCCTCAGACGTAATAAGAAGCTGCCTTTGCCTTAAAGGGGCTGCGCCTGGAAGTGGCTGGGATGCTGACATTTTATTGCTCATCCTAGGAGTCTGGGTTTAAATCTCTTCCATTCCGCTTGTGCTGTCTGTGACCTGATTTCTTCCGAAGAGTGGCCATGATTCTTTTGCAATGGACACTAACTGTGGTTTGTTTTTGCTTATTTTTTATACATTCCAAAAAGCCACATTGCTCCTGCCACTGGTGGTATTTGTACTTTCTCATCCCGAGGCTCTGGACAAGGTTCCCCTGTCATTTGCACTTAGATCTCCCTTCTCCTGTGAGGACTGCTTCAGAATCTAGGCTGGGAAAGTCTTCTGAGGGAGTGCTCTCCTGTGCAAACACAAGAGGGTTTCTTGGCTTCGGGGCAGCTTGCCGAGTTGTTCTTCATTGCTTGTGAACACCGGGAGAGGAGAACACGGGGAGAGAGCAGCTGGCCCGTAGTCCTGGCTTGCTCTGGGATGAGTCAGTTCTTGATTTACAGACTGATCCGGCCATCCCTCCTAGAACGATATGTGAGTCGGCCTTTCCTACATCTAGGAAAGCCTCAAGAGCAACCCGTAGCAAGACAAGTTGAACTTGGGTTGGAAATTAGATGCCGGTGCTGCTTTTATGGGACACTGAACATTAGTATATTTGGACCAAAAAAAAGGAACTACAGACAGAGCCATGAGCCTAATGTCATTGACCAGCTGTCGGGAGATTGTCTCTGAGCCCCAATTTTCTTATATGGAAAGGGTGGTATTATTTCCTTTCTTTTCCCTATATCTTAGGGCTATTGTGGGGATCAAATGGGATGTGGACAAGCCCTCCGTAACCTGTAGAGCCCTGTGCATGTGTACGATCTGCTCCTGCAACTCCTATTTTATGAATTGAGACACAAAACCAAAGTTTATTTCTATTTTTCATTTTGGTATCCCTCCACCTCCTGACTTTGAGTGGACAGGACTCTCTCAGCAGAGGGAATAGCCTATGCTAAGGGCTAGAGGTGAAGTGGAACCATGTATTTGGTTAATGACAAATCGGTTCGGAAGGCCAGGGTCCAGAAGAGGTGGAAGGGGAGGTTGTGTGTTTGTTTTCTGTGGCTGGTCTAACAAACTCCCACAGCCCAGGGGCTTAACACAATGGAAGTTTATTCTTTCACAGTCCTAGAAGCCAGAAGTCCCAAATCACAGTGTCAGCTGGCCGGGTTTCCTTTGGAGGCTCCAGGGGAGAATCTTTTCCTGCCTCTTCCCAGTTTCTGGGGCTGCTGTCATTCCTTGGCTTGGGGCCACATCCCCCAGGCTCTGCCTCTGGGAACATCTTTCTTCCTCCTCTGTGTGGTCAAATCTCCCTCTGCCCCTCCTCTTTTAGCGGCATTTGTGATTGCATTCAGGGCTCCTGTAGATAATCCGGGACTTTCTCCCCATCTCAAGATCTTTGACTCTATCATATCTGCAAGGATCTCTTTTTACTATATAAGGTAGCATCCGCAGGTTCCAGAGATGAGGAAGAAGATACCTTTGAAGGGCCATCATTGTGCCTACCATTAGGGGTAGAGACGGAGGGATTTTGATCTGAGCCTTGCTTGGGAGTTTGGAATTTATCCTGAGTGCAGTGGGGAGGCACTGGAGGCTTGTAGGGATCTGAGGAGTTGGGATGAAGGATCCAGCACAGAGTAGGAAACCTTGTTAGAAAAGTACTCCAGTCCATGCCTGGGCACTGCGGGGGGCCCTGTGCCCCCCTCCTCTGACTCTGGAGAGAGTGTCTTTTTGGCCAGTTTTAAAGTCATAAATTATTCTGAGGTCATCTGGGTCCTCTGACTTCATCCACACCAGAGCCTTTGAACCCAAGCTCAAACATCCAAGGGACAGTGTTCTTCCACAGGGCACACCCATTCTGTTCTCTGTCTTTCACTAGAAGAGAGTTAGCCCATGCAAGCTGGACTGATTAATGCTGCAACATCTCACCTTTCCCAGGAATATTTTTAATTTAATGAGCACAACGTCTTAATAAAGCAAGTTGGCTGGGATTTCAGCCAGCAGGAAGCAGCTATAAGAGGGTAGGGGGAAAATGGACTTTCTTCCCACTGTGGGGAGGTCCCAGATCCCAATGTATGCCAGATATCTGGGGCTTCCTTATGGTTGGGATGTAGGATGAGGAAAGGCAGGGAGACTCAAGACTAAAGTTCTCTGATTTATTTAGTCTTCAAGATTACCAGTAGCCTCATTTAATGAAGTCTTATCATATTCTTTATATGTATTAAACATAATTCTGGAGATCTTTGGTATTATGTCATTTTATCTTTAGGGTTTATGCCACTGTCCCAAAGCATATATCCTAATACCACAAGTAAAAAAATTTCTGGGATCAGCTACCCAATATATTACCAGTAATAATCATGATGAATATTTGCATCATTAAAAATATGTTTACAGATGGGACCTCATGAATGCTACTAAAAAAAGTATCACCCATACTGTCACACTGAACAACAAAATACGTAAGTGTCCTATAATGTAGGGCTCAGCTCTCTACCCAATTCTGCGAAAGCATCCGGTGTGAGGGCTGCCCTAGTGGCCAGGAGCTTGAACTCTGCCTTTGCAGTCAGAGTCTGCTCCTTGCTCTCAGAACATTATACCGATGAGCCAGTAGAGAGAGTGTCACGTTATTGTCTTGCTACTGTCGTGTCGTACCTTCCGTCAGGCAGAGAGGTGGGTAGTGAGTGGCCGAAAATTATTTACATGCTTGTAGATGTTCCTTTGCATTTGGCTGCAAGTCTGTTTCAGAGGAAGAGAAGGAATCACTCTGGTAACTAATGAAAAAAAGAAAAGACAAGGACCGCTTTTTAGACACATTAAAATATGACAATAGAGTTCACATGATGAGATTAGATTTTCGTGAAACTTCATCTACCCTTGATTTTGTTTCCTTATTGATGTTTTGCTGTTGTTGAATCATAAAACTCTTGGCTATCAGAAATACATGGAGTCACCTAGTTATTTCCCTGGAAAAACTTTGCATTTTTAGCTGAAGTCCTCTACTTGGTCATCTTATTCTCCTTGTATCGGAGAAAGGAAAAATAAAGCCACCCCACCTCCTTCATTTTAAATCAGTTCCCTGAGCTAATGGATGTGAGCAGTTGTGCATACAATTTTCCACATGTTATGTGCTTTGTTACCTATTTAAAAACATATGTAAATTTATTTAGATTTACAAAAGCACACAGACATTTATTTATTTAATATACACTTACTTAAAGTAATAATTTATTAATTCAAAATATTTTCATTGGACTGTTATGTGCATCCAGTACTGTTCTAGATGCTGGGGATATAACACTGAACAAAATCAAAAAACCACTGTCCTTACATTCTAGTGGGATTGTTGTTGGGTTTTTGTTGTTGTTTCTTTTGATGAAAGTTTCAAGATCTGGAATAACTTTGGTTTAGAGGAATATAGGAGATGAAGGTGTGGTGTTTCTGAAACCACTTTGGGGGTCACCTATCTTGGGTGGTCTTCAAGTCAGTCCTCCCTGTGATAGTTTTGAGTCAGAAGGAAGCTGCCAGAGGGAACGTAGGGCCTAAAGGAAGGAACAGCTCAGTGCCTAGCAAGGGGTGGGAAGATAAGGATGATGATGATGAACTCCCCAGCAAAGGATTTGGTTTAATTGAGGCGATAAAATGGTTATGCACGGTTTCCAGAGAACTGCTGACTGGGCACGCAGGGAAAATGGGCTGAAGTCAGATTTGGTTCATCAATGAAGGATTCCTCAAGGCTCAGTTTGTTACAGACTTTGAAGATGAAGAATTTTAAAAGTAGCAAAAAGGAAGACTGTTGTATGCCAGACTAACAGCAGCATTTACCCAAGTGTATCCTCCTGACATAGCAGAGGTGAGCATTTGGGGGATGAAGAGCAAATGAAGGGGTTGGGGAGCTGGGGGCAGAGGGTTTGCATTGGCCCTTGAATCTCCCAGATCTAACTGGGGTTTTGGTGTGTGATAGGCACTCAGATCATTGTTTAAAGAAAGAGAAGGGGCTGGGGGTGGAGATGAAGGGAGGAGCCTTCCTGAGGGTCTGGACCATTGGATTCAAGAGTCTGAACTTGAATTAGCGTATTCTAGGTGGCAGGATTATTGAATTCTGACATCTATGGTGGCCTTCTTAAAGGTTCACTGACAGATTGAAGAAGCTGAGTTCCTGAGAAGTCTTCAAAAGGTTTCAAAAGTTGAATGGAGGACTTTGGACAAGTAGGCAAAAGGAGCAGACATATTTAGGAAGTCTCAAATGCTAGGGTTACCACCACAAGCCAAACAGCTGTAACATCAAAACAGCCCTTCCTTCCTGTTCTTCCTCCCTGCCTTCTTCAAATATTTATTAAGTAGCTGTTACCAGGTGCCAAGCATGGAGAAACTGAAGTGAAACACCTCTTGGCCTCTGCCTTCAAAGAATTTGGCTTTTTAAGAAAGCTGCTATACTCTCCTTACTTCTGCATGATGTTGTAGGGTGAATACACGAAAAAGCTCATTTTTAATAAGGAGTATCTATGTCTGACCATCATATATCAGAAATAAAAGTGTTTATCTCAAAGAAAAAGTTTCTACTGCATAATTGACTATTTCTGAAGAACTGTGGACAAAGACATAATTTCAAAATGAAGTCATGTTTCCCTTGACATGCATTAGAACTTTGTCAGAGCTTTGTTAATTAATCAGGTAAGAGGCACCCGGGTGGCTAACTTGACTAGGCATCTGGCTCTTGATTTTGGCTCAGGTCATGAGATCAGGGTCCTGGGATTGAGCTCCCTGTATGATTCTGCGGTCCCTGAGGAGTCTTCTTGGGATTCACTTTCTCCCTCTCCCCACCGTCCCCTCTCATACACTCTCACTCTCTCTCAAATAAACAGATCTTTAAAAAACTTAATCAGTTGATTGCCAATGGCCTTTGTGTCAGTTTCTTCCAGCTTTATTCTGTCATCCTGTTCACCCTCTTTCCATCCCTAATTGACACTCCAAGTAAATAACTAGATTATTTGGGAAGCTGCCGTTTAAAGAAATATTTGTAAGGTGAAGTGGCATATGGAGTGTGAGTAGTACCCCATAATTTATCCGCAGTCAGGCAGCCCCTTCGTGAGTTTCTCTAGTGGCTTCGATCGTCTCTCTTGCTCTCATATACCTCATGGAAATTACCAACAATATTTCTCAAAATACTTACTTTTTACGTGGAAGATCTCAGACAAAACTCTCATTTAGTGTAATTGTTGTAACAGATCTCCTGAGAATTACCCAAGGCTGTAATTCTTCTTCTAAGGTGTTAGACATATTTCAGGGGCACAATTCTGAAGATTCGGAGGCTTCTCTTGGAGGCATCATTGGCTTATCCTTGCGTTCTTTCTCCAGGGGAGACCAGGGGTCTTAGGCCATTATTAGCTCAAAGACGTGGATGGCTTTTTCTAAAGAAGGCCTTGCTTCTCTTGCATGGCAGCTCGCTCAGTCCCTCACACTGGCTTTTCCGGACCGATTTCCCAGTTGCACTTTCTTCAGACTTCTTTCTCCACTTAAATCTGGTAATTCAAGACAAAAGTGAGCTAGTTTTTTTTTTTTTTTGACACTCTAATATCCTTAAACATTTACTAAAAACCAAAACAAATTATTCCCTCCAGAAATTGACAATCAACATGCTCATTAAGAAATCTGCACCAAGACCAGGTAGTATATAAAATCAGGTTCTGGAAATAGTTGTAGTCCCTTTTAGAACACACTGGGAATTGGTGGGCATATGCATTGGTGGGCAGAGAAAGAGCTGCGTTACTCCTTTTTGACAAACCTATGTCACTTACTAGATGCATCCCAATACAACCTGCCCAAGCAGAGAAAAATAACTGGTGCATTTGTTGGGCCTGTTTGCGAATGTGCAGAGAGGACATACCTGAATCCTGACTTTTCTGCTTCTGTCTAGCCATGGACCTCTCTGTGCCTTCTTTAGGAGCTACTGTGTATATTTTTAAGAAGGTGGGATTGTGGATGATTCTTACTTTGTTTTTTATGTTTTCTTCAAGAAAGAAAAGCATTTGTATTTATTTATTTATTCATTCAGTCAGTCATTTATTCATTTCCTTCCTTTTCTCTGCTTGGATACAGAAAGGTGGTGAGAAAGTTCACCTTAACAGAATTTAAATGGAAATGACATTTAAAATACAGTCAGCTTGAACAATGCGGGAGTCAGTATACTGACTCCCCGTCTAAAATCCACATATAACTTTTGACTCCCTAAAACTTAGCCCACTGTTGGCCAATAACATGAGCAGTTGATTAACACGTATTTTGTATGCTATAAGTCAAAAGGGAAAAGAAAATGGTATTAAGAACCCATAAGAGAAAATACATCTACATTACCATACTGTACTTATCAAAAAAATATTCACTTTGTTGGTGGCCCCGTGTAGTTTAAATCTGTACTGTTCAAGGGTCAGCTTCATTTGAAGAAGGAAACAGGCATAGATAAAATCATTCATTTTTTAACAGATATTTATTGAGTGCCCATTATGTGCTAGTATTGGGCTAGGCAGCAGAGATGTGGTAATGAACTACACGGTTCTGCCTCTGTGGTGGTTTGGGTCTAAAGAAGTAGCTGTCGAAAGACCACGCGCACACACGCACACACACAGACGTACACACTAGGATAAATGTTATGGGAGAAGGAGAGCAAGAAACTGTGATCTAATTAACAAAAGGGAAGGAGGATGGATAGTATTAGCGTTCCCTAAAGGCTAAACAAAGATGAGTTACTTCTGCTGAATGTGGCAGTCACAGGCTGGGGGAACAGTGGACACCGAAGCCCCCAGGCCTCAGGACTTGATGTCTTTCAGGAACTGGAAGGTGTTGGAGGGTCGGAAGGCCAGTGAGCACAGAGGCTGCCTGGTGGGGTGCCTGGTGAGGGGGGGGGGGCGGTGGGGTTGGGGGTGGTGGTGGTGGGCAGGGGCTTTAGTAAAGCAATTATGCACCACTGAAGAGTATCATCCAGAGGACAAGGTCTTAGATTTGGTTTTTGTGCTTTCTTTTTTTTTTTTTTTAAGATTTTATTTATTTATTTGATTGAGAGACAGAGGGAGATCACAAGCAGGGGGAGTGGCAGAGAGGGGAGAAGCAGGCCAGCCAAGCTGGGAGCCCAATGTAGGACTCGATCCCAGGACCCCGGGACCATGACCTGGGCTGAAGGCAGACGCTTTACCAACTGAGCCACCCAGGTGCCCTAGCTTTGTTTTTACAACAACAGCAGAAGAGAGGTAAAATGAGGTTGAGACACAGCGAATAAAGTTTCATATATTTGATAACAGGGTCACAATGTAGAGAAAAGAAAATGCGCCCAGCAATGGGCAGAGAGATTGCAGGAAAGCCTGGGAAAGGAAGCGCTCCTGAGGGACCAGGGACGGCTGGGAATTCAAGTCATGAATTTCCTCCATGGAGGTGGCAGGGTGGGTTGGTGAAATTATTTTGTTCCTAACTCTCAATCAACGCACAGGAAACCAAGAGTCAGAGAAGTACAGTGACTTGCCCAAGGCCATACAGCATGTTAGTGGCAGAGCAAACCATCCTCAGGCGAGAGATCTTCTCACCAGGCTCATTTTTATGCTTAAAATGGTCAGTTCCCATCACTTAAAATAGTCTTATAGAGAATTTAATAGCATAAATATTTTTCAAATATATAACATTGTATGAAAAATTAAGTTACATAACACTAGATACAAATAAGAGTTTGATTAAGTAAAGACATTTCCATATACTTCTTTTTTAAAATTCTTTTAAAAATTTTTAAAATTTTACTTTTTTAAGGATTTTATTTATTTGAGAGAGAGGGCATGCATGTGAGAGAGAGAGAGAGCATGCATGGGAGGGGAAAGGGGCACAGGGAGAGGCAGACTTCCCACTGAGCAGGGAGCTCAATGTGGGGCTCAATCCCAGGACTCTGATATCATGACCTGAGCTGAGGGCAGATGCTAAACCGACTGAGCCACCGGGCACCTGTTTCCATATATCTCTATGCATGTTTGCATATACACATGGAAAACACATGGAAGAGTATATATTAGAACACTATTTTATCTGACTAGTAGGATTATAGATAGACTTTATTAACTTCTTTCCAGTCATTTATATTTTCCAAATGTTCTACAAAAAGCAATATATTTTTTAAATTATTAAAAATGATTTTATGTTGTAAATATTTTCCTGTCTGAAAAAATTTTCAGGGAAATTACATATAGCATAATCAAGTAAATCCTATGGCAAGGTTAGAGCACAAGTATGTGCATTTTATTGTAGGAAACACTCCGTGAGCTATTGGAATCTGAGTGTAGAGAACACAAACATCCTGGAAAAATGCAATTTTAACCTATACTTTAGCTGAAGTTGCTTATGCATAAATAAAGAAAGGACAAGGAAACAAGTTTTCATTGGTAAAGATGGATTTCATAAACCATGCCTTTCACGGGAGCAGGAAGGAGCCCCAGACCAGGGTAGATGTGTCTCCACACCATTCAGTTTTCTCTCCTCCCCTCCTCCTTGCCCTCCCCCATGGAAAAAATACTCCAGTGCTTGTGCATTTCTATTTCCCTCCCCAGCCTGCACATAACTGAGAGCGATAGGAAGGGCTAGGTTACTGGGAGAACTTAGGATGCCCTGGAAATTATAGGGGGCAATCATTTAAAACAAGAGAGCAAATACATAACCTTGGGCTACAGCTTGTAGCCTACTTTCTACCATATACTTTCACCCCATACTTCATTTCAGAAGACATCCTTATCACACAGAACCCATATACCTAGAAGAGATGAAAATCTGCACCGACGTTCACGTTATGCAGGAAATCACACACACACACACACACACACACACACACACACACACACAATCTTCAAAAAGTCGTTTTTTAAATATTTTAGATATTTTCCAAAGGGGGCTTTGCTCCCTCCCACCCCCCAGGCACTGCTCCCAACCATATCCTTTTTCATCACTTTCACAACCATGAACTTGGCAGGAGCTCTCCTTGGGAAATAAAGATACTCTTCACAACTGGGACAACTCCCTCTGCCCATTGACAGAAAGGTTGACCCGGAACAGAGGAGTTTCCATCTTGACTGGGGTATGATCAGCCTCTTTGCCACGAGCACTGCCCTCCAGACAGGTGGCTCAAAGTTCAGGTTGGATCTCCTTTGAGAGCTGAGAGGATAAGGCCTGGGGAGAGACCTGGGCATTTAGATTCAGAAGTCTGTTTACCTTCTGACTGTGTTCTGATCTCTGGCTGCCCCTTGCTGCTCACTGGATTTAGGCTTCCACATTCTCACTCTCAATTTTGTTACCTCTGGCACAATCGTTTGCTTGTCCTAGCTTCAATTTCTTTTGTCAACACTGGTCTTGGATTCCCTCCCCAGTAAAGTGTTAACTTTGATGATGATGATGATGACTTCTTTTAGAAAAAAAAAAGTATGAGCATAACTTGAGCATACTTTCTTTTAGAAAAAAAAAAATTATTTGAGATAGAGCAAGCTGGGGGTGGGGAACAAGTTGGGGGAGGGCCAGAGAGAGAGGGAGAAACAGCAGGGAGCTGGATGCAGGGCTGGATCCCAGGACCCTGGGACAGACGCCCAATAACTGAGCCACCCAGGCACTCTGTAATTTGCTCACTGTAATGGAGCTAGGGCAATGCACACCTGGCATTCCAGTCAAGCATCTGACCCCAAGGATGCAATCTGGTCAAAATACTTCTTGGTAACCCCGAATAGGGTGGTAGGGCATGGGTGAGCTGGGGTGGGAGTTAATGTGGAGACTGAGCAGTTAACAGGTAAGAATTTTGCCCGTGAGAGTGGAAGGAATTATGTCAAAGGATAGAGGGCTTGCTTTTTGATAGTAGAAACTTGAGCATATGTATCTGCAGAGGGGAGAGCCCTAGTAGAGAAGAAGGTGAGGATCTGGGCGGGGGTATTGACGAAGGGAGTGGTGAGCAAGAAGGGAAGAAGGAATTGAGGAGGAAGCAGACTCTGGCTGAGGCACTCTGGAATCGGCATTCTGTAGCTCTTGCTACATTTGCTTTGTTCCATCCATGACTGTTTCTCTGGGTCCCTCAGGCAGAGAAGCCCATCACATCTCCAGATAAGATGTGGGCTTGCCGTCTCTTAATGATCATGGGGCATCCATTAATGAGCCCATATAAAAGTGCAGTCTATATCCAGCCATATGCCTACTTGCAGGAAGTTTTATGGTAAAATCTCATTGGAATTCCTTTTGAGAAAAAAAAATAGATGAAGTAATTCATTGAATTGAGGGAAGTTTCCTCATTCTGGAAAATAAAAGGTTTTTCTGGTAATACAACTTGTTCCTGGGGGATTATGTGGGATTGGCTCTTCCCAGCCCTCATTCTCTTGGAAATCTCTAGTCCTGTGGAAACTGGGGAGCTCTGCCCTCTAAGGTCCCATGATCTCAGATACAATGCTGAGGTGGCATGACTGTCTTTGCTATTAAACAGGGCTTTTTCTTTTCTTTTTTCTTTCTTTTTTTTTTGCCTCTTCTGGAAGGTTCTTTTCCTGCTGGAGGTCAGCAAACTGCAAGGTCTAGCCATGATTGATCCCAGCCCCGCATGACATTTTACAGTCTGAGCCACTGCACAGTAAAAGTGGTTTTATGTTTCCGATGTCCGTCCTAAAGTAGCTTTAGAGGTCAGCATTAATCAATAAATCATTCTGATCATATGTATCCTCTCTGGGGGCCCATTAGCCAGTGGTGATGACTTAAGACATCTCACCATCAGCTTCCTTAGACCAGAAGTCCTTGGGACTGCGAGTTCAAATCCCTTTTGAGCTAGGGTAACTCTTGGCTCTTCTGAGGTAGATAAATTGAGCTCCACAGAGTTTGTTGTATAGAGATTTCTACAAAACATCAACTGCTAGGCAGTGGCAGAACAATATCTCTGACCCTTTTTTTTTTTTTTTAAAGGAGACAATGCCTCATCCTCTCCTTATACCTTTTCTTTTCATCCAGCTGTCAAATAAGGCAGATCTATGGCTTCTGAAATGGCTGGACTCATTTGATTCTTTAAAGAAGGACGTCATGCCAAGGACGGCCTTTTGTCAATAATCCCACACTTTTGACTGTGCCCAGATGCTGAAAAATAGACATTTTTGGTTGCAAAACCAGCGATCCCCAAATTACAGAAGGTGGTCACACTCAGGACTCACTAAAGAATGGGACAGTTGTAAGCCGACTTGAAAAGATGGGGGCTGGCCTTCTACCGCATTCTGCCACATGTAGTCCCAGGCAGGGCTGTCAATGAAGATGTTGAGGTCATATCACCGGGATTCTCCCTATCAGGCGCTAACAGAGATTTCTGTTAGGTATTTTTTTTTTCTCTCCGTGTGGCTTGTGACGGGTGAGATTATCAGGATGAGAGTAACATTCATGCCTTATTGTCCTTCTGTCGCCTGGAAGGCACATGATAAAGAAGGAGCGACCTGAAGGCCCAGGGACCTTGCTCACACTGTGTATTTACACCACACGCTGGTGCAATGTTAGAAAATGCAGCCGACTATGATTTACCTTGAAATAGAAATAGAGCTAACTATGAGTTTTAGTTGGGTACGGTTATGACTAAAACTGGAATCTGAAAGTATCAGAATAGTCCCCTAATTGAGATGTTCAGCATTCTTTTAAAAAAGTCCCCAGCAGTCTATACATGATGAATCCTCATCCAAGAATGGAAGTCAACTAAGGGTCAATATTATCTTCTGGGCTTGTGCAGAGAGAAGGAGCCCCCGGATGGTCGTTAGGGACTGACCATGGCAATTGTTTATGTCACCGGGCTGGAAATGGCATAAGAACTGTTTGATCCCCGAAGGTCTTGCCCATTGTCCTGGCCTCTGGAGAAAGATGTGAGCAAAGTGTGGGTCTGCAGTTCTGTTCGGATCCCAAGCCTCTCCTACCTTGTCCTTCTACCAAGGACTCTCTCATTCCTGTTGGCAGAGCCCACCAAGGAGGTAGCAAGTGGGCAGGCAGTGAGCAGCCCAAGTGCGAGGGCTCTAGTTTCTCTGTGGCTGGGCTGCCTGAGGTTTGCAAGGTCATTCGGTCAGATGCTGCCAATGTGGCAATCAGTTCCTAGGTCCCCTGACTCCACGTCCTCCTCTCCATCCATTAGACCATGCAGCCTCTCCCCGCCAGGGAGACACACTCAGGACACTTTAATTTCAGAGTCTGATTCGATGTCTATTTTTCAGCTATTTGCTACAACATTCCGGGAAAGTAAGGCTTGAATTTCCTACAATCCAAATCATTTTCTAGTTTACCTATAAGTGATTCTGAAACAGTTGGCCCTGGAAAGCTGACAACTTGATAAAATGTATCTTTCAAATCAACCTAGTGCTGCCTTTATATATAGTTAAATCATCCAAATCCAGGGTGCCACGTTAAGAAAGGGAGATCTTCTGTTCTCAGGCTGCCTGTCACTTTGGGTAAGGAAACACACAGAGTTATGCTTGCTTATGCTTACTCAAGTGCGGTCTCGTGGGAGAGAAATAAGTGCTAGCTTTTGGCAGGTTTATCTCCTTTTAGCCAATAAGAAATGGTTTCTGCAGTGATGTGCATTGGACAAAGATGGTTTGGGAAGACTTAGTGTCAAAGACAGCAACCGATGTAATGTTGATGGAGAAAAAGGTTATATATATATATATATATATCCTTTCTATATATATCCTTTTATACATATTTTATGTATATATTATACATTTTTATTTATTTATTTATTTGTTTGTTTGTTTATTTATTATTAAGGTTACAGGTGGAAGAGTGATCCAGAGCTTTCAACACCAATCATGGCAGTTTCTACTGCTTTAAAAAAATAAATTGATCTGTACTTGAACCGATATGACATCTGTTCATGACACCAGGCAGAGAGATATGCAGCACTATCCCAGCACCAACCACGGTGCCCAGACACAGCAGCTTCTCTCATTTTGCTACAACAGATTGCATCCTATTACGTAGGACAAAGGGGCCAAGAATATGAAAAAACGAAGTCATTTCAAAACATAGTGGATTTCAACAGAAGGGTTGTTATGCATTTCTATTTTGGGGTAAATCAGGGAAATCAGTCTTCATACCAGCCCCATACTTGAGAATTAATTTAAACATTAATATAAAAAGGGTACGGGTATAGTGCAGTGATTTAACTGATGGTCTTTAGATTTCAATAGCCAGAGTGAAAGTGTGGTGCTACTTGCTCAGTTTTCTTCCCTCATTTTTGCATGGTGCTTGTTTTTCTAACCAGTAACAATTTAACCGTCCGGAGCCAAGTCCCTGGCAAGGGGCTGCAGTACCACGACTGGCCTCTGGGGCAAAGAGGCTGCGTTGGACAAACGCATTCAGCAGGGTTGCCCAGAGGGCAAGGGACCAGATGGGTTCCCTTGCTCTGGGTGGTAAGGAGAAGGGAAAGCTAATCTAATATTCTCTGCCACATATAACGTCAGAGCCCGGGCTTCTGAGAAAGGAAGACATGGGTTTACCTCCTGCTGTCACAATGCTTTACAACCTTGGTATGTAAGCTCTCTTGGCCCCAGAATAATAATGCGCAGGTGAGATTCTTGTACAATTAAATGAGCTAAAATAGATACAGGTCTTGGCTTAGTGACTGACATAGTAAGTGCCCACCTAATAGTGCCTAATACTCTTACGTGCTTTTTTATGTGTCTGATCATTATGTCTCAGTTCAGGAACATATAAGATCCTTAAGGACAAGTCTTACATCATAGTCTCTTCTGAAGAACCACATTTGAGATACATTTGAGAATAGTTGATTCATTTTTTAATTATTTGGATTCAAAATTGCACCTATGGGTAGAGCCACTTCCAAGTGTTGACAGACCCTGAGCACAATATGAATTCCTGCCTTTCTTTTGTACAGAGGTTCTCTGGGTGAGGTTGAGGTCCCCTGGCTAAGTTGAAATGAAGACAGCATTTGGGGAGGACAATAATCCCCCCATCGCAAGGGAAATGCTGCTAAGTGTCCTCTTTCATGGCTCGGTGATGATAGCCATCTGTTTGCTGCTAATCTAGGGAGAACCAGACCACCGGAGAGCCCAGTTGTATGTTGCCTTATAGAGATCCCAGGCATAGAAATTGGAGCATACTTCGACATACCTCGTCTAACCAATGCTGTGTGCTGATTCACGCTTCCAGGTTGTAGGAAAATTGGATTTGTGTAAAGGAGGTGGACCTGTAGGATGAAATGACTCCAGTACATGCGTACCCCAAGAAACAAAGCAAAACAAACCCATCCCATACCTGAAGGATCCTCTTCATAAAGTCAGGTTTAGCAGTGACTCTCCCAGATGACTGAGGCAATGAGGAGAGTAATAAAGCAACCTCCTCCCCAAAGCAGACAAAGCAAAATCAGACTGAAGATAAAGCATTTGGGGGTTTGAAGGGCACTGAGCAACTTTAGAAAGGAATGATAATTCTAAACCAATATTTCTCTTGAATTTATTGATTTTTTTGAGGAGTTCTAGAGGTTTCCTCTTTTTTTCTTTTTTCTCCTTTTTTTTTCATGAGTTAGAGTAACTTTTGTTAGGAAGTAGCAGAAGGGGGGCTTTGGAAAGAAAGTATCTTTTTCACTATAGCTGGAATGTCCTGCTTTCTAAAGGTCTAAGAAGATGGTAAAAAGTAGTTTTCATTTTGGGAAGGGAAGGAAGCGAATAGGTGGGTGATTTTTTGGAAGACATTTCTGAAAGAGTATAATTTCACTCAGAAGAACTCAACTTGCAAAAAGTAATCTCTAATATAGCAAATGCCTTTGAAAAACTTTGTTATCAGATTTAAATCAAGAGTATTCTGTAGTATTTATCTTAAACTTGTTTCACGTTTACTGTTATGTTTTAAATTTGAGGCCATTCCATGTCATGTCAGAGAATAAACTAAAAAAGGAAAAATGCCCAATAGTATAATTCACATTATAATTCAATGGTCTTAATCTTTGTCCCCTAAGCTTTCTGAAAGGAAGACAGGCTTGAGAGAACACTGTTTATTTAAAAGTAACCTATTATTTACTCTTTACTCTGAAAATTTAATTTATATGTTTAAGATAAAATATGTAAATAACAATACGGCAAACACCAGGCTACCAGCCCCTCGGATTAAGCAATGTAACACTGCCTACAGTTGAAGTCCCTGAGTCCCATTCCTTGAACAAATTCCCGTCCCTATTTCTAAAATGTAACATGTAGGGGCACCTGGGTGGTTCAGCCAGTTAAGTGTCCAATTCCTGGTTTGGGCTTAGGTCCTGATCTCATGGTCAGGAGATCGAGCCCCAGGTCAGGGTCTGAGCTCAGCACAGAGTCTGCTTCAGATTCTCTCTCCCTCTCCCTCTGCTGCCTCTGCTCATGCTTTCTCTCTCTCTTTCTCAAATAAATAAATAAATAAATGAAATGTGACACCTATCTTTCATCTGGTAGGTCATATTATTTTTCATATCAAATAACTATCCAACATTTTCCCACAAATGCATATCAATTACACAGTTGGGCTGATAGGGACCTGATGACCTAAGGAAATGTCTGAAGGTATCTCGTCTAAATCACCAAGTCAAATCCCAATTGTGAGTTTCTTGCCTAGCGCGGCATATAACACAAGTAATGGAAGGCTATATAGCCTGTGGCCGAGATTTCTGGATTATGGTGTGATAGCTAAACACGCATTTTGCAAAAGGCCATCCTAACCACAGACCTGCGTCTTTTAGTTAGCTGAATGAGCATGAAAGAATTAGTGAGTGTTCATTGACTTTTGAGACTTTTCCATTATTCAGTAGTTATTTTGCAGTTTCCTGTGATTCTGCCCTCCTAGCCCTGTCACTGGTCTTCATCATAGCCTCATATGCCCAGGACTGTGCTTGTGATGAATTGGGATAATATATTAAAAGGGTTTGTGAAACTGTACAGCACGAGATAAATGTCGTTGTAATTGCTCTGTTACCGACAAAGAAGCCAGAGGTGCAAAGGGGCCCGTTAAAGGAAAAAAAGAACACAATCTCAGGGTGGGCTTTGCAAACGAGTTATTACACATGAAGGACTTAGTCTTAGATTTTTTAGAGCTCTATGGCTGGAAGGAATCTTTGAGATGGTCCAGTTCATCCTGTTCATATGAAGATGAGAGTCTCAGCAGAGAAGTTAAATAACCTGCTCCAAACACTCAGGATCCTTCGAGAAGATTCAGGATGGAAACCAGCCCTCCCCACCTCCAGGCTCTCCTCCCTTCCCTGCTTTTCTCTGGGAAGGGATATTTAGCCAGGGAGGAATATTTAGATTTGAACCACGGGCCACGTAGGTACAAACACCTTCACCTGATGTCAAAATAATGCTTCTGTGTCTCCTGGCCAGGTGGCCCCAAAAAGAATGGCTTTCTTCCTCATCAGACTTTGTAAATACCTCGCATTTTCCAGTAGGGTTTTCCTTTGTTTCTACTTCAGAGAAAGTGCTCTTTCTCATCCTAGTCACCACCAGGTATGTCCTTAGAACTTCTTTGTATTTATTGTAATCTGTGAATATTGTGTTTTACAGCTTGTAAATTAGATATAGAATTGGATACCGAGGCAGAGCACTGAGTGTTAAAAATGTTCAATTCCAGCGGGGGAACCAGCGAGCGTTTAAGGCCTGCTGCATATAATGTTAATATTACATTAAGTACTATGTTATTGCACGAGATGCTTATTGTTAATGTCTGTGGGGAGGACCCGTTCCAAAGATTTCAATTTCAATAAACAGATTACGCAGTTCCACCATATACAATTAGGGAGGTGGTAATGAAATGGTTATAAAGTCCCTGGTGGGCCTGTCATCTTTTTTTTAATTTTGTAAATAACATCAGAAGCACTAGAGGGAAGTGCTTATGCATTTATTTATTATTGATTTTTTTAAAATACATTTAACTTTACTAGTTATTGCAAATCCAGTCTCCGTGAGTTGAAGATAAGCTGTTTCTACATTATTAAATGCTGAATGTATAGGGAATTGTGAAGTGGTATCCTTCATATAAATATATTAAATATTAATGAACAATGATTGCAAGAAATTAATTTGAAGCTACATTTACTCAGCAAATAAAACCTTTCCAAGGTTTTGCCCTGTTGTTGCACAAAATGCACATTGTAAACATCCCTCTGGTGAATGGTTTGGATGATGGCAAGTGATTCTATCCTGTGGCTAGATCCTGAACAGCCATAAAGAATCGAGTTGGATTAAACATGCACTTTTTTAATGGGCAGCAAATCGTTGGAGGGGTGACTTCAGTAATCTTCCAAACATTGAGGCATCCCTAAATAGTTAACTTCTCTTCCTTCTCAGGACTGTAGTAAAGCAGGAAAAATGAATGCTAGATGGTTACCAGCCAATTTTTCTCCTTGGAGTAAAATGCTTCACAGAGTAGATAAACATTCAGGATGCCAGTCATTCACCCAGGAAACCACCCCTCGCTCAGGGGCAGGGGGTTGGAAGCAGGCTGCCTGGATTCCATTTTCCCAACTTCAGCCATTTGCGTAACTTCTCTCAACTTCCATATCTTCATCTGTAGGTTGAGAGCAGCGATGATATATTCCTCCTGGGCTGGGAGATAGAAGGACTAGCACCCAGTAAGCATGGAACAAAGTACACTGCTCATGGCACTCAGTAATCACTAGCTCTTTTTAAAGAGTGGTTTTCATTCACTTTGGTGAATTAGGAAGTAATAATAAAAATTAATACAAAATTTTTGATAATAAAAATTGTATTAAGTTGTAGTACGGAATTGTTAACTATGCCACCTGGCAGGCCTGAGGATACAGTGATAAATATTATTCCTCGAGTTTCAGGAATTTTGCTGAGGGAGTTTAAATGCCCTCCTCCAGCGATTTTATGGGACTGTTGTGTTCTTGTAGGCTTCTTCTTGTTTTTTTTTTTTTTTAATTTTATTTCTTTGTTTATTTGAAGTACAGGGGACATCCAATTCACATTAGTTTCAGGTGTACAATGCAGTGATTTGAAAACTCTGTACATCATGCTCTTTTGACCACAAGTGTAGCTACCATTGGCCACCACACGATATACTATTATGGTACCACTGACTATGTCCCCGAGGCTGTGCCATTCATCCCCAGGCTTGCTCTCATCATTCACTGGCGCTTTCTAATTACTCAAAGATGTAACAGCTGCTTTTTCTTTCTCTCTTTCTTCCCCAGTCTGGTCTTCAATGCTCATCCAAAGAGTGCTATTGGCCAGAAAGGGTCCCCGAAGTCTCAGCTCTGTGGAGCTCCTGAATATAATTAAGCCTCTCAGAATATATTGTTCAGAGACTCACTGTTATAGCCTTGCCTATCATTTTTAATTCCCATAGAGAATTCTCTCTATGAAGGTTCATATGAAGGTTCAGTGTTCTCTGAAGGCTGAAATTATATGTGCCTTTCTATGGGGTAAACAGATAAGCATATAACCCCATCTACATAATTATTGCAGACCTACTCTGTGCATGGCACTTCAAGAAAAAAAATGCATGAAACATGTGTTGAAATGGGTGTTATGTTAGGCAATGCAGCGGGAAGAGGTAACAAAAAGGAAGATGATAGATGAGAAATAGAAAAGAGAGGAGTTGGGAGGGAAGTCAAGGAGAGACGAAGGTAGGGGAGGGAAGAGAAAAGAAAAGAATCTACTTAAACTTGTTGAAATGAGAGAGGACCGGGTTCCCAACTAGAAAAACATGCCTTCTCAGAACCTTAGGATGGCACGCACAGTTTAAACAAGCCAACCCCAACCTGAGATTCTCATATAGCAAGAGAGGGCTGCCGAGTGTGTCTGACGGTGTGGACAGAAGTGGAATCAGTAAGGGACACTGATTTGGGGAGTTGGGGAGCTATCAGGAAGAGACCCTGGGCAGGGCAAGGTCCCCAAAGTTGAGAGACTATTTCCAAAAGAGGATGGGGCTCCATGTTAGAGCTCTAACATGTGGCAAATACTTACTAAATGCCAGCTATTAAAATTACTCATAAATCCCGTATGGAGCATCCAATAAGGGGAAGAGTAGGAAGAGGCAAGTGGAATTTATAGTTTCCATAAACTGGTGGTGGAAGGCTTATTCTAGAGCTTAGGGGATAGTAGGGCAAGAGAAAGGTCACTTCATCCCTCCTTCATGACTCTTCTTGTTCCTTCCACCTTCGTGTCTCCAACTGGTCTCTTGGCTTGGAGCAACACAAACCCTTTAGTGTCCCCCTTCCCAGTCGCCACTACTCCATGACCCACTCCTCAGTCATCTATAAGAGGGGGCCCTTCTGTGTTCTGCTAATGGAACACTGCTTTATTTGAACCTGATATGCATCTCAAACTGGGCTTCTGTCTTCTCACTCTGGATCCCTGCTCAAGCCTATTCTCCCCTCTGTTCATTGAAATCCACCCACAAGCTCTATGTAACTTCAGCATCCTTCGTGAAGATGTTGCTGAGTAATTCTTGGCAAATGGTTTCTTCATACAATTTAGAATACTATACTTGTTCTGAAAGCATGTGTAATATTCTAACTCATATGAAAGTTGTGGAGTTGGAAACATTCTCTTGCTGGAGGTAAGCCCCTCGGAAGGGCTTACCCAGAGTATGACCTTTGTCAGAGAATTGTTGAGAAAGAACATTCCGCCTTTTTGTGCCTCCCTGAATACCCAACATAGTGTTTTGCACGTGACAATTACTTGTTAAAACGATGTTGACTTGAACTCATGGCAATCACAGATGTCTTCCATTAATCTTCAAGTCTTCATACTTGGGGCACAAATTGGGAATAAATTATGATGAAAATTCTGGATCAGACTATCATAACTGTGAGCGCTTGGGGGAGTAGCAAATGCTGAAGAGGGGATTCACCACGTCTTATTTATCTCTTCTCATCACCATGTATTCTAGTCACTATCTAGTCACCACCACAGTCTCTCAGACTCTTTTCCTCCTTTTTTGCTTTCTTTTCAATGTCGAGATTTATCATCACAAATCTCTTGATAGAGACATGGCTTAATACCTTAACACTTCATCAAGTCCTTTATCTTTTCAAAAGCGTATCACCTACGTTGAAACGGATATGCTACTCGAGTCATCTCCATCTGCCTCGAGTATATTTCTTCGTGCTCACTTGGTCTCATTTCTGCAAAGGTCACTAGAATTGTAGTACTAAAATTTAGTATTTCCCCAGGTTTCAATCTGCCAAAGACAGCCATATGACAGATATGTTGGCATAAGTATTAACCTTGCGAGACAGATCTGTATTGGTGTCTTTGTTTTATAGGTGAAACAAAGGAGCCCAGAGAGGTCAAGTGATTTTTTTCAAGGCAGCTGGCTGCAGAATGGCCCATGTAAACTGATGATGTAAACTTCAAGTCCTGAGAGCAAAGCCAAGTGGGTGTCACTGGGTTCCTGGTCCCATTGGTCAGGGACAGTGCCTCATCTCCCCTCAGCTTCATGATAGAAAAGCACTACTCTGGAAGCTAGGGACTATCAGGGAAAAAGTGATGAAGAAGAGGAGAAAAGGTAAATATCATGCATGAGAGGACATAGACTGCCCTGTTCTTATGTAGGTCCATTTGCTGTGGTATTTAGGGTAAGAACTTGGTGTCTTCTTTCCCATCAGTATCCCATCACTTAATCTGCATGGTGTAGTAATGCTGCCCTTTAATCAGAAAACATGCACCTGATCTGCCATCCATCATGACACAGGCTTTGGGTGGTTTTTCCTTTTGTGGGGATTCCTTTCCACTGGTCTGTCTATATGCTTTCATGGAGTTTCCATGGCAACCCAGGATACATTATTACAAGACACATGGTTAGGGGCTATGGGTACCGTCTGTGGCTGTAGAACATGAAAAAGCAAAGTGCATGCAGCAAGAGAGAAACTTTATAAATGCAACCACGTAGTAGTATGGAAATTGCCCGGGGATGGGGAGACGTGACTAAGACTTAGTGAGGAGCATTTAAAGTAACTCAGGGCACTTTCTTTTCTTTTCCTCCCTTCCCTTCTTCCTTCTCTTCATTTGTTCCTTCTTTCCTTCCCTCTCTTTTTCTTTTCTTTCTTCTTTAAATTTTTGTTTCTCACAATGAACGTTCTATAGAGAAATGGTACATGTCGACTCAGCAGGCGTGATTGCACGCCAAACTGACTGTGTTCTATTTCCAGTAGCCCTCATTTTCCCCAAGAATCAGATGTTCTCCATGTAGCAATTCAGATAAATCCCCACGAGGCAGGCTGTTCTCAGGCCTGTGGTGCTGTGTTTCTCAAAGTGTGTTCCACGGAGTACCACTTCAGCAGAATTTTCACAGGGATAAAGCTACAGTTCTGGGGCTAAAGACGTTCAGTATAAACTAAATTTAACAGTCTGGTCTTCTCAGAGTCATTGTGTCATTCCGCTGGTTAATTTCTGGGGTGGGGGCCGGCTGGTATTCAGGGTTTCCCAGACTTCTCAATAAATAAAACACTTTTCCTAGAACATACATTACGATCTTTTGAGACACAAAGACATGGCACAAATCGTGTTTTGTAGGCACCACCTGTGACATCAGTCATTGCATCACCCCAGGAAAGGTAGGACCCAGTCACTGCTTGCCTCTCCTGCCTCCCCACACATGCTGGAAGGTCTGCATGCTGCCGTGCTGTCTGTCAGAGAGCTGACTTGTGACCCTTTGCCAGCATGACTTTAAGTTCCCTTCAGAGGCGACTATAAACACAAGGTGTCGGAGAGGGTGTGGTCAGATAAATGCTGACAGAGGAGAGATGAGTATCAAGCCCCAGTCCATTAGAGGATTTCTGAAAAGTCCCCAAGAAGCATGTCTAAACCCTTGGTATCGATTTAAAAGAGCTGATCTGCCACCCCCCCCCCCGGCCTGATTCTCTAGGGGACACAGCAGGTTGCCTGGTCATGGCATCGTGGAGGAGTTTCTAGAGCATGTGGTGGTGGAAGAGGCAGCACAGAGAACCAAGCGTCGAGCGTGAGGCACTGTAGGTAATGGGTGAGGTTGTAGAGGGAGATGCAGGGTCTAGTTCCTGCTTTGATGCTTTCCTTAGGAGGTGACTTTACACATGTCCCCTAAAGCCTCTCCTGGCCTCAGTTTCCTCTTTCACATACGGCAGTGAAACCACTGATGATTTTTGCCATTTCTTTTTTCCAAACAAGATTGTGTCTATAGAATGGATAAAGGCTGTGTGCTAAGATGGAAGTAGGGCTCAGAGTTCCACTGCTCTGCTGTCCTGTCCCCTCATTCCCCAGAGGAAGCACCAGCACACCCCCAGGAGCCCCAGGCAGGACTCTGGGGGCCTGGGGATATGAGCACTACTGCCCCTTCAGGCCCCCTCAACCATCAGGCCATGCTCCCACTGAGTCCTGCTGGGCCCAGTGTCAGGTGGGCAGGAAGACCACAGGCACTTACCACCCAAAGCTTCTGGTAGTCATTAGAGTGTAGGGGGCTGCAGGCCCAACGCCCATGAGGAGGGTATGTGTGGGGTCGTCCCGGGTCAGGGAAGGGATGGAAAGTGCATGTGGGCTTTACCTGTTTATACGGAGGAAAGCAACAAAGACAGGAAGGAAAACTCAAGTCTACCCCTGAAGTTAAAACTGGGTTTATAATAGAGCTACCCTATGACCCAGCAATTGCACTACTGGGTATTTATCCTAAAGATACGAATGTAGTGATCTGAAGGGGCACGTGCACCTGAATGTTTATAGCAGCAATGTCCACATTAGCCGAACTACAGCAAGAACCTAGATGTCCATCAACAGATGAATGGATAAAGAAGATGTGATATATATATATATACAATGGAATACTCTGCATCCATCAAAAGAAATGAATTCTTGCCTTTTGTGATGATGTGGATGGAACTAGAGGGTTATTATGCTTAGCGAAATAAGTCAATCATAGAAAGACGATTATCATATGATCTCCCTGATATGAGGAAGTTGAGAGGCAACGTGAGGGGTTTAGGGGGTAGGAAAAGAATAAATGAACAAGATGGGATTGGGAGGGAGACAAACCATAGGAGACTCTTAAACTCACAGAACAAACTGAGGGTTGCCAGGGGGAGGGAGGCAGGGAGAGGGGGGTGGGGTTATGAACACTGGGGAAGGTATGTGCTATGGTGAGTACTATGAAGTGTGTAAACTTGGCGATTCACCGACTTGTACCCTGGGGCTAATACTATATGTTAATAAACAAATAAAATTTTTAAAAAAAGAATTGATAGGGAAAAAAAGTGGGTTTCTATCAAGGACTTTGTAGACTTTGTCTACCAAGTATGTCTTTACAGGAGACTACTCCTTCATATGTTAACCCTTTTAAGCACAGCTTAGACTGTGTATTGGTTAGAGTTGATGGGAGGAAAGCTAATGGAACTCAGAGGCAGAGATCATGTGTGTTGCATATTCTACGCTGGCTCATATGAGAGAATGCAGAGATGTGACTTGCCAAAGTAGAGGTGAGATGATAATACAGCCCTTTCTAAGCCTCGGCCATGTGCTGAGCACAGTCTAAGCACTTTCCATATTATTGAGCTTAATTTTCTCTAACATTGCCAGGAGGGAAATAGCAGCCTCATTTTGCAAATGAGAAAGTTGAAAGTCATGGAACTTAGGTCATTTGTCCAAGTCCATAAAGTGGCATGTCAGTGGAGGGTTTGACCGAACCCCTTCTGTTTGGCTCAGAGCATATTCTCCCTCACCTCCCCTGCTCCCCATTTCCCTACCTCCCCGCCTTCCTGGCCCCACTGCAATGCCTAGAACTGTGGTACTTGACTTGCCTTTTTGTTTTTTATGTTCTTGTGCTATATTATTAAACTAGAGTTTTTGGTGGCTCTGCAATTGAAAAATGCAATTCTTACAAGAGAAAGAAAGAAAGGGAGGAGGAAGGAAGGAAGAAAGGAAGAAAAGGAAGGAAGAAAACTAGAGGAAAACAACCCGCCTACAATGATCAGTCAGTCTCGCTGTCAGATTGTATTGCCCTCTTGCTAGTGCTGCCCAGTGCCCAAATGATACTCTCTTCTTGATGTGTATCATTCTAGCACATTCTGGATACGAATGTGCTTAGATAGGAATTCTGGTTTTATTTTTTTTTAAGATTTTATTTATTTATTTGACACACACAGAGAGAGAGAGATCACAAGTAGGCAGAGAGGCAGGCAGAGAGAGAGGAGGAAGGACGCTCCCTGCTGAGCATAGAGCCTGATGCGGGGCTCCATCCCAGGACACTGGGTTCATGACCTGGGCTGAAGGCAGAGACTTAACCTACTGAGCCATCCAGGTGCCCCAGGAATTCTGGTTTTAAGTTTCATCTGCTGCAACTATCCCTTTCCACTTCATATCTTTAAAGTTTTCGGCTCCCAGTTCTGTCTAATAGGCATCATAGTAAATATCTCTTCAGCTGTAGGACAGGTAAAGATATACATTCATCAAAATTTGGAAGCCCACCCCACTTGGGTTTGCAGCCCACCCCTAGACCAGAGTACAGCTGTGAAGGACTGGTATAGATTAAGGCCAAGTTCCTGAACCCTGGTTGGGCACCGTTCATATTATACCTGCGCTGGGATCTATGTTCCTTATTAGTTTCTTCTCTGCACCAGAAAGATTATTTTCTTTGTGTATCTCTAGGACTAGTATCATGCTCCAGCATTATTTAGGAATTTTTAAAAAGACTTTTATCTATTAGTGACAGCTTTTGTGAGCTAGCCACCATTAAAACAATTATTATTTTTTATTAACATATAATGTATTATTAGCCCCAGGGGTACAGGACAGTGAATCATCAGGCTTACACATTTCACAGCACTCACCATAGCAATACCCTCCCCCATGTCCATAACCCCACCACCCTCTCTATACCCTCCTCCCCCTGGCAACCCTCAGTTTGTTTTGGGAGATTAAGAGTCTCTTAGAGTTTGTCTCTCTCCTGATCCCATCTTGTTTCATTTTTCCCTTCTCTACCTCCCAAACCCCCCACTTTGCCTCTCAAATTCCTCATATCAGGGAGAGCATATGATAATTGTTTTTCTCTGATTGACTTATTTTGCTTAGCATAATACCCTCTAGTTCCATCCACATCATCTCAAATGGCAAGATTTCATTTCTTTTGATGGCTGCATAGTATTCCATTGTGTATATATACCACATCTTCTTTATCCATTCATCTGTTGATGGGCATCTAGGATCTTTCCATAGTTTGGCTATTGTGGGCATTGCTGCTATAAACATTCAGATGCACATGCCCCTTCGGATCACTGCATTGTATCTTTAAGGTAAATACCCAGGAGTGCAATTGCTG
Organism: Mustela nivalis; assembly: GCF_964662115.1. Lineage (NCBI taxonomy): Eukaryota > Metazoa > Chordata > Mammalia > Carnivora > Mustelidae > Mustela > Mustela nivalis. The sequence goes on along the minus strand of NC_139031.1, from coordinate 103,121,143 downwards.
GGTTGTAGGGTAGCTCTATTTTCAACTTTTTGAGGAACCTCCATGATGTTTTCCAGAGTGGTTTCACCAGCTTGTATTCCCACCAACAGTGTAGGAAGGTTCCCCTTTTTCCACATCCTCGCCAGCATCTCTCGTTTCCTGACTTATTAATTTTAGCCATTCAGAATGGTGTGAGGTGGTGTCTCATTGTGGTTTTATTTGTATTTCCCTGATGCCGAATGATGTGGAACACTTTTTCATGTCTGTTGGCCATCTGGATGTCTTCTTTGCAGAAATGTCTGTTCATGTCCTCTGCCCATTTCTTGATTGGATTACTTGTTCTTTGGGTGTTCAGTTTGGTAAGTTCTTTATAGATTTTGGATATTAGCCCTTTATCTCATATGTCATTTGCAAATATCTTCTCCCATTCTGTCAGTTGTCGTTTGGTTTTGTTGACTGTTTCCTTTGCTGAGCAAAAGCTTTTGATCTTGATGAAATCCCAATAGTTCATTTTTGCCCTTGCTTCCCTTACCTTTGGTGATGTTCCTAGGAAGAAGTTGCTGTGCCTAAGGTCAAAGAGGTTGCTGCCTGTGTTCTTCTCAAGGTTTTTGATGGATTCCTGCCTCACATGAGGTCTTTCATCCATTTTGAGTCTATTTTTGTGTGTGATATAAGGAAATGGTCCAGTTTTATTCTTCTGCATGTGGCCATCCAGTTGTCCCAAACCCCATTTGTTGAAGAGACTGTCTTTTCCATTGGACATTTTTTCCTACTTTGTTGAAGATTAGTTGACTATAGAGTTGAGGGTCTATTTCTGCGCTCTCTATTCTATTCCATTGATCTATATGTTTGTTTTTGTGCCAGTACTATACTGTCTTGATGATGACAGCTTTGTAATAGAGCTTGAAGTCTGGAATTGTGATGCCGCCAACTTTGGCTTTCTTTTTCAACATTCCTCTGGCTATTCGATGTCTTTTCTGGTTCCTTATAAACTTTATGATAGTTTGTCCCATTTCTTTGAAAAAAAATTTATGGTATTTTGATAGAGATTGCATTAAATGTATAGATTGCTTTAGGTAACTTAGACATTTTCACAATATTTTTTCTTCTAATCCATGAGCAGGTAACATTTTTCCATTTCTTTCTATATTCCTCAGTTTCTTTCATTAGTACTTTATAATTTTCTGAATACAGATTCTTTGTCTCTTTGGTTAGGTTTATTCCTAGGTATCTTATGGTTTGGGGTACAATTGTAAATGGTATTGACTCCTTAAAGTCTCTTTCTTCTGTCTTGTTGTTTGAGTATAGAAATGCAACTGATTTCTGTGCATTGATTTTACATCCTGACACTTTACTGAATTCCTGTACAAGTTCTAGCAGATTTGGAGTGGAATCGTTTGGGTTTTCCACATAAAGTATCATATCATCTGCAAAGAGTGATAGTTTGACTTCTTCTTTGTCTATTTGGATGACTTTAATTTCTTTTTGTTGTCTGATTGCTGAGGCTAGGACTTCTAGTACTATGTTGAATACCAGTGGTGATAATGGACATCCCTGCTGTGTTCCTGACCTTAGCGGAAAAATTCTCAGTTTTTCTCCATTGAGAAAGATATTCAAGTGGGTTTTTCATAGATGGCTTTGATGATATTGAGATAAATACTCTCTATCCTTACACTTTGAAGAGTTTTGGTCAAGAAAGGATGCTGTACTTTGTCAAATGCTTTTTCAGCATCTATTGAGAGTATCATATGGTTCTTGTTTTTACTTTATTAATGTATTGTATCACATTGATTGATTTGTGGATTTTGAACCAACCTTACAGCCCTGGAATAAATCCCACTTGGTCATCGTGAATAATCCTTTTAATGTTTTATTGGATCCTATTGGCTACTATTTTGGTGAGAATTTTCTCATCTGTGTTCATCAAGGATATTGGTCTGTAATTCTTTTTTTGTAGGGGTCTTTATCTGGTTTTGGGTTCAAGGTAATGCTGGCCTCATAAAATGAGTTTGGCAGTTTTCCTTCCATTTCTATTTTTTGGAACAGTTTTAGGGGAACAGGTGTTAATTCTTTAAAAGTTTGTGGAATTCCCCTGGGAAGCCGTCTGGCCCTGGGCTCTTGTTTGCTGGGAGATTTTTGATGACTGCTTCAATCTCCTTACTATTTATGGGTCTGTTCAGGTTTTCTATTTCTTCCTGGTTCAAGTGTGGTAGTTTATATGTCTCTAGGAATGCAGCCATTTCTTCCAGATTGTCAAATTTGCTGGCGTAGAGTTGCTCATAATATGTTCTTGTAATTGTATTTCTTTGGTGTTTTTTGTGATCTCTCCTCTTTCATTCATGATTTTATTTATTTGGGTCCTTTGTCTTCTTTTTGATAAGTCTGGCCAGGGGTTTATAAATCTTATTAATTCTTTCCAAGAACCAGCTCCTGGTTTCATTGATTTGTTCTACTGTTTTTTTGGTTTCTATTTCATTGATTTCTGCTCTGATCTTTATTATTTCTCTTCTCCTGCTGGGTTTCTTTGTTGTTCTTCCTCTAGCTCCTTTAAGTGTAAGGGTAGGTTGTGTATTTGAGACCTGTCTTGTTTCTTGAGAAAGTCTTGTACCGCTATATATTTTCCTCTCAGGACTGCGTTTGCTGTGTCCCACAGATTTTGAACTGTTGTGTTTTCATTATCATTTGTTTCCATGAATTTTTTTCAATTCCTCTTTAATTTCCTGGTTGACCCATTCATTCTTTAGAACGATGCTGTTTAGTCTCCATGTATTTGGGTTTTTCCAAATTTCCTCTTAGGATTGAGTTTAGCTTCAGAGCATTGTGGTCTGAAAATATGCAGGGAATCATCCCAATCTTTTGATACAGGTTGAGACCTGATTTATGACCCAGGATGAGATCTATTCTGGAGAATGTTCCATGTGCATTAGAGAAGGATGTGATTTCTGTTGCTTTGGGTTGGAATGTTCTGAATATATCTGTGATGTCTATCTAGTCCAGTGTGTCATTTAAGGCCTTTATTTCCTTGTTGATCTTTTGCTTGGATGATCTGTCTATTTCAGTGAGGAGGGTGTTAAAGTCCCCTCCTATTATTGTATTATTGTTGATGTGTTTCTTTGATTTTGTTATTAATTGGTTTATATGTTGGCTGTTCCCATGTTAGGGGCATAGGTATTTAAAATTGTTAGGTCTTCTTGTTGGACAGACACTTTGAGTATGATATAGTGTCCTTCTTCATCTCTTATTATAGTCTTTGGCTTAAAATCTAATTGATCTGATATAAGCATTGCCACCCCAGCTTTCTTCTGATGTCCATTAGCATGGTAAATTGCTTTCCACACCCTCACTTTAAATCTGGAGGTGTCTTTGGGTCTAAAATGAGTTTCTTGTATGCAGCATATTGATTTTTTTTTTTTATCCATTCTGATACCCTGTGCCTTTTGATTGGGGCATTTAGCCCATTTACATTTAGGGTAACTATTGAGAGATATGAATTTAGTGCCATTGTATTGCCTGTAAGGTGACTGTTACTGTATATTGTCTCTGTTCCTTTCTGATCTACTACTTTAAGGCTCTCTCTTTGCTTAGAGGACCCCTGTGAATATTTCCTGTAGAGCTGGTTTGGTGTTTGCAAATTCTTTCAGTTTTTATTTGCCTGGAAGCTTTTTCTCTCTCCTTCTATTTTCAATGATAGCCTAGCTGGATATAGTATTCTTGGCCACATGTTTTTCTCATTTAGTGCTCTGAATATATCATGCCAGCTCTTTCTGGCCTTCCAGGTCTCGGTGGATAAGTCTGCTGTCAATCTAATATTTTTACCATTGTATGTTACAGACTTCTTTTCCCAGGCTGCTTTCAGGATTTTCTCTTTGTCACTAAAGCTTGTAAATTCTACTATTAGGTGACGGGGTGTGGACCTATTCTTATTGAGGGGGGTTCTTATTGAGGGGGGTTCTCTGTACTTCCTGGATTTTGATGTTTGTTCCCTTTGCCATATTAGGGAAATTCTCTACAATAATTCTCTCCAATACACCTTCTGTTCCCCTCTCTCTTTCTTCTACTTCTGGAATCCCAATTATTCTAATGTTTCATCTTATGGTATCACTTATCTCTCGAATTCTCCCCTTGTGGTCCAGTAGTTGTCTCTTTTCCTCAGCTTCTTTATTCTCCGTTATTTGGTCTTCTATATCACTAATTCTTTCTTCTGCCTCATTTATCCTAGCAGTAAGAGCCTCCATTTTTTTATTGCACCTCATTAATAGCTTTTTTGATTTCAAGTTGGTTAGATTTTAGTTCTTTTATTTCTCCAGAAAGGGCTTTTATTTCTCCGGACAGGATTTCTCTAATATCTTCCATGCCTTTTTTGAGCCTGGCTAGAACCTTGAGAATCATCATTCTGAACACTAGATCTGACATATTACCAATGCCCATATTGATTAGGTCCCTAGCCTTCAGTACTGTCTCTTGTTCTTTTTCTTGTGGTGAGTTTTTCCATGTTGTCTTTTTGTCCATAGAAGGATATATGAAGGAGCAAATAAAAAGGGCCAAGACCCCAGGAAAATGTGCTTTAACCAAATTACAGGAGACCTCAAATCATGGGAGCAGGGGAGAAAGGGAGTAAAAAGATGTTCAGAAAGAAAAAATTAAAAAAAAGAAAACAAATATAAAAAAGAAAGAAAAAAATATATATATTAGACTCGTGACTAGAACAGGGTCACCCACTTAATTTTGGAGTATTTTGTTCTCCTAGAAGAAACTACCTCCCAAAATTTTAAAGAATGAAAAACATATATAAGGGTAAACACAATGAAGTGATGGAATGTGACTATAAAGATGAAAAAAATTTTATTTTAATTTCTAAAAAAGGAGTGTATAAGGTAAGTTGGTTGGGAGAATAAAGGAAAAGAAAGTGGAGAGAATTTGCTCAGGCTGGAAACTAGAACAAGCCCGGTGCTAGATTTAGGGTGTATTTTGATCTATTAGAAGAATTTGTACCCCAAATTTTTTAGAAGAAAAAATCCTATGTGTATACAAAAATTAAAGTTAGATACAATGAAGGATAAAATATGACTATAATGAAGAAGGTTCAAAAAAGATTATTTTTCTATGAAAGGTATTGTTAAGATAAACTAGTTAAAAAATGTTGAGGAAAGTGTAAAAGTTTAAAAAAAAATTAGCAGAAGAAAAAAGATTAGAAAGGTTAATTAACTTTGCAAGACTAAAGAATCATGGGGAGAAAGCCATGAATTCCAGGCTTTGCTTTCTCCTCCTCTGGAATTCTGCTGTTCTCCCTGGTAAGTGAACTTGGTCTTGGCTGGATTTCTTGTTGATCTTCTGGGGGAGGGGCCTGTTGTAGTGATTCTCAAGTATCTTTGCCCGAGGCAGAATTGAACTGCCCTTACCAGGGGCCAGGCTAAGTAATGTGCTTGGGTTCGCTTTCAGGAGCTTTTGTTCCCTGAGCACTTTCCGTAGAGTTCCAGAGGACGGGAATGAAAATGGTGGCCTCCAGTTCTCCAGCCCGGAGGAGCCGAGAGCTCGGGCCCACTCCTCAGTGTGCCGTCAGAGAAAAGCGCTCAATCACTCCCATCTCCCTGGCCTCCGGCCACGCTCCTTGCTCACCTCGCCTGTGACAGAGCATCTCTGTCTCTGGCACACTGCTCTGCATGGAGTCTCCAAACCCCACATATCCCTGAGCTCTTCCAAAGGATTCTCCCCACATCTTGTGGGGACCCCACTCACAGAGCAGTGGCCTTTGCCATGGATTACAGTTCAAGGTAACCCCAGGCTGAGAGCTCACTCCTCAGCTCTGTCTCTAATCGGCTTCCCCACTCTAATACCTGCGAGCTCTGTGACACTCAGACTCCCCTGAACTTTCTGTGACCCCACAGGACCTGAGGCCACGCTGTCCCCGCATGGGCTTCACCCTGGTTTAGCCTCTGGAGCGATGTCCCTCAGTGGAGCAGACTTTTAAAAGTTCAAATTTTGTGCTTTCTTGCTCCATGGCTTGCTGGGAGCTGGCCCCTCCCCCTGCAGTCTATCTTCCCTTGGCTTCAGATTCACTTCTCCGTACATCCTACCTTTCAGAAAGTGGTCGATTTTCTGTTTCTAGAATTGCTGCTCTTCTTTTCTTTGATTTCCTCTTGCGTTTGTAGGTGTTTGGAATGGTTTGATAACTATCTAGCTGAACTCCTGCGACCTGAAGTCATCTCAGTCTGCTACTCCTCTACCATCTTGACCTTGTTAAAACAATTATTAAGTTGCTTTGTGTAGTTTCAAAATTTTTATTTTATTTTAATGAGTATTTGTCAAGCATTTGAAACCTATCCAGTATACCTCTAAGCATTGTGAAAGGGAGCAAGGAGGTGTAACACGCACTCTTAGTCCTTAAGGAGCTTCTAGTCTGCATGACATAAAATCAGGAAACAGCTTAAACTGAATGCACAAAATAAAAAAAAAAAATCATCATGGGTGGCAAATGCCCTCAGAGCTATTCAGAGAAAACAGTCTATGGATTTCAGGGACTTGAATTGGAGCTCAAATGGTGGGCTTGACTGTGACAAATAGGAGGAGAACATTCCAGGTCCAGAGATGTCAGGGACATGTTAAAGAGCCACACATGAGCCTGTGCACACAGGTGACTCAGTCGGGAGGGGTTGGAATTTACTCTGCGGCTTGAGCAGTCCTGGGAGATAAGGGTCACCTTGAAAGGCCCAGAGCCTGGGGTAGGGGTCTCAGAAACTCCTTTGAAGACTCATGCTTTCTCCTAAGGGTGGTGCAGAGCACTGAAGGGTCAGGAAAAGCTTAATGACAATGATGTCTGATGGACAGGTGGGAGCAAGGGGGGACTGAGGCCAGCAGGGAGAGAAGTCAGGAGCTCATCATAGCAAAACAGGCACGAGGTAGTGAGAAGCTAAAGAGTTGGTGGCTGGGGGAATAAGGATATGAGGTGAGCTGCCAACAGAGATAAAACAAAAGTATATGATTATTAGGTGTGCAAGATGAAAGGGATGAGTTGAAACTGGCTCCAGGATTTCAAACATGAGTATTGGTAGAGATCCTGTTTTGAGGAAGAAACCCAAAATTTATTGAGACTCTGGTTTATGAACATAGTATCACACATTGTAATAAAAGCTTTCTATGCATTGGTTCATTCATTCCACAGATCGCCTTAAAAATCAGACATAAATGCAGAATTTTCACTTTGAACATGAGGATTTTCAGGCTCAGTGAGGTTGCATATCTAGTTCAAGTTCATACAGCTAACAGAGCTGACACCCCAGCACTGGTGACTATAGCTTCAAAGTCCACATTCACCAATCTTACCATACCTACCATACTTATCATACTGGATTGCTGTGAGATGACCCCCTTGTTGGAAAAGCCAGTGGGCTTCTCACTTTTCTTGTTGGCTCGGACATAGTTGGCTATCTTGGGACCATTTCTCTCCTACCTTGGCTCTGTGACATCATTTTCTTCTAGGTCTTCTCTTTCTTTCTTTCTTTCTTTCTTTCTTTCTTTCTTTCTTTCTTTCTTTCTTTCTTTCTTTCTTTTTTTTCCCCTGATAGTTTCTTCTGTCTCTACTGGTTTTTCTTCCTCCACTTTCCACTTAAATGCTGGTTTTCCCAAGTGCTCTGTCCCCATGCCCTTCCTGGGCTTTTTCAATCCCAAGCTTTCGTTCCTATTTGTATGATTCCAATCTGAGTTTTTCTATCTCAAAGCTCTGTCTGGAGCATGGGACTCCCATCTGTCTGTGTCCAGACCATCTCCACCTGGATTTTCCATAAACACCTTGAATTCAATCTGCCTATGATTTTTCTGCATGGCTTCCTTTTCCTTCTGTTGATTTTGTGGTTGCTGTGTTGCAAGAGGCACCACCGATCTTAGAGGACAATTCATCTGATCCATCATTTCCCAGATCAGAAACATCTCCAGGCTACTTTGTAAAGCCCTCTCCTGTAGTAACCCCAAACATGTGGAGAGATGAAGCAGATTCCCAGGACCCAATTTAACCACAGGCAGGGACTTCTCTAACTTAGTAGCCTCCAATTTTTCATACTAGAAAGAGGTGAGAGGGAGCTACTCCATGCTCCTGAGCCTCTCACATGTGTACAGAAGGTATGCATATTAATAAATGTGTATTTCTCTTATTAAAAAAATAATAATGAAATAAAAGGATGTGAGAGCTGGGCAGACAACTAGTATCAGAGTGAGAGCTCTGGAATGAGTAACAGTTGTGTTCATGTTTCCCAGCCCAGGATGGAGGATGTTAGAGGAGATTATGTGTAAATGATTTTTAAACTGCTCCATGCCTGGTATGGGTATTTCCCAGAACCTTGTGCTTGAATTTTATCCCTTAGAAATACTTAGTTTCTTTAAGGAAAAAAAAAACGTACTAAGCCAGAAAATGATGATAGTTCTGAGAAATATATACAACTTACAGGCCATCACCTTTTCCCATCATGCAGAAAATTCCTGGTATTAACTATTATGCAATGTGAAAATTTTGTTCAGGATCTTTAAAAAATTCAGGGCACCCCTCCCCTGGCCCACAACAAAGAGGGCTAGAAAATGAATTACTTAATGGTTCCCTTGTACTAGAAGTATGTTCAACTCCCAAACTTCCTCTTTGCCCTCAGCCCCAACTGAAGACTATATGAGGGAATGTATTTCCACTAAAATTTGAAAGATTAAAGTTAGACCAGTTATAAAATTATAAAATTAACTGCCTAAAACAGTGATATTTTACTTGAGTCCCTGGATTCCCTAGAGACTCTGAAGACAAGAGTGACAGTTCATCACCCATTTTTCTTGTTTCAGAAATCAAATAAGAATTGCAGATTTATTCATGGTAAGCACCTGGAAAATCAGATTTCTTTTGTTAGGCTGAAATGATATTACCTTTGTAGAAACATGGTAAGCTGTAACTCTAAAAGATAGTGCATATGTGTTTGTGTGTGTGCTTGTGTGTGTTTAGAAAGACAGAGAGAATGCACGTGCTTGGGGATGGGGAGGGACAGAGGGAGATGGAAAGAGAGAATCTCAAGCAGGAGCCACACACAGGGCAGAGCCCCACACAGGGTTTGAACTCACAACCCTGAGATCATGACCTGACCCGAAATCCAGAGTTGAGTGCTTAACGAATTGGGCGACCCAGCTGCCTCTCATATGTGTTTTGTAAATAAAAATGAAATGAAGGTATTATTATGGTTAAGTAAGTGAAGTTTATTTGGCAGAAAAGTTTTCTAAGACCTGTATCCCTTTGAGGAAAAAATTAGTCAAGCTCTTGATGGTGGGAAAACCTGAGAACCTAAGAGAAAGAAGGGGGAGGAAAAACAGAGTTCTTCAAATAAGGGATCTAGGTGAATAAAGATCCAAAGGCAAATATAATAATAATAATAATAAGCCAATAAATATAATGAAATCAGGAACTGACCAACCTCAGTGAGTAAAACTTTTCTCAATCCCAACTCACAAACCCATGTCAAGTGTTGTAGATCCAAAGTGAGAATTCTTGATTGGTGATTAGTAAGCAGAGCCTCCAAAGAACCTCTCCCTATCCATTCTCCACCCCTTCATGATTGCTCGTGTCAACAATCTGTTCCTGATATATCTCTGTCATATCTCTGTCATTGTACCTAGCCACGAATTTCTCATTGTGTTTCTCTAATCCACCAGACTCTGTCAAATATCTTGACATTTTCAGTACCCAGCATAGTGTCAAACACAAATGAAGTATTTCATGCATGTTGGTTGAATTAATTAAAAAATGAATAAGCCTTGCTGCCAAGACCTAGGATATTTTATCATTTTAGTCCCATTTTTCCAAACTAGTATCCTATAGACAGTGGTTTGGTTTGTTGGTTCCACAATTAAAAATAACTTTGCAGTATGTTAGATACCATCATCATTTATAGATGTTCATAGTACACTTTACATATTAGTAGAAGTAGTTGGACATTCTCACCAAGATAAATTTGACTTGACTTGGTATTTCCCAAACTTATTTGATCATGGAAATTTTATTTACCCACTAACTTATAGTTCCCTGGGAATTAATATTCTGCAAGACATTAAAAACACTTTTTTGGAGAAGGAAGATGTGATTAGGGAGAGATGCAGTAGACTTTCATTTTTGTCAGAGCCCAAGTTCGGTCTATCACCTGTGAAAGCTGGATTATATCACTAATGATTAGAAGAATCACACCCCAAGGGAACTGGGACCTTGTCCCTACCCGTTCCCACTCCTGGGCTCTCTGAAGCTTTTTCCTTCCTTAGGATCCTTGTTTCCCCTAACTGATCCTTGCTCATGACTGATGAACTGTTAAACCTACCTGTGGAATGCAGTTGGAATGTTCAACTTGGAAAGAGACTTTCTAGAGGATAAAAGAGACATTTCTCTTACCAATAGGGTCCCAACTTTGAGGGGATTTCCTTACAGACTAAGCTCAGTGAGTTTTATATATGAATGAAAAGGACCAAGATCTTGGGGAATTTTTCTGGCCTTTGCTGCTTTCTTATAAGACATGCTCTTGGTAGCACAGTCAAAAGTTATAGACTTCTTCCCACATTCCTCATGTCCCATTTATTCTCCAGTAAACATTTCAAATATTTTGGTTTAAATTCCTCAAGACTTTGTGCGTATTCAGACAAACTTTTTTTTTTAAGATTTTATTTATTTATTTGAAAGAGAGAGACAGAGATAGTGAGAGAGAGAGAGAGAGCACATGCAAAAACAGGGGGAGGGATTAAGGGAGAGGGAGAACTGAGCAGGGAGTTCGACGTGGGGCTCCATTCTAGGAACCTGAGATCATGACCTGATCGAAGGCAGATGGTTAACCAACTGAGCCACCTAGGAGCCCCCAAACTCATATATACATGAAAGTAAATAGATAATATATAGGTCTACAAAAATACTTTTGTTACTAAGTAGATTCATCCTAGGAATATCATTTAGAACTTTTGTTTTTATCTAACAAAATATCATCCACATCTTTCCATGGCTTAGTTTCTGATATCTACATAGTATCCTAGTATCTCAAGATATGGATGATTCATAATTTGTTTAAGGAGTCTCCTATTGATTGGTCTATCTTTGAGTCATTTGTAAAATATTTACCTGTAAAGATAATGTCCCCATGAATATGCTCCTGTAACCATCTTCACGTTAGCATGACTTTTACCATAGAAGGGACATCTAGAAATGAAATTTCTATGTCCTATGTATGAATATCTTTCACTTTCAGAGATACCACAGACTTGCCCTTCAAAAGGACTGTACCATTATATATACTTCTCCAATTCCCAAGGCTGTTAAGCACCTTTTCTCATGTTTGTTAGCTATTTATATTTCCTTTATGAATTATTTATTCATGTCTTTTGCTATTTCCTAATAGATTGTGTTTTTATTGTTGATTTATAGCGATGTTATATTGTATGAATGTTAGTACTCTATTCTATATAAGGAAAGATCATATACCAATTCTTTATGGTCTTCCAAATTCATTTGTGTCTCAGAGAAGTTATAAATCTTATATAGTTACATATGTTACACTTTTTCTTTTGCCTTTTAGGTTTATGTTATGCTATTAAGACTTTTTCTAACTCAGGCCTATAAAACTATGCCTATATTTTCGTTTGGCATTTCCTCAAATTTATTAATTTTTTTTTTTACAAACAGATATTTAATCTATATAGAATTTAATTTGGGGGATGGCGTGCAGTAGGAATTTTCAAGTTGGGAAGGATTTTAGCACTATCTATCACATCTTACCAAAGAATTTTTAAAGTCTTAGAAAAATAAAATCAGATATTTTGTTCAAGTTTCATTTCAGTGAGAATCCATGTTTATTTTCTTAAGAGTCATATGACAAAACGCTTTGTATTTGTGAAGATCCTTAAAATCATCCAAAAATTTTTGTATCTGGATTCTCTTTTTCAGCAGGGTAGACAGAGCAGGAGCTACTATCTATCTCAAATGACTTGTCTAAGGTCTCTGAGATAATTAATGTTGTATTAATGCTAGAGGTCAACTCTCTTTAAACCCAGTACTCTGTCTATATACAGCATTTATAATCTGCTCACAAGGTAGCATAGTCAAACAGCATAGATGTTTTCCCTTGTCTGCATTAGATGTCTTCCCTCCTTTCCGCATAAGAACCCCCAAGGCAGAAAGTCTTGACTATAATCAAAGTGAAAGATGTAGGTTAAGCAGTATAGATTTGTTAAAACTATTGGTGATGAGGCCTTTCTGCCCATCTCTGTCCTAACATAAATGACCGTGACTGAGTTACATACTCGCTGGAAATGGGACAAGGCTGGGTGCAGGTGCAGGCTTACCTGGAGAGGTACAAATTGTGCCCCTGTAATTCCTAATACAAGCCAGGAGAAAATTGCTAGCACAATTGAGAGTTGTTAACACAATAGAAAGGACTCTGGAGGAAAACCTGATGTGTGTCTCCTGCATCTTTTTGTCCCCACTGCCATTTTCCGAGGGGATAAAATGAGATGACATTGGGAAGAAAAGTACCACACCAGAGCCGGCGGTGATTGCTGCTTTGAATGCCGGGCAGCTGCGCCAGCGCGGCCAGATTGATCCATTTCAAAGCAATGGTCATTATATTGCATTTTACTCTGAAAATGCAGTGCATTTCTGTTTCCCGACTTGTCTGTTGTGATAGATGGTGTGATGCTCTACCTCAGTACATTATTTTATGTTTAACAATCCTACATTGTGGAATTAGCGGAGATGTACATTTCAATAGCACAGGCCCCGCCCCTGTCCTATGCAAAGAAAGTCTGGACCATGAAGAGAATGCAGATCAGGCGAGAGGAAGTTTGAACAGCAAAAGAGAGTTTTATTTCCTTTGGACAACTGCTCTTGAGATCTGATTAGATCCAGCATCTAAATTTCACACCATTATCTTAACACCTCCTGATTTTTATTCTCAGAGAAAATTCCTGTTCTTTAAAAAAAAAAAAAAGATTAGAAATCCCCTTTGATTTCTCTCCTTTATTACTTAATTTTTATAAGTCATTATGCTTTGAGAATGAAAGTTTTGCAGAGAATTGTTATGCATGTACTACATGCAATGTAATCTGTGTACTATGGGTGAGTTCATATGACCAGAAGAGCTGAAAATTTCCAATTTCCTGGCTTTGAACAGCGTAACCATGCAATTTCAATGTTGCAAAATCCTTATATGTATTTAATCGGAGAGGAGAAACAATAGACACAGAAGACATTTTGAGACCTACCTAATCTTTATTTAATCCAAGAACCTCCATATCTCCTTAGAATGATGAACCATTTTAAATTACTTTTTAGCAAATATGGAATAAACATCAGAATTAAAATGGAGTTTACTTAAATCTTAGATGTATTTTATAGTATATATTCATCCCACAAGTTCTGCTATGTAATACTGTTATGAGTTCTGCTATAAGATTATTAGCTAGAAATTAAATAATTTTCTTTAGTCAAAATGTTTTAGTAGCTGTATTTAAAGACAGAATACCTGACTTTTAATCATCAGGGGGGCATTTTAATTTAGAAAACAAATAATCTGTAAGTTATAAGATTTCTATTACTTAGATTTTTCTTAGACAGTTTTAGCAAACATCCCTCAGTATTATGTTATAAAAAGTTGAATCAAAAAGAAAGAAGAGGAGGCTGTCGGATTAAAAAAAAAAAAAGAAAGATGTTCCACTATAAAACAAAATAATCCTTCAGTTGGTTAATGGCCATCCTTAATAGACTCTAGCAAGAAATTCAAATTCCAAGTACTTAGCCCTAAGACACCCACCATTATTTCTTTCCATGTGGTTTCAGATAGGAAGACCTGGTAGCCTGTTCTCTGGCCCTGTCTTTGGCAGCAGCAGCATCTACTCAAGCTCCTCTTTGAAAATCACTCCAGGCTTTAACACATCCAAGTGTTAGCAATTTTGAAAGTCAGGAAAGACATCCTTATACAGGCATATCTCGGAGACATGGATTCAGTTGCAGACCACACAATAAAGCAAATAGTGCAATAAAGCCAGTCAAATGAATTTTTTTTGATCTCCTGGTCCCTATAAAAGTTATATTTACATTATACTGGAGTCTATTAAGTGTGCAATAGCCTTATTTCTAAAAAAAAAAAAATATTCATACCATAGTTGAAAAAATACTTTATTGCCAAAAACTGCTATCATCTGTTTTCAGGGAGTTATAATCTTACTGTTGATGGAGGGTCTTGCCTTGAAGTTGATGGTTGCTGGCTGATCAGGGTGGTGGTTGCTGAAGGTTGGGGTGGCCCTGGCAATTTCTTAAAATAAGACAATGAAGTTTGCTGCCTCAATTGACTTTTTCTTCCTCAAATAATTTCTCTGTAGCATGAGATGCTGTTTGATTGCCTTTTGCCCATAATAGGACTTTTTCAAAGATGGAGTCAGTCTTCTCAAATCCTGCTCTACATTATCAACTAAGTTTAGATAATATTCTAACTCTTTTGTGGTAATTTCCATAATCTTCACAGTATCTGCATTAGGAGTAGATTCCATCTCACGGAAATTCTTTTTTGCTCATCCATGAGAAGCAACTCTTCATTTGTTCAAGGTTTTGTTTTGTTTTTTAAGATTTTATTTATTTATTTATTGGATATAGAGAGATCACAAGTAGGCAGAGAGGCAGGCAGAGAGAGAGGGAGAAGCAGGCTCCCTAGGGAGCCTGATGGGGAGCTTGATCCCAGGACCCTGAGATCACGACCTGAGCCGAAGGCAGAGGTTTAACCCACTGAGCCATCCAGGCGCCCTCATTTGTTCAAGTTTTATCATGAGATTAGAGCAATTCAGTCCCATCTTAAGGCTCCACTTTTTACTCTAGTTCTCTCCTGTTTCTACCACAGCTGCAGTGACTTCTTCCACTGAAGTCTTGAACCTCTCAAAGTCATCCATGAGGGGTAGACTCAGCTTCATCCAAATTCCTGTTAATTCTGATATTTTGATTTCTTCCCATGAATTGTGAATGTTCTTAATGGTCTCTAGAATGGTGAATCACCTCTAGAAGATATTCAATTTATTTTGCTCAGATCTATTAGATAAATCACTATCAGTGGTAGCAATAGCCTTATGAAATGTATTTCTTTAAGTAATAAGACTTAAGAGTCAGAATTACTCCTTGATCCATGAGCAGTAGAACGGATATTGTGTTAGCAGGCACAAAAGCAGCAATAATCTCCTTGTCCATCTCCATTGCAGCTCTTGGGTGATCAGGTACATTGCCAATGAAGAGTCATATTTTGAAAGGATTTTTTTTTTTTTTTTTTCCTGAGCAGTAGTTCTCAACAGTGAGCTTAAAATACTCAGTAAACTGTGTTGGAAACAGATGTGCTGTCATCCAGGCTTTGTTGTTGCACTGAGAGAGCACTGGCAGAGTAGATTTAGCAAATTCTTAGGGCCTTTGGGTTTTCAGAATGGTAAATGAGCATTGGCTTCTACATAAAGTCAGCAGCTGCATTAGACTCTAAGAGAGTCAGCCTGTTCTTTGAAACTTTGAAGCCAAGCCTAAATGGCATCATCTTCTGATAGAAGTCTGTCCCATCTACACTGAGAATCTCTTGTTTAGTGCAGCCACCATCACTTAGAATTTCAGCTGGATCTTCTGGAGAACTTGCTGTGGCTTCTACATCAGCATCTGCTGTAGCACCTTATACTTTTGTATCATGGAGATGGTTTCTTTCCTTAAACCGCAAGAACCAAACTCCTCTAGCTTCAGACTTTTCTTCTGCAGCTTTCCTTACCTCTCTCAGCCTTCACGGAGTCAAAGAGAGTTAGGGCCTCTTTCTGGGTCAGGCTTTGGCTTAAGGGAATATTGTGACTGGTTTGATCTTCTATCTAGACCACTTGAACTTTCTCCACATCAATAGTAAGGCTGTTCTGCTTTCTTATCATTCGTGTGTTCACTGGAGTAGCACTTTTAATTTCCTTCAAGAACTTTTCCTTTGCACTCACATCTTGGTTTTTTGTCTTGGCAGGCCTGTCTCGGCTTTCAACATGCCTTCTTCACTAGACTTAATAGTTTCTAGTTTTTTATGTAAAGTGAGAGACATGCAACTCTTCTTTTCATTTGAACACTCAGTGGCCACTATTAGTTGGCCAAATTTTAATAGCCTTGTATCTCAGAGAACAAGGAGACACAAGGAGGGGGAGAGAAGTGGGGGAATGGCCTGTTGGTAGAATGGTCAGACACTCTGACATTTATCATCAAGTTTGTCATCTTATGTTTGTGGTGCCCCCAAACAATTACAATAGTTACACCAAAGATCACTGATCACAGATCTCCATAAAAAAATAATAATAGTGAAAAAGTTAGAAATATTGCAAGAATGACCAAAATAAGGCCCAGAGACATAGAGTGAGCAAATGCTGTTGGGAAAATGGCACCAAAGGACTTGCTTGAAGCAGTGTTGCAACAAACCTTCCATATGTAAAAATTGCAACATCTATGAAGTACAATGAAATGAGACAGGCCTTTATTTAACTTAACTTCCTCATGTTCCACAGTTCTATGATTGCCAAAGAGTTAAAGATTTCTTCAGACAATTTTTACAATTGTTTTTTGTTTGTGTGTTTACTTGCTTATTTGTTTTTAATGTCAGTGGAGGAGGAGAGCAGAGAGGCTGGAAAAGGAAAGGTTGTTGGCTTTGCTAACGCATCATTTCTTGAAAAGAAACACTTGCTCCTGGTAGAGAAATCAGAAAGGTATAAGGAGATTAGTTATCTTAGAAAAATCACCCCAAACCTTATTCTTCCCAAGAGATAGCCACTGTTAACATTTCAGTATTCTGTTTTCTACTTTGTCCTTGTACATATATGTTCCCATAGTTAAGATATATAATTCCCGTAGTTAAGATAATAGTATACACTTAAAATTAGATCACAAACATTTCCCAGTATTGTAAAATCTTAGATGAATCATATTTAATATTTTATTTAACATTTCATCTCTGTAATTTCCACATATTCTGTAATTTCCATAACCATTCTTTATTGTTGGATATGTAGACTGTTAATGATTGATCATAAAATTGGTTTTTTAATTTAAATTCAATTAAATTAACATATAATATATTATTGGTTTCAAAGGTAGAGGTCAGTGATTCATCAATCTTTTTTTTTTTTAAGATTTTATTTATTTATTTGACAGAGATCACAAGTAGGCAGAGAGGCAGGTAGAGAGAGAGGAAGGGAAGTAGGCTCCCTGCTGAGCAGAGAGCCCCATGCAGGGCTCGATCCCAGAACCCTGGGATCATGACCTGAACCAAAGGCAGAGGCTTAACCCACTGAGCCACTCAGATGCCCTAATTCATCTGTCTTATATAACACCCAGTGCTCATTATATCGTGTGCCCTCCTTAATGTCCATCATCCAGTTACCCCGTCTTCCCAACTCCCTCACTTCCCCCAATCCTCAGTTTATTTCCTATGATTAATTAAGAGTCTCGTATGGTTTTTCTCCCTCTCTGATTTTGTCTTGTTTTATTTATGACATGTTGTTTTAGACTGAACTCCTACTTCAGTTTAATTCCTTGCTTGCATAGCCATAAACAGCTTACTCTACAAAACTTACAGGATTACTCTATAGAACTTAATACACAGAAGGTCATTCTTAACTAGAATGTTATTATTTTTAATACATATGTAACCTTGGGAGCATAGGAAAATACTTGAAAATTAGTTACTATGTATCTCTCCCCCATGTTTCAGAAAATTGAAGATGAGACTTGCCAAAGGTTTACCCCTTCAGATCCCTTTTTAAAGCTGTAGAGAAATGCTGCCTCATAAAAATATGACATGAGCCACAAATGCAAGCCACAGGTATAATTTTAAATTTTCTATAAGCCATATTGGGAAAGTAGAAAGAGAAGAAATTAATTTAATTTACTTATTCCAAAAAACCCCCAATATATTATCATTTCAAATGCAGTCAGTCTAAAAACTTAAGAATGGGATATTTTATTTTATTTTTTAAAAGATTTTATTTATTTATTTGACAGAGAGAGATAATGAGCATGCACAAGCAGGGGGAGTTGCAGGCAGAGGCAGAGGGAGAAGCAGTCTCCTCACAGAGCAGGGGAAGCCCAGTGTGGGACTTGATCCGAGGACCCCAGGATCATGACCGAAGGCAGTGGCTCAGCCAGCTGAGCCACCAGGTGCTCAAGAATAGGATATTTTACAAATATTTCTCATACTAAGTGTTGGAAACCTGATGTGTATTTTATCCTAACATCACATCTCTATTTAGTCTAGCTACCATTCAAGAGCTCCGTATTTATGTGGAGCTGGTGGCTACCATATTAGAAAGCACAGCTGTAGAGAGAGAAAGGATGAGCAATCGATAAAAATGTGGACTCCATCTGGAGTCTGAGCTAGTTCTATCACTGATTATCTAACCTCAGGCAAATCACTTAACTTTCTTAATGAGTTTTCTGTATCTGTTAAATGGGAATGACAACAGTAACTACTGTGTAGAGTTGATGCAGGGATTCATGAGACAATCCATGAAGTACTCAATAAACATTTTGTATAGGGAATCCCAAAAAAGTGTAGTGAGTGATCTGACTCTAATTTAACCAAATAGTTTCAGTATCCATGATCTTCCCTCTTAATCGTGTCACTATTTTTCCTAATAATGAATTATTTAGAAGATAATCACTGCTCTCATGCTTTGGTTTCTCATGGAAGCCATTCCCTAATAACCAAAACAACATGGAATCCTGTAGCTCTTTGTTATTTTTATAAATTGATGATGGTCCTTTTCTGTGACTCGAATTGGGCCTCTTTTAGTAAAGGTCTGCACTATTTCCTTGTGGCCTATATATGTTCCAAATATCTTGGATATATAGGTACCAAATACATAGATATATGTACCAAATATGATAATATGTTCCAAACATAGTTCCTCTAAGTGGTGGATGGGAATCACAGATTCTTAGCATAAACAGCTTCTTTGCCTGCAGGCTGCCATGATAGTGTGCAAGGACTATATAGAAAAGAGTTAAGCCTATTCTGCCTCTCTTCTCAACTTCTAATATTCCAGCCTGAAACAGAAACAATCAAAGACTTCGGCAGAAATTTCTGAGTCACAGAGCTTGCTTTTCATGCTAGTTCAAGTGTGGGTGAATCAGTGCTTCTGCCAGATGAAGAGAGAGACCCCATGGAGAGCCCATGTGGGGGATGTGAATGAAGAAGTCTCCCTTGGGTTCACCCTGGAAGTGGATTGGATTCCTTAGAGCAGAAGGACCATGGCTGCACACAAATGCTTTGCTCTTGGAGAATGTGCCAGAAGCTGATGGAAATGCTATATTAAACGCAAGCACTCATGCTGACCAACAGACATCCCCAGGCAGAATGAACTTCACAGGCATAACCTGGAACCCATTGTTGAGTTCAGAGGTCACAATAAAGTATGAATTTCTAATGGTTGCCACTGCTGTCAGCTCTGCAGTCTTGAAAATTGGGTTTTAGTCCCAATGTTTTTATATCGTGTATGTAAATAATTACCCTAATTATAATTAGAAAATCATGACCAGTACTGTCTGATTTTCATTGCATTCATATATTATTGTGCTCTCTTTATTATCTTTGTACTTGGAAAACACCTATAAACTTACCTGCAGCCATACCTGTCCTTGCTCCTGCTCATGTAGAAAAGGTGTTCCTGGTTCGGTCAAATCTCCGCAGGTGATTGCTCCTTTCTCCTCAGTATTCAATGCTGATCGCTCTCAACTGGCTCCTTCATATCTAGTCTTTCATCTACTCACGTCCTTTTTTTTTTTTTTTTTTTAAGGATTTTATTTATTTATTTGAGAGAGAGTAAGCATGAGAGGGGGAAGGTCAGAGGGAGAAACAGACACCCTGCTGAGCAGGGAGCCCTACATAGTACTTGATGGCATTCACTCAACCAACTGAGCCACCCAGACAGCCACGACCTTCTCATCTTAAGAAAAACAAAGTCCCCACATCCTCGCCTGTTATTCCCTGCTCTCTCTCTTCCCTGTCAGGGCCCTGACAGCTGAGGGAGGGTGTTACTGGCTGCATCCCCTCCCCCACCCCATGTCCTCTTCAAGTTACTGTCCAACCACTGCAGTCCCATTTCTCTCACCTGGAGCAGCAACGTGATCCTTGTAGCCAAAGCCAGAAACACTTACTCCCCTTCTCATGTGACCTCTCTTCAGGGTTCCATGCTGTTGTCTCTTCCCTCCACCATCAAATTATTTTTCCTTGGTTTTGCAACACCACACTATTTTCTCTTCCTACCTCTTTTTGTTTGTTTGTTTCTAGTAGTCCTTCTTCTGTACCTCCCTGGAATGTGCCGTCTTTCCTCCTCTGTTTTTCTCATATGTTCAGTCCCATGGCTTTAATGGGATTTAAATATCAATAGTTCACACCCTATGTTTCTCCAAGTCTTTGCTCAGACTTCCAATCTTACCATCAGTGTCTTACTAGACACCATTCAGATGTCTCAATGGGCACCCAAATTAAGTGTTTCCCAAACATAGGGCATCATTGTAAGTTGACCATATGTTTGACCATCCAAATTAGGTCAATTTTGAATGTGAAAATGGTACACTACTAACAATGAAGTCGTAAGAATAGACAAGGCAAGACCTTGACTTCCAGGCAAGTCAGGACACATGTCTAGGGATAACTTTGTTAGGCACAATAGGTGAAACCCAGTGACCCTGACACTTGTAGGGTCCCATGACAATGTTTTAATTTTAATTGTGCTTAAGATCATAAGAAAAACAAATGTAATAAAGGTATTTGTAGTTTACAAATATAGCACATAAAAATAATAATAATAAACACATATAATAATAAATGTAATAATGAATACCCCAGATTATAGCTGCCTTTATACCAATGCAGTCTTAAAATATATTTATTTATTTATTATTTATTTTTTTTGGTGGAAGAATCTTCAATATCTAAGGATCCACAAAAATCATTGTTTCCTTTGCTGGTTTCTTCAGCTCACAGACGGACATCCTCATCCTCCATTCAAAAGATCCCAAACTGAACACCTGGATTTCACCCTTGCCTGCCCTCCACCCCTCCCTTTCCATGCTCATACAACTTACCAGAAGGGTCCCTGTGATTTAGCCATTCTGTCCCACAGGTGTCTTTATCTGAAGTCAGTCAGCAAAGCAAAGAATGTTGTTTTGCCAGATTTATTCCCATTTTTCTTGTTCTCTTCCTTCATCTTTTCTCCTCTCCCTCCTTCACAGCTGTCAGCACCCTTCCCTTCTCTGGGCCAGTGGCAACATACTTAACCTCTGCCACACAGCCACGCTGGCCAGTCGACCCCTCCCTGTGCAGGACCCTGTCTCCTCTTTCCCATGAGTAGTGGGGGAGGAACATCTCCCACCTCAAGATTCCTGCAGTGCTCTTTGGGTCTGGAGGGCTCATCCCTCAGCCTGTAACTTTGCCAGAGAGAACAAGTATGGCTCACATCACCAAAGCAGCCTCACGCTTTTCTGGACTATTCCTTATGTTTGATTTTGAGAGAAATCGCAGCTGTAGAGAATGTTGATTTCTTCTTTAATGGGATGGCTAACGAGAATGGGAATTCTCTGCGGTGCCTGGATTTTGCCTGCCTGGAGGGTTACTCAACACCATCGCTGAACCCCCTCTGTTGTCACATTTTATCTGGTGACTTAGCATCTGCTCCACAGATTGGTCCCATTAGGCAAGACTCGGGCAGGCAAGAAAGTTTTCACTTCCTAAAACATGCTTCCTCAATCATCACTGCTCTACCGGTGTCTAACTGATAATGACCTGTGTCTGGGGGAGGGGTGTTCTGGGGGAGGAGTTTCATTAGGGGAGTGAAAGCCACCTTTTCCTAATTAAATTGCCTCCGGGTCAGCTCTGAAGGTCTTCTGGAAACCTGAGTTTCCAGGGTGCTGGACTCCAGATAATTGTAGAGACAGTTGCATTATGATAATGTGATTGTATTCACTTTATTATAGGATTATTGATCAGTGCAGAAAACCTATGTCACCACTACTGTATTGAGACTGGTGTCTTTCAAGTGCTCTGGTCCACAACGACCAGGGAGGGCATGCCTTTCTTGCCCCAAGGAGGTGGGCTCAAAAACACTCATGCTCGTGCCACACTATGTGGGTTCAAATCCCAATTGTGTCACTGTTACTTGGGTTGGGCAAAGTCACTAACCTCCCCATGCTTTGAGCTGGTTGTTTGTTCAAGATAGACTGCAACGGCGCCCTCCTCTTCTCCAGCTGCACCTGGCATAGGGAGTAACTGAATTTGCAGATATTATGTGTAATAATATCTACATGAGGCTTTGCTGTTGGTATTGTTGTGAGACTCAGAAAGACCACACACACACACACACACACACACATGATCAACAGCAGTGGCTCTCGAAACCACCTGGGACTTTTTCCCCCAGTTATATGAGATATAATTGACACATATACAGCCCTATGTTTGTTTAAGGTCTAGCATCATGATTTAATTTCCCTATGCCATGAAATGATTGCCACAATAAGTTTAGTTAGCATCTGTCCTTTCACGTAGATACAAAAAAAAAAAAAAAAAAAAAAAGATTTTTATCCCATTATGAGGATTCTTAGAATCTTCTCCCTTAGCAACTTTCAAATGTATCATACAGCAGTGGTAGTTGGAGTCATCACGCTGTACTTATTTCTCCAATGACTGGCAGTTTGAACCTTTCCTCTGTCTCCTCTCCTCCAGTTCCCCCTTTTACCCCCTCCTACACTTCTCATGACCACAAATCGCTTTTCCTATGAGTTTGGGTTTGTTTTTTTTTTTCTTTTTTAGATTTCTACATATAAGTGAGCTTATCCAGTATGTGCCTTTCTCTGACTTATTTCACTTCGTATAACACCTTCGAGGTCCATCTGCATTGTTGCAGATAGCTGGGGATCTTAAATCTGGGGATCACAAATTGTGATCCTATAGGTCTAGGATGATCTAAGATTATGCAGTCACTGCCTGCCCATGGACCATGCTCTGAGTCGTAGGGCCCTGGAGCAGACCAAGAACAGTGTTTATAGCAAATACCAAGACTAGAAAATTAACGCGGCCCCCATTACAATCACTCTGTGTCCACTGGCTGGTTCTCTGCACCGGAGGGGAATGGGGAGGGTCCCACTCTGGCCCGCGTGGCCATGGACCACCTGCATGTCACATCACTCAGGGCCTGCCACTTAAGTGCATCGTATTTCATTTTTCCGTCTTCCAAATGGGGATAATAATACTTGCTCTACCTACTTCACGAGATTGTTGTAAGGGTCAAATGAGAAAATGTATGTGAAAGCTCTTTGAAAAATTAAAAGTGCTGCCCAATTGTAAAGGGATCAATAGTAGCGGAAGGAGGGGCTGGCTGAGTGATGTTTGGCTGGTAATGGAGAGCTCCCCGGAAGAGTAAATTCTGAGCTGGTGTTGGAAGGAGGCGGCAAGAGAGGCCCATTCACTGTTATTCCAACTGAGAAGTAACTGCTGGTGCAGAAAAGGGCACAAAGACAGCAGCAATGAAGTCCAGCTGCACGTGCCCAGACACACAGGAGGACAGCAAGCTCCCGGGGTCCTCCATGGAGGGTCTGTCCTGAAGAATTAATGGGCTAGTGGGTTTTTTAGAAAAGTAGTCAGAATTGGGACCTCCTGGGTGGCTCAGTAGGTCTGCCTACAGCTCAGGTCATGATTCCAGGGTCCTGGGATTGAGCCCCGCTTTCCGACTCCCTGCTCGGTGGGGAGTCTGCCTCTCCCTGTCCCCCTGCTTGTGCTCCCTCTCTCTGTGTCAAATAAATAAAATCTTTGAAAAAAAAAGTAGTCAAAGGATAAGAGCATAAAAGAGAAGGTAGAATGCTGCATCTCAACTCTCCATTGAAACCTTTTGACAAAAGGAGGAATCATGTGACCAAGCACTTTCCATGTTTCTCCTTTAGCAGACAGAGCTCTCACGCTCCCAAGCACGACATAGAGACCCCTCCACTTACCTCCCCACTGATGACTGGCTCTGTTAGGCCCCCGTGCTGCTAATGATTAGCTGGTCCCTGCACCAAAGGATGGATCCCAAAATTGCACGGGGAACTCCTGCTTTACATCTTTGCCGTCTTGATCCCTTGCCTCCTACTTGGGATAGGGCCAGCCGCTGGCGAGTGTGGTTTGGGCAGCTGCACAGGCCCTGCCCTCAGAAGGACCTGGGTTTCGTTTCAGGCTCTGCTGTCCTTGTCTTGAAATTCCTAATCATTTTGAACAAGGGGTGCTGCCTTCTCGTTTTGCCCTGGGCCCCACACTGGCTTCAGTTCCCTCCTCTCTTTACCAACTACCCACTGCTGACCTTCCTGCCAACCTTTTCCTTTTGCCTTCTAGAATACCTTTTTAGGATAATTAGTCCCATTGACAGTTCTCAAGTGACTACCCATCAGGATCAGCTGAAGCATTTTTGGTAATACCAGTATTTGGGGAACCTGGGTGGCTCAGTCAGTTAAGTATCTGACTTTTGATTTTGGCTCAGGTCATGATCTCAGGGTCCTGGGACTGAGTCCCACATTTGGCTCTGCGAGCAGTGGGAGTCTGCTTGGGGATTCTCTCTTTTCCTCTACCTCTGCCCCTCCTCCTTCTCTCAAATAAATAAATGGATCAATCAATCAAAACTAATATTTAAGTTCTACCCCAGACAATCAGACTAGTAAAAAAATCTTGGCTTTCTATAGTGGGTGTGGCTTTCTCTAGAGTGCTTTCAAGTAGAGACTGCCATTCTTGTCCCGTATATACAGCATGGCATCTGCCAGTCAGTATCGTCACATTCCCCAAATGTTGCAATACACCATTACTCCTCTGTGGTATCCCATGGAGAACCTTGCTCTTCTAGGATATACTACAGATGGTGCTTCTATTACTGAAGGTGATGTTCTTTGACCCCCTTCATGCTATGGGACATCATCTTCTCTCTGTGGACATGCACTGTCATACCTAACTCTTGTCACCTGACACTCTTCCATTTCAAAGATCATGGGCTGAGCTTGGCCTTGTTCTAAGGTCATTTCTCAGCCCTTATTCCTACCATGCCTATGCTCCCACTCAAAAAAAGCAACACCCACAGTTTCTGGGGATTAGGAGACGAATATGTCTTTTGGGAACCCCCCTGTCTTTCACTACACAAACATATGGCTCTGCAGACTGGAACCACACAAAACCAGGAATTTCTTTAACCTGTCCTGTTACTTGTTCACAAAAGCTCACATCCCCACTGCTTTCAGCGGCTGTCTGGAACCCTGGAATCAAGCCATTCCTATCTCTCTCATAGCAGATGAGCTGATGTCCTCCTTCACTTAGAAAACTGAAGTAATCAGGTTTCTTCTCCACCTGCTTCATTCAAACATGCTCATTCTCTTTCCTTCTGGTCCCAAGAGTGATTTTTCCTTCTTGTTCAAAGCCAGCACGTGGCATGAGCTCTGAGTCCATCCCCTCCACTTCTTTGAGGTCCTTATTCCATGAGGAGCACCAATGTTTTTACTAAAAAATTTTAACCTTTCCTTCTTAACCATCTCCTTCTACTCAGATAACAGGCTTTCATCTGTACTTTCTTTAAACAAACAAAAAACTTAACTCCAAACTTTCTTGTTTGTATTTTAGTCCAGAAGATTTTCCAACTTTTTAACTTTAATTTGCAGTACAAAACACATTTCATAACGCATTACAAAACACATTTGATCTTAGTGTACACATAAATGTAGCTGAAACTAAAAACCTCTTAAAATGGTATTTGCCCTTAATATGTTCCAAACATTTTATTTCTATCTTATTCTACTCTATACTATTATATTCTTTACTATTATGTGTTTTTAAAATGCTGGTTGCAACTCACTTAAACTTATTTCATACCCTCTAAAGACTATACCCTAAATTTTGAAAATCACTGACCTAAACTGCCCTGTTTAAACACATAGTCTATACTTCACTTCCTGTAACATCCCTCCACTCCCTGAAATGCACCGTAAGTTTCCATTATTCCAATGAAAGTGCTCATGTTAGCCTTTATCATTCTAAATAATATTTTAAGTAGTTAGGATGTGTTAACATATTTTAAAAGAAAAAAAAACCATATTTATGAGTCTAGTAGATGTCTTTCTCTTCTCTTACTTGACACTTCAAAGCATTTGGGATGACCAATGGTACCGTCCTCTGACTGAGTCTTTCCTTCCTTGGTCACTAAATGACTGAACCCTGAAGTCTTCTCCCCTCAGTGAACTCCTGGGCCCATCTTTCCTGCTGCAATCATGAACTGTTGCTGTTCTCCAAAATTGCATCTTTAAGTCATGGCTCTTCTAACACACTTGTCCTGGGAGTTATCCACTCTCTAGTTTTTATGTGCCCCCTGTTTGTTGATGGCTCCCGAGTCCATGTCTACACGTAGCCTCTCTTCCTTGAGCATCTGGCAGGATCAACATGTCCACAGGCCCTTTGGATGCATTACACCCAAACCTGAACTTTTTATTTTGGGAGAAATGCAGCGGAAACAATAGTGGGTTCTGTAACCGGCGTTGGCAGCTACTGACAGTATTCTCTAGACAGGTAATTCCACATTTCCTTAGCCCTGAAGATGCCAAGAGTTCTTGTAGGCTACCTTCTCCTAGAACTATCTTCTCCTACCTTGCCAAAGAATACATTTAAAACTTGGCATTGCTATTCATGATCTACTGTGATGAAGGTAATTCCTTATTATTATAATACAGAATAGGCTATGCAAATCTGAATTAGTCTTTCGTGCTCCAAGCCCAAGTATGAACACTACCATGTTCTTAACAGAAAACCACTAAGAATCTAGGATCCCACCCAGCCTGATTAAAGGCTAAGTAAGTCCAGGATGATACCTGCATTCTCCATCAAGTCTCATAAATTTATGCCAGGGGCCTCCTTTCCCCAGAGTCCCATTACTGTTCTGATAGATAATAACAAGAACAATTTCTTGTATCTAGTCCATGGGAGAGGGCAAACAGGTCCGTGCAAATGGACCATTAAATCATGGACTTATTTGCACAGCAATAGAACCATCATGAAGATTAGAGTGACCCCCGTCCATTAATTTTTCTCTTTCTCTCTTTTGGTTATCTTTCCCCGCTCAGGTGCAGAAAATTTGGATCAATGCCAGTTTGTTTAATTGGATTTTTAAAATAAGCATAGATACAAAAAAATACCAAGCCGTCCTTCTGAGCTCTTTCAGTGAGCTCAACAAGGGCCGAATCAATTAAGCAAATTGCTTTAAAAAATAATCTACTGGCTCCAAAGAACTTCTTCCTTACTTCAGAGATAGTGCCTGCTAAGGTTTATGCAGGACACATTTTTCCAGCTGAATACCAGCTTCTCAAAACTGGGGATTTACAAGGGAAATGCTGACAGGAACTTCAACTGTGGTTGCAAAAGAGTGCCGCTCTAATCCAGCAGCGTCGTTCTGACAGCAGTTAGAGGACAAAGCCATACCAGGCTGGACGCCTGGATGCTCACCCAGCCTGTGGCTGTGGCCTGATTTACTTGTGCCCGCAGTAGGGCACTCCTATTAGAACTATCTGCACTCTTTAGTTTCCTTAAATAAATAGACATGAAACTTGAAACACCACCTGGGTAGAAGGTTCCACGGTTTTCTTCTTCCCTTTGTTTGCCGCCCCCCTCCCCACCTACCGTTTAATAGGCAGAGCACAGGGCTGTGTTTTCTTGTGAGCAGTAATATGTAACCAGAACAAACAGAGGACATAGGAAAGGTGGAGAAAAGTTAGATATATAAGCAAGAAAAAGTGAGTTATTGATTTTATTGACTGGTCTGTTAACTCCTGACATTGCAATAAAGTCTTATTTATTTGTATACAGAAGACTCAATTACATAGATACATATCATTTTAACAACTGGGTTATTTACAGGAGAATTGCTGCTTCATAAATAATATAGACCTGGGATTTCTAGAGCTGATGTGTATCCATTGTTACCCAAGGAAGTTGCAGACAGGGCATGCATACACCTGCCTGTGGTCATCAGAACAGCATTACAATAGGCTATGGGGAAGAAAGGATTGCAGGCAAAAGAGCAAGAATGAACTAAGGAGGGGGTCTTGGCCCAGCTAAGGTCTACAGTAAATAATCTTGGGGGTAATCAGATGGCACACAGAGTCACTGAATTATTACTCCTTTGGCCAGCATGGGAAAATTGTCACTGGAGATGGTTGGCATAAAGGATCCAGGTGTTTAAACTTCCTTTTCAGTTATACAAGCCATTATGATTATAGTCCAGTCTTTGTAGTTTTTTTTTTTCTTGCAGGCTTTAGATTTTTAAACATGAAGGGTATGTCTCAAAGGAAGTTTGATACGAATAGGATCAAATATTGCCGAAAGTCTTCTCTTGACGGGGCAACTAGTGGAAATGGAAAGGACATCCTGGGGGCTGTTCCTAGTTGCCTACAGTTCCCTGGAGCCTTGTTCAGAGCCTCTTGAAATAATTCTTTGTTTAACTCTTAGTCCAATGCACAGCTTCCCTGTTAGCTGGAAGCTCCAAAGGCCCAAGGGTCTTGCCTGGTCATCATTCAGTAAATATTTATTGAGAATGAGTGGATTAATTAAATGATGAGGAGAAGTGGGACCACACACTATCCTTTTTACATGTTTCCAGCACCTTGCAAAATAGCCCCCCACCTAATGTCGTGGATAATGAATGAGTGAAGGGTTGTTTAGCATCGCCATTTCCCAGAGGAGGTGGCTAGCATTCGAAGTCGGTTGTGATCCTGGAACTCGGACACAGGTCTTGGGCCTCAGAGTCCCCAAGAACAGCTGCCCCCCTCTGGCAAGAGCCAGAGAGCAAAGGCACCTTGTAAGAAAATGCAAGCGTATCTTGGCTATCGTGAAGGATACCGCAATCAACATAGGACACAGTCTCTTGGAGATCCTGATTTCAATTACTTCAGGGATATACCCAGAATGGAGATTGTTGGCTCAGAGGGCAGTTCAATTTTTAATGTGGGGAGGTGAAGGAGGAATTTTTTTACTGTTCTCCCAGAAGCTATACCATTTTCATTCACACCAGTAGCATGCAAGGGTTTCAGTTTCTCCAATCCCCTCCAACATTTTCTAATCTTTTTTGGGGGGGTGGGGTGGTGATAATAGCTATCCTAACAGGTGTCAGGTGGTAACTCATTGTCCACGGTATCCAAGGTACGGAAACAACCTAAATGCCCAGCCATGAATGGATGGATAAAGAAAATGTGGCGGATCCATAAAACGGAACACGTCTCAGCCTTTAAAAAAGGAAGGAAATTCTGCTGTACGCAACATGGGTGTTATGTTAGGTGAAATAATCCAGTCCCAGAAAAAAAAAATACTTCATGATTCCACGTATATGAAGCATCTAAAATAGTCAAACTCATACAAATGGATAGTAGAATGGTGGTTGCCGGGAGCTAGGGTGGGGAGAGAGGGGAGGGGGAGTTGCTGTTGGGTGGTTGTAATGTTCTGGTTATCTAAGATGACTAAACTCTCTAAGCACAACATTGTGCCTATAGTTAACAATACTATTCGTGCACTTAAAACTTCATTAAGAGGGTAGACCTCATGTTAAGTGTTCTTACCACAATAAAATCAAATAATAAAATAAAGCTTACCCATGAGGACTATGACCACCTCCTTTGTGGCTTGGTCTCCCTGGACCTTACGTATTTATTTTGTCTTTCTTTCTTTCTTTCTTTCTTTTTTTTAAATTTTTATTTATTTATTTATTTGACAGATCACTGGTAATCAGGCAGGCGGTGGGGGGGAGGAGGAGTAGACTCCCCACTGAGCAGAGAGCCCAATGCAGGACTTGATCCCAGGACCCCGAGATCATGACCTGAGCCAAAGGCAGAGGCCCAACCCACTAAGCCACCCAGGCACCCCTTGTCTTTATTTTCTGAGTCCACCTGTACACACATCTGTGTTTCTTTGCCTTACTGTAGAGCCAAGTTCTGTTTTGGACTCACATTCAGACACTACCCCAACCTATGTTTGATTCCTAGTCACAATGGAGCCATTTTTGACCAAAGCCATCCCCACCAGATATTGCCCTGAAAATCATACTTCCCACTCCAAGAGTATCATTTCTTTCCTTCTTTTCCACGTCGGCCCCACATGACTATAGGTACTTCTGTCCCCAGTTCTGTCTCCCTTGCATCTGAGCGGTGCCTGTCATGCCTGCACCCCCAGAGCCTTTGCAAATGCTAGGGGAGGTTGCTGTCAGGTGCAGCCCCTTCCTGCCTCTGTGTTCCTTTTCCTGACACACCTGTGGGCTCTACTTTGCCCTCGAGGCATTGGCATTGTCAGAGGTGAAGGCTCCGCGGGTTGTCAAGTCTATCAGCTGTGGCCAGTTTCCCACGCATTGCGTGGAGCACTGCCTGCTCTGTGTTCCGGAGCCCTGCGATGCATTGTGAAGCCCAGGCTGAGGTGTCTAACTCCCCCCAAACCCAATGGCTCACATTTGCTGCACGTTTACTAGGTGATGCTACTTACTTGTGTGGATTAGTGTACTTCATCCTCGTTTCTGAAGAGGGTACCATTCTTATTTCAATTTTACAGATGATGAAATTGAGCTGGCAAGATTAAGCAACTTGCTTGAGGTCCCACATCTTGTAAGTTAGAGATGAGCAACCTGATTTCAGAGCCTCTGCTCCTCATCGTAAGGCTCTCATGGTCTCATTAGATCCCTCCCTGGGGCTGGCCAGGCAAAAGGAAGTTAGAGATTTATTTTCGGAGGATGTGTGATTAGAAGGGCGAACACGAATGGAAATTGTGCAGTTAGGAGGCATTGGAGCTTTTGAGAGAAGAGATGCTCTGTTTTTTTGGACCCGTGGGAGGTGTGTTGTTGAGAAATACTGGACAGGATCTCAGAGGAGTTTTTAGATATAACCATTTAGATTTTGAAGACATCCTCATTCTCCAAGCTTCCAGCACTGTCTTCCCCTTCCTTCCCCTCAATTCATTCTTGGACATTGGCTGCCATGTATCTGATTTTTCATGTTCCTCTGAAGTGTCCCCTCACTGCAGGGTGTCCTCTGTGGCCACATGTTTTCCTTTCCTTCTTTCTCTAGATCCTTTGTAACAATACTCCAGTTATAATTGATCATGACAGCTAACACTGTGAAGCATTTATTACATTCCAGGCACAATGCTAGGCTCTTTCTACTCAGTACTCTGTTTCAGAGTACTAAGTACTCTGTTTCTACTCAGTACTCTGTTTCTGCTCAGTACTCTGTTTCACCTTCACAGCTGTAATGCAATTGCTATGACTACCTCCATGTTACAGTTGGGAAAACTTAAGATCAGAGAGGTTGAATAACTTATCCAAAGTCACACAGATGGCACCCATGAAGCAAAGTTAAAAACACAAGTCATTCTGACACCATACTCTGTCTAAAGACTTCTGTATCCTTTTTGTGAGTTCTATTTATGGGCTCAAGAAAATGATTTTTCTCGCATTTTTCAGAATCCTACTTTCTAGACATCTGATTCTGCTCCACATTTCTGTTCTTGACAAATAAACCGTCTAGAAATACAGTCATAGTATCCCTGGGATCCGGTTACTTCAGCATGGCCCTGTTGCTGGGAATTCAGTCTAGACTAAGAATACCACTTCCTGCTTGCTCAGCCTCCCAAGAGATGAAACTGTCAGACAGACTAACCAGGAGCTTATCAGATGTTCTGCTTTTAGCAGACACTCCAGGAGAAACCCTTCATCACCAAACACTTCTCCCCAACAAAATTTTATAATTTGCATTAGATAACATCATCCATATCTTCCATATGATTTGGGATCCATCAGATACCCTCAAAATGGAAGTAATATTTTTTAGCTGAGGAAGAGAAAAGCAGTCCCCAACATTCAGGAGCTGGCCTGGCACTCACCTCATAAACACAATCTCATAGAACATCAGCGTCAAACAGGACCACTCTGTCCGTGATGGGTCAGGACAAAACTGAGGTCACACCATAATCATGTCTGAAGACAGACAAACACAAGAACATGGTCCAGACTACAAAATGACCAAATAGTCACGCATCCTGGCTACAGTGAGTGAATACCATGATCTCACCAATAAACAGCTTTGGTTTGACTTCGCCTTTCCTGTCTTCTTCGCGAGACTTGTTAAAACACTCAATCATTAAATTGCCACCACTCCCAATGTGGAGCAAAGTCCCACTTCCCTGAACCTCCCCAAATCACTTGACCTAAGCCCAAACCCTCTGAGTCATTCCTTTCAACACCTTCCTACCGCGATGCCTCTTGGCTTCCATGGTAAGCATTCTCCCTCCTTCCAATGAGTCTATAAATCAAAATTAGTTCAACTACATGATGGTCCTTGCTGAAGAACTGACCTGCCTAGACACTCCTCATTATATACATTCTTAGATTAGCATATAACCAAAGATTTGCTTACAAGGCAGGGTGGGATTGAAAGAACACAACAACTTGACCAGATGTGAGTTTGAATCCCACCTTCTCCTCCTTCTTCTTTTTAAAATTTATTTTATTTTATTTTTTTATTTTTCAAAGATTTTTTATTTATTTGACAGACAGATCACAAGTAGGCAGAGAGGCAGGCAGAGAGAGAGAGGAGGAAGTAGGCTCCCTGCTGAGCAGAGAGCCCAAGGCAGGACTTGATCCCAGGCCCCTGGGATCATCACCTAAGCTGAAGGCAGAGGCTTTAACCCACTGAACCACCCAGGTACCCCTTTTTCTATTTTTTTAAACAAGCTGTGGACTGGGGTCAGTTACTTAAATTTCCAGAGCCTGAATTCTAATGTCATGGGATTGGTATGAGGACTGAAGGAGATGACCTATGTAGAATATTCTAGTGTGTTGCCAGACTCTTGCCTGATATTCTATGACTGTTACCTTTCTCTGGGGTCTTCCTGGGATCCCTTCTTGACTGGATTGGTTTGTTCTAAGTAAGGAATTTTATCCAACTGCCATAGTCCACTCACAAATCCTAACCCACCAAATTTTGAAGATATTTAAACATTGTATGTAAAATTTTCAGTTTTTTATTCTATTGGATGTTTTCTGTGCCCAAACTTATAGATATAATCAAGTCAATGAGTACTAATGTATTTTATTCATTCTGAGGAATACAACTGATCCCCCATATTTTAATGTGATATCTTAAAAGGAAGATTTGGGGATAAAAAAATGGATGTGTATTATAATTAGCAGCATGTCACAGTTTAATCGGGAACTTTTCTCTTTCTTAGTGAAAACATAAAATATTCATGAGTTATATACATCAAGAGCAGTCGAGATTTGAAGAAACCTGTATATATTTGTAAATGATGGCATATGTTTTCTTTCACTATTTCACCTTTTCACAGTTGTAGTTAGTGGTTTGCTGTTTCTTATTTCAGTTCTGACCTTACCATTCTCAAGTAAAACGTAAACTCAACAAGCAGATCTTAAAAATATTTGGACTTAAAACCTTACAGTTATCGCCTGAGTCCAAGTCACGTTTGGGAGGCACATTTTTACATTATGAGCTCTGACACAGATCCAAAAATAAGTTGATATAACAAATAGAAATTGTAACACATTTGATACTGTCATGTAATGGAGTGAAAATAATGGTAAAAAACAATACGAACAAGTTCTGTGAAGTTTTTGTTCTATTTGACTTTAAGTGGAACGAAACCTTCAGAACAAGAGGACAACAAAATAATGCTTTGCTAAAAGGATAAAAGAATATGACCTAAGTCTATTAGCGATATAACACTCTATGAATGCACTCAAGTTAATAGCATCTTTTAGCAATAGATACTTTTCAATTACAGGAATGGTAAGGGATAAATAGACTAAGAGAGAAAAATGGTCACGGACACAGGAATCAGATGAGACATTTGCCTGTTTGGTTTTTTATAACCAACTGTGGGGGAAAAAACATCTAACCAAAGATCTATGGATGGGGCATGAATTTGCATTTTCTATTCTGGATCCCTTCAATCGTGTTACAGTTGCAGTGTGTTGTTACCCCTTCTCTGAAGATTTGGTAGCACTTGGTAACTTGTTCACAGTGAGCTGTGCAACATCCTTCTGTCTCTTCCCATGCAGTGTTTTCACAGAAGCTCTGGGACCATAAGGAGCTGTTAACTAGGGGGGATGCTGCAGGCACACACCATGTAGTTCCTCTGGGAGGCTTTCCTTCCTGTGCTTTGCTGAGTTTTGCATGACTCCTCTTCCACCCATCTTGAGCTGCGCACGAGAATGATCGCAAACTCTACACTTTCAGTGGATCTGTAGAAATGTGGTTTTATTTCAGCTTTAAGAGATTTAAAATTTTTATTCCCCCTTTTTAAAGTGGTGCTCTGGCTACTTTTGCAAAGAATGTGCTGTTCTAAGAGTAAATAACTGAAATGGAGAGGCCAGACTCTTATCTACACAGATCCTCACAAATGGGAAAGCGAAGATGTGGATACGGAAGGAGAAAGTGTCAGGAAAATTGCCATAAATCACAGAGCAAGAATACGGGGCTGCATCTGGCATCAGTTTTGTTGTGTTTTTAAAAGGATAAATATGCCTCCCTTTAAGAATGTGGGGCCCGCGCTTCCTGCTGCGAACCTCTTTGCTGGGGGTCCTCCCACAGGTTGCGGGGGGCGAGGACTTGTCGAAGGTTATTACTGTGACAGAGTACTCCTCTTGAATGTGTTCTTCTGCATCCCCATGTGCCCCTGCCCTGGCTTCTGTGAGATAGGATACCACAGTCTCCTGTGAGCGCCTGGTGAGTTAGGTGTTTTAGGTATATTTGTGCTTAAAGGCCATGCAAGTGAAGGAAGGAAAAGAAGGAAGGAAGGAGAAGGGAAACAGGGAAGGGATGAGGGCAGGAGAAAGCAAGAAGGAAAGGGGTGGGTGGGAAGGAACGACTTATTTTCAAACTCAAAACCAGTACTTTGCACACTTCACTGTGGGTGTGAATTACCTGGGGATGTTGTCACAATGTGGATTCTGATTCAGTGGATCTCCCGCCTGGATGGGCTGGGACCCGCTGATGGGCTTTTCCAACAAGGTCCCTGGTGACGCCTTTGCTACTGGCCCAGAGATCACGCCTTGAGAATGGAGACCCTAAGAATGCAGCTGTCATAGAGCTAGCTCATTATGGACATTATTTTAAGGAAGATAAGGGTGTTTATTTCTTAGGAATTGGTCACAGTCTCTCTGGGAAAAAATGGGGCACAGAAAAATCTTGTAAGCGATGGGACCCACCCTTCGCTGTCTTCCCATCATGTGTGCACCGTTTCTAGTCTGCCGTCACCCTCTTTCCCACACCTGGAACCTAGAGGTCTCCAGAGCCAAGTCTCACTAGGAAAATACCCGAAAAACATCATCTCTATCAATTGTGTTCCGTCTCCCTAAAACATTTGCATTTGATGCATGGGTTAGTGTAGCCTTGGCGTCCAGTAGAGCTGGGTTCATATCCTGAAGCCATCACTCATTAACTCTGGGACCACAGATGAGTTACTTAGCTTGTCTAAAACTTAGCTTACATATCTGTCAGCTACACATCTGTAATGGGAATGATAATCCTGACAGCATGGGGCTTCCATGGAGATTAAATGAGAAAATGTACATAAAATACTGAGCAAAGTGTCTGGCCTTCAGTAGGTATTCAGTAAGTGGTAGCTGTTTTGTATTTGAGCAGTAGATAGTCAAGCTGATGAAGACATGGGCTTTCCATTGATCAGATGGCCTGGGGTAAGGTGTCATTTAGTTATTATGTGAGTGATAGTGAGTTAACCTCTCTAAAGTTTAGTTTCCTGTGTAAGTGGACGTTAACAGTCATAAACTTACATTACAGGGTTATTGTAAGGGTTGATAAAATAATATATACAAAGAAATCAGTGTATTATTTAGCACATAGAAGTTTACATAAAGAAAATTATACGGTTGTCTCTAAAAATAAGGATGGAGGGGAAAAGAGGGATTAGTTATTTCAAGAAGAAATATTTTCAGAGTGTTTGTCAGATAGATTCTGTTTCTGGAGGGTGCTAGGGAGAGGCACACTGAGTCTTTAGACAAGAAGTATGCAAACAAGAAGATCCCCAGTGCTCTGTGACACACCAGTGTCTCCTAACATTAAACAGACACTGTTTAATTGAAAAATGGAAAGAAAAAAAAAAGCCCAACACAGAGAGTTTTTCATTAGTCTAATTTTTTCTATTTAAAGGATTGTCTTTTAAATGTAAACACACCTATGGGGCCCCAGGGTGAAGTGTCTGCCTTTGGCTCAGGTCATGATTCCAGGGTCCTGAGATTGAGTCCCCCATCAGGCTCCCGGCTCAGCTGGGATCCTTCTTCTCCCTGTGCTTCTCCCACTGCCTTTCCCCTCCACTTGTGTACTTTCTCTCAAACTTCTCTCAACTCTCAAACAAATAAATGTAATATTTAAAAAAAAAAACAAAGAAATGTAAACACATCTTTTTGGGTAAGAGAGGAACATTAAAATGCCTTTGTTTGATAACAACAGTTCCTGGCAGGTTTTTTTTTTTTTTTTAAGATTTTATTTATTTATTTGACAGACAGAGATCACAAGTAGGCAGAGAGGCAGGCAGAGAGAGAGGGGGAAGCAGGCTTCCCGCTGAGCAGAGAGCCCTATGCGGGGCTCGATCCCAGGACCCTGGGATCATGACATGAGCCAAAGGCAGAGGCTTTAACCCACTGAGCCACCCAGGCGCCCCTGTTCCTGGCAGTTTTTAAAGATATTTTTGCTTGGCAAAATTAAACGCTAAGATCTTCCTAGCCACACGATTATTAGCATGCCCCTTTAATTTGACTGATCTGTGACATACCAGACTCTGGGAAAGTCCGTGGTCTGTGACAATCCAACCACCTGATCTTTGCGTCAGAAATGCTCCCACCGAAGATAGAGGACAGCAAGTTTCTGCACCAGGGTAGAAGGATGTCTCTGAGATCCTGTATTCTGAGTATTTTATCAGAAGTAAATGTACCCAGAGGCTATCCTTTCCAATTGAAATAGTGATTTATTCCATTGTAACTAACGGTTAAATCATGTTCAGAACATGGTATCATTGGCCTCCTTGCAGCGGAAGGGTGGTGCTAAGTTCAGGACTCTGGAAGGCATCTAGGGTCACTGAGGAGCAGAGCGGGGATATCCACTACTGTGGTTTCCAGGACACTTTGGTGTGAGCCAGGATTTGGGGCTTACGTTACCATGACACAGCAATGTCTGTTTGACATCCCCCCTCCCTTTCAGGCTTAGGGTTTCCAGGTATCTACATGGGGCTGCTCAGTGAAGAGCATCGAAACACTGAAACAGTCTAAATCTGCTACTGAGAGTTCTGGTGGGGCAGCCCTACAGACTGCTGTAGGGCTGCAAGAGAGGCTTGCAGATATTCAAAAACAAACCTGAATGTTGCTAGATGAGGCTGGAGGATGCACTATCACAAGAGCTCCCATAACCTCTACCCCATACCACTGGAATGCTGCAGCACTATAGCACAGGTGTCATGTGGGAGAAGGTAGATCAGCTTCCCCGGTTTTGGCCTCATCTTCCTATTCTGAAACACACATGTACACGCATGTGGACGCACACATGTATACACACGCGCGTGTTTTCACCTAAGCTTTTAAAGCAGATTAATTAACTGCTCTGGCCCTCCTTCAAGGACATTTAAGGTCAGTTCTGAGGCATTCTTGCACGTTGTACCATCGATAGCTAATGTGGGAGAACTTTTACCATAGGCCGATTATATTGTCCTGGAGTATTTAGATCATGTCCCCTTGTCAGCAAGCTTGGTGAAGGTCCAGAAGCCAGCTAGTCAGAAGAGAAAGGGTGCGAGTTTGGTTTTTTGTTGTTGTTGTTTTTTGTTAGTGAAAACACACTTTTCAAAAGTGAGGTCTACAACTCGAAAAGATATGTGACATGTTCCTATGATTTCCCTTTTGCTGGATGCATGCCTTGTCCTCCCAATTTAGGGATAGGTAACTGAGGAGTCATAGGAAACAAAGCCATGTTTTATCTTAATTTTCTACCAAATGTTTATGTGGTCATTGGTAGTGATGTCTAATAGATGCGCTGATGATTTGTGAGTTCAGTTTCTTGTTGGGGAAAAAGACCGTATCTAAATTCTTTTGTGGATGCAAACATTATTTTCAAAATTTGTATTGATTTGGAAAAATGACTCCCCAATGTGGGTACAGGTGCAACTTTCAAAATTTGAGGACCCTTTATAAGGAAGTCCCTCGACAGAAAACTAGTAATCCAAAATTGTCGGTGGTGGTTGACAGCGAGCCAAAGGCAGGGGTCACTCTATGGGACTGGGAGCGGCTGTAGGCACCCGGGACTCCTCACAAAGCGGGGCTCTGAGACCACTGTCTGGCCATTCTTAATAATTTACCTTTGAAATTATGTCTTCTAAGTCAAGACTGATGGGACAACAAAAGTGAGTGAGTGGGTGGGTGGGGGATTAGAGTCTCTGGCAGTCTAGCCGCTGTCTCCTCACCTCCCCCGGGACCTGCTCCCTAGCCCTGGCACCCCAGGACCTCTGGAAGCCTGGCTGTGACTGTCACTCTCTCCATCCTGCCTTTCCAGGGGGCCTAGGTCCGGTGCACAGAGGGTCATCTGCTCAGTGTATGACTCAACAGAGGCTCCCCACCTACCCCGGATTCAGGTGTTTAGCCCATCCCAGCAAGGAGGTTGCAGACCTGTGGGTCTATTCAGGTGCATGTGGGGAACAGCAGTCTCGGGAAAGAGGAGATGGACTTCCCAGCCTCATACAAGGGACCTGCAGTTTTATTTGGCAACGAACCCCATAAATTATGTCAGCAGGGCCTGGTGTAGGGTTAAGCATGGAAGGAGGAGACTCCATACATAGGCCTAAAAGCACAGGGGACACTCGACCGTCTTCTCTCTGGGCTGTGGCAGAGTTCTATCAATCAGCGGAGAGCAAAGACTTCTTCCTTGAGTTAGAAATAGTGTTGATTTAAAAAGGCATTGTAAAAATTAGACAAACCATTTTCAGGTGGTTTAAAATCTGTGTCTAGATGTGTTCAGTTCACTTTGATACAAATCTCCATCATTTTAAGAATACCAACTCTTGGGGTGCCTGGGTGGCTCAGTTAGTTAAGCGTCTGACTTTGGCTTGGGGCATGATCCCAGAGTCCCAGGATTGCGTCCTGCAGTGGGCTCCCTGCTCAGTGGGGAGTCTGTTTCTCTCTCTGCCTGCTGCTACCCCTGCTTGTGCTCTCTCTCTCAAATAAATAAATAAAATCTTAAAAAAAAAAAACCAACTCACTAAAGCATACATATACACCGGCATGCATGCATATTTTCCCATGCACACATACATGCATACCTGTGGATTTACATACATGCATGGTGAAAAGCTGGCCTGAAGGAGATGCGAAGGTGAGTTAGAATTTTTGCCCTGGAAGAACTCCTATTCTTGTGGAGATAGAAGTCCTCAAGGAATAATCCATACCCCAAAACTCCCTCTGTGCCAATAGTATGTCATGGAATTTTGCTTAAATGGGTTTGATGACTCTCTATTTTTTCATCTATTTTCCTAAAGGAAGCATTTACAGAAGTGGAGACCTTTACTGGCCTAGATATCACAGGAGTTCAGCTCTGCTTTTATTAGATGGATATGAAAACAAATGATAAAAAAAAAACTGTTGCAGGGAGACTGGAGAGAGATTTAGTAAATTCTGAGAAAGGAAAAAAAAATGTCTTTATTCTCCAGCATGCATAGATTAAGCCCACTGGTAGAGCAGAATTTTCTACTTTGGAATAATTCTGGTAGATATTACAAAAACACCTGAAGATAATCAAATCCAAATAAGGGATTTGTAGGATTTCTTGTTATACTCTATCGAGATATCTCAAATCTCCCTTCGACTTCTCATGTATACGTGCAGCCTTTAAATAAATATCAGCCTTAAGGACCACTGAAGACTTAGACCCTCCCTCAGAGAAAACTGGATTTCCCTCCACTAAAGGCCAGGGAAGTCACCTGCTAGAATAAAGAAATCCATGTATCACATGAATGTCATCAGACCTCTGTTCTCCAGGCTTCCATGAGTGAAGTTATAAGTACTTCTCAGCAGGACTTGCAAAAACACACAAACCCTTATGTGAATGAACGAACGTTTAATTTCCAAGTGCAGCTTATTACTCTAGAGTCTCCAATTCTACCAGGGGTCTGGACGGCGTTCTGTATATAAATTCATGTGCGGCCTGTATCCTAAAGAAATCCCAACCGGCAAAAGCAGGAGCAAGCCATGGGAGAGGCTTGAAAAAGATTTTTATAGACACACTCACTCCCTCCTTGGCATTTAGGAATCTTGAAGAAACTGAAAGAAAACAGAGTGTAATTGAGGGGGGCTTCTGCCCTGTTTAGCTGGGTTCACATACCCAACATGAAATAATAATGCCTTCAACTGTCCATCTTATAATAAGCAACCTTTGCGTCCACTTGCTGGCCAGTGAAAACTGCTAACAGTGGGTAAGGAAGGTCCGAATACCAGAAAAAGCTACGCTATCCCTGCGACCTTTACATGATTATGCCCATGCTAATGTGTAGAAGACAGAAACCCAAACTCTTTCTCTCTGAAAAAAAACAGGTTTTAAAAACGTATCCGTGGGAGGGATGCCCAGCGCGGGGGAGAAGGTGGAACTGGCTTATTCCGGATAAGCTATCCGTATTTGCAGTTCTGGTTCCTTCTCAGTCTATATTGGCCTCGTAGTCTCTTCACAAAGGGAACAGGATAAGGCTCCAGAAAGGAGTATACCCTCTCAGGATTAAAGATGTTATATTTGCTTCTTAAAATGACTTTTTTAGAAAAGTCAACTCCCAAAAGGGCTGGAAGGGGAGAGGGGTAGCTGGGAGCATTTAATCCTTTACTAGAATATATATTCCTTTGTTACCTGTAGAGTAACAGGGAGGTGCCAAGCCTGGGTTTGCCTTAGTTAAGGATTGTATGAAGAAGGAGAAGGAGGAAGAGGAAAAGAAGGGGAAGAGGAAGAGGAGGAGGAGGAGAGGGAGGAGGAACACGAGGGGGAGGAGGAA
The DNA here is from genome assembly GCF_964662115.1 of Mustela nivalis. Classification (NCBI taxonomy): domain Eukaryota; kingdom Metazoa; phylum Chordata; class Mammalia; order Carnivora; family Mustelidae; genus Mustela; species Mustela nivalis. The sequence continues at coordinate 103,080,062 of NC_139031.1, read as the reverse complement.
GTTGGGAGGAGAAAGAGGAGAGGAGAGGGGGAGGGGAGGAAGAGGTAGAAGGAGGAGGAGGAGGAGGAAATTTTGCAAAAGAAAACGAACCTGATATAAGGAACACAGTGAGTGGTAGCTCAGGGAACTCCCAACTTGAGCTGGGCTGGGGGTGGAACTTGCCAGGCTACTTGAGGAGTAGAGGAGTCTGGGAGAAGGACAGAGTCTGGGTGTCCCCCTCTCATTTCTGCAGACCGTCCATTCCCTCCACAGCAGAGAGATCTGTAGGCAGCTTTTCAGATTTCAGATGTGAGATCAACACCAGAAAGATGATGTGGAATAAACCCATGCTCTGACAAGCAGGCATCTCAACAATTAAAAATAAGTTTTACCTGAGCGTAACTCCTCCTCAGTGTTCCAGTGTCTCACCATTTAGGATCTATCCTTTCCTTAACAGACTCACACTAGGGGTCCCTGTATCTATAGAGAATGGACTCCTATTGTGTAGCTACTGAACATTTTATCTTATAATCCCTTTAAAACCCGTTTTCACACTCGAATTAGTCCTTGATTCCCTGGGAACAAATCCTGATTACGAAATTGACATATTTGAGATGGTTCTTCCCCTTGCGAAGCTAGAAGTCAACCAGGATCAGACAGAAGGTGGTTTCGGGTGCGGACACGTGGAAGGCGACAGGGCCGTGCCTGATCGTGCCCCATGTGCTGATCATGAACTCCTCACGTGTGGGTCCTCCGCACAAAGCAGATCCGGATTCGTGTGGGCAGCACCTACACCCCTTGTCCCCTCTGGGGTCCTCAGTCATTGGTGGGTTTCAGAAAACACACGTGTGGGCAACGAGTGATGTGAATCTCTATGTTCAAGAAGCTCCACGAGTGATTCTGGGTCTCAGGCCTGGGCAGGAACTCAGGTCCAAGCCCTGGTCTGTGAGAATCCGGAAGCTGTTTGCCAGTATCATTTTGTCGCATTTCCTGATCACGTTACCATGGACTGAAGTAAGGGTTCTATGTAAACCTCTAGCTTTGTGGGCTCTTATGGTTCAATGTCATACTTTCATCAAATGATATAGAATACACAGTTAGGGCAGCATGGGTGGGAACGTGGACCACACACATAGGGATAGGAGTATGTATTAAGTTGACTTCGGGAAGGCAAATGTCATGGGAAAATTAAATAATATTGGGACATTTGGGTGGCTCAGTCTGTTAAGCATCTGCCTCCAGCTCAGGTCCTGATCCCAGAGTCTTAGAATCAAGCCCTGCATCGGGGACCCTGTTCAGCGGGGAGTCTGCTTTTCCCTCTACTCTCCCTCTGTTCTTTATCTCTCTCTCTCAAATAAATAAATAAATAAATAAATAAATCTTTTGAAAATTAAATAATATTAAATACATTAAAAACAAATTGAGTTAAATAATAGTAGTCAGCAGAATTAGTACAGACATGCACTGTCCCATGAAATTGACAAACCTCTGTGCTCATTTAATCCTTATAAACAGCAACCCTATGAGGGAGGCATTATTATCATCCTGGACTTTTAGAGGAGAAAGCTGATGCATGAAGAAGTTGGAAAACAAGCCCCGGTTCACATACCTAGCTAAGTGGCATAAACTGAGACCCAGGCAGAGCTTAAATTTTAAAAGAGCCCTTGCTTTTAACCTGACATCAAACTGCTTCTCGTCTCTGAATTGGAATTGAGGTAGAATCGACCAATAAGCTAATCATTTAAAGGTATTTCCTGGCTTATACTAAACAATAGTAGATAGTCAAGTGGATGTCAATGCCTGTCTTCTGGGAATTCTACCACTCCCAAATTAAAAGCCAAACCTCTATTTCCACTAAGTGAAGATTTCAATCAGTGCAAATACCCTGTGTGCCTTAGGGACTGGGTGTGCAGAGTGCAGACTGTCCCTGCTCCACGAAAGCCCACAGGTGCTGCCTGATAAGTGCAGCCTATTATACTCAGAACAGGTCATGGAGAGCACTCTGGGCATCCCTGATCTCCAGAGAGGTAGTGTGTGTCTTGGGATCCTGATCAAGAGGAACTTGCCCAGCCTGTTAAAGTTCATGTTTCCATGTCTGTGGCACGGGAAATAGGTGATATCAGAGTCTCCCCTAACACACAGCTAAGTGCTGCTTCAAATCTCTTGGAAACCCTTAGCCAACGTCCTTTATTCATTCTGACTGCTGGTTCCCCAGCTCTGGCTCTGAGAAGGCCCCTGAATTGGGAGTTGCCTTCCGACCAGACAGATCCGTTTATGGTCCTCCAAGGTTAAGCATGATACATGTGTTTGGGGAAAATGGAGATGTGCATTAAGAACAAATATTACTTTTTGATCCTGGCAGGAGAGCATACATAATCTCTTCTAAAGCCTGTGAAAGACTTCATTTTACACATGAAATTGTGTGGAATTGCCCTGTACTGCCCTGAACATGGTTTTTGAGAATGATCAGCCTCAAGACAAGCTGCCCTGTGCTGGGGAGGACCTCCAGCAACAAAGAATAAATTGTAAGCAAATGTAATCTGTGTAAAGTTATGGACAACAAACAACAAACAACATCTCATTGATACAGCGCCTGTTCGGGACAGATCCTATCCCTTACAATGGTATATCATTAAGAATAAGGTCCAAAAGCAGACCTGGTCCACATGAAAAAAAATTGAGGTCAGAGGGCCTGTCATAGCATAGAAAAGTTTTGAAATTAAGACATACATGTGTTTTAATGGTGCAGAAGGATTTTTCTCTCTTTCTGTGTATCGTAAAACTTTCTTTCCGCAGTCTGGTGTTAAAATCCATGCCCAGTGGGAATGAGGAAGCCACCCCAAAATTTTAAAGTGTCTTCAAAACTAAACAAAAGTGGGTTTTTAGCTACTTCAGAATATGCCTAAGTGACCAAAAGCATCCCTCAGGGACATGGGTTTGTTCTATAAAAGTCCACAAAGCCCTGCTGAGAATTTTAAGGCAAAGTTGGACTTGGTTATATGAGAACAGAAAATATGAGATTCAACCAGCAAAGTTCACCGTTTAAAGTGCCCTACTACTCAAGCATAATGAGTACATCACCTATAAAAAATTTAGAAGAAAGGTCTCGTGCACATTATGAGGAAATTGTTGGCGTCTTACGATGGGTCATCTTAGCCTTGTTATTAAATGACAGCAATCATTAAAATGCCAAACATATTTTGACAGAATTCACTTTATAAAATGTCAGCAAGTCTGTGTTTTTATTAGTTTGTTCCAAATCAATTTAGAAATTTCAATAGAATGCTTGTAAGTATTCCCTAAGCAATGTCCAGTCCTGACTTTCTGCACAAAAAAAATATTACAAATTAATCAGATTTTCAGATTTCTGCATAATGGCTTTGCACATTTATTGCTTAATCCTATTATAAAATGCTGTTATGATTGACACATCGCAGTAGAGATAGAAGTCAATTGAATAATATGTAGCAGTCAATTTTATTTGTAGCTTAATGTGCTGAAATATTTTTTTCCACATTTCCATTATTTATAAGTCTGTCCCTTTGGAGAATATATAGAAGAATTTGTTTTAAATGAGCCAATAATACCTTCTTTAAAATTTATAAGCGTGACAGAATCGTATCTTTTTTTCTCCGCCGTCCATGGCTTGCCAGTAAACAGGGTTTGAATTGTCTCCCACTTGCTATTCATAGGACAAACATCAGGAAAGAGGATCTTGTTAAGGGTGGCTTGGAATTGGATTTCAGCCACCAAGAAAACAAAAGCTACTGAGTCAAGCCCCCCAAAAATGGCAGCCAGATCTATTTATTTATTTTTTGCTTACCTATTCATCTGTTTATGGCTCCTGCCGCTATGTTACCTGCTCCCGTCTGTCCAGAAAACAGAGCACACCGCCACACACAGAGAAACTACTCTGTTTGAAGAAGATGTGAAAGACATGCCATTTTGGTGGGAATTCATTCTTTGTGCTTTGGCATCCAACAGGATTCTGGCACAAGCGGGAAGCTGTGATCCACACACAGCACAGCGGGGATCCCCGGAGTTAGGGTGTTATTCCTACTGTTTCATTTAGCGCCCAGGAAACTGGCTTCAGGACATCCCTATGCTGTTCAGGGTATCACCTAAGGTGAATTGGAAAAGGCCGTCTCTAAGAAAACACATTCATAGGAGTTGGTATCTGCGATGGGTACAGAGAAAAGGCTTCCAAGGCTCTGCAGTCATATTAAGGGATCGTACAGATGTACTTGGTCACGTCTGAGATCTCGTGTTCTCTGGCTTTGGGAAATTAGATTAGCTATCGCCCGCCTGTGCATAAAGGATACGGTTTCCCACCCACACAGCGCATTGGGGTAGCGGTGCAAACCGATGGATCATGCAAGCCTGTTAGTGCGACTGACGATGGTGTCACTTCCCCCGCCCCCGTCCCCGGTCCCAGCCTTCTCCTTCCTGGAATGACTGGCCATCCTGAATATCCATTAGCATAATTTATGCAGTTGACAAGTGATTTGAGCACTGGAGCTATTGATAAACCACTCTGGCATGTCATCTGTACCTTAATGTTATGTGACATCACAGGAAAATGGGGTCATGGGCAGTTCCCGGGCTGGATCTTCTATTAAAGGGAGCACTTCTCTTTTGAATTCCAGGGGCCAGAGGAAACCCGGCTCTATCAGATCCAGGCACTCCTGACCAACACCAGGCCAGTCAGAACCACCCCCCTTTCCCGGTTGGGCCGCAGGTCAGTATCTCTCCACTGCTTTTCCATTAGGCTGCATTTAGGATGGTTTAACCATATAAATAACCGAATAAATAGTAATGAGTTAAATCCAATCAACTCCAACAGAGCAAACATGGTGATAAATTTTTGTGTGGGAAACTATATGACTGCATTATTTATTAAATGCCATCAAGGAAAAAAAAAGTGTTTGCAGAACTCCTCTCTTTTTAAAGGCAATGTTGGTTTTAATCATTTGGAAACTTTTTCCATCTTCTTATAACCTACTTACCAATGTGCCGTTGGTTACCATGCAGTTTTCGAGAAAGTAAAACTTTAATGACTGGGGTGTGAAGAAAATTAAGTTATTTCAACCTTACTGGAACCATTTTTGAAATACAGGATGTGATTTAATATAAAAAAGTTAATGCAATTTTAATGCAAGTTCAGCTTATTGGGTTTGACAATACTGTACATCACATACAGCTCTTGCATTAATAAAGAAATACATTCATTATTTTTTAAAGTCCAATATTTGTTTTTTGCAGCCTGGTATGGTTATATGGAGGTGTAGAACACAATTATGAGAGCTGGGCTCTTGGCCGTTGTTTTAGCTCTGGCATTTAGTGGGAAGCTTTCAGAGTTCACCTGCTTTTATGGGAGAAGAGGCAGCTATGGGAGCCCGTCTCTCCCCTTTACAGTCATTGTTACTGTAAATTAATCACCTTCAGCCCTTTGAGGGTTCACCATTTCAAGATTTGGAAACCCACGTGTAGGGCTTGGGGTGGTCCTCCCTTTTGTTCCAGTAGCCACCAAGTCTCCCTGTGGTCTCAGGTCCTAACGTCCATCTCAGAGCATGGATGCCTTGGTGCTCAAGGACAGAAAGGCTGGGGAGGGGTCTGCTTGTCTATGGAAGCCCAGAGAAGGTTCTACAGGGACCCCCGGAAGCCGGAATCTCCTGGCATGCCTTTTCTAAAAATTCCACGCTTGTGACATTGTGTGTATGTGCATGCATGTGTGTGAACATACCAGGGGTGACAAAGTCATGCCTCCGGGTCAGTAAGTGTGTGACAGACCCAGACAGTGAGACATGGTTGGCAGCTTGACAAGCTGGAGAATGCATGCCCTGATCCACCCCAAGAATTCAACTAAAAAGAATACTACATACCAACCCCCCAAATCTCTGACCTGCGTGGTCTGAGAGAACCAGCCATTTGCATCCCCTCTTATCATGATATTGCTGTGGGCAGTGATAGGAAATCAGTGATCTGAGGACGAGCTTATCACTTTTGCATTTACTCTTGGAAAATATGTTGGTTTTGTGCTTTAGGGCAGCTTTATTTATTTATTTATTTTTCTAAAGAGAGGCAGTTACTTTTTGTGAATTTAGTAGACTCTAGTCTGTGGAGACTGGAATGGTCTAAAACCAGGCTGCATCTGGTGTCCCAGGGCTTCTGCAGAGGCCTCACCAGAAGGAGCCATGAGGGGAGGCTGTAGGCAGCAGTCAGAGGTTGGGTTCAGCCCTCCTCCCCTCCTTCTGCAAATAGAGCAGCCCTACTTCCTCTGAATCACTTCCTTGCATGACAGGGCGTGGCCAGAAAAGGGTGAGCCATGGGTTCTGGAGGAGCCTGCCTTGGCATGACCCCACCCTCCCACGCCCACCAGATATGGGGTTCTGGGCAGATTACTAATCCCTCTGTATCTCACCAGTAGTGCAACTGCATTAATACACACATGGCAATATTAGAATAGTGCCTGTCTATAATTCACTGGGCTTTGTATTATGCCTATATTTAATTACTTGCCACCCCTCCAAGAGAGTTTTGTCTTCGTTCCTCCAGAAGAAAAATGGATGTGGCATTATCTGTCATGTGGTTCCCAAAAGAGAGTAGTGAAGGTCCCAGATAGAGGACTGTAAGACCAATGACCTTTCCATTCACATGGCTTGTTCAGCACAGGAATACTGCCTAGGCCATCCCGGTGGAGAGCCCATGTCCAGGCTCAAATACGCCTGGTGCCCACAGCGCACACTGGCGGCCCCGCCTTTTCACTTTGAGCAATGGCTATTGGATGAAGGGTGGACACAAACCCGTGTTTCTGATCTTGTATGAACTGAGCAAAGCCATATTCAAAAGCTTTTCCAACTTATCCACATCAAATGCCAACACTTTTGTTTTCCTGTGCTTTTTTCAGAACTGTTAGTATACAGACACAATTTTACCATTTTAATGATCTCATTGTCACTGTTGAATGATTATCCAGTTGTATTATAAACATTTTCTGTTTTTCTAAAGAGGTGGCCATTATGATCCACTTTAAAGACCGTGTAATATCTTGTCGGGTTTAGTACTGTAACAAAGTATTTTTCAACATTTAAATATTTTTAAATGTAATGCATGTTTTTATGCATTTGTTTTTTGTCTTTTTGAATGGTATCTTCGGGCTACATCCCAAGAGTATATTCTGAGTCAAGAGGGGCTGAATATTTTGCAGCTCTTGATATAGATTTCCAAATTGCTTTCCAAAAGGCTCACAACTGTGTGTGCGTCCTAAATCCACATAATGGTGACACTAGAGACCTACCAGCATGTTGTAACTATTTTACATCACTTTTGCTAACTTAATAAATAAAAAATAGTATTTTATTGCTACTTTTGAGCCAAAACAAAACCCTCTGATGCCAATGAGTTCTTTCTGGAACAAGAAAGCACAAATTAGCAAAGAATTTCAAATTTGTAAGGTTAAGATCAAACGGAAATTTATTAGAAGAATAATGCATAAACGTAAGGTTTTACTTTTAAATGTATTCGAGTTCCTCAAAAGAAATCCGAACCAAATGAAATTTGCCAAGAAAATGAAATGTGATTTCAATTTTTTTTTCCTACTGGTTCGTTCTGGAACAGAGCATGTGTGTTTACTCCTTGTTCAGGAAATTTTGGACCCTGCTTAGAACTAGACCCTAAGAAGAAAATGCTCTGAAAGGCCACGTCTTGGTTCTACTGGAAAGTGAGCTAGGATTATCTGTTTCCTTGCAGCCACTTCTGACAGCACAACAGTTAGCCTCGGCTGTCGCTGGCGTGATGCCGGGAGGCACGCCGGCCCTCAACCAGCCCATCCTCATCCCCTTCAACATGGCCGGACAGCTAGGAGGACAACAAGGACTGGTCCTCACGTTGCCTACAGCGAATCTCACCAACATCCAAGGGCTGGTAGCAGCCGCTGCAGCCGGAGGCATAATGACTCTACCATTGCAAAATCTACAAGGTAACCCATTGTCTCCTTGGGCCATGTAGGGCTCTATCCGCTGCCCGTTGTACTCTGCAGTGCTCACATGCCCTCGGCCGGTGAATGTGGTTCAGAGCTGCCCCCATTATCAAGGGAGATGGAAGGCTTGTGTAGGAAGCAAAGTTTCAAGTTGTGTGTGAATTCCTGGCTTGCTCAAGCCCTGAGCTTTGTCAGTCCTGCAAATCATCAGAAACTTAGATGTAAAATTATTGTGTTATTATTTGAGGACCCAGATTATGATTTTGTGACTTCTTCAGTGTAGCCATCTGCAAAGAAAGATTTGTTAATGTGAGAAGTGATTGGAACATCTCCAATACAAGGTAGCATTTGGAATTCTTAATTATTGTTCTCTTGTTAAGTATTTTTAGTTTTAATTATTAAACAGAAATGTATTATTTGGGATCCTACTTTATAATGAGAAAAACAGACTTGTAGATCGGACCTTTATATTATGTGGGCATTTAGTAAGAGCTGGACTCATTTAACTCTGGAAGGATATTTCTTTTGGTTTTACAAAGGGTTTCACTTTTCTAGGAAAGATTTGCTAACACTGATTGATAGACTGATTTACAAAAGATTCTGTCGAAGGAAGAATTTTATGGTGAAAAATGGCCTGAATATGATAGGATTAGGATGCCTAACAAAGAGAAAATGAATTCGTTTGAGGCTGCTCAAAGGTGTTTGTTTTCCCCATTGATAGGAATGTTAGCAATTAGAAAGAAATTTTTCTGCTTGCTTGCTTTTTGTTTTTTTCAGAGTGAGTTCAATGGATTAAGTTATCAGAGTAACAACTTAAAGCACTTTTTGTAGTTGGTCAAATGTCATCAGTCCAAAGACTAAGAAACGAACCATAGAAGAACTGGTTAATTCTCAACCCAAACTTTTTTACACACTGTATGTTCTAATATCCCTCCTATTGTTGCCACTTCTTGACTTTCCCTTTAATGTTTAAACCGAAGTCTCTCTCGTACCATTAAATTGTGCCAAGAAGCCCGCCATTCATAAATCATGCATGCGCAGGACACGCTAATGCACAAACTTTACTTGTTTAAAATTTGAGAGTGCCTGGGAGCCAGGATCCCAAGATTAAGCAAATAAGGCAGGAATAAACAAGGTGAAAGCAGAAGTAACAAAGTGTAGGGAGAGGCTTTCTAATGCAGGTGGATGATGAAATCTTAATGAAGAAATGGGCATTATCAAAATGCAACCTTCCATTTGCAACATCTGTGCTTATGGGAATATTGAATATTATAAATAAACATAAGCTCACAGAGCTCATAGGTCATGAATTAATCTTGCTTGGTTAAAGTAGATGCCAAAGTCAGAGTCCAAAAAAATCAAGCTTGTTGTATTTTTATTATAGTTTGGTGTTCTTAGGATTTTATTACCTGGTTACTTTAAGGGCTCAAAGTTAGTGACTGTGGACTAATGTGGAACGTGGACTTCCATCAAGATTTTCTCTTTTCTTTAAATATCAAATTTTGGAGTGCTTATAGTTTGGAATTTGGTTCTTTGGGGCACTTTTGGTTTCAAAAAAGAAATCCTAAGATTTGTGTCCTGAGTGAGTTGGTTCAATAAGAGTTCTGACTCTTTACTGCTTGGTGCTTCTTACATGATTTTCTTAACGGTCTCATCTTCAGAAGTGCGTTGATTGAAGTTGATGGTCAAGCTCTTGTCTATTGCACAAACACAAGGAAACATGTCTCCCTTTGTCATCCCAGTGACGCTGGAAGGCAGGTAGTAAGGTCATTAAAATAAAACACCTCCTGGTTGCAAGGCAGCCTATTCTAAGGAAACCTTCCTCATCAGTCTTAACACTCAAGCCTCTCTTCCAACACTTTGTTCTTTAATAACCTTGTGAATGAATTCCCGTTCCCGAGTCACTGTTAGGATCCACATAAATTCCCATGCAGTTCTGTTGGGCCTTCCTCTTCCTTTCATATGTTCCCACATGATTTCTGGACCACCCAGACCTCACTAGTTTGAGAAATAACCAACTATCCTGGTTTGCTGGGGACTTGGGCTTTTCTGGGGACATGCGACTTTCACTGTTGAAATCGGGATGGTCCTGGGCAAACAAGGAGTTTGTCACTCTGCCAGAAGTCCAAGAGCAATAAGAATGAGAATCAGGTAAATGTCTCAGATCTCCACAGTGCCCAAGATGGATGTTCACCACCAGAAGGGCAATGGCAATTGGCTACCTTGTCAGTCAGCATCTCACCCCTTTAGGAAACCTACTGTAGTCCTTGGCAATCCACAGGCAGTGTCTATGGTTTGTGTGGTTTTCCAGGCTATATCACAGAAGGTGGTGGGACTCTAGGGATGGTAACTGGCTGGCTGGAAGTCCATCTGCCAGAGTCCTGGTTGACTTTGAGACCGAGCCAATCCTAGACATAATCCAGTCTCAGGCTCTTTTGAGGATGGCAACCTGGCTCATGGGCTATGATACCCCAGAGGAAGTCCTTACACACATTTGTGTCATTGACAGGGTAGAATGCTCCGCCCTTCCCCATGGCCCACCTTAGACAAGGAGCACAGTAGCCTCCAAGGCTTTTATGAGTCTTGAAACCACTCAACACTAATTAACACCACACCGTCTTGGGTGGTTTTATAAAAGAGCTGTGATCTGTCCATGTGAGGGGGAGGGACTTAAGTGTTAAACCCCTGCTCTGAAATAGAACCTGTTTCCAACCTGTGCACTTAGCCCTGGATGGTTCCCCCTTTCGTCATTGTGAAACGTTAAGGTTTATTCATGAAAGAAGCCTGCCAGCTGGAATTATCTCTGACTCTCCTCCAGCCTTCCTGCCCAGCCCTTCAGCCTGTCCATGCTTCTAGCTCAAAAGCTACAAATTTGCTATGAAAGAAAAGTGCTGACATCGGTTTCATCGTGTTTTGGCATTCAGGGATAATTTTTCAAGTATTTTCTTTACTAAAGGGATTGGGAGCCAGTTCATTTACTTTCACTGTCAAGTGACACGGAATTGCTCTCAGACCCTCAGAGGCCATGATTCATGCATGTATTTTAATGAGCACTAATGACATCATGTTACACTGAGCAGCTTTTCTCTGCTCAGGCAGCAGGGGTCCTATCACTGTCTCCTCCTCTGAGGTACTTCCTGCCAGCCGGTATCAGCCCCTCCTGGGAGCTTATTAGAAATGCAGGCTCATGGAACAGACTCTGCATTTTAAAAGAGTCCCAGGAGATTCCTACTTACACAACAGTTTAAGGAAGCCTGGACTAGGGACCTTTTCCAAAATCTGTTTGGCAACTCCCCTGTATCTCCAGCAGTCTGCCCAGATTCTGAGCATCCTAGGGTGATGGGAGCCATGTGCTTGTGAGGAGTGCCCTTGTTAACTTTCCAGCTCTAACTCACCAAACCTGGCCTCTAATGAGGAGAAGGACTGAAAGGAATAACTTATTTGGGAATTAACTCATTGCTCCTGTTAGGACAATCACGTCCCCAAGACCAAGAGGCATTCTCTTACACAATTAAAGCACAATTAAAGTCCTTGCTCTGAGATTTTATCCAACAAAAGCTTGCATTGCTGAAAAAAGAGACCTGTAGGAAATCCAACTGCACAGCCTGGGGATTGTTTCCCCTTTCTCCTCAGATCCTTCCAGGCAGGAAAAAGAGCACCCCTACGCCATCAAAGAAGGGCTTTTCTTGTAAGGAAACGGCTGGGAATTAGGAGATAGAAATCTTGCAGAATCCCAGGAACACCTTATGGCCCAGCCTCAGGGTCCCAGGACATGAGGTTTGGGGATTAGAGGACCCAGTGAGATTAGAGATAAGACAATAGGGATTAGAGTTTGGGGATCAGAGAATCCAGTGAACCACCAAGTAGCAGACTGTCTCATTCCCTCTGAGTAGACAGGCCTATACCCCTACTTCTAAACTGTTTCCACTCTTCCCTGTACCTCCATGTGACTCTTCTCTACTGTGTTGGTTGACTTCTGACTAGCCCCTAATTTTAGTTCACTCATATTCCATTCTGTCTTCTTGGAGTACATGCATCTTCCCAACCCATGTACCTCTTAGGAACACTCCATTGCTATCTCTAGCATCTCTCTCTTCATCCCCATCTCCATGTCTATCAACAGCTCAAACTCACCAACATTCTAATTCCCAATGGGGTGAGATTTTGCATTCTAGGCTATCTTGTAGGTCATTAGCCAGACTAGAGATTGACTGCCCTGTGTGGAAGTATGCATTCTTGTACAGTCAGGTGTAATGTGGGTGGAAGGGGGAGCCAGGATATGTGAGATGGAGCATGCACAACATGCTGAAGAGAAACACTAGGGCCTCCCTCATCAGTAGAAGGGCACCATGGGAGAAGGCTAGGTATTGGCCTGTCTGCTGAGATTAACATACAGATCAGGAGGCCCTCCTATGTGCCTGGGCAGAGATGGAGAACAGCTCTGAACTCAGAGATGCCACGGGTGGGGTCTAGGTTCTGAATAATTTAGAGGAAGTCTGTGGAAGTTCTGGCTGGGATTCAAGCCCAGATGTGCCCTAAACTCAGATAAGACCTAGGAATGATCTACTCCTCAACACTCCATGTCCTTGCATGAAATAGACACAGTTTTGCATTCTCTTCCCTCTCCTTTGAGAGCCCTGCCCCATGCCAAGCACCTCCCACCATCACCACTCTGAGTCCTTCCATCGCTGTGTCCTTTGTCTGTCCTCTGCTCACAGGGATTCAATTTCAGGAGACTATCAGTGAACCCACACCAGTGAGAGGAGACTCATGCTGACTATGAGGCTTCAAGAAGGAAAATGTCTCAGGAAGCTCTATCACATACTTTGTGAACTTTGTTAAAAGTCAGGCTTCCATTTACTTACCATTCTGACACACAAATAGCAGGGTTAAAAATATAATTTGCATTTGTCCTAGTGTGGGAACTAAATTATTATTTGATATGGCAGAATAAAGTCCCCATGATGGAATTCATGCAAATGGGTTGTGTTTTCTACTTTTTTTCAATTGAGGCAGAAAATGTAGTCAAAAAGAACCCCCAAACAAGTGGCAAGCAGCAGAAGGGTTAATGGGACAGCAGAGGTGGGTCTACGTCTAGGACAGATGATTCAAGTTAGTGACTTGTTCTCATTGCACAGGCTGAGAGATAACCCACTAATCACTGTGGGCAACATAAATGGAGAATATAAATGTGCTACGTAGGAGATTTATATCAAAGTGTGAGCATTCCAGTTCAGTCAAGCATAACATTTAAATTAATGACCAAAAATACATTAGAGAGAGATGCGTAATCTGAACATGGAAAAGCAATTAGGTTCAAGGCAAGTTGAAAAATGAAGACCAAGGGTGGTTTTCCTGCCCTTCATACTGGCAGGAAACCAGACCTGGTTCTCTCTCACTCTCCAAATTAAAGCTTGTTCAGGGTAAAGTATGTGGGAATGCTTTTGGTTTTAGGAATTTCATGTATGATTCACATCACAGTTCCTTTTTGTTTGTTTTGTTGGTATTTGTTGTTTGAATTGAGGCATCATTTACATACAATAAAATGCATGGATCTTGGGAATGTAGCTCAATGGGTCTTGAAAATTGTGTGTACCCATGCAATCTCCGCCTACCACAGTCAACACAAAAGACATTTCATTCTCCCCAAAAGGTTCCCCTGTGTCTCTTTGTGGTTAATCCTGTCCTTCCAACCAGGCAAGCAACCCTGACCTGCTTTCTATCACTATGGATTGGGTTTTGTTTTTTTTTGGTTGGTTGGTTTTTGTTTTATTATTATTATTATTATTTTTTTTTTTGGTTCTAGAACCTCATGTAAATGGATTTTTACAGTATGTATGCTTTAGTTTCTGGCTTTTTTCACTCAGTCTCATGTTTTTGAGATTCCACCATGCCATAGTGTGTGTCAGGGTTTCCTTTCTTGCATTTCTGAGCAGTGTTCCATTGTAAGAATATGCCACAATTGCTTTATCCATAGCTAGTCTGATGTCTTAGCAGGGCAGATATGGTGAAGATCCCCTTCCCTGGGGGTAGGAATAGGTTCCCCCATTGGACATCCCTTGGGAAGCATGCTTGGCCATGGTTCTCCTTGGTCCTTCTCTCTACCCCTGGAAGATTCTTCCCTGTCCATTTTCTTTCTTGACTACATCTGAAGAGAAAGTTGAGAAATATGCCTTTATATGAGCACTTCCTCAGTTCATGTGTGGCTTATGGAAGCTCTGGGGGCTGAAGCGGTTGCTTGAAATTTCCAATAGTTAAAGATTTGTAGCTTCCTTGGGAATGTGGTTCTCTCAGAAACCGAGAATGCTTCCGATCTTTTTACTTTCAGTCAGTCCCAGGTGCCACAGTTTTTTCCGAGGCATACATCTTCAGTCTAATTTATTTTTGCTTTTTCACTTTCACGGTTCTTTCAACTCAGTTGGCCTCAGGGTGCAGGTACTTTGACCTCCTTGGTGTTTTCTAAACACACACATACCCAAGGGCCTTTGCACAGAACATTTCCTCTGCCTGAAGGACTCTTTCCCCAGAAAGCATCAGTCTCTCCACAGCCCCTCAATACTATTGTTCCCCCCTACCTGCTTTCCTTTATTTCCTTTGTCCATACTTATTACTTATTACTTTCTACAGAGCCTTAAAAATCTAGAAATCGTTGAGACATTTTTGATTCTTTCTCTATAAGCACTTTGGGTCATGCTTCCTACAGCCACACCGGACAGTGGTAGCTGTGTCGTGATGCTTGGCACTGATGGTCTAAGGGACGATATCTGCATCCAATGTGTTTGTAAGATGTAGTGTTTTTCTGGTCCTCCCCTCAGAATGTAAACCATACAATAGGCATCTGTGTTTGGTTTGGTGATATGGTCCAAGAACTCAAACAGTACTTGGCTCATAAGTGCTCAAGGATTGATGGATGGATACATGGATTTTAAAGTAGGAGTGAGTTAAGTGAAAAGAAGTAAAAAGACATTCAGTGTAGAGGAGAAGAAGACATGAGGAACATGGAGTCTAGAGTCCTCTGAACAGTTTTGTTGGTTGTTCAAGTGAAGGTCAAGAGTCTGAGGTGGCAAGAAATCAGACCAGAGGGGCAGGAAGGAGGGCACGTACACCTTGCATGTGCATGAGGAGTGGGCATTATAGGGCTAATGCGTGAGGGATGAACACACTTAAAGATGTGTAATTATGCAATGATATTTTCGTTTTATTTTCTATGTATTTTTTATATAGTTTTGCATTTATATATTATGCCAGTGTAATTCCAAGGACTCAAAGCAGGTTTCATATAAGAAACAAAAAAGTCCAGACACTGTTTATTAGAAAAGGAAGAAACTTGGATGGAGATTTGGAACAATGGGACAAGTTGAAGAGGAGACACATCACATTCCATACTTTTAATTATCTGACAGTAAATAGAAACATACCAGCTTAACAAGAAAGCCTTATTTATTTTTGTTTTTGCTTTTCACTGATTTTATTTATTTACTCAACACTGAGCTTCCATAGCATATTAGGTCATGATCGCAGCTTAGGGTATAAGTAAACAAAGTGAAGAGAGTCTCGGAAGCCATCTCTGTGCTCGTGGCAGGGGATAAAGAAGATGGACAGGATGAAGGGTGGCAGGGATGGGGACAGAGACAGAGACCCAAAGGACGTGAGCAACAAAGCCATACAATATCTGGATGAAGAGTGTACCGGGTTGAAGTTGGAGGTGCTAAGAAAAGTTAATCACACAGATTGCCAATGAAGAAACATGGAACCACCTGAGGCGCAGGACACAGGTTCTCTTTGAGCTTTCATGAGGTCACGCTATAGTAACAGACAAGCACAAAATCTCAGTGAGGTACAACCAAGATTTATGTCTTTATTTAATAATACATTTTGGCTGCAGTCAGCAGTGGCCTTGCTGTCCATGTACATTCTAGGATCAGGCTAAAGAAGCAGCCTCTTCCTGAGATAGGCCTTTTTCATCACAGAGGGAAGAAAAAATGGCAGATCAGCAATGGCCTTCAAAGCTTTGGCTTGGAAGTGGCCTGTATCACTTCCAGTCAGGTCCTTCGCAAGCCTGCTGCCATTGGAAATGAGGATTCTCCTAAAGGGAGGGCCGTTTCTCCAGCTCATAATTAGAAACTGTATTACAAGGTGCTACATTGCTCAATGGAAGATACACTGCATGAACATTTGACTTCAGTCCCTGGAAGATTCCTCCAACACTGAGAATCTACAGTTCCATTAGTCCATGAGGTAACATTGGCTATCCATGTGGTTCCTTTGAACACAACACAAGAACAACTTCTTAAAGTGTGACATTCAAATGATAAATATAAAAATAGATTACAAATAGATGGAACAATTAGGGGCTTTTAAAAATAGCCCATGAACACATGTAAAAGCATGACTTCACTTATGCAACATTCAGGAAAAGGCAAAATTACAGTGGTGACCAGGGGTGGGGCTGGGAGTCAGAGTTGATTATAAAGCAGTGCAGGGGAATTTGGGGGGGCTGACACAATGGTGCTCTTGTCTCGATCCTGGCGGTGGTTACATGACTCTATGTGTCAAACTTTTAAAACAGAATGCTGGAAAGGGTGAATTTTACTGTATGTAAAATGTACCTCAATTTAAAAAAAAAAAGGGAAGTAGGTGACATGGTGTTTATAAAATATCAATAAAATACCAACTTATTTTAAAACATAGAAAAGAACATGGGAGTACAAAACTGTTAATGAAATGAAAGCTGGGGAAAGCTTCATGGAGATGAGAGACTCAGGCTCTCCCATTAAAGTGTTAATGGCTCTGCTTCTCAGATGTACAAATGAACTCTAAAGTAGTAAAGATTTCACATGTGCACAGTTTGATCCTGGTTGTTTGAAAGAAACCCAAACACACACATACCCCACAGAGAGAGGAAAAGAAAAATACTGCATATGACAAAGAGTTACCAGGAGACTCTGGACAGTAAGAAATGATGGCTGATTGCTTTCCTTCTTATACTTTATACTCATTTAGGTTAAAAGTCATATCCAAAGCATCATCATTAGCATTGATGAGCTTATGTCTATATAGGTCTGCCATCTTGACCTTCTAACCACCTTTTTAAAAAAGCATCCCTCAACTCAAAGTGGATTAATTCTCAAATTAACAATACAACCACAAAGCAACTCTGTGCATTTATTATGTATGAGCAATCTTTAATACCAGTAAAATTGCCTTTAAATGTGCCTGATTTTATTGATCAAAGGAGGATTTATTGTCCAGGAGCGGGTGAGGAGTAGAAACGAGTGCTGAGCATTCTGGTACCGTTCTTGAAGAAGAAAACAGTAGGTGGCCATGTGTGCTGCTTTTCCTAATGATTTACTTTTGTGCTATTCGAGTGGTGCCTACACTCAGAAAGTTACATCCCCAGGGACCTCATGAGCATGATACCACTCACAGAAAAGACAGTGTAGCCCGTGCTACAGAAACAAGAAGGATGGACTCCGGCTTTTAGTATGCAATGATTTCTCAGCCTCTGATAGGTGGTTTGCTGTCACAAAGTCCAATATTAAAAATACCTAGTGCATAAATTTATATTTGCGGAGTTATTCAGAAGAGCCGCACATGACACAGTGTACAATAATACCCCATCCACCATAAAGAAGTTATGAAAGTTGTTGCGTGTGTCTTAACTTTGGCAGTTTTTCAAACCTCCGTATCTCTGAGGCTTCAGACTTCTTATTTAAAATACCTGGAGAGCCGGTCTGCAGTACATTATCCTTGAAGCAGGCGTCACTGAGGCACTGGGGTATGGATTAAACTGGAAGCACATGAATGAGGAGTATGACTAGTATACTGTGTATTTAAGAGATACTGTCAATGGAATAAAGCATTGTCAAAGGATAATGGTTTCCAGCTGCCACATAAATGTCAAAGCAAAGCCAAAGCATTTATTTTCAAAGCAAAAGGCAGGGAAGTAATGTGATCCCCAGTTTGTACATAATAAGGCTGTAAATCCATCAGGGCTCTTGATGGTATGCAGCGATGTGTCTACACCAGGATGTGCAAACTGGATTAGATTCCAAGGCAGCAGCCATCAGCGCTCTGCTCCAAGATGGCTGCCGCTAGAATGGCACTGAACATAAACAAAGGAAAAGATTGTGCTCGAAATGCTTCTCAGTCTCACTCTGTTACCAAGGGTGAGAGGGAACCGGGATGGCGTGTTCAAATTTCCTCTGGAACCAAAATAAAAATGTCTTCTGTATCTGAGGGAAGTGAGGAAGGGGCAGGCAGGGACGGGGGAGGTACTGAAAATAAGGAGGTGGGAGCTGGTCCTCCCTTCTCCTCTGCCCCCTTTTCAGAGAATGAAGAGGTAAAGTTCGCCAAGCAAGTCCTGTCTTTTCTTACGTGTGTGATTCTTACAGGGCAGCTTTCCAGTGAGAGGTCACAGCTATTATTTCTCAGCCCCTCCAGGGCAAAGCTTAGTCCTCGTTTCCTGTCCTGAGCCGTGCACAAAGACTGATTGATCGATTTCACAAATATTCACTAAGCATCTGCTCTTTGCCAGGCACTGTGGTAGGCATTCAGGTCTAGTTAGGAAAGAGACTACTGTGGTAATCCTGAGAAAGGGACACGGTGACAGCGATGAAGAGCAGAAGATGAGTTAGGAGACATTAACGAGGTTCATTTGGGAAGATTTGGTGATGGATTAAATATAGAGGGGTAGGAGGCCAGAGAAGGAGACGGGGAGTTCAGCTGGACCTGTAAGTTCATTTCCTGTGGTTGTTTTAAGTGGAGACGCCAGGAGCTGGTTGGAAATACACGGATCTAAAACTCAGAAGGGGGCTGATGCTGGAGACCCTGATGTAGAAACCATCCACGGACGTGATCGAAGCCAGGGAGGGAAGAATTTTCTGGGGAAGAAGAGGTCAGTGAAGGAACACAGTCCAGGCCATCAGAAGAGGGAGATGCAGACACAGCACAGACCCAGCAGAGAGGTCCCAGTGCGTTAAGATTGCTCCATACCAGCGGAATGTGGGGCTCCTGCGGGTCTTTGTGTTTGGATTCTTCTGTTGGACATAATCTACACATTCACCTCGGAGTTTTGGTTGTTGCTTACCCGTTTTATAGCCAGAGTGCCACAAGAAGGAGCCAACAAACTGTGCTGTCAGTCTGATCTTTATCTTCTGAAGACCCGCCAAGTCTCCATGTATAAAAGAAGCTATTTTGAGAGCATGTACATAAAAGCTTCAACGGTATTGCTCTTTTGCTGAAAAGTAACTCCACTGATTTAAATCTATTATTTAAAAATGTCATTGTCATCTTAAAAATTTCAAAATGAAAGTGTTTGAGTCTTTTCTTCCCTGCCGTTCTTCTTTTTAAAGCACTTTGGGTCATGCCCATTATAGCCACGCAGGGCAGAGGAAGCAGCAAGTTGGGCTTAGCTCGAGGGCACTGGGGTTTGGGTAGAAGAGGATATCTGGGCCTGGGAAAAACTGTAGTTCAGATAATGTAATTTTAATTTTTGGAAATTATTTCTCTTGAGAAATGACGTCTTGTTGCTAGCAAAATTAGTCTCTGAACATCCTTTAGTTTCATGTTAACCTTTCCTTTGATATTAGTGTCATCATTACCCCAATTATATTAATCAACCAGGCTCACCAACTTTCTAGCCAGAATTTTCAAAACACCCCCCCAAAAACTTAGTCCATTTGCCATTTGCCACCAGATTAGCATTAGCACAGATCTGCAGGTCCATTAAAACATTTTTACATATCTCTGTTCCCCTGTGTGCCATTATTTTAGAAATTCTTAGCAGAACATATATATGTTCAACACTTGACATAAGATAATTTGAGTTTGCTGTGTTTGGAAAATAACTCACATGGGAGAAAGTTGCATTAAATAAATAATAGAGATAAAATTTATATTTCTATATATTTCAAAGCTAATGTTGCTAACTTACAATAGAACGGTAACATGAAGACACAGTGCTATAATTTGATTGATTTGTTTTGACAGCAGTCAAATAATTGAGAGTGAAAGGTGTCAGCACAGATGAAATATTGTATAAGCCACATTCAAAAGGCAGCCCTAGCAGCAGCAGCAACTAGAGTTTTATTTCCTTTGATTCCGTACTGGTGCTCACCTCCAGTTTATTAGGAAACCATGAAAGGTGCACAACTTCCCCAACTAGGGAGACTTTTATGGAGAGGCTAGAAATAGAAGTTTGTCAAATAGTTGAACAGCAGCTATAGACAAAAGGATGGGAAATGGCTAGAGCGTGCCAAGCTGAATGCTATAAGACTGTCCCTTTCTTCGGCAAGTTTGCTGCTCTCTTGCGTTTGGGCTCATTCTGAAGACATCGTGAGTCAGGGCAAGTATTAGATCTCATTTTTCTGGCCCTGGACAGGAGATGGGCAAAAAGGAGGGGTGTGCTTGGCACCATTTCTGAGTCCAGCAGATGGGGGAGGGATATTGCCCAACTGAAAACCCTCATGCCTGGTGGACAATAAGATTGGAGGTGCTTGGTAAATGTAGAAGCTAAATGGCCAAGGGAGGCTTGATCAGCAGAAGGCAACTGTTGAGCAAAGGGTTAACAGAATGTGGGGAGAGGAGTCCGCCACTTGCTCATGGTACCAAATACTGTATGTCCAGTACTATTTCCTATATATACCTAGCTATGCTAAAATTTAATTTATAAATTAGGCACGGTAAGGGGTTATCAGTAGTAATATAAAACAGAACAGTTATAACATTATACTGTAATAAAAATGCATGAGTGTGGTCTTTCACTCGGAATATCTTATTGTACTATAATACGTCCTTCTTGTGCTGATGTGAGATGTTCAAATACCGTGTGATGAGATGAAGTGAGGTGAATGACGTAGGCATTGTGACGTGGGATTGGAGCACTGCTGACCTTGTGATGACATGTCAGAAGGAGGGTCATCTGCTTCCAGACCACAGTTGGCCATAGGTAACAGAAACTGCGGAAAGCAAAACTGCAAATAAAAGGGGACTACTGTACTTTTATTACTTAGAGTTGCAAAGTCCACAATGAAACCCCTGAGCCACATGTGGCATCGAGCCTTTGAAATGTTGCTCCTCCAGTTCTCTGTCAAATAAAGAAATACAATCTTTGGAAGGAAGAAAGAGAGGGAGGTAGGGAGGGAGGGAGGAAGAAAGGAAGGAAGGAAGGAAGTCTGAACTGACATACGCTGTAGATGTAAAATCCAGACAGTTGCAAATATCTCATTAATATCTTTATCTTGATACCATGTTGAAAAGATGTTTTGGATATATTAGTTTGTTAAATTTGGATATAATATGTTGTCAAAATTAATTTCACCTGTTCTTTTTAATTTTTTAAAATATCAATACTAGAATATTTTAAATTACATGTGTGGTTCACGTTTGAGGCTTGCATTATATTTCTATTGGACAACATTGGCCTGGCCTGGAGGATCTCCCTAAATCCCATATACATGGGGCACTAATTAAAAATTATGTTCATTAAAAATGAACATTTTTAGCATACATTTAAATTTTGGTCCCTCACACAGAAAAATCACAAAGGATCTGCTTTGGTGGCAAAAATTAGAGAGAATAAAATTTGGAGGTTCTCTGCTGAAGTTTAGGGACTGATGAGGAGATACTGTATCTATATAATTTTTATTAACAACCTCCAGTGATCAGAATCTGAAGTTCTCTTTTCTTTTTAAAAATTATTGTACTTTGTACTTTAAAATATAGAGGAAATATATATATATATATATATATATAGAGAGAGAGAGAGAGAGAGAGAGAGAGAGAAAGAGAGAGAGAGAATAATGATCTAGAATTATTAGCCATTAACATTTTGCCACCTTTGCCTGAAATCTTTTATCTTAAAAAAATGAAACATCATAAAAAATTCTGAAATCCTCTTCTACCTCTCTCCAGTCATTCCATAGTATTCCTACTCCTAGAAGTAACCACTACCCTGTGTTTATAAATTTACTAAATATATATGGTTATATATATATTATATATACATATATACATTAAATATATAGTACATTTACTATAAAGTATAAGTATAGTATACTTACTATAAATATATGGTATTATTTGGGGTGTATTAAAATTTTACATAATGATAGCACACTCTAGATATATTTTCATATTTTGCATTTTCCATTTGAGGTTTGTCGTATGTTGATACATGTAGATAGAAATTATTAGAATTATTTCGATCATCTTATTTCGTGTGGTTTTTTTCATCATGCTTCTTCTGCCCTTTTTCTCCTTCCTTGCATTCTAATGGATTTGTTGAGTTTTCTTTTTTTCCACCTACTGGATTAGAAATGAAACATCTATTTTTATTCTTTTCGTTGTTATCCCTATATTTGGAACATGTGTTTTAAGTTATCACATCAGTATTTTCATCTTTCCTCCCAAATAACATTGCAAATTTTTGATCACCTCCTCTCATCTTCTATAATGTAACTCTCCAGCATTAGTTTTTCTTTGCACTGTTGTGTTTAGAATCTCCCTGAGCTTTCATTGCATTTGCAAAATTCTTTACCCTTCATTATGTCTTATATCCCATTACTTCCCTTCAGAGCTTTCTGATTCTTTTAAAGGAGGTTTTGAATGATAAGCTGAGTTTCATTTGCTTAAAAGACTCTTTCTGTCCTTATTTTCTATTTCAGCTGGAGTTAGAATTATAGGTTAATAACTTATATTTTCAGCAGATGAAGAAATTATCTTCTGGGCTCTGCTTTTTCTTGATAGTAAGTTTATTGTCAATTTAATTGTCATTCCTTCATGGACAAAATGCCTTTTTAAATCATGGCTGATGTAAAGATTTTTCTATTTGTCTTTGGGATTCACCAGTTTTATTGTGAAAGACCTTGGTCTTGATTTATTCTTATTTATCCTGCTTGGTATTTGGGAATCCTGACATTTCCATCATTACGTCTTCTCCCCCAGTCTTTCACTTCTCTCCTCCCAGAACTCCTGTTACATGTCTGCTGTCTTCCATATCTCTGAGCCTTTCATATTTTCTCTCCCATTATATTTTGTACTGTATTTTTCCTGTAATTTCCTTAGATCAATCATCCAGTTTTCTAATTCTCTTTGTAGTTATGTTTAATCTTATGTGTCACTTTAAATTTTTCATTTTAAAGACTGTATTTTTCACTAGCAGAAACTATATGTTTTTTCCTTTATGGTTTCTGGGGTTGTTTTCCTAGATTTTTTAAAATCACTTTAAGTATGCTCATTTTATATCTTCAGGCTATCTTTTAGCTTAAGTACTTGAGGAGCTGATTAAAGAGACAGCAGTCTCTCTCTTATTCATAGTGGAATATGTCTGTCCATATGTGGTAAGAAATTTTTTATTTTGAACTCACTTTAAACAGAGATAGTTTTTCTATAAAGTCCTTTGAACTTTGGGGTGCCACAAATATTGCTAAATATTTATTTTCTTGTGCCAAATTCCCAACAAGTTTCATAAATGATTTATTTCTCTGCTTGGAGATACCTGCACCATATACATAGCATAAATTTCAACTACATTACGAAGTATTCTCACAGAGTTTTTCCTACTTGAGGCCATTAACAGAAACAAACATTTCTGTTAATTCCCTGAACTAGTCAATGGGATCCATCTCATCTCTTTTCACTGTTGGGGCAGCTCCCCTTTCAGGTTTCGGAATTTTAGAAGCAGCTCAATTCAAACAGCTTTTTTCCCATGTGCCCAAGTCCCCGGATCTTGTCCCTTTGTTGGTAGCCAAACATCAGCCTCATGCTGGCCAGGCCTAACTCATGGTCTGGCCTCAGAGGACCAAGGTGTCAGCTAGTTGTCTTGCTGTTCTTGATTTCTGATGTGTAAGGGTTTCCCTTTCTGCTTGTGTATCTAAATTTTTGACATATTTTAGGCATAATTTCTATATATTGGAAGCAGAAAGGTTGTCTATGTTAGGTCAAATATTTTTCCATGAAAAGTCTCTTCCTTGGGACGCCTGGGTGGCTCAGTTGGTTAAGCAGCTAACTTCGGCTCAGGTCATGATCCCAGCGTCCTGGGATCGAGTCCCGCATCGGGCTCCTTGCTTGGCGGGGAGCCTGCTTCTCCCTCTGCCTCTGTCTGCCTGTGCTCGCTTGCTCTCTCTCTCTCTCTCTCTCTGATAAATAAATAAAATCTTTAAAAAAAAAAATCTCTTCCTCTCCCTTTTTTCAATTTCTGTAAGTAAGTCAAGTCTGGATAACTAATCCTTAGCAGATAGATGATTCCTAAACATTTCAAGCATTCAGTTAAATTTGGTAGTGACTTAAATTGAATTTTTTCTGGAGCTTTCAGAAATTTGTAAATACTCTTTGTGGAATTATTGGAAACTTTTAGAAAGAAAGCACGAGACCATTACGAATACTAATATTGTAATCCTTGGGATATTCTTGAATAATAGATATATCTGTGGTTTTTATTAAATAAACCAAATTCTGTGTGGATGTCTAAAGTTATTCAGCTAAGCTTTGGTCTCAAAAATAAGTAACCAGCAGGGATCATGAATAAGAAATTTCTCAGTTTCAGAAAAACATAGTTTAGTTTTTGTTTTTAGAATATTTCTAAATTCTGATATTGATTTTAAAATAAATTTTAATTTATTAATTTAATAAATTTTGTATCTATTAAGGATTGGAAGTTAATTCTGAATTAATTCTGCATTTTAAAAGTTCTTAATATTTTTATTCTGAAGTATTCAAGCCATAACAGAGGACTATAGTAAATACCTATGTGCAGTGTTCTATCAAATTCTAACACTTTTCCCTTCTTGCTTCATATTGCTTCTTTAAAATATTACAAATATTTGTAAGTGGTCTTTATAATACTCCCAGATCCCATATTCCTCCCTCATATTTGTTGTTTGTGGAATTTTTTTGCCCTTTTTTTTTTTTTTTTTTTTTTTTGCTGTGGTTAAAATATACATAACATAATATTTAACACTTTAAACACTATTCAGGGCATTACACACATTCACATTATTATGCAATCATCATCATCATCATCTAGAACTTTTTCATCTTTAGCAGTTGAAACTCTGTGTCCATTAAACAATAACTCCATTACTCCCTGCCTTGGGCAACCACCCTACTATTTTCAGGCTCTATGAATTTGAGTGCTCTGAGTAGTTCATTAAGTGGAATCACACAGCATTTGTCCTTTTGTAACTGACTTATTTCACTTAGCATAACGTCTTCAAGATTCATCCATCTTGTAGCATGTGTCAGAATTCCTTTCCTCCCTAAGACTGGATAAGTTTCCATTGTAAGCATATGCTACATTTTGTTTATTCACTCATCTGTCAATAGATACTTAGGGCTGCTTTCACCCTTTGACTATAGCAAATGATGCCACCGTGAATGTGGGTGTACAAATAATCTGTTTGTCCCTGCTCTTAGTGCTTTAGAGGTACACACCCAGAAATATAGTTGCAAGATCATATGGTAATTTTGTGCTTAGCTGCCTGAGGAGTCGCCATACCATTTTTCTTGGCAATAGCATCATTTCACGTTCCTACCAACAATGCACAGGGTTGCAATCTTCCACGTCTTCATCAATACTTGTTAAAATCTGGTTTTTTTCTTGTATTGTTTTGATAGTAGTTCTACTAACCGATATGAAGTGGTATCTCACTGTTGTTGAAAGAGCCTTTTTGAGACAATAATTAATTACCTACTGACTTCTCCTGATACTGATAATCACATATGGGTATATTCCAAATAACCTAATAACCTAGGGAGAAAATAACCCTAAGGAGAGAATGTACACTTTAGAAGTTGCCTTATTTCTGCTTCATGGCCTGCAAATGGTAACTATTATAGGTACAGTTATAGGTATAATTGCAGTTGGATTTCCATTTTCAAGACCTATAAATGTATCTCATATACAGGTGAACACTTGCAATGTTCATCATGAAAGAAATCCCTTCAGTGCAAATATTCTTTTCCTATTGACTTCCCTTACAATTAAAGAGTCCACTAAACAAAAAATGTATTTACCTGTAGATAAAATGAAAACTTTACTTGAAGAAGATTTTCAAGCTGCAGCCCACTCCCTGGGATTCTGATTACTGGAATCTAATGGAAGGACTCTATGAAGACATTCAGGGCCTAGACAATAGTTGTCCTTTCCTTTGTGGCATTTTTTCAATCTTGAAATGTTCCCTACCTTGGAGAGCTCTCTAAGCACCTTTCTGAATCCAAGAATTCCTTCCATGCCAGGGCACTGCTTTACTTTCTGTTTTGAATGTCACAGATGTTTCTACCATGTTCATGCTTCGGTCTGGTAGAAACTACCCTCAAATCCTTAAGAGGCTGATGTTTATTTTTCTAATAAATTCTATACTCTAGTTCTTGTTTTATCCTAGCCTAAATTTTTATCATTGAAGGCTTCAAGTTCTATTTAAGAAGTAAACTTGTTCCCCACTTTACCATTTCTGTCCAATCATACATGCCTAATATATTTCTTAGACATTTCTGGTGCCTCTTCATGTGCAATAGGTGGTATTGTCTGTCAAGTGTAAACTACACTTGGAGTGCCTGGGTGGCTCAGATGGTTAAGCATCTGCCTTCGGCTCAGATTGGGGTCTCTGGGTCCTGAGATTGAGTTCCACATCAGGCTCCTAGCTCAGCAGGGAGTCTGCTTCCCCCCTCTCCCTCTATCCCTGCTTGTTCTCTCTCTCTCTCTCTCAAATGAATAAATAAAAAAATCTTTAAAAAAAAAAGTGCAAACTATGCTTAGCAGAGCTACACTTCACCACCAAGTTTTGGTCTGTTTTTCATTTTCATAATCTACACAGGCTGCCCTCTACTCTCGCAAGGAAGAGAATACAGGGTAAGGTAGACAGCTTACCTCAAAGAAAAGAGCAGGTGTACAAAAGCCCCTCAAAATCATAAAGTCATTGGTGCTCATAAAACTGTATTGCACACTTTTTCAGGAGATTAATTAGTGGGTCATAAAACAGCATTAATTTTTTGGCCAAATTCCAGTCAGAAAGTTGTGTGTTTGCCAGCTGCCAGAGACTTGCTCTGAGAATATTTGCAGTTCAAAACACTAATGCCATTGGATTTCTTCACTTGGTAAAGAAATAAAAATAGGAAAAGCAGTTGTGGAAATCATCAAGCTAGCCAGTGTTCCTGGCCAGGTGTGTGCTCAGGTGTGTCTTCAGCTAAAGTACCCCCTTTGTGGGGAGGAAAATGAGGATTCTGGAGCAGAATGCTAGCAAGAGTCCCCAACACACAGATCTTAGACCCACAGAGGCATGCTTACCTTATCAGTCCCCAGATTCTGTCACAGAGTACATATATTTTACTCACATGGTACAGAAAGAGGACAAGCCCACCCACCATCACAGCTTTTCAGAAATTCTGGGTATCCCTCGGGAAATGTGACTGAGTCTGGAAGTGCAATCTTCTCTCTGAGACCTGGGACAAACTTCCATGTTGGTTCTTGCCTCCTGAATGTTCTGGAATATTATAGGACCATGTGATTTACTTATTTACAGTCATCTGTCAACTGTATTTTAAAAAATGAGAAGTCGGAGCACTTTTTACCTCAAGTATTTCAATACCATCTTCACATAGAAATACCATTTGTGAATTTAAATTTAAAAAAAATAACAACAACTTTAAAGCACTTTGACTTTCACAGGCTCTTAGGAGAAATTAGGAATATTACAAAATATAAAAAAAAAAACCTCTTCAATTCAGAATACCATTAAAGTAATAAATATTTAATTAAGGAGCTAAAACTTGAAAAGAGGCCTGTTTCATAATGATGTTTTTGTCCATAACTGCCCAACTTCTTCCCACATTATTGTTGTAATCAAGGTATTTTATATTCTCATAACAGAAGTGTACCATGGCCTTTTTGGTCTGAATATTTCTGAGAAAATCTCAGTGCACTGAGTCTCAACTCCTTCTCCATTAATGAGAAACCCAGATTCCAAAGCACATTCCTCTTCCAGGTAAAATTCCCACATCCAAACATTCATGGAATTAGCAGATAGGAAAGACACAAAGACTTTATAAAAAAAATTGTTCTATAATTTTATTTTTTTTAAGATTTTATTTTTATTGGGGCGCCTGGGTGGCTCAGTGGGTTAAGCCTCTGCCTTCGGCTCAGGTCATGATCTCAGGGTCCTGGGATGGAGCGCCAGGCTCTCTGCTCAGCGGGGAGCCTGCATCTCCCTCCCCCTCTGCCTGCCTCTCTGCCTACTTGTGATCTCTTCCTCTCTATCAAATAAATAAATAAAATCTTTAAAAAAGATTTTAAGAAAGATTTTATTTTTATTATTTATTTATTGGAGAGAGAGTGAGTGAGACAGAGAGAGAGCACAAGCAGGGGAAGGGGCAGGCAGAGGGAGATCGGCAAGCAGACAGCCCACTGAGCAGGGACGCGGGACTCGATCCCAGGACCCTGAGATCATGACCCGAGCCAAAGGTAGACACTTAACCGACTGACCCACCCAGGTGCCCCTACCTATAATTTTATTTTTAAAAACTAGACTATCTAGCTACATGTTTCTGTATGTAATATATATACGTATATACATGTGTGTTCCTTAGCAAATGTGCTATATTTTTGGTGGTGTAAAATGTTGCCGTATTTGTCAGTTTTGTCATGACAAATATTTGGCCACAAGTGATTTCATGCCTTACAAATAATACATCTGCATTTTAGGGGGGAAATAGGATGCCTCAGGTCTCATGCCAGATTTTAATGTACAATTAGTTCTTTTTAAAAAAAAAGACTTTTAAAAACACAACATTTTTCTAATGTACATTAAGGATGTTGGAGAAATTCACTGAAGCATATGCTCTGAGCTTTCAGGAGCAATCTGTAGTCAGGCATTTTAAATGAAAATTGATTTGTGATTTACATGGTCAGTGGAAAGAAAATTAACTTATGGAAGGTTGTAATGAAATATTAGACAAGTAAAAAAGTAGATGGTGATCTAGTGGAACTAAAAGTCCCATCTGGAAGAATTCTGTGACATTTTTACATTTATCTGTGTTCTGCATGAGTTGTAATGTTAGTGGTAATTTTATGGGACTGAACTGAAATGAAAAGGGTGTTATCACAGATTGCCTACAATATAGGATTGTGTTCAGTGGAGAGTCCTGTATCCTTTTCTCCATTTTCCTATAATATGACTCATTGCACTTTTTTCAGCTACTGTTGTTGAATGCATTCAGCCTTTTACTTGAGGTTATTAAAGAAGAACATCAAACGCTCACAAATACAATCTAAGCGCACATTTCAAGCAGTCTTGCAACTTCCGCTTAGTTCTGCATTGTCTAGGTCACGTCCAGGAAAGAACCTCCAAGATGTACACAAAAGAACCAAGGACACTGAATGTGAAGCTTGTGCCCTACACTGGGTATTTGGTCTGGGGGGGGGGGGGATTCAAAACTCCAATTAACCCCTCACCAAAACCTAGAGCTTGTTAGCAGAATGGGAAATTCTGACCTCCCTAGAAATAAATCATTCAGAAATTGTCCATTTCCTCTCCTTCTATTCCAATTTTGTAAAAGCAATCCCTGTTGTTCTGTTGTCAGAGAAGTATGTTCTGGTACAAAAAGGTGAAGAAGACTCTCTTCTTTTTCTGCTGAGGAAGAAACATCATCAGATTTCAGTATTAATTAGTGGATATAAATCTTATAAGGGAGAATACCTAGTGGGTGTAAGTCCATATTCTATTTTTTTTTCTTCCTGCATTTATTGTATTTGACAGATGGCCATAACTTTTCAAAAGTATATAATTTCTGGATTACTGTAACTTAAACATTTGATATCATCTAAATATGTTGACCCTGCGCTAAAGCATAGGCCATGAAATTGTTTACCCTAGAATTTCAAAATCCAAATTCTATCTCTTTTATTTTTTTTCCCTTTAATCGCCTGCTCCATGAACCACAGCTGAGTGTAGGTAGAAATTCCACAAATTCAAAGATTAAGGTCTTGGGATAAATTGATACCTACTTGTGCGTATTTAAATAAATCCACTGCATGTAGGGAATCTTACTTTTAGGAATTGGCAGTTTGGATTTTCCTCTTTGAAATTATTTTCATCAGTATTTCTTATTTGCAAAGTTTCTCATTTTTCCCTCACTGTTTTCTCTAATAAGAAAATAGCTAGTTATTTCAGTAGATTCAGCAGAATCATCTTTATTTCAACCAGAGTGGCAGCTTTCTATCCCTGTACACTACAGTGGGGTGGGATGGGGGGTAGCTCTCAAGCAGGGATGCCCATCAGAATCACCCAGAAGCCTTACAGAAAATGTCACTGTCTAGGTCCCATGGCAGAGTTCTGATTTAATGGGTCCAGGGTCAGTGCTGACATTGGTACCTTTTAAAAACTCCCTAGTGGAGCTAAATGCACAGCCAGGAATCAGCCTATAGTCTGTAAGAACAGGTCCTAGAGAAACTCTTTGTGAGGTTACTCTATTGAACGTGTGTGGCAAGAGGAGGGAGCTGGATTCACTGGCTTTACCCAAGGGCACAGCTCCACCTTCTCCCTCTACATGCAGTTCTTATGGTCCAGGAATCGTTATGGGACCCTCAGTATGTGGATGTGTATGTGCATAATCAGATTCCCAGAGACTTCTGCGTTGTTTAATTGCATTTTCAATCATATGCTCAAAATACACTTTGAATTTTTTTTTTCTTTAATGACTTAAATTGAGATTTCTGATCTGGTTTAAAATAAAAGACTAGAAAACTTCAGACTTACTTCTGAGAGCTAGGTGAAGTGTCTGTTTTGGGGGGGCAGAGGATGGCCTATGGTTTCCATTCTTCTTGCTTGGTTTTTAGTTGTCTCCTACAAGTGGAAAGCAAACAGAGCACACCCCACCTTCCACCCCCCACCCCCGATCGAAATGTCCTTTAACGTCAGAACCTAAGATCGTGGCTGTGGCTGCTGACGTAGCATTTAAACAGCCATCTGACATCCGTCGCTCCTGTCATTTCTACAGCACATTCGCTTCATAACATTTCTAGGGGAAAGGTCACAGATCTGTCACCGCAGTGTTCGTGGCACTCAGAAAATAAAATGGGGTGGTTAATGATAGCTGGGGCAGCCCGAGTAATCACAGG
This sequence comes from Mustela nivalis, assembly GCF_964662115.1. NCBI lineage: Eukaryota > Metazoa > Chordata > Mammalia > Carnivora > Mustelidae > Mustela > Mustela nivalis. Next base: position 103,048,992 of record NC_139031.1, on the reverse strand, counting down.
ATGCCGCCGAGGTCAATATTCCGTATCGGCTTTCCGTCCGTCCATCCGAAACAATATACTGAGTAAATGCAATCAGTAAGTGGTTGCAAATGAATCTTTTAGGGACATCAGCATTACAGAAACAAGAGATTCAAGAGGAGATGCTAAGTGGATCTTTGGGTTTGTAATTGCAGCCCTGGGAATCATTACCCTAATTAATAGCTGTTAAACCCGGGACCCTTGCTCCTGGGCGCATGCGTGAGTTTGCCATCAAGGTCCTGGGAGTGTCTCTGGGCTCTGCCCGAAGTGTCAGAGAGGTAAACAGACCCTGGGGAAGGCCTCCGGGCCCCCATCTTTTCCTAACCCCAAGAACATCCCCGGTGATCAGACAGCTCTCTTAGCACAGACCACAAAGTGGTGAACGGTGGCCGCGGGGTGGGGTGAGGGGATCCGTCTCTGCCCTCAGCTCCTGTTTGGAAAAGAGAGACTTCAATGTGTGCTGCTTCCGGGGGACTGGAAGCTCTGGTGGGGAGACAGCGGCCCTCTTGACCTGTGCCTGTGCTCCTGGAAAGAGCTGGAGAGACAGAACACCAGGACAGATTAGTTTGGGACCCTCCAGTCCTACTTCAGTATCTTTAAGAGATGAAGACAGCATCTCCTCTGAAGGGCGGGGACCTAGGCAGAACTGTGACCAAGGCCAAGTTTGTTTCCTGGCCCTCCGTTTTCCTTTGCTCTCTTCAGTAATGTTCACTTTTTTCTGCCCTCCTCACCCTCCCCCCAACTGTCCAAACGGGTGGCTGCCCCTGCTTCCTCTTCTGTCCAAACCTCTTCTTGGAAAAGATTCCAATGAACTTGCACATTTGAGGTATATTTTCCCAATAATGCTTCCACAAATACTTAGAAGAAAGCAAATTCTCAAGCTGGGCATCAGTCAGCTGGGTTTGGGCATTATTTTGGAAGGGGTAAAAAAAAAATATTCACCTTATAGCCTCAACCTGTATGTGACCTGATTGACTTCTCTAAGGAGGTATTAGGTACTGAAGGACCTGCTATCTTCATTGATTTATTGATTTCCTCATTGTGTAAACTGATACCTGCAAATTGTATGAAGACCCACTGGTGATCAAAATTTTCTCCACAATAATCCAAATACCATCTACACAAAAGATGTCATCCACATCCACGCTTTCCAAGTGTTATGTGTTAAGGAAGCAGGTGGGTGTTTTCTAAGAGCCATAGGTGTCTCTATTTACCCCACAATCTTTTCCCTAAACAAGCCGTGTGGTCCTGGACATGGTGAGGGGAGGGGGAAGCTAATGAAAATATTATGAGGATGTTAATGGTGGTGTTCCGATTCAGATCCCATTCACATTTATTGAGCCTATGCTAAATGCTGAGTGTTCTCAAAGCTCATCTCCCTTTCCTCCCACCGACTCTCTGTGAGTGGACATTATTCTCCTCACTCTGCACACTAGTTAGTGGAGGAACAGATGTGCTTCCAGGATTTCCCCACAACAATACAACTAGAAAGTAGCCCCCCTCTAAGTCTGAACTTGAAGTCTCTGGCTTCTCCTCCCTTTCTCCTTCTACTAAAATATTACAGTGGCTTGGAAAGTCTTTGCCTGCCATTGGTTTGGAAGATTGAAAATGGCTCCCACAAGCTCTATAAAAAATTCAGGATGGTGTGGTTGGATTGCATAATCCCAGGATGCTAAGCTAGCAGTAGGTGCTCAGTAAAACAATTAAATGGATTAATTAGAGCAGCCTCATGCCTCTTAATACAGCATTTCTTCTTCCCACAGCAGTGGAAGAATTTGTAAGTCAATCCAGAAAGGGAGGTAATTCTTAGGGGTCCCACAGCAGTATCAGAATTGATTCAAATCGCTTTTGTTATTCTGAAAATAGATAAGCAAAGGAAGAATATCAGTCAGTACCAGTCAGTATTCTTAATGTGGCTTTTTGTGTGTACATCTGATGCATATTATTGCTGGAATTTTAAAATGAGAATTAAAACCTCCCCACAATAAATCAGTGTGCTAATAGAGTTAGAAGATGCAAAACAAAGGATTAAAGCAATGGTACTTTACTGAGAAAGAGCCCCTAACGCCTAGCAGGAGACATTTGGTAATTTCTAGAACCAGTTTTGTTACCATCGAGGGTGGGGCATCCAGAGGGTAGAGACCAGCGATGTTGCTCAACATCCTATAATGCCCAGGACAGCCCTCACAAGGAAGAATTTTCTGGCCCCAAATATCAATTGTGCTAATACTGAGAAGCCCTGAGTTAGAGAATTAATGTTAGGGGGGGGAAAATGACGAAAGGTAAAGAAATGTGATTAAATTTATAATCTCTAAGTGAAAGTATGTTCTGGCTAGAAATTGAGATAAGAAAAGAGTTTTAATATGGTTAGTTTGATTGAAAAATTATTTCAGTATCTTTCATAGTTTAATGGGATTAGCCTCATAAGAAATTTCAATCAGCCATGGAGTCAAATTCCTGGAAAACAGCCACGATAAGAAGTAGTATGTTTTGACCACCTGCCATATGCCAAGCATTTACTGCATGCTTTACAAATATCTTATTGAACCTTCACAACTCTCAGAGATGCACAGAATTTTACCCTTTTAATATATGATGAAATTTTGGCTTGTGAGAGATGGAACAGTGTAGAAGAGATATTTAGTCTTGTGTCCGCCAAACCCTCTTTCCTTTTCCTCCTGGACCATATTTTCCATCCTCTCTTGCACATAAGGAAGGCTCTATGACTGGTCCTGGCCAAGGGAATGGGTAAAGTGGGTTGGTTTCCAGGACTGTCTCCTAAAAATCTCTCCCGTGCAATCCTTTGCATGTTCTCTCTTCCCTCAGCTGCTAGCCAGATACAAAGAATCCAATAGAAGAGTCCAGGGGTCCTACAGAATGGCCTGGATCCTGAATGACTGTGTGGAGCAGAGCTCCCCTGGCCCCTTGTGGGGCCTTAATATGACAGAGAATAAAACTTCTATTGCTTGCAGCCATTAAGAAATTGCGATTGTTTCTTGGAGCAATTGATGTGCCGTGACAACAAGTACCTATTAAGTAAGCTGGAATTTGAACCCATGTTTTTCAGTTCCCAAAACCCCAGGTCATGTCTACTACATTATGCCACAAATAAATGATTATTAATGTTTTTAAGACAAGTACAAATTATTTTCAAACAATAGATAGGAAAAGACGTCTATAATTTTCTCGGTGCTTCTTCTGTATAGAAAAGTCAAAGTATATAGCTATCATTGAAATTTTCTCATTATGATGATTTCATAAATCAATACAAATATAGCCCTGGAGTGTATAAATAGTCAACAATTTTAGAAGAAGATAAAAATATGTGATTTTATGATTACGATATGAATAAACACTGTTGTTAACATGTTCCTCAGATATTAACTAGATGCCTACAAGTTGTTCCACTTTCCAAGCACAAAAATGCAGGTAAATGGGTTATAAAGATTTCAGAAAAAAACATGGAGAGAAGAGAAAAAAGGTTTCTAGACTAGAAGAACCAAGTGCTGCTTACTAGTTCCTATTCTAAATTAAATAAAAATGCTGACTCTTGATGAATGGTAGGGGCCATCAACTAGAAAAGCAAACTTTGCATTTCCAAACTGAGAAACCAAGAAGAGAGTCTCTAAGACTATGACCATGGTTGCCTGGTTGAGAACTCACCTATATAGAAAAGATGAAATTTCATAAGAATATGTACAGCTTCCTCCAGCGTATAGGAAGTATTCAAATACCTATCAAATGAATCTGAATAGTACTCTATTATTATAGTTCTCAGATCGAAAAACAATAAAACCGTACTGAATTTGTTGGTAAGGTTCCTTTCACTTCTTACTGCCAATGATTTCACTGAACTCAACATATCGAGCAAATACTATTACAGTAGCAGTCATTTTATATTGCTATGACATGCTAAAATCAGAAGTAGGTATAGTTCATACCATTTGCCTGGAATGAGGTTATGTGCTAAAAAGGGAGGAATCTTCTAGTGTGGCCTCAATTTCCATGGCATTAATCTAAGGACTTGCCCATGAAATGAAGTTTTGTGCTCTCTCGGGAACACCAACAAGATTTCTTGACTCTTGCATGTAAATATTTTCATTCTTTAGGGGACAATTTTTTGGTGTTTAAGCTTTGAAGATTATTGGCAACACTAGTCTAGCTTACTGTGGATACATTTAAGATATTTTTTTACAAATGATGTGCTTTTGATTCACTTATTCATTTATGGATCAGACGTTTTATTAACTAACTGCCCCATGCTGTGTTCCAGTTACCAGTATCTCACCCAATTCTCGCTGTTGTGATATTCTTTTTTTTTTTAAGATTTTATTTATTTATTTGACAGACAGAGATCACAAGTAGGCAGAGAGGCAGGCAGAGAGAGAGAGAGAGAGAGGAGGAAGCAGGATCCCTGCGGAACAGAGAGCCCGATGCGGGGCTTGATCCCAGGACCCTGGGATCATGACCTGAGCCGAAGGCAAAGGCTTTAACCCACTGAGCCACCCAGGCGCCCCGCTGTTGTGATATTCTAACACAAATAAGACAGAGCTCGTAGTTTAGAAGGAAAGTAGACATATAAACGGCAATTTACAAAATAATTTAATAGAATATGGAGATGAGGGCACCTGGGTGGATTAGTCGTTAAAGCCTCCGACTCTTGATTTTGGCTCAGGTCATGATCCCAGGGTTGTGAGATCAAGCCCTGCATTGGGCTCCTTGCTAAGTGTGGAGCCTGCTTAAGATTCTCTCTCTCCCTCTCCCTCTGTCCCCCCTAAAACTCATGCACACATGCACGCGCATGTTCTCTCTCTCTCAAAAAAAAAAAAAATATATATATATATATACACACATACACATACATACATACATACTATGCAAACAAATGATAACTAGAGAAACGATGGTCTCATTTCTCTTGCCCAAAATATATTCATCCTAAACAGTAACCAATCTCCATTAGCATTTGGTTTTTCTCAAAACTATCATTAACATTTTTCCTTGTTGAGTTGCCAATATTGTCAACAATGTAAAACTTTTTTCTTAGAAATCTGTGACTGCAAAGCTTCTCACACGATTTGTTTTCATTCTCGGGGGCTGTAGAAAGAGTCTGTCCCCAGGATGATCCTTGCCCCTCCCTGATTACGTGGAGACAAAAGCGTGTCCAGGGGTTAGATGGTGAGCTGGATTTTAGGCTAAGGACCTGGGACTCTTTATTTTTTGCTGCGTTCCCTCCATGTGATCACACTATTAATGCCAGTGGCCAGGGTTCTGTGAACGTGAACCAGTGTGGTCACATTACTGAACCTCCTGAGGACTCATTTTCTCCCGCATAGCTGGGTCTTGAAAAAAAAAGCATAAAACCCGATAACTTTAATTATATCAATCCATCTGCTCAGTTGTCCCCCTCTTGTGTTTTCCAGGCTCCCAGTTGTGAAATCAGGGCATGTGGATATTTCCTTGGAGACTTTTCATTAAATGGTATTCAGCACAGAGAAAGGCAGTGTTGAATCTTTAATGTTCCACTACCCATATAATGTGGGCCTCCTGTCCTGCTTGTCAGGGTATAAATTTTATGGAAACTTCATCTTTAGGGTATGCTAAGCATACAGCGCCATAGGAGCCCAACCCTGTGGAAAGTAATCCAAGGATGTTGTAATTTCTGTTGGGCAAAACGCATGCCTCGCTTTTAATGAGGAAATTGGTTCACTCAAATATTGAATAGGATGGTACCCTCAGGATTCCTCATGATTAAAATTAGATTATTGAGGGAGAAAAAGAGTCTGAATGGAAATATTCTATGGGCCTCTCATCAGCGAGCACCGTGGTTACTGTGTTCCAACGAAGGGCCCTCATCCCATAGAACACAGTGCAAATGGCGCCCCCTGCTGTTGTGTGATCCTTTAGCCCGCCCCCTCCAAAGCCTTTGCCTCAATGAGTTTTGATGTGTAGAAGATTCATTTCCATCAGTTATTGAATTTAGTGATATTTTCAGGTGAGCACAAAATACAGCAGGGTTGCTGCGTGCTCATCTCTGGGAAGGAAGCCAACAGCAAAGGAATTAGATCACAGTGTGATGCTTTGGAAACTCTCTTTTCTTTGTGTTCTTGCTTGTCTATTGGCTGCCTCACGCACAACCTCTCTCTCGACGCAAAAGCGTCTTTGGTTGCAGTCCACTCACTGCTTTTTCGCATGAGCAAAACTACTACTTAATCGAGACTTATCAAGAAATTTGTTCTCTACTAATGTCAATTTTCTTGCCAACACATTGCATTTTCCATGCATCATTAATGCCATTGTTCTCATCTATTTCTGTTACACATAGCATTTTTTCCAGAGGTAAAACTAACCAGATAAGGCATCCACCAACAAAATAACTTTTTTTTTTTTTTTTTTTTTTTTTTTTTTTTTTTTTTGCGAGACTGCTAAGTGAATATGAGCTATCTTGCACATTACTCCCTGGGCTTGGCTTTCTTGCTGTGTTCAGAAACCTGTGCTTTCATGCTAATCCAACAAAAACATCTCTCTTCCTTTTTTTAGTTCCTGCATTTCTGATGCCTTGTAGATCCCTACTCTGCTGTCTTTTTGATGTTATACTCTATACCTCCAAGGTGGTGATTCTGGTTCAACCTCTCACATTCTACGATTGCTACCCTTACCTTCCTAATTAATATTATACCACCTTTCCCTTTCCTCGCTGTATACATACCTACTGCTCACATGCTCACCTCTCCTGGCAGCCTACCTTTATCCAACCTGGATCTATAGCCACTCGTTTTTATAAAAGAGAAAGGTAGCGACAAAAGCAGTGTAATAGATGTATCTAGGCAGATCGGTAATAAAAATAGCTCCCAAGTATCCAGTCCTGTGCGCACGACTTTCCATCTATTATCTCATTTATACACATTATGATTTGCTAGGTAGTTATTGTCATCTCAGTTGTTCAAGGTCACACAGTAAGTGGTGGCATTGAGATTCAAAACCAAGGTCTCAGGGCACCTGGCTAGCTTGGTCGAGAGAGTGTGCCACCCTTGATCTCAGGGTCATGAGTTTGAGCTCTGTGTTGGGCACAGAGATTACTTAAACACAGACACACACACACACACACACACACACACCCCAAAGACTCCCTGCCTTAACCATTCTGCCACACTGCCTTTTCTCTTTCCAGTTCTCTGGGTCATCCCCCCCTCCCCCCGCCCCCGGAGTCACAGTCTCAGCCTGTCTCCTCATGGAGGTCTTTGGTGTTGACAAGGCCTCAGTCTAGATCAGATTAGTTTTAGCCCTTTATTCCCCTTGCATTGTCTCCACTGAGCTTTTTAACATACAGGGAGCCCTTTCTTAGAACAGCTGTCACCTAGGTCTATTGTAATTTATACCTATTGACACTATGCTGCGGGTAATTCACCCTTGCAAACTGTCACTGTGCACTGTCACCCGAAGTAGCTAGCAAAGGGAAATTGTATGCATGGTGCCTATCAACAGAGGACCCTGGTGTTCCCTGACGCAGCCCACCCTTATGTGTGGGAAGATGAGTCTGTACCTCTTGGATCACCTGTGTGGGTTTTTTTGTTTGTTTGTTTGTTTGTTTTGCTTTTTGTTTGTTATTTCCCAATAAGAGCATCATTTGACGACTTGGGAGCCAGTAGAGAGAATTAGCTCCTGAGATATGATCACTTTTGAAATGAAATACTAGACAGGAGCTTCTGCATTTCCTGGAACTTCCTTCAGTAGATCTTTTACATGGGCAAATGCAGTTACAATATTCTCCCAAGAAACTATTAATATGATATATGTTACGAGAACAAAAACACTACTGACCATTTCCTTTTGAGTGCTCACAGATCAGCATCAGAGAACCGCTGAGCTTTTGTTAAATGGGAGAGACTTTAGAAATTATTTGCCCCTACCTTCTGCTTAGCAAGTGAAGAAATTGAGGTACAGAAAGACTAAGGGATTCACTCAAGGTTAAACACGGCGAAGGCTCCTCAGATATAACTCAAGTGTCTCTCTCTCCCCTCAAATTAATACCGTGACAGTCATATACATTTCCATGCCCCTTACTTTTCTCTGCTTCAGTGGTGCCTATGATAAAAATAATTTATAAATTCAGTAACAGTGGAAACTTATTTCTGCCTTCAGATGGCGTTTGCATTTTTCGCTCATTCCTGTGGTTTGAAACAATTAAAGCATCATCTGCAACCAATATGCAGCTGAATTTGAAATTTACTGTACGATGCTTCTGCTTTTCATTTTTTACCATTTCACACCTTGTCCGCATCTTGAGCAAGCTTGTAAGTTTCCAGCGCATCTACTTCTTGTGATGATATATTGTCCTGGTGGAAAATTTCATTTACTGGCTGTGCCCTTTGCTGAACCTGTTGCTAGTCAGAGAACATGATAAGCGTATAAGTAGCATGCTACTTCATTTATCATACATCGTTTTAGACACTCAAATATCTCATATACAATTCTGCATTCGGCACCAAGTGGAAGTACCTAACTCACAAGGGGAAAAAAAAAAGATCTTCAAATAAATTGTCGGTTTATGATGTATAAATGTATCCTCTTAATAAAAATTAATCATAGTTTATACTAAATCTGTAAGTACCCTTTATTTTATTTTATTTTATTTTTATAACCCTGCTAACCACATGCTATCAAACACTCATAGAAAAGATCTGGCTTTTGTGATTTGGTCTATAAGAGAATTGAAAGATATAAAAATGCTATTTTCAGTAATTGAATTACATTGTGTAATAAATCAGGACTATGGGGAATCTCCACAGTGCTTGAAAGGTTCTGGGGAACCACCCTTCTCACCAGGGGAAGGGTTACCACGTTTCTCCTTTACGGGAGTGCTGCCGTGAGTCAGAACCAACACATTGAGAAGTTTGAATTAAGCTGGAGAGAGACACTATGATTTGGGGTTTCTGTGGGCATCTGTGAAGGGAGAGCAAGAAAAACACAGCTCGAGCATCTCCCTTCGATAGTCTTTTTTTTAAAGGGTGATTTTCCAAGGCAGCTCCAGGAGGTCAGGCCTACCTAATTTCAGTGACTTTTCATGTATTGATTTCTGCCCTTCCCCGCCTGTCATTACCGTGTTTTACTAGCACCCATGTTTTATGCGGAGCATAAAAAAAATCTACGTTCTGTCAGAATAGGGCCCTTGAAATTTTGAAAGTGAAACTTGATTTACATTAAACACGGCTTAGACTAATTAGGGCCTTTCTCAAAGGAATTGTGTCCGAAATACAGTTCACAATTACACAGTTGCTTGTCTCCCTGTTCTTCAGTCTAGGAACGAGCTCGGCTGAATGGAACCTGAGCAGACAGATGATGGTTACAGGCACTTACTTAAAGATGTAAATATAGACAGAGGCCCCAGTGTTCTTATTTATATAGGACCACAGATAGTCCTTCAGTGGGTTTCAGCCTGAGTTCCCTTATTTGCATGTAAATATGGCTCAGCCCGGCCTGCCTGGCTGGCAGGAGGTGTTCACATAAAAGGGGAGATGTCTCTCAAATGAAAACTCACTTATTGTTTTATTAAAAAAGAAAAAAAAAGTCCCTTCCTGGAATATAGGATTAGGATGCAGAATTTAAATGGAACATCACTTCTGGCCACTGAGAAAACACCTTGACTACATAGAAGGCAACAAGCCATTTGGTTTTCTCCCTTCCTTGTGTTAACAAAACTGTGGCTAGGTCTTGCTTCTTCCTGCTCTTTGGATTGCAAAGTCTTTGAGATGCTAATGAAAGCTGTGGATCTTCTCCATAGAAAAATGCATACAGGGCACCTGGGTGGCTCAGTGGGTTAAGCCGCTGCTTCGGCTCAGGTCATGATCTCAGAGTCCTGGGATCGAGTCCCGCATCGGGCGCTCTGCTCAGCGGAGAGCCTGCTTCCCTCTCTCTCTCTCTCTGGCTGCCTCTCCGTCTACTTGTGATTTCTCTCTGTCAAATTAATAAATAAAATCTTTAAAAAAAAAAAAAGAAAAAAGAAAAATGCATACAGTGGGGACATGTAGAGGTCTGCATATAATACAGAGGCTCTGAGCTTCAGCTGGGGAGCCCTGAACACTGGGGGAAGAGCACCGCCTTCAAATCACTAGCCACAGACTGGGGCAGGAATTTTGGCCTCCTTGAACTCAGTTTGTGCATCTGTAAAATGGGCACAGAGGTGATATTTGCCTGAGTGCACTGTTGTGGAGAGGAAACAAGGCAATATGTGTACAAAGACAGACTCCACCTGGCACGTAGTGCTGTTCCATTTAGTGCCCATTGGGTTGGCTTCCTTAACCAGGAAGCAGCGTCAGCCATGGCAGAGCAGGGTGGGGCCAACTGATCCATTACTCGTGTTTCTAAATAAAGCTTTATTGAAACACAACCACCCTTATTTGTTTACAGATCGTCTGTGGCTGCTTTAAGGCTGTATGTCAGAGATGAGGGGTTGTAATAAAGCTTACATGGCTCACAAAACCAAAAGTATCTACTATTCAGGCTCTTTACAGAATAAATTCTCTAGGGTTAGTTGATGCTCTGGATGTTGGCAGGTGGTGGCAGGAAGGTCTGATAGTTAAGACTCCAGACTGGAATGGACTCAAATATCCATGGGGAGGAAATGAATGAGACATCGGTACAGGGACATAGCATACTGCAATGAAAAGGATGAACTAGAAACATTGGGCCAGCAAAAGTAGCTGGGTGTAAAGGAGCACATTCGGTTCCTTGACTTTTCATGAAGTTATAGAATGTGCAAAATTAATCATGAAGATGCAAGTCAGAGTCGTGGGGGAGAGGATAGTCCCTGGAAAGAGGAGCAAGGGAGACCTTCTGCTCAATACCTTGATCACTTAGCTCAAGATGGTAGTGACGTGGGCAGGACTTTGTTGAGCTGTATGTTTAGAGTCAGTGCCCTTCCTGTACTTGGTATGTGGTATCTGAATGCACAAGACTAAAGGGACAGGAGACAGGAGAATGACAAAGCAGAGCTCTGAGAGGAGGCTGCCCAGAGGAGGTTGAATGCTGACTCCCCTCCAGGCCAGTCATGGGACTTGGGGCAACCTCTTATTTCCTCCACTGTGAAATGGTCAAATAGTGGTATTGCCCTAAATTTCCTCATCTACAATTCCAAAATCCCAGACATCTCTGAAAAGCAAAAGGTGTTTTCATAATTCATGTGGCAGCAAAACTGAGCTGAACTAGTATCAGGATATTTGGAGTTCTTATCGGTCTCGCTTAGTATGAAAAGTAGTAGGTTTTGTTACAGAATCATTGATGTGTTTGATTATGGAACCCTGCCCTAGATCATACAGAGACTGTTAGGTGATGTATAGTACATATTTTCCATATTAACTTTTTAAACTATAAAACATTCTGAATTCTTAAACACCTGCCACAGAGTTTCTTATAAGGGATTGTGGGTTTACACCTGCTTCCTGGAGATTAGGAGAATGAAATTAGGCAATGCCTAAGGAGCACTTAGAATAATGCCTGTCCCATGCAAACAGCCAACACAAGAGTAATATTATTATTAACTGTGGTCTCTGCTTCCATTCCAAGAAAGGTCATAGCTGTTAGTTTCCATAGAGCTAGTTGATACCCAATCTCCAGGGCCCATAACCTGTAAACTTTTCTTGGAGCAGCTTTGATGGGAGAGAGGTGGAAAGCTCATAGAGGGGCAACGCCCCTCTATGCACAAATGGGACTCTCTTAAGAGAGACTGTTTTCAACCACATCTCAAAGTGGCAACTTCTTCCACTAAGACAGAAATTGCTAAGTGTCCTTGAACAGGGCAGGAGGGTTTTTCTGAAGGACTAGGTGAGGGGTTTTATCTAGTGCTGATTCCACCTGAGATTTTTAAAACCACACCATTTCTAGAGTTCCTGCTGTGCCATGTGTGTTTGAAGCATTCCAGTGAAAGGACTCCAAGATCCCTGACATCTCTGCTTGCTAGAGCAGTGAGCAGGGAAATTCCCCCAAATTAGGACAAGGGAAAGAAAAGTTCACCAGAGAAGCAAACTGCAGAAATGACCCCGCACCAGGATTTTCCAGATGTACCTAGAAATAATCAAAAGAAGAGGTCCCTGCTTTAGCTGAAAGGGTACTGACATGTTTGGTTCTGGGGACCAAACCCCGCTCTGGCTTCTGTCACTACTCTCTGAGCAGTGTTGGACGAGCCACTTAAACTCTGCGTGCCTAAGTTTCCTCATTTGTGAGTCAAAGGGATCTTGTAGATTGAAATGAATTCCTCACCTTTTCCCAGTTCTGTGAATTTCTGATGGTCTCAATTTCAGAAGGCCAGAAACCAGTTCTTACCAATCACTTCAAAATCCTACATATGACATAAGGTAAGACTTAAGGATCTACAGATGGGAGGAAGCTTACAAAACAGTTATTTGAACACAGGACTTTGTTTGGTTTACTGTGGTATCCCCAGTATCTAAAACAGGGCTTGGCACAAAGTAAGTGCTCAAAATTATTGCTGAATAAATGAATGAGTGGTAATTTTCATGCTTGCTTCTTTGATGAATAGAAGGAAGTTTATGTTCTTCCATGACTCTTGTAAATAACCAGTAAGATACTTCCAGCCATATGGAAAATTACATGCAATAAGAATTAAAGAGGTAAAATCAACTGAGTGTGAATTATGACTTATTTTAAATTACCTGGCTATAGGTAAAACATATCTCATGAAAATATCTTGTATCTTACTTACAGCATTGGTAATAATTGAAAACACCTCCATACTAAAACCTACACTGTAAAAAATAAGGCTTTGCAGATATTCTGTATTTTTATTATAACTTAGGTGTTTTGTTAAAGTTTGTGAATATCACCTGCTTATTCACAATCCATTATGCTCTATAAGTGTCAGTTTCCCATCAATTAGAACAATTGGTTTTGTTGTATGTGCAAATATATCAAACCATTATATGTGGTACACCTTAAATGGATACAATGTTATATGTCAATTATATCTAAATAAAACTGGGGGAAAACAAAACACACAAACAAAAAAAGAATTAAAGAGGTAGACAGCATCCATATTGGCTCATTCAGGGTTCAAGAGGCTCACCAAAGACTCAATGTTCTTCTACATTGTACCCCACTGTCTTTGGCATATTAGCTTTCTCGCAGCTGACTCACCTATTGTTGCAGAATAGTTGTAGCAGTTTCTAGGTGTCACCTTTTCCAGAAGATTCCAGCTGACTTTATCTCATTTCTTATTGACCAAAATGGGGTCACATGCCTACCCTTCATCTATCGGTGGCAGAAGGTCTGGGATCCCTGCTGTATTAGATAATTAAGAGGCATGGTTATCTTCCTGAAACAAAATCAGGATCATCTTACACAGAAGGAAGCAAAGGAATAGGCTTGCATAGGAATAGGTTGATCATAGTGATCAGCCAATAGCGATCACACCTGTATTAGTACCTGATCAATAAATGAATTAATAAATGAACAAAAGGGGAACCAATGGCATCAAGATGAAGACAAAACAAAATAACATAACAGCCAAGTGAGTGATCCAAAGAATAAATGCCAAAGGAGTTTTCTGAAGATGTCACTGGAGATTGATGTGAGCAGCAAGAGTCCACTGAGATAATAGCATATGCCTGAATTTGGATGGTTTGGTATGGCTCAAGGGCTGCTGAAGTTATTTTATTTGTCAGGACCATTTGATCCAACATAGGGCAGTAGAAACACATAAAACAAGTGTTATGACAAGGAGGACAGATTAAAGAGAGGAAGACTCAGTGGGGGACAATAATTAAGGATCAGTCTGGAAGAGCAGATTTTAATGCTCGGCTTATTGGAATGCCTTTATTCTATTGGTAATGGAAAGAACTGGGTATTTGTCAAGTTCTTTTCTTATTAACATGTAATGTATATTATTTGCTTCAGGGCTACAGGTCTGAGAACCATCAGACTTAACACAATTCACAGCACTCACCGTAGTACATATCCTCCTCAACGTCCATTACCCAGTCACCCCCCGCTACTCCAGGCACCCTCAGTTTGTTTTCTGAGATTAAGTGTCGCTTATGGTTTGTCTCCCTCCCCAGTCCCATCTTGTTTCATTTTTCCCTCCCTTCACCCACGAACCCCCACCCTGCCTCTCAAATTCCTCATAGCAGCAAGATCATATGATCATTTGTTTTTCTCTGATTGACTTATTTCCTTTAGTGTAATACCCTCTAGTTCCATCCATGTCATTTGATGGCTGCCTAGTATTCCATTGTATATATATATACCACATCTCCCTTTTATTGAGCTATACTTTACATAAAGTAAAATTCACTTTTTCTAGTATATTTTCCATAAGTTTTGAAAAATACATCCAGCCGGTGTCACTGCTACCATAATCAAGGTAGAGAATAGTTTCCAAAACTTTCTCGTTCGTTTGCAGTAAAATCCCCCTTGGCCCCCAGCTCCTGCTAGCTACTGCTTTGTTTTCTGTCCCCAAAGTTTTGACATTTCCTGAATGTCATATGTGGTCTTCTGAGTGTAGCTCCTTTCACTTAGTTCATCCATCGGAGCTTCACTCATGCTGTGTGTAGCAGTGGTTCATTTGATTCGAGTGGGATTTTATTATATGGATTTTATTATATGAAAGGTATTTGGACAGTTTCTCATTTCCTAGCAATTATAAATAAAGCCACTACAAATATGTGCATACAAGTTTTTCGGTGGACATAAGTGCTTATTTCTCTTTGGTAAATATTTAGGAATGAGACCACTGGGTCGTACGGCAAGTATTTATTTCACTGTATAAGAAACTGCTGAATTATCTTCTAAAATGCCTTTACCATTTTATCTTTTTAGTTTTTTATTTTTAATTTTTTAAAATTAGGCTCTTTTTTTATTTATCATTTTGTAATCCCATCAGCAATGTCTGAGGGACCAGTCACTCCACATCCTTTCAGCATTTGGGTTTAGTCAATTTAGGTTTATTCTTTCTCTCTCTCTTTTCAGTTTAGTCCATTAACAGTTGTCTAGTGGGATCTCACTATGGCCTTAATTTTCATTTCTTTAAAGACTAAGAATATTGAGCACATTTTCATATGCTTCTTTGCTTTCCATTTATTTTCTTTGGTAAAGTGCTTAATGAGAAAGGTCTTATTTATTTTTTTTGTATCATGACATGGTAAAAGCAGAACTTAAGAAAGATGAGTCTGGGTCTGGAACAAGGTGCCGGTGAGGCAGAGATCGGATAGAGGCTACTGCACAAGCTGGGTTGGAGGCGATGAGTTGGGCAGAATATCTCTAGCTGGTATATTTGTCCTAACATGCAGACATCCAACATGAAAACACCTTGCACTGTGCCTGCCTAGAAAACAATGACTTCTACCATTTGATGACGCCCGAGACACATGTAGGCACACATATACCCTTTACAGATCCTCACATCACACTGTGGGGTTCTAGTTCTCTCCCCTGTTTTATATCTGGGGAAACTGAGGTATGGAGAGCAAAACCACTCACTTAGGGTCATATAGCTAGTAAATGGCTGCTGGGGGATTTGAATGCTCGTAATCTGTCTCTGCCTGCCACACAATACTGCCCTCCTAGAAGCACCTCCGTTCATAGTTGGTGAATTAACCAAATTAATAAACGATGGGAAATCATCGGTCATCCCTACTGAGAATCAAAACTGGCCCAACAAAAACATTAAATGTAACTCTTCTCCATAATGTCCAGCACATATGCCATATTGTTTGAACAATAATAGTGATGATGTTCTTTCTTCTTTATCCAACTGGATTAAGATCAGCGGCCCCCAAACTTGGCAGACTGTACGATTCTTTATCAATTTTTAGTGATTCTGGCCCAGCTTTAGTCTTCTGCTGATAGAAAGGAGACACACCTCTTCATTCCTTCCTCACGTAGCCAGTGCATATTAGAGCCATTTCCTCCCTCTCTCCGGTCCATGTTTTCACAGATGTCCAGCATCACTGCTTGGAGCACTTACTCCCTTCGAGGGCATGGCAGCATCCACCTTTGTCTGGAGCCAGAAGGATAAGGGAAAACAAACAAAAAAACATAACAGAAAGTCCTTTTATCCTTTCTCATTTCTTGGCCCAGTTATAGGGGAGTTATTTTGCTGAGTTCCCCAAGAATAGATAAGAGGTGCTAATTGTAGTATCAATAATTTAGTCTACAAATCTGGGCAATTTGTGCTACTAGATCAAAATGAATACATTTTTAGAGATTGTATATCGTAAGAGTGTGAAAAGCCAAGCTTTGTCAGGATAGTATGTTAATCCCCAGATATGAAGTCCCTGGAATCTATCTGATTTGTCCCTCAGTCAGTCAGGAAATTGAGAATTTGCTCTTTTTTTTTTTTTTTTTTTAACTGGGAAACTCCTTTGAAACAGGTTTAGGATACTGTGCTCTAGCAAAGATTCCTCTGTGGAGAGCGAAGGTGTAGGAGGTTGTGTAGAAGTGTCAGGCCCATTTGGGAGGGCAGAAAGTGGTCAGGCCATTGACAATTCAAGACTTACAACAGTGGTCTTCAACTTCTTAAGACAAGATCTGCTTATTGAGAAAGGAATTTTTTTAATCAAAAAGGTAACAACATTTGACAAATTTCTATTAATTGACTTAACATGTCCTAAGTAATATTTCTCAGTGAAGTAGAAAAACAGAAACCCTCTAAAACCTCCTATTTAAAAAAGAAAAAAAATTTGCGGTGAGATTTTATAATGAAATCTTTAACTTTGTGCTGTGTCTTTCTGAGGCAGAGTCATATTTAAAATTGCTTCTAAGAGGAAGACAGAAAACAACACCTTACCCCCTCAGTATATGTCCATACTATGAAAAAATCCCACACATACCCATTTGGTTAACTGTGGAAAATCCGATCTGGGGGCAAGAACCAGGTTTTGGTACTACCCCACTCACTGCCTATAAGCCACGATGAATTTCCTTCTCTGAGACCAAATTTCTTCATCAATAAAGTAGCATGAGAATATTTATACTTAGGGTTGCAGTGAGGCTTAATTACATTCATGTGTGAACCTTGAATAGTCATTGACTTACTCATAGCCCCTTTTCCTAAAATTCTAAAATTATGAAATCTCAAGGAATCCCATAAACACTAATTGTTCATGATGTGTACACATATACACACATATGTTTCAGATGAACTGTGTAGGGTTAATACAGGAAAGATCCTAAGATGACCTATCATGTGAAGACCCCAAATCCAAGTCAGGTGTCTAAAGTCATGATTCCCATTACACTTACCAGGAGCAGATTCACCATCTCCAGCTCAGAGGACCCAAATCGCTATCATTTCTTCCTCAGTATCACTTTACAGCTATCCCCGCCCAGAAATGATTCCTCCATTGTGGAGAATTTGGTTATCAATTAAGATTGGGGGGGGGGGAAAGGGGTCCTGAAGGTGCCCAAATTCTCTAAGATTGAAATTAAAATTAAAATTCTAATAAAAATATATGTTTATAAAAAATAAAATATTAAAAAAATTAAAATTCTATAACCTTGCAGGTATTTCATAGAAATAATGTGGGGCTTAGATAATGAATTTCTGAAAGTAGAATTTTGTTGAGTGAATTACTACCCAGCAAAGCTAAAGTCTACCTTGTTCTTTAAGTCATGGAAATAAATATCTCTAAAATCATGGAAGTAAATATCTTTAAAGGTTAAGCCTGCTTGGGGGAAAATATCTGGCTCTCCTTTAAGATCTTGAGTTGAAGATAATATCAAAATTAATTTATTCAGAAGCAAGCAGACAGCTTCATAAAACTTGACCCATGGAGAATTTTCTTGAGGACTGCCCAGTTCTGCTCTAGTTTTAGATTCTGAAAGGTGTAAATGATGTGTGATCACCTGTCCTTCCACTTCTGCACCAAGTCATAGGGGTCTCCCCATTCTGTTTGTTATTCAGACACACTGGGAGAATATTAGCGAAGTCATGAGCCTCATATAATGCCTCAGGAACAGTATTTTCCAATCTGAAAGAAAAATTTTTCTTTATCACAGGATTTTTGATCAATTTTTCACCTCTCCTTTAAACCAATGAGCAAGAGATTGCTGTCCCTGCCACCATCTGGCAGTCTCCTAACTCTATCTGCTGAGTCAGATTGAACATGAATACAAGCCTCTATCCAAGGAAGAGCTTAGTTTTCTCAGAAAATCATGTTGTCAACCTCAGTAAAATCCTCAGTTGTCTCCAGTGTAACATAAGGGACTGTCCGTGGCACCAGCTAGATTTTTAGTAGAAGGCACTGGTGGGGAAAGAATTCTTAAAAACCAGGAAAAGGACCAAATAATTTTACCAAGCTTATCTCATGGTCCTTGTTGCTTTCTTTACCACTATTTCCAACCCTTTTCTACCAACATGGTGAAGGGGACAAAGGTGGCATTTGGAGATAAGAAGTGGGGATATAGAGGAGGAACTTCAATATGATGTATGTTTCAGCTTCTTTCCTTTCCCCGCGAAACTACATATCCCTAAGTCTTGGGGTAACTGCTAAGAGAGAAAGAAATAAGATTTTGACATGCTTTAGACTGAATCCAAGGCCTTTTTTGCCACTTGATATCACCAGCCTTAAAAAATTATCTCATTGGATGGCTGTTGGTCAACCAACACAATCAATGAAATCATGTTTTCCTTCCATCAGGGAATACATACTGAGTCCCTTCTATGTCCCAGGCATGAGGTAAGCACTGGGACTAGAGTGCAGGATGGGTACCCCAGGGACATTCTACTGAAGAGCATTCATTTAACCAAAGAAGTGAATGGTCAGCATAGTACCTATTGGTAGTATGAAGAGGGAAAACACTGTCAGGGTAGAGAAAAAGGGGTGTGTAATTTAGATGAAAACAATTCAGGTTTACCACATCCTGAAAGTGACATGTAAGGAACATTATTGGAAGGCAGCGTGATGGAGTAAGCCAGGCTGGCTAGTATTGGGTCTTATTTGACCTTGGGTAAGTCACTTAACCTACCTGAACCTTGGTTCCTTCGCATAAAATTAGGGTGACAATAATCACTTATTTATCTGATGGAATTGATAGGATGATTCTCTAAGAAGGCTAGTTTTTAAGAAAAGGTTTAATAAATATCAGCTACCATCATCATCATCATCATCAGTGGTGGTGTTGCCAGTGGTGATAATAGTAACAAGTGGAGACCCAGGGAATCTCATAAATCAGGACAGTCTTTTTCACTCAGTTTTTCTGTAGCCATTTGTTCCATGGATGTTTCTAGCCAAAGAGAGAGAGATTGGAAAAGGTCTTTCCGCTCAGTTTTGAGACACACTCCAGCTTACCTCAGATCCAGGATGGCTTTATTTATTTATTTATTTATTTATTTATAGCCAGGAGTCACTCTGATTAGGGAATGAGTTAAAGAACAAACATTTCTTCACTGCCTACTAGTTGTAGAACAAATATTTCTTCACTGCCTGACACACTGTGTCAGGCACCCCCTCAGCAGGCCATTGTTGGACAGGGGTTATTATTTCTTCTGTACAGATGGGGAAATGGAGGCTCACAGAAGCTCGAGATGTTTGCTTAGTGTCACACAGCTAATAAAGGACAGAGAAGGATCTAGAGTGAGGCTATCTGACCTCAAGTCCAGTGCCCTGTCTCCTTTTACGTGGTCATGGACACATTGGTCTGTTCACTGACATACCAGTGAACATACTCATCAACATCTACTTAATGACCAGCCTCATTCCCAGAAGAGACTATGATGGAATTTCAGAAACCACCCACTTCCCTGGGCTACCATTGACTTCAACCAAAATCAAGATGTTCCAGACTTTCAGGTTAAAAGGGTTCAGACTTTACAGATTTCAGGTTCTGACACAACGTTCCAGGGCATCTAGTACGTGCTTTCCCTGTCAGAGTGTGGAAGTCCTCTATGATTTCCTGGGCATCCCTAGATCTTTCTATTTTTTACTGCCATTTCCAGGTAGAGGTTAGATATTTCCTCTAAATCTGAGATGGGTCATTTTCCTAAGAGATTATAAACTATATAAAATCCCTTAGCATGTGTCATAGGTGGAAGCCTCAGAATATACTAAAAAGTAAAGGGAAGATGTGCTGTGTTGATTCTAACAGATCTCACAGTAAGTGTGTTGTTTCCCAGGACAAAAGGCACAGTGACATTACCCCTCCGGGGGAAGGGGCCATATTGACTTACTAAGATACTGTTGACGTTTCAAGTGCCAGCACAATGTTTAACAGGATATGGGATGAAATAGTAGTTCTGGCTGATGAGCTCACTTTGGAACTAAGCATCAGCAAAAGGAAATGGGATCCTCCAATTAAAAATGGAACAGTCCTGAGGAAACAGTCCTTACCAGGGAGCTAATAGAAACATTTCAAAATGGTGACGTGTGTTTAGGAATGCACACAAGATGAAAGATCATCCATGCTGCTTCTCTTGGCTTTCCTGTCCTTGGCCAATCACAGAACTCCAGCGAGAGGATGCTCCCAGGCCAGCCAGATGTCTGTGCCTCTCTACTGCAACATGGTGTCCCAGGGATCATGGAAATCCTTTACACACTGAGTGTTAAAGCCCCAAAGGCCCTCCTCCATGCATGCATGGATAAAATTTTTTGGTGAATCAATTTTGTGGAATGCATCCTTCTATGTTGCACCCTTATCATCCCCTTATCATCAGAACAACCAGTGTGCTTCCAGCTGTTTATAGCAACGCTGTTGTTTAATTTTTGGAACACAGACATAAAACAACCTTCATACCTACCGTTCACTTAGAGGCTGAACTCACTTGCCTTGGTGGCCGCGGAGGAATCATGGGTCATATGGTGAAAGAGACAGGCAAGCGTCATCGGTCACCATACAAGGGTCTCTCCTTTACCCCCTGAGCTGACTGCCCAACTTGCTGGAGGGTTTTCAGGGCTGAAAACAACAGCCTTTCCCACCCTCCCCGGGACAAGAATGTGTATGGATGGTTTTTCATGGATCACCAACAAGGAGCTCTCTCTTGCCTCTTCTTAACTTCCAGATCCCCATTATGATGACTCATTGTGGCCCATGATTTTCCTACCTGGTTCCCTGTGTGCCGGTCTCCGTACTCCCCTTGCCCAACCCTCGGACACAAGGGGCTCTGTATAGCTGTCAAATCTTCACCGTGAAAGGGCTTAGAAAATAAGAGAAAAATCTTATCCATATTGTTGCCGACTCCTGAATGTTCTGTCCCATGGCTTTGAGTACCTTTCTGACTGAATTAATTTCAAGGATGGTTTCTGGCTTTATCATTAAATTCTAACTTATAAGCACTCCCCTCCCCAGAACCCACCCGTAACAGAGGCTATTAGCATTTTCCACCCAGGTCCAGATGGGGTCTCTCGCTTTATCTTCGGCAGCACCCCTGGAATGTGCATCTTCCCCAGGAACCACAGACGCTCTAATGTGTCTCTTTCAAAACATACGGCACCCACTCCATTCCTGCTCTCTCTAAAATCATGTCTGGGGAAACTGAGAGGCTCCTTTTGAAGGATTACATTACGGCTTTGATTTTTATTTATAAAACATAAAGGACTAATATATATCCGTTAGGACATTTTGCTTCCAAAGTGCATTGTAGCAAAATAATTGGAAGGCAGTTGCGGTGTGAAATATATGACAGCTTTACAGGACATAAAAAGCAGCTTTTTCTTTGTAATAGTGTAATTGCCTTAAACCCCACAATCATAATTGTTATCAAAAAATAATCCCAAGGAAAGGCTAATATAAGGTGAGCAGACTATTAGAAGAGCTCTAATACACTCGATTCCTTGAACAGCAAACGCTGCTCTCAATCTCCCGGTGCTTTTAGTGTCAGTCAGAGAGCACTCAGTCATTTCTGTGCATCAAGCCTGCAGTATTGATTTTTCCACTGACTGAAACAGCCATATAAGCATAAATTTTGCATGAGCCTTTCACTTTGTAGACTCTCCTTTGGTCAGATGACACATGATGTGAACATGAAGACTGTATAATAACAATGCATGGTCAACCTGCAGGCATTAAAGCGTGGGCTCTCGCGGCTCTGAAGGACAAAAGCTGGCTGGGGCGGGGGCTGCCCGGCCGGGGCCGCACCAGGGAAAACAAATTCCATCTCCATCTTGGCAGCCCGCGTGCCATTTTATTTTCTCTTTCCCTCCTTGCGTTTTCACGGATCTCCTTTTCTGAAAGCGCTCCTCCACCCCCGCCCGCCCCCCACCAACACACGCGCTCGCACACTCGCTTGCACGCGTCTGGCGGTCTCCACCCACTCCGGGGGGGGGGGGGGGTCGCTCAGCTTTGTGGACAGAGCACCCCTGCCTCGGCCACTGAACCCCCTCGCTGCACCGCCCTCTGGTTTTCTCCACGCCGTTCGCCGGCGATCCGACCTTGATGTCATTTCTTTTGTGTCGGCCCCAGAGACTAAACAGTGTGTAACAACATCGGATAAGATCTGGTATCGGGCTGAAAAAAAGCCTTATCGAAAGATGTGGCTCATTGATACGCAGGGACAAGAAAAACCAACCTCCTTAATAGCCGCATTCCATTTAACCTGCGTGGGCCCTCTTGGAGCGCTCCTTATTCATTAATAGTTCTCTAGCTTGTGTCCTCATGATTTAAAACGTTCCATGGGAAGTGCAATCATTCTGTTAGGGGATTGTGCCCCTGGAAACAAGAGGCGAGTCTAATCCTCGCCACCCCCACAAGGATCTGATTCCCCCTCATTCCACCGAGGTCCCTTAGCCCAGAGGAGTCACAGCTACCCTGCCCCCTCGCACAAACTTAAGCAATTTGATGTAATTAACTTATATTATGGGAAGAATTCTCAAGTTGAATTGGCCTGGGAAGGGAAATTATCTATTAAAAGAACCAAGAAAAAAATAAAAAATAAAAAGTCCCTGTTGGCCAGATAGAGTCAACCAAAGGGAAAACACCATTTTATGTTAAATAAAAATCATGGTGCAAAACAGAGGCTTGCTCTAATGAATAATTGCAAATGTGTTCACTTTTTCCTTTTGTGTAACCATTTGGAATAGCAAAAATAACATTCACCTTGAAGCTTGCTAACCTGGGGGGAAGAGAGGAGCTACAGCCAGAATAAAGCACTTCAAACTCCAGTATCTTATAAAGGCTCCCAACTTGATACATAGGAGACATTAGCTTATGGTGAACCTAAGCACAGTCTGATTTTTTTTTTTTTTTTTTTAAGAGAACTGGCCCGGCATTTATCTGGAATTTGTCCATTGCTCAGAAAGGGGACACGATTCCATCATTTTTAATTCTTTTAATATCTGCCTGCCGGTGGCGGCTGCCTGCTTTCTGGGATCGGCTTCATCAGTGCTGCTGGTTGTTTGAAAAGAGTTTTGAAAATTATTCTTTTTATTTCCAGTTGATGGCATCACAGGAGATATTTCTACTTAAAGCAAAGTTATTATAGCGAGCAGTGTTCTCTGAAATGAGTTTTGGCCGAGGAGAATGAGCAAAATGACACTGGTGAGCCAAGCTTGGAGAAGAGTTTGTTCTCAGGCTGGAGTGTGTGGGGGAAGGCAGGCCAGGCTTGTCTCTTCTTTATAGGAAACTAGAAATCTGTGCAGAATATCCTAAACTTTCTTGCTAATGTCTTATTTGATGGTCTCCTACCCTGAAAATTGGCTCAAGTACCTACTGGTCAAAATGAGTCTGTTTCAACGTTAAAAAGAAATAAAACGGGAAAATGGCTCCTGGCCCCAGCTGAGCTCCTGCTCTGAGGCGTGTCTCTTGGGGAGGAAATTTTAAAAACGCAGTCGCAACTCTGGATCCTGGGACATACTCTCAAAGACCTGGGGGCCAGGGCAGGGGCTAAGACTGTGTCCCCCAGAAAACAGAACCTGATTCCCAGACCACCAGCCTGGGGAGGAAACGGGCTCCTTCTTCTTTCCTTTGTCTTGTCTTCTTTCCTGTCTTTGTTTTTTTTCCCTCTCCTTTCCTTTCCCCTCCATGAAATTGATCATAACCAAAGGAAAAAAATAAGGAAGCTCAGAGTCATCAAAGGGCTAGAGCCGACTCTATAGTGGTTCCCTTTAGCGCCTGTTGCCTCGAATCTATCCCTTCATCTAAAAACTGTTCCCCTCTGTTCTTGGCCTGTCTGAACTGTGATGGCCAGCCCTACAGACTTCTGAGCACGTGGCTGTCCTTGTGTTCCTTCTCATTCCCCTAGAGTCTCTGTAGAGAGATCAGGATGTAATAGGGAAGGAAATGAAGTGACTCCGTGGCCAGAATCTGGCCCAGGAGCCCCGCCCCTTCGTGAGTTTCTCAGCATTTCTCATCCCAGGGCAAACACCCCAACAGGCTTCCCTTTACTTGTTACCTGAAAGCGGGCCCAGCCCCACTGAGCCAAAGAGGGGGGGCTGGGGTTCTCCTACAGGAGAGTTGCAATGTTTGCATTCAAAGGTTTTATAGCCTCTCCACAGTCACCAGGAACACACATGCACACACAATTTTGAGCAGCCCTAGAACTTTCTTGCTCTTATGGGTTTTTAGGAATGAGCATTATGTAATGCTGCCAAAACAGCTTCCCGGAGCCTCTTTTGATCCCAAATCCAATCAGATGTGGGGTGTGTGTGTGTGTGTGTGTGTTAGGAGAGAAACAAAGAGATAGAGAAAGAAAGGTGTGGGGGGGTGGGGACTACTCTTTATTGAGTGACAGCAGGGAGCTAGCTATTTACAAATGCTAACACTTGTGTTTAGAAAAACGTACAACCTATGCTTTTGTTCCCATGTGCTCAAAGTCTTTGTGTTTGCTCTTCCCTTCCCTTGCAATGCTTTTCCCTTCCAGGTCCACATGACCCTCTTCCTCACTGCCTCAGTGAGACCTTCTTGAACCACCCTATATAGAACAGAGCACCCCACCCCCACCCCACTGGCATGCCTGATGCCCTCTCCTGGCTTTATTTTTAGCCATAGCTCTAACATCATGTGAGAGGCCATATATTGCCCTGAGTATTTGTCCATTTTCTGCCTCCCTCGTGACACATGAGCTCCTGCAGGGCTGTGACTGTGTGTACTCTCTGCTGGCCCCTCAGCCCCCGGGAGCATCCCATCAACAGCCACGCACCAAAAGGAGACTCAGTAGTTCCCTGCATTTCTTTATCCAACTGAGGAAAGACCCATTTGGGAACAAAAATGTTCCTTCTGTCTCCAGGGCGTTTGAGCTCAACAGAAAGACCCCATGGAGGCACTGCTTGGCGTGGAGGTTCAGAGGCTGCAGAATTTTCTAGGAGGTGCGAGACTCTAGACATATCTGCCACCCTCTGGGCCTCTCGCAAGAACCTCAGATAAAGAGGGCCTGTGCATGGACAGAGGCAGGGAACAGGGTAGTGGCTAAGTTTGCTGACTGAGGTGACTAAGAGAGCCTGATTAACAGAGCCTCTATTCTCTAAAGCTACACAGTGTATTGTGAGAGACAAGCTTTATAAAATAACAGCAATAATAGCTTTTATTTAATTTTGGTATTTCTATATTTTTTGTTCATTGCCTTTGGGCAGAGTGCAGCTTTAATAAATAAACAGACACCTTATAATGAGGGAACAAAATTACCGAATTGCTACTCAGCCCAGAACAACAGCCGATCACTATTGCCGGCTGTAGGAGTGAGAAGCAGGTAATGTAGGTCACAAGATGGGGAAAACTGGGCCCCCAGTCTCATGCAAAGTGGTGGAGCTGGTAGAGGAAGGCTCAGAGCCGGGAGGAGAGAAGGCACAGAGATACCTAGAGCAACCTCGGAAAATGGGACACTGGGAAGAAGGCTATGCTTCCTTTCCCTTATAAGTGGAGGGCAAAGTTAACTTTTTCCTATTATGCTTCTCCTCTGAGGTCCCCAAACCATGGTTTCCTTCTAGAATTTACTCGTTACTAGATTTCTGCCTCTTTATATCTGGGTTCATCCGCACTGATTTGCTAACATTGGTCTTGCCTGGAATGCACTCGTAAGTACCTGACCATGAACCACAAGTTGCTGTCATGAGCCCATTGCAAAGGCAGGACACACTTTAAGGTCAGTGGAAAATCAGTACGAGGGAAGTGTTCATGGATCTAGGCTTCCTTTCATCATTGCACATGCTGTTTCGCGTCATAATTTCCTCACTGTGCAATCTCCCCAACCCCTTCCCTGAGGCTGGACATCTCCAGGGTAGGCACTGGCTCATTCCTCTCTGTAGTTTTGACCCCTGACACAGACCCTTGCACAAATATTTGATGAAGAGATGAAACACTGAGGAATTTGGAAGCCAATGACAATGAAATTTGCTTTCTTTCTTTTTTTTTTTTTTTTGCTAAGATATTCCCAACAGCCTAATATCCACCAAGCTATAATCTTTGCACCATTTCTTCCCAAAAAAGGGCAGCTCTTGCATACCAAAAGTTGTCAAATGGGAGAATCAAGATACTTACAATGAATGAATGAACTTGAATATGTCCACCCTCCACTTCCGTGTTAGTTACTGTGAGTGAGAAGCAGAGGCTGGCTTGGGTTGCTTCAAGTAGGAGGGACTCTGTTATGGATATGAATGAGGATCTCTAGGCATGAAATAGCAGAACAGTTGCTCTGAGAAGCCAACTTTTGAGAAACCATCTGGGGAACCAACTTTTGAGAAACTGTCTGGAGCTTCTGGTGGCTTGTATGTGCTTTTTCACAGCGTTCTGGCTTCTATTCCTGATGATCTTGCCCTCCCTCCCCAAACTGTAGAACTCCAATGATTTCTGAATTCCCTATACCTTCCGCTTCTGGGACCATGCATCTCTCCCCCAGTCTGCTTTCTGGGTCCTTTTGGTAACTTCAGGTTCAGGTCCCATCACTAAAGTTTTTTCAGTTCCTAAAGTCAACTTTCAGAGAGAAATATGATTGCTTCTGCTTATTCATTTGAGCCACAACACAGACATCCTCTAAGAGAGATTTAATTGTGGGCTGGGATACTGTGGAGGCTTCATGGGACCAGTTCATGGCCCCAGCAGGGACAGAAGCTCTAGACATGTCAAAATCTAGAACATTTCAAAATCCTGCTGTAATTCTTCTCTACCCATCCAGGTCATTTTGCAGCCCAAGAACAACTACACAGATTAATCTACAGAGGTCAATACTATGATAGATTTATAAAACCATCTAGACAAATTTTGAGGGTGTGAGTGTATCCTTTGATTCATAGTTGAACAGAAGAATTAGAAAGGATAGTTTGAAACCCTCTCAAAAAGGAAGCTTTGGTTTTAAAGAAATTATTGCAACTTTTGACAATGAATAGTAGTTTTTTGTTTTTGTTTTCTAGTACAAGTGGCCTTCTCACTGAATTATAAACATTTACTATTGTTAAATTACTTTCACTGGGATTCAGAAAGTCACAACTATTAGATTAGAAGAAAATCTTACAAAGCTAGATAGAAAGATAAATTATAAAAGGGTATCTTCACCAAGTGGATGAGAACACAGTCCACCAAATTAACAGACATACCTAATGGAAAGGAAATACTTTATTCTCTGGGTTACAATTCAGGACAAGGAAAAAGCCTTTTTCATTTTTGTGTGTCTGGTGTGAAGCTCAGAATTTGACACATATTTGGTGGTCAATAAATGTTTGGGAAATTAATAATAAATGACTCTGGTTTTAATATTTTGGGAAATGGAGCAGAATGTAAACTACTTGGGGGAAGTAAAAGGTTTTAGCTCAAGTTATTTAAAAATTAAACTAGCTAAATGCCTGGTTTGGTTTCACCAATCACCAGACAAATCATTGTTCATCTGTAATTTGTCTAGCTTTAGAAATGACAGTATCTTCCTAGGCAAGGAATGACATTTCAGACAGCATCCGTCCAAAGCTGAGGGTGCTCTGGGAGACTCCAGAAGACTTCTTTTGAAGAAGGTGGTGGGTGCTTATCTGTCTTCTCCTTTCCTTCCCCTTTAAAAAGAAAGTTCCTCTCTTCCCTCCCAGTTTTTGGACTGTGAGCTCCCTCTGAGGAATAAGTATATCCTTCTGCTTTTCTGCCTTCTAGCACAGTGCCTAGTAGGTGTTTGCTGAGTGAATGGATTGCCCCATATGTGGATAAGATCAAAAATCACCTAGAAATATGAAATAGGGTTTCACTGGGTTGAGGCATTTAAGAGGGCTACAAGTACAAGAAGGACTTCTGGGCTTTCCAACTAGGTCCCTTGAGTCCCCTCTGATGTTTCTTCAGTCCATGTTGAGATCATTGCTGTACTCCTCTTTCCTGGTCTCTATCATTTTCTCATTCATAACTTTCATCCCTATAAGCTTCTTATGTACTTCTCCTTCATACAGCACATGGCTTTATGTGTACCTAGTACTTAGTATCAAGTATCAGGAATATCTAGTACAAGGACGAAAAAGGATGGAATCTGATGGAGCCAAAGAACAATGTGCTCAAAGGCCAGGGAGCAAAGGAAGGCTCCCAAGAGAGGGAGTGCCTGGCTGGCTCAATCAGTAGAGCATGCAGCTCTTGACCTTGGCATTGTGAGTTTGAGTCATCAAGAGATGACTTGCCCCACCGCTGCTGGATTTGAAGCTAGAGGAGGCAGACTGCGAGCCAAGAAATGTTGGGGTTCCTTGGAAGCTGGAAAGAGGATCAAAAGCAAATACTTCCCTCCAGCCTCCAGAAAGCATGTGACTCTGCCAACACCTTGATGTTGATGGTAAAACCCGCTTCCAACTCTTGACCTCTAGAAATCTAAGATAACAAAATTCATGTTGTTTTTACTGCTAAGTTTGCGTCATCTGTTACAGCAGCAAACAGAAAACTTATACATGCCCTGGGAGTCTATCATGAAATGGCACGTATGCACATAAAAGTTCAGTGGCTCTTTCATGGAGAACTCCCATCAGACCCTCTCAAAGGCAGGCGCTCACATCTGGTGGTTTCCAAGCCAGAGCTAAACTCAGCAACCACATATATTTATATTTTGGGAAACGTGGCCTAGATAACAAAGAGGAATGGGGTTCTCGAGGGAAGGTACCAGTGGAGATTTTCTGCTCCCTCATATTGTGACCAATATACTTCCTAATACATTAGGAAAAATGCATTGTGCCCAGAGTCAGGCGTAACTTGAGTTCTGAAAAACCTAGATAATATCAGCCACTGGAAAGCCTAGTTAGAATTTCAAATAATTTAATATGCATAGATATAATTTTTAACTTTTGAAAGGGAGATGACATCCTACTCACACGGTAAAATTCTAAATTGCTATTTGGACTGGCTTTCCTCTCCCCACTGCCCAGGTGAAGATCATCACCCACTATCCAGTAACAAAAACCATCATCAACCTTCCTGAAACTGCCGACACATTGTCTCCACACGATGGGCACCACCAAGCCAGCCACGGGTGGGCATGAAAGGCACACCCTTGGACTCCGCGCATACCTAGTGAGCTTCAAAAAGACACCTTCTGGGAGATAAAGAGCAAAATTAAGAAGATTGCAGAAACGGGCTCAAATTAGAGCCTGAAACTGCAAGCCCAGCCCTTGAACACCTCAAATAAAAAGATAATGTTTATGCATTGGAATCAAAACCACGTGCAGCATCCCATCTTCCACTCAGAAAATACACATTACTGAACCTTTGTGTGCCTAGGAGGCAGAATGAGAACAGGGGAAATGTATATGTGCCCCAATCCCCACGCTGATTCTATTTTTATTCTCCTTCCATAGACATGTTTTCATGCATATAACAGCTTTCAGACATCTGTAACTTTTATGGAAAGGCAACAAAAAAATTCTGAAAGGAAAATATCAGTGCTGAATGCTATTTACATGCACAATTTTGAAACTAAATTATTGGGTCCACCAGTGTATCTCCCCGACCCCCCGCATTTGGTACCAGTACCAGATTTGCTGTGGAAAGACTGCACAGAGGTGAGGACATCAAATGTTCTAGGCGCTACTATGCTTGGGTGGTGGAATTCACTTCCATTGGTTATGACGGTAACTCACGGTAGAAACAATAATTATGTATTTTTATGTTTTCATTTGTTTGCCTCCCCAAACAGAAAAAAAAAAAAAAAAAAAAAACATGGAAAGGCAACAGCAGATGCTGATTTGCCTTTTACTTTTTGAAAACATTTCCCAGGTATAGAAGAGAAAAATAGGAAGGAATATTAACAATACCTTTATTCTGGAGTTTTGGATTTTCATCCGCAGATTTCCATGTGGGTTTTTAAACTGTGTTTCCCTTCTCTCTGTTTTCTCTTTTCTAGCTGGCTTGAGCCCCAAGTTCCACATCTTAAGAATCTTATGCCTAAACCTTGCATATAATGAATCAATCAACCCATCCTTTTTCTGGTTGTTTCAGTCCACAGAGACTCATCTAGGACAATCTGTAGTGTGGTAACATAATTGTTGCTTGCTGACTTTTTACTGAGCTCAATTAATTTTTTTATAACATTTTATTTGTTTATTTGACAGACAGAGATCACAAGGCTGGGGGAGGAGGGGAGGGGGTAGCAGGAAGCAGGCTCCCTGCTGAGCAGAAAGCCCAGTGCAGGACTCAGGGATCATGACCTGAGCTGAAGGCAGAGGCTTTAACCCACTGAGCCACCCAGGCGCCCCTGAGCTTAATTATGTTTAACAGCTTTTCGACATGTCAAGTATAAAAATCACCCAGAGCTACAAAATGTTTTCTTCCTGCTTTGTGTGTTTTTACTCTAGATGGTAAAAAGCGGGGGGCCAGAATTTGTGATGATCTAAAAGAGGGGTCCAGGTAGACACAAAAAGCCAGTGGCAGCTATAAACTACTTCGCTTATTTCATATGACAAAGAATGTAAAACATAAATGAGAAAGAA
This sequence comes from Mustela nivalis, assembly GCF_964662115.1. NCBI lineage: Eukaryota > Metazoa > Chordata > Mammalia > Carnivora > Mustelidae > Mustela > Mustela nivalis. Next base: position 103,018,168 of record NC_139031.1, on the reverse strand, counting down.
GGGAAGCTGAAAAGAAAGCAAGCTAATTGTAGGCCATTTATAACTGTTAAGAATGGATAAACATATTATCCTTCTCCCAGCATAACACACCGTTCAGGGTGAATTGCACCTAATTTTTTTCTTATTATGCCATTTGAAGGCCAAACTCATTCTTCACAGAAATCGCTTCAGGGCCTGAGGGTTCACATAACTTGTTTAATCATGATTGTTATTTGATAGCATTACCTGGTAATCACTCCATCAGAAGTTGGATGATTATCTAGAAGCCATGTTAAGCAGAGACATTTAAAGACCACAGATTGATTCAAAAGAAAAAAAATCCGGCCAACTAGGCCTTTATAACAGTACAGTCTATGAACTTTGGAGCAGCTGATTTTGGCTTTCCGGTCTCAGTGTTGTCCTAGAATGAGGGAAAAAAACTAAATTAACAGTGGACAATCTTTTAAGCCCATTAACTACTTCTTTGCATGTAATACATCTGGTCCTAGTAGGGAGGTATCAGGGCTGTTCAGATTGTGTGCAAGGTTAAAGGCAAGAAGCAAGCCTGGACATGGCCCAGTGGTATGCAACAAGCTTGGGGGACGCGCCCAGCCCCGACCCTGTAGGGGGTCACATTCATCCTTGAGGACTCCCAAGGACAAAGTTGCTCCTCTGAAGTCAATGCTGATTAGGTGGCGTGGCACATGCATGCCCAGTTTCCCCAGGCCCTGAGAGCAGATGTGTGGGACCTGGAAAAGCCCACTGAAGCACCAGTCGAGCACCTCTTGCCCACAGTTTCTCTGAAGGAAGCTTTTCTCCTCCCCCACCACTACTTCCCCATCCCTCCACCTCCACTCGGACCAATCTGGCATTTCCCTGCCAAGTACATACTTGTGCATGCCCTAAAACTTTCCGCCCTTCACCAGCCTGCTCCAGATTCTAGCTCTTCGTTGGTCTCCTTGTACTCTCTAACAGCCTCTGCTGCTCCTTAGGGAGATTTGTGGAGAGCTCATTTCAGCCGTTTGCCCACCCCCAGCTCCCAGCTTTGTTATAACTTGTGCAGAGCCTGGATGCCTAGGGATTCCCCAGCCCGTGAGCTTAACCACCACCTCAGACCCAGTTGGGAGCCCATGTGCATGCATGTGTGTGTGTGCACACTTACACACACATACGCGCACTTGCAGACATGAAGTGCACACACATAGGCGTGCACGCACACATACGTGCACACGCAAACACGCACACGCACACATACGGCCCAAGCGCAGACACACGCGTGCACTCACACACAGGTGCGCATGCACACCCCACATGGGTCTGTCTCCTGCCTCATTCAGCCAACAGCAAGAGCTGCCGTGGAGACATCTAGGCAAGAGTTCTGGCAGCTCTGATTCCACAGCCAGCCAGCAGGTTGCCTGTCCTGCTGGAAACGTGTTGTAACCAGCGGCTCTTCCTGCGCCACTCGCTCGCCTCCCTTCACTGAGCCAGGCATCTCTAAATGTCAAACTCCTCCCCAGCACCTCTGCTAACTCTTCATGTCGCTTTATGAAGGAGCAAATGCTAATGATCACCTTAGAACTTTTCCAAGCCATGATACGTGTTTCTCTATTTGCTTGGCACCAACTTCCTCTTTCAGGCTGCCTTGAGAAAAGAGTTTGTCCAGAACCCGCTTGTACAAGGCACTGTTGTCATCAGTTTGCTAGACGTGACCTGCTCAGGTGGGTGGTGGTGTTCCCGATGAGAAAACGGAGGCTCTGAACTTTCATTTGTTCAAGACCGCTCAGCTGGCAAGCGGCAGAGACAGTATTTGAGCTTGGACCTGACCACATTGCCCTCTACTGCCATGTCTCCCCTAAGAAATGGCGAAATGAGCTAGCGATCCCCAAGGTCCTTCTCATCTGTATAGTTTGGTGATGCTTCCATACAATGCCAGTCAGGTAAATAAGCTTTTATTTTTGTCATATTTATGCAGATTGGCTTAACCAGAAAATACGCTAGTGCTTAGATCTTTAAGAAGACCCAGTAGATATAAAGGAAATGAGCCAGTAAATTTAAAACACATTCAATATTTTCTCCCTTCTTGATTTTAGGCCCCATGGGAATCGGTGTGAGAGGGAGAGCTCGAAATGTGTTTTCTGAGTTGGCTGCTGCAGACAGCAATGCAGAAGTGTAGAGTAACCAGGGGTGAGGGATCTGGGGCACAAAGAAAAGGCTACTCAATGGGATCAGTTCGGGGAGACCTCTTGAGGCTCAAAATCTTTCACCTTAAATAAATTTAAAGCCAAAGATGAGCTTCATACATGACAGAACTGAGTTGAAAACAGTGGCTCAATAAGGTTGTTTTAAGCTTCAGTAAGACCTCAAGAGGAAGAGACTCAACTACCAACAGTCAGATTTGGGAAAGAAACAGCTTAGCAGGACAGCAACGAGGGGCCTCTGTACCACTCCCATGCACTTGTGCCTAGGTCACAGTGGTTAGAGACAACAGGCTCAAGTCCCATCACCTGCTTGTTTACACTCAATTTTAGAATCTATTTATTTTTCTCAGTGTGCATGGATATTATTAAAGGTCATTAGACTCAAATTCAGAAGGAATGATTAAGTTTTGAAAACGGTAGGAAGTCTGAAATTTAGATTTTGGCTCATTTTCCATCCTTCTTTAGTTGGTTAGCCCTGACGGTAATGTGTCTGGTAATATTCTAAATAAATTATTTTGTTGTTCTTTGGGGGGAAAAAAAGGTCATAAATGGAACCTACATTGGATCATTGTTCAGCTATTTAATCTACAAATGCCAACCCACCTTTTTGTGGAGCAACTTGTGCTCCTTTTTATAAATAACTAGGACTTTTTTTTAGTTCTTACGAAAAGCATCATATTATACTAATCAACGTCACACTGGGAAAACTTTAAAGTTATCAGCTCAGAAAGGTGTAGAATTCTCAGATCAGAATATAAACTTCTTCACTTTTAAGTCTTATAGTATGCATTTTATTTATAGTTGTTGTTTTTTTCCCCAACCTATAGGAATCATGAAGTCGGACTTTTTTAATATAAAATGCATTGGCACCTATAACATATACTTAACAAAATTACCCAGTGCATTTTCTGTGAATAGTACCCAACTCCTTTTACCTTCTCTTCTGACAACAAGAGTGCTATTGCTCAGAAAATCACCATTTCCCTTCACTTTTATTTGACTGAAAACAGCCAAGTTTCTATGGGTTTCCTAAGGTACAGTGTTCAGCTCATCTGATATGAGATCACGCTAAAGATGATTGTGGCAATTTGTTTCTTCTTGTTGTGAAACCACATGCTGTCCCCAGAAATTCAATCACATTTTTAGAGACCTCTTTTGTGTGCTTTTCATTATTATAAAGACATATATGCACAAATTGAAAATTCAAAAAATGCTGAAAAAAATTAAAAAGGAAACCAAAATCACTCCTAATTTATCATGAGATTAAGGAAAATTTTATTTCCTTCTTTCTCTTTCTAGCATTATTAAAATGAAAAAAATTTGTTTTAAAATCACTCAGATTCTTTGAATTCAGTTAACTACTTGTAATATTTTGGTGTTTTTCTTTCCACTGTTTTATCTCATCACACCTATATAGTCTATGTCTTAAAATTTTTAAATCCCGCTTTTTATAGGAGCCAGGGCTTTCTCATTTAGCATATTTTAAATGTATTCCTCAAGCTGTGCCTTTAGCTTTGAACATAACTGGACCTGTATACTTCAGAGGATTGATATATTTGTTTCATTAAAATAACAATGGTTGTATAATGTGGCTTCTTCTTGACTATGATGTACTAGATAAAGAAAAATAGAGTCAAAAGCAGAATTCTGATATAATGTACATTGGTCTTTTTTTTTTAAGGATTTATTTATTTATTTTAGGGAGCGTGCACATGAGCGGTGGAGAGAGGGAGAGAGAGAGGGAGACAAGCAGAGTCCCCACCGAGTGGGGAGCCCAATGCAGGGCTTGATCCCAGGACCCTGAGATCATGACCAGAGCTGAAACCAAGAGTCAGATGCCTAATGGACTAAGCCACCCTGGCACCCCATATTGGTCTTTGAGTTATGAAACCACGAACTATGCCCATGATCTCCCACATGCACATGCACGTGTGCACACACACACACACACACACAGGTGTGCTTCTGTCTTCATACTCATTACTTACTGTGCGTAGAATTTTCTTCCCATGCATATTCACATGGCTCCTGCCGTACTTTCTTCAGGTCAAGTTTCCCTCCCCAGAAAGTCTTGTCCTCCACTCCTAAACCACACGTGTTCTGTCACCTGCCCTGCTGCCTGTTTCCTAATCGCCCTTATTATGGCTTATCACTCCCAAAGATAACCTGCATGAAGCCAGAGGCTCTGTTTCTATCCCTCTCATATCTCCAGAGCCTAGAATAGTACCTGGCATATACTAAGTCCTCAATAAGCCCTTGGGGCATATAGACCCAGGGCCACTTCCTGTTTTGCATTCTACCCCTCGGTCTGGCATCTGGGGCCAATTCACTGATTTTCTGCCCACAAACAGAAGAGCTGACTGTAGCAGCCTATATGGCTCGATAGTCCCAAGGTGTCTGGGAGATCAAAACTGGAACAGAAGTACAGGCCACTCAGTGTCAGGGTCAAGAGCTCGGGCCCCAGACCTGACTTCCTGGGTCTGTGCTCTCCACTGGCGCACTTCCTACCTGTGCGGCCTCTCAGCCACCATGTGCATTCAATGAGTTAATATCCATGAGATTCTTAGAATGAGGCCTGGCATGTAGTAAGTACTCTGTTAGCATCAGCTGTTATTAAAGGAAATCAGGGAGCAAGTAGGGAAGTAGAGGTGGAAGCGCTCTTCCCAGGGACTTGGACACCCAACCCAGACGGGTCCCCATTTTTGCCCTTGCCTCCACTCCTCGTGTAAGCTGTCACTTCTGGGAAAATGTCATTGGACTACAAAGGCAAATGAGAGTGTGTGTCTCCTGGAGAGTAGGTAACAAATAGGGGTTTGAGGCCTGGACATGGGAAATTGGGCAATTTTCAAAGAAAGTAAATTGCCTGATTAGAAAATTCAATCCTTGAATTATAATGAAGGTCAGAGAATGCCTCTTTGACTCCAAAAGTGGGCTTGCGGTCCATAAGATTATTCTCAGAGTGTGTTGTTTTGGATGTGGGGAGAGTCCTACTTTGTGCCTAAATAGTGCGTGCCCTCTGATTCTGTCTTGCCTGGCCATGTAGGGGCCACTGGGGGGCCGGGCATAACGTCATCCATCACTTATCCATCTGCCCCACCCCGTGTTATAAGTCTGCATCCCTCGTACCTAGCCAGGGCTCCCCAGCAGTTTAGTATTCAGTATATGTGGAATGAATGAGTCAACAAATAATATGTTCAATAAATCGTCTAAGTGTTCAGAGTATGTGTGTATATGTATGAGTATGTCTGTGAGTCTAGGTACAGATGTGTATATAGATACACACACATACACACACACGGTCTATACCATGCAGAATGACTCTCAAGAGTAAGTCTAAGAGGGTATCCAAAATTGATTGGAAAAACTGAAAATGTCTAGACAACAACAACAAAAAATTAGCTTGTATGGTCAGGTGTGGCCAGAGAAGGATTATGAGAGCAGTCATTAGGCCTGGAGGTGAACTTTGAAGGAAAGGTAAAGGTCGGCCAAGCAGAGAAAAGCTGGCCCAGTGAAATAAATGGAAAAGGTCAGAATGTGTGTCTCAGGCAGTTCGTGATCTACCGTTTCATCGAAAAAATAAAGACACCCCCCAGCAGCCTAGTGGAAACACTGGGACCCTCTGGCTCTGAGCATTTGGGATAGAAAATCCAGGCCTGTGATCGATGCCCCAGGCCTGGGGTCAGAGTGCTTGGTCAGCATTTGGACTGTCTCCGCAGAGCCAGCCAGGCCTGTTGGGTGATGTGGGTACGAAGCCAGCTTCAGGGGAGGCTTACTGGGGCGTTATCACCATTCCGCCCTGACTTCCTCCAGGGAGAAAACCAGAGCCCCACAAAATCTCAGACCCATGTCTGAGACCCATCTACTCTAACCCATGTTGCTCTCACTGACGTTTCGTCTCTTCGAAAGTTCAGTCCAAGCAAGTATGTACATGTACATGTGCATTTCAAGAGGACCTTGCAGTTTTAAATAACTTATTCATATTGTTACAGTTGACATACTCCCTATTTTAGAAACTATTATCCAGGTTAAAATAATAATTTATTTTAATCAGCAGTGATTTTTATTTCGCTTGAGGCTCCCAGAGCCCGGCTTTATGCAGGAAGGCAGCGGCTCGGGCTGGCAGGCGACATTTCCATCTCACTTTGACTCCATTAAAGTAAGCTTCTATAAACAGACATCAATTACAACCAGTTTTAAGGGTTTTAAAATGTAATCCAACAGTGCTGCTTAACTAAATGAATCCTAGGAAGTGATCTCCAGTGAATTAATAGAGCAGTGTGCAGACGACTCACTGTGGGTCTGAGTTAATGACTGAAGAAGATCAAATTAATTACAAGTGTCTCCAAGGAGTTTCCAGGAAGAATTCTCCCTTATCAGTTAAAGTCTGTTTAACCCTTCCTGTTCAAAGTCCATACATTTTTTCATTGTTAAAATATCAGGTAATAATGGGGAAGAGAAAGGCTGGTCTGCCTTCTCCTTCCAACAGTGGGTTTTCAGATGTATCCAAACATCTCACCTCCCTAGGAAGGAAGAGTTCCCGTGAAGACACTGGAATCCTTCAGCCCTTTACATGGAGTGAAATCTGGCTGGGTTTGTGTTGCACCCACCGGTTGAGTGCCCTTGGCAAAGATTGACAAAGACTTTAATGTAGTTTTGGTAGTTAAAAAGGGTCCAAAAGACAACTTGAATTGGGGGCAGGGGGAATCCATGTGCTTAGGGGCAGGTGAAAGCCCGTGTTGACCAGGAAGAAGGGTTCAAGGTCATCAGACAACATTTTGCCCCAGATTGCAAGGATGTAGTAAATCTTCAGCAAATTGCTCCTGGGTGAGCTGCTTTCCCCAGGAAATCGCAGAGGGACACCCTTCAGGTGCTGCTCATCTACACTGTTCATCTGGCCTTCAAGAATCACCCTTAACCCAGTTCTGGGTTTGGCCCTTGCATTTCATGTAGCGACTTTGAGGTGAAATACTCCATCTTTTGAACACAAGCTGCCTTGTGTTTATTATCATCATGCCAAGAATTATCCTGGTGGGTGCAGGGGGAGGAGGAGTGGTGTGCTTGCTTGGAGAATGTAACCAGAGAGTAAAATGGCAGAAGTGTAGAAAACTAAAGAAGCAGGTAAAAAATGGAGTTGAGTAACAGTGTGCACAGAGAATGGAAATAAGAAAGAGAACACAGACGACACAAAAATTGTATCACACTGGAAGCAACCAAGATGTCCTTCAGCAGGTGAAGAAATAAATAAAACGTGGTCCATGGAGACAAAGGAATGTTATTCCGGGCTAAAAAGAAATGAGCTACCAAGTCATGAAAATACATGGAAGAAACTCATACACATATTACTAAGTGTAAAAGCCAATCTTGGGGCACCCGGGTGGCTCAGTCCATTAAGCATCTGCCTTCAGTTCAGGTCGTGATCCTGGGGTCCTGGGATCAAGCCCTGCATTGGGCTTCCTGCTCCTTGGGGAGCCTGCTTCTCCTTCTGTCTTTGCCTCTCTCTCTCTCTATCTTTCATGAATAAATAAAATCTTAAAAAAAAAAAGCCAATCTGAAAAGACTATATGCTGTATGATTCCAGTTACATGACACTCTGGAAAACACAAAACTGGGGAGACAGGAAAGACACCAGTAGTTATCAGGGGTTAGGGGAAAGCAAGAGACAAAGAGAGAAGATTATCAGGGGCAGCAGAAAAACTCTATACGATTCTCTAACAGTGCATACATGACAGCATAAATCTGTCTGAATCCTTAGAATGTACCACATCAAGATGAACCCGAAAAAATAGAGAGCCCTAATGTAAACTATGAACAATGACAATGCTGCGTTAGTGCTAACAGTTGTAACCAACGAACCAGTCTGGTGGAGGAGGATGGTAACAGGTTGGGGTCTCTGCGTGAGTGGAGGCAGGAGGCATGTGGGAAATCTGTGTACCTTCTGCGGTGAACCAAAACCTTCTCTGAAAAAAATCAAGTCTATTTTGGAAAGTTTCATTGTAGAAAAACACAGTTGGGCTCCTGTTCTTCAAATACACAAGCGTCATTTTCTATGGTGCCCATACCCTTTGAGCGCCCCTTATTTTCACTTGTTCCCCAATCCACTCATTTATGTTTTGAATACATGTTCACAGAGCACCTCTCCTGAGCAGGACATGACCCAGGCCCTGAGAAGGCAGCAGTGTTGCCTGTCACTGCGTATCCAGTGCAAGTCCAATCTGGGATCAGTCTGACACAGGGAGAACCCCAGGAACTTGCTGTCATTTGCAGGATTTCCCCTGTAAGGTAACATTTCCAACTGATAAGGACTATCTGTGACTTTGCGTGTAATTTATAATGTTTAATTAAGCACTTACTATTAACCTTCTAGCCATCTGCTAACATTCCAATTCCTCTCGTCAGATTTTTTTTTTCCCACTGTTTACTTTAGTCCTAATAAGAGGTTTATTGTCCAACTGTCAGGTCTTGAAACAAAGTGACTAACACCGGGCTCGCTGGTGAGTAGAATTTGCATAGAAGGGGTCACTGACGCCCATCCTTCAGGTGTGTCCTATAGCATCGCTGGGCTTCTCTTTAAAGTAAACTAATTCCAGAGAAGCATGAGCTCTTGGTGACTTTCTCAATTTTAGCCTCCGAGATAATATACTGTGTTTTTATGTGTTGTGTGCATAGGGAGATGTGGCAACAGAGTGTGAAAGTCACGGACTCACGTGCCAGATGGACTGTGATTTTGTTACCGCTGTGGAGTCCATCAAAGATAATGGAAAGGAGATAAAATAAAATCACATGCCCGTTCTGCACCCACCCGAGCTGGAATTTCAGGGCCGGGACACTAATTGGCGCCACTTTAGATCTGCCTGATGCTCTCTTTATGAGTGTTTGTATGTGTGGGACAGTCGTAGGAAGCACACCGGGGCTCTGGCTCATCCTGGTGAGGGAGGGAAGTACATAAAACGCCGAGGCACAAGGCACGCGGTGACTTTTAGTGGGTGTTTTTAAGCAAAGAGATAGAATCGTCGCGAGGTTGCTCAAGCAGAAGTAGGTACAGGCACTCCAAACGGCCCTGTTTAGAAAGAACTCCTTCGTCGCCTCATAGTCCACGGGTGAGGGACGGAGAAGCTGATGTCCTCGGACAGGGGCCGGCCTCGCACAGGGAAGACCGCTCTGATTCAGAGGGACTGAGTGTCCTGCCAGGCATCCACATTCAGGAAAAACCCTTTTTATAACGATCTGAACTGAAAAACGGAAAGCCAATCAATCCAAATGATTTTTTTGTACGGAATTAATAGGCATCGAGTTTTCCAGGATGTGACTACTTGACGTTGACATCAAGGGAGGGCTGGACTTTGGCTTGTTTTGATCTGCCGCCAGATTTACCGAGAGTTTCCATGGCTTGGAGAAAGCCTCCAATCCAAATGCCACTGGGGGTGTTTATCTCGCTCACCTTGTGCTCCTGCATCATGCGCCTAATAGCGTAGTCTCTGTGGGATTCAGATTCCACCTATAGGTACGAAAATCAGACTTTCTGTGTCTTTTAGAATAGTCATGCTTGGGCATTTCCAGGTGGAAATATGTGGCGTTTTTTTCTTATCCATTATCCTCCTTTTATTTCTTCTTGATGGTATAAGTGAGAGATTATATTGATTATTTCTTAAGAAATTTTGTGCATAGGAAAGTTATACTGCTTCATTTTAGGCCAGTAAGTGGGGGTGGAGGGATCAGGAGGGACACCATGACCTTCCCGAGGTTCCCCATGGGATACACCTGAGCCCTGAGATGGAGGCCTCCTGGCCGGCGCAGACAATCTGCCCAGCCTGGCTTCGACAAGCCGGCCGACCGGAGGCAAACTATTCCTTTAATTCCTCATGGCTCTCCTTTCTTCATTAGCTTCTTTTACTCAGAGCACAGGATCTGCCTCCCAGGACATCTCGTCTTCCGGAGTCTGAGGCCAGACATGGCTGCCTGTTAACTCTTCTCCCTGGGAGGCCCGCCCAAGCCTGTGGGAGTGCCACCTGCTTGGGCTTTATGTTCAGTTCTTAATGTGGATAATGGACTTGCCGTGGGCTCTTTTGTGTATTGCTTGTGTGGAGAAGTGAGGCATCAGAGAGTGAGAGGCATGTAATCACGGCCAATCCTGCTGTATTGTGTTGCCATCATATACCCCATCAAAAAAAAAAAAAAAAAAAAAAGGAGAGTAGATAGAATGAAATCACGGTGCCCGGTTCCAGACTCCCCAAAGCTGGACTCTCAATTCCAGGACAGAGTCAAGAAGGACTCTCCACATTTCGTCAAACACAGGAAGTAGCCTTGTCATTATCGTCGCTGAAGCAGTAATCATTAGGAGAGAAGCCATGACAGAACACAGGCGAGCAGAGGGGTAATCAGTCCATAGCGTCCCTGTGCATCTCTCCCTGTCTTTCCCTTCAGAGGACACAGAGCAACATCACAGTTAAGAGAATACGCAGTTCCAGTGGGAGGGAACTATCCTGAGCCTTGGTGTCGTGACATGTGACACCTGCCTCTTAAGAGTCCTTCCAAGGAGGATGGAGAGAGCAAAAACCTACAGGTGCCTAGTCCCAGCGTAAGCACCTTACAGTAGGGACTCAATACGGTCCACAGAGAGGCTAAAGAATTCGCCAGGGTCCCTTTAGGGAGCACGTGGTAGGAACGGCGCATGAATCCAGGCAGCTTGATTTTGGAGAGCGTGCTTTTAACATCTATGCTATACTGTCTCCAGGAAGTGTATTTCGTAAATGGTAGTAGCTATGATTACTGTTGTCGCTATTTTTCTTCCATTCTTCTGTGGGGTGGAGGCGAGTGAACAGGCACAAGCCTTTGCAGTGTCCATGGAGCTTTTGTTTTCATAGCTTTTACCGCCAAGACCTGAGTCTTGTCACAGTAATAAATGAGGCTATGGCGCACATTCATTCTGTTGGTCACTGTGACGCATGGAGGGTCACAGCGCCACTCAAATGTTATTTTCCCATCAATTATCTTTCATTCGCGAAAACGTGGAATAGTAGGAAGACTCCTAGATTAGAGAGGCAGAACACCAGTATTTTGGTCCCAACTTGTCCCCTAACCATAGATCAGCCGGTTAACCTCACCTAGACTCCCATTGTTCCCCTGTAAAAGCAGACTGTTTAATTTCTATGTGCTCCAAGCCCCTTTCCTTCTTGAGGATTTCTTGGACTCTCTTTCAGAGTCCTAGGCCAGGGTACCATCACACACCCCACAGAGCAGGGAGCAGACCTGTGCAGGAGGGAGGCCACTGTTGTCCGGAGACCAACTGGGTGATCCTTCCTTGTATTCCTCTGAATCAGGGTCGGCCAACAGCCAGCAGGCCAAACCCAGCCCACCTCTACTCCCATACACCACGCGCTTAGAATGGTGTGTACTTGTTTCAATAGTTGAAAAAAATTAAAAAGCCAACAACCTTTTATGACACACGAAAATTACATGAAATCCAAATTTTAGCATCCATAAATGATGTTTTATTGGCATTCAAGCTCGCTCCTTCTTTTACGTATTATTGCGTCTGGCTCTTTTTGCGGGCAACGGCAGAGGTGAGTAGCTGTCATCGAGATTATGTAGCCACAAAGCCTAAAGCCTATTCTATCTGGCACTTTACTGAAAGTTTACCACCTCTGGATTTCAAGGAACAGCAAGAAGAAAATTTCCAGGTTAGATTTGTTTTGCTTTTTTGTTTTTTCTTTCCCAAAGAAAATCCCAGGTCCTGTCCTGTGTTCAGTCCATGAAACAAATAATCCTTATGAGCAGGAAGCCATCCCCACGGTCGAGAAATTACAGACAGCCCGGGCACTGGCAGCGGGCCACAGAAGCGGCCGTGTCAGCTGCGTGAGCCATAGGGAGCAATAGATTATCGCAGCCGCTTGAGCTTCTCAAAATGCCCCGGTCTCGTGCCTAAGGAAACCTGCTTCGTGTGCCACAACTTTCCATCAGGAACAAGCCTAAATGCTCATTTTCAAACATTATCTCCGCCAGGAGGGATAATTTGCTGTAATGGGGGGTGGGGGTGAGAGATCCTAGCGGAGTTCAACTGGTCATTCTATTTACTTTACTCTTCCCTTGAAAAAAAAAATAGTAAAAATCCTGGAAATGGAAAACATTTTCAGGAAAACCAATTTGCTGTGGAAGGAAAAAAAAAAAAAAAAAAAAAAAAAGCTCAGAGATTTGATTATTTCCGATCAAGTAGGAGGCTGGATCCAGAAGATGAGGAATTGGTTTTTGTGAGTGTGAGTGTCTGTGAGTGTCTGTGTGTGTGTGTGCGTGTTTGTGTGTGTGTGTGTGTGTGTGTGTGGTTTTTGTTAGAACAGATTTCCCAAAGCCTGGTACTTCTGAAACACATGTCGGTGATAGACTTGGAGAGAAATTTAAGTATTAGGATGCCATAGACAGTTGGGGGAGGTCCGGTGGTAGCTCAGGGTTGTAGAACAGAAACTCTTCTGTCGTGTTGAAGAAAACACAGCATTTAGCAGTTGGGTGGACCGAGAGGAGTCAGAAATACCGAATGGGGGCGCCTGGGTGGCTCAGTGGGTTAAGCCGCTGCCTTCAGCTCAGGTCATGATCTCAGGGTCCTGGGATCGAGTCCCACATCGGGCTCTCTGCTCAGCAGGGGGCCTGCTTCCCTTCCTCTCTCTCTGTGATCTCTTCCCTTCCTCTCTCCTACTGTGATCTCTCTCTGTCAAATAAATAAATAAAATCTTTAAAAAAAAAAAAAAAAAAGAAATACCGAATGGGAATGCTCTGACTCTGCAGTTCATCATCCTTGTGGCTACCACAGAGAGATACAGCCAGCTGCGGGACTCCTCTAACCACCCCCACTGGCATCTCCCTCCGGGCCGGAGAACCCTCTCCAGGGCTTCCACAGCACACGGGGCACCCCCTGTCCATCCCGCCACTGCTGGATTGCATTGAATGACTCCTAGATGTGTCTTCTTTCCCTACCAACCTGGAAATCTTCTTCACGGAATCCAAGGGCTGCCCTCAAGGCCAGAGTCATAATAGGCACCCAATAAATAAAATGTCTACTGAACAAAAACCAAATACCTAGTGAGCCCAACTTTGGTGAGGGGGTGGGAAGGAGGAACTTCTTGTTGAGTTTGGATCTCTCTGAAAATAAACAGTTTAAGGATTACAGCACCAAACATTCTTTAAACCTAAATTTCAAGATCTAGTTCCTCAAGCATTGGTTAAACCCACATCAGCAAAAAAATGTGAGTCAATTTTCTATGTTTTACTTTTAGATTCATAATTATTTGTTTTTAGAAAGACCTACTTAAAAAAAAAAAAAAAGGACAGTCCTTAAATAGAAATGATAATTTCGGGACTAAATATTTCTCCTTCCCCTAAAATCTTCCATCCTAAAACAAGGAGGAAAGGAATCAGCGAATATTTAGATTACATTACCGAAGCAAGCTCTGCCCTCCACACTGGTGAGGCAACCAGCAGGGAGGAAGTTAGAGCCACTGACTTCCTTCTGGAAGCCCATGATACTAAGGATGGAAGATGACTTTAAACAAACTATAAACCTTTTGGGGAAATTATGGGAACATAAGAATTCACAAGATGTTAACCAGGAAACCTACTATCAACCTGGCAAGTAACAACCTCATATCTTCCTTAAAGAGGAATTCCAAATAACATACATAGATGTGCCCCACCCCTCTGGACGTGAAGCTTAATTCTGCCCATTTCCTTCCTTTATCCTGGTAGATTATAACATGTCAACTAGTTTCTCAATATAACACTTTTGCTGCTTCAGAAAAGATAAAGAATTTTGCTTTTTGTAAAAGTCTATGTTGAGATGAATAAGTGTCTGAGGATCTAACGTAAAAACATGGTGACCGTGGTTGATGCATTGCATTGTATAATTGAAATTTGCTAAGAACATAGGACTTACATGATCTCACCAGATGGGGAAAAAATTATAATTTAAAAAAAAATAATAATTATGGGGCACCTGGGTGGCTCAGTGGGTTGAGCCTCTGCCTTCGGCTCGGGTCATGATCTCAGGGTCCTGGGATCGAGTCCCGCATCGGGCTCTCTGCTCAGTAGGAAGCCTGCTTCCTCCTTTCTCTCTCTCTCTCTCTGCATACTTGTGATCTCTCTCTGTGTCAAATAAATAAATAAAATTTAAAAAAAAAACAATAATTATGAGGCGATGAATGTGTTTGTGTTAACTAGATGGGAGGAATCTTTTTACAATGTATCCAAAAAAAAAATAAGAAAGAAGAAGAGAAGAAGTCTGTGTTGACAACAAAATTCTAGTAATTATCAATGAAAAAATATAAATGAGTAAAAGATTATATAGCAATATCACTTTATTCATCTACAAAATGTAAAGGTAAGGAGAAAAATAATGAAGAAAAATAGGACTAGTAACCCTATGGATATGACAACTTTGCGTGCTTACTCCCAACAAATTTAATTTGCTTTACATAAATAGCAACTGTATTCAAGAGTTTGGTGACCACTTCACTTCACCTTCAAACTACTCACCAAAATATTTATTGTTGCCCACTAGCATTTAATTTGAACGAACTATATATAAAATTCTCTTTCAAAACATTGCTAACAGCATTGTGCTTCTGGGCAAACTGTGTCTCTCAATTGGAAAAACAATAACTAAGATTTACGAAACAGTACAAGTTCGAGTAAACAAAGCTAGATAGGAAGATCTCTGTTTTTTTCAAATCCTCTAGCTAATAGATAGACATAATCAGAAAAACACACAGCATCAAGTCTCCGGGCCCCAGTGCCCTGATTTCAGCCCTGGGGGAGTAGGGAGGATTAGGATGGCAGAACTTTTGTCATTATCAACGGAGCTGGGTAGGCTCAGGGAAGAGAAGAAGATTGACTCCCAGGTTAACTCCCTTTCACACACATTCATCGGGGTCACCAGTATGGTGGGAGGGAAGCCGTCCGTCCTGGGGAAGGTACATATAGGGCAGGACAAGGAGGACAGCATGTAAGGAATAGCTCCTCCTGGCCCACATGCAGAGGAACGCAGGGCAAAGGCAAAGAAGAGCATTTCAGGAAGATCCCCTGGGATACGAGCCTCTGGACACATCAGCATTTAAGTGTGGTCAAAAACCAAAAGGCCATTCCACTTCTGGGCCTAGAAAGCCCAAACCGATGGCGATGAGTGTGTTACAGCTTATTCTTCAGTGTGGTATTAGGGCCCAGGGGGGCGCCCACCCTGTGTTCCTCATTCTCCACAGAGATCGGAGTCCACATGGCCCAGGTGGTGACACTCTTTAGCCTGTGTCTCATGAAGAGAAGTTATTGACAGTGGCTGAGCCCACACTCTTTAACGCGAGTGCTCTACAACTTACTGGATGAGGGGGGCGCAGTGAACAAAGGATGTTCAGTGGATGTCAATGCTGATTTCTAGATCTTCTTCTTAAGTAGATACGCCCTTGCACTTGTCCCATTCTGTTCCTGGTGGCAAGATCCCTGTGACTGCTTTAGGGCCTTCTTTCTGACCGTTGATAATCCTTTGCGTATTCACTCAGCAAAGCCTCCTCTCTGAGGGACTCTGTGCTCATGCTCCTTCTTCACACCAGTATTCACTCATGAACAAGACATGTGCTTGTCACTAAGTCAAGCACGTGACTTGGCTGAGATGCATTTTTGTGCATTTCTTCCCATGTATTACCTTTCTTAATCAAGGCATCAGCATCCAAAGTCCCAAAGACTAAAGAAGTGTGTCTGAAACGTCCTTCTCCCTCATCACCAACAACATCCAACCCCATGAACCCCCCATTCTAGGTTCTGTCTCTGAAATGGCCCCAAATTCACTTCCTACTCCTTATCTCCACTCTCACGGTCTTAATCCCAACCCTCACTGGTTCTAACTGGGGTTAGGAGCTGCGCAGCCTGTCCGCCACTTCCCACTGGATTGATTCTCTCTGATGTGCCTGGCATGACACACATGGTCATTCAGAATTGGGCTCTGATCACTCTTTCCCACCTCACCTCATGGCTGACCATGCTTCACATTTTGTATTCAAGCCATCTAGAACTTCCCTTCCTGCCCAGCAACTTCTTCTCTCACATCCCCCAGAAATGCACTATTTCCACCAAGCAAACTCTGCACATGCCATGAGCCCAACTCAGACACCACCAATCAACCTTCACAGACACCCTAGGCACGCTAAAGGTTCTCATGATGTTCAAGGGCCTTTTATTCCAGTCATCCCCTTTCTGAGCTGAATTCAGTTCCACATCTACAAAATAGGAGAGAAAAAAATAACACCTGTCCCGTAGGGTGGTGAGAGAAATGAAATAACACATTGGTTTCTTAGGGCTGTCCTAACGATGTATCCCAACCAGGAAGCTCATTGTCTCACAGTTCTAGAGACCAGGAGTCTAAAACCAAGGGACTGAGAGGGACTTGCTCCCTCTGAACACTAGGGAAATCCCTCTTTGTCTCTTCCTAGCTTTTTGTGGTGTGCCAGCACAATCTGACACCCCTTGCTTATAGATACATCCTCCCAATCCTCCATCTTCCCATAGCCACCTTCCCTGTGTGTGTCCGTGTCGGTACCCAAATTTCCCCCTTTATTAGGACACCAGTCTTATCAGATGAGAGCCCCCTGATTACCTCATTGTAACTTGATTCCATCTATAAAGGCATTATTCCCAAGTAAGGTCACTCTCTAAAGTACTGATGGTTGGGACTTCAATGTATCTTTGGGGGGAACTTAAGTCAACCCAAGAGAAATAATAAATAGCAGGTTAGGGTATGTACTAAGCCTGTGCTCTCCCACCATGCATTCAGATGCCTTGCCCCTTCCACTCTCAGGAATAATCCCACACACACCAGCACAGAACAGGTGACTCAACATGTATGTTCGATAAAGGAAGGATAGTTGGTGCTGCTTTCTTCCCCTGCCTTCCCCAACGCATTCATAGCTCACCTTTAGGAACCCCAGAATCCAAAACTACATACAAACCCAAATATAAAGATTCAAATGGACCATGTATCCGAAACTTACTCTCCTTTCAATTGCTTCCAAAAATTGCTAAAGAGGAAATTATAGTTGCATGTTGGTAATGGAAATAATTATGACTACTTTCTGAAATTATGTATTTGATACATTTCTCACAGGTAATTTAAGGGGGCAGTGAAGTAGGATATGTGGGTTCTTTCCCTGAAAGCTCACACAAGATAACTGAATAACATAATGGAGGAAGAAAACCACATAAGTAAGCACAAGATAATGCAACCAAGAGAAAATAAGTTAACACACTGATTGCTTTGGGATTTCACTAGAACTTCATGACTGGAGCACTGGAGGATCTGTGAGTAAAGATACCTTCTGCTACAAAGTGATCATCAAATACCTTTCTAGGTGCCCAAGATGTAGTGATCCACTTGGCAGAAACCAGTGAATTCCCAGACATTCACGACCTTGCTAGAATCCACAGCACCTTGATGCAAAATGCCTTAGGGTTACACCAAAGGACACTTTCCAAGATGAATGCATCTTCAAGTTTTAATACTTACTAATGGAAAATACCAAGAATGCAAGACACAGAAGTTGATTCCTTTACCAATGAAGTCTGAGCCTTTTCCCTTTTCTACTGTCCAAGCCCTCCTCACCTTATAGAGATCCTACAGTCTCAGAGCCAGGAGATTTCCTTTGTAAAAGATCCCTGGTAGTGAGATTCATTTTCACTGCTGGCACATGATGAAGATAGAGCCTTCTTACGTCTTTTGGAGATCTGGTTGACTTTAACACATCCCAGGCAGTACTGGGGCAACTCTGTATGGGTAAAGGAATATTTGTGACCCAAAGTCTTCACAGCGAGGAGCAAATGGACAAGGCAGGGATACAAATAAACCCTTGTGAGCTCTGGGTTTTCAGCAGGGTTTGCAGCTGTGGGGGTCTCTGTTTGGAAGATAAAGGGATTTGGTGGGATTTGAAAAGGCCGCCAAGCTTACCTGTATTTTCTGCAGTGAACATGCTGTAGGAAATTTCTCCTGACAGGCTATTATGACTATTTTAATGTACATATGACCAGCTGTCTGGAAAGCAGTTCAAGTTATAAATTGTTCATAAATATACTGACATACTTGGCGACAGCACATTGCCGTGCCGAACATTTAATTTGATCTTTGTTCTTTAGAAGGGTGATACAGCCTTCTGAGTGGGAATAAGATGCTATATATCCTTTGGAGAAACACACAATCTCTTTTTCCGTGTGCTTTGAAACACTTCTGTTTGGGAAGTACTCAACATTAACATCATAACGGGATTGGGTTTTTCCATGTACTCAAGGAATAAGAAAGGGTTTTTTTTTCCCCCTCCAAGTTAAACTGAGTGAAGGTTGGAAAGAATGTGGTATCAGCCCTCTCAGGGGCTGTCTCCTCCTCCTCCCACTGAGTAAGATCTCCAGGCATATTTGTACCCCAATACCTGATGGCCTGACTCCTCAGAAGGGGGTGTTCTCAGCAGCGTTGCTTCTCACCCAAGCCTATGGGGTCCACACAAGATCTGAAGGCTTCACTCCCTCTATGCCAAGTTCATCCGTGGGCCTCTCCACATAGCTCTTGAGCTTGTAGTGCATGCTGTGAGGTCCTCACAGTGGATAACCTCCCATTCTGGGAACCCCAGCCTTTGCAGTGGATTGCCTTGGTCACACCAAAGCCTGGATTTCACTCCCAGGCCTTCAAATCCAAAATCAACAATTCTTTCTACTCTGCCATAGCTTTATTTGTTAGAATTTTCCTCCTCTACCTTTGTACCCCCTCACTCTGGATATCATATACCCCACTAAAAACTCTGGGGCCATTGTTGGTATGTCTGTGATGGTGGAAATGAAGACAGGATATTTTGAGACTACCCCTAGAAACCTAGGATGTATAGCTGCTATATTCATTGTGTACCTAATGTGTTAGTCACCCACGGTTTTTTGACCAACTGACCAACCAGCAAAAAGACCTTTGGAACATGAGGTTTATTTCCATGGTCAGAAGCAAAGGTTTAGGAATTTCTACTTGGGAATATAGGCAGACTTACCAACTAAGTTTTGTTTTTTTTTTTAATACTTTATTTATTTATTTGACAGGCAGAGATCACAAGTAGGCAGAGAGAGAGGAGGAAGCAGGTTCCCCGCCAAGCAGAGAGCCCGATGTGGGGCTCGATCCCAGGACTCTGAGATCATGACCTGAGGATTTAACCACTGAGCCACCCAGGCACCCCCCCCCCCCAACTAAGTTTTTTAAAAAGTCATATTTGGGCAGGACCCAATTGCTATGTATTATTTCAAAAACCTAAATGTATGGATTTTCACACTTTTCAAACTCAAACACTCCCTTATTAAGAAACGAAAACCTTTTTCCTTTTACATGTGATTTAGATTTTGAAAAAATATATATCTTAGCCATAAAGTAAAGGAATCTGAAATTATAGGGGGACCTGGGTGGCTCAGTTGATTAAGGGTCTGCCTTCAGCTCAGGTCATGATCCCAGGGTCCTGGGATCCTGCCCCACATCAGGGTCCCTGCTCAGTGAGAGTCTGCCTCTCCCTCTGTCCCTCCCCTGGCTTATGTTCTCACTTATTCTGCTCTCTCTCTCTCTATCTCTCTCTCTCATAAATAAATAAATAAATAAATCTTTAAGAAATTTGAAATTATCTAAAATTCCTTAATAGGACTGGCCTTAAGGAGATGCAGAGGTTTGTCAATACCATCTCAGGAATTCCATGTTCTCCCCTTAGTGTAGCTCCTCCCCCCATTTCCTCTTCCCAGAGACCTCCTCCCCATCGTCCTATCTAAACCTGTATTCAGGAAGTCATCTGCTGCCTGGGGAAGGGAACACGTGGCTCTGTATTCCCAGTGCGTGGCATAAGTCGATGCTCATAGATGTTGATTGATGGCATGAATCAGTGAATGAATGAGTGGGTGACTCAGAGTCAGTGAGTTCCTTCTCTCACCAGCATTTGAACTGGAAGCTTCATCTCTGCTTATTAACTGTACATTTTTTCCCTTGGTAAAGGAAGTTTAGCCTTCAGAGCATCCCTGAGCAAATTAGTTATGAAGTGAGGGGTGGGGCAAGGACCTCTGAAGTCATGGTTTATATGGGCACACATCTGTCCTACTTACTTATGAGGTGGGTCTCTGTGCCATGTTACATAAATTGGAAGACTCTAGAGCTGTTACCTGGGCTGAAGATTACAAAAGTATTACTGGAAGAGGATGGCTGGGGCACATATTGGTTTTAAGCAGAAAACTTCTTGACTCCGCAGTGAATCTAAGTGATTTTTATTATTTACTCTTTTTATGACGTTACTTCCTAATGTGGTGGTTTGAGTACCATAACATGGTTTAATCTTACCATCAAATTATAGGACAAAATCAACAAGACCACCCAAGACACAGATAGTGTTATAACACCAACCACTTGTTCCACAGAATGGTGTGTCTTTCCAGACACAGTGAATCTTCTCTCCCTTCCCCTGGTGGGGAGTTTATTGGTATGGACAGTCCACATATTTGGAAAGTTCTCCTTTCTATAACTCTGAAATCTGCTTCCCCGAAACTTTCACTCATTGGCCCTACCTCATCCATGGACAGGAACATTTTCCCAAGTGAGACCCAAGGAGACCAGTTAAGAAGTATGGTTTTTGGAGTTGTGATCAAATAAGAAGGAAAATCCTAACTTAAAAGGGCAGCTTGCCTGGGACTTCTCAGAGCCTTTATTAGACACCTGGATGCTGTGAATCCCTGTAAGGAGTGGGTAGGCAATAGGTGTTCTCGTGACCGCAGCATCTCCTGTTCTACAGAGCATCTCTAAAAATTCATTCAGCAAGCAATGTTTGTAAACAGTTATGCAAAATAAACGTCAAGCAAATCTACTTTTCCTTCCACATAAAGCTCTCTAAATACTATCTGAAAAAAATCATAAGGAACATAAGTTGAAAATCCCCAATCGCTCCATTGGTAGAGAACGTGTCTCTTAATCTCAGGATCGTGAGTTCAAGCCTCACGCTGGGCGGGAGCCTAGTTAAATTAAAAAATTTTAAAAATCCAGCCTAAATATCCTAGTTTCTCAAATAACTGTGCCTGTGATAAGGTTTATAGACCTTCTCTGCATCCTAGACCCTCTCCCCTAGATTCTTCTCTAGATGCATCATACCTCTTCTAACACACAACATGTTAAAGCAGAACTCCAAACCTGTAGTTGCTGCTGGATGTGTTCTTTATCCCCTCTGGCTTTAATTTCCTCGCCTACAAGTATGAAAAGTCAAAGTCAACCAATCTCACTGAGTAGTTTTGAAAATTAAGTATGTTAATGTACGTAAAGCTCTACGTATGCGTTAGCTGTGGGTTGTTTTTCCATCTTCTCTACTATTTAGGACTTAGTTCCTCTTACACGTGTTTTAGTCTTACCTTTCACATTCAGATTCTAGAGGACACACACAGACAAAATATTGGGTCAATCGTGTAATGATCTAAATTTTACCTGTCCGTGGTCATTATTTGGTTCCCAAGAGCTTGGCTACTCCAGAATCATCTGGGACCTGGTTAGAAATGGAGACTCTCAGAACCTAGCCTGGATTACTGAATCAGAACTCGCATTTCCTTGAGATCTCCAGGTGATTTGTGGTTATGTGGGGTGAGAAGCAATAGTCCACAGATGATGTGCCCAGCCCTGAGCCCCCATCCTTCACGTCACCCAGCCCGGGCTTTGCACACAGCAGGGACTCAATGGGGTTTTCTAGCAGCCATGCTTATTAACTGAAACTGCATGAAACTTGTTAGTAGGGGGATTGATAACTGGAAAATTCTGGAGCCAGAGGCATGTATAGAGTAAACAGGAAGAGGCTTGCCTCAAAACAATTACTATAATTTGTCTACATAAGACCAAAGAGCAGATACAATTTTAAACACTAAAACATAAAAACCTTGCTTTTGAATTATTTTTTTATTTATTTGTTTTCTCATTACTTAATCTTCTTTTGATTATAATCAAATTCTAAATGCAAGTGATAGTGCTGACAATTCAGTGGGCTGTATTTATCCTTAGAAGCAATAAGAGGTAGGGTCAAGACTATGGTCTTTGCATTAAGACAGACCTGAGTTCAAAGCTTAGCTCCACCTCTTACTAACTCTGTGTCTGTGTAATGTTGGCAAAGGAGGATAAGCTAATATAATATACACAGAGCTTCTAGCACAGTGACTCACATGTGAACAGCAAATCCACAAATATTCCTTCCCTTTTCAGCACGTTCCAACTTTCTCTTCATCAAAGCCATGATGGAGGGGAAAACAAGGAAGCTCTTTACATGTACAGCCCCACAATCATTGGTTTGGAAGCTCATCGTTGAAGCATGGATCATGACCACAGTGCTGTAGTCATCGTGGTGAGCAAAGGGAGGAATTTTCAGTCCATTCTCCATTTACCTCCAGTGGAGACTACATGATGAAAAAGCAGTTGAATCAGCCCATCACGTGGGCTGGGACCATACCAGATACTTCATAAGATTATAGTGTCCAGTATAGTGAAGATGTTCAATCATTGTTTTCAAATCTATTCATCTGTTGGTCAATAAAATGAGAGTTATATATAGCCTTAGAGGATGGGTAGTCCAAGCCCCATTCAGTTCAGCTCTTCTACAATACAGGTGGTCACCCAGTCTCCGCCTGGAAGCCTAGTGGTAGGTACTAGGGGATTCTGAAGATAGCACATTCTCTCCTTATAATCAAATTATTAAGACTTTGTGTTTGCATTGAGCCCAAATCTCACCTTCATTCAGCTTCTAAACATTGTTCCTGATCTTGCCCTAAACTAGAGCTACGCTACCTAAATATCATTGCTTTTCTGAGGAGAACATCTCAAAATGTAGCACCAATACCTGCCTTTTCCACTGATATCCTCTCTCCCCATGATCCCTTCCATGTTGGCACCTACTCCAGCTGCCTCTGGTAGACACTACTGGCGATTCTGTCTGGCCACAGGTCTTCTATCCCCAGCGTCATTCCAACCAAACTACACTTCCCAGGGGCCACTCCGGCCCAGCACCAGACACTAGACAGCAAAGGCCATATAGGCTGGTGTATCCCTGACTTAGATATCACTCCAGCCATTAATCCACCTACCACATCACCATTCTATCACAGTGTCAAATTGTTGGATTATAATGAAGTCTTCTGTTTGTTTCATATGAACTGCTGTGAAGCAAAGTTCTCCTGCTCTTTTATGCTTAGAGCTCTTTCGCTAACCTAAAAGCAGGACTTCACATTTTTCCCGACGATGCCCACGTTAAAAACTATCAGTCTTTTTGCAATTCGATTCAATTGTGGAAAATATTAGCTCTCCACTTTCACTGATAACGTCTATTAGTGATTTGGTGCCTGGTGGTTTGCAATCCCAGTGTGGCTGTTGATCTTTCAACAACACGAACATGGTCTTTTAAAGGAAAATGTACGCAGTCAGTTTTTAATACTTCTTTCCAATAATCTGAATTCGAGGTTTGAAGTGATTGGCCCTGCTTTTCATAGTCCATTAGAACAAACACCTTGGTGTCACAAGATAGAATCTAGGTCATTTACAGTCAGAGATGTGACATTGCCATTATTATTTGTGGTTTGGGACAACCCTCATGGGATTTATTATATTATGTCTGGCCCTGTTCCTCCTAGTCACTGTCAGCAGGGTGAGCAGTGTTGCTGTTAAGATAAGACATCTTAGTCTAACAACACGGACATGGACCTTCCTACTGACCCCTGGGCAGTCCTGGTAAAACTTACAAAGACTAAGAATCATAACAACAAAAGGTGAATCTATTTCTTTTTATTAGAAATTATCAAATAAAACACCATCCAAAGTTGGAGGGGAAATACAACTTAAGGAAAAGTACATATTTTTTAACATAACATTTTATTGAGTTTATTTTAGGTCCTTTTTTGTCTACATGGATTTTGAGTTTTCTTTCATCCCTTTCAGATTTGGGGCTGTCAGCTTCCTCTTTCATACTAGTCTGTCTCCTTATTAGAGAATGGACTGAATTGCTTTTCATGGCTCCCACCGCTGGGGTCTCCCACCACACTTTCAGAATCTAAATCTCACTCCCAGGACCCTTGTCGCTACAGCCAGTCAGCTTTCCCCTGGGGCCTCTCCCTGGGGCTGGGTTAACAGTTACGGGTTGGCTGGACAAGCGTCTCTAGCAAGCCACTCCCATGGAGAATTGTTTTTTTTCCTCTGGGCTTTTGGCTCTTATATTCCAGATTCTAAAGATGAGCCATCTTCCTTTTAATCAACTTCTTCGAGCTGAACCTAGTGGATGGCTTTGCAAGGGCCATTTTTCCAAGACCAAACATACTGCTGCAAAATCAATAGATGCTATATTCAAAGTTAATTATCATTTCTGGTAAATTGAAATTAGCCTAGAATTTCACTGAGGGTTTTGGTTTGCTGTTGTCATTCTTTTTCCTCCCTAAGGAGACTGTATGCTGATCTTAAAGCCCATCCGTCCATGCCCTCTCTTTCCAGCCTCCTGAGATACTTGGTAGGACCTCTGTGGTGACTATAGGCCCATAATCAGGAAATAGAAACAAAGTGAAACTCACTGGCCCATATTAAGACTTTGGTCACACCATATGGTTGCCAACCAATAGGAATGAGCCAAGCTAATGGAAATTATAAACGCTTGTGGAGAAGACTATATGATTGGCCCAAATGATGTCACTGTTATAAAGAAAACTCTAACTTTGATTTATCAATGCACTTTGGTCCACGTCTCTGTACTAACACTATTTAGAGGCAAAGGGGTTAGAAAGCAAAATAGCTCAGACTTACAAAATGAGGAACTCATTGTGATTGCTTAAAGGTTCAACTCTACACTGTTATTTAGCTGTGGATAGAAATTTGTGTTTCAAGAGTACCTCTCTCAGCTGATAACTTACAGCATTTGGCATATGTATGCTTAAAAATTCACAAATGAATCCCCATCTAGCTAATCATCATTCTCTTTCACTTCAGGAAATGCAAACATGAGCTAATTAAGTGAATCTTTTGGAGGAGGAATTATTTGATACTGTTAACCTACATTTGACCTGCTGTGGGTGACATGTCAGACTCCCAGGGAAATCAGTGTGTTCTTTTACGTTTTGCATTATGTTGTTGTGGCCGGCTGTGATTACAAGGGAATTTTTTTTTTTTTCTGTAGACATGACACATTAATTTGAGACGGCTTCCAGATCTCACAGCTCATTTTATTTTCCTACTTATGAGATGCAAAGATATTGCCACCCTCCAATTACATTGGGTCACGAGATTTACACCTGCTATGATTTAATTACATTTTTGTTCATTCAGACTCTTAGACTCCATGTGTGTTTGCAAATCATCCTCATGCTAGTGGCAATTCCCCAACATGGCTGTGGGAGAAAATGGCCTTTGAAATGGTGCTTTCTCTGTAGTGCTTAAGAAAGGAAGGCAGGACGTGAAGAAGAACCTCAGAAGATGAGGGCCAGGCTTGACGCACGGTTTCATTAATACTGGATGGCAGAAAAGGAGCCAAGTCCCAGATAATGAGGAAGGAGTTGCAATTTTTTTTAAAGCTATCTGGTGACAGGGAAAACAAAAATGACATTCAGCTGACGAATGAGCGGAGTTTGACCTAGCCTTTTGACCCTTGACAATCAATCTTACCTGCTACTTCATAAAGAATTATAGCTCTGCCACTCACATTTGACTCTGGATTTTTACTATTCCCTTTACCTTTTTTTTTTTTTTTGAATACATAGTCCAAGAAGATAAATGTTTATGTTGTATACAGCAGAGAGGAGGAAATATGGGATCCTCGGAAGGGGGAAAAAAACTGAGAAAGAGAGGAGAGAGCAACAAGACCAACAGCCATAAAATGGTTTATACATGCAATTCAGAATTGTCAGGGATATTTTTTATGGGGCTGACCAAAATAGCAACTGGAAATAACGGATGACCCTGTACACCTGGTCTAGAGGAGACACCCAGAAGAGATGGGTGAGCTCTGAGCCTGCTTGCCAGCCCAGCCTACCTCTGCTCCCCACCTCCACTGGCCCCCCAAAGGTGTCAAATGAATTTTGATGAATCCATCCCTTGTGTGCAGACTCTGATTATGGTGTGTGCTGGGAAAGGTTTCGGTGCCAACCATTGCAGGAAAGAGAGGACACTGTGTCCAGGCCACCGAGCTGTTTTCATTGTGCATTGAAGGCACCAGAAGAAGCACTAGACAGTGTGTGCTCCATTCTCCCTTGTGTCCGCGGAGGGAGCGTAAATCAACAGGGGTGAAAAGTCTCTTGCTGGGGTGGGAGAGGAGACCTTACGAATGAGCCACAAGGTCCTCTTGGGCATTCAAAACGCTTTGTTTTTATAAATAATTTGACGCTGTGTGTCTTGAGACTCTCAAACCCAGGCTGATCCGGGTTTATGGAGTTTGCCCGGTGCATGAGCTCGCCACGGGGACGTCTCCTTGGCTTTATAGGTTTGTAGTTTCCTTCTCATGGCCGTGCTGGAGACTCCACGCAAATTTAGGCTCTTAGAATCAGAGTGCAATTTTTTTTTTTTTCCAGAGTGCAATTTTTGACCATTTAATCCATCCCAGATCTCTGGGAACTCAAAGCCATTTTACTCATCTAGTCTGAGATAAGAGAACCAGGTTGGATGCCGGGGAGATGGATGGAGTCTTCCAGTAGCTCTCAAAAACAAAAGTGAAATCCTTGTGTTGGGGGAGGGGCACATAAATGGGCTCTTTCAGGAGCCTGTTGCCAAGCCTGACTCGTGCACTCAGGCTGCCTCTGTCTTACTGGATAGAGACAGCTCCCAGGCAATAAAAAGAAGCCTAGTTATTATGTGAAATGCCACGAATCGGTCGCTGACACCTTTCTGGGTAAACAGGATTACACTTTGTTCCAGACCCTTCCCAGACCTAGTCGTGTGTGGCCCCTCCTCAGCCTGTGACTGGGCCAGGCACACCTGTGCGGTCCCCTGGTCTCCCACCCGCCGCCCTCCCCCTCGCTGGCATGGAGTTCATTACCTCCAGAATCGCAAGGCTGACAAGCTGTTTATGAGGTGTTTCTGGGCTGTGTGTTCGCAAAGACTCTCCCCTCAAAATAGGGCGAGCTCGTTAATGGAGGAAGTGAGGTCAGTGTTCTGACAGTGCTAACAAGATGACAGAATTTATGAACCACTGTGGTAGAAAGATGGAGTTATCTACAGTCTATTCATATAATAAGGCCACTGGGGGCTGGTCGTTCCTCCCCTTGAATTTTCTTTTCTTCTTCATTCCTTTTTGTTGGCTTCCTTTTCTGATCCGCATAGAACATGATGACTCTGGACCCCAGCGTAGCTGAGGTAAATGGCGCAATTCCTCCTACGGCCTGATGGGCCCACTCTCTGGACGACATGGGAACCATGGGAGCTCCTGTGAGCCAGGCCCTTGGTCAGGTTTCGTACTAAATCTAAACATATTGTCAAAGTGGCAGCATCTCAAGACCAAGTTCAAATGTTCAGCTTAACGTAAGAAACTTGTGGCAGTTCCTTTTTAAAGTCTGATGTCCTTTTAAATCCAATGAATGGGGACATCTCTTTTTTCCATAACTCTGTGAAGTGAAGGTAAATTGTCTTGTTCCTGGAGTAAAACCACCGTGACCTGAACAATCAGGGAAGACTCCACATGGATGTACAAGTTGGATGAAATAAGGACAGAGCAAAAGATTTGAAAAGGGAAAGGGAAGAAGGAAAAACAAGAAGATAAGCAAAATCATTTCTGGCATGAAAATGAGGAGACAGTTTGCCAGTAGAATTATTACTTGGAAAAACTAGTCACAGACAAGGTTGACTAGTAACGGAATAAATTATTGCCTGTTTTTACATTTTGAGAATTCATTCTAATGGATCATTTCACTGTGGGAGAATCGAATGTCCGTCTGTCCAGAAAGCTGCCACCATGATGGAGGCTGCTGTCTCAGTTTTTACTTTGACTCAGTACAACTTGTCAACTGAAAGTATTAAAAGTAGGTGTCCTCAGCCAAATTATTAACAAGGTGCATTGTATATAATTTTTTCTGCTAACAGCATTTCACCATTCAGAAATGGTGAAAAAAGAAAGAAGAATAGTTAGATAAATAAATAAAAGCACACTACTCTTTTTTCTGCCCATCTAGACACAAAGAACAAATGAAGTAGCAAGTGGTCCAAGTCTGTCTGACTCCAGAACAAAGCTTACATCAACTTAATTCAAAGAAAGTGAAAAAACAACAACAAACATTCATCTTACTCGTGAATCTTATGGACTAAAAACATTTTTTGCTTAGTGTCTGTCCCATTGGGGTCTACCAGATGTATCCTGAGTCGTTCCAGAGCTCAAGAAAGAGATTGGCTGATCGTGGTAAAGCCAGATCACCAAGGCTGCGGGACCCAGAGCTAGTCAGCCTCATGTGGATGACTGCTACTTATGCGGCCTGACCAGCATGTGATGGATGTTTCATTTGACTTCCTCCTCCCTCAAGCCTGACTCATATTTGACCTGGGGAAAGACCTCTGGTGGGACACTTGCTGGATTGAGCCCAGGATAGGAGACTATTCCAGAGTCAGATCTGGGACTAGGCACCTGTGAATGCATGCAGTTGGATCAGGGATGGGGCCAGGAAAAAAACAAAACAAAACAAATAAAACCTCTCACATAATGGATTTGGAGAAAGAATTGTTAACGTGTTCTCATCTGTGAGTCATGTTGCTAATTACCTTAGCCAAAGGACCCCATTTACAGGTTTGAATTCTTGTCGTCCTAAGCAACATTATCTTAAGTGCTTTTGTTTTATTCCCCAAAATATTTAGTCCAAATTGTCTCTTTTTTTAAAATATTTTATTTATTTGACAGAGAGAGAGCATAAGTAGGTAGAGCCCAGGCAGAAGGAGAGGGGGAAGCAGGCTCTTTGCTGAGCAGGGAGCCTGATGCAGCGTTCCCTCCCCAGACCTGGGATCATGACCTGAGCCAAAGGCAAATGCTTAACCAACTGAGCCACCCAGGCGCCCCTCCAAATTTTCTTTTGCGCAGTGCAGCATATAGCTAACAGGTTCCTGAATCATGAACCTGGAATGCTGTGCATTTAGTTCTATAAGCAACACAGGAAAATCTGCTTCATGCCTTCTTGGGGTTGATGGGGGAACTGTGAAGTGACAAAAGGAAATTGTATACGGGGAAGAAAAAGTGGAGCCCTGGGGATGGTTGTCTCGATCAGCATCAGGAAGACCATATTACTAAAAATGATCTCCCTCATCTTTATACCAAATTGTCTAAAATTCATCCCTTAGAAATTTCTTCCTATATGTTATCATACATGTTATTTCAAAACACAAGCCAGGTAGGACAAGTGACCTAGTTCCTTCTATATGAATAACTATATACTGGAGAGCAGAGCAGACCCGAGGATATAAGGAGGGACCTGGTCCCGGCCGTCACAGAGCTGCGTTTCACAGTTATCAGCCCTTCACACCTTAACGTGAATGAATTTGTCACATAAATGTCTTTTGGGAGGGCTTGATGAGAACAAAGTCACGTCATAGATTTAAGGGAATAGAAACCCAGAGATAGTAAGTTTACAATTTTCTATTTAGTGATTTCAGAGTGGAGTCCGGTTTCCCACATAAACTCCTACGGAGAATTCTCTGGCTTTTTAACTTTTGTGGAAACATGAGAAAACAAGAGTTATTTGATGCTTATTAATGATAAGAACTCTAGAGTTAATCATTTCCCCTCTAGTCTCCCTATCAAACAAATGTTAAATCTTAATTTTTGTCTACCCTGCTAAGCACCCTGGAGGGCAAGATACTATGTCTTAGTTGTAAATGCACTTAAATAAGCCACTGTCCTCTCTCCCCTCCCCTCCACAAATCCCATCTGTTCTCCACATTGCAACAAAGTGATCTTTTCAAAATGCAAACCCTAGCAGGCTGTACCCCTATAGACCTGGGAATCCAATCCCAAATCCCTAAACACAGCCCCCAAATCCTCATCTCTAGTACCATCTCCAGTTACGCCCACTTTCTCCTGCTCAGAGTTTTCGCAGGTACTATTCCCTGTGCCTAGAAGCTGATTCCTGCCTGCACCACTCCCAGAAGAAAGGTGTCTTTTTGGCATTTTTATGTGTGATTATGGACCAAATGTGTGTTTTCCCCTCTTAAAAGTGAGAGCCTCATAGCTCTGTGACAACAGGCTCAATGCCTGGTTTTGTTCCCTATTGTTTCCCCAGTGCCTCGCCTGTATCAGACAGGAATGAATGGGTGAATGAATGAATAAATGGTTTAGCTGCTCCATTAAGGCTCAGGTCTTATTGAAGGACTCTAATATGTTCTGAAACCCTAAGGTATCCCAACAATATGTAAAACTTGAGGGGGTTTTATTTTTAAATGATTTTATTTTATTTTTTTAATATATTTTATTAATTTATTTGACACATAGAGATCACAAGTAGGCAGAGAGGCAGGCAGAGAGAGAGAGGGAAGCAGGCTCCCTGCTTTTCATTCCAGTCTTCAATAAAAGTGGGTATATTCCTACAAAAGAGCTAAGAGGCTGGGGAGAGGGTGGGGAGCGTTCTTTCAGGTAATGTCACTGTCGGTGTGGGCTGGGACCCAGCGCTGTCAAAGGAAGCCGCCCTTCCCTGGTTTCCCACCGGTGGCCTGTCAGATCTTCTCTGCCCACCCTTTTGGCTACTGCTGTGCATTTCAACCCTCTCGCAGAGATCTGCTCGGGTCCTCTTAGAGAGGGAGCCCAAATAATTAATAAACCCCATTGCTGCCTGAATTGTGCCCCCAGCCATGGCCTGTCTGAAAGGCACTGAAAATAAACAACATCGAACCAGCTAGAAGTGTATCGACTTCACAGAAGGCCATAAAACGTCCCTCCCTGCCCCACAGGAAGCTGCTACTGGTAATGAGGGACCCGAGTTGTTTCAGACCTGCTCTGGGCTTCCTTCAAAACTGAATGTTAAAATTCAGAGATTACTAGAATTAAATACACTGGGTTTAAGGAGCCTTGGCTTACAACCTAAACAAGGCTGGGAGTTCTCCACCTCACCGATGTTTGCTCTGGGTTTGGTGCCCCATGTGGGTCCTCATTCAACTCCAAAGGGCCTTTCGTGATGTCAAGGTCCCTTAGGCAGGAAAGGCCTGGGAGAATTCTCCGGGGAGGAAAGCCATGGTGTGCTACAGCTTGATTGACCGAGCACCAGGTGCTTGCCCCTGGCGGCTTCCTTCAGGCCGTGCTGTTTGCTGCCAGAGAGCTTTTGTTCCTCCTGCCAGCAGGCAAGACTCCACATCCTGCCTGTCCCACTGAGGAGACAAAGCTCTTGTTCCCCTCCTCAAGGCGAGCCTGACCGGGAAGACCCGTGACCTGGGATGTTTCTCAAAATGGATGGCCTTCAGTCACTAATGAGACTCTCAAGCCACCTTAATACCCACCACCAGGCTTGTGTTGCATGGAGCACTGGGTGTGGTGCGTAAACAATGAATCTTGGAACACTTAAAAAATAAAATAAAATAAGAAGAAAAACCCTCAAGCCCAAGCACAGAAAAGTTATGTTCTTTCCCCAAAAATGTTGTAAGGAAAAAGATGAATTTTAAACTTTTAAAGTTTTAAAACAAAGTTTAAAACTTTGGCACGACTCCGCTAAGTGTTGTCATAAATAACTAGAAACAGTCACAATTCAGTCAGGTGTGGAATGGAGATATCCCAAATAATAGAGGACATGCCAAGATTCCCTGAAGACCAGGGACTGCAAAGCTGGTAGTGCAGTGGCAGGGACCTTAGAAAAGTGCTGGGAAGGGCTTGTGATTCTCAGGCCCATCCCCCCACAGCCAGGGACAAATGCTGGCACCAGAGGACAGCCAACACCTCACGGGAGTTCTGTAGTAGTCAGCTCAGGCTGTGTAACAAAGGACCACAGACTGAGGGGTTTAAACAATAATAATTTATTTTCTTACAGTTCTGGAGGCTGGAGGTCCAAGATCAAGGTGTCAACACTGTTGTTTCCTTCTGAAAGCATGAGGGAAGGATCTGTTCTGACCCCCTCCTTGGGCTGTAGACCACCATCTTCTCCCTGTGTGTTCACAGCATCTTCTCTCTGTGTCTGTATCCAGATTTCCTCTTCTTATAAGGATACCAGTCCTATTGGATTAGGGCCCACCCTAATGACTTCATTCTAATGAAATGTCCTCTTTAAAGAACCTATCTGGCAAATACAGTCCTATCTGAGGTGCTGAGGATAAGGGCTTCAACATAGGAAGTTCAGGGGAGACACAATACAGTTTATAAAATCTCTTACTGCAAACTTTACCACTCTTTTGAAGTCATTTTCCTTGGAATGCTTTCTTTAATTTTATAGAGAAAATTGTACCTCATTTGTATTTTGAAGAAATGCTGTAGAGTAATTTTGTCTTTTTTATTCTCAGGATCATTACATTTCAGTCCTCTGTGATGGAAAAAGGCTATCTAGAGGTTCCAAAGTGTTTTTCAGTGTCATTTAATAGCATTTTATCTCCACTTCTTGGCCATCTTGTGAAATTAAAATTGACACATTTCTTGAAGTTTCCATTTTGTTTACTTTAGGGTCTTCCAGCAGCACCAAGAAAAGATGGATTCTTCTCAGTGCCCCTTAAAAGTCATGGTGTCCAGAACTGAACGCTGTATCCCCCAGTAGGACCTGACAGCCTTGCGTGCAGGGGGATTTTACGGTCTTTGTTCCAGACTCTGTTATTCTG
The DNA here is from genome assembly GCF_964662115.1 of Mustela nivalis. Taxonomy (NCBI): domain Eukaryota; kingdom Metazoa; phylum Chordata; class Mammalia; order Carnivora; family Mustelidae; genus Mustela; species Mustela nivalis. The sequence goes on along the minus strand of NC_139031.1, from coordinate 102,985,222 downwards.
TCAAACACATCAGCTTTGGGCAACTCTCTTGAAAGTTGCTGCTCTTTGTCATCCAGAACCCATAAGGCTGTTTCACGTGTGCCGCTGTCACCCTGGACCCCCATTCTATCATTTTCTGCAGAGGCACGTGCGTCAGTGCACGTGTATGTCTCTGTGCGTGAACGTGAGTGCGCACGTGTGCTTATGTGCATGCCGGCATCAGTGCGTGTATTTAAACCACCACACGGATTGTCGACTCTGTCTTCATCATAGGTTATTTTGTCACCTTCCATCCAAACTCTCGTGAACGTCTTAGACCCTCGTTCGGTTGTTCATCGCCTGGGCAGTCACACCCTCCGTACCTGTACTCCAGTCAGTAATGAACATGTTAAATAGGAAAGGTCAAGGGCAGATCTATGAGAGGCAGCACATCAAGGGCTCTGTCTGGCTCCACACTGCCCATTAAACAGTCCTCTGGGTTTGTTTGCTCAGCCAGTTATGAACTTGATGAATCCCCCAGTAGTCTATACTTTCTCAACATATTCACACAGACATATGAGAAGCTATTGGACTATTCTATCTAAACCAAAATAATAATAGAAATTTGTTTACAGCTTCCCCCAAATCTACAAAACTAATACGTTTTGCTATGGGGGAGGGGAGTGAATTCTTCCTTTTAATTTGTTTGTTAATGTATGCCAGTTCTCAGTTAGTGCTCACCCTTTTACGCAGTTGCAAATCACTTATTTAATACACATGCAGTGAATTTTGTGGGAGAGAAAATTTAATTTCTCCAGTCTGCAGTTGTCAAAGACCATCTTCTTCCCTCTTTTGACAGTTTTTACATTTTCTCAATTTCACACCCATTCTCCTAGGCAAGTTCACAAGTTATAAAGGCAAGTGTTGTTCAAATCAGCTTTGAACTAGTGTCACCTAACAACTCCCCAAAAGGAGGATAAAGGACTTGAGGAGAAATCTGCCCCACTCCAGGAATAAAGACCAAAACAAACAGAAGCCATAACAAAATGCAGGCTTTTAATGATGATACTTATTTCCCTCACATGCCATGTTCTTGAGAATTTTTTGCCAAAGCCAAAATGTTTGAGTAAAAGTCATTTGACAAGAGAGAAGAAAGGAGAAACTCTTAAGTAGTTCAGAGTTGTACCACTGGATCAAGTTCTTAATCCACACCTTATCATGGCACTTTCTTTCCTGCATGTTTAATCTGGCCAGGTGAAATTCTAAATTCCTCAAGGGTGGGGGTCATATCTGATCTTTCTTTTGGAGCTTCCACCACGACTAGAAGAACACAAGTCTTAAACAGATTTTTAACATATGCTAGTATGCCCGGTCTTGAAAGAAACAATCGATAAGAGCCAAGAAACTGGAATAAAATCAAAATTACGTTTTTCCTAAGTAAGGTGAGCACCTGTATCTTTTCTTTCCTTTCAGTTCAAGCATCATCAGGTGGTCACAGGCAGAGCAGAACCAGTGCTTGTAGAACGGAACACAAGTGTAGACATTCATGTTTGTTGAGTGGTGAGTGACTGTCAGAGTCAGATCCTAAATCTGAGGTCTAATTTAGTCCCATGGTTCTGAAACTCAAACATGCATTAGAATCCCGTGGACTTGTAAGGACCCAGATTGCTGGGGTTTTCCATCAATTTTCAACCAATTGGTCTGCGATGGGGCCAGAGAATCTGCTTTTCCAACAAGTCCATAGATGATGCTGATACTGTCAGACAGGGACACCACTCTTGCTGATGTGTTGTTAGAACACAGGTGCCTCCTTTACTACTAACGCTGCTTTAGGTCTCTGTTCCTCTGCTTGGATATTTTATATGACTATGTAGAAACACCTCACACTCTTTGATTGTAATTGTTTTTTCCTTAGTCTTTTCACAATATTCTCATCCCTGTGGCTTTTGGAAGGTGCAAATGAGTTGATTTTGTGGACCAAGTTTATTGGGTGGACAGCACTCTGGACATCAGGCTGACTTCTCTTCCTTCAGTGAATGTGGGAGCCAAATGTTGCTATCAGCTATGTCCGATGTAGTGATGTGCACAGCACACCCAGCCTGGCTCAGCCCATCGAGCTGCACCCTTAGATGGGGTACCTGGGTGGCTCAGTTAAGCGTCTGCCTGCAGCTCAGGTCATGATCTTGGGGACCTGGGATCGAGTCCTATATCGCATTGGGCTCCCTGCTCTGCTGGGAGTCTGCCTCCTCCTCTCCCCTCCTCCCAACTCATGCTCTCTATATATACACAAATAAATATATATCTCTCAAATAAATAAATGGAATATGAAAAAAAAAAAAGGAATACCCATGTGGTCTGCCTATTCACAGAAAAGGAAAGGAGGCAGGAAGAGAAGACTGTGCTTAGATCCTAAGAAATAGTCTCATTGATTCCTCTCAGAGGAAAAAAGTAGTTAGGAACTCTAATTTATGAAAGACCACCAACTCAAAACATTATGGATTTCCTACACTCGGCACTTCCCAACTCCCACTTCAACACACTTCATCCCAAATATAGTATCAGATGAGTTGACCAAGCCACAGTCCTGATAATGTCACCCTCTTGCACCAGCAGCTTTCAGGGATATTAATCTCATCTCAAATGGGAATAGGCATTTTTAAAACTGAAAGCAAAAAAAAAAAAAAAAAAAAAGAAAGAAAAAAAGCTCCATTAGAGGGAAATCTTTAAAAATTTAATATACAAAAATGTAAAAGATTTTAAATTAAAAAAGCAAAACTAAAAAAAAAGAGAAAAAAGAGTTGAGACAAATATGACAGAAATACCTTTAATATACAAAGATTTTATAAATTAATAATGAAAGGATGACTCATTACAGGAAAAAAATGGGCAAGGACACAAAAGAAAAATATGCAAACTATAAAAAGTCTTTTTTAATTAAAAATTATTTTTTATTGAAGTATAATTGACACATTAGTTTCAGGTGTACAAAATACTGAATCAGTAATATATATACACAATGGACCATTACTCAGCCATAAAAAAGAATGAAATCTTGCCATTCACAACACCATATATGGACCCAGAATGTATAATGCTAAGTGAAGCAAGTCAGAGAAAGACAAATACCATATGATTTCACTTATATGTGGAATCTAAAAAACAATGCAAATGAATAAATAGAAATAGTCTTCAGAGACCTTTTTAGAATTCAACTCAATATTTTTTGAGCCCACATCTGGTAGGTCTCTTGGAATGCTGAACAATCCAATCACCTCACAAGTCTCTGTGTTAAAAGGATCTCTCCAAGATCCTTACCCCAAATCAGAGCCAAGAGATTAAGTAAAACCAAGCAAAGTTAAAAAAAAAAAAAAAAAAAAAAAAAAAGGAGCAAAAGGGGCGCCTGGTTGGCTCAGTGGGTTAAGGCTCTGCTATGCTTGGGTCATGATCCCAGGGTCCTGGTATCAAGCCCCAAATTGGGTTCTCTGCTTGGAGGAGAGCCTGCTTCCTCCTCTCTTTCTGCCTGCCTCTCTGCCTACTTGTGCTCTCTCTCTCTCTGTCAAATAAATAAGTAAATAATCTTTAAAACTTTTTTTTAAAAAGGAGCAAAGAAATCAAGGCATTATTGTGATCTCAGTCCTGAGTGAAACCCAGTGTAAATAGGGTCCCCTGGCACCAGAAATGAAAATCATCTCCTCAGTTTTAGACAGAAATCCCTATCCAAAAATGATGCTACCTACAAGCCAAAAACGAACACAAATGTATGCTTTTCTATTTGGAAAGAAGTTCCTCAGTTTGGAGTATTCTGCAGAAAACTCCCAATTCTTAGAGAGTTTCACTAGATACTTAGATTAGGTAGTGACTCCAAGATGTGAACCTAGAGCTAAAATTCCTGAGACAGAGATTACTATGGATGTTAGAACTCGTTCTACAAAGGGGAATTACACAAACCATCCTTTAGTTCAAAGTGTTTCAGTTCAGTAAGATATGTTTAAAAAAAAAAATTTATTTCTTTAGGCTTATCCTTGCCCAAGTTCACAACCTAACTTTAAAAAAAACAAAAAACAAAAAACCTTTTCTTCAGCCATATGTAATATACCAATTCATAAGTTAGCATTTTTGATGCCAAAAATCAATAGAAGTCTTACAGGCCAAAATAACAATGACCAATTTTTAATGTTTAGTGCTAAAATAAATTCTGTAGACACATGATTTCCTCTGTAACTTTATTAAGATGACATTCCTCTCCCATGTTACTCTTGATGAAGCTAATGCTTAATGAGATCAAGTAACTTACCCAAGGCCATACCATTAGTAATAATAATGGCACTAATTTTGTACTTATTACTCTATAATCAAAGACAGCTGTTTATCTAGTTTTTTTTTCAGAATGTATTTAACTGGAAAGTGCTTCTCTTATAACTCTTAATGGGTAACAAAAATCATAATGGCACTCTAATGTTATACTAAACTTATTGACATGGATCCAGTATGAATGGGGTTGGTCACAGGTGGTCATGCCACAGGTAGAACATTTATACAGCTGTCCAGAAAACTTTAATGAGTTTCATTAGCAGTCCTTGACACGGGCCTTGTGGAGATTTTCAGGCATCATACTTACATGTGGGGACTTTGCTAGTGGCTTTTTCCCTGCTATGCAATTTCAATAAGAATATACAAGTACAGCCTGAAGGGAAAAAAGCTGGCTTAGGTTGACAATACACCTCAGAAAATGTAAGATAGTAAACAAGTCTTAGCTAATTTCTCCAGTGTGCTAAGAACATCCCAAAGCATGATTCCTTAAATTGTCATCTATGTGATTTCCACCAAATATAAAAGAAGAGATATGAGACAGATTTGTTCCTGGAATATGACTCAATTTCCTTCCCTTTAAGAGTAGCATTCATTATTGCTTCTCTTTTCTCTTTTTTTCTTTTATCTGTGGTTGCTTAGGGACAGACACTATATTTGCAAATTCACTCCATGAACAATATTGGGAATATTGTTCAAATATTGTTCGGTCTGTGAACAATATTGGAAATTTCCGGGCATGTAACAAAAAGAAACCAGGTTCAAAAATCAAGACAGCCCAACCCATTAGATCAACCAGAACATACAGCCAGTCAGTAGCCAATACATTAGCATTATTGAAAATAAAGTCACCCTTGCTTATAAAAACAGATTTTATTAATGAGCCCAAGACTTTGACCTTCTAACAGCAGTGGTGGCATAAGCGCATAGAGGAATAATAGTTCTCTTTGGTGAGGACACGTTGGTATCCAGATACTTACCCAGAACACAGTATTTACTCTTGCTAATATCTTTGCAGGTAGGTACCATTATGCTAGTTTTATGGATAAGAAAAGCGAGGTTCTGAGAGATTATGTAACATAACCAGGATCACTAATGGTCCCTCCACACCATTGCCCTGCCACTATTATACCACTACAGAGATGGCAGCTAAGACTTTTTGTGTGATTCTACTTTCTAGAATGTGTCATTACGCTCTGGCATGTGGTGTCATCATTGCCTTGGGATTTTTAGCTCCAAGCTCACTTTGGGGGGCATTACCTAATTTTAACAGTTAGCTAAACTCAGAAAAACTATCCAGGATTTTAGAAATTTCTACAGAATACCGAAAGCCTGGGGGCTGCCATCCCAGATGGAAAGGCATGCTGTTTGTGTCTGTTCTCAGAGTACAGGGGGCATCATTTGTTCATGTCACTCCTTGGATTGGGGACTTCTGTCCAAATAGGAGTTTCCAGTTCCTATTTCCTATGCCAGAAGGCTCTGTTTATTGGTTGCTTCTGTCAGTGTTGGGATTTACATTGTCCCTGGATTTCTTGGGTTCTGTTTTTAATTGTCTTCAACATCACAAACATTCGGCTCTGATTAGAGGTCAGGACTTGGGAGGATCCACTAGAAGAGGTGTAGAAGAAGTCGTTCATGGATGAGGTATTCAAGGGCATTGCATTATTTCAGATGTCCAAGAAAATCACCAAGTGTTGGCTTAAGAGATGTTGATTTGAATTCTAAAAAGCTCTCAAGGGACCGCTTTTGTAGTTACTATTGTACAGGTTAAATAATTGACAGCCAACCACCACCTTAAAAAGCAGACAACATTTTGCTAAGTCAGTATTTAACAAATCAGAATATTCTTTGTTCAGAGGCAGGTCTAGGGTTGTAGAGCCTGAGGGTTCTATAATTTGGGGAAGTCTTCATTAAAAAAAAATATATATATATATATAATTAAGAATACGAAATTATGTGTTAGGGTTCATAGGTTTTTTAGAATGGGCAAAGAAAGCAAAAGTATAAATGTTGGAAAAGGCTACAAGTATCACAAAACCCACAAGTATAATCAATATTACTCTTATAATATCACCTACATTTTTTGGTTAATATATTTTGATCACCTCCTCACATGACAGAAATTTTATAATATCACTTTCTGTGGTGATTATTAAAAGATAATTCAGGGTTTCTTTTGTCCTGAGTAATATTTTAAAAAGAAATGATTGATACTTCAGAGGCTTCTTGGAGTTTCATTTGTTATTGGAATTGTGAAGTTTTAGGACTGTTGTCAAATTTGAGAACATTTCACTCTCTATGGAGTCACTGTCACTAGGAGAGTTGTGACATTTAGAAGACTTTTTCACAAACAACTTCTCCCTTTGCACATTACATTCATGGCCTCTGATGTCCACAGACCTCTGGTGCCAGACACCATTGGACAAGTGCTACATCATGCATATCACAAGGCAGGTGGTAGGAATATCACTCGAAGCACTTCCTACTCTAAGACATCTAGCAGTAGTTAAACTATTCGTAGAAGGGAACTGCGGACTGCATAAAGACATCCCATTAAACCAATACTAAATATAGTCTCAACCCAGTTTCCCCACAAATGCCCACAACCACTCCAAGGTGGGGGGGTGGGGCAGGGATCCACTGGAAAGACTCAGCAGGTGTTGCCGATTGTCAAGGATCTCAGGGGCTTGGGGCTTAAGCTTCATTAGTTTCATGGGAAAAGTAAGATTGTCAGGGTGTCTCTATAAGCTTTCGATTCAGAACCCACCCCCAGTAGAGTCTGGATCATAGACATAAATGAGAAGGTAGTCTGTGTTTCTCTGCAAAAATAACCTCATGTTTCCAAATGGAATATCAGAACACTTTCCTTAAAAACAGTAAGACTTTCGGTTCCTTTCCCCCCCCACCAGACAGAAGCAGAACATCATCTGGCCCCAAGCCACTGGGGTAGTGCCCAAGGAGGGCACTTCCGGCTCTCCCAAGCCAGGGCCAAGGACTGAGGGAGGTTGCATCACAGGCCCGGGTACCCCATCGCATCTCAGCAAACAGTCTGGCTGCCCATCACCTACTCAGGGCCCCAGGAGCTGACCCACCTCCCGCCCTGTTTTCTTCCGGCCTCTCATCTTGTCAGCACAGAGCTCTGATGGCTGTTTTGGAAGCTGTCCCACAGCTTTCGTCCTTATGTCCTGTGGCTGAAACACTGCCATCCCCCTCCTTTACCTTGATGAGGTTTTCCTAATAGGACGTTACTGCAGGCAAACAGCCCTTAGAAGGCTCCTTCCGTGTCTTCCATCTCCCTTTTTGTATTTCCACTATGTAGATAAAAATGATGCATGCCTGCTTATAGATAACAAAGAAAAGGGCCTGGAATGGAGACAGAACTGGAAGAGACTCCACTGCTTTTTAGGGAAATCAGGACCTGGAGAAGATCAAAGGAATTTTCTCTCAGGAACAACCCAGGGCCCTCTGTGAGCGAGACCATGGTACAGAGGGTCCTGCCTCCCTGTGTCCACGCCGGGGAGGACCGAGGTAGGAGCGACCTTCGCTCTCGGGCCTTTCCCTTCTCTCCCCTAGTGCTCTGTTGCCCCATAGCAGGGTAGGCAGGAGAGGGTGAAGAAAGTTCCGGGAGAGACAGTGGAATGACGATAGTGCAGGGGAGCCCAACATGGCCATGGCCACTGGCTGGGACAGCCCATCCCCGTGGCTATCGGTGAGGAGAACACAAGTAAAAAGGCAGATTACCTCTATAGATATGCCACACTTTAAGAAAAAAAATTTCCTCTGGTTTGCAAACTGAAGGACATTTAAAGAAAACTGAAGGGCTAATATAATGTCAAGGTTAACATTTTAATTGCATAAAACACCAAGAAAGCCTACGCTTGTCATTTTTTACAAGGTTACCTTTCCTGTACAATGGAGGCTTTTATCCACCAACTATATGTGAGTTGGAGCCATGACACAGAATGTGACTTACATAAATGGAAGAGTTCACACTCTTTTTTTCCATATAGCTCCTCCAGAAGGCGCCATCAAGTAGCTAAAGTAGCTAAATGGTGACCTTTTAAACCTTTCCTCACAGATAAGAAATGCACATATGTGTGTCGTTTTGTAGCTTTGAATGCACGGGGCCTAATTCTCCTGTAGTATGTCTGGCCCCTCTGTGCCCAGAGCCCATCAGCTTCAAAGAGGGGTTTGCAGGTGGACTGGCAGATAAGCCGTGGAGAATACAGCTCTTTGGGATGATGGGATCACATAACAAAAGGCTGCCGTAACCTTGCAAGAAGCCAAAGTTAAGGTTACTGTTGGAGCCTTAACTCTGAATTCGCTGAATCTAGGGCAGTCCAGAGGATGCAGCCCACCGTGCCATGCTTCAGAGCGTTTCACAATGAGCGGCAGAAGAAAAAGGAAAAAAAATCTTGTAAAGGATGGGAAGCCTTTCAGATCTGTGCACTGGATCTAATTTTTTTTTTTTTTAATAACTCTGTGAGGTGGAAAAGTAACTAAAGTAAGTTTCAACACGTTAGGAAAATTACACTTAAGAAAAAAAAGCTTTACATAGAAGGTACAGAAGGATGAGTGTCCTTATTGGTTTATACACAAATGTCTATTTATGTTTTCATCTCAGAAGACTCAGGAAGACACAGGAGTTTGCCATCCATGAACACAGACTTATTTATAAAAACCCTCCTTCCTGTAACAAGATTTGAGATAGAAATCCAGATCCTCAAGTGTTGATGGAAAACACCTGTTGCCTTAACTATCAATATGAAAATGCGGCCCCCATAAACGGAGATGGATTCTTTTAAAATGAAGAGAACACCGGCACGTGTAGGTTTCAACTTTGTGATGCTGAAGGACGGTATTCAGTTTCTCACGGAGAGCACAGAAACTGCTCTCTCTCTCTCTTTTTTTTTTTTCCACATAAAGAAGTATGTTTATCCAGCTGTCTTCCATGAACTCAGTTTTTAGCTAGATATCATGGTGGGGCAGAGTAAAGCACAGACACGCGTGGCTGGAGGTGGGCTAGGAGAAAGCCGAAATGAAGTACTGCAGGGACACGTCTTCATGGAGCAAATCAAAATGGAGTGGCTTGTTGCTGACAATGTTGCACACGGCCCACGTGGGGTTCACTTGCTGCCCAGGGAGGAACTGCAGGAGCTTCCGGATGTCTATGCGCACTTCAGCCATCTGCTCTGGGTCTTGATCCTGGGAGGCGTCCTCAGAGGCCAGTGGAGGGTTCCCCAGGTCTTTAAAGTGAGTCGTAACACACACGAGTTCTGTTTCTATTTTCAAGTTCAAGTCTCCACTTAGGTTTGCTTCGATAATAAGGTGATTGCTGAGGTTCTGATCCCCCAGCCAGGAGGAAGGCAGCACTACTGTCATCACCCAGAGTCGAAACCATGGACTTGGCTGATTGAAGACAAGAGCGAAAACCCACGGAGTCAAGAGGCACCAGCAGGAAATCCACCTGCCTCGGCCATGGGCCCCTGCAATCTTGTGCCTTTTCCACCTTCTGTTCAAGAGCCGAGCAAAGACTGCTGCTTGAGAAGAGAAAGCGAAGATGGAAAGCAGGGAAATGGACCCCTGCAGTGGACCCGCTTGGAAGGGACCTCAACCTGAACTAGGGAACGATCAGAAGGAAATACCTCCAGAGAAGCAGGCTGCCTCCCTGTTTGGAGAGAGCCATCACGGTGCCTGGTTTTTAATGAGATCTCAGGAAGACAGAGTGGGGAGTGGATTATCTCCCAGGGTCTGCCCAAGGTTCCCACTGACCTCTTTCCCCTCATTCCTGAAGCAATGAAAAGCCCTCAGCTGACGCTCTTTTCTGAAAAGTCAAGGAGAGAACCCATTCCTACTAAGCAGGAGGAAATAGTAGCCAGATGGGGCACAAACTATATATGTAAAAAAGCAGCTTGGGTACTTATTTTTAAAAATACATAAAATCACATCGGTCTTCTCAAAACCTTCTAATGGTTAACCTCCTAGTTGCCTTCTCTCGCTTCGGATTTTTTCTGTAACACTTACCACCTTTTCACACGTATGAAATGTACCTACTTATTATAGTTAGTAGCCTTCTGTTCCTCTCCACTAGAATGTAAGCTCCCCAAGGGCAGAGATTTTGTCTGCTTTTATTCCTGATTTTTCTTTAGTACCTAAAATAGCAGCTGGCCCTTGCTAGGAGCCCAATAAATGTTGCTGAACTAATGAATTAGTTATCCATGAAGAACATTACAGCACTAAACAAGATGGAAGCAATTCGATGATGCAGTTATGTGGGTGTAAGTATAAAAATATAGATGAAAGTGGCTATGATGATAGAAAAAAACACATGAAAAGGCAGATAGATACATAGGGGTACCTGGGTGGCTCAGTCAGTTAAGTGGCTGCCTTCAGCTCAGGTCATGATCCCAAGTTCCTGGGATCGAGCCTCACATAGGGCTCCCTGTTCAGTGGGGAACCTACCTCTTCCTCTCCCACTGCCCTCCTACTCATGCTCTCTCTCTATCTCAAATAAATAAATAAAATCTTTTTTTTTTAAAGATAGATACATATGGGTAGATGTAAATAAAGGAGCACAGTGTGCAAAAACTAAGTGAAGAATTTTTTAAAAAGAAAGAAATCCTCTTGAAAGGAAATGAAAGAGAACATGAAATTAATAAAGCAAGACTTCAAAGAGGTGATGGTGACATTGAATTAGATTTATAAGGAATTTAGGAGCTACCAAAACACAAAACAAATCAGAATAATACCATTTAAAAATAGATGAATAAACCAGAGTCATCAATGAACAGACTACAAAGAGCTGGTGGTAACATTGAACAAAATTTATAAAGAAAGAATAGAGGAGCTAGCAAAATACAACATGAATTATCAGAAACATCAATTAACAGAATATACATAGCTAGAAAACAGAATACAGTGTACCTTTATGTGGTGAAAATAAAAGAGTCATAGATTAAATCGACCAGAAGGGAAAAAGATATGGAGAATAGACAATGATGATCCAACATAATATAATTGATTTTCCAAAGAAAATGAAAGATGTAATAGAAAAAATATCTGGACATGAATGAAGGACTGAATCAGCATGAAAAATACATTTGGGGGGAGTGAATTAATGCAGAATATTTGCTATAAGACATATTTTCGATACTACTACTGAACTTAAAGGTTAATTATTCAAACACAGAAGCATCAAAAGGAACTTATCTAGAAAGGGTAACTAGTAAGTTGGTCTCCAACTTCTAATATTTCAGAAGATGATGGGGTCAAGTCAATAAACCTTTGAGAGAAAAATGGCCTAAACATTTTATCCCAAGCCAAGCAATCCCCCAGCAATAAAATCACTACTGTGTAAGAACCCAAGGAACATGGCTCTACTGAATACCAACTCAGCAAGGAGATGGGTAGAGACCCACCTGGCTCATAGTAAAAACCAAAGTTCTTACAATGGCTTACGAGATCCCACACCTCCTGTTTACTCTAATGTTTCTAACTCCATTCCCCACTCCCTTCCTTCTTGCCCCATGTACTCCAGACTCACTCACTTCCTGGCTGATCCCTAAACGCATCAGCCACACCACCAGCCTTGCACTGTGTCCTCTTCCTAGAGGGTTTTCACTCCATGTTGGAATGTCTTATTCTCTTACCTGTCTTGTGCCCCCCTTGTTATCCTGTCTAAAATTTCAGTACCCACAGATACCCTCTTTTTCTCCTCTCTGCTTGATTTTTCTCCTTAGCTATTATCACCACCTCACAGACTTTCCTATCTCTTTTCCCCTACTAGATCAAAGTTCCCTAAGGACACAAATTTCTATCTATCTCTTTATTCCTTTAACAGTCCTGAAGCATAGTAGGCATACAAATATTTACCAAATAAAGGAATAAATCCCCTGGACTGAAACTCCATCCCTTCCCATCAACCTCCTTACAATTTTGAAACCAGAGTGAACCCAGAAGTTGATGAGTCTGAGGAGTCTGAAACCCACGTCTTGTTAGGACCCCCTGAATACTGAGCCTTTGTGTTAATTGTACCTAAATGAATTAGAAAGAACATCCAAGAAGTCTTGTACTGCTTCTTTTGGATTGTTGTGAAAATAGTTTGGATATTTACAGAGAGGTAGTTTTTCAGTTTTCCAAGACAATCATCTTGCAGTCAGAGCTGATAATAGAATTGGCCTCCCTGCCAAGGAAGACTGTTAAAACAGAGGTTGGATGTTTCCTGAAAGGGACCCTAGGCAAGAAATTCTCACCATGTAGAGGAGTTCAGTCCAGCTCCTTTAAAGAGAGCCCCCAAGGTCTTCTCCTGCTCTGAGATTCTGTGATGCACATGTGGTTCCATTGTAGTAATGGTGCTTTGCAGATGTTGACATCTGGGGACTGGAACTATACTCCTGACTGCAGGTGGCCGGTTGCTTCACCTGTTCCTACGGACTGCCCATTGAATTGTAGCACTTCCAGTGGACAGCTGGTTGCCTGGTCTTTCCTGAAAAGATTTACAATTCATCAGTAATTCCAACTGGAGAAATCCATCTCCTGTAATGGAGTAAGCAGGACACCTCCAATATCTTTTGAAAATTGTAACTACATTAATATGACCTCTAGGCAATTCCTCCAAGCTAGACGTGGGCCCTGGCTGAAGCAAGATCCTACATTTCCTGGCAGTGAAGATAAAAGACTTATAAGAAGGTGCTAAACTTTCTAAACACAGTTGAGCTGGTACCAGGCATTTCGGTGAGAGGCACATTCATGCTGGGTGTCAGAAGGAAGAGCATGGAATGAATGTTTCTGTTTGTCTGCATTTCAGTTTTGTTGTGTTCATTTTTCTAATAATCATACTGTGTGGCTAATGCTGTTTCTGAGTCCAACTGACAGAATACAGACTTCATGTTCATTTAAACAGTGAAAATTTTGAACTCGTGTTGCTATATTAAACAACAACAACAACTTGTTTGTACTGGAAAGTTGGGAGCTAAATTAATCATACTTTTATTTTATGGGATACTTGAACTCAACTGTAGCAAAGATAGAGAGATATAAGGCTCTGGGGGAAAAAAAGAAAGAAAGGAAAGAATTATTCCCAATAGCTCTTCAGAAGTCCACCTCCTTAAGTTTCAGTGATGCCTTTAAGGAGGTAACTTTTCAAAAATCTCTTGGCCACGGAACCGTGACAGCGATAACCTTCATAGAGCTGGTTTGGATGAAGCTTCAGGTGATCAAAATTAAAAGACAACAAAAATCCAGACTTCTGTGGTCTTACGTACAACATTTCACTGTGTTTCACAGCATTTCTGTGACTGAGATTTATGGTACTGCCTATTTTAGTATCCTGCTTTTACAGCCATAGAAAGAAAGGTTTGTGTTTCCAGTTCATTGCTGGGGGAGGGGGGAGGCCAGCTATGTATAGGTTAGGACTTTTGAAGGAAGCTCCCTGGCTGTTCTAATTCTGTCAACCATCTGAGAGAACCTTTCTTTTGTAAATGTTTTCTTAGCAATGTACAATGCTGATTTTTCCAGGGAAGCATAAGGACTCTGGAGTCACAGCAAGAAGGATTCTGCTGGCTTGACTTGTGCCAGTTAACCACAAGGGGTTTTTGTAAGAACCATAGGAGATGGAATGCTGCATGTAAAAAGTGAATCATCAGAAAACTTTTTGGCTTATTACTTGGTGTTTTCAGACTGATAACTCTGCACTGTTAGAAAGATTAAGTCCACTAGTTTAGGGACAATTTCCATTCTCCTCTATGTTTCTGGCAGGCAGCCTTTCTGTACCAATGGCCTCTTATCGTAGCTTCTGCAACAGTGCGGCTCTGCTCTTCTGGGGGTCTACCTTCCCTTTTCCACCTGTCTCCCCTCCACACCCCGCTCCCGGCTTATCTCACAGACCTCCTACTTCAGTCCAGCAGCTGGAGTCTCCAGCAGCAGAAACAGCGTAGATTAGGGAGAAAGGAGGAAAGAACAAACACTTTCAATGTTCCTACTTTATGGATGGCTCTGAGCTAGGGGCTCTACATGGGTTATATCATTTGTGTTCATAATATCCATGTGGAGTCCCTAATTTTCCCAAGACCTAAGACTCAGTAAACCATTTGCCCAAAATTAATTACCCCATCCTTTTTCTATACTTGTCCTATGGGGAAATCCTGCCAGTTCAGGTGGGAGATGTTGGTGGAGAGCAGACTGAAGTCCTCCTTGAATTCAAGTTCTATTTAATAGTAATATCGATAGCAATGAGAGTAACAGCAATGAGAGTAGAAAAAGCGATAATAGTAACAACACTAACAACAGTAGTAATGACAGTAGTAGAAATCTCAGAAGGTTTATGCCTCCCCCTCCTATTGACAGGCTTCAATATTCAACTTGAGGTCTTTTCAGCGTTCCTATTCTAAATGCTCACATGGTACTATTCAGATCCCTCAGTCAATGGGTTTGAATTTATGTCATTGCCAAGCACCCTCTGAACACTAAAAAGGACATGGTTTTTGATTTCCATTTTAACTAGAACGCTAACAAAGCGATTGTGATCTTGTGCAGAGCTGCTTTTGACATTCATCCCAGCCAGATCCAGAGACTCAAATGAAAAGGTTTGGCAGCAAAGTGTTCGGATCTCCCGTAATGAGGCTGAGAAAGACCTAAGAACCCCGAGGCCCCTTTGAGCTCCTGGCCAGAGCCCAGTGGTTGTGTGTCAGGAAGGTTCAGGCAAATCAAGGCTGGAGGGCTGGCGGGGGTTGGGGGGGCCATCACCAGCAGTTCCTACATCTGAGAAGTTTTTTGTGTCCTGCTCTGTATGACTTGGGAACACCTCAGTTGGTCTAGCACATGGTGCTCTAGGTACCGTATCTTCTGAAAGACTCATTTTCTTAATCATCTTTCTAATTTTGCATCCGCATATTTTTGAAGTAGGAGTTTCTAAGACAAGACAGGAGGTTCCTCTCTCCTCTGGCCCCACATTGCTGCGGCAGGAGGAAGATGAGACGTTGTGGCTATTCTGAATTCCAGGAAAGAAATTTATTGTATTAACTGCCTAATAATTTTAAAAAGGGAAAAAAGTTTTACTACTGTGGGTTTGAGTCTTTTCGAATATCCAATCTCTGGTTATATATCTTCACTTGAAAAGCAAGGGGCAAAACTAGAGAGGTCCCGTGCAACCACTGCCCAAGATGACAGGAGCTTCTGGTGATGTGGCGTTGTCTCAGCCTGAGAGAAGAAAGCATCAGGGGCTCCCCTTCCTGCAAAGATAAGCAATTCACTCTATTCCAGAGCAGCACTTTCTCTTTCTTCAATTCTTCTCCCTCTGCAGAAAGCCATCCTATAGGCCAAAAGGGAATAGGTATCACTGAAATTCTTTACCTGGCCTTGAATGTGTGGGAGGGGCTCTATTTCCCAGAGGACCACCTAATTCACTCGCAGATAAAATGATTCCCAGCTGAACTAGAAATACGCTGCCCACAGGGCTGGCCCTCACTGATGGTTTATGAAAGGCAGCAGACGCCCAGAGAGAGCTGCGGTCCCTTCTAACGTGCACACCGCCTTCTTTCACATGCCAGATTGCTTGGGAGAGGCCCCAGGGCCTCGGGAGGCCTTCGGAAAATATCTGTTGCCTAAACAAATGAAGATGTATACACAATTCAGTTTCTGTGCCAATGATATTTTTCAAGTTTAATAATTTATGGTCAAAAGCTAAGCGATAATAAATTACCATGGGGATTTTTTTTCACTTACTTGTGTTATCTGCGATGAAATAGTTCTTTAAGAAGACACTTTTGGAGGCCCTTCTAATTAGTTCACTCATTCAACCATGTGTTTGCCGGGTTATTACCCATTGGACTTGAACTGCCCCTAGAATTCTAAGCCAATAAAAGTCTACCTTGAGTATAAGCGGTTATTGGTTCAAAATATATCCAAAGTTTACAGATATACAAGCCTACCTTTTCCTCTGTGTGCACTTGGGCCAATCATATGAGGTCTCTGGGTCTCATTTTCCTTATTTCTCAAGGGTGAGGTTGGGTGCAATGAGTTCCAAGGACCTTGCCAGCTCTGATTTTCATACATTTGGCAGAATCCTGGCAGAGGAATCATCAAATTAGAAGTCACCCTTTTGTTGCAGTTGGCCTCTTAAAGACTTTGCGTTCTATTTCCCTCCCTTGTCAATCTGATCTTCACACCAGCAGAAACACCCTTCTTTCTTGCCACTTGCACTGGGTTTTCTCTCTCTTTTCCCCACACTAATCCTACTGCTGTCCAGGGGTTTGTAAATGCCTCCAAAAGAAATACATACTCATGTATGTCAATAACTTACAGGCTATGTACATATGCCGCCAATCTGTTAGGCTTTTCTCCTTTAAAGATATTTATTTATCTATTTATTTATTTAAGAGAGAGAAACAGAGCACATCAGCAGTAAGAGGGGCAGAGGGAGATGCAGACCTCCTGCTGAGCCAGGAGCCCCACTCGGGGTTCGATCCTAGGGCACCAGGATCAGGACCCTAGTTGAAGGCAGGTGCTTAACCCACTGAGCCACCCAGGTGCCCCCAATCTGTTAGATTTTGGAGGGTAAGAAATATCCTTGGTTCTCTGGGCGTTCCCAGGCACCCAGCACAGTGCCTAGAACCCCTTGAAGGCCAGTGCTACTCGAGGATGAACAACTTCCTTCATGTATCAGAAGCAGCTTGGTGAAAAGTGGTTAGTTCCTCAGCCCACTGGAGGTCTACCTAATCAAAATCCGTGGAGCCTGGAATAAGCATTTTTATAAGCATCCTAGGTGATCCCTCCACGTCTCAAAAATTGACAGCTTCCTTAATAGTACAGTCAATAAATATGTGCCCAATGCTGAATGCATGTTTCCAAAGGAAAGGACACTTACCCTTTCTCCCCAACAAAGGTCTTGGCCTCACAAGGGCCACACTAGGGAGAAAAAGCACAGAAAAAGTACTGAGCACTCAAACCAGCAGTTACCAAGTCTGTACTGCAAATGACCCTATCTTCCCTCTCAGGAAAAAACAAACCGAGGATCCGATCCTCTAACATTAGTGTAACCACAGGCTGAACAAGCAGGACTTGCTCAACGTCATGGTGACCCCTGCTCTCACTTCAAATTCATGGACTAAGGCTGGTTCTTCCCCTGCCTCCAGATGACAATTCACAGAGGTCCCACAGCTTCTTTGGCCACTCCTGAGTAATAGAAACACTACCTTGATTTATTTCTTTATTTACTGAGAGAGCGTGTGCGAGAGAGAACATGCATGCAGAGGGGAGGGGCAAAGGGAGAGGGAAGCAGACTCCCCACTGAGCAGGGAGCCCAGTGTGAAACTTGATCCCAGAACCTTGAGATCACGGCCTGGGCCAGAACCAAGACACAGACACTTCACCAACTAAGCCATTCAGGTGCCCCAACACCACTTCACTTTAATAAGAACAATGTCCAGATGCAGTAACAGTCAACATCCCAGCTGTTCCCCACCTCAGGTTCCAGCTCCTTTACCCCTGACCACCGACAGGTTCTGACCCCTACAGAGGTGAGGAGGGCAGGGACACCCGACTTGACTGGCAGTCTGCCATCCAGCTTCATGCTCACTGGACTTGGAAATATTAATAGGGGACTCTTCTTTCTCTGAGGGGTGGTTTCGTGGATTTGAGAAAACCTCCAGTCCACCTCCCAGTCCTGGCCTTTGGACTATAGATCCTTCAATGTGGGTGATACCCTACCTCTAAATGCTCCCTGCTGAGACCTGTTCACCCTCCTCAGAACTCTCTCAGATGGGCTCTAAGATGGTCCACACCAGCACTCCCTCAGGCACCTGGCCCACACCTGGCCCCTAGGAAATCCTCACACAAACCTGAGGTGCCAGCCACTAGACCTGCCATCTTTCCTTTGTTTGCCCATCAGAGCAGCCAGTCAGCCTGTCTTCCACCTTTTGCATCGTCCGAGCTAAAGCCCTACACAAGTCCAGTGTGTCTCCCCAGTGCCAAGATACAAATAAGCCCTCTGTGTCATTGTGTGAAACCCCTCTTTCTTGACATGAGGTGAAAGATACAGAGTCCCTACTCTCTACTCACAGAACACCAATAACTCTTTCCAAATGTACTATTTACAAGTATTTTCCTTTATGATGTAGATGAAGAGTTATGAGACGCCCACCTCATTCGCAGACAGCCTCTTTAAAAAATCAGCCCCTTGGTCCAGGAATGTTCTGTGGTGTCTAATATCTGCCATTATAGGATCATGTTAACCCCTCTAACAGAACGAGACTGCACTGGAATATTTTATCATGCCTTTACTAAAAGCTCAAAGAGTAAGCTGCCATCAGATAGTCTTTGAGCTCACTCAGAATGAATCTCCATGTGGCAGAGAGACCTTTAACTCTTCCCACCTGGGAGGTCCAGAGCATAAGCAAGGACTGTCGAGACCGGACCCAAGAGAATAAAACCATCAAAGGGGCTGGAATTCCCTCTGCCACCTGCAGCCCACCTTCCGTACTCTGAGTCTCAGTATGAAGACCCACCTCTCCACATCAGTGGACACCATTGGGGGCCCCATGTTTCAGAGAAAGCCAGTGCCTTTCACCCTCACCTGTAGACTGATCCCAGAAGTTTACCTTGGGTAGACATCTATGGGTGGGCTTCACAGGCATCTGAAATCTCCTGAAAAGTTACGTTAAATTTTCAAATATGAACACGTCTATCAAGCACAGGTATGTATTTTTAACAGATTCTCAAGAGCGTTCATGATCCAGGCTCAACACAGCCTCGGAGTCTCAACATGGTCTCAACAAGGACAACGACGCTGTAATATAACACAGTCTGCGTGAGAGCTATGGAGGATATGTATACATCCCACAACCAGGACAGCATTGCAATGCACCTACTGTACACTCAAGCCATTCAGTCAGACTGGAGGTCTCATGTAGGAGAATCAGGGGAACAAACTCCAGAAAAGGGGGCTGAGGCTAAGCTGTGGGCGGTTTTAATGTGAAGGCTGAAGACTTATACTCATCTTGGAGAATAAGGCAAGAGGGGAATACGGTTAAACAAGAAGTATTAAACTATCACATTGTGTTATGTTTGGCCATCTGCCTGTCTTTCCCCCTGGGTGGGTTGTGAATGAACTGTGGGAAATCAGAGTCTAATTCATGTTAATACTTCCCTCGCAATGGTAGATGCTTAATAACTTGTTAGAGTCAAGAGGGAAGATAGGGCAAAAGGAAGGAAGAGAGGAAAATGGGAGAAAGAAGGAAGAAAGCAGAGGGAGAAAAGGAAAGGGGGAACTGTACTTTCAAAATGTATTTTTTATTATATACATTTTGTAGATGGTAGCTACTCTTGTGATCAGCATAGTATAAAGTATAGAGTTGTTCAATCACTATGTTATACACCTGAAACTAATGTAACATTGTGGGTCAATTATGCTTCAGTTTAAAAAGAAACTGGGTGGCTCAGTGGGTTAAACATCTGTTTGGGGCTCAGGCCATGATCCCAGGGTCCTGGGATGGAGTCCCTCATTGGGCTCTCTGAT
Organism: Mustela nivalis; assembly: GCF_964662115.1. Lineage (NCBI taxonomy): Eukaryota > Metazoa > Chordata > Mammalia > Carnivora > Mustelidae > Mustela > Mustela nivalis. Next base: position 102,965,445 of record NC_139031.1, on the reverse strand, counting down.
CAGTGAGGAGCCTGCTTTTCCCCCTCCCTCTGCCTTCTGCTCTCCCTGCTTGTGCACGCTCTCTGTCAAATCAGTCAATCAATCAATCAATCAATCTAAAAAAAAAAGTAAAATAAAAAGAAAAGGAGCACTTATAATATATAAACCATCGTTATGAAGCATATATGTATACACACACACACACACACACACACACACACACACACACACACAATGGAAGAGAAAACAGAAGATCATTACATTGGTCCAGGCAAGCAACAATGAGAATTACTTATATTTATGAGATGCTAGTGTTGCCATAAAATTCAAATTCTCATCTTCCTCTAAACAGTTAATCTACAACATGTTCAAGATTTGTATTTAATGTCTTAATTCATTATAAGTAGAAAGGATCTATAAGTGTTGCTTTACCAACACTGTTAGTGACTTTACAATCATCCATCCCACACTTTTGCCCGGTTTCCCTGATGAACAGAGCATGCATTTGCTGATGGTGAGGAGTAGAGTGTGGGCATGGAGAGAGGAGACAGCTACTGACCCATGGGGCCTCCACATCTACTACATCTGTCCCTGCCCTTTTACTACTCACTCCCTACTTAACCAGCCAAAGCCCTTGTTATGCCTGGCTGACTCACAAATCCTGCTGGCAGGGATGTACTAAAAACCTGACCTTCAACTCAAACTCTCTAATCCATATGCTCTATGATGTTTCTTCTCAGATTAGGGGGAATTTGGATCAGTCCTGGGTTCTGATGACATTTTTTGCACTTCTAAGATTATGATTTCCTCTGTCTGTGGCAGACCCACCTGAAGCTCTTGGCTGTTTTTCCAGATAACCTTTCAAAGAGCATTCTAAGCTTGTCCTTTCCTCTTTGACCACATTTTATATGCATACTTCATGTTGAATTTCTGTAGCACACCTTCAAATCTGGAATCCCTAAATGCTCATTCACTTCCTTTATGAACATCCTAGTTCATAAACAAAATTATTCCACAGAATTTTTAGGTCTTGGTCCAGGCTCCAGATGCATATGTCTACCTTTGCCTGTATGGTCACCAAAAAGGAACACAGGAATCCATACCCCTCCACAAAGTTGACTGTAGATCCTAGTCTTTTAGAAACCTCAGCAATGAATCTCTTTAACCTCAAGAATTCTCCCACGGCATCTCTTCTCTTGTGAGCCAAGCCAGAGCAAGCCAAGAGCAAGCCAAGCCAGAGCAAGCACATGACACAAGGTAAAAATAACAAGACGGGGGTGCCTGGGTGGCTCAGAAAGTTGAGCGTCTGTCTTTGGCTCAGGTCATGATCCCAGGGTCCTGAGATCCAGCCCTGTGTTGGACTACCTGCCCAGGGGGGAGTCTGCTTCTCCCTCTCCCTCTACCCCTCCCCCACCTGTGCTCGCTCGCTCTCTCTCTCTCTCTCAAGTAAATAAATAAAATTTTAAAAAAGTGGGGGGGGCGCCTGGGTGGCTCAGTGGTTTGGGCTGCTGCCTTCGGCTCGGGTCATGATCTCGGGGTCCTGGGATCGAGCCCCGCATCGGGCTCCCTGCTCCGCAGGAAGCCTGCTTCCCTCTCTCTCTCTCTCCCTCTCTGCCTGCCTCTCTGCCTACTTGTGATCTCTGTCTGTCAAATAAATGAATAAAATTAAAAAAAAAAAAAAGGAACAAGATAAAGTGAACAAGTGGTAAATCAGGTTACATTCCCCACAATTATCATTTCTCAATTATTTAGTGAGCATCTATTATATACAAGTTGCTGAGAGGAAGGAGGAAGATTAAGAAGGAAAAACAGACTTGACTGAAATGGTTACCTTCTGTAGGAAGATATTTGGCAAAAGAAGCAACAGGATACACGTTATTCATCATAATGCGAGGCTCCCCATAATTGTCTCCTTACAGGCATGGGGAGAAGAGCAGTTCATTCTGGCTGCAGTGGGGACCAGCCCTGGCTAGCAGTACAGAGTTACTCAGCTCCAGAACTTGCTGCAAGATCTTCTGGATTTTTATTTTTATTTTTATTTTTATGTTTATTTTTATTTTTTTAGAAAAATGAGCAGTGCATATTTTATGCAGGCTCTCCTGCTTCTTTAATCTTGTTAACCAATTCAAACTTTTTTAAAGCCCCATTTCCATAAGTTGTGCTGAGTTCTGTACCACCACCTTCTCCCTCTGATTTGGACATTGAGAGTTCTCAGGTGGGGTTAAAATGAGTCTGGGAAGGAGGGCTGGAGCAAAGACAGTCATTCTTGAATATGGATAGAGCACTCTGGTTCCATTCTCCGGATCATGGAAACTATCATGCAGTCTTTTTTTTTTTTTTCTTCCATTAGCAGTGTTTTAGGAAGATAATTCTGGTGGCAGATGGGCACTCAACTCATGACTTGATAACATTTGTCGAATTAATGAATGAAACAAGAGAGCAGAGAAGGTAAGCCATTAGAGGCCAGGTAATTAGGCTCTTTCAATGATCCAGACAATAATGAGGTTAAATTTAGGAAAACAAACATGGAAAGAGAGTAATAAATACAGATACTATCTGAGAGGCAGAGTGATGCCCTCATGCAGGTCATTAACTACCTCCCCCAAATTTGTCTGGCTTTCCTCCTCCCTGGGAGTTGATGAGATGACACCTCCTAGTCTGGTGTTTTATTTAGCACTGCCACGTGTTGTTAATGGCCAATGAGCTGCTGTAGAAAGTGATGACATGACTTCTAAACCAGAGGGTTAAATCCCCACCCCTCAAAATCTGTCATTCCTTCTGGCATCATCTTGGCCACGTTCAAGATAGTGAGAGCTCCATCAGCTTGGACACGGAAGTGACTGCAACGAGCTAAGACCCCCTGCCAACTGATGATGACATGAAAAGAAATAAACTTTGTTGAGCTAATCCACTGGGATGTTAGGGCAGTTTATTACCACAGTATAACCTGATCTATCCTCACTGATCACGTTTGTGTTTGCCTTTTGCGTCCATACTGCATTAACAAAGTAAAAATAATGTTACTTTACTTCTCATGAGCAAGATCAACCAGACTGGCAGAAATCCACAAAATTTACTGTGAAAACACGGGTGCCAGCATAGGTGAAACCATATTACATTCTGACCGCATTAATTTTCCAGCATCTATTGCTTTTTATGAATTTTCCAAAAATTCTTCTTTTGATGGCTCTGTTCTTCCAGTAGGGTTTTCATTAATATAATTATTTCGTTGAAACTAGCTTTCCTCTTTTTAACTTACTACATACGAAAGCTTAAAACAAACTATGTGAATTGGGAGGCTAATTTGCATGTCAATGCAACCTCATCAAATAAGTCTTGAGGTGTAGTAATTATTCTACTAAAGACTTTTGCTGCAGAGTTGGGAAAAGAAAATACAAATGAGAATTACAATAATATGGTGATGTAATAGGAGTAACTTTTTGCCATACAGTTAAAGTCATTTTGGAACAAGTTTCTTTTCAATGAATCTGGAATGGAACTGCAAATCTAGCAAGGACATATGGTTAATTCCTATGTTTCAAAATACAAAAATAGGTGTAGCTTAAGGAGAGTTTTATCACTTATTGCGTGAGCCAAACAATACTAGGATACACGTGGTCCTAGAGTCATCTATAGATTCTTCATCTACAGACATCTTCATCTGTAAAGTAAGAGGAAATATATGCTATTTCCTCTTCTCAAGAAATAAGCAAGATCCCATGAGATAAGAACTATTAAGCCTTATTGGTAACCTTGACGTTGTTGTATGGGAACAACGGTGCATCACCTGTAGTTTGCCATTCAGTCCCCATAAGGAAGGCTTGTAGTACTATGGGGGAAGTGAAAAAGAGGAGAACCCAGTCCGATTCTTAAAAAGAACTCTCTTGCTATACATTCTAGCATCCAGAGCCTTCTAAAGGAATCAGCTACCGCATCTTTGTCACTTAACTTTTTTTAATCTGAACTGACAGCTCACTGGAGAATAACTGTAGGGAATAATCCCCACAGTGGCAGAGGGATGGATTAAATCAACCATGAAAATAAGCACTGGCCCATGTGTCTATAGCCTAAAAGAAATTTGAGTGAACATAGTGCTGTGTTTAAACCAGGCACCATATACTTTGAATCGCCTCTAATATTTTCTCCTGCAAATGTTCATTGGAAGGGAAAAGCAAAGAGAGACTGCTGTTTTGAAGGCCAGTGTACATCTTGCTTTGTCTGATAAGTGTAGAGAATTATGTTATTATTTTCTTAGCATAGGAATAGCAGATGGACATACTCCTTCTCTTCCCCCATACCCATAGCTCCCTTTTTAGTGAACACGGCTTCACTTCTACGCTAATGATTTGAAATTTTCTCTGGGAACACCACACTCCATAAATGTTAGCTATAATTTTAAACCTTTTAACCTCCACTTAAAAGGTGGATTGGCCTTTTGAGAAGAGGTCACCAAGGAAGTTAATAACTGTTTCTCACATTTATGGGGGGAAAATAATGGGATCGAATATTACGCGAGCGCTTCTTTGAGCTGCTTCTTACTCTACCCAAATGCATTTTCTGTCATTTAACTCACATGGCATTTAAGAAGGTGAAGTGTCATAATCAGTGATGTTCTCGGACCCTCAAATCTTTCAGAACAAAACAAAAACCCACTCCTGATTATTCCTGTGTTGGAGAATGAGCAGAGCCTAGAGAACCATCACCCGTTAGGGGTCTCATTGCTTTCAACCGTACTCTTTACTGAGTCTCTGCCGACTTCCAGAAGAGAAGGAAACCAGTTATTATGGAAGGGTTGGGATTTGCTGATGAATAAATTTGGTCTCATCTGCTGAACAAATAGATTTCAAGTCAAGAGTGAATGTTGCCATAGATAGTCTATGACTCCCTGCAGGTTATGGAAAAATCAATCAAGCAAAATCAAGGAACATGTAGAATCTATCCACAGGAATTTAGTCAAAATGCACATTCAAATCCTAGGCGTTCTCATTTGATATGCTATTAACACCCGAAGAAGACTTAAAAATTTGATGGGAAAAAGCAGGAAAAAGCAGGAGGGGGTTATTTAAATCTTTTTTGAAAGGAAGATCTTATTTTTAAAAAAGATTTAGTATTGATAGAACTGCATTTTTGTCCTTTACTCATGTTGTATGCTTATTTGAAGAGCACAATATCCATCCCACGTTCCTCAATAGCTCACAGTGATGCTTTTCCAGTGCTGGCGAGAGTCTGGCTAGTTCCCAGGTTGTCCTAGCTAGTCAGAGAAATTTCCAGCTCTGGTTTCCCTCTGCACCTTTCAAGAACTTTTTTTGTATGTCTTTCTCTTTTCTACTTTATATTTTTGTCTAACTACCTGAAAGGCTTTCTTTGCCTTCAAGAAAACTGCATTGGTTAAGAAATCCATATGCATAAACCCCTCTTAACACCTATTTACATTTTTAATCAATCAAAGACATTTACCACACTCACTTACAGCTTCTCTTCAGCATGAACTAACTAGGTTTCACCACAGTGCATAAATCTGATTACAGAAAAATCCAGGCAGCCTTATTAGAGTGTCCACTGACAGATAAAGGATAAAGAAAATGTGGTACATATGTGTACCATGGAAGATTCTTCAGACATGAGAGAAAAGGAAATCCTGCTGTTTACAACAACCTGGATGGATCCTGAGGGCATTATCCTTAGGATATCCATATATCCTAAGCCAGACAGAAAGACAAATACTGCATGATTTCACTTATATGTGGAATCTTTAAAAAAAAAAAAAAAAAAAAAAACTCATAGATTCAGAGACCAGATAGGTGGTTGCCACAGAGAAGTGGGATTTGGAGTGGATGAAATGGGTCAAGGTGCTCAAAAAGTACCAACTTTCAGTTAGAAGATACGTAAGTTCTGGCGATGTAACATACAGCATAGTGAATATAGTTGACAATACTAGATCATATATTTGAAAATTACTGAGACAGAAAATCTTACAAGTTCTCATCTTGCAAAGATAAAACAATTGTAACTCGGTGTGATGAAGGTTGTTAACTAAAGTTTTTCTGGTAATTATTTTGCAATATATAAATATAACAATCAAAATGCCATACACCTAAAACTAATACATTCAATTATACCCCCAAAAGAAAACGGTTTTATTAAACTTATTTTATATTGAAAATAATTTATTATTTCCTCCAGAGACACTGATATATATATGTAATTCATATATATATAGTTATATATGCAATTTTGTATGGACATATACATTGTATATAAGTGCATTGTATGTATATGTAAATTGTATATATAAAAAGTATATTAAAATACATCATATACATATGTATATGTATTGCATATATGCATATTATGTATATGTACATTATACACACCATATATATGTATATATATTATATTTGCACATTATGTGTCTATATTGTATATATGTACATTGTATATATATATATACATTGTATAATGTACATTTCTTGTTCACATATAGGTATATAATTTCTTTATTGAATGGTCATGTTTGACTACAACAGACAGAAACATCTTTAGATTACTCCTAAGTGGACCATTCACAGTATTAGTTCTACATATATGCATGCATAAGTTTGAGTCAGAAAAAGCAAGATGGTGGTGTTCTAAGGTCAAGTGAGTTTGGTGAGTGTTGGATGAAAAATGCTAATCAGGTTTCTTTAATGCCAAAATTCTAAGTTATTGATATTCTAATGCTCACTGTGGGTTTCCAAATATAGAATACAATATACAGTATCTCTCAAATTATTTGACCACAGAATGCTGTTTTTTCATGAGATCCTGTGGAATGATGTTTGGGAATGTGTCTCACCTGAGGAAAGAATGTCTATTGTGGACTTTTGTTTTTCTTAATTATTTTTTAATTTTTTAAAATTTATTTTCAGCATAAAATAAATTCATTGTTTTTGCACCACACCCAGTGCTCCATGCAATCCATGCCCTCTCCAATACCCACCACCTGGTTCCCCCAACCTCCCACCCCCGCCCCTTCAAAACCCTCAGATTGTTTTTCAGAGTCCATAGTCTCTCATAGTTCACCTCCCCTTCCAATTTCCCTCAACTCCCTTCTCCTCTCTAACTCTCTTTGTCCTCCATGCTATTTGTTATGCTCCACAAATAAGTGAAACCATATGGTAATTGACTCTCTCTGCTAGACTTATTTCACTCAGCATAATCTCTTCCAGTCCTGTCCATGTTGCTACAAAAGTTGGGTATTCATCCTTTCTGATGGAGGTATAATACTCCATAGTGTATATGGACCACATCTTCCTTATCCATTCGTCCGTTGAAGGGCATCTTGGTTCTTTCCACAGTTTGGCGACCATGGCCATTGCTGCTATAAACATTGGGGTACAGATGGCCCTTCTTTTCACTACATCTGTATCTTTGGGGTAAATACCCAGGAGTGCAATTGCAGGGTCATAGGGAAGCTCAATTTTTAATTTCTTGAGGAATCTCCACACTGTTTTCCCAAAGTGACTGCACCAACTTGCATTCCCACCAACAGTGTAAAAGGGTTCCCCTTTCTCCACATCCCATCCAACACATGTTGTTTCCTGTCTTGCTAATTTTGGCCATTCTAAGTGGTGTAAGGTGGTATCTCAATGTGGTTTTAATTTGAATCTCCCTGATGGCTAGTGATGATGAACATTTTTTCATGTGTCTGATAGCCATTTGTATGTCTTCATTGGAGAAGTATCTGTTCATATCTTCGGCCCATTTTTTGATATGATTGTCTGTTTTGTGTGTGTTGAGTTTGAGGAGTTCTTTATAGATCCTGGATAACAACCTTTTGTCTGTACTGTCATTTGCAAATATCTTCTCCCATTCCTTGGGTTGCCTCTTTGTTTTGTTGACTGTTTCCTTTGCTGTGCAGAAGCTTTTGATTTTGTTGAAGTCCCAAAAGTTCATTTTCGCTTTTGTTTCCTTTGCCTTTGGAGACATATCTTGAAAGAAGTTGCTGTGGCTGATATCGAAGAGGTTACTGCCTATGTTCTCCTCTAAGATTCTGATGGATTCCTGTCTCACGTTGAGGTCTTTTACCATTTTGAGTTTATTTTTGTGTACAGTGTAAGAGAATGGTCGAGTTTCATTCTTCTATATATAGCTGTCCAGTTTTCCCAGCACCATTTATTGAAGAGACTGTCTTTTTCCACTGTATATTTTTTCCTGTTTTGTCGAAGATTATTTGGCCATAGAGTTGAGGGTCCATATCTAGGCTCTGTACTCTGTTCCACTGGTCTATGTGTCTGTTTTTATGCCAGTACCATGCTGTCTTGGTGATCAAAGCTTTGTAGTAAAGCTTGAAATCAGGTAACATGATGCCCCCAGTTTTATTTTTGTTTTTCAACATTTCCTTAGCGATTCGGGGTCTCTTCTGATTCCATACAAATTTTTGGATTATTTGCTTATTGTGGACTTTTCAAAAGGAGGTTTAAGTCACAGTTGGTGTCGCTGAAGGAGCACAGGGTGAAATTGGTTCCATCCAGCCCAGGGAGCTCAAGGAGTTCTATCTAATTAGTGTTGCAGAATGGATCCAAATATTACTATACTCACTCACACCCAAAAAGACAGGTTTATAAAACGAGAATGTCTTTTTTAATTTACAAAAAGAAATATAATTGTTAAGTGGACCTGATATGATTGTACTTTGGCGAACAATTTTTCTGCTTATAGAAGGACAAAACCATGAAAATTCTAATCTTGACAGAAGATTTGCAGATGACCATGAATATGAAATTAAGCATGTCGATTATTCAAAGATAATATGGCCATGAATATTTGCACAAGGAGGTATATCTGCCCCTCTGGGCCAGGTAGGTCATGGTCTCAGAACACCATCCCAAGCCCAAAACTGGTTTCTGTAAAGCGTCTCTTTCTGTGCTTCTGGTGATAACTAGCCTCTGTCTGATGGCTAGTTACTTCCTATTGCTATGTTAAAACTTTCATCAGTTCAGGGCCTTCAGTGGAAATGATCTCTAAGCAATATAATAGCAACACCCTTTTCTGTTTTGTTCAATCCTCTATCACCAGCATTCTGTTCAGTAATTAATTGACCAAAATATTAGAGGCTGGAGACCACCTGTCTCTTTAACTTGGCTTGGTGTATATATAGATATAAATATAGATAGATATACAGATGACATACATCTGGGATTATATATAGATATAGTGGTGTAAATGCAGATATAGGTGGATATTATACAGATATGTATGTGATGGTGTATTTATAGATATAAATAGATATATCCTTGTCTACATAGAGAAATAGTCAAGGAGACCTGATATGGTTGTGTTGTGACCAAACCATTATAGATGAGTTCATGCAAATTCATATCCTGTCACTTTGAAGGCATTTCTGAGTACCTTTCTGGGCCTGCTACACAGTATCATGACCTCTGGTGGTAATTATCAGATACTGTATGGTAGTTCTTAGGAAGTTCTTTGATTCTGGGGCACTGGAGTCACTTCCCCCCATTCGAGAATAAGAAGCTCCAGGAGTTTATGCCGCAGACCACCTGGAGCCAATGACTTCCTGGTGCAGGAAGAGGAGAAGATGAGCTTCAAGACAGGACAGGCTCTGAGTGCAGTTCATGCTTCAGAGCCCCTGGGGAGAGGATGAGATAGGGGAGGGGTGGGGAGTTCACCTAAAATCTCACCACCCTTTGCTTCTTGCCCTTCTCTATCCTGTTGTTCTTTACTCCCACCCTAGTTTCTTCTGGAAGCCCTTCTTAATAAATCACTGACACTTGAAGCCTTGGCTCAGGGTTTGCACTGGGAAAAATTGGATCTAGGAGACTGACTTTATAAGGTTATTGGGAGGATGGAAAATAAATATGAGGGTCTAGAACCATGCCTGGCCCCAAAGAATTAGCTATTGTCCTACAAGATGCAGCCCAAGTGTTGACACTGATTTTCTAGAAACCTTTGTTGATGTAATGCAGGCATGTAGTTAAAAATCATTACAGTGAGAAGGTTTGTGAAGAAATGCAGCTGTACTCCTCCCTACCCTCAGGATTACTCCTCCAAGGTGAGCACATTGAACAATTCCCCGTTTCATTCAGGTCTTATGGTCTTATCTCCGTGTTTCTGAATACTTTCCATCTCTATCTGCCTCTTCATTTATTAGCTGGATGTCTCATCTGCTCATTTCCTGCTATGGTGTATGCGGGTTTAGTTCCTTTACAACATCTGCTTCCTTTTCCTCCCTTCCACTGATGGAAGTATAGCCCTGATCTTAGTTACCTTTATGACTTCAAATATCACCTTTAAATCCCCATTTGTTCGGTCCCCTATGGAGGGGTCTCTTGAGTCCCCACTTAATGCTCTGGTTCTCACTTCCCCTCCTCCCTCCCAGGAAATTTTCACTTCACATTGTCAAGGATTTTAGTAGTGTTTATGTTCTCATTAAATCTTGCATACCTTATTTACAGGCTGTTTCAAAACTTGAAAGCCAGTAAATACTTTTAACCTTAATATGGCTACCTCATTATTTCCTACAAAGCCAAGAAGTATGCTGTGATCACATGCCCTTCTAGTCTGGATTTTAGTGCCACTCAAAGAAAACATTCAGATAGACTCTCCTTTTGTCCTTCACCAAGTCCTCAAAATCACACCACATCTCACTGCACAACTGGGTCATGTTGTCTGTTTCTTTTATTGTTTCTTATAAAACCATACCTTGTTCTTATATTGTTTGTTTGTCTTGCCTGAAGTATCTTATTACCCATCTTTTTTTATTGTGAGAAGAAATGTATCCTTTTTTTAGGAAGTGGCTACCATCTTCCAGCTTCTTCTTTTTCTACAGCATTCAACCGGTTCCACCTTTCTCCTTGGAGCTCAGTGATTTCTTGTTCTGATTTGGAACGACCCTTTCATTTCTTGATCATGGCTTTCCCAGAGAGCTTTTGTTTTTGCTAAAGTTTCTAGTTTCCTTTCTTTTTTTCCCATATTTTCAAATTCTTCCACGCTCTTATATATTCTACCACTTCTATGGAATCTTCATTTTTTTCTGGAGAGAGCTCACCTAAACCTTGACTTCATGCTGCAATCTAGACTCATTGCTTTCTAGAACTTCCAGACACAGTTGTAGTGGGGTTTCTGGTATTTCTGGCCTGTGTGTCACACACTGCTCCCTGGGTCCTAAATATTCCTCTTTCTTGGCTCACCACCTTATTTTGTTGATTTCCTAAGAAAAGAGTGTGTAAAGATAGGATGTATAAGCTTTGACAATTTCCAGAATGGGCCTTACTCTGCTCTTGCTTTTGACAGAAAGTTGAGCCAGCAATAGAACTCTTGGCTGGGAATTATCTTCTTTCAGAACTTTGAAGGCAGTGCTCCTCTGATCTTAGCCATACGGTTTTACTAATGGGAGGTCTAATGTGAGTTTGACTTACATTGCTTTGTAGATTGCCTTTTGTCTCTCTGAAATTTTTCTAAGTTTTTAAAAAATCTTTATCTTTGGTATTCTGCAATTTAATAGGAAAGTATCCAATTGGTCCTCTCTTCTTCCAACTTGGTTGGAACACAGTTGGAAACTGGAATGGCTTCCTAAGGGTTTGGAAGAGTGTTGATAGCTCAGTGTATTGGGGTGATATTGGGAACTGACTGGCTTTTTCAGGGTACATAAGAGGACTTTACTTTGATGTGCCCACATCCACATTGGAAATCCTAATTCTTCCCCAGACATGCTTTTCAATTTCTTTAGAGAAGAGCCTTCCCATGATTTTTCCTGAGAGTTTAGGTTGTCCTAGCTCTGGTGATGGTAGGAGAACAGCTGTCACTGAAGGGGTCCCTGGCAAATCCTGCTGGACATTCCAGCAGGCCCAGCCACCTATGAGTCCCCAGCCTCCCTGATGCATTCTGGGAAGGTACGGCTGCCTTGGGGACGGCCCATGCTGCAACTTCTTCCTTTTGCTTTGCTATGGGTGCTCCTTTGCTTTTAATCTTCCTTGTTTAATGCGGCATAGAAAGCTAACATTATGTCTCCATACTTAAATACTTGTAAAAAGACTCCAACAAGAGTAGCCCCAAATATGTCCACAAAGGCAGTAATGGGTGGCAAATTGCCCTCATATCAAAAAAATATGCTAAAGATACTGAAAGATTTCCCAGGTGTCTGTTTTCCCTTTTTTCCCAAACAGTGATTTTATTTCATATTTTTTTGCTAGTGGAAGAACAGATTCACTTTTCAGAAGAACATTCTCAAAGTTATGGAGAGATGGCAAGGCAAGCTGCTCCAGTTGACAGCCCCTCCCTCTGGTCTGGGCTGCTGGCACCCACAATGGCAAGGGCTCTGGACCCCCTGGGTGGTGCTTTAGAATGCAGATTTTGGCCTACTCTCTGGAATTGACTTTTCTAACAAACTCCCCAAGTGATTCTGTCCACAATTTGAGATAGGCTACCTAGAGCTGGCCAAAAAACAACCCACAAAAGAAAGAAGCTTGCGTGGTTCAGCACTAACTGGTAATTTGTAGAGACTTTTAATTGGAAGAATGTTTTTCTCTTTGTTTTCTCTTGCTATCCAAAAGATACTGAGAACAAACATTCCCCAGCTTGGAAGTTGTCAACGTAAATCCCAGCCAATGTCCTTGATTCCTTTGGTGGTATGGCTCTATTGCGTGTGAGACTTCCAAGGAAACCCCTCACAAAGATTCAAAAGAAGAGGTTTTTTCTAATGTACACTTGATAAATAGAAACTGAGCAAATGGAGAAATGGAGGATTCTTGGCTACTCCTTTGTCATATTAAATTATTTGGGAGGTTTCGAGCCACAGATTTTGTCATAGTGTTCTCTCTAGGAAGTTCAGAGTTGGCTGGAATTTTGTTTTATGTTTCTTTTTTAACACCGTAAGTTTAAAAAAAAGCTAAATGACCTAATATAAATTTCTATGCATCTCTTTTTCTTTCATAGCTATTGGTATTGTAGTTACATTTTATATTTACCATCTACCATAAAAATCTTTAATCTTTCATGCATAAGGTCAGGGTTTCATTCCTAAAAATCTTCATTTTATCCACATTCTCTGTAGTTAAATGTCTTTGAACCCTCCTACCGTGTGTCTGTATCTCTGTATGCTTTACACAATGAGCCCTTTAGACGCTCCTTGCTTTACCACTTTTTTTAAGCTTTTGTTTACATATTGTTATGTATGTGGCTTTAGTTCTTCAGACCAGAGTTACATTCTTGTATCACTCCCTTGTGCCTTTCTTTGCACCCAGTACATACCTGGACATATTTTATAGTCCACCACTTTTTGCTTGAAGATGCCAAATTAGTTTATGTAACTCAAAGAAGTTTTGTTTAGCTTAATTTAATGCCTTTCCAGGCAAGCTGCAGATTAAAGGAAAGAAATAGCCAAGCAACGTGAACGCACCAACATATAGAAACGAAGACACATTTGGAACCGTGTCTCATTAGTAGGTTAGGGTCTGCTGCACCTACCCATCTGCCAATACCTGTCTGCCAATATTCCCCAGTCTATCCTGCTTCTAAATGCTGATTTAGATAAATGATTTTCTAACTAAAATGAAACAGTATGGTATTTAAGTCAACCATGAAAATAAGCACTGACATATGTGCCCCTTACCTGAAAGGAAGCAGGACAGGCTTGATTTGAATCAGGCAGGAGGCCAGATGCAATCAGATTCCCCAAATCTGTAAACTCACCAAAAGGAAAGATCAAAGCCCATTCTCCTGGGACCCTACAGATTACGGGAGATCCTGGGAGGTCAGAATTGAGCGGGGCTCCCAAATCTTCAATAAAACGTGATTTTGTATAATAGGAATGTGCGGGTGACAAAATCAGGCCATTCTCTTGAGGTTCCAATACATGGGAAGACTTTTTCTGGAGGGACTTAATTTCTCAGAGCATTTTTAGGTTTGCTGCAAAACGGAACAGAAGCTTCAGAGAGTTCCCATTGACTGGGTATTTCGCGATCTTGTCTCATACACACTGTCTCTACCTCTGGACTCCCAGAGCACCGCGGCTTCCATGCAAGGCAGGACATACACTGCAGCAAGTGCTGAATAGACCTAGAGTCATTCACCAACCCAGTGAGCACTGGCCATCCCAACCTGTCCAACAGGGAAGCTCTACAAAGGACCCGAGAGCACAGATAGGTATTTGGTGCCCTGGGAACTGTCAAGCTACCATTTTGCCGATACAGGTGTGCCTGGCTTTGAACAAACCCAATTTTAAAAGAAATACTAATAAACCAGATTATATGTTTAAAATCTGACTTAATATCGGAGACTAACTGGGAGCGATCTTTGCATCACTTTCAAAAAATAAGCTCTCTGCTTTCTCTAAGGTTTAAATTCATTCAAACTTCCCAGAACCTCTGGTGCAGGCACTCCGTTCTCCACATTGTCCTTCAGAAATATCACTTAAGCCATGCTGTGTCATCTTGATATTTCTCACATTCCAGACCATAATATCCTCTCTTCCTTCCTTTCGAGGAATGACCCTCTCTCTCTTGAACCCTCTCTGCTCTGGTTCCACAACCTCCATGGACACTGCCTTGGCCTCTCTAACCCACAGAAAACCCCTGGCCTGATTCCCTGGGTCCTTCTGGTCTACCATCAGTAGGGGTCTATAACAGTTACTCCCAGACCTGATTGTTTTTTATGAGTTAATCTTATCTCCATAAATAGACTATGAACTCCTTGAAGGCAGGATTAAATCCTACGTACTGCCTGGCACAGTACTAGTGCCTAGCTGATGTTCAATAAATTTAACAAAATGATTCTTAAATTTAGAGTCACTGCTTGATTTTTTTTTACCAAATTCTCTAGGTGTCCTCAACACAGGGTTCAATGTGCACACACTTCTCAAGAACCTATTTGTTGTGTGAGGGCAGGTAATGCAATATTCCACTTTACAGAACCACTGGATTTTTTTCTAAAGGAGCATTTTTTAAAAGATTTCATTATTTATTTATTTATTTATTTGACAGAGAGAGAGAGAGAAAGAGAGCATGCACACAAGCAACAGAAGGCAAACTTAGAAGCAGGCTCTCCACGGAGCAAGAAGCCTGATGTGAACTCTATCCCAGGACACTGGGATCATGACCAGAGCCCAAGGCAGATGCTTAACTGACTGAACCACTCAATCATCCTTAAAGGAGCATTAAAAAAAAACAGGAACTCGTTTAATGTTACAAACAGGAGTTATTACTATTCAAATAGTTGACTAATTCTAAGTAAAGGAAAAGTAGGAAAACATTTCAGTCAAGACCTATGGGTTCAACATTGATCCTTGTATGTGTTTGTAGTAGTGTTAGAAAGCTTTTAGCCTGAGATTCAGGTAAAGGAGGAAGTGAACTTGTAGCAATAATTTTCTCTAGATCATTCATTGGCCAAACTTCACATTCTTCCTGATGTAGAAACTGTCCAGTGCTAGATGGGCATAGAACAAATATAGTGTGTTTAGTGTGAAGAAGCTCACCTTAGTTTTCAAACAACAAGGAAATCTTAAAAAGATGATTTTGTTCTCTCAGTTCCTGGCCTGTTTTTGAGGCTCTGACAGGTCATGTCTAGTTAGCACTGCAGAGTTCGCAGTAGTCTACTTTGACCCTTCCGTGTGGAGGTGAGGGGTGAGGGGTTTCTGCCTCTTTGATCAGCAGACAAAATATTCCGACTCAGGCATTTGTCTCTGCAAAGCCAAGAAGTATGTGCCACGTTTAAGGAAAAAAAAAAAACATAAAAAGCCACCCAAAGCGTAGAAACTTGAAACTAACGTGTGAGCAAACTGGGGAGGCCCGAAGCGGCAGGTGGGAGAGGCGCCGTGGATGGGGGCCTGAGATCCAAAGCAGACGACAGCTCAGTTTCTGTTCTTCACTCCGGCCGGGCACTTGCCGAAAGAACTAAACCCTGGAAAGCCAATCTAGAAAGCGTTCGTGGCTTTCCCAGGCCAGCGTGGGAAGGAAGAGAGGGAAAGCGAGTAACGCTACTCCCACTTCTGGCGCAGCCCTGCCTGGCTCTGCTCGGTGCTTGAAAGACATGCCTGGCGGGGGACAGGATGGTCCCCTCCCAAAGGCAAAGTCTCCCCCTCGAAGGGACTCTCGTCTCCCAGGGCCCCCACGACCCTCGCCAGCCGCGAAGAGACGAGGGCGGGCGAGCCAACCCTTCCGCTCGCGGCTCGCGCCGGACGAGCTGTCGGAGACCCCGCCAGCTGAGGTCGCGCGTGTCTCAACTCCACGTTCCCTTTCTCTCCTTGTAGCTACCTCATCCCTGAACTCCCAGCTCCAGCAGCTCCAGCAGCTCCAGCAGCTCCAGCCGCCGCCGCCGCCGCCGCCCGCCGGCCAGCACCAGCCGCCCGGGCCGCACGCGCCCCCGCAGCCCCCGCAGCCGCAGCCCCAGCCCGCCCCGCCCCAGCAGCCGCCTCCCGCCTCCCAGCAGCCGCCGGCTCCGCCCGCTCAGCCCCAGCAGCCCCACCCCCATCCCCAGAACCAGAACCAGAACCAGAACCAACCGTCTCCAACTCAGCAGAGTGCAAGCCCCCCTCAGAAACCCAGCCAGTCTCCGGGACATGGCCTTCCGTCGCCGCTCACGCCACCCAATCCTCTGCAGGTATGCTCCCCGCCCCACCCTGCCGCCCCGGGCCTGCCCTCGGGCGGCGTCCCCCCACCCCTCCCCCCACACCCCACCGAAGCCCAGGGCCTGCAAAAGTTGGCATCCGGGTCCAAGGCGCCTAATTCGAATTGATGTCTCAGACCCAGGGAGGAAGAAGTGAGAGCAGGCAGCTGGGGAGGCATGTAAAGGAAACAAATAGAAGCCGCTGATGTTGCCCTCCGATGGATAAATGTTTTCTCTTTCCTCCTGTGAGAGGCCCGCACTGGAAGTGCACTTGTAGCCCGTAATAATTCCATTTTATGATACTTTCTGAAGGCAGCAAAGATAGCATCCAATTAAAATTATTACTAGCACAGTTTTGTAGCCCCGTGGAGAACTACATCTCCTGTCCATGAGGCATGGTGGTTATTTCTCTATATTATGAATACAACAGTGTCTTACCTTAAGTACTTTGTGCTCTTTTGTTTCTATTTTTCTAAAGACTCTCTGGGGTTAAGAGGGTAAAGAAATTCAGCCCGTCTGGTCCCAGATTCCAACCATTCCAACCATGCTCTAACAAGTCCTCTAAAAGGATGCACGGAGCCTCAACAAATCCACATCTTTATAAAATAATAAAGCTTTCGGACATTTACTTTATTACCTTGAGGCTGTAGGCATCAAGAAAAAAAAAAGATATTCAGGCTAATTATGAAAGCTGATCTTTAATCTCCCCTCATTCAGGAGTACATAACTTTAAAGTTCAGAAAGCCATTCTTAACTTAGATGCCTTTAAAATAAATTAGCTTCAAAACATAATGGCCATGATGTCAATACCTCCAATCCAGAAATTAATAGTGCAGGTTTTGACTTGTATAATGATCGGCTCCCCGGTGAGATGACCAATGATTTAGTACCAAGTGAGCAGCCTGGGCGCTCATTTCAGACACCAACTCAGCCCTCACCGTTGCCACCAACGGTTGCACTGCATTCTTAGGTCCCCAACAGCAAAGTATGCGAGGTCACGCTAGAATGACACACGGACAGAGAGGCAAGCGGATTAGAGACTTAGTATTTTAAGAACTGACTTTGTTTGTTGTCCCTTAACTTTGTTTCTGTGAACTTGAATTCTCAATGGTGGCCCAAAGTTTTCTTGGAAATGAAAGCATTTGAGTGAGATGAGTAATCGTATTTTCCCTGGCACTTGGGTCATGATTACTTTCAACATGAACGCTCTCTTGAGTCGGTGTTGAAGATGTGTTTTTTAAAATCTTACAAGTGTGAGAGAGCATAATACCTTTGACCTGGGACTGACATGAACACAGGCTATAAACATCTTCAGTGTGCACTTGACATCTACAGAGAAAAAAGGTACGATCAAACTTAAAAGATGCACAATCGTAGCCGTCCCAGTGTTTTTAGTGTTCGGAATTCAACTCTGTTAATCCAAAGAATGAGTTTAATGCTTTTCAGGAGCAGTTAAATTTGACGGACCTATACACCATTCAGTTAAAGACTTCTACCTGAGCCACCTAAACAGGTGAAATTACCAAAGAAAAAATGTATCCTTCTCTGAGGGGTGAGGTTGCTTAGCTCAGTCCTCTGTTGTCATGTAGAATCCGGTGTTCATTACAGTGGAGTGAAACTTGAAATCTGTGGATAGCAATCTTCTCGGAACACTGTCAACATCTTCTAGATCTCTATGGGCCAGTGAAAGCCTGGTGTAGACAAACATCTGAGTGGCTATTGACAGGACTTGTGGATGAGGTCACCAATCCGCCCCATGGAAATAAATTCTACTAGGAGAATTTCCCAAAGTTGCCCTAATGGTTTCCTATAAAAGTCCAGGGGCTATGTTTTGTTTTGTATTATTTTTGCAAGAAATGAAGGCTTGGAGCCACATTTCATTCCTTATATTATAACCTTGAGGGAATATTCTCATTTTTTGCTCTTGGGATTTTAACTTATAAACTTAATGAATACATTGTAACTTCTGTAGATCTAATGGATGACCACTGAAGGAATGATTCTGTAGAGCTTTTAAAAATTTTACCCAGTAGATAGAGAACTAATTTAGAATAAATATATATCAGTGGACATAAAAGGATTTTTCCCTTCACGATAGACATATGTAAAGGAAATGGAGAATTCCATGGTTTTGAAATACCAGTTTTTTCTACACTAGTTGAAGGATTTTTGAGTTTGTGGAACATGAAATATTTGAACTTTCTAAAGAGAAAACTTTAAAAGGACCTGCGAAGATATTTAACTCTCAAAGGTAATGATCTCCATGAACCAGAACACAGTGCTTTTGTTTGAATATTATTAAGGGGAACAAAGATCAGCTAAATTCATATGTGACGGTTTAAATTCTATTTTGTGATTCTTTATTTTCATGTGGGCTTTGTCCCTTGTTTTTCCCAACTCTGCTTGAGAGAAAGTAGTTAAGAACAACACAACCTAGATTGTCAGGGAGAACCAGTAATGCAGGAGGTTTAAAAAACCAAAAGCTTTGAAGGATAATAATTGCTTCTACAGTGTGCAGAGGCTGTCGTATCTTCAGGAAAAAAATAAATTAAGAGCAGTGGTTTGTGTGGGTCTAATTGGGTGAGGTAATTTCTCGAGATGAGAAAAAAGATGAATCGTGCTGGCAGAGAGTATCACTCTAGACTGAAATTCTCCAAATAGTTCTTGTCAGGTTTTTCTCTAAGACTGCCATATAAGGTTTTCACCCTTTTACTCAAGTCCATGAAATTGACTGCATTAGCAAAACCCAGTTGTTGCTTCCAGACACATAGGAGTCTCTAGGATGGTCACTTCCGAGAACTAATCTTGGTTGCTCAGGGTTGTAAGGGAGCGCCCTGTCCAGCATGAATACCAGCATCTGGCCCCTGGAGGGCTGTCTTTACATTGAGGCTCAAAGACTACCCACCCACAAATTCATTCTCAGCAGGGGTGAAGAGAGAATTTACACTTCCCAGTATAAATAAGAAAAACAGATTGGATTGACAAAACACATTGGTGGGTTGAATTTAATCCATAGATTCCTGTATAAATATCAATCCGCACTTCATCCTTTTCCTCTTACCCACCGGCCACGGGCTGTGCTGGAACCTAAAACTAGAAAAACAGAACGTGTTGGGTAGGAGCAAATCAGAAACATAAATGGAAGCAACTTAGGGGGCAGAAAACAGAGGTTCTCATTCCTAGGTAGGAAAAAAGTGTTCAATTCTAATTTGAGTATATAATTTTGATCTGGATAAAGCCCCTATAAACCGAAGAATATTGAAATACCTCCTTTCTGTGACCTGTGAGATGGCTTGTCTTTATCCCATTCCTTGGGATTTTTTATTGGCCCGAGAGAAATTCTAAATGTGTATAAACTCCCCGATGTGTGCATGTTCCTTGGTCAGTGATCTGGGGTTGAGCGGGCCGTGGTTGGAGCCTACTCACAGTGCCCTGGGAAGGGAGCTCCCGGTTTTGAGGTTTCATACTCATCTGACCCTTCTTCCAACTAGCTGACCATTTGGGACAAGTCACATGAGCTCTTGGACTTAATTATTCTCATCTGTTAAATGTGTGGTCTAGATGATTTTTAAGATCCCTTTCAGGCCCCAGAGTCTATGTAAATGTTCGTAGTCCTCTGTATTGGCCACTGAAAACGCGATGGTCCTAAGGAGTCTCTGGGTATTCTTCAAGGTCATGTTAATTTCTTCCCACTCAGCTGGGTGGCAGAGTGGAAAGAGAGTGGGGACAAACATAAGTGGGATAATGATAGCAGAAGCAGATTTTATCTTAGCCAGAGAGTCCAAATTAAAGTCAAGTTTTTATCCTCAGACAGTCACCGCTGTAAGCTCTGGTCCCAGATTGCTTTTCCACACCTATGCATTATAGAAGCTTAAGAAACCAAATGCTGCATTTAACCCTGGCCTTCCGCATGCCGTCTTGCATGGCAGGAGGCAGGATAATCTTTTCCTTTTCTTGTTGTATTGCACATTTTAATAAATAACAGAGGGAGAGAGAGATCTGTGGAAGCAGTTAGGGGAGGGAAAGTTATCTGTGCTTGGATGAGGAATGAGGGGCATGGTCACCTCCTCAGAGGTGAAGTTGCTCGAGAGATAGTGTAAAATTGTTCTCGACCGTGTGCATTTGCCAAGGTAAAGGTCTTGTTACCACTCAGGCATCCGGGAGTAAAATTGCATCCAGATTCCACCTGTGCCATGTAGCAGACCCCGCCTCCTAATCTGATTTGGGACATTTTCCCACTGGCAGACTTTCAGTACGAAGTTCCAAAGTGTGTGAGTGATGGAGAGGATGGTACAGTATCCCTTTATAAAGCAGAGACCTGGGTGGCTCCATCGTTAAGGGTCTGCCTTCAGCTCAGGTTGTGATCCCAGGGTCCTGGGTCTGGCTCCCTGCTTGGTGGGAAGCCTGCTTCTCCCTCTCCAACTCTCCCTGCCTGTGCTCCCTCTCTCGCTGTGTCTCTGTCAAATAAATAAATAAAATCTTTAAAAAAAAAAAAAAAAGAAAGAAAGAAAGAAAAGAAAATAGTCTCCAAAGGGCTTCTTCCTATAGAAAGGCTCTATAGAAGGCTCTATGTTAATTAACTGGAATTAAAAATAAAACTTAAAAAAAGAAAAGAAAGACTCGGTGCCCTGGGCCAACCTCCTTTTCTCTAGGGTTTAGTCTTAATTTAACATGGGATTAGTCAAAACTCTGTGGGTCTAAGTTTTTTCATCTCTAAAGGGAGGGGGTAAAATGAAACTCTCTCAAGCTCTGCCTTCCATGGTTCTTACAGTTTTAGGTTATAAACCTCTGAAACTGTGTTGAGGGACCCATATTGGTGCAGGGGAAAACACAATCTTTTTTCTCTCTTCATTCCAGGTGCTCAGGCTGGGGCCCATAAATTTGCCTAACAAAAGCCAGACCCAACAGGAGGAAAATAAATAGGAGCTTATCAACTTGGGCATCACAGGTGGGAGCACTGAGTGAGGAGTAACTCAAAGGGGGTAGATTCACACAGCATTTTAGCAGAACAATATACTGGTAGAGAAGTGACAAGACAAAGGAGAAGGACTTAGAGCTTCCAGGGAAGGCAGATTGTGGGAAGGCAAATATGGGGAAATTCTTTCTTTTCTTTCTTTCTTTTTTTTTTTTTAATTTATTTATCTTAGAAAGAGAGAGAATGCGTGCACATGCATGTAATGGAAAGGGGCAGAGGGAGAGGGAGAGAGTCTTAAGCAAACTCTGTACTGAGTGTGGAGCCCAGAGCCCAAAGCTGGACATGGGGCTCCATCTCACGACCCTGAGATCATGACCCTGAGATCACCACCTGAACAGAAACCAAGAGTAGGATGCTTAATTGGCTTTGCCACCCAGGCACCCCTGTACTGAGAATTTCACAGAAAGTAAAGGCTAATTTTGGCAAGATCTGTTATCGATTTCTCTCATGCTAGAAAGGTCTCCAGTTGTTCCTTGCCGCCAATTGCTGTCCTTCTTGGTAGAAAGTGGAGGGAGGGACATTTTAACACATTTATGTCCAACTTTTGGCAAATAAGGAATGCTAGAGAGCTTTTCTTTTCTTTTTTTTAAATTTGATTTAATTTTTTTTCAGTGTTCCACGATTAATTGTTTATGCACCACACCCAGTGCTCCATGCAATCCATGTCCTCCTTAATACCCAACACCAGGCTCACCCAACCTCCCACCTCCCTCCCCTCCAAAACCCTCAACTTGTTTCTCAGAGTCCACAGTCTCTCCTGGTTCATCTCCCCCTCCAATTTCCCCCAATTCACTTTTCCTTTCCTTCTCCCAATATCCTCTGTGTTATTCTTTATGCTCCACAAGTAAGTGAAACCATAAGATCATTGACTCTCTCTGGCTAGACTTATATCACTCAGCATAATCTCTTCCAGTTCAGTCCATGTTGATACAAAAGTTGGGTATTTATCCTTTCTGACAGAGGCATAATATTCCATTGTATATATGGACCATATCTTCTTTATCCATTTATTTGTTGAAGGACATCTTGGCTCTTTCCACAGTTTGGCAACTGTGGCCATTGCTGCTATGAACATTGGGGTAAAGATGGCCCTTCTTTTCACTACATCTTTGGGGTAAATACCCAGTAGTGCAATTGCAGGGTCATAGGGTAGCTCTATTTTTAATTTCCTAAAGAATCTCTACTCTTGCATTCCTACCAACAGTGTAAAAGGGCTCCTCTTTAGAGAGCTTTTCCTATATCTACTTCTCAGTTGTCCTCAACTCAAAATAATCCTCATGCTGAAGTGACACCTTTTGGGGTGGCATAGTCTGCTACCCTTGTAGGCATAGTCAC
Organism: Mustela nivalis; assembly: GCF_964662115.1. Classification (NCBI taxonomy): domain Eukaryota; kingdom Metazoa; phylum Chordata; class Mammalia; order Carnivora; family Mustelidae; genus Mustela; species Mustela nivalis. The sequence continues at coordinate 102,942,554 of NC_139031.1, read as the reverse complement.
ATAACCCTTTGGGGGCCTTGGTTATTCTAAGAGAACTCAGATATCTCCATGCCCACATGAGGCTGAATCTCAGTGTAGAATTCTCCTGGCCTGGACCAAAACTAAAGTGAAACAAGGGATGTACTCAGATGCAAAATTCAAGGTGCTCCCCAAAAATGCAATTGTCAAGTTAGATATTTCTTTAAAGATTTTTGAAAATTTATTTATTTGTGTGTGTGAGAGAGAGGGCAGAACAAGTAAGAGAGACCACAAAGGGGGGTAGGCAGAGGGAGAGGGGGAAGCAGGCTCCCCACTGAGCAGAGAGCCTGATACGGGGCTCAGTTCCAGGACCCTGAGATCATGATTTGAGCTGATGGCAGACGCTTAACTGACTAAGCCACCCAGGCACCCTGACGATAGTGTTTTAATGCAGTATTTTTATTTTTATTTTTTTTAAGATTTTATTTATTTATTTGAAAGACGGAGATCACAAGTAGGCAGAGAGGCAGGCAGAGAGAGAGAGAGGGAAGCAGGCTTCCTGCGGAGCAGGGAGCCCGATGCGGGGCTCGATCCCAGGACCCTGAGATCATGACCTGAGCCAAAGGCAGCAGCCCAAACCACTGAGCCACCCAGGCGCCCCTAATGCAGTATTTTTAAAAATCAAAATGAATGCCCAAATCCATGATGCACTAGATAACAAAATTTTGGATATAGGATCAGTAATAACCTTGAGTCATATTGGAGTCTGAGACAAGATAAAAAGTCAGCAATACTGATTTTGTTGATCAAGAATTCTTTTGCATTCATTTTGATTTTTTAAAATATCACATTAGATTCATCTTGATAATTGTGTTTTGGGGGAAACTGTTTAATTTTGTGCCTGAAATGACTGCCTCACTTCCCACACCCTCAACCCCCACCATTTGGATACCAACTGTGTAAATGATTTAGTTGGCAAATATCCTCCAAGGCCAGTGACTTTGCATCCAGCATAAATTTCATCCAGGTCTTGGATCCCACTTTCCAGTTGAACTTGACAGTTGTACCAAATTTTGTGCAGTAGAAAGGCAAGTGTGTGTGTGTTGGAGAGTGGCTCGGAGCAGGGGTTATGGTGGAAATCCATGCTCACTAAATAGTGTATGCATGGGTCTAATAAACCAATCATTTTGATTGAATTGAAATGTTTTTAATTTGGTTGACGTTTTTCACTGAACTGGTTTATGGTTTTATGAAAATGAGTGAGTTTGGTGACAGTGTTTACATTTATACTTATATTTGTATTTATTATAGGCTATAAATGGGTGCAGCAATTGTTAATTATACTACATATATGAAAGAGTATGAATTTATTTGGCTATACTACTGTCCAGGAAACTGAGGGTTTCATTTATCATTCACTCTTTCAGCAAGAGATTGGGTGGGAAATGGGAGTCCCTTTACCCAACCATACTCAGCACTGAGTAAAATAAACAAAACATATTTATCCACATTGTCTGCAAGGGACAATCTTTCCTTTTATGAAAGAAAGAAAATCTCCTTTAAAAAAAAAAAACCCTCAGTTCAACATTACTGACATTTCAAAGAATTTATTACAAGCATTTGAGATCCAGGAGGAACAACAAAGTTTATATTGCTTTGAGAGTGGCAGGGGGGAAATTAGTTTACAAAGAATATACTTATACAGTGCAGTGCTTCTTTGTCATTGTCTAGATTTACCATTTCTGGGTAGTGCTGTGTAGATTAGTCAAATCATGTAGAAAAGGGTTTAACAAAGCAGACAGCATGTTCACCCACTGACTACGGAAGCTCACGTCAAGTAGCGATAGATAGGAGGGGTGCCAGATTCAGAGAGGTGGAGAGATTATTGCTGCATTCGGACATGGCAAGTTACAACCTCCCCAGGGAAGCAGCCCACTCTGAGCATCACAGCGGGCAGATCCGTGGCTCATCGGCAGCGAGTGCAGCTCTGAGGCTGGAGCCGCACACGACGTCCAGTCCCATCGCCGTCTGTCGGATGGGGCTGATAAGCGAATCTCAAAGTCTAGTTCAGAATATTTCTAAGCCATTTTGCCTCCAGGTGCATAGATGCAGGTTTTAGTGGCAATTTGAGATGTCCCAAATGGGCTGGCTGGCTCCTCACTCCGAATGAGCAAAATACAGCCAGTATTTATGCTAACGTAATACCGTCTTCTTGGGGCTTGCCTGATCAAGCGTTATTCCTTGTGTTTGAGCCTCAGTTCACTTCCCACAGGTTTGGGATATATTTTCCACGGACTTTTAAATTGATTTTCACAGTATAGACTTGCAAGTGAATATTCTCCAGGTTGTGGAGGAAGCACTTCTCTCATGATTTGCAAACATTTAGGGAGTGTTTGGGTGTGTTTACATCTATGGTGTGTTTGGGGGCCCCAGGGAAGGTTTGCAGAACAGACAGTGTGGTGCCATAGAGGACGTGGGTCTTTAGAAGCAGACAGACTTGAACTTGAATGAATGCCGGCTCTGCTGGGCACTCGGGTGAGGTCTGCCCATCCTTAGCCTCGATCTCCTCCTTGGCTGGAGGGATGATGACAGGGTAAATGAGATGACTTACATGAGGGTCTCTGATAGATAACAGGTACTGAAAAAATACCAGTATCCTGCCTGCCTTCTTTCCTTTCTTGGCTACCAATACTACCATCTGAGAAGGGGGAAAAAAAGACTACTTGAAGTTGAATAAAAAGCGAATATTCATGGGAATACAAAAGTCTACATGTCCACAATAGAATCATGCACAGCACACCACCAAAAAACCCATCTAAGCTAACATGAGGCTAATAAGTTTTGCAGAGTCCAGCTGGAGAGGCAAGGAGGATTTCTGAGGAGGGGAACACGGCAGAGCGGGGCTGGGCATACACAGCAAAGGCGAGTCTGCACAAAGGCCTTGGAGAAGGTGGGGAGCAAGAACAAATTGTAGCCATGCACTCCTGGAATCTTAAAGAATTAGCACTTCAACCCATAGAATGTCAGATTCTCCACCAATGTTATTAAGATCCCAAAATTATTTTTTTCCTTCTAAATTCCCAAAGTTGTGGGTTTTTAATATGTGGTGAACAGGAAGAATCTTGGTAATCTGGATTCTGCCACTGACTGACCATGGACAAGTTGCCTAATCTCAGGGCCTCCATTGTGTCACTTAGTATATGAAAACTTTGTATTAGATGATCTTACAGCCCTTTCCAGCTCCACATTCTGTTTATGAAATAACACAAATAAGGTGGTTTGAATTCCATGGAAAGAAAGAGCAATGTATGTACCACATCATAACCCAGAACAGGTATGCAATATTCCAGAAAGACTCCTGATAATATGTGGCCAGTATTTGCAGTGTGTTTTGAAATTTACAAAGTGCATTTTATAGACAGTATTTCATGCAGTGGTCTCTTGGAATAACCATTATCATTTATGGGCTCTATCTATGTATCTTTATACTTTCTGAGTACTTTGGCCTCCCCTTTCCTCCTCACAAGAGCCTGAATCTTCAGTTCAGATACAGGGAAGCAGACTGTCAGAAAGCTGAAGGGACTTTCTCAACATTATTGGCAAACCTCAAAGCATCTCTGTTTATATTTTACTGCCTCTGCTATTATTCATTTGGGTTGTTGGTGAGTTATATATTCTTATCCCCTTATTTGGCTGTCAGCATTTTCTAATGTCAGCATTCCCAAAGTGTCATCCCTAAAACACCAAGGCCAAAGAAATTGCATGACAACAGATTTCATGGTAGTTAAGGAGATGACAGATAGATGGACGGAAGGGTGGATGAATGGATGGATGGATGGACAGAGAGAGAAAGACAGGAAGATACCACACACTGCATGCCACTCCTAAATATTTCTCAATGACTAGTAAGACACTAAATGCTAAAACACGTCCTGCAGTAGAGATGTCTAGACAAATTATTTAACCAAGAAATTCTCAAACTTATGTAACCGCTGAACCTCTTTTTTTCACATAACACTAATATCCCATGAAAAAAATCCCTCAACAACTACTGTAAGCCTTCCTTCTCTAATTATCACAGCCGCATCCACACAACTAAAATAATCTTGCATTTTCTTACCTAGAACATTGTGCAAAAATCCACAGACCAAATCCTATAGCCTGGACAGTTGAGAAAACAAAGTATAGAAAAGTGGGGAAAGAGCAAAGAAAAAATTCAAAACCAAAGTAAGAGGAGGGAAAGCTAAAACCAAGCATGGTCCTTATAGTTGGCAATAAAAAAAAAAAAAAAACCACTGGGTCGAAAAATTAAGGGAAGGTCTGCTTGGGCTGCCCCTCATGGCAGCTGAGGTATTGGAGAGCTTCTCCTCCAGCTGGGCTCCCCCATTTCCTCTTCTTCACTGCCTATTGTTCCTCGTTTTCGCACAGCACTGCACCTGGAGTCATGCCTACCATGCCAGGGCAAGGAGAAGTGACAGCAGGGGACCCTGGGACCCCATGGCCCCTGGCAACCCTGTGGAATCAACAGGGCAGAGAGAGCATGCTCTCTCCCCACGACACCCCCACCCTCCTGCCTTTTGACTGCTGGTCAGGACGTTTTCCCAATACCCTGACAACCACCTTCTCAACTCCCGGGTTTAAGAGTGATTGGAATCCAAGCAACAGGTCAAGTCAGTTTGGCATACAGGCGTCTAGAGTACCGGATCTCAGTACTCTCTGTCTGTGGGGCACTGTCTCTCAGCGGTAATGCTCCCATCCTGACTCTTTTCTTGTTTCCTATTTGAAAAGAGAGAGTTAGTGCCTCGGAGACACTGGTGTTTTCCTTCTCTTTCATCCTCCTCTGTGGAGAACTAAATTGGGCATTCTGGCTTCCGTACGGAGATAAGCCATAGAAAAGTGCCATGTTGAGAATCTCTTCTTTCATGTGTAAGAGGAATCCACATGGCAAAGGTTCGGGTGCTCCTTAGGGTGGCCGTCCACCGGCAGGGCATTTCCCAGACCTTGGCCCCTCGGTGGGGATGCCTGTGAGGACAGAGATGAACGCAGTGGTTGGGAGAGCTCCCTGCATGTAGATGCTGATGGCTTTCTTTTGGGAACGAGTGGCTCTCATCTGAAAGCCCAGTTGGGCTCTGATCAATGCAACTTTCCAGCCCGACACATTTTGCCTGAACTGTCATTTCACTGGGATCAACCATCACTTAGTTTTCTACACCAGAAGAAATGGAACTGTCATAAAAGAGAAGTCAAGTCAGGGAGCTCCTTCTTTTCTCAGCTGGGCTCCATATCCTCCCTGAGGCTGGCCGCTCTTTCCAGAGTTGAGCTCTCTGTCGTTGCATTGTGAGGTTATGAATGTGGCATTTAAAGAGAACAAAGCAATGTTGAAGAGTTCAGAGAGGAGAAGATTTCAGAGAAACCCTCTCACTTCCCCCAAAGAAAGCTCTCTTGAGTCTGGTTGTCTTGGAAACTTGTATGTTGTTAAATCAGAGGGAAAGTCAGTCATCTTACGGTGCCTCTGTCTGAGGTTTTAAAAATTAACATTCCTTAGTGTAATTACCACCTTCAGTATCTTGCACACTATGGAAAGAATTTGACCAATCTAGCGCTAGAAAACCAAATTGTCCTTGGAACCAACCTGGACAAGGCAGAAAGTTATTAAAGGCAGAAAGTAAATATGGGGTATTTTCCAAGCTTCCCCAGTGTAAATATCACCATGAATACATTTTAAGCATCTTTAAGGCACAACGTGCATACCATTTTCATTACTACTGGGTTTCCTTAAGTGATAGAGGAGGTATCTTCATACCGGAAAGGCAGACCTCCATGTATCAGATATTTTCAGGGCCATAGGGCCCCATTAACTCACTGCCTTGTCTGACCCCTCTCCTTCCTCTTGGTCACACAAGCAATATTATCTCCAAATAGCTGTGGCCATGCCCACACTGTATTTTGTTCATTTCTTTGTATTTTGTTCAGTTCTTTTACACACTCAAGGGCAGTGGTTCCCAGCATTAGCTGCACCTTGGGAATCCCCTGTGGGGACTTTTTTCTTCAATGCCAACACCTGGGCGAACCCAAGTGGGGTAAAGCATGGGCATCAGCATTCTTAAAGCAGCCCAAATGATTCCAACTTGGAGCAAGGGTTAAGGACAACTACCTGTTGTCTTGTAAATAGGCTCCTAATTATTCATTACTAAAAAGCAAATTCCTACCTTTTATTCATACAAAATGCCTTTTACATGAAATGCCCATTGCAGGAGTTGGTGCTAACTTTACTTCTATGATATAATAAAACTAGCTCTTCATTTCTAAGAAGATGGAGCCAGTGTTACTTCAACCCTCTCCCTCCCCAGGTTCACAGCCCATCAGGAAATGAAAACAGCCATAAATGTACTTTGTTATCCACTGGAGTCTCTCCCAGACTCTGAAGTTGGGGTATTAGCCAATATTTGCAGAAGAATCTCACACCTTGTGATTCACCTCTGACACTCAAAATAGGAGAAATAAATAATCTTTTAACACCCTCTTGTTCCAAACAAGAACTATCTGCGACTGGCTGGGAGTTTATTAGATGTCCAGACTGCTGCTAGGTGATGTCTCATCCAATCTATACCTGGGCTTCTCAAGCGTTTCTTTGCATATGAATTCCCCTAGGACCTTGATAAATGTAGACTCAGATTCAGTAGCTCTGGGTTAGAAGGCCCACCCCAAATTCTGCATTTCTAACCAGCTCAGGTGAGGCTGATGCACCTGGCCCTCTGCCCACATTTGGAGTAGCAAAGCTCAATGAAACTTATATGTCCCAACTGCTCTCTTCATGGCCAGAAGTTAGAAGTAAGGACCTTTAAGAGGCAAGATTCAAACCAAAGTCTGTCTGACATAAGACCTTGTCTACTATGTTCAACTGCCTCTTTTTAGTCTTTTTTTTTTCCATTGTGGATGTCCATCTGTTTGAAAAGATCTCATTTAAATCCATAATGATCTCACTTGCAGATAAAGATGGAGGTAATTGCACAATTAGAAGAAAGGCTCTCTCCATCCCCTCTTTGGTCTGTCTTATAGCTCCTGATCTCAGTTTCAATCTCATCATTGCTCGTGAACAGAAACTCTGAAGTTAGGGACGAGGGTACAGCCTCACATTCTTCTCTTTATTTGGTATATCTACTAGTTTCTGTTGGAACCTTTTCTACCCAACTGAAACTGAAGTACAAAGAGATTGAAATGCTCTGTGACCACCAAAAAATCAGAGCTGTAAAGTTGGTGGGTCTCATTCCAATTTTTAGGCCCAAGATCGCCTGGCTATATGACTGGGAAGCTCACCCCTTCTTATATCCCCACCATCTGTCATACAGCCACAGAATTGCACCTGAGACTCTGTTTCAGTGGGGGGGGGGGGGGGGCAAGGGAGTCTTCTACACCATCATTTCAATACACTTTTTCAAGAGCAAAAGCCAAAATCAATGTAAAATGGTATCAAAATCATCCTCTAGATGTAGAAGCCATACAGAGTCAGAACATAGTTCTTTTTCCCTGAAGTTCGTTCCAATAGTGTGTTTTGTGAAAGCTCCTTCCAGTCTTCATCAGGAGTGTGGGAGCAGGGTACACAGTGACATGACATTCACATCGAGCACTGTCTCTCCAGTCACATCTACTTTCCAAAATGGCTGTTTCCATAAGAATGGAGAATTTGCTGTGTAATCATCAGGAGGAGTGCCATCATGGTGAAGTGATGTATTCTTCATAAAATGCAAGAGAAGTCTTCAAGAACATCCACCCGCTCGAGGTTCTTAGCACATCATTTTGGACTTCCTGTAAGTGGACACGTAAACCCAGTAGCCCAGGCAAATCCTTACCACTCACCCAGTGTCTGCCTCTACCAGGTTGGACAGGCGGGTCTTGCTGATTAAATGGCTTTAGGGAAAAAATAATCTCATTAACATCGTCATTTTCAAGGAACAGAAGAAACCTAACAGAACTTGTGCAAATATTAGTCGCTAGCCTTAGGATACACACATGAATGCATGGATTGACTTAAAAGAAAACAAACAGGGGAAATAAGCTCTTAACCCATGCCCACCCAGGCCCAGTATGTGGATGGATGTGTATTTGCGTTAAAGCATTAGACTGTATGCATATTACGTGGACCATTTTTTTTTCTTTCTGAACAGTAAACACCTTTTTTACATGACCAGCGATAGGAGGGAGGAAAATTTATTTGTCTTTCCAGCTTTGATTTTCCTCAGCAAGAACTCTAGCTCCTTGCCCTCTAGCGCGGGTCCATCTACTCTTGGAGAGTGCGCGGGAGAAACTCACCCTGCTGGAAACGTTCCTCCAGAAGACTGCTGATCTAGGCATTCTTTTGCCTTTCCACATATTTCTTACAAATTTTCTTTGATTGTTTTTTGTTTAGAATCTCTTCCTCCTGGGCAGTCAGGGTGGCCCCCTTCTTGCAGCCCAGAGGCAGTGCGTAGTGGGACTCCTACCACCATCAGAGCGGGGCACTTTCCTTGCGCACAATATTGTTCGTCACTGGTACGGACTAGTTCCTTGTCAGCATTGTAGACAACAACCCTCAGAGCCCCCGGGGATGTCCCCAACGTCCACCCTCAAGGCACAGGGCTTTTTCTGGCCTCCCTGAAAGCAGACGATGTGTATTTGGGCTGCAAGCCCCCATCATAATGTTGGCACTGAGGCTTCCCAGCTCATACTTCGTTTCTCATGGTAGGGCTTTCTCCTGTCCTCTGTCTTGTTCTGAAAGAAGCCCTTCACTCTTGGCGTTTGCTGCAAAAGACCTGTCACGTAGGCTTTCCAGTCTTCCTACATTACATGTATGTGCGTTCCACATCTGTGTGTATATATAACTGCGTTTATTCAATGTATACACTGGCACATATTTACTTAATTTTTTTTTTTTTTTTTGAACACCAACTCAGGGATTCTGTAGAGTGTCCACTTACAGGGTTATCCATGTAGTCTGGGCAGATCAGCCAAGTGTGAGCCCAAGGGGAGAAATGACATTGTCTGCGGTCTTCCTTTCTTTCCTCTTCTGCGTGGGACATTTTGGAGAGAATGACTAAGCAGTGCCAGAGATTATGAATTTGCTTAAGTGTGAATGGCTGATTGCCACGTGTGGTGCCGGCCCTCCCCGAAGGTGATTGACTGGGGCTTCAGGTCTTCACACTCGATGCCTGGATTTGACTCGGAAAGTCTGCCAAGTCTTTTACTCGGAAATTTATCTTAATTAGATCTGAAAGACCTGCCACAGCAGAATAGTCACACCGATTAAAATGAAAAACAGGAGAAATTACTGATCAAATTAATCATAATGTCGGGTTACAGCTGTAGGTCTGATGTAATTTGCCACTCCAGTGAGTTACATCGGCCCGGCCCGGGAAAGGGAGCTGGCTTTACGCTGATCCGTAACACCCGCCCGCTCCAGGCACCCGGGCAGGAGGCTGATTCCATTCATTTTCCGGGCTGCCTCTGACCTCCCTGCTGCAACTAGAAACAAATCAGGCACCAAACAAATGGGGGTGGGGGGGGGCGGTGAGTGGGGAGGTAAGCCAGAAATGTTCTCTTATCCAAGTGATTGTACTCTTTCAACATGGTGAGCTTTTAAAAGTTAGCGGCGGGGCAGGCTGGGGGGGCTTTGTATCTAGTTGGGATTTTTGCTCTGGCTTTTTCCACTTAACCTCATCTTAGCTTCCCTTGCGGTGACCTGACATTGATTAGAGGCAGAACGGGAATCAAAAGGTCATAGGACAAAATCTTTGGCTCTAAGCAATGAGAAAATAGGCCTTTAGAAAAATCTCCTTGCCAACAGGGCTCTACAACTAGGGCGTGGATAGAACTAAAGTGTCCCAACAGAAGGGGCAGAAACCTCAGCTGTAAGAGCTGATTGTCCCCCAAGAGGGTGTGGTCCTGGAATACTAATTTTTAAATAAACACCACTTTATACCATGTGTTGTGTTAGGGTGGGGCAGGGGAGAGAAGTAGGTGAACAGGTGGCTGTGCACTAACTTTTTTAAGAAAACAATTCAGAGTCCAGATTCTTTTCAACAGGAGCCTTGACACTGAGCAGTAATTCATTCAGTATTTACAAAATACATTGCCCTATTAGCAATGCAGAGAAGGCGCCCTAAAGGACATCCCAGTCTAGACTTTCCATTGGAAGACCTCAGAAGTTAGAGTTTAGGAGCAATGTAGAACTTTTCTCCAACCAGGTCTGCTTTATCGGGGAACTATAGATGCCTCGCCTGGGGAGAGCCATTTTATAACAGAGGTGACAGGAAGGTATAGAGAAAGGAAGCTTCCTTCCCAATCAACGGGGATTAAATTTGTTTGGGGCACCACGTTCTTCCTCTTTGACCTTACGATGGTGGCCCAAATCCCATCCATGAATCCCTATACCAGATGCTTATACTTTTCCATCCCCAGTGTGAAAAGGCCCTCGTCCTATCTTCATACCACCAGTAATAAATTGGGTAAATTTTGTAAACGAGGGAGCTAGGCAGTCACAGAAGACAATGGTGGCCTTGGCGCTCAAGAGACTCTGCTTCCTGCACCTTCCTTTGGATCTTTATGAAGATTTAGGTGGGACGACATGCCCAGATTGGGGGAGGATATAATAACCACACTTGGCATGGTTATTACATGGGCTTAGTATCTGGTTCGTAACCAACATTTTTAAAGAAAATAATAAAAGAGAATAGAAAATAACAAGACATCCTATCACAAGTAGTAAAGCTACATGTTTTTCTTGAGGCTCCTATTTGAAGTATATACATAGAGATAAATGTATATAGTTCCAGATAGAGATACATATAGAGAGAGATTTGTCCATATACGTTTGAGTGTATTTTCTATGTATGAATGTGTTAGATTGAGTTGTCAAGTGTATTTCTTACCATGAAGCAAGGTCAGAAGAATTTGAAGAACGCTGTCCTGAAAAATTGAGCTCTTCAGGGAGGCCAAGGTGGGAATTCCTATTTTTTTTAATTTTTTATTTTTTATAAACATCTATTTTTATCCCCAGGGGTACAGGTCTGTGAATCACCAGGTTTACAGACTTCACAGCACTCACCAAAGCACATACCCTCCCCAATGTCCATAACCCCACCCCCCTTCTCCCAACCACCCTCCCCCCAGCAACCCTCAGTTTATTTTGTGAGATTAAGAGTCACTCATGGTTTGTCTTCCTCCCAATCCCATCTTGTTTCATTGATTCTTCTCCTACCCACTTAAGCCCCCATGTTGCATCACCACTTCCTCATATCAGGGAGATCATATGATAGTTGTCTTTCTCTGCTTGACTTATTTCGCTAAGCATGATACGCTCTAGTTCCATCCATGTTGTCACAAATGGCAAGATTTCATTTCTTTTGATGGCTGCATAGTATTCCATTGTGTATATACACCACATCTTCTTGATCCATTCATCTGTTGATGGACATCTAGGTTCTTTCCATAGTTTGGCTATTGTGGACATTGCTGCTATAAACATTCGGGTGCATGTGCCCCTTTGGATCACTACGTTTGTATCTTTAGGGTAAATACCCAGTAGTGCAATTGCTGGGTCATAGGGCATTTCTATTTTCAACATTTTGAGGAACCTCCATGCTGTTTTCCAGAGTGGTTGCACCAGCTTGCATTCCCACCAACAGTGTAGGAGGGTTCCCCTTTCTCCACATCCTCGCCAGCATCTATCATTTCCTGACTTGTTGATTTTAGCCATTCTGACTGGTGTGAGGTGATATCTCATTGTGGTTTTGATTTGTATTTCCCTGATGCCGAGTGATGTGGAGCACTTTTTCATGTGTCTGTTGGCCATCTGGATGTCTTCTTTGCAGAAATGTCTGTTCATGTCCTCTGTCCATTTCTTGATTGGATTATTTGTTCTTTGGGTGTTGAGTTTGCTAAGTTCTTTATAGATTCTGGACACTAGTCCTTTATCTGATGTGTCGTTTGCAAATATCTTCTCCCATTCTGTCAGTTGTCTTTTGATTTTGTTAACTGTTTCCTTTGCTGTGCAAAAGCTTTTGATCTTGATGAAATCCCAATAGTTCATTTTTGCCCTTGCTTCCCTTGCCTTTGGCGATGTTCCTAGGAAGGTGTTGCTGCCGTTGAGGTCGAAGAGGTTGCTGCCTGTGTTCTCCTCAAGGATTTTGATGGAGTCCTTTCTCACATTGAGGTCCTTCATCCATTTTGAGTCTATTTTCATGTGTGGTGTAAGGAAATGGTCCAATTTCATTCTTCTGCATGTGGCTGTCCAATTTTCCCAACACCATTTATTGAAGTGGCTGTCTTTTTTCCATTGGACATTCTTTCCTACTTTGTCGAAGATTAGTTGACCATAGAGTTGAGGGTCTATTTCTGGGCTCTCTATTCTGTTCCATTGATCTATGTGTCTGTTTTTGTGCCAGTACCATGCTGTCTTGATGATGACAGCTTTGTAATAGAGCTTGAAGTCCGGAATTGTGATGCCACCAACGTTGGCTTTCTTTTTCAATATCCCTTTGGCTATTCGAGGCCTTTTCTGGTTCCATATAAATCTTAGAATTATTTGTTCCATTTCTTTGAAAAAGATGGATGGTACTTTGATAGGAATTGCATTAAATGTGTAGATTGCTTTAGGTAGCATAGACATTTTCACAATATTTATTCTTCCAATCCAGGAGCATGGAACATTTTTCCATTTCTTTGTGTCTTCCTCAATTTCTTTCATGAGTACTTTATAGTTTTCTGAGTATAGATTCTGTGCCTCTTTGGTTAGGTTTATTCCTAGGTATCTTATGGTTTGGGGTGCAATTGTAAATGGGATTGACTCCTTAATTTCTCTTCCTTCTGTCTTGTTGTTGGTGTAGAGAAATGCAACTGATTTCTGTGCATTGATTTTATATCCTGACACTTGACTGAATTCCTGTACAAGTTCTAGCAGTTTTGGAGTGGAGTCTTTTGGGTTTTCCACATATAGTATTATATCATCTGCAAGAGTGATAATTTGATTTCTTCTTTGCCGATTTGGATGCCTTTAATTTCCTTTTGTTGTCTGATTGCTGAGGCTACGACTTCTAGTACTATGTTGAATAGCAGTGGTGATAATGGACATCCCTGCTGTGTTCCTGACCTTAGCAGAAAAGCTTTTAGTTTTTCTCCATTGAGAATGATATTTGCGGTGGGTTTTTCATAGATGGCTTTGATGATATTGAGGTATGTACCCTCTATCCCTACACTTTGAAGAGTTTTGATCAGGAAGGGATGCTATACTTTGTCAAATGCTTTCTCAGCATCTATGGAGAGTATCATATGGTTCTTGTTCTTTCTTTTATTGATGTGTTGTATCACATTGACTGATTTGCGGATGTTGAACCAACCCAAGGTGGGAATTCTTAAACCTAGAATAGCGCAGGAAGCCAGCTTATTGGTGTTCTAATGTACTGAAAGTGATGATGGGCTCCTCAACACTGACCGCCATCCCCAACAGTCAAAAAGGACCTGAAGAGTTCTACCATCCACCCCCAGCCCTGCCACATACACAACATTGCAGGAGTCTTTAGCATTATACCACTGCCCCCGTGGTGGAAAATTCACATAAAATTCATAGCTTAACAAACCTATTAAATGAGAAATGGAGCAACATATTTAAAAAGAACAAAGCAGTCCCAGGGAAAGTGAAGAAGCCATTCTAAAGAGAAAGTGGAAAGGGGAGGGGAGAGAGAATGGGGTGGGAAGGAAGCCCAGGACCCCATACCGATTTGGGTTCCTGGAACATTAATCAAGGGGAAAATTCTGTCTTGAGAGTTACAGGGTGGGAGCGGGGTCCACGGGCTCTGGTCAGAACACTCATGGGCTAGAGAGCTCCACATCCAAAGTATGGGAACCTGTCTCGGTTCTCCTACCCTGGGGCAGAGCTAGCATCATCCTCCCTGACCTGGTCTTCCTACTTCTGTTTCCTCCCTGATCCTATCCACTGGGCAAACCACGTCCAAGCTAACCTGCCTAAAAGAGCGCTTTGTTCCATCACCCTCATACTTAAAAAGCCCTCTTTGGGCCTTCTTAGCCTGGGTGCTCTAGCCCTCCCTTCCACTCCGTCTCCCACTGACCCCCGCCCAGGACTCCCCCCACCTCCCAGGCCTCAGGGGCCTTGTGCAGTCTACCTCACTGGCTGTGTGGGGCCCCTGCCCATTACCAGGCATGCCTGCTCTCCTCACCACTGCCCTGCATGCTTCCCTACACTTTTCTGAACTTCCTACTCCCTGCCTGGTTGTCCAGCCCTCAGTGAGTGCGCTCCTCTCTGACTCACACATTACTTACTTACTTACTTGAATTATAAGCCCCTTAAGAACGACACTATGTTTCACACCTCGGTACATCCCAGGAATGTCAACAATGTTTTAGTAATTTCTCATGTCATAGCTACTCATTGCACAAATACGCAGCTGACTGTTATCCAACTACCTTAAATTTATTTGCAAAATTACTCCATGAAGATAACAAGTACTAATGAAAGAAATGTTACCCATTTATTTTTATATTTAGAACAATGCCTCATACGTAGTAAGGACTATGAAAGCCTTAGATCTTGTTTTGAATGTGATTTCTTTTTTTTCCACATTCGTTTATTTATTTATTTATTTATTTTAGTAATCTCTACACCCAACATGGGACTTGAACTCACAACCCCAAGATCAAGAGTCACATGTTCTTCTAACTAAGCCAGCAGGCACCCCTATGATTATGATTTCTTTGAAATGGTTTTAACACTGTTGTTCTTTGCAGTGTCTTTTCAGTGGGCTTTGGGAAATCCAGAACTCATTTAGACTGCTTCCAATCAGCTTCTTTCCTTTAGCGGGAAATGTTCATCAAAGCAAGGACCACCATTTTCCATTTAATCTTCTGTTTCCTTCTCCCTCATCTCAATGACCCATGGCGGTTCTTGATAATAGAGAGAAATGCAAGCCGCCTTAGTATATTATAGATCTGATTGATCTGGGAGTTAAGTCGTATTTTCCAAAGTTTAAAAATATTATAAAACAGATAGAAAGATCCAAGAAAGATGAAAGGGAATCTCCCACCAAGGGTGTACCTCAGGCCCCCACCTGGATACCAGAGACTCTCATGTGACATGCTCTGCTGCCCAAATCCCACTAGTACAGAATCTCCCAGTAGAAAAATGATGATCCAGTTTAAAAATGAAAATACTATTGAGCTTTTCATGGCAGGAACTGTGGTAGGTGTTTTGTCTCTGTTTTCCTACTTATGCCTTACAATCACTTATAGTAGTAAGAAAACCAAGACTTAGAGAAGCCAGTAATTCACCAAAAGCCCACAGCTTCTTAGGGGCTGGGATTTGAGTCCAGAGTGTCTGGCTCTAACCTGGGGGATGTCAAATAGTCTTTTAACTGGGATGGTCTCTGTATGCCTGTTGTCCAGTGTAATTGCTAATAGCACCCATTTCACACTCAGAACTGTCATGGTTTGGACAATAAATCATTGGGGTCCCTTCTCCTAAGCTCTGCTCTCTATGTCACCTCCAACATTTGTCCAAACTACCTCTACCTGTTTTCACCTCACAGGTGAAATGGTTCGGTCATAAAAGCAAAGGCATTTGGATGTCATCTTAATTTAGTGAAAAGATGAAATTAGTCATTTTTAGAAATATGTTGTGTTCTTTCTACTTGGCAACTTTACTAATTTTTCAAAATACAATCCTATTTGAGACAAGAGGAGGGCCACAGGAGACACCTTCGTTTCCCAAATGATTTGGAAAAACCTAACTGGGATGGTTCTTGGATCCTGGCTAAGGTGACTAACACCATGCTAACAGAATTGTAATTTAGAACAGAAAGCTTTACCAACCACCTCCTAAAAGATGATGTTCAATGAGGTGTTCAACACAACAATAAACCACCTCCCAAAGATGGTGTTCAACATATATTATAAGGAGAGGAAAAGTACTCACACACACATGCACAAAAAAAGAACTAATGATTTTTTTTAAAGATTTTATTTGTTTATTTATTTAGAGAGAGAACATGCACATGTACATGGGGCAAGAGGCCAAAGGAGAGGGACAGAAAGAAATTCAAGCAAACTCCATGCTGAGTGTGGACCCCAATGTGGAGCTCCATTTCACCACCCTGAGGTCATGACCTGAGCCAAAAATTAAGAGTCAGACACTTAACTGACTGAGCTACTTAGGCACCCCAGAACTAATGATTTTTAAAATCAAGGTGAATGGGAGCCAAAAATGCATATTATTAAAAGATTTGCTGGTGACATGGTGACAACATTTCCTTAATGAAAGTGGGGACTCCAGAGTACTGATTGCTCCAGCCTCTCTCATTTAGGTGGGCTCGGAGGGTGCTTCAGAGAAGCCGTAATTCCCAGATTGGCCACACATCAAAACCACATGGGAAAGTTTCTGCAGCAAGTAAATCATAAGAAAGAGAGAGAAAGAGAGATTGAGATGAAGGACTAGAGGAGGTTGGACATGTAGATCAAAAGATACCACAAAGAATTTCATGATGTGGACTTTGTTTAGATTACAGTTCATGCAAACATGAAAAGAAAAAGAATGACATTTATGAGGCAGTTGGAAATATGACTGCTGATGGGATGTCTGATCATGTTTAGGGATTATTTTTAATATTTGTAGGTGTAATGGTGGTATGTAGTTATATTTTTAGGAGTGTTTTCTGAAGATACATACTTAAATACAAGTGAAATGGTAGGATGTCTAGATTTTCCTCAGATGATATGGGAAGGAAGAAAATAATACTGGTGGAGGTTGTTGTGTAGAGTATGGATAAAAGTTTGGCCCTGAGCTGATAAGTATTGAAGCTGGGTGATGGGTCCATGGGATTTCATGATAACATTGTGTCTTCTTTTACATGTGTTTAAATTTTTTCATAGGAAAAAATAAAGAAATAAGTTTAAATGACTTGGGGATTCTTTAATAATATAGATTCTCTTCACTCCACCCAACAACTACAAGATCAGAATCTCTGAGGTGAAGCCAGTGATTTTGATGATCAAAGAAGTTGAAGAACTCTTGCGCTATGGAACTATAAACAGTTTCATAGATCAGGATAGGTTGGTCAAGGCTCAGGGCAATATACAGATGAAAAATGGTTGATGGGTTGAAACACAGCATCTTAAGAAACAGGTTTTTTCAAGTGAAGGATTGAAAAAGTGAAGATGGTTATTAATATCTGATGAAATATAAGAATAGGAAGGGTACTAGGAAACTAAAAATAGAAAAGATCTTCCAATTCTCAAAGAGAAAAAGAAAATGGGAGGGCTTCTTCTTCAGTAAGGTAGATTGAATATGTACATTTATCTCTACACATCTTCTGGGAGCTGCACTAAAACAATACTCAAGGAAAAAATTTTTTTAATCATATAAGTCCAAAAGGACAAAGAGAAGTGTAGAAAAGACAACAGTGGGCAAGTAATGTCAACCAAATTCTGGAGAAGCAGGTGGAGGAGAAAACCAAGCTGAGAAAGGTAAACACCAAGGGTCTGAAAGGGACACAGCAAGAAGCAAGGCAACACTTGGGGGTTGCAGACACCAGGTGCCATGGAAGATGGGGATGGCAGGCCATGTTGCTGAAAACAAGGACATAAGTTAATGACTGCATAATGAACAGTTAGACCCTCAGCTGCTGCCCCAATCCAAGCAGGCAGGCAACTATCCTTCTAGCAACTTTATGTGTGAGAAAATGAAACAAGAGACCCTCTAGACTGGAGATATAGGTCTGTCTGGCTGCATACTGGAGAGAGCTCCTTACTGCTGACCAGGGCATCAAAGGGGAAGTCTATAACCTGAATGATAAAACCTGGCCTCCCTGGGTCACTTACATGGTAAGGCATACAGATGCTCGAGTATGCAGGCATCTCACTGCCTTCCCACCTCAACCACCCCAGGTAATTGGTGGATTCTTCTCTGGAGGAACCTGACCACTAATCAGAGAGAGAAAAGACTCAGTTATCAATATTTTCCATCTCCAACATCACCAGGTCCCTGCTATATTTTTATATGTGAAAAGACAACAAAGAATGACTAAATATTTGAGAAATGCCTTTGTCTGAAATCAGAAACAAAAAGAAATGGGAGGAGACATT
Source organism: Mustela nivalis (assembly GCF_964662115.1). Classification (NCBI taxonomy): domain Eukaryota; kingdom Metazoa; phylum Chordata; class Mammalia; order Carnivora; family Mustelidae; genus Mustela; species Mustela nivalis. The sequence continues at coordinate 102,924,473 of NC_139031.1, read as the reverse complement.
TGTTGGAAATAGAAGCAATAGAGGAAGGAAAACAATTCAATAAAAATGTTAAAACTATTATCCTATAGAATATCCATAGAGATCATGTATCCACAAAACATGTAATAGGTGCAGTACACACGGAACACTTAAAAAATAATTCAGGAGATAGATAATAGTTAAAATAATTATAGCAGAAATAAAAATTCAGTAGAAGGTTTAGAAAATAAATAAAATCTGTCAGAATGTAGAACAAAAAGATAAAAAAGAGAATAAATTAGTAAAACAAGGAGAAAATGGCAAATCAATCCAGGAGATCTAAATTCTGACTAACAGAATTACAGAATCCAAAGCAGGGAGGGGACAGAGAGAGAGAAAATTATCAGAGAAATAATCCAAGAAAACTTCCCAGACTTGAAGGATATTACCTCATTGAAAGTCTCACTGAGTAAATAACCAAATGAATGAAAACAAAACACCTGAAATGTATCATTGTGAATATTTTCTGGGGGAGAATAGATAAAATGCAAGGAATCAAGAATCAGAATAACACTGGGTTTCCATAGCAATTATTGAAGCTAGAAGACAATGAAGCTGGAAGAATTTTCCTCAAAACTTTGAGGGAAAATGGTTTTTAGCTTGTATTTAATATACTGCTGAGCAATCAATCAAATATAAGAGTAAACTAACAATCCAGGTGTAGAGTCTCTGGAAAATTTGTCTCAAGTTGATCTGTCATGCATTCATCATCAACTTTACTGAAAGCATTCCACCAAGACAAGAGAGTAAGCCAAAGGACAGAAAGATTGGAGCTTTACCATCAAAAAAGCCAAGAAGGAACCCCCAGGCTGATAGTTACACAGTAGGCTTAGAAAGCAACCAGTTTCCACTGGGGCAGAACATTGAGGACTCTAGAAATGTTGTCCCTGGAGAAGAGACAGGAGAGGAGGAGGGAAGGGAGCAGATGAGAAACCAAGAGAACACCTGGTATGGTTAACCTAAAGGAAAGCAGTGTTCATCATTCTTGAGATGAGTTTGGGAAGAATTATGAATAGAAAGAAAACTAAGCAAATAGAAATGCAATGACTATCTTTGATAAGAGCAAAAACTTTTACAAGGAAGGAAGTGTACTAAAAGAGTCAGAGGTAAATAGAACTTTTGTAGTCCCCTTTGTGACAAAGTCACAAGACTTTGTCCCGTTCACTGCTACAATCCAGCAAGAGTCAAGTGCTCACACTGGTAGACCTAGGACTATAGGGGCAATCTCTAGAAAACAGAGCTTCCTAGGAGATATACACACAGAGGGGTGTGCTGTTGGGAAAGCCAGCGAGATGTCCCTCTCAGAGAAGGGGTAGCCACTTCAGAGATTCTCTTGTAGAGACATTGGACCAGAGGAGCCTGATGATCCCGTCCAGTTCTCAGATCCTATGGTCAGTCCTGAGGACAGAACAAAAGAGAATGTTGTACTTCTCCATAAAAGCAGGGTATGAGAGGATGATGCTTTTATCACCAGCTGGACTAAACTTTGCAATGCGTAATGGAGGAAAGTTAAAATATCTTCCTGGCAATGCTTTGAACTCAAGTTCAAGTATTGAACCTGGCTCAAGTCTTACTGCATGGGTTTGGCTTAATTCATCTGTGAGTCTTACTTGCCTCTGTATCCTGCAAGCCTCACTTGGAACCTAGAACCCGGGGCATCTTTAAGGTGACCAGCTGAATGCCATGAAGTTCTGAGATTAGTTCGCTCCTGGAGAGGACTCTCATAAGGAAATGCGTGTCATTTTTTCCAGGTTTAGTATGAGAGGAGAGAGAAGAAAACTAAAGCAAATGTCCAGAAGTGTGTCAGGCAGTATATTAAGGATTTCCCTTGTTTGGTTTTAGAAAGGGAGGCACCATTTCATTACTCTGGCTTCTCATTGGCCCCATGTATTACACATGGTGTGTGGAGAGAAACGCCATGTAACTCAACAAAATACTCCTATATTTTTAAGGATTCTGTGGATTTCTTATAGAAAACCTTAAATTATAAAAGTTTATAGTTTGCAGATTTTTCCAACTCAAACTATAAACAGCCTTTGTGTTAAAATATTTTTTATATGAAACATATGCTCTCAGCCCTAATTGACACAAATAGGAAAATTGATATATTCAGGTCTTCAGTGCTTAAATTATCACATTCCTAGACCAGAGAGACAGAGAGGGAGAAATTGGCGGGGGGGGGGGATGAAATCTTGTTTTATCTTTTGGATACCTGGCGTTTTCTGTAACAGCCCATCAGGGTGCTGGGTCAAAGACACTGATGAGAGGTTTCCCAAAGTTAATTTTTCTCATAATACAATAACCAAATTTGTTTTAACACTTGAAAAGGCCCATCCATACTAAAAAGAATCAGTTGCTTAATCCTAAAATTAAAGGTTATTGCATGCAAGAGAAAATAATTACATGCTCAAAGTATGGAAAAAAGAAAACTTTTTTTAATATGTAGGTATTTGTATAATTAAAGACTAATCAAGCATGAAGGGCTGCTGACTAAACCAGAAAATGAGATTGTTGGCAAGCAATATTGTAATGTAAATGCCATTTTTGTTTAACTACTAAGAAGCTGGAGAAATGATATCCTGAACAGATTAAAAGCAAACAGCATTGATAATAAATATTTATCAGATTTCAAATGCAACACAGAGGATTTTTATATTTCACGTGCAAGATTGGCTTACGGGGATGTTTCCAGGTACTTTTCGAGGGAGTAGTTAATGTCCTTATTTAGAATTGCATTTCCCGATAGGATCTTCGTTGTCTGTGAGAGGACCTGTGAAGTAGGAGCCAAGGCCAAGTGTCCCGCAGTGCCATTGTTTACCAATTAAGATTTTGTTGATTAGTATTAGTTACTGAGTATCAGCCAAAGACTTTCTCATGAATACCCTGAGTGTATTCTTAGAGATGAGTTACAAGCAAGGCACAGATGTGAACGAGAAACAGAAACGATTTCTGTAAACTCCAGGTACCTAATCTTTGAAGTCACATAGAAACGTTCGGAGACTTCCTACAACTGTGAAATGTTACATGGCACGCTCGTTTGTCACGAGGATTAAATAAACAAAGGTGCTAAAGTGCCTTTCAGGAAGTAGAACACAGTAGTCACTCAGCGCATCTGAGTTTGGCTCCCTCCCTCCCTTCTTCTCTGCTGACTGGTTCAACCGAACCACCCCACCCGTCTGTTCTCACCAAGACAGTGTTGCCTTTGGAGATGCTGCCAAGACCTCTGATTCTTCCTTCTGAGTGTGCACTGAGAACCTGACCAAATCCGAGCCCCCAGCACTCCTGAGATGCAAGAGTACTCTAGAGGGTGGGGAGTAGAGGTTTTTCTCTCAGCCTGAAGGAACCCAGAAACACAACAGGAAAGAGCATACCACAAAGAGACCAAAGATCTTAATCTAATGAGGCCCTCACTGGAAAACTTCCTTTCCCTTTGTATGCGGTGATTTCCCTGTATTCGACTGGGCTCAGCCGGATTTGTCTCATATATCAAGACTTGCTGCAAAATGTAGGTGGAGCTCTGAAAAGCCGACTTGCTGACCTTATGATAAAAATATGAATTAATTAATCAAAAGCAGCTTTTAAAACCCAAGTGTTGTGCACAGCAAGTAGGCTGTTTTCCTTCTACCACAAAGCATAATTATAGATAAGTTTTCAGGAGAAGAGGCAAGACTGTCATTTTTTTACCTTCAAAAACAGTAGAAAATTCACTTTTTGGTTTCTAAATTAGAATCTGTCACTTTGACTGCCTCTGTTTCTTTTGGGTGTACTGCACACGGTATGTGATCCAGAAAGTTGAAAGCTTGAAGACCTACTAAAATGCAGTGGGGGATTTTCAGAAAAAGATTACTGAGTGACAATATGATAGCCTTCAGGCTTGCTGCTAGAAATTTTTATTTAACTTATTTTCTCCCTAATGTGGTAGTAACATATACCTATTTTCTGAAGATTGCAGAACACATCATCAAATGACAGTTCAAAAAAACATTTTAAAGTTTATTTTCTCCCTTTTTATGTAACTTAGTTGAGAGCCAGGAAACAGCACTAAAAGATGTGTTTCTCTCACCATGTTGCCCCGCTCACACAGTTTGAAAGGGTCACCATGAAATTGCCCGTTCTTGAGTCTGAAGAAAGAACATCCACAAATGTTTGAGCTCTGGTTTTAGAGAGGACCTGAGGTTATTTGCAGAAATGAGTGGGTCAGGCAATGGGGAAAAGCCCATAGAAAGTGTCTCTGTCACACAGAGACAGCACTTCCTTCTCCGACTGCCAGGGGACAAAGTCCTGAGCCATGCAGGACAGTTCTCGACTCCCTCTGGGTACCATCCCCCGGTGGCAGTGTCTGAGAACGTGTTCGTTCACTCAGCCTCCATCTCTATAGCAGTCCTTGCCTCCCTTGTCTGCAAATATGAGTTCCTGTTTTGGAGAGTCCAAACAAAATTATAATCTAGTCTTCAATGGCTCAAAAAATACCCTCCACTAAAAATATATCTTGAAGCTTTCACTCCTGCCCAAAACTCAGAGAACGTGCATTTAGTCAATGCCGTTTTATCTCCTATTGAAATCTATCAACTTCCAGGAAAAAAAGGAAGAGGGGAGAGGAGGAAATGAAAATGTTTATTGCAACACATATAAGGGTTGAGTAGCCCAGGAAAGAACCTCCCAGGTTTGACTTGGGAGGTCTCTCCTTTCTGGGCATGTCTGCTTAGAAGGATAGCAAATCCAGAAGGATTCGTGGGGTACCGAGATTCACAGAGTATTCTGGGATTCTGTGGCAAGCTAACCCAGACCTTTACATCTGGGGAACTTTTTTCAGGTTCCGTATTAGATTTCTCATGCCATTCAAATCCTTCAAGTCATGCATTCATTTATTCAACAATGATGCCTTGAGCCTCTACAGATGTTGGGAGAGAACCTGCCAACATATGGAGAGAATGGGCTCCAGGGGAGAGACCAGGACAGAGCCCTGAGCTAGGAGGGTGCTGGGCTGATTCCAGAAAGAGCAGAAAGGGCAACAAGACTACAGTCTTGAGTGAGCGTGGTAGTAGCAGCAGATAGGGCCATAAAGGAAGCAGGGACCAGATGATCTTGGAGCCTGTATGCCACTGTTAGGATGTCAGCAATTACCTTGAATGAATCAGGAAGCCCTGCAGACCCTCTGAGGGGAAGAGACTGTGGGGGCTCAAAAGCAAAAATGGGGAGTCCAGTTAGGAGGCCACTGCACTGATTTCAACAGGGTGACAAGATCTTGTACCAAGTTGGATGAGGTAGAGATGGTGTAAAGTAATCAACCTGCATGTAGTCTGAAGACGAACTGACAGGATTCATTAAAGGACTGGCTTTGATATGTCAGAAAAGGACAGGAGGTCAAGGTTGTCTCCAATGACTTTGGTCTATGCAACGGGAGGCATGGAACTTCCACATGGGGAAGCTGATGGGATGAAGAGGTTTGGGGACATGTTTGGTTTTGGCATGTCAGTCTTGGGCAGGTTATGTTCAAGAGCTGCTAAATGTCTCGGAGGAAAGGTTGAGAAAGCAGGTGGATCTCAAGTTCTAAAGAAAGGCCCATGTTGGAGATAAATTTGGGAGTTCATTGGTGTTCCCCTGGTATTTAAAGCCATAACCCTGAACCAGATAACCCAAATGGTGGGCCCAGATAGAAAAGAGGTTCAAGCATTTCTGAAGCACTTAATGTGAAAAATTCCTATAAAAGAAAAAAAAATCAGCCAAGGAGACTGAGATGAGGTCAAGGAGGAGGGAAGGGAGAAGCACCCAGAAGCTGAAGTAAATCTATACTTCCAGGAAGGAGTGATCAACAGTGCCAACTACTTGACAGATCAAGTAAGAGGGGAGCTGAGAATAAACATTGGAGCTAGCATGTGGATGGAAGCAGTGCCCTTGACAAGAGCTTCTGAGGGGCGGGGGTAAGGGGCGGGGGTAAGGGGTTGCAGGGATTAAAGTGGATACCAATAAAAAAAAAAAAAGGGACAAAAAGAGAAGAATTGGCGGCATTGAGAATGGACAACTCTTTCCAGGCACCTTCTCCAAAAGGAAGCAACTGGTGCACTAGCTGGAGGGGGGTGGTCAAGATGGATCTGTTTTTTTAAGATGGAAATTGAAACATCTTGCTTACAGGCAGATGGTAGTGATCCAATAGAGAGGGACATTTGATGAAACAAATCAGGGGTGTTCTGGAAGGGGGGGAGGCATGGGATCTGTTGCACATAGAACATCAGGGGTTGGCTATTCATCACCCCCAAAGAAATAACTTCCTCTTGATAGCTGAGTTTTCCCAGAAGAGCTAAGGGTTAAACCTTTTAGTGCCAGAACTATAAAACTTGGAAAATGTAAATCACTTAAAAGCATTTTACTCCCATCCCCTGCCTTCTTAAACAAAGTATCATTGTAATAAAAATCTTCTATTTGTATCATGCCTGTGGTTTACCAAGTACTTTCACAAACATTATCTCCTATTATCTACCAACATCCCAGCAAAGTGGGCATTTCACAGATTTGACAGATTGGTGAGACGGACAGTCGCAGGGGTGTGATTTGCCAGGTGTGGATGAAAGGGAGCATAACTGCGACTCCCTGATGATGTTGGATCATTATTGTCAATATAAATTATATATGTTCTGGGAAAGCAAGACTCTTGTGCACTGTAAGACAACATCATGAAGGATCAAACTGGGTGGACAGACAGCAAGGGCTGTCAGAGACCAAGAAAGGAGCCAGCTGAAGAGGGGAATGTCTGAGAGGACTTTCTGGAGGTGGTGGAACTTGAGCAGGGCTCCAAAGTTTAGTAGATTTTAGAAGGGCAGGAAAATCCAGAGGAAGACATAGTAAGTAAACATGCTCCTGAATGTTTGCATAGTAGTTTATTCATTGAGATGGTCTCTACTTTGTGGCAGATAGGCACCACCACGTTGGTCAGTTGTGCCCTCTGTACTTGACTGGGCCATGGTGCCCAGATATGTGCTCAAACATTATTGTGTGTGTTTCCATGAGAGTGTTTTTGGAAGGAATATACAGTTAAATCAGTAGGTTTTTAGTGAAGCAGAGTTCCTTCCATGCTGTGGGTGGGCCACATCCAGTCAGTTGAAGGCCTGAAGAGAACAAAGGACTGACCTCCCCTGAGCAAGAGGGAATTCTGCAGCAGATTCCAACTTGAACTTCAACATCAGCTTCTCCCTGGGTCTCCATCTTGCCAGCCCACCCTGCAGATTTTGGACTCATCATCCTCTATATTTGCATGCACCAATTCTGTAAAACCTATCTGTTTATCTATCTCTCTCTCTACATAGATAGATAGATAGATAGATAGATAGATAGATAGATATAGATATAGATATAGATATATAGGGATAGACACACACACACACACACACACACACACACATTCTATTGGTTCTGTTTTTCTGGAGAATCTGACCAATCCTGTCCCTTTCTCATGGATTATATGAAGACAGAAGGGGTACAGTTCTTCTCCAGACCTGTGGAAGAATGGAGGAAGTCTTTCCCATAAAGTCAGTAGGATCACAGACATTGCTGTATTTATTGGGGCAAAAGAATCCAAAGTCTGGCGAGTGATTCTCAGAGTGCATTCTGGGAGTAACCCAGTCCTGGAGTGTTAGAAGCCCCATCTTTCACCCCTTGCTCCTCTGCAGTGGGTCTGTTATCTCTTTCCCCTGCAGTTACCCTCTGTCATTTGACTCCACTGATAATTCCTCCAAGCACTCAAGCTAGGTGAATGATTGGCCAAACTCACCAGCGAGTTCAGGTTCAACCACGGGCTCATTGTTCTAGTGCAGGAGTTGGCAAACATTTTATGCAAAGGGATAAGTAGCAAATGCTTTAGGCTTTGTGTGTTGAGGGAAAATTGGAGATACTTTTATGTGCTTATATTGTAATAAGGGTAAACAGATTTCCACAGATTTCTTATTGGTGAAATCCAAGATATAATAACAGTAACTGAGTAGAATTTTTTAATACAGGCTCCGAACGAGAACAGAATTCTGGTATTTTTCTGAGGGAGGTGTATTAGCTAGCGTTCTCCAGAGAAACAGACCAATAGGGCTGTATTTTCATATATATATGTATATATGACTTATCCCAGGAAATTACTTCATGTGATCATGGAAGCTGGCAAATCCAAATTTGCAGAGCTGATGTCCCAGCAGGAGTCCAAAGGGCAACAGGCAAGAGAATTCCCTCTTACCCAGAGGACATTTAGCTCTTGGTCTAGTCAGGCCTTCAACGAATTGGGAAAGGCCCACCCACATTGAGAAGAGAAGTCTGCTTGATTCAAAGCCCACTTATGTAAATGTAAATCATCTAAAAACACCCTCACAGAACTATCCAGAATAAGTTTGACCAACTATCTGAGGCACCTTGTGGCCTAGACAAGTTGACACATAAAGTTAGCCATCACAGGGGGATAATGTTTCATTAACTGGAGGGCAAAATTAGTGCTCCTCCTCACCAAGGCAATGGTAAGTGTTCGTCTGTACAAACCATTCTTGGATTGTGGACTAAATTCAGTCTATGAGCAACAGTTTGCCAATAATTGCTATCGAATAATATTTTAATAATAATAATGACAGCAACCCACCCCACCGAACAAAGAAGGTAGTGAGAGAGGAGGCTGAAACCTGACAGTCTGTGCTGGGATCCTGACTTCTCACTGTGAGCTCAGGATCTTAGGCACATTCCTTAACCCCTCTGTGCTTCCGGTTTTCTGCTTTCATAGATGCAAATAAAAGTATCCACCTCATTGGCTTCCTGTGGACAGGAAAGGAGTTAGTTGTCTGTAAAGTCCTTAGAAAAACTTTGCCTGATACAGAGTGAGCACTGCTCAAGTGCTAGATGTGAAGCTGATGGTGGCCAGGATCATGGAAGAAGGAAGACCATGAAGAAGATGGCCAATGAGTCCTCATGATGCCAGGGCCCTGAGTAGTTTCCACAGGCTTGGAGTGCTGCTCAAAAACTGGTTGCCTTCTGAGACTGGCCAAGCCTGCCAAACGTTGCCAAATGCAGGACTTCCACTGGAATTCCAAGCACCGAGAGTCACGGTCTTGTGTTACAGTTCACTCAGCAAGATTATGAGTGTTTCTTTTGCTCTGGAGACCCTACGATCTGGAGGACTGTGAGCTGGGAGAGATGTGGGGCAAGGGAAGGAGAAAGTTGCCGCTTGAGCTCAGAGGTGATTCAGAACCCAGCACACAGGAGATGAAGTCCTGCCTATCTAGTAGTCTTAGCTAACTGTGAGTTTACTGGAGAAGTAATAATTTTACAAAGGAGGGGGAATTGTGTCCTTATTGAATAAAGAATAAGTTCCAGATTTACATTCATTGATTTCCTATCCAGTTTCTATCTATGTTCATCACGTTGAATTTCTCCTTAGTATCCAAAAATAAAGCCATGGGGGAAATAGATGTATCTATGCGCCTGAGCCTCTATAATGCCACGACTTTGAAATGCGGCCAACTTTTTCTAGATCTTAACCCTTAATCATACTCATTCTGAAGAGAATTTTTTAAAAGAGATAGAATAGATTCTGCAAAACAAAAGATCTAGGCTTATTGCTTTGATGAAGATTTGCCACCCATGACCCTTTAAATATTGAACTTGGACTATAAAAATATCACTTGTTATTGATCACATGGTTATTAAAGCCAGTCAAATGCTGAATTTATATGTCAAACACTTGTAATATTTCCTGTAAATATTAGGGCAAAGGGAAATGATGATAATGCCACCGTGAAGAGTCACATCAGATTTGTTCAACTTTACATAACTGAGAAATAATAAAAGTGTCATCAAGAACTTCATTATATATGCCAAGCACTTGTCAAAACCTGCTGCACATCATTTATGCATGTGTACGTGCCGGTGGATGAGCCCAGAAAGCATGCACACGCATGTCCTCTAGAGGAGAATGGATAGGGGAGCCATCTGTTTGCCTGTCCACCTACGCCAGGCCCATGCCTCTCAGCGTCTGATAGCTGCTAGGAATTTGCAACAGGCCCTGCACACAGACACGTGTGGGTTCGCTTTCCTTGCACTCCAATGTGCTATGGGAGGCTGACCAGCTCTCTGGGTCTGGAGGAAAGCCTTAGAACTCAAGTCAACGAATAATACTAATCACGGGCTTGGAGCTGATCCTTAAATCCCCTCTGATTCTCGAAGTTCTGCCTCATTCTATTCAAGAATGCTTCTGGGGAGAGATCAGCCATCATGATCCTGAGATCTCTTGTGTTTTCCCAAGACAACTTTCTATATAAGCAAATGTTTTCACGCGGGTGACGGGAAGGAACCATTAGTCAACCACGGGGGTCTTCCCTGGGAGCCTTCGATTGGAGGCCCAGGGCAGGCCCATGAACGGAGCAGTGTGTAGGCATTTCTAATGGCATTTTGATGTACATGCACGAAATTGATGTCAGACAGATCATTGTAAAGTCCCAAACAGTGGAATATTGAGGACATTTTCAGGTGGCAGTCAGATTCTGGCTGGGTGAGCCCAGTATATTTTCTCATGTCACAGTTGATTAGGTTCACAGGGAAGTGGAAAGAGTAAAAAATTCTCTTATTACTACAGCAATGCCGTCTCAGCCTCTTTTCCCTTTGAATGCAACATTAGTTTTTGTCCAGAAGTCTAACTGCTTTCTACAGTTTGGGGAATTGTAAAGCAGAAACAATTTTCCCAGCCAGGCTGACCTTCACAGTAATGAGAAATGACTGGAATTTCTCTCTATTTCTCTAACATTTGGGGAGGTTTCGGAAGGGGTGGGGGAAAGAATATGCTTGTTTTACCTGATATTATGTTGTGGGCGTCCGTTTGGTACTTTGAGCCTAATTTTTTTCCATTCAGGGGATTACATGGGCTGTTGCTCCCCATGACCCCACAGCCAGACCACAAGTGTATTGAGAAACGACAGTAATGCACTTCAAACCTTTTGTCATCACAACAGAGATGGTACTCTGTTTCGGCCATTAAATGAATAAATATGTTTCTCCTGGGGATGGCTATTTTCATTTACTCTCCAGGTCTTACTCAGGTGATGAGCACAAGGGCTGGCAAATTCAACCTTCATTTGGGCCGTGTCCCCCGAGTCTCTGGTGCCCTTGGAGTCCCCCCCAGCGCTCACCACTGCCCTTGTCCTTTACCAGGATGTGAGAATCATTGAGCTCTTTGGTTAGGGCTGATGCTTCCTCCTTGATTTAAAAAAATTTTTTTAAAAATCTAATTTTCCCACTTAGCTGAGGAAATAGAAGGGAAGGCAGAAGGTACAACTGAACACCGCCTCCTACCCGCTGTCCCCCCACAACACAGGAGAAGTGATTAGCCCTAAAGGAGAACCAGTCCCAAAAGACACACCCTGAGCAGTCCTTTGTCTAAGCCTTCGGATCAGCATTCCTGGTCCCTGCTACACTTTGGCAGAGTCGTTCACTGGGGGGGAGGTTGTCCTGTGGCTCCAGGCCCTCCCCCTCAAACTATCCTTGACCCCTCTCAGGAAGGCCGGAGATACCGTCATTCAGATCCTACTGCCGCTCACTAGCTGTGTCACCCTGGGCAAACTCCTTGAACACTCTGAACCTGTTTCCTCATCTGTAAAATGGAACTATCATAGTAGCTACCTGTCCAGGCTTTTCTGTTGGAAGGGAAAAAAGAAACAACTTGGAAAAAAAAAAAAAAAGAAGAAGAAGAAAGGAAGAAAGAAACAACTTGGCATGACTGCTGTGTGCCCTCCATAAACTGCAGCTGGTATTATGGTCAACTCAAAAAGATGTGCAAGTATATCACAAATTGGGGATTAATTTGCCTTATGGAATCGGTTGAGACTCCACTGTCAAGCTGTTCAGTGGCAGGTGCTCCCGGATACGTGCCTCAGGAGGCCATCAAAGAGACTCATGGTTTGAACCTGACCCTTGCTTTTTTTCTGGACTGCAGGACTGCTTGAACCTTGCATGAGCTCTAACAGCAAGGGCTCAAAGTCTGAGTCAAAGCAAATGAACAAACTAAGTGCTGGCGGAGCAGCTGACGGGGTGCAGGGGGCACCGGATGGGGAGCAAAGGCTGGAGCATCTGGGCCAGCGAGCTGTGAGTGACAGAGGCTGCCTGGTCTTGGGGTGTCCACATGAGCCTTGAAAGCGTCTTGAGCTTTCTGCTGAAGGGGACTTGGAGTCTCCTGGGTCCTGCACCTGAATGCCCCCTCTCAGCCACGCTCGTTCCACAGATTAGGAAAACTAAGGCCCAGAGCATTTAAGAAACAAACCTAAGGGCCACATGTGCCCAGTAAGTAAATAATGTCTAAGGACTCTTCCACTTCTGAGTTTATGATCCAGTTGACTATTTGCTGTTTAAAATAACTGCAATCTCTTATCTGTGGTCTCCAGTGTCTAGCCTAGATGCATGCAACTCAAATGGACATCGAAAACATAATGCCAGATATTTTGCATAACCAGTTTGTCCACTGATAGACGTGTGTGCACATAGCCCATCTGCTGACGTGAGCTTGCTGGCCCCTCACCACTACTCTACTTCCCATAAGGATGAGAACATGCTGGGTGTCTGGCGGGTGGGTCGGGGGGTCAGTTCGTTAAGCATCTGCCTTCGGCTCAGGTCACAATCCTGGGGTCCTGGGATCGAGTCCTGTATCGGGCTCCCTGCTCAGCGGAAGTCTGCTTCTCCCCCTTCCTCTGCTGTGCCCCTGCTTGTACTCGCTCTCTTTCTCAAATAAATACATAAAATCTTTTTTTAAAAAATGCTGAGATCATGTTTCGAGAGAGTCTCTGTCCCAGGAAACTGTGCAAGTCAAGGCACGGTTTTATGGGTGCAGAATTGTGTTCTCTTTCTCAAAATCATTCTCTTTTCTCTGTCCCCATTGCCGCCATCCCAGGTGACCTCCAGGGTGTACTAGCTCTGGACCTTCTTTCCAGTTTCCCTGACTCCATGCTTCCCTGAGGCCCCTCCCAACCCATTGTACAGACCAAGACAAACTTCTGAAACATGAGCAATGACCTGCTCCTGTCGGAGGCGTGACGTGCCATGGAACATGGTGTGGCCTGGCATGGAGAAGCAGATGGCAGAGTGCAAGCAGGGGCTACCTCTGCCACTCAGTCTGGGTCCTGTAAATCTGCTATCATCCCTGAGCCTCAGTTTCTCCTTCTGACAAATGAGCCCATCAATAGCTCATATGAAAGACCCCATCGTTCTCCAGCATTGTGACATTTATCCAAGAAAATGTGGGGTGTCCCCCCTGTAACTGGGTCATTCAAACAGTGGCAGAAACTCTTCGTGTTCTAGGAGGACCCACGTGAGATCCTTATTAGATGATTTCTGATCATTTGAATGACAAAGCCATTCTTGACTATTAATTTGAGCGCAGAAATGTCTGACATTCATTTTGTGACCCAATTATATGGTTATTCAAGATTTTCTCCTGTGGGGAAGATTAGTTAGACATAGAAAAGTCTAGAGGCAGAACAACGAGATGATCTTATAATCCTCCAAACGAGAAGATATGGGGACCTGAATGAGACCACCATGAGTAGAAAGGAAGCAGAGAAGTGGATGGAGCTTCAAAATCTAAATGATAAGATTTAGTCGTTGACTGGAGCTGAGAAGTGGAGAGAGAGAGGAACTGGGGAGGAATGACCCAGGATTGAGGAGATGGGGTTCAGGGGAGGAAATTGAGTTCCACCTTGAACAAGCAGAGTTTTAGGGGCTGTTCTCCCTTCCATGGAAATAAGACAGCAGACATTTGAGATTTCTCTGGAAGCAGGCCAAGCCAGAGCCAAAATCGTAGATTTTGATATAGAATTATGGGGACTAAAATCTCTCCTGGGGAGCGCACGGCCTTTGCTACTCTGCCTGTCCTCCAACAACCACTGCCCTGCATTCTTGGCTTTATAGCTCCTATTGTATTTTGGAGTCCATTTAGCCACTCAGCTCCCACCTTCCCCTTCTGTCCCCAAACGACCACCCTCTGTACCTGTCACCCACTTCCAGCCAGCCTCAGCTCAGCTCCTTTCCTCAAGTTCCAACCCTCCTGACATAGCAGTCAAGGAACATATGTTCATAGTTTATTGTCTTTCTTTTGCATGACCCACCACTCAGTGCTCTTCAGGAAAAATTCTACCCAAGATCTCCAGTCCCCCAGTGGAGCCAGATAGCTCACAAGCTCCGCTGCTTCCCACCATGGTTATTATTGTTCTCCGTTAAAAAAAAAAAAAAATCTTTTAAACAAAAAGAAATCCAGGGCCAGTTTGCATCCTGGTTCTACCAAGCTGCCTCCCCTCCATATCAACCATCACCAGCTCCCTTGGTTTTCAGAGAGAACTGTTCACTTGGGTCAATGTGTGCGAGGATATTCCTTCTCAAAATGAAAGCCCCTGTCATTTTGAGGTAAAATGCCCTTCCAGACAGAGCTGTATGACTTTCTGAAAGAGGGCATTTACTGAACCTCAAATAGATGAATCGTTTTCTTTCAAGCAGGGAAATGTATTTTACTCTTCTTGCTTCAACTGGGATTGAGCCCATTCATTTTACTTTTTTATGCTCTCCTGTTTTATTTAGAAATGATCTATTCATCCCAACCCAATTGAAGAAATATAGATAACAGGGAAAAAATTGTCATATTATTCACATGAGGAGTATAGATGTTCCCACTGAATATGTTCACAGCTCCATTTAATTTGGGTTGTATCAACCTGGCCTACAAAATTCACTTTTATTTGTGACACCCGAAGAAGGCAGCTAATCCCCGGAGTGAGTGAGACCCAGATTCTAATTGCAGCTGCTCCCATGACCCTTGGACAAGTTATTGAGCTTCAAGGATAATAGAATCTATTTTTCCAGATATTGAGGGATTCAATGAAATGTTAAGCATCTGACACATACGATGTGATGTGGTAAATATTATCACATGTAAAAAGTCATATTTTGCACGGATCTTTTTTGCATCTCCAGAACCGTCCATGTACATATGCTGCTCTGCACATGTGATGGAGAGGACACCATTTCACACCTTTGTTCTCAATTCAGCACAGACTGTATTGCAAATTGCAGGAGATGTTTAGACTATCATAAAATAAGAACATTGTCAGGGTGACAGTGCTCAATGCAAAAAAAAAAAAAAATCACTTCATTATACATCGAGTTCTTTTTTACGTCGCTCTATTTTATCATCGTATGAGCTACCTTCTTGTGTGATCACTCTCTGTACAGAGGCAAAGTCCTGAAAAGTTACCAAGGCGCAGCCTCCTGCCCTTTTGCTCCTGGAAGTTCTCCCTTTTGGGGCCCCCTTTGCTGGGATATTTAATAAATGTCTTTGGAAAGACAGATTTCACAACAGACTCCAAGCTTCTGTTTCTGAGCACCACGTCTACCAGAAATTCTGCTCATACTACCCAGACCACTGGTTTCATTAGGGGTCTCTGTTAGAAATGCCACACAACACTTGAGGGGTGGGTAGGCTTGCTACTCTTCAGTTACCCCTCCCCCAGATGAGATAGAGGCTTACCCATGAACCCATATAGCATGTATGTCATGGAGCCCAGATACAATCAGCATTCCCACCTCTTGCGTCTTCCCATTTTTACATCGTTGGTGGGTTCTTCCTCCTCCCCAGACACAGAAGTTTCACCTTAAGCAAGCTCTCACCAACTCATCCAAAGCTCTCCCAGGAGAAGCCTAGGAAGGTCTTTCATTATGGGTTTTAACAGACTGATCTGTATGTATTCAGTGTTTCCTTCTCAGCATATTTACTACAGATGGGTGGGGCGGGGGGAACCATGCCCCTGTTCCAATTTAAACAGAAAAGTGACCTAATTATGAAATGGAGTCTCATTATCAGTTGATTAGATTCCTGATTTCTGCTTCTTAACCCAGCCTGTGTCTTTTGTAAAGTTAGACAAACTCTTTCTTAGAACCTGTTTATATCTTTAGAAATCTCTCGAGCTAACAGCTATGCCATTCCAGATGGAGTGTAAGAAAAACAAATGTTTCAGGGTAACACCTCTTTTATTGGAAATTCCTCCATCCATCAGCTTGACTCTTTGAAACAGTTGAGAACCAAGAGACAAGCAGAATATAATAATAATAATATAAAAATTGTGAGCCCTTTGTCAGAATAGCCATGCACGTCCTTTAGAGGAGAGAGAAGACACTTAAGCTCTCATCCAGAACCAACCAAATGGACTATCTGGTTCCCAAAGCCATAGCAGATTATAAAACAACATATGAGAAGGGGTAGAGTCGGGGCACCTGGGTGGCTCAGTTGGTTAGGCGTCTGCCTTCGGTTCAGGTCATGATCTCAGAGTCCCAGGACTGAGCCTTGCATCAGCCTCTCTGCTTGGTACAGAGTCTGCTTCTCCCTTCTCCCTCTGCCTTTGTTCCTCCCCACTGCTCGTTCTTTCTTTCTCTCATATAAATAAATAAAAGCTTTAAAAGAAGGAGAAGAAGGGGTAGACTTGCTTTTAGAAACAGACCCAGTGATAGCTGAGAAAAATAGCACTATTGGGACAGGAAGATCTAGAAACATACAACTCAGAAAGAACAGCCCTTTGGGCCTGTGTAGGATGGAAGCAAAGGGAGCAAATGCACATTAGCCAAGACGGCAATGCCAGCTCAGTGTCCCCGGTCTGGGACAGCAGGGGGAACCAAGTCCAGAGAGGAGACGCAGGGGAGGCAAGTAACTGGAACAGACCCCAGCTACAGACCCCAGGCAGAGGACACAGAGCACTGCACCCAGGAACTCCCCAGACACAGAGACAAGCAGGCCCTACAGGACTAAGAAACAAAAGTTCAGGACAGAGTTGTGCTCCTTTGGGAGGAGCAGTGCCCAGCCTAGAAGAAGAACACCTAGCAGGTCTCAGGGGAGAACTGAAGCCAGAGAGAATGCATCAAGGACCCTGTTAGCAGAGCTTGCAGTCAGCCACAAAATTGGAGCGGCTCAAAGGATACAGTTGTCCTTCAAGGGTGGAGTTCCCCAAACCGAAATTCTTAAGCTCCTAGAGAGGAGGGGACCTGGGACAAACAACCTAGCAGGGCCTACGACACTAATTGATTTTCAGAATGATGACCTAGAGTCATCAGAAAAAAGGAACGCCATTAAGCTTAGCGAGGCACAAAAATTTACTGGTGTGACAAAATATGGATCACATATAATGCAGTTAAAAAAAGTGAAGAAAAGATTACCTTGCCCCCCGCCAAGAAGAACCCATATTATGCTCCTATTACTGTTAAAATGTGCATCACCAGAGAGACTTATGGGACAGGCTTCCAAATGTTGGCATTGTTTTCTCTGAGATTGGGGTAGTTGTAATTTATGTCTTGTTTGCTTGTCTCTATTTCACAATATTCCATGACAAACAGGTGCCTGGAGTATACAAAAAGTGATAAAGGGTAAAAAGAAGGTAGAGACATTGGCAATGCATTTTTTAATATTTCCATGTACAAGATTAAAACAGTATTTAAAAAATCCTCAGTCTAAACTCCTGGTGATCTGCGGTAATTCATGCCTCTAGGAACCCCAGACAGCTAAGATTTTCTTCTATCTGTGAAATGAGAACCTCAGTCTACACCACCGCCAACAGAATCTTCCCGTGCCACCATCTCCTGCAACATTGTATCTTATTCTTACAAGGAAGATGTTATATTTCCTTTGAGCAAAGACCTCTAATTTGTTAAATCCACCCATGCAAACTCTTTTAGCATCAAGATCTATTTCTTTGACGTCTTTCCTTTCTACCAGCAGAGTATTAAAATCAGCAAGGAGTCCATATAAGTCATTCAGAGGTGTTTATCCTTTGACCAAACCCTAGAAGGGTTACAAGGTGTCCTCAGTCACAAAACACACCAGTGATTACGGTGCTAGAACCCAAGCCCCTGAAGGCCGATTGCATTTCTACTTGCCAAAGCCGCAGGGATTCCCAACCATGCTGGGAAAGCTGCACGAGTTTTAAGTAGTCGGGACTTTCTGCACCTGTAAGCCCCTGTGAGATCTCCCTGAGTTTCGATTTCTTCATTTGTCAGTTGCACACCTCCCAGCATCCCTGTTGTATGAGATCCCACTCAAATGCATGTTCAGTGTTTCTCTCACCTGTTTCTGCAAGAGCCACACATTTCATTCGATCACCTTCTCCTTAGATGCTTAATTTGAATGTAATCAACGCCCCCCCCCCATAGGGGTCTTGACATATGCGGTAAATCACAAACCATTGAAACACAAGGAACTCAAAGATTTCAATAACTGAAAGCACTGTCCGGATTAGAGGTCAGGGAATAGGGGGTCAATCCACAGTAGCCCCAGTGGTTCTTGTTTGTTCCACTGACATCTGGAAAGAGGGATTTTTGTGGTTGTGCCGCATAAAATAGTAAAGACTCCATCCCTAGAAATTCTTGCAGTTGGTTCATGAGAGTTGGTCTCAGGGGAGAACTGAAGCCAGAGAGAATGCATCAAGGACCCTATTAGCAGAGCTTGCAGTCAGCCACAAAATTGGAGCAGCTCGAAGGATACAGTTGTCCTTCAAGGGTGGAGTTCCCCAAACCGCTCTGGAGCTTGGGCTAGCCACCACGGCCGGGATGCTTCCTTTCTTGCAAATAGCAATGACAGATCACTATGGTGAAAACCTTATCAAGTTCTTAAAAGTTTTAACAAAGCATGCTGCAGCCCAGAACAGGCTCACACTCATGGCTGAGGCTGAAGTCTGTGGGAATGGAAGTCATTAGGAGTCTGCAGGCGTTTTTTTGTGATTCTTTACCAAGGTAAAAAATTTTGCCTGGACACCTAGGTGGCTCAGTTGGTTAAGTGTCTGATTCTTGATTTCAGCTCAGGTCATGACCTCACGGTCATGAGATCAAGCCCTGCGTTCGGTTCTGCCCTGAGTGTGCGGCCTGCTTGAAATTCTCTTTGTGAAAAAAATTTTTTAAATTTAAAATTTAATTTTTTTAAAAAATTGCCATATGGGGGCACCTGGGTGGCTCAGTGGGTTTAGCCTCTGCCTTCGGCTCGGGTCGTGGTCTCAGGGTCCTGGGATCGAGCCCCAGATGGGGCTCTCTGCTCAACAGGGAGCCTGCTTCCCCCCTCTCTCTCTGCCTGCCTCTCTGCCTACTTGTGATCCCTCTCTCTCTCTCTCTGTCAAATAAATAAATAAAATATTTTTTTTAATTGCCATATGTACTGGCTATACATTGAAATAACTAATATCCAAATAATTATGCATGTTTTCAAGCATAGGGCTTGTAAACAGCCTTGCTTGTTTCTGCCTCTGGGCCTTTGCACTTGCTGTCCCTCATATGCACAGTTCTATGTCGAGACATTTACATGGCTAGCTTCTCTCTTTCTAAATTCTCACTTCAAATCCCACCTTCTCACAAAGATCTTTCCCAGCTTCCCTATCGAAAGCAGGTGTTCCCTCTTCCCACCATCAGTCCCTCTAACACCTTTTCCTGTTCTGATTTCTCCTTTGCACTTTCCACTGCCTACTGTGATCTCACCTGTTGCTTACCCATTTAAGCCTGTCTTCACTCAACTAGACTGGAGGCACTTTGTCCCCCACATTGATCTTGCCCTTTATTCCAACCGAATTACCTAGAAAATGCCAGGCACTCAGTAAACACATGCTGAATGGATGGTTCCACTTACTTCCCCTTTGTTTCAGCATTTATGTTTCTGCTGTGTGGGCCAAATTTAGGCAAGATCCCCACCATATCTTAGCTATGCCCCTGTAAATATCAGATGGGAGCAAATTATATTGGGACGAGGTGACTCCGAACACATTTAGAAGCTCTGCATTTTGTAACAAATGCTTATAAGTGGAGGGATGAATTTCATCAGGTAGTACTAGCCACATGTTTTGAAGGCCATGTTGCTATTTGCATATATGTAATTTATACCTGCCTGCTTCCAAAAGTGATCTGAGAGGATGTAGGATCGAAAACATACAATCTCAGAAGTAGAGTCAATAAAACAAACACCCAAATCCATGCAGTATAAAAAGAACTTAAGACACTCAGTGCCAAGGCGGATAGCATTTCTACAGTTGCTCATTAAACTTAACCCAGGACCTTCTCAGGGCAAAGATGTAGAAGGAAACAATGGTTTCTGTAAATCTTAAATCCTTACAGGAGGAATTGCTGAGTGTGTCACAAATGACCCTCCTCTTTTTCGTATATTCATTCAGCAAACACACATTGCTTTCCTGATAAGCCTGTGTGCTCCGTGCCGGAAGTACAGGGAGGAGATAAGAGGAGAAAGACATGTCTCTACCCTTGCATTGCTCTGCTCATGGTCCTGGGGGAAGGGGAGGGGATCAGACCAGGCTATAGTTAATTATGACTATAATTAATTATAATAAGATAAATATTCTATTAGAGTCATATACAAAGTGCAATGGGAGTAACGGGTAGGCAGCAATTCATTCGGCCTGGGGATACACATTGGAGGGGGGATCATGTCGGCTTCGGGCTGGGAAGAAGCTCGCCAGTGATAGGGAAGTATTCCAGTCAGAGGCCCGAAGATGTGAGAGCGTGCTGGGGTCTCCTGGAGCAACGAGTTAGTCAGAGTGGCGAAGGGGTGTTGAGGACCTGTCACCCTGGCTGCTTGGGAATGCTCTTGTCACACAGGCTTCAGCTCCCAACAGCCCCTCTGGCATGGCCTCAGTTGCAGAGAAACCTCCTCATCCAAAGCCTTGCCCAAGGCCCTTCCAGGATGGTCCATATCCAGGGACCTATCCATGTGGGAGTTCAAAGGCTCAACTCTGGCCTCTCTTATGGACACTTCTAGCTCCAAAGCTTCCTCATGGAGTTGGCAGTGACATCAGGCCGGTGTCCCAGCTGGATGTCTCCTCACTCCTGCTTCTACCCTGCCCTCCCTCAGGGGTCAGCCCCAAAGGCAGACAGTCCTTGTCCTTGACCAGCAGTCTCACCCACCTGTGACTCAGTCAAGGTGATAGGCTGCTGGAGCCTTGTTTAGAACCCAGACAACAGGACTCCAGAGCTCAACTATTTTAGTCTAGCCCTCTGATACCTGATGCAGAATGGAGATGAAGTCAGAATTATCAGGCTTTGAATGCCCTTTTGTGTCATCCCAAAGAGGTGAGATGTTATTCAAAGTCCAGAGGGGAACCAGCAAGGATTTTAAATGGGAGGGTGATATCAGCCAATGTTTTTAAGATGGTTTCTATGACAAAATCACAGAGCCTGGACAATAAGGGAAAGGTCACCTTATCTCCATAATGGCTGTCGATGAGTCTCGCCTTCTTTACAATCCCTTCTTTAACTTTCTGAAAAAAATGCAAAAGAAAACAGACATAAATTGGATTAGTGGAAGGATGCACAGGAGCACACTTACCCCCTGCATAATCCTCAGGTAGATGGTTGACTTCCAGTTTATCTTCAACACAAGAAGGTCTTTGAAGTCATGGCCCACAGGGCAGTTAGGAGATGATTGGAAGAGTCATTGCTGGGCTCCCCCTGCTTCTCCCCTTTTATTGGGCTCATGACATCAGTCTTGAAAGTGGAGTAGAAACAGCCTAAGCTTGAGCACGGACTGTTCAGAGGAGATGTAGGTCAACTGGGAGCACACGCTTCCTGGGACCAGTTGTACCAAAAGGCCCTTTTGAGCCCACATGGAGCACCTGCTGCTGGGGGAATGGGAAGCCATTGGACCCAAGTCATGCTCCAGGAAGCTGGGGTCACCCAGGAGACAACACTGCTCTTCTCTCCACACTGGGCTGTCTCCATGAGAAGGCACTCGCAATCCTGACGTTATTGTCCATCTTCCCAACTTTGAACATATGTCACAATGGCAGAACCCAGAGAAACGTGGCTTGCATTTCACAGTTTATGTAGCTGAGAGTAGGTACTGCCTACAATTCCATTTTGGCCCCAACAAATCCATTATTATTCCCCTTTAAAGAATAGGGGATTTCATTGGAATGCCGGCCCTCAGTTGTTATGCTGGGGGCGTATTTTGTATCCAGAGGAACCTCCACAATGTTGAAGGTTTCCTGCCTCCAAACAACAGAACTGATGATCCAGGCCCAGTTTCTTAGCTTTGTCCTTTGGGATAAAAAATAATTTCTGACCAAACAGTTGTCTTTGATACAGTGGTTCTTAACCTGCTGTCTTGATAGTGGAGAATCATGCTTTAATCAAACATTAATAAGGTCCTTTGAGTGTCAGACACTGAGCTACCTGTAGAAGTCACAGAATGGACGCAGAATTCAGCTACTGCCCTCAATGTGCATGTCTGACGTGGCCGTCTGATTGCTGATGCTGCTTCTAGTCCACTGGCCTCCTGTCTCAAAAGTAACCATCCCAACTGTCTAAAAATCACTTCGTATTGTTTACTCAGAACATGAAGATAAAGGGACCCTCCCCAAAGCAGTTATTTCTAGGAAATCATAATATCTCTCTTTATGGCCCCTCCGTCAAGGAGCAAAATACATGTTTCTCCAGCCTTTATATGGAAGGGAATGAAGAGGTATTTGGCCGAAAGCAAGAACTGACCCCACAACCGCTTTCTGGGTGAGGGTTTTCCCTGCCTTGTGCAGCGCTCATGTGGAGAACTGAACCACCCCGGGCAGGACCAGAGGGGGCAACTCCACCATTCCTCCCAACCAATAAGAATCATCTCCTTGCTTCTATTATTTGAATGTCCTGTTAGTATCCTTGTTTGATTGCCAAAATGATTTTTTAAACCAAGAAAAGTTGGCTGTGGATGGCCCTCTTAATGGTGAATTGAATTCCCTGATCTTCTTCTTCCAAGAAAAACAAAAACAAGAAAGTGGGGGCAAAGACCTGATTTTTCTGCCAAGTCCATATTCTATCTCTTCAGTTAAATTAATGGCTGGTACATTAACCCCCTTTTATATTCAAAATCATTTTTTCTTGAAATAACCTATTTTATAATGTATTCCGTGATTGCTATTTGAATACTAGGTGACAAAGTTCACAGAAGGGAAATGCATTAGAAAATTATAGGATTGTTTCAAAAATTTTCTGAAATGGAATGCAATTTTCAGGACATTTCCTGGGTTTACTTACCATAGTTTTACTGTTTTACTTTGGGCAATTTGTAGACATCTATAGCCATCAGTTTACTGACCCCACCCCCACCCCTCCCTGTGCAGATGTTTGTTGCAGAAAACTGTGTCCATGGTGGTCCTAGCAGGAGTAACAATGGCTATGGGAAGGAAAACTAGTGTTACTTGTTTTCAAATATAGAAATATAGAAGTCCCTGTATCCTGTTACTTTTCTAAACACTCAAGAGATAATTAGGAGAAAAGACAGTAATACATGATTCTCTTGTGTTTTGAATAAGTTTATTTCCCAGAGCAATAAGTCCACATGCTTTGGTTTTATTCTGACATGCTTCAAAATAACCTTGACAATGACAAAGCTCTCAAACAAGATGGGTGGGGAGCCTAGGTGTCTCAGTCAGTTGAGCCACCAACTCTTGATTCTGGCTCAAGTCATCGATCTCAGGGTTGTAAGATCAAGCCTCGAGTTTGGCTCTGCTCTCAGCATGGAATCTATTTGAGATTCTCTCTCTTTCTTTCTGCCCCTCTATTCCCTCTCTAAAATATTAATAAAATACAAAATGGAGTTATTTTAGAACCAGGCTTTTTAATTGTGAGATTTCATTATAATTTACAATGATTATATTTTGTATTAAGGAAACTTTATTTTTTCAGGACTTTGGATATAGCCAAACCAATACCTTTGAGTAACTCACCTTTTTTGTAATTGTAAGATAAAGCAACCCATCCAGAGATGGAAATATATTTAGCTGCCAAGGTTTCAAAAAAAAAAAAAAATGCTATGGTGACAGAAAATAAGGAAAATGAAAACCAAATGTGAATTGGTGAATTTGCTTCTTATTGCTCCAAAATATTTTTTTCTTAACTATATAATGTCCTGGATATATGAAAAAATATTTTTCTTGGCTTCATTACCATGGATGTTTTAAAAACAAAACAAAAGCTTTCCTGGTTACTTCCCCACTCTGCTTAGCAATTATCTACTAGGGCACACACAATAGAAAATAACAAAATAAAAGTAATAATATAATAATAATAAATAATAAATAAAATGATAATAAAAATAATTTTAAAAATAAAAAAAATAATAATAAAAGGACACCTGGGTGGCTCAGTTGGTTAAGCATCTGTCTCCAGCTCAGCTCATGATTCCAGAATACTGGAATCAGAGAGTCCCACATCACCAGTCTCAGCAGGGAGTCTCCTTCTCCCTCTGCCTGCCACACCCCCTGCTTGTGTTCTCTCTCTCTCTGACAAATAAATTTTAAAAACTTAAAAAAAAAAAAAAAAGACTAGAGTATTTATTTTCAAGCCAGAATTAGGCAAGTGAGGCAAGTTCAAAATGCGTAGCCTTCAAAATAGACACACATGGACACACACAGCGCTGTGTACGAGGACAGCCCTCCCTTCACGTGGGTTTCTTCTCTAACACAAGGGCTTGGTTTCTCCTGCACTCCAGTCCATCCTGACCTCAGCAGGTCACATCTTGGGCCACAGCAGGTGATAATAGTGAGGACACCATCATGCTCACTTAACAGTGGTACTTTCCCCCTAATGGTAATTTGAACGTATTATCATCCAGCTCACTTAATGGTAACACATACGTGTTTGTGAATTCTTAAAGTGTGCGCGATCTCCAGGATTCTTTTTCAATCCATGAATTTTATCTTAACCAGTCTGCATGAACATTTGCAAAAGTACCAGAGGGAATTTTGTTCAGACTTAGATGGTTTGTGGAGCATCTGGGTTTGGAATATAGTCTTTCCTTTAGTTATCATAGATGAGACTAGCCAAGGTGGATTGCAAGCTTCTTGCACTAGCCCATTTGATAAATCTGTGGGCGACCAAGTAATAACATCACCCAACTTTTCTTAGATGGCACACCATGAAACGCAAGTTCTCGGGACATTAGTGGCAAAGGGGACAATACAATCAAATGTTGGGGAATGCTGAGTTCAATAAGATAAACAGGTTTCTTTACCTGTGGGCAATTTCCAGAACCATTACCATACCAAGATACACCATCCATCACCTAGAGGCAGATGCTTCCTGCAATGTTTCCCAAAACTATTTGACTCCCAGACCTTTTATTCTAAAGCAAATCCCAAGACCAGAGTCCTATTAAGCACACTTTGGGAACTGCTGTAATTCTCAAGGGTTCCACCAAAATTTCATTGCTTCTAGCATGTAGCGTTCTAAAGAAAGACATCATGGACTTCCACATTATTTTGATAAGTCCTTTGAAAGTACATTTCCCCTTTTCACTTCATGCCTCTTTTCTTAAAACAAAAAACAAACAACAACAGCAACAACAACAAAATCTATCTTACTTAATGTGTCCAAGTTCTTGAAACCAAAATTTAGAGGAAGTAAACCTACTTATTTAATGTGATTTTTTTCATCTTCTATTTCTGTATTTTCAGTGATATTTTCTATAAAATGATTGTATAATCATCTCTATATTTTGATTTTTTCCCTTTTTTTTTTTTTAACTCTTGGCCATTTTGCTTTATTTTCCCTTTGTGTACTACAATATAGAAACACAGGATATCAAGTACAAAAAAAAGTACTCTTATTTTTTTTAAAGTCATGTACCAAACAAGAAGTAAACAGCATACATGCTAATCTGAAAACTCAAACAAAGCATGAGGAAAACTTTCTATCATCCAGGCCCAGGAATATATCCCTCCAAACCTAAAGAATGGGAGTTTTATACTAAAGAGACTCTGAGGCTAATCCCCAGCAGGTGCGTCCACCCAGGTTTCCTAGCGGTGACCAGCCCTCCTTCAGCGGTGGTTTTCCTCTGTATTCAGGCAGAACTGGAATATGCCAGTTCTTAGTCTTTCTTTGTTCTTGTCCTTGAAAGCCTTTGCTTGGTTGGCTTGTGGTAATTTATCTTTTAATACCAAGTAATCAGGTTTTTTTAAGACTTTATTTATTTATTTGATAGAGTGTGCAAGCAGAGTAGGAGGTAGAGACAGAAGCAGAAGCGGGCTCCCCGCTGAGCAGAGAGCCCGATTCTGGGCTTGCTCCCGGGACCCCAGGATCATGACCTCAGCTGAAGGCAGATGCTTAACTGACTGAGCCACCCAGACATCCTGCCCCCACGTAATTAGTTTTTTTATTAAAGCTCTATCACAGATTTAAAATTCTACTGCTGATCTCAGTGATAGAACATTGGGATTGCTCTGATCGTGTTGGGAAGGCCGGTAGCCCCCCACCTCAACCATGTGCTACAACCATGTGCTGCACCCTCCCACTGCTGCCTGGCGGCTGCTGGCCACCAGCCCAGAAGTCAATGAACAGCATGGTCATTTTGGGAACTTGCTTTAAGCCCTGACCTAAACATATTTCCAGCACTATGTCTCCACATGCCAGGGCAGATCTAGAAAACATTTTGTACCTCTTACAGGAAGAGAACTGGAAAGAGTATAGCATTGTTCCAAATATTTTTCCATCATTTTAACATCACCATAGATTTTTACTGTTTGATGGAATCTTGGAAATCATCTTGTTCAGGGTTCCCAGGCCTTAGTGTGCCTTAGCTAGCACCCTCTAGGTTGCTGTTAAAACCCAGATGATTGCCACTCCCCCTTAGAGGTTCTGATTCAGCAGGTCTGGGATGAAGCCAAGAATTTACATTTTGCACAGTTCCCCTGTGATGCCAATGGTGCTAGTCCCAG
This sequence comes from Mustela nivalis, assembly GCF_964662115.1. Taxonomy (NCBI): domain Eukaryota; kingdom Metazoa; phylum Chordata; class Mammalia; order Carnivora; family Mustelidae; genus Mustela; species Mustela nivalis. The sequence continues at coordinate 102,897,726 of NC_139031.1, read as the reverse complement.
GACCTGTGCCGGGAACCACTATCCTAGAAAAGCCTTTCTCCAGTCTGCTCCAGAGACTGAACATTCTTGGAGCGGGCTGGAAACCCAAACCCAGCAGAACTATCAGTGGAGGTAGGAAATCATGAATTCTCCAGGCCTGCAGGCAGCTGGGGGGATGATGGATGGGTAAGCCTTACTGTTCATCAGGGGTGTCCATTAGGAAAGGCAAACTCCATAACACACGTACCCAAAACTGCGGCAGCTTAGCTGCCCTTCGGGGACCATTTTCAAGAACCACTGATCTAGTGGATCTAGTTCAACCTTCTTATTTCACAGACCAGCAAATGGAGCTTGGGCAGGCGTGGAGGCCCACACAGACCCCGTCAGCTGCAGACTCGGGAGGGAGTCCCTGTGCGCCCTGACTTCTCGCTGTTTCTGCACATTCCCTCGTCCCTTCCTGGTTGCCTGGTTTCTGCCTATAAATGCAGGGCCACTCATTGCTCAGAAGTTACCATTATTGGCAAGAAATTTTTGAACCGATTTTTCTCCTTGCTGATTGGGTGGATTGATTTCTCCAGTGACTTTCTGCTCTCTTCTCCCTCCACGCGGAAAATTCTGACCCAGCTTTGCTTTTGCTCTTGGTGAGATTAAGCTTTATGTTTTTTAACCTATGTTCCGTTTTATTAATGGAAACTTCCCGAACGATCTATACAACAACTTTTTATATTTTCCTGGCTTACGGCTCCTACAGGTAGTGGTTCTTACTGTTAGCTTAATGTTTTTAGAACAACCTATAACCAATATATTTTGTGAGCGCAGAAGAATTTTATTTACCTCTGAGCATTCTGGCCATGTTTTTTGCTTTCTCGTTCATGTACTTATCTTCCTCTTTCTACAGAATCGTATTTCCTTTAATAATTTGGACCATTCGTTTTTCCTAATGGCAAAAGTTCTCTTCTGGGCACGGAGGCTGCCATGGGTCTGGCACAGATGGGGGCTTTTAGGATAGGCAGACATGCCCACATCTGCCACAAATCTCTGTCGACTCTTTACAGGGAAGGAAGGAACTCTTCCCAGGTTTTAGCACACCTCTGCAGAAGGAGACGCGGGTGACCTGACCAAAAATGGCATTTTCTTCATCTTTGAGTTTAAATGGTCCATCTGACCCTTATTGTGAATCCAAGGAAGTAGAAGTTGTAAAGGGTCAATGGCAGACCAACAGGAAATGGGTTGATTTCTGCTGATTTGCTGTCCTTGGGGAAAAGGACATGCATGAGTGACTCAACGGTCGTATTGTTTTGTGGGAAGCGTAACATTTCTTCTGACTAGCTTTTGTGTGCAACAGCTGTTCAGTGAATCCGTTTTATGAGGCAAGCAAGCCATTATGCATAATAATAAAAATCAGTAACAATTGAAACAGACTTCCCATTTGCCAGTGGAAGGATCAAACCACGATATAATGTGTAACAGTTACAAGCACATTTTTGTACCCAATGTGCCTATGGGGATGAAAGGAAGAAGCATATGTTTTGTTCCTCATAAGTGGTTTAACTGGTTCCTCATAAGTTTAACTGGTTTGCACTTAATAAAAAGTTTCGTGAGTTTCAATAGTAACATTACTATCTACCCATACAATATATACGTTTTCAGAAGTAAAATAAGTCCAAAGTAAATAAAGACTTCCATCTTCTCTGCGCAGCATGTCAGAGACCTAAAGTCTTATAAACAAATGCAACCTGTATAATTAATCTATAAAATTATAATTTCTGAATTCACAGCTCAGTCTTCACACAGGGACCCAGTTGTGGATACCAAGGTAAATACACAGATACAATGTATCACTTACCATCCATCTTTGTAATTTTTCATAACAGAGAACATTCTGTATTTTAAAAGATGATGGCTTTTATTTTTTATTAATCAAAATTCAATGGTTAATTTTGGGTCAGTCAGCAGTTTAGGTTTCCCTTTATATAAAATACATGATAGGATTTTATGACTCAATTACTATAAGTAGTGTTGTTTCCTGTGCGGCAAGGCTACTGAACTATCTCCATGAATGGTAATATTCAGGTACTTTCGTAGCAACAACTTGTAGTGAAATCACTCAGGAAATGCTCTGTACCATAGATACATAGGCATGTGTGCTTCCTAATTTATATCTTCCCACCTTCTTGCTCTGCCTTCAGAACCCCACCCAGAATTTTCCTAACCCCATTTCCTGCCCTAACTGTGCTCTGGCCCTTCAGAACACACCAGCAGGCATTCTGATGTTTCCATAACTTCATAATTATTCTTCTATTCTATCTGCCCTTCTTCTTTTGTCTGCTTTGTTGATCTGCCATTTTTTCAGGACTGAGCTCCTGTCAGTTACTTCGGGAAGCTTCCCTGGCATCCCTCTTCCCCCACTGAACTAGTCAGTTCTCCAGTGTTCCCACAGCTAACTGAGCATATCCCTAGCCTGGCTCATACTCATTGGTTCTTTTTTTTAAATTGATGTATAATTGACATATAACATCATATCGTTTCAGGTGTAGAACGTAATGATTTGATATTTGTATGGATTACAAAATGATCACCATCATCAGTCTCGTTAACATCCAGCATCACACATAGTTACAAAATTGTTTTTTTCTTGGGATGGGATCTTTAAGATTTACTCCCGTAGCCATTTTCAGCTACACAACATGGTATTATTAACTATAGTTAATGCCATTACATCCCATGACTGATTTATTTTGTAGCTGGAAGTGTGAACCTTTTGACCCCCTTTATCCATTTCACCCCACCCTCCCATATTGGCAACCACCAATATGTTCCCTGTGTCTATCAGCTGGTTTTTTGTTGTTGTTGATTTTGTTGCTCCATACGTAAGTGAATTCATACAATATTACTCTTTGTCTGACTTATTTTACTTAGCATAATGCAACTTGAGGTCCATCCATGTTGTTGCCCATGGCAAGATTTCATTATTTTTATAGCTAAATAATATTCCATTATACATATACATAAATGTATGTACACACATACACACAGAATCACAATGGACCCTTAGGCTGTTTCCATATCTCGGCCATTGCATATATCTTTTCAAGTTAGTGAGTGTTTTTATATTCCTTGGATAAATATCCAGAAATGGAATTGCTGGATTACTGGACCCAGTAATCCTGTTTTTGACTTTTTGAGAAACCTCCATACTGCTTTCTACAGTGGCTCCACCAATTTATTCTCCCACCAGGAGGGCACAAGCGTTCCCTTTTCTCCACATTCTCACCAACACCTGTTATCCATTGTCTTCTGGATGATAGCCATTCTAACAGGTGTGAGGTGATAGCGTACTGCGATTTGCACCGTTGGCTCTTGATTTATGTGTCTGTGTATCTGCCCTCCCCGTACCTTGAAAGCTCTTTGGGGAGAAAGACAATATAGCAGTACCTGACTTATAGTTGGTGCTCAGTGTTTGCTGAATCAGTGAACCGTGAACCAGACTTCGTTCCGTGTGTGAATACAGGAAGCCACTGCCCTCCCCTAGTGCAGGGCCACCCTCTGCCCCTGTCCTGGCTCTAGCAGCCTCCTTTTCTCCTCTACCTTAGTCTGACCCAGTCCTACCCAGTTGGACTCCGTCTCCAAAGACTCTCAAGTTCAGATCTCATCACACCTCTCCACCCTTGCCTATAGAATAAAGGACAAGCTCCTTAAAGTGACAGTCATCCCTCCATAATCCCATGATTTACCTCATCTCTGCCCTTTTCCTCTCTCCACTTTGTCTTCCCAAAGGTCTAAGTGACAACTGAGGGGCTCCATGTCCCCAAAACACCACCCCTTGCCTCCAAGCTGCAATCCCACTATCGCTGCTGATCAAGAAGGTTTTTCTCCCCTTCCCACCTTTTCCCTAGTCAACTCCTCATAATCCTTTAAAATTCAGTTCCCAAGTGGTCTGTTTGCCTGAGGCCTCATGAGGGCTCACCTGGGCTCGGGGCGCCCCCTTCTTACAGGGTGGAAATCCATAGTTCTAGATCAGACTGGAAGCACCTAGGGCCAGAGGCTCTTGCCTTGTGTCTGTGCCCCTGGGATCTGGCTTAGAGCCAGTACCATAGTCATCAGGAAACAGATCATGTCCAAAATCATCCGGAGGCTCCATAAGGCAGACCGTGCCTTGTCTTTCTTCGATTGGGGAAGCACCGTAAGTACATTAGGTACGGCCGAAGACGAACTAAACTGTACATTCCCATAGCTAGGAGCCAGAATAATGCCAACTACTCTACTGTCGCAGCAATTTATTCTTAAAAAAAAAAAAAAAAAAAAAAGAAGTAAAGCCTTTTTCTTTCATCCCAGGAGTGCTCCCGATCACTTGTTTAAACTGGATGATAGAATAAAAAATACAGGAAGAGTAATTTTGAAATATCAACAAATTCACCTAACTAATGTGCCATGACAATAGGCAATTGGTGAGAGGAGCACTATTGTATGTAAGTAAGAAAATAGCATGAAACTCAATAAAAGGATAGATTTTCAGGTTATTAAATGGAGGACTAGACGGAAAAGGAAATGAGATGTGTAAGCTTGTGATAACACAGTATTGGGCTCCATATAACTTGGATAAAATCTGATTTAGAGTTGGTATGTTTCCATAATGCTGACCTCTCTACTTCAAAATCAGATGTATTGGGTTGAGTTAAAAGCTGGTGTTTTGTTTTGTTTTGTTTCCCCCCTCAACTCTGGGCTTGACTGTTTTATCAGTAAATTTAAAAATAAAAGAGAAGTGCATTCCTTAGAAGAGCTTTGCCGTAGTTTGTTGCTAAGTCACAGTGCGCTGGCCACTTGTTTATTTCCTTCCCTTCCTCCAGTGTCCCCGCTTCCTCCTTACAGATCTGTTGATCTTCCTGTGTTACCTGGGCCTGGGGGCCCCTGCAGGATCCACCTCTCTCTTGAAGGTACTTCTAGAATAGTCTCTAGGGCATCCATCTGTGCTTGCAGAGTCCCCTCTGTCCACCCGCAATGATGTTCAGGGTTTGTGAACCCATCTGGTTAGAGTCTCCTTTCTGCCCCTGCATCCAGGACCATCAGGAGCCATGAACCATCTAGATGCCCAAGTTGCCCAGCACTTCCTGGGTCCTACTCCAGTGGGACCCCAAGAAGAGAAAACATATCTCTCCTTAATAGATCCACACCCTATCACCTGTCTTCAAAGCATCATGGCTTGTGCCCAACGACAGATAGATCCATCTTTATCTGGGGAAACTGTCCCTTCTTGTTCCCACCCTTGCTGCTGTCTACATGGGCTTTGCTCTATATAGCCTAGGTGGCTGGGCTGGGGAAGGAGACTCCCAACCCCCAGTTCCAATTCCACCACCACAGTCCAAGGATAAAAATATAAAATACATTTTATATAAAATATAAAAATATTAAAGCTTCCTTCTCTGCCTCCTTGTCCTGCAGCTTCCAGATACCTAAAGATAAAGCCTTCCACCCAGCCTTATCCACACCCAATTCTAGGCACACAGTTTCTAGGGATGTCTAGGGATTTGGGTCTAAAATATCCAGGGAATGCCTGGGTTGTCACCTTTAGAGGCTGCCATTATTGAGTTTTATACCCTGGAGGATCCCAGGGTTCCTGGCAAAAATCTCTCTGAGCCACTGAGAGGAGCCTGGAAGGGCTGCCTCACAGGAGGGAGGGACACACCAGGGAAGATTCCAGAATCTCAGGACTGCATCACCATGTTCAAGGCTCCTGCCAGTCCAGCCAGCGTGCCATGAGAGACTGTTAAGTGTGGTGCTGTGTTTTAAAAAAGAAGAGTTTAGACGAATTTGCCTCCCAAATGTTGGCTCTTTTCTGTAAATATTAAATAAAGGGGCAAACTCCCACTGAGGTCCCGGCCAGGCCTACACATTCTCAACTCACTCCTTCCTACATTCATTCACTAAACGTTGGTTGAGGGCCCCCTGGGTGCCTGGCACTGCTGGAGGAGCCCAAGACAGACCCGTGAGCCGAAATCTACATTCTAGAGAGAGGGGTGATGGGGATAAACAGATGAGACTGTGAAGCTCTCTTGGTGCTACGAGGTAAGCAGGCGAGAAGACAAGACGGCGAGTGAATAGAGTTATCAAAAAACTTTACGGCGGCAAAATTGCAAGAATATGCAAAAGTAGAACAAATAGTCAAACAAACCGTGTATGTCTACCACCCAGCTTCCATGTGCTCAACCCAAGACTGCCTCGTCCTTCCCGCCATTCTCCCCATCCCACCACAAATTGCGTAGAAAAAAATCCCCGGCACCCTACGGTTTCCTTATACATGTCTTGGCATAAATCTCTGAAAGAAAGGGAATGACCTCTCAGATAGGGTGGTCCAGGCAGGTGACCTGGGGGAGGAGACGTGTGGACAGCGCAGAGAGCTGTGGATGTAGAGCCAGCAAATGCGAACATCCTGACATAGCTGAGGATCCAGTGTGTCCGCCCTGGAGGGAATGAGGGCCAGAGGGGACCCAAGCCTACAACAGCATGAAGTTCAGGAGGGAAGATTCTTACAGCAAGACATCTATCATGCTCACCGTGTGCCAGAAATTCCTCCCATGTTTTGCATATGCTGTGTGGTTTTTCCCAATACCCCTGTGACGTCATGACCACCACTAATAGTCCCCTTTTACAAAAACTGAGGGAGCCTGGATGCAGAAAGTGTGCCAGTCCTTTCAGAGACCACAGATTGGACGGCTTATAAACAACAGAAATTTATTTCTCACAATTCTAGTAGCTGGGAAGTCCATGAGCAAGGCACCCTCTCCATCAGGCTCTGGCGAGAGCCCTGGTCCTGGTTCACAGCACCTGCTCACCGTGTCCTCCCATGGTGGAAGGGGCTCGGGGTGTCTAGAGGGTCTCTGTTATAAGGCACTAATCCCACTCATGAAGGCTCTGCCCTTGTGACGTAAAGTCCCTCCTCAAAGCCCCTCCTCCTAATTCCATCTTTGGGGGTTAAGATGCCAATATATGAAGGAGCGGACCCTAACATTCAGACTGTAGTAGACGGTGCTGCTAGTTACCAGCCAGTTACTAGCAGACTCAGAATTAGACCCCAAACAGTCTGGCTCCAGAATGCCACCTCTTAATCCTCTCAGGGAGAATGGCTTGTCTCTCGCCAGGCACATTTCTGTGCAACTTGGAGGAACTATAGGTGCAAAGACTCAGAGCTGCCCCTTCTAGGTCTCTTTGGACACACCACCCCAGACTATAACCCTCTCCAGGTCCGGATATCCCTCCTTAGTGAGACATCCCTCATCTTTTCCTACGTCCCCTCCCTCTCCACCAAAGGCTCTTCCCTGTTTAAAGCCCCATGAATGTAGGGAGCAGATCGATCAGTCATCACACTGTTTCCCCTCATACTGTGCCCACAACATAGTGGGTGCTGAACCAGTGTTTGTGGGATGAAGACATAGTGAGTGGAAGGAAGTGTTGTTTGCGCTGTGACAGGTCATGATAATGTCCTACCCGGGTCCCCTGGAATTGCTCTTTTCGGTGAGCTGCCTTTACTCCTTTGGGGGCTTTCAACAACCATCACCTGCAGCCCTTCTTCCATTCCTCAGCCCCCATATATACTTTACCCCAAGAGCAAAGAGCCACCAGGGCCAGGGATTTGATTTCCAACCCTTCCTTGACCCTAAGGGCTCTCACTCAACTGGAAGCATCAAGTGTCAAGGGAGAGCATCCAGCTTCCTTGCCTTGGGGTAGGACAGCTCTGAAACCTTAGTCACACTCCAGAGCCCCTACGGGATCAGAATCCTTCCCTTCTCCACCCTGGTTCTGGGGACCCGAACGTCAGACATGAGATCACTTTAAAAATTTATCTATTGGGGTGCCGAGGTGGCTCAGTTGGTTAAGCAGCTGCCTTCAGCTCAGGTCATGATCCCAGGGTCCTAGGATCGAGCCCCACATCAGGCTCCCTGCTCAGTGGGGAGCCTGCTTCTCCTCCCTCTGCTGCTCCCCCTGCCTGTGCTCTCCCTCTCTCTCAAATTCATAAATAAAATCTTTAAAAATTTTTAAAAAGTAAAATAAAATAAAAATTTCTCTGTTACTGAATGTGGCTGGATAGTAGAGCATTATTTGGAAGTTATTATACTTACAGTTTTGTCAAAAATTTTTTAAAAATCAAGTTTATTCTAAAACTATAGTGAAATCAGTGTGACTTGACATTGATGGACCAAAGATATTTTAGGGTATGGTGGTGCCTAGGTCATCCCTGCAAACCTCAGGCCCTCCAGCCAGAGACTTCTGACGGGCAGAGGGTCGGAGGGTTAGCATCTAACACTTCACCATCACTGCACAGAAGCGGGCAGACAGCGAGTGGAAGAGCCGGGCTTGATACTGAAACTCTCCAACCTGATTCCTAACTTTCTGTTTGTATCACAGAACAATCATGAGACCTAGGGGGAAAGCCTAGGAGGATAAAACCTTCATCAAATAGGTCGTTGAAATAAATGTGGCCAACCTTCCAACACGTGTCTACTGGTATTTCCTCCCCCTTTTAAGAGAAGACTTGAGGGTAGTGAGTGCAAGCACTGATTCGGTTAAGAGTCACAGGAGACCAAGAGACACATGTGTCACATCTAGAGCCTAAGAAAGACAAGGACCTCATGCACGTAAATGAACTTGGGCAGCCGTATTTGCCGTCCTGTGTCCAGGCAGCCCCTGCAAGTCTCTAGACCTTCTGCGGGAGTGAGCGATGGTGAATGCATTTATCAACATCCTCATTTAAAAACAAATGGCGCCACAGTTTCCAGGTTCTAAATTGAGAAGTTAGTAGCAAAAAGAGCTGCTCCACAGTCCATGCTCTATGAAATCCACGTAGCTCACGAGGAGTAGGACAAAACTATACATCATGGGCAATTCTGCTCCAAAGAAATGTTTTGAGCCTGCTGCATTCACAGGTCCCTCTCGGAATAAAGGCATAAGCAGAATATGACACCATAGGTCAGGTGCCTCATCGTCCTGCCTTATTTTCATAAATAAGGTTCATAATAATAGAATACTGTAATCAGCAATGTCTCCTGAGAAGTATTCTGACTGCTAATGCCCAGATTCAAGAAACCTGAATTCTTTACCAGGCTCTAGGTTGTGAGTCTTTCAGAGAAAGAGAAGATGGGGCAGGACTTGGAGAAAGACAGCCCTCCATCAGGGAGTGACATAATTTATGGTGACAGTTATACGGTGACCTACATATGACATCATCGAATGCTCCTGGAAGAGACTTTATCCGAGTTTTTCTTGTCATCACCATTTAGTGACCTCAGAGAACAAAGATTAGCACAAAGCTCTGTAGAGCTGGGAATATGGATTTTTTCTCATTATGAAGTGAGCACCCAATATCCATATTGATATGGAATATTTGGAAATAAACCATTTGGAAATAAACCATTGCGAATCCTAAGGAAAGATTTTTACAGATCTTTCTGCATGCCTTCACTCTCAAATCAGCAAGTGTGGGATAGATTCATTCACAATATTTTGACACGAGGCAGGAATTAAACTCCAAAATGGGTGTCCTTGTGGAAACCCAACAAATGTTGTCAACGAAGTATGAGGATAACATGCTAGAAAAGTACCCTTTTGCTGGTCCGTCATGAACAACCCTGGCCTCAGAGTCAGAACTGTGCCTTCCCCCTAAATTTCTCTATAAATAACCAACTACAGGAAGCCCAAAATAAGCAGGTAATGTCAGGTTTTCAGTACTTCTTTTCGATGTCCTCAGGTCAAAAATATAAACTTTTTAAAAAAAATTAGTCAAATAAAATTAGAGAATACAGTTAAAATATCAAAATAGAAAATGCAATTGCCTGCGTCCCCATTATTTCCAAAGGGAGAAAATTTTTGTAAAGGTGAGCCCTAATTCTGACATACTGATGAGTTCAAAACCCTCCTGCACCATATGAACCATGAGAATGATAGTGAGCATGTATTCAGAACGTGGTAAATGTCAAGTATTATTCTAAAACTTTTGTCCGTATTAGCTCATTTCATCCTCATGGTAATTCTGTGGCTGGTACCGTCTTTATACTCCTTTTACCCATGAGACAATGAGACCTGATTTGCTAGAGGTCACAAGCCAATGCAGTCTGGTTTCAGAGGCGATGCCCACCCCTCCCCCAGTGCAAAACTATTTTTAAAAATTTCCCTGTTATGCTACTCTCTAATATTGTGGGGGAGGCAGGGAACTATTTCAAGAAGTTAGTTTTTCTATTAGAAGGTATTTAGACTATCTGTGAATTATAGAGCTAAAGCTTGATGTATTCACAGTGCAGATTCCATTTGGAGGCAGTGTGAGAACTCGAGCGCTCTGCTCCTGCTTGCTTGGGGGGCGTCCACATTTATAAACAAGCCTGCCCCGGAATTCAGCCTGACTTTTGAGTCGCCGGTCTGTGGAAAATTCAAGTATGTAATACAATCGGACTTCATCAGGGCCACCCTTTAGCTGCTTAGGTACGTCGGCAATGAAAGATCTGAAGGCATAAACTTGGGAGCGACTTCCTAGAATGTTGACTTGCTCATTATGTACATTTATTGTGCCCGGGCTCCTCGCTGTCCAAATCTACCCCGAGCCTCCAATCAAGGAGAAGGACTGATAGGAACACTGCTAATATGACATGACTGGGGACAATACAGAGTGACGTGACCGGAGGTGATGAAGGAAACACTTATGGTTTCCGGACCATTCCCTCCCCATCTCTGCCACAAATCTCGATGCATATTACATCCCTGCCTTGGCAGTCTCAGATAGAAAAGCCCAAAGATATTTACAGAGCTGCATCCGTCAACAACACCAATGGTCCACCTGAAAGGCTGTCAGTGTGCAGACCGACTCGTCCCGGCTGTCTGTATGCACCACACCCCCTGCCTTCAGCTCTAGCTGTACTTCCGGGGGTCAGGGGTGCATCTCCCCAGAGTCCCTACGCCTTTCGCAAAGACCTAGGGATGCAGGACAGGAATGAAGAGAGTCACCGAGTAGGCTCTTGTTCCAGTAAGAGGGAAAGGCAGCAAAGAGGGGGGAACTAAGACCAGGATTGAGAGGAAAGAAACATTAAAAATCAACAAAATCCTTGCATTTGTGGTTGCTTTGGCAACCTTCCAGAACAAGGCAAGGATACCTGTTCCTGCTCCCATGACAAGAAGGCTTAAGTAGCTACTTTGTTTCCTATTCAGAGCCATAATTCATTCTTTGTAGAATGTCTGAATTTACAGCAAATATATGGAACTACAGCTGAACATACACTCAAATCCTAAATGTAAGGAATTCTCCTAGGACACCACTATCTCCAGAGAGTAATTCCATAATTTCCTGTTTAGAATTTTTGACTGACCTAGATGTTAGGGAAATGTCTTACAACTTCTGAAAATATTTTCTCTTCATTAAGGAGGAATCACTGTCTCTCTTCTTCAGAAAACATTCTGCACGTACCGATTTAAATTTTGCACCCAAAACTCCTGGACAAAAGGGCATATTCAACACAAACACCAAGCGGCACATGATTTCATTTTTCTCTGAGATTGAGAAGCATATTTGGAGATCTCTCTGAGCCTGGGGAATTTCACTGTGATTTTAACTTGTATGGCATAAAAGAAGAGTAAACATAGCATATGGCATGTGAGCCGAGATAGTGTGCCTGTAGGCAGGGTCTGTCCGGGCAGTTTGGGGAAGGTATTCCCAAAGATCTTCTCACTTCATCAATGGGGGAAAAGGAAAAAAAAAAAAAAAGGTACACGGTACAAACTCTCTCACCTAAGGTAGTCAATCCGTAAATAGGGAGGGCTCCACTTACCATCCACCACTATTTGCCTCATCTACACTATGAACATCGAAAGCCAAGAACACAGCCAACCTGAATTTTAAATCCCATGGTGGTAATCTGGGATGAGACAGGGTTTCTTTGAGGCTGATGAATGAGAATTTTTTTTCTCCTTAAAAAGAAAATCATTCCTGTCTTTTAGGAGAGAGATAAAGGCAAAAGACACATAAAGTAATGAGCTTAAAATGGATTTTCACTTCTTTAAAAAAAAAAAAACTGCGCGAGGTCAGTGGGATTTTCTGTAGAACTAGTTACGTGAAATTCAGTTATAGATGAATAAAGAAACCAGAGAGATAAGGATATCACATTAATGAAAAAAGAATTCTTAAATTCATGTCTCTTTTGATGTTTCCCCTGACAATTAGTTTTCCCATCCTCATTGGATGATATAAAACTCTAGGCAAATTTTGAGAGGAGGTAAGCAATAAGATACAATCTGAGGGAAAGAGGGAATGAGGAAAAGAAAGAAATAAGAAAGACTAAGAGAATTGAGAAAGTAAAGAAGAAAGTGGAAGAAAAGCTTCTGGGACCTGAATTAAGCATGGCATTAATTTTTTCTCCAAGTCTTAGTCTTGGCAGGCTTCTTCTAAAATGCAGGAATTTCATGGATGTGGGAACTGGTGATGGAAAATGCATTATTATACACAACAATCGTTGTACTTGAGAGGAACTATATGGGAAAAAATAACACCCTAGAATAAATACAAATGAAATTCATGTATCAAAACCAATACTGTGAAAATAGTTTAAATGTTTCTTGAATTTATATCTAGTCATTAACCTAAATGCAGATTTTAGTTCAAGCTACACTTCTGCCTCATGGTCAGAAGGCCTGAAAACCCGTGGCGTGGAAAATTGGCAGGATAAAGAATATTGAATTGGTCTCCATGGAAAAACGGGTTTTGGCAGCTATACCCTGCTCCTTGAGTGGGTCCCCCCACCCAAGTCAAATTCTCCTCCCTAATTCACCCTGGTCCCAGGAAGAGACCCAGGGAAGGCCACATACTAGTCCAAAGCAAGCAGCTAGGCTTCAACTTGGCCAATCACCAAAAGACCTTCCTCACTGGCCTTGAATCCCACGGTTGGCATGAGCCGCCCCTCCCCCCAGGTCCCAACCCTGGACTCCCCCTCTGAGAACACAGAGGTAGGAGGTTTCCATTGCTACTGACTTTGGTTTCCTTCAGAGAAGAAGGTGGAGTGAGGCATCTGCCTTTCGCCATGGGGAGCGACTCACAAATGAAAATGATAAATTCATTTAGAATTTAGTTAGAAATCCCTAACATCTGTTCCTCCTCTCCACTTCTACTCCCAACCTACATGAATCCACATTCGGTCTGCTGGCCTCAAGGAAAGGAGACATTTTCCCAGAGTTTTAGGTAGGCTAGAGGACACAATCCAGGGACTTCTCCAAAATCGTTTATCCACCTGGCAAGACCCTGACAGCCCACCACAACCCCAGGGCCCACCTCCTTCTCTCCTGGGGCTCCACTAAGCAGCCCAGGGTGGGTGGAGCCTGTTTTCTTCCCGGCCTCATAGCCAACCTCCCCTAGAGTCCACAGCTTGTTCAGCAGGCTCCCTCCCGGAGGTTCCGGGCCCTTTGCATGAACCAATTGGAGGGGGACCGTCCTTCCCCCACGTGAATGTTGTACGGTGTGCTGTGCCTGTGCCTCTCTTGGTGGTTTCACCCTGATCTTTTCTCTCTTTGCAGCTGGTTAATAATCCACTAGCAAGTCAGGCTGCTGCAGCAGCCGCCATGGGCTCCATAGCAAGTTCACAAGCCTTTGGCAATGCTCTCTCCAGTCTTCAGGGGGTCACGGGTCAACTAGTTACTAATGCACAAGGACAGGTGAGTGGGAGATGGGAACAAGAGTGAATTTTTATGGCAGATTGAACTCGGAAAGGAAATGAATTTCTTTTGCATGACAGTGATATGTAACTGCATCCATTTGAGGCAAATAAATAATGTTTACTAGCAATGTCAAGAATAGGAGAAGGGTTGGGAGGGGTTTCTATATTTTAGAAGCAAGATTCTTTTTTTCCTTCCCCTAGAATGGCTAAGTTTTCGTTTTTATTTCTGTACGATGGCTCGTGTTCTGACCTTAACTGAAGGAAAACACTTTCCATGACGGGGCATTCTTTTTTTCTTTTTCCTTTTTTTTAAGGTAATTTTTAAAATAAAAATTCAGTTTTCCTCTTTTATTTATTCATTCATTTTAAACTTGGACAGCGGGGGGAAACTGGGACATTTCCTTCCCCAGTTGCTCTAAGATTTCTAAAGCAGCCCTAAGCAAGCCAGGTTCTGACTGGGGGGGGGGGGGGGGGGGCGGGGCGCGATGGGAAGGACCAGTGCATTCTTGGGAGAGCAGCAAAGGGAAGGGGTGAGGGTCTCTTGCTGATTCTTCTGGAAGCCAGGCTGGGTCGCGTATGTCTAAAGGCTTGCTTCAGTCAGCCAGGGCCAGGGCCAGCAAACCTTCCTCATGTCATGGGCAGCGTGCTGGTCCCCTTACGCCCCTCATGCGCCCGCCTCACGGCCCCGAGGACACTGACAGAGCTTCATATGACGGGGCTCCCCGTTCAAGACCCCAGTAAACCTAAAAGCTGCAGAGAAAGCAAACCATAGTTAAAGCTGAGGGTATCAGAAGCGCCCTCCACTCAAAGGCTCGACATTGACCCTTAGTGGATAGAGCACCTTGACCTCAAGTGTGGCCACTTCTGAGGGTGGGAGCCCAAGGTGGAAGGAGCTTGCACGCTCTCAGGATTTTCCCTCCCAGACTTATTTACTCAGCAGTGAGTTTACGGATCCCTGCTTGGCCTGCTCTGTGAAGAACAGGAATGGCGACGTCTTGCACCCTGTTTTTATTTTACATAAAGAGTAAACAGAGATGCATTATAAGCTAAACCATCTCAATCTACGTCCCAGGGCAAAAAAGCTGACCTTGGTATATTTCCTGGGCGGGTGCGGGATTGTCCCGTCAGAACCCCGAGGGCTGAACGATGGAGCTTGTCAAAGAGCAGCCCCAGGTAATGAATCATCTTATCACAGGTGCACACCACACATATTAAAGGAGGGTTGTATGAACACTGTGCCCTCCACAGTCACCTCTCAATGTCGGCTTTAACCCTTGTTCCAATCCCTTTTCATCAGAGCATCATTTTATGCAGCCGGCTCTAAGTGGAGGCTCTCAAAAGCCTATTACGATTTCTGGAGGGATTGGGTTTGGGCACGGAGGAAAAGTTGGTTATAATATCTGTAACTCATACTCCGATCAGGTCGGTCCTGGAAGCTGCTTCCCAGAGTTCTGCCCAAAATAGAACACCCCGATTCATTCCTGCCAGCAGCTGGCCCTTGAGATGTAGATTTTAGGAGTTCCAGATAGAAATCATATCCACTGATGTGTATTTCCCCCTGACTTTTCCGGTTCCAGAGTCCAAGGAAAATGCACCACTCTGCCCCACCGCTTGTGAGTTTGTGATGGAGAAAATGCTTTATTGCCGAGAAGGAATTATTAGGAGTTTATTCTTCTGGTGATTTAATGGCGGGTCATCTTGCCAGTTACAAATCCATCCCCTTCTGAGGGCCTAGAGTTACAGCCTTTCCACTCCGCTTGGCCTTTGCCAGCTCCCACCTCCGGGGATGGTTCTCCCTCCCGTGAGGACCCACAGGGAAATGAACTTCCCATTAAAGCCTTGATGGGCACTCTGCATATATCGAATAAGGGTTGGGTCTAATTTTAAAATTCTTCTGTCTTAGAAACTATGCTGTAATAGTTGATTTGATATGGTGCACGAACCTCCTAAAGTGAAAAAAAAAAAAAAAATCACATCACAGCGGAATCGATACTGCCCACTCGTGAAGTCTTGTCTGAGAGTTTTAGAAACATACCCTGGGGTGTCATGTACTCCTCCCAGTGCTGGAAAAGACTGAGGTACTCAGTTTCCAAAGCTAATGAATTGGCCACGTTCCCGTAGTGCTGTGTGTGTGTGTGTCTGTGTGTCTGTGTGTCTGTGTGTGCGTGTGTCTGTGTGTGTTTTTAAAAAAACTTACAATACAAACACAATCATCTTTCCAGAAAAAAGTGCATGCTTTGTACCTCTTGGCATAAAGATACTTGTTTGAACCTCATGAAGTGGTGAGATTACAACAAAAAAGAAGGGCAAAAATTATTTGGGGTGTGTGTGTGTGTGTGTGTGTGTTCCTTACCCTTTATTAATGCGGTACAAAAAATAAGACTGCATTGGAATCAGGTTCATATAATTAGCCTTGCTCAAAAACCCGTGTAAATGAGAATTACTTCACCCAGCCCATTTTCAATTCCTTAAAAATCTCCACAGAGCTTTACCAGAGAAGGTACAAAGAGAAAACTCTTAATATATTTATAGATCCTTTCATTTGAGTTCTTGACATCAACTATTTTTTACATTTGAAAGTCTGCCCAGAAGTCATAACATTAAAATCTACACCTAGGTTTAGAAAGCTTGTTTTACTCTGCTGATATTTGGGGGAGGTCGGCTGCAGAGAAGGCACCGGTGGGGGGTCCCCTGAAACTTGCTCCCTCCTGCTAAGGTTCCCTCTCTTGGCTACTTGGAAACGGAGACAGTTTTACCCAGGAAAAGAACCCTTACTAAATTCAGACCTGCCTAGAATAGGGCTCAAGCTCTACATGTTTCTAAATTTGGACCTTGGGGCAATCAGTGATTTAATCTTTCTAAACCAGAGCCTCATCCTCAAAGTTTAAGACAACCTCGGTGAGGAGGCCCAGGGCTGTGGACCATGGTTTCTGGGCAAAAGGCTCTTGGTCTTCCTGCAGAGAAGGGGAGGGAGACATGCCCCCATCTGAACAGGGAGAAAGCGCCCCTTCATCGGGGACTTGCAGTTTTTGTCTCCTTGTCTTAGAATCTGACTGTTTCCATTTACAGGCTTTCAATGAATTTAAAGGGATGGGGAATCTCCATATATTAAAGGACTTTAGTTTTTTAGTTCCCTTTTTTCCCCCTAACCAGTTCAGTCATTCTTTTCCCCTTCTGCCTCTGCCATCCATTTATGGTTAATTCAGAAGTCGTGCACTATTCCAAAGAGTGATTCATTTTCACAGAAACACTATATTCCGAAGTCACAAAGCAATATTGTATCCCATTTTTAAAAAATGGTATCATACCCACCTTCACTCTGAGGTGAAAAGGTAGCAAGTGTCCACTTGGTAATTCATAATCTTGGAATGTGTAATGACTGTCACACTGCTGAGAAGAACATTCTCGTTCTCTTTGCTTCCTAAATCAGGAACTCCTGTGAGTGTGGAAGCCAGACAAGGGAATGGGCATTAGCAAGACACATGTTTGAATCCCAGGTCAGCCAATAACTAACTAGCTCTGTGACTTCAAGCAAGTTACATGAGTTCTCTGGGTTTCAGTTTCACTATGAAATAAAGATAATAAAACCGAAGTCCCCAGATTTGAAGATTAAGTGGGGTCAGTTGTGTAAAAAGCCTGGAGTATATAGTTAAAGACTCAGTGATAATTAGCGGCTGCAGAAATTATCATCATCATCATCACGGTTTAGAGTTCTGTCTAGCATTTTCTGGAAACCTCTCTTTGGTTTGGATATATAGGAAGAGGCAGTACAGCACACAGGCAAAACCAGCACACAGCAGGTTTCCTGCTCTGGAACCAGGCAGCCATTCATCGGCAGTGAGACCACAGGTTGACTTAATTCTCTCGTGCCTTAATTTCCTCATCTGAAAAGTGGGGATAAGGGGCACCTGGTGGCTCAGTCAGTTAAGCATCTGCCTTCAGCTCTAGTCATGATCTCAGGGTCCTAGGATCGAGCCCCAAGTCAGGCTCCACACTAGGCAAGGAATCTGCTTCTCCCTCTCCCTCTGACCCTGCCCCTCCTCCCAGTCATGTGGGTTCTCTCTCTCGAATAAATAAATAAGTAAACTTAAAAAAGAAAAATGCGGATAAGAAGATAACCATCTTCTAGGATTAAATAGTTCAGCCTGTGGTCAGGCACATAGACATCATTCAGTAATGCTAACACTCAGTATATGCTGTTATTATTAATTAAGATGCTATGTGTTTTCAGTTCACACTGTGCACACAAACCCCCACTGTGTGTGCGAGGAGTTTTAAATGTGAGAATCTTAGCAGGAGAACATTAAATTATTTTAAGGAAATCTTAGCCTTACCCCAGATAGTGCAGTAGGGGTGTGTGTGTGTGTGTGTGTGTGTGTGTGTGTGTGTGTGTTAACACTCGTACAGTGGGTATACTCAGGATTTGGCAAGTAGATTTACCATCGATTTGTTCAGCTATAGAACTGGCTTCCCTATTGCCCCTGGCAATATCTCCTTATTGGCCTTATTGCAGAAAAGTAAAAGCAAATGAAATTTCATTTTATCCTGGGGCTAAGAAAAGCATTTTACATTTTAACTGAAGCTCAGAATGTTTCCTGATGAAATTAGTTCTCGACCGATGTGAAATTTTCTTAAGTGGCAACAAGTCAAACCAAAGCCCTTCCCAACCATCCTTAAAGAAACAGTCAAGTTAAAAAAAAAAAAATCAACAAAACAAAACAACATTACTTTTTTAAATCTTTTTCTTATTTTTATTTTTTTTAATATTTTATTTATTTATTTGACAGAGAGAAAGAACACAGGCAGGGGGTACTGCAGAGGGAGTGGGAGAAGCAGACCCCTCACTGAGCAGGAGTCTGATGCAAGGGTTCGATCCCAGGACCCCAAGATGATGATTTGAGCCGAAGGCAGACATTTAATGGACTAGCCACCCGGGTGCCTTTACTTTTTTAATGTATAAAAAGGAGAAAAATTTAAAGGACCTACCCGTTCGCTTCATGACTCAAGAACACACGCAGCATTACATGAAGAAACAGTAGTTGAGCAGAGCTGCTTTGGCAAGACAGAAGGATTTGCAGTAGGGAGGCATTGCCGTCTAAAAGGACCAGGTCATGCTCAAAGAAAAGCAATCTCTCAGTTCCAGTAGTAGCCTCTGCAATGTAGCTTAGAAAGTACACCCTTGACTGTGCAAAACCATGGATGGTGAGTTGCCTCTATTCATGGCAGCCCTGGGTTGAAGAAGGCCAAGGCAGGAACACCACCGGCCCCGCGTCTGTACACATCAATTGGGAGACCATCCTAATACCATAACTTTCAAATATGTGAAAAATACATGTCTTAGAATTGAAGAATTCTAGGTTGGGACATTCCTCTGAATTATAATCCTCAAAGGCTAAAGAGCATCTCTAGAAGGGAGTAGAGCAGCTGAGATCCCGGGCTTTGAAGGAAACAGGTTTGATTGGCACACATTTCTAGCTATCTGGCCTTGAATAAGTTACAGAGCTCGTCTGGGCCCCTGTCTCCTCATCAGTGAAGATGGGACTGATAAGAGATCTCACATACTTCATGGTGGGGTTAAACATGAGAGAGCAAGCAATGGGCTGAGCACAGTGCCCGATATGTCTTAAGTATTTAATAAAGTATATTGTTATCAATAAATTCATGTTATAGCTATTCTTCTTTAAATGAAAAGCCAGCAATTGGCCCTGAACTATAGGTGGCTAAAGTAATTCAACACATAATTTAAATGGAAAGAGGAGACTCTTTCAGAGAAAATCACTACAAGATGAACGAAGATGAAGTTGTAATAAATGCAAATTTCCGCCAGAGAATTGAGATGTAATACATTTATTCAATTGAGGTCCATTGAACCTCTCTGTGGGTTTTATTAGATCTGTTCAGGAGAACAAATAAAGCCATAGCTGCCCACCTTTGTAAAACAAATTTCAAACCCTGTGCAAAGGAGATAAAGTGTGTTAACTCAGATAATGTGACTAGAGCAAATGGGGGGCCTCACACACACCCAGCTAGAGTGAGAGGATCAGGAATTTAGGGAGTTTCACACATATTCTTACTGTATTTTATTAAAGATTTTATTTATTGATTTGAGATCAAAAGAGAGTGAACAAGCGTGGGAGTGGGGGAGGTAGGGGCAGAGGAAGAGGGAGAGGCAGACTTCCCACTGAGCAGGGAGCCCAATGCAGGGCTTGATCCCAGGACCCAAGGATTGTGACCTGAGCCAGAGGCAGATGCTGAACCAATGGAAGCACCCAGGTGCCTCTTATTTAATTTTTTATAATAAAACACATTAGATGCATGAAAAGGTAAATATAATTTTTTCAGGAGCACTTGGGTGGCTCAGTCGGTTAAGCATCTGACTCTTAATTCCGGCTCAGGTCTTGATCTCAAGGTCTTAAATTCAAGCCCCAAGTGGGCCTCCACATTGGGCATGGAGGCTACTTAAAAAAATAATAATATTTTACAAAAAAAAAAAAAAAACAAAAAAAACAAAGGATCCTTCAGAGATGTTAAGTATTAACATCTTTCCATATAAGCTTTAGTTCTCTTGTTTATTTTTAGAAGAAATAAAACATTACTGATACAGTTGAGTCCTTGACACTTTCTCCTCATGCCCCTCCCTCCAAGGTGATAGATACTATAACACTGGTAATTCCTTTCATGCAAGTTTTACATCTTTACTAAAAAAAGAAAAGAAAAGAAAAGAAAAAGGTATCTTTCTAAAAAGCTACAAAATCATATGTACAGAATACCATTTTTAATACTAAAAATAGACATGTTGCATAACTAAGAATCAAATATGTTTTGCTGAAAATTCAGAGTAGGTATCTAAAAATTCAGGGTTGGTGTCTGTATATTTTTGCCCAAATATGAACAGAACAATCTATTTAGATAATGGTTTTGGCCATGTTTTCTAAACCAAAACTCAAAAAACAGTCTAACAAAAGATTTTCTTTTCTCACTTGCAAATATCATTCTATAAAGTCTTAAAAAATGTGTAAAAATTCAATCACATGCAGTAGAATACTTATCAAATATGCATTTTGTTAATCACATCTTTTTTTTTTTTTTTTTTTTTTTTAAGAGAGAGAGAGAGAGGGTGCATGTGCAAGGTAGGGAGGGAGACAGAGAACGCCAAGCAGGCTCCAAACCCAGGACCAGCCAGTTGGGGTGGGGAGGGGGGCTTCCGCTCAGGACCCTGAGATCCTGACCTGAGCCTAATCCAAGAGTCAGAGGCTCAACCGACTGAGCCACCAGGCGCCCCTTAATCACATTTTTTAACACTTTTAAAATCTGCTCTTTCCGGAGACTGGGAAATAAATGTTCATGGGGTTAGTAATATTATAAGAATTTTACCCTGGCTTCATCTGAGTAATAAAGATGAAACAATAACAACAATAAACAACCTCAATCTTTCTACTAACATATCAAATTTCCCCTTCGAGCCCAATTGAGAGCTTTATTTCCTCATTTCAGGAGAGGCCATTGCATTAAAGCCCCGTTTCCCTAAGTGTGCGCCTTGGAAATAAATGAGCCCCCCGGGTCGCTGCACGAAGGAGGGTCCCGGCCGGGAGGCGGGGGGCGCGGGCTCCGCCCCGAGGGGCTCCGCGGGGCCGGGCAGCTGGGCTCCGACGCGCCCAGACCCCTTTAACTTGTCGGACCCCGCTTTCCCCAAACTTCCTGTCCACCCCACATTTCGCAGAATGGACCTCTGCAGAGCACGCTTTGGGAAATGCTGCGGGGAGTCATTCGCTTCGTTCCTATCCGCGCTTTGGACTGCGAGCTGATGATTCAGTCCGAAAGAGCCCCCTCCCGGCTTTGAGGGCGCGCACATCCCAGAGCACGTTTGCAGGGAGCGGAGACCGGGAGGTGGACGGACGCCGCTCTGACCCCGCGGCTGCGCCGCTAGCGCGCAGGGCCATCGCAGGTCCCCTCGGGACGCGCCGCCCGGATCCTCTGGTCAGGGCCGGAAAGGAGGGGGCCGGCTAGTGGAGTGACCCCGGGCCTGGCTCTCGGGTCCTGGGTCCTCGCCCTTTTGAGGAGTGGGCCTCCCTGGATGGTAAACGGCGCTAATGAGCCCTGATGGCCCTGGGCTCCGCAGTGATTTCGCGGGAGATGGATTTGATGGGAGACCTTGCCTCTGCAGTGGCTCGCCTGCTGACGCGCGGGACATAATTGGGTCTCTGAGACGGCAGGAGCATGCCCTGGCCCTGTACTTGACAGTGAATGGTTCAGCCCACACCTTGGCTGCCGGGCCAGAGGTCGCCTTCTCCCTCCCCACCGAGTGATTCCTCCTTACAGCCCCCATTTCTGAAATGAGAGGGTTAATCCTATTAATGCCAACACCCCGGAGAGTTGGCCAGTTTGAACTAAAAATGAAGCACCCTCTGAAATCTTTCTTCCCACGCTCCACCCAGTGCAACCTGTCGTTCGCAATTAAAGGAGTGGCCAGAAATACACAATTAAAAAAAAAAAAATCTTGTTTTAGGGGATTTACCCTGTAGATTGAGCCAGAGAGAACCAAGTTCTCTTTCATCTACAGCAGAACTTTGGATGGTGGTGGTGTTACATTTTTTTCTCCACTGCTTTTTTTTTTTTTTTTTCCAGTTCTTCAACATAATATTTCATTTTCCTGGGAACAGTGAAATGTGTTCTTGTGTAGGCTCCTGAATGGAGAATGGGCACATTCTTTCCAGATAAATAGGAAAGGGGCCAATTAACTAATGAAACAACCTAATTAACAGCTATAATTCCAAACAGGTAATGGGTTTCGAGGTACTATTCACAGACAGCTTCCTCAGAACTGATCCGACTCCCCGCATCTTTGACTAGCTGCATTGACATTCCATCCCGACCGCAAGGTAGTATCACTAACCCCTGCGCATGTAGCTCATTTCGGTGAGCAAAGCTCTAGAACCGTGTTAGTTCTTAGAAGAGCACGCAGTTTGATTACCCCAGCTGTGCACACAAGCAAACTTTTGAGATGAAACCTTAAGAAACTGGCAGAACTGAGATCTGAGCCCCAAGTCCAACCTCATCTTCCAGTACCATCATCACTTTCTTAGGTTTAAAGACCTGGGTTCATTTCCTAGATGCTCCATTAGACAGGACACAGATTCCAGAAACTTCCTCGCTCCATCGGCAAATGGTAACTGTAATTCTCACCCTATCAACCTCGAAGATTTCTCTTGAAGATATATAAACACACACTTGAAAACTACAAAAAAATGTAAACCTTGCCAAAATAAATGTTATTTTAATCAGTATTCTCACATTATTTTTGCTGATTTGAGGAACCAGAAAAGGAGGGAGTCTCTAAAGCAATGAGATAATCTTGAAAAAAAATGACCTCAGGTCTCCACTTTATCTTGCGGAGGGGAATATGAGCCCCAGGGCATCAGGGTCTGGGGGACTGCAGGTCCCCTGCCTGCCAGCCAGACAGCTGAG
The DNA here is from genome assembly GCF_964662115.1 of Mustela nivalis. Lineage (NCBI taxonomy): Eukaryota > Metazoa > Chordata > Mammalia > Carnivora > Mustelidae > Mustela > Mustela nivalis. The sequence continues at coordinate 102,874,603 of NC_139031.1, read as the reverse complement.
ACAGGCTGGAAGAGTGCATGCTGTGTCCTTGATATGGGCGCTCAGCAAAGTGAGCCTTTCAGAGCCACATAGGAAACACCAGGTCAGTGAATGTCGGCTTGGAGCTTTTTGTAGTATCCCTCAGTAAAGTGATTTTGGAATTGAGGAAGCTCCCAGAGTGGCAAGGCACTATACATTTCTATATCCTTCTCTTTGGAAGCCTCCCTTCTAGGGAAGTAAGCCCTTCCAAAGAAAAAGAGTAATAGCTAATACTGTATTCTGAGTTTAGGAAGTCACTGATAGTAAATTACACCATCAGTTTAAGAACAGCTTTTTTACAATGGAAGAAAATACTACCGCACTAAACAGATACATCAACTGTTAGGGCAACCTGATTTCACAGATATTAAAAATAGAAAAAATGTGGGACTCTTATAATTGAGGAAGTGTGTTATTTATTTGATAAATAACCTTAACCAAATACAATATCAAAAAGACTGGGCTGTTGACGATAATTCTCTTTTCAGTAATCACATTTTTTAGTAGAAAGTCAGGGATGGAAGTAGAAGCTATTTATGTCTCAGTTTTCACAACTAGAGAATGAAAATTAAACCTGATTTGGGTCTGAGGGTGAGGAAAGAGAGGAAGTACTGAATTTTGACTTAGCATCCCTAAATCAATATCAGTTTTTTCAGTGAAAGATTTTTATGGTTAAGCAGAACATTCCTAAAGAGGAGAAAACATTAAATTTACATGTAAGATGCATTCAACCTCCAAATAAATGTTCACCCAACCATTTACTACGCCATATGCCCAATGATACACCCAACTTTTTTGTTGGCCTGTCAGTTGTTGACACGACACATTCTTCTTAAAGACATGGGCAACATGTCCTCAACTCACAGGCCAATAAGGGAGAAATGAGAAATAGATCAGAAGTAGGTAGGAATGGAAAAGTCATAATTCAGAACAGTGGGAAGAGCCAGGTTCAAGTTCAAACATACAGAAGGAGGCCTTTGCACAATCCAACCAAATTCAATGCATTCACATAGAACATTGCTCCAAATTGTGAATCAATTCATCAACTAACCTTTTCCATCTTGTAAAAGTAACAATATAAGTAGATCCTGAGATGTCATAAGGTGGGGCATTCAGGGTAAAACAGCACAGTCGAGATGTGATATAGCTTTGTACCTAGAAGTCAATGCCATCAGTCAAGCACCGCCCCGGTACACAAAGGAAACACATTACACACTCCCTACCTCTAACACTTCTCGATAGATATTCACCAGAACACTGTGTCTAAGAGTTAGAGGTGGAGAGTGGGAAGGTCTACTTGGTCCCATGGAAGGCACCCACTGTAAAGAGTACAGGCTTCCAAGTTAGGGACCATCCCCAAGCAGCTCTGCCACCCCAGGCAAGGCAGCTAGTTTAACTCAGCAGCTGTCTTCGCTTCTGTGCACTGACAACAGTCCCTTCCTCTCTGGGTTGTTAGAGGGATTCGTACTAACAGTAATAAAATTCCTAAATTCCTGCCATCTATTGAGCACTTTCTTTTTTTTTCTTTAAGATTTTATTTATTTATTTATTTATTTGAGAGTGAGAGAGCACAAGGTGGGGAGGAACAGCAGAGGGAGAAGGAGAAGCAGGCTCCTCGCTGAGCAAGGAGCGCTGTGCGGGGCTCAATCCCAGGACCCTGGAATCATGACCTGATCCAAAGTCAGACGCTCAACTGACTGAGCCACCCAGGTGCCCCTACTAAGCACTTTCCACATAGTAAAGATTTGCTTAGCATTCAATAATATTCTATTATTTCATTTCACCTTTACCCCAACCATGGACTATGTCTGATCCCTATTGTACAGATTAATAAACCTCCAAGATCACCCAGCTGATGGCAGGATGGAAACTCAATTCTTGTCTGCTATTAGTGATCGCTCTTATCACTGTGATCTGATACGAATTTAAAACATTCTTATTCACCGATGTATCCCAAGCGGCTAGAATGACACCTGGCCCACAGTAAGCATAAACATAGTAATAAAATCTGAGGAGTGAATGAATAGCTAATACATTATTATAAGCTAATACATTATTCGATAAGCATTTTACAAAAATTCATCATTTCATTTCATTCTCACATTGCTCTTGGTCTAATATCTCTAATTTACATCTGAGCAAGCACAGGTTCAGAAAAGGGAACCAACTTCCCAGAGCCACACAGTTAGTAAGGGAAAGAGTCTGGATTTGAGGGAAGATCTTGTTTCTTCGAAGCCTTCGAAGCTCGGCTTTCTTCTGAGTGAAACCGCTTTCAGCACCTCGGGAACAGACACTGCCTGCCATACGGCAGCCTTTCCATAAATATCTCTGGCTCTTCACCCGCATATATTTTAATCCACTTAGGGTGGCTGATCTAAAGTAGAGTTGTTAACTATATTGAAGTCTTATGGGGAAATGCTTTTAAGCACCCAGCATTAAGGTGCCTGATGAAAATGGCATTGTCTGTTTACTTTGTTCAGTTTTTTAAACTACTAACATTTAGGGGCTGCTGTAAGGAGTATGCAAGTCAGAAAGGATGTTAAATGCTTAACACAGCAGAGTTAGCCAGCAAACTCCACCCCTACCGTCTTGTTCCCTTGACCCCGTGCATCTTGAGACCTATGGTCACTCCAGCACGTGGAGGGCCAGGAGGAGGATTTTGAGTCCACTGCCCACACCGTTAGTAACAGGTTAAGCTGGCTGCCTCGCTTTCTCTACAGTGTAAGCAGCAGAAGGCTAGGCAATGTGTACTTTCCCTCTCTATCATGACTACGTGGCTGCTGGACTTCATTTAATCCAAAGGCAGGGGCACAGGAGTATTATTACCTGCTAGGTTCATTTAACTACTGCTGCTTTCCTTGATGCTCTAGAATAAAAAACATATTCACCTGCCTTCAGTAAATCTTTAGGTGACATTAGCAAGCTCTCCCAGGCAACCAAAAGGAAGAGATTTAGTGATATGTATTGCTACCAAAACAAAACTCTTTTAACCTGACACGGAACTGGAAGATCTCATTGCAAGTTATGGATGGATTTTTAATGTGGGATCTTCTCAGTATTATTGAATTAGAAAGGAACTATTTGCGTTTTTTAATATAAAAGGTGACATCCTTGGGGCACCTGGGTGGCTCAGGTGGTTAAGCTGCTGCCTGCAGCTCAGGTCAGGATCCCAGGGTCCTGGGATCGAATCTCACTTCCAGTCTCTGCTCAGCCGGGAGTCTGCTCCTCCCTATCCCCTTGCCCCTCCCCCAGCTTGTGCTCTGTCTCGCTCACTCTCTCTCTCAAATAAATAAATAAAATTCTAAAAGGAACCAAACTTATTCCTGATAAAGCTATACTTCAAAAACAGCTTTTGAAATTAAAAATTCCAAAATTCATACCATTGGTATAAATTTTACATTACTGAGCTTAGAACAGGACAGTTAAAAAAATCATTACAGTGGTGGTTGATTCATTATGATAAATTACATTTTTTTGGACTGCATTGGAAGAACCTGAGTCAGTACACACACACACACACACACACACACACACACACACACACAGGGACATTTAAAATAGGAAGCGCAAAACCATGAGAAACCACACCAGGACAGGGGCATTGGCCCTTTCAATCACATCCATCGACACCTGCCCGATGGCTGTGGCTAAGGGGGCAGATTGGTCACCTTTGAAAATGAGGATGCAATTTTATGAGAAAAACTCATCAGCATCATTCTAATGAGTTACCGTCTTTGTTGTGAGAAATGAGAAACTCCGTGGTCTCACCCTAAAGAGTATTAAAAAAAATTACTAAGAGGAAATTGAAAAAGTAATATATGTCAGAGTGATGAGGCAACTTTTTTTCTGATTGAACAGATAGATAAATATGGCAAGCAGTATCAAAATACATTTAATTTTGCCACAACAATGGATATTCTCTTGACAAAAAGCATATGAATCACCTCAGACTCATGAAACCAGGTGGTAATAAATAGATGCATTTTTTAATGATGCTTGGAGTGGTTTCATTCCCTACGCTTCTTTTTTTTTTTTTAGATGCTTGTTTTCTTGTTTATATTTATTTAAATTCATCTTTACAGGCTGGATGCCCTCACAGTACTAGGTAATGCTAAATATGGGCAGCACTTTTCTTGAGCAATTGCCAAACATTTCCTCACTGGGACCCACTGCTCCAAAGAACCTAGAATGTTGGAGATCACTGGTCCCAAATTTATTTATTTTTTTTGGTTTGTTTGTTTTTTGTGTTTTTGTGTGTGTGTGTGTGTGTGTTTGTGGGGTCTTTTTTTTTAGCTCATTGCTATTGCTTTTTTTTTTTTTTCTCCCATCTGGGAAAAAATATAAAATATACAGTTCATAGGTCCAGAGCTTCATCTAGGGATGTTTACTAAAGCTTCTAAGGACCAAGGCTGAGTCAAACTAAAAGGTGTTCTCCCAAGCAATAAATAACATTAATCTGATTTAGTCACTTAATCTGGCATCGGCAGGCAGAAGCAGAAATACTTCCCCACATTCTAGGTATTTTTTTGCTGGTATTAAAACTTAAACTCTTAGGCAAAGCCATATAAAATCTTACAAAGTTGGTCTGTCTGCAAAATGATGGCTTCACTACAGTGATGATCCTCTTTGGAAGGGAAAAATAATGTTTTCGGAATTCCACAGCGTTAGCAGCAGCAAAGAAAATAAATAGGACTCAGAGTTTAATTTGTAGTCGTTGGGGGAAAAGGGAAAGATGATGAATAACGAATGTTACAGTTCATCCTTAAGAATCTGTCTTTGCTATCTGGTATGTGGAACAACCCTCTAGGCAAATATAACGACTATTAAAAACGAAAATGTAAAGGCTCTGCAGAGAATTGGAAATTGGGGCATTAGATCATATTTACAAACATTTTCATTCCCTACTATTGAAAATCGAGTGAGAAGCCACAAATTGACACCTGGACCACAACGGCATGAAGGAATTTGCTTTGGTACCAGACGTCACACTTGCCCTTGTTATGTATTAACCATGGGCTGAAATATGCATTCTTTAAATTCCAGTTCCGATTCTCTATAGGAAAGTCTTGATACGTTCACAGATGAAGAGGGGGGAGCTGTGTGACAGCACAGTGACCCAGAGCCCTCGTTTACCAGAAGAATGAATTCATACGAGGATCCCTGTAGTGGAATCAAGATGGCAGAGGTCTTGCAACGGGGTTGTGGTCGCCAAGGAGGAATGTCATTCTGTGCAAACCGAGGGGCATTCCCCACCACGCTCCTGTCCTTCCTCGTCTCCAGTGGGAAACCAGCAGTTTCTGTTTATGTTCTTGGGGACCAGAGGTCCCAATGGATCTACCTCTACCACCCCCCTGATTGCTACCTGATTGCCACCTGATTTCAGCAGGCATCAAATCCAGCTGCTGCTTCTTTTTTTTTCCCTCAGTCTCCCAAAATGTAGAACAGTGCCTGGCCTTCTTCAAAGATTCAACAAAAACCCTGCTACTTTTCAAGAGAAAATAAGAACCTCTCAATGATGGGTGAATTCAGCTGTCCAATGACACATGTGAGCATGCAAACAGGCAGTCCTTAATAAGGGGGACCGCGGGAGATCACCTCAAGCCCCTTGGATTAAACCTCAGACTCTTGCCCCACGATTTTTCATAGACGCTTAAGGAAACACAGTCTTCTAGAGTGACCTTAAGGTGCCAACAAGATGCCCCGTTCCATGACAGTACTCAACACTTGGGACCTAACTTAAACGTCCCACAGCCACCAGGCAGGAAGGGGGCCTCCTTCCTGCTGCTGCTGCTGTGGAAAAACATACTCTTTCTCTGATCAGTGCAGCTGTTTCTCGGAAGGAGAAAAGAGGCTGCAGCCCCTACTCGTCAAGAGTGGGGGCTATGGCTTCATACAGTGGCTGCCATCTTGACCATCCGGCCTACTAGAAACCTCGGCTCTTTTCTTCATTGGCCAGTTGCTGGTGCCATAGACAGCAAGCTTTACAGAATGCTCTTGTTAATCCAAAAGAAGGGATTTTCATGAACGCAGATGGCTGGGTGATTTCCCCGTCTTCTACAGTAGGAATGAGAGCAGGTGGTACTAGGGTGATGTGCACAGAGCAGACCCCAGAAAGGATTTGCTGAGTGAGTGAGTGAGTAAGTGAGTATATAAGCGCTTAACTTGTGCATGAAACAAATGAATGAATAAAGCAACACTTTTAATTTTGAAGCCATTCAGAATAAAACAGAGATGTTCAATTACCTGACTTTTCCAGATAATGTGGAAGAGATTTTTTTCTTTGCTAGAATCACCTAGTCATTTCAATCCCCTACTCTTTCTGACAGTAAAAGAGTTGCTAATATGGTATTATCTCTTTATACAAAAATACTTTTAATATGTAAATATTAATATTCATATAAACAAACACAAACTGCTAACCATAAGCAATAAATTTCCAAGGGGAAGATGGGCATGGAACAAAGTGGCAATTTCTCCTTCCATTTCCAAAAGAATCTCTCCAAATTCCACTTCCCTTCCCCAAAGAAAATTGCATTTAGTCCTGAAAGTCATGTTTACTTGAGCTTTGCTAGGAGAACCTTTTCTGTGTCACTAGATATTTCTGTCCAGTCACAGATGAAGTCATTCAACTTTGAATTCCATATCAGGCCCAATAAAACTCTGAGCGAATATTTTACAAAATTCATTCTCCCCTCTTCTGTCTTCCTCTTCCCACATTCTAGTTAAGTAAAAGCAGAGTAGTAGAGGGAAAATAGCACCACAGAGAAATAAAGAACTCCTAAATAATCCAGAGCTTACCAATATGCCTTCCAATAGAGTAGATTTATAATTCAGATACAATTTTAAAACTTGCGGTGAGGGATGTCGGGTGGCTCAGTGGTTAAGCACCTGCCTTTGGTTCAGGGCATGATCCCAGGGTCCTGGGATCAAGCCCCACAGTGGGCTCCCTGCTCAGTGGAGAGTCTGCTTCTCCCTTTCCCTCTGCCTGCTGCTCCTTCTGTTTGTGCTCTCTCTCGCTCTCTGAGAAATAAATAAATAAAAATCTTTAACAAAAGAACTTGTGTTGACAGTGGGCACCTATACTGTGCTCAAGAAAAGGATTAGTGTCCTGGACACTGATCCCTGCCCACCAGTCATTCCACGAGTAAGACAGGCAGTCAATTACAATAACTCCCCACTTAATTCCTATCACACTGTAGGATCATCTTGTGCACATTTAATTTAATCTTTAGACTACACTCTAGATCAAAACTTTTATTCTGCCAATGGTTCCTAATGCTTGAGTACAAAACCAAATAAAAGAGAGAATAGGAAAAGCTCACGTTTACAGTAAAATATGTAAGAACAGATATTGTGATGCATCTTAAAATTTTTAAAAATTGAGGGGAAAAAACAAACAAAAAAACACCTGCATGCAGAGTGTTGAGTGTGCCAGATTCAGTTGTAGTGTTATTGTAATAGAAACTGTCAACAGTTCAGACCGTGGCCGCAGCTGCTAACTTCATTTTGCCAAAGGACTCAAGAAAGACTCAGGTCCAATAAGAATGATCATTGTATCAATTGAGTTGACTCTTACCTGGGAGGCCTGTCAGTTCCCTGAGATGTGGAGTTTCTTCCACAGTGTTTGCTGCTAATGGGCCACAGAACCAGGATTCAGGCCATGCTCTATAAGCAAATCATTCCCCTCGTGAAAGTCGAGTGGGATCCCTTTCCCCGACTCACCATTTGGAATTGGAAAACAAACACATTTACATTAGACTTTTTCTTTCTCGACAATTAAACAAATTAAAGACCGTGTTCCAGGCTGCGTTTGGGAGTACTGGATGGTCTTGTGCTCCTTAATCATATGTCTAATTAAAGATAAGACAGGAAAGGAAGACCCATATGCACACCTTTATCACATCTTATAAATCTGCTGTTGCTGATGAGAATGGTCTTGCTAAGATAACTGCCAAACCACTGGGTTGAAATTCCCTGATTCCTCTGACCTTCCCTTGGGTGTTGACACTCTCCCCTCCTTTGGGGGCCACTGACTTTCCCTAGTGTAGCTCCCAGGTTGTGAAGAGCCTCAGTGGCATTTCAGCAATGAAGCCACTGCCATACTATTTGTTTTTAAGTCGGCTGACATTTTTTTCTTTTTTCTTTTTTTTATTTAAATTCAATTAGCTACATAGAGTACTTCGTGAGTTTTGGATGTAGATTTCAGTAATTTACCGGCTGACCTGTCCACAGTCAGCATAGGCTCTCAGAACCAAACCAAGTTCATAGTCAATATAGTTCAATATAGTTCAATATAGTTCATGGTCAATATAGTCAATATAAGTTCAATATACACGTGGGAATGTGTATATTGTGCTCACAGCTGTAACTCCTCCAGCAGCCGTTACTCTCTCCCCACTTCTAAGCCTCCTTCTTGCCTTCATTTCTCCTCTACCTTGCAAGTGTTCTTAGTGAACAAAGTCCTGTGACCCACAGGGACTCCTTTTTTAGTATTACTGACCTTGATGATTGAGGTAAAGGCAGTCCCCTCTCTTTACCTGTTTTTAAAATTATAGATAGGAATGGCTTAGAAAATACTTGTTAATATTCATGATTAAGTCATGTTTAACTTATTTAAAAAAAAAACCTACTGAACTATGGTCTCGGAAGGACAAGCTTAAATCTCTTGGTCACGTAATTGGCAGTTATGAAGACCCTTCCCCTAAAGTGGGGAACAAGGACAGAAGTGATACCCAGCAGGGTAAGATCCTCAGAGCCTCTCACTGTCCCTGTCAACCAGCTCGGTGGCCACAGGCTGTCCCCTCCCCTTGGATTAAACCTCAGACTCTTGTCCTACAACTTCTCATAGGCCCTTAAGGAAACAGAGTCTTCTAGAGTGACCTTAAGGTGCCAACAAGATACCCCATCCATGACAGTAATCAACACTTGGAACCTAACTTAAACGTCCCACAGCCACCAGAAGCCCCAGGTGGACCTCCTTCTCGCTGCTGCAGCTGCTGCTGTAGGAAAGGGTACTTTCTCTGGTGGAGTGATTCTCCTTCCTTCAGCTTGCTGCCTCCATTCCTGACAAGGCAGGCTGAGGTGGGGAGAAGACAGATGGGCATAAATGCGGCCCCAGGTTGAACTGCTGAGAGACAGCCTCTGCCCTCTGGGCCAGCAGATGGCTCAAGCCAGCTCTCCCACGAGCTTGTCTGAGGCACAGCTGGGACCTTCCAACAGCTATAGGACAGTGCTACAGCTCTGTGTTATGTTATTAGCACAGTGCTATAAGCAATGTGTTTTCTTCCAGCTACATACTCCCCTCCAGGGACTGGTTTTCTCCAAGTCTACTCTCCAAGGCTTTCTGTCCCAGTGCCCATTCCTCAAGGGGGTCCTCTGGGACAGGATTATAATTGGCTCAGACCCCTGATAATGAGTCCAGGGAAACACTCACCCGTCTTTGCCTGTTCTCAGTGGGAGGGTAGCAAGGGCCAATGCAGTAGAGCCCTCTCTCTCTGTCCCTCTCCCTCTCATCCCTCTCCTTTCTCTTCCTTCCTCTTCTTTGCTCTTCTTTTTCTCTCTTCCCTCCTCAGCTCAAAAACCATAGCCTCTCACCTTTAGATTCCTTATGGCGTATGTTCCCCAACTTTGAGGGAACACTATTTACTTAACTACCTTTATTAACCTGGAGGTGAGGGAAAACTCCCCATGCCCCCTTCCTGGGAGTGAGGAAGACACACAGAATTTTTAAATCTTTCTGTGTCTGCCCTCTGAATTCTAGAAATTGTCCTCCTGGTTTTCAGCAGCATAGTCTATTCCCTCCCTTGGAACGCAACACCTACTGAATCTTGGTGCTTCGATGGAAACTTTCAGCTTAGCATTCTATTATAAGACAGGAAGGATTTAACTATTTTTCATGGTGAACTACTGTTTTCTGTTCTTCTTGGTAAGCTATTTTCATAGTAAAGTCATACCACTCAGAAAAATACAAGAGAGTTGTACAAATTAATACAAACGCCAGGAGTTACACACAGGCAATATTAACAAAATTAAGCTAAGAACAAACGTTTATTGAACATCAGTTTGGTTAGTGAAGTATTGTTTGGAGACTTGTGTCCCATTTCATCCTCACAATGCCCTTATGAAGTGGATGTCATTATTCCCATTTTACAGATGAATACCCTGAGGTTCTAGGTAGTGAGGTCATTTGCCAACAATCTCCCACTGGTTAGGGGCAAAACCTGGGTTTGCACCTGGGCAGTGGATAATTTAATTCCTCTATAAACATATCCTAAATTCCATTAAGCAGAATGATCTTTAATGGCTCTTAGGAAGATTTTAGAGGATTATTTTTATTGATGTTATGGTTATCTTTACAACATCTGGTTTTCATGCAAATTATCCTTCTCCTAATGTGACCACAAGTGACACTGCAAAGATCCTGGCACTTCTAATTCTTTACTCTTGTCTGTGAGTGGGGGTCTGAAGTTGAAAACCAATCATCCAACAGGGATCCTAATTCTGACAGCAGGAAACACTGAGTAGGTACATATTCCCAGGGGTAGAACACCTCTCAACACCCAGAACACAAGCATCGCAGTTGCTCATTAAAGAACTACGTGGAGTCCCTTTCTTGCAAATTGGTCTGATATAATTTGCCTCATCTCCTGGGCTTCGGTGATACCACCTTCAGGCACCGCCATTCCCACTGCCCATGCCCAAGCCAGACATTGTTCATCCCTCATGGTGTTATATTTGTCCTGAACGCTGACACCTCCAGAGTTTGGGGAAGCCATAACCAACTGATTGCCATTGTCTCCAAGATTAAACCCAAGGGTCCTTAGTTGAGCGTCTCCCTCTTTTGAGCTCCTTCATCTGCTTATCTTCGTGCCTTTACTGTTTTCCGGTTCAGATTCTCTGTGAAAGCCCATTTCAACACCCACGCCTCTCTTCTTCGCCATCGTGGACAGAGTGCTAAATGCAAGAAGGCCCCAGTGCATCTCAGAAAAAAAGAATTTCATTTGGGGAGTAACTGTATTCTCCTACCTTTCCTGGAACCAACATCCTAATCGGAGCTGCCAAAATAAGGCTAAGTGGGTTTAACCTTACAGTTGGAGCCCAGTGAAATCACACTGAATGTGTTATTTTTGTAAAATTTTATTTATTTGACACAGAGAGAGAGAGAGAGAGAGCACAAGCATAGGGGAGGCAGGCAGAGGGAGGAGGAGAAGCAGGCTCCCTGCTGAGCAAGGAACCTGATGTGGGACTTGTCCCAGGACCCAGGGATCATGAACTAAGCCACAGGAAGATGCGTAACTGACTGAGCCACCCAGGCACCCCACACTGAATGTGTTATATAAAGAAGACAAAATCCTCCCTCAGAGAAAGAGAGAGAATGGCTGTTGCCAGACCAGAGAGGAAGGAGAAGGTAATGAGCTGTTTCTATCCTGGGGATCACTCATACTGGTTCCTTGGCGCTCTGGTGCTCTTTGTTGGATGCTAGTGTTAACAAAAGCCTCTTGACCAAAAAGTGCTGAGATTACACAAATATTTGGCAAAGAATCATCTCTGCTGATGGATTGAAGATGCTGAGAAAGTCACCGATTCACAGCATTGATGGATTTCCTTTTCTTAAAGATCGTGCAATGAAATTACTTGTCAATGGTGACATCTGCAAACACATTCTCTGTGGCAGAGTTTAACAGCATGTCATAGACAATTATGACACGTGGCCTATCAGATGACTTGTCTGGGTGCCCTGGGCTTCTGTGATGCCAGCGTCTGCTGTTGCTGAGGACACCACATGTAGGCAGTGAATGAATTCAGTACATGTTATCTCCATCAGTTCTAATTCGTCCCTACTAAGCATCTCAACTAGTACGAAGTCTCTAAGGACACTGTAAAGATAACCACGTGACCCCAAATTGCTGAGATTTGCTACAGTTCCAAGACAATAGTCCTCATTGCCGCTGAATGCACAACAGTCACTTTTATGGGTATGCCACCCAAACTTTTACAGGAACAGGGATTACACGTGCTAACGAACACCGGCAGTCACTTTAACTATATTTTTTTAGTTGCTCTTGTGCCACAGACTTCATTTTCTGTTGTGGTTTATGCTTATAACTTTTCTAAAGAAAAAGACAGGTGGACACGAGCTGCAACAACCAAGGAAGTCCTCCGTCAAAGAGGCCAGAACTCTTTTTTAGATCTCAAGCTGTCATTATGATACGAAGGGCCCAACCCTAGTTACAGCATTCATCAGAAGATGAATCATTACAGTTAGAACCAAGGCAAAGACATCGAGGATCATTGCAAACAATGCCCGAGCTATTTGCTGTGGGACTGATGAGACAATAACTTCACCCCAAAATTTCTAATGTTGTAACCAAGGCATAAAGTAGGCCATGCATTTTGAACTGAAGTGACAATGACTCCAGAACCTCTCTGTCAAGGATTCATGGAGGCATTTTTCCTCACCCTTGGCCAGCTAGAATGGCATCCTGGCGATGGAGCTCCTATCCAGAGCCTCTCATTACCGTCCACATCTTTGTCTTTATCCCAGAAGTAACTCCATTTCAGCGCTCCTCTCCACCCGCTCAAAAACCATCGTTGAATCTCCTTGCCCGAATGCAATTTGACAGCTTCCATGCTGACCTGTCCCTGATCCACTGTCTCAACCCTCTTGCTTGAAAACTAGTCAATGCCCCAGCCCCCATGTCTCTCATGGCCAGCTCGTCTGTTGTTTGGAATGGTTTCTCTGCCCTGCCGAATCCCACCCAAAATTCGAGACTCAGCTCTGCCCCATTTCTTCAGTCAAGTCTCCCTGAACTCCCTCATCATTCTTCCTCTGATACCACTCATTCATTCCCAACAGACCTTGGAACACTCACCACGTGGATATAGAGATTCTTATCAGTAGTCCTTACTACTTGTTTGGTATATATCATTTTTCTGTTGAATTGATAGAATCTTTGCATGAGATGTGCCTGCCTTGTTACCCCCTCCTCTGTCCCTAATTGCATCTTCTCAGTCTTCTCCATGGCGCATGATGCTACACTCCACGCAGAGAAGAGTCAGCAGGCACTAGGCTGCTCTGCCAAAGTCAGTTCTCTTGATGCAGTTAATGCCTTGACCAGGAGTCACAGCCTACTGGCTGGCTTTGCTCACTCAGCATCTTTCCTTCAGAACTCCCCTAGCAGCAAATCCTTAGCTCTGTGAGCCAGAAACTCAGACTCCAAAGGGCTTGGTCTCCAGATGTCTCAGAAGCATCCCTTCTCTCTCTGCCCTCAAGAAGGAGCTCTCCAAATATCAATGGTCAGTTTTAATTTCCTGACTTCCTTGGAATACGTATTGATGTAAATACTTCCCTTGAATATCAAAAGGCCTCTGATTTCAAATACAGTTTCAAATACAGTAAACTGCCAACTTTACACAAGTGCCAAGAGCCTCACACCATGGCTGCCTCAGCATCTCTGGCTTCCTTGTTGAGATCTCTCTGGCATCAGGATCGGAGGAAGCTTTTTGGTGAGGTCTGTGGAAGTACTGAGAGGAGTCGGGGCCAACCTGAACAAAACGGGCACATTTGGCAATCTGTAGACCGCACTGTGTGATCATCTCTACCCTCAATGAATGGGAGCAAATGAAAACCAGCGTTCTGGTTTTCACTGGGGGATGTTGGGAAACCCCCACAGTGCATTGCCAAGTTCTTGCCATGCCCAGAAAGTCATCCCAACTCCCCTGCAAGGGGAACAAAAATGAGAAATGCACAGCTTCACAGAAGGCTTCCAGACCTTAGAACGGTCCAACCACCCCCCACCCGCCACCTGGCAGGCAAAGCCTCCTTATTAAAGGATTCCTCCAGGTGTGCAGTTCCAGATCCCTCTGGCTCCCATGCTAGCCACGGCAAGTGATGCTGGGCCCCCCAAAAGAAAAGAGGAGCTGGTAGGGAGGAGTTTTAGTGGCACTATGTTTTAGTAATGTCAAGCACAGTATTCAGAGCAAGGATGCACTTTGGGGAAAGGCTGGAGAGTCGTTTGCATTTGCCTTTCTTCTTTGCGCTGGGAAAGAAGGCAAAGCATCTCATTACCGTGATGGGAGCAGAGACTCGTGTCAATCTTCTGGGAGCAGAATGCCTCCCAGCATCACAGCGGGCTTAGCTGTCAGGCGCTGTGCCTCACTGGGAAGCCTTCTTCCGGCTTACTAACTCACACGGGCTCCTAAACACGCTGACATGCTGCCTAAAATAGAACCCACAACCCTGCCACCTAAACCAATCTGGCTTCTCTCGGCTTCCAACTCAGGCCAACCTGGTGGACTGGGGTTTCTCAGGTCGAAGACACGGGGAGGCCAGACTAGACAGGTACATGTAGGTGTGGGAGAAGGAGCCTGCTCCCCAGGTCTCTACATACCACCCGTGGGGTCAGAGGGACAGCTTCTGGGTCCTGAGCTGCTTCGTGCAAGACCACTCAGTGCGGCACTTGCATGCTCTCATCTATTGATGTGGACTCGTCCTGACCTGGCTGCCCTGCTGGGATGGGTTCACCACTGATGCTGCCAGACGGACCCGCAGGCTTGCCCAGGAGACCCGCAGAGTGACGGACTCCCTCAGGGCCTGCTGACTGCTCTCGCAGGCATTACATGACCTCCAACGGCATCCGCTGACAACTGCCGCCACTGCTTTGTATGCACACAGCTGCTCCATTAGCACCGTCCCTTGGGGGCTCCTGCAGTGGGAGCAACGGCAGCGCCAGGAGGATTCCCTCTTGTCGCAATCCTCATCACCAAACCGTGTTTGCCCTTGTGGTTCTCCGGCCAGTCTTGTTGCTTCTGGAATCGTAGGAGTAGCAGAGGCTAGAAACCATTCGTCCAAAAGACATGTGTTGAGAACCTGTGTTCAAAGCCCTCTCTGGAGGGCTGTGGGACCGGAAAACAGAGTCATTTATAAACTCGGGACTGCAAGCTGCATGTTGTCCCAACAGAAGTTCCCACGGGACACAGTGCCCTCCCGAAGAGTGGGCCCTCTCCCACGTCCTCCCTGCGGTGGGAAACAGATGACATGATGGAAGCGCCGCCATCAGACGCTTGGTGCACCTAGACTGCCCCGCTGTCACCTACCAACACCTCCATCAAGCGACAGCTGGGCCTCCGCGGTCCCAGCCACTTAAAGGGGGCAGACTAATGCCCACTTCCTAGCGGAAGTAAGAACATGGAAGGAAACGAAACCATGGACGTAAAAGCACTTCTGGAGACAGTATTATAAATACGTCTAGGTGGTCCTCACGTCATGTGACCACGGTTCACCCTAGGAGGGAATCCTGGAATGTGACTACAAGAGCAGCCCTGCTGAACCATCCTGCGCTGTGTGGGAGAGGAAAGCCTCCAACTGCCAGCTCCGTGACTCCCCCAGAAGAGTCCATAACTTTGGAAGACAGATCATCTTTTCATTCTGTACTGATTAAATTTGCCCTTAGCAGCATAGGAATGTGATCCATGTTTCCAGCTTTCATAGACACCGTGACCATTTGCCATCTTGCCCACGCTCCCTTTGCTCCCTTCCTCCTCAGCGCCATCACCAGATCCAGCCAGGTCCCTCCTGCAACACTCCGCCCCATCCCCTCACTGAAGCCAGAAGCTGCTAGACGCAAGCAGAAACCTTCTCTGCCACCCGCCACAGAAGCCCTGAACTTCTAACCCTTAAGACCTGGTTGCAAACACATTATCTAAAATGCACATTTTCAAAAAGTGCCATTTTCAGTTGTCATTCCAACTCTATTTTAAGAGTTTCAGGCATTCGTTTATGATCCCAGTTCTCTCAAACCTTCAGAAAGCGGAAGCTCCCTGACTGAGCTGGGAAGGCAACCCTGTCTCCCTGATGCCAGAACTAGGGTGGAGAGACGCACTCCTGCTAGGCTGCTGAGGACCTTGGGGGAGTAGGATGGAAGGTGAAAGGATGCCGGGATGTAGAGAGCAGAGGAGAACAAGGCAGGGGAAAGATGTGAGGGAGCACAGCAGGTCTGAGATGCTCCTCTGGGGAAGAGATGTGGCTTCCCTGCTAGAAGAGGGTCTTGGGTGCCTGTGAAGTCCATCTTCTGGCTGGTTCGGAGACAACAAAGCAGATGTCTGTGAAACCCCAAGTTTGCGTCTTCACCAAAGGTTGATTTTGCTTTCAAGTAAGGTGCTTCCCCCCGCCTTCCCATGCATCCCGTTCACGTGTGCTTATCTCTCCTGCAGGTGCTTGTTCCCTACCCCTGCCTTCTACACCCTCCTCCAGATCTGGTCACAGTCTCTCCGTAGGCTCTTGGGAGGCTCCTGCACAGAGCAAGGCATGAGTGACCTTCAGCTGCATGTGCAGAACCAGAGCAGAGCCCGCCTCCTCACCTCTGGGCCCATCTCTTGCAGATTATTGGGACCATCCCTCTGATGCCGAATCCGGGGCCATCGAGTCAAGCAGCGAGTGGCACTCAGGGCCTGCAAGTGCAACCCATCACCCCCCAGCTCCTGACCAACGCCCAGGGCCAGATCATTGCCACAGTCATCGGGAACCAGATCCTGCCAGTGATCAACACCCAGGGCATCACGCTCTCACCCATCAAGCCCGGCCAGCAGGTAACGGCCCAAGTCCAGGCAGCTGTAGCTGCGTGGACCACCTCCTTCCCACTCATCTTCTGTTTGCGCTCAATCAATGACGGGTAATTTTTATAAAACCACAGAAGATTCCAACCTGAATCCTAACACATCAATAATTTTAAAAGGCAAGTAGCTCTTATTACATTCTTAGAGAATATGGGTAAGAGCTAGTTCTCTAACCTAAAAATATGAATATATTAAGTTATAAACAAATAGCCGCCTAAAATTCAATAGGGATGTGTCCTTGCTTGGACACTGGTGATACTTAATTTTCAGACAATTTTAAAAGGGGTCAAGAGGAAGCCAAGTCCACTTCTGCCTTAACTGTTAATGAAAAAAAAACTGCTCCATTGTGAAATAAAGCAGGAGCTGTCCCATAGCAGGGCAGGTGTGTACAAGGTTTAGAATCATCACAGAGGTGGGAGCGGCCAACTCTGTCTGAGGAGTTTTGAGTTCTCACGGAGAAAATGGTTTGGGGACAGAGTCTTGATGAATGAAGATGGAACAATGATGGAATCACAACATGCCAGGTCACAGGCACAAAGACAGGGAAATATGAAGAAGGATGGAGCGTCATGAAATAGAAGAAAGGTTCATAGAAAGGGCTCCATAATCAAGCTGGAAAGGATGGACTTCATGTGATCTTGAACGCATTACGCATCATCTCTGTGCCCCAGTGTCCTCATCTGAGAAATGGGAATAACCAGTACCCGTCTCGCAGAGTGGTCACGAGGATTCAGTGAGTCCATCTGTATGAAGTGATCCGTGCCTGGTACACAGTAAACACTTACACGCTCATGATGATGGTGATGACCGTCCATTCGGCAGCTCTGGAAACCTGTAAGAGGTATTTAAAGGGAGGAGTGACATGTTCAGTTTTATTTTTCAAGAAAACAACTCTAACTCGGGGAGCAGATGGAGGCTGAGCTGAAGTGGTGAAACATCAATTGTCAACAAACCATTTAGGAGACTATAGTAAAACGTGGACAGGAATTTATGAAAGCACATGCCAGATAGTTGAAACCAAGAGTCTGGAACTGTAGTAGCTCCAGGACAGGACCTGAGAGTCAGCGAGTGCATACATTGTCACTGAAAGCAAAACCAACTTTCAGAAAACTCAGGAGCAGCATAAGAAGGAAGGAAGACAACAGAGTCACTTGGGGAAACATCAGCTTTTAAGGAATAGAAGAGGAAGGAAGAGATGGAAGAAATGGCCAGTTAAGGAGGCGAGGAATCTAGAGGGTAGTGATTGAGCATCCAAGAGTTTTTTTTTAAAAGGAGGAACCGACACAGTGTCAAACACTGCAGAGATGATATCGGGTAAAGCAATGGAGAAATATCAGTTCTCTCTTTGTTGTGACGCTTTAAAGTCTGGAGCTGCTCTGTTTGAAACATTTTGAAACCAGCAGCAGGGTGAGTGAAGAAGCCAAAGTTGGACCAGGCTGAGACCCAGATTTGCAGTTGGAGGGTGCACTACCAGGAAATGTAGTGGGAGAAGACAGATATTAACAGTGAGTACGTGACTAAGTACATGGCCTTATGAGTTGTTGGAAAACTCTATAATGGGAAGCGTCTAGCAAGGAAATAGGATGTGAAAGAAAAAGGAAGAAGAAAGCACTGCTCTATTCATCACCTGTAACAAAGTAGAAGTATCTTTCCAGATATCTCAGCCATTTGGCTTCTGATCCAGCCATGCATAGAGCCCATTCTTGGTGGCACTTAAAGGCTATGCTTGGAAATTCAGCTACTTGTTCAATAAATATTTTTAAAAATCTATTTTATACATATATATGTATAAAAATTTTATATATGTATAAATATTTTTAAAATATTTAAAAATCTGTTTCATACACATATATATGTATAAAACAGATTTTTAAAAATATTTATTGAACAAGTAACTGAGTATGTATGTGTGTGTGTGTGTATATATATATATATATGTATATAGATTCCCACCTGCTATTTGTCAGGCACTGTTCCTGGAAGCTAGGCTCATAGACATGACATGAGACATGACAAAGACATGACATAGACATAGACATGTCATGTCATAAACATGACGGATACCATGAGTCTAGGGAGGAATATGGACATTCATCAAAGACTTGCACAAATATGTACCTGAGATCTCTAGTAAATGCTGAGGGAGTAGCGAGGGGATCTAGGAGCAGGTCCAGCAAGGACACCTCCTCCACTGAGGGAGGAGGAAAAAACCAAGTCAGGCCTGAACACACTTCCTAGAGATGGTGACTCTGGTCTTATGCCCTTTGGTTCTCCCACCGAATCTGTAAGTCTACTGCCTAGAGAGCCAAGGCTCCCAGCACCCCTCTTCTTCCTCAGCTTAATCCTAGGCCGTGGTGCAGTCCCTGCCAAAATATACCACTGAGGACTTCGCTCCCCCACCACACCCCTGTCTCTCAGCTAGCTTATCTCTTATACTATATACAAGATGCCATTGGACTCTTTACCTTCTAAATGGTTCCTTAAATAAGGCAAGAGATTCTATCTTTTATTGGCTTTTTAAGACTTATTTCTATCTGTTCAAACTTAGGCTAAAATTATCTCTAGGAGGGAGAAAATGAGATCAGCCTCTTTTCATACAATCTGCTAAAACTATTTCTGTCAGCAAAGCCAAGTTGTAAATTGCCACGAAGGTGATGAATTAATTAGAAATCATCAACATTTAGTACAAGGTAGTCTCGTTCTCACCTTGGATTTCAGTGGAGGGCGTGTAGGTGATAGACAATTTGAGTTACATAAAATTACAGCTCTAGATTTGAGGTAGAAGGATTTTAATCCAGGAGAAGGACCTAACCAAGAAATGGCATTAAAAAAAAAAAAAAAGGCAGAATATGGTACCATTCCTTCACTCTTTGCCCAAAGTACACATCATTGATCCATTTCCACAGCCTCTCTTGTGAGCACAGACACACCTCAGAAACGTTCTCACCCTGCACCTATTGGTCGCTGGAGCAAACTTCACTATCACTGCAGGAACATTTGGTCCTCTGCTGCTCTAACCTCCATGGTTGTCTTCTTTACTGTAGAATTAGGACCCAGCAACTCCTAAGAAACAGCCAGCCCGGGGCGCCTGGGTGGCTCAGTGGGTTAAAGCCTCTGCCTTCAGCTTGGGTCATGATCCCAGGGTCTTGGGATCGAGCCCTGCATGGGGCTCTCTGCACAGCGGGGAGCCTGCTTCCTCCTCTCTCTCTCTCCCTGCCTCTCTGCCTACTTGTAGATCAGCCCCTTGGGGGTGTGCCTTGCAAATCCATTTCGCCTCAGTTATAAGCAGGACTGTCCTGGACTGATGTGTGCACAAGTGCCTCTGGTGTACCTTCATGCTGAGAGAACACATGAGCACAGCTGGAGAAGAGTGGCAAGCGAAACTTCCTGAAACTCCAAGCAGCAGACACCCCGGGGCCCATCCTTCTTGTTCTAGCCACATGCCCATGGTCTATTCTAGTCCCAGAAAGATCGAGGGAACCAAGGGTGAACCTGGTTGGAAATATCAGGAAATGGTGGAAAGAAATGAATGACTGGTACTGTTTCTTGCCATCCGCCTCTGAAACACCGTGAAACACCTCAGAGCACCTAGTATGGTTAACAAGTTGGGTGAACTGATGGGAGACAATCAAGTCTGAGTCCTGGACATAAAAGCTGGGATCCTGAGGAGAGCGGATCATAAAATGCCCAAGCGTCCAAGAGTAAAAAGCTCAGAGCTGGAGGTGTAAGGATAGTGGTCTTCAATTTTTTTTCTTTAAATATTACCCTTTACATTGAAGAAATATAATACAGACAACCACTAAAAAATAAAGGATTTCTATCATACAGTAGAGAACTTTCTCAATTTATTTTTTCATGTGATTTATGACAAATGCCTGATCTCACAAGAGCATAGTTCCAACAGTAAAATACATCATAAATTATAGGAGCAGAAAGTTCCCTAACTCACACTCAGGAGGGAGTTCACTTTCATGGGAGTGAAGTAGCTTGGATCAGATTGCTTGTGGTGATTTGTTTTAATTTAACAAAAATAATTACATCTTTAACTTTATTTTCACATCTACCTAGCATTAATTAAAAGAACCTGAATAAAGTCTAAGGGTAGAATGAATGAATGAATGAATGAATAAAAACTAAGAGTGAACCCTCAACTACTCTTGATGATGATTTATGCCAATGATAAAAGATTGCCAAACTACAAAGTTATCATCTGGAAAGCAAGCAAAATATTTCTTAAATACATACCATGACTTGATGGTCCTAGATATAGTCTTCACAGTATCACAGCGGAGATTCTTGGTGAGCAGTGCAAGAGAATTAAAGTCAGAAAAAGACTAGATTTAAAAAAAAAAAAAAAACAGAGAAAGATGTAAGTATCTTTCTGTGCAATGGGGGGGGGGGGGGGGGGAAGAAGCTACTTAATCCAAAATATTTGGTGGATTTTGAAAGGAGCCTTTTGTTCCTTCCATGGGACTCTACAAAGTGTGAGGCCCCAGATCCCTTTACAACTGTGACTGTGAATTAACGATGTGTCCATAAGCAGCACAGACATCATTTTTATGTATGTTTATTCTCCCTTTAACTAAATTCCAACAAAATTTAGCAGGAGTTTTTAGCACGCTTAAGAGCATAGGGACATTTGAAAGGAAAAAATGTTGCAATCTGTAAAATTAAAGCAATGGAATTTTTCGAAAATTAAAGGCTGTGGATATAATCCTTGGAGACTGCCATCTACGAAGGCACGTGATTTCTCTTCAAAATGTAATCTTGGTGTTAACAGGAAGCCAAAGGAAAGTAGTTTATTTAAATTGCCCCCCAATGCCATCTGATTACCCAAATACGTTCATTTGTTTTTCAAGTAAATACAATATGTACTCCCTTACCTGCTTTGGAACGTCAGCTGCCCTTCCCAGCCCCCACCTGCCTGTAACAGGGGTCCCTGGTCTCTTTCCGGAGCCACCCACCACGAGACACAAATGAGGCGTTTCCACCCACAAGGATCTGAAGCAGCACAGGAATTCTCCTAGATGGATACAACGCCTATCACTGGCTCAACGCAGAGTGCCCTTTGACCTTCCAGCCGCACAGCTGGGTATCTTGCCTTCCGGTCTCCCCTTGTCACTCCCTGCCAAGCCCGGCCCGCAGTGCCCCCGCCCGCAGCGCCTTTCCCACCGCTTCTGTCTGGCAAACTCCTGCCACCGCCCCTCTGTCTGGGATCCCTTCTTCTCGAAGCTTCCCTACATGCTCCCTCATCTCTGCCTTCCCTCCGTTCCATTCATTGTCATCCCTTGTGCTGTCATTAGAAATCTACGCCATCGACTGAGCCCTCACCGCGGGCAGGGCCCAGAGCGACTTGGCCTCGCTGCTTTTCAGGACTGCCACCGGCCTTGCCTGCCTGTGTGCAGGCATCTCCCTGAATCCCGTCCCCACCTGGCCTCTCCTCACCTCCCCGCAGGCTCCAGGGCCTAGTGTGACTCCTTCTTGCGTCCAGCGGAAGCGGGCGTTTCCGCTTCCGGTGCGTAACTCCCCTGCAGACCGGAAGTGTCCGAGGGAGGCTTACATCTGGGGCTCTTCCTCCTGCCCAAGCGAAAGAGCTGTTTCAGGGTCATGGAGAGAACTGGAAGGAAAATTCAGGGAGTCTCATGAATTTCCCCCGCCAAAAGGACAACTCCCTCCTTGCTTTTTTCAAGCCTTCTAGAAAGGAATTCAAATCGCCACTTCAGGTCATGTTCCAGGTCCTCAAAATTTTTCAAGCTGGTTTGTCCTGATGTAAACTCTAAATCTTGGCAAATCTAAGACCTGGGCTCCTGTCCTACCCACCGTAGAACGAGCAGCTCAGTAACACAGTAACACTCAGGCGGTCCTCCTCATTCTTGAAGGTTCTGATTAAGTCCAAGCTGTTGTTTCTCTCATCTGGCATAATAAATCCTATTCCTTTACCCTTTTTAGAAGAAAAGCTCCTTCAGAACCTTTGTGTGGTCCCCCAACCATGAGCATCACCTAGGAACTTGTTAGAAATACAAATTCTTGAGCCTCATCCCAGATGTACTGCATCAGACCCTCCAGGCAAGGGTGGGGTATGATCTCTGTTTTAACAGCTCTTCCAGGTGATTCTGACGAATGCTGTATCTTGAGATCCACTGACTGAATTTCTCTTTAGGCTATTATAAGGTACAGAGTAGGTACTCAGAAAAATGCCAGCCAGTGCAGGGAGGGAGAATCACCATGTCCTCCTTCATGCTCTTGTTCCTGCTAGAACTCTTGGGGTTGTGTTCACATTCTCATTGCACCACCTGGGGATACAGCCTGGCGTTCATTATGACTCCCTGACATACTTGTAAAAGGCCAGACCTCCTGCATTTGGCCTTGGCATAACTGGAGAGTTTTTTCTTCCCTGAATTAATCTCTCTATATTTAATTCCATTTGAATTCTACTCTTTATATGCACTCATTTTTCCAACTTGTCTAGCACATTCCACATTTTATTCCACTTCCAAGACACTTGTCACCTCCACTTATTTTTATAGCAATTGTGGATTCAATTGGAAGAGATGCTTTATTCCACAAACTAAAACATTATTAAGGATATACTATGTTACCCATGGAAGCTATACAGGGAGCCAAGGGCATAGAAAAGCAAGAACATCTATAAAGCATGCTTGCACTTGAATTTACTTTTGTTGAATATATTAAACACCCTTTAGTTCCAGCCAACACAAACAAACCAACGAAACCAGCCTCTGAAAAGCATGGAAAGAGAGAAGATTTTGAGACCCTGAATCCTATCCTTCCCTGTTTGCCATTTCCTGGAGGAGATGGACATTCCTCCCTCCTTCCCTGGGTAATGCAAAGCCCAGGCTAACATGAATTGCCCCTTCCCTCTCCTGTTTTGTTGACTCTGTGCTCTCAGATTGTATGAGCCTGCTTGGGCTACCATAACAAAATGCCATAGATAGGATGAAGTTTATTGTCTCACAGTTCTGGAAGCTGGAAGTCCAAGATCACTGTGTTGGGGAGGGATGTCTTCCCCTGAGGCCCCTCTCCTGGGTTTGCAGGTGGTCACCTCCTTCATGTGTTTTCATGTGGTCTCCCCCCTTTCCCAGTCTGTGTCCTAATCTCTTCTTTGGCAGACACCAGTCATACTGGATGAAGCCCATCCTAAGGACCTCATTTTAAGTTAATTACCTCTTTGAAGACCCGATCTCCCATTATAGTCCCATTCTGAGATACAGGAGGTTAGGCTTTATCATACGAATTTGGGGTGTAACACATTTCAGTCCATAACACAGCCTATTTACATCTGACTTACAGCCCAGTAAAAGGCAAGCAAAGGATTCCTGGAACTTAATGAAAATAAACTCCAGCTCCTTTAGGCAGCACAGAGAGGGTGTAGTGAATAAATAGAAAATATCATCATATAAACGGGATACTGAGAAAAGTAAATTTGGGGTGCTCCAAATAACTGGGACTCATTACATTAAACAAAGGACAATCTATAGACAACTCAATCCGAGGTGTGTCCCAGACGACACTGAAGTAAGTCATAATGCTCTGGCCACCTCTGACTACCATGATTCCCTAAAAAAATATGACATTTTTAAATACTTCAGGACCTGTATGTAGAAAATAATCCTAAATAGAAAAATACTTAAATTGTCATATTTAGCAAAAAGAGATGAGATGTGTTCAAAATGATAGACCACCATGTACGCTCGTGCTGATCAACCCTAGAGTGTAGCTCAGCATGTCCCGTTTGAATACACATTGTCTGTTCCCACAACCCCAGCTAGAGCTTCCTGCTATCTCCCTGACTCATACCTGCTTCCAGTGTAGACAGGAGCGGGGCAGCGGTGTGCTTGCTGGAAGGAGTTCTGGCTCCTGAGTCAGACTTCTCTGGACTCAAAGCTCAGTTATACCAGCTGTGTGACCCCAGCCAAGCCATCTTAAGTTTGTTTCCATTTCTGTAAGGACAACACCATCATATAACCAAGAGGGCTAATACCAAAATTTAAAAGTACACTCAAAAACACGTGGGAAGCATCCCATCAATGGTACCCATGTAGTTGGCTTCTCAAGATCAAGGCAATATAATAAAACATCTCCCTCTATAGAAGCTTCCAAGTTCTCTTTTTTCTCCAGGAAGGAAAAGGAAAGAAGCTTTTCCTCCAGGCTTCTCCTTATTCCCTAATTCCCTGCACTTTCTGTCACTTTTTATGGTCCATTATGTTTGAGGTATTTATACACCTATTTCTTTTGCCAGTAATTGCACATTACAATACATGATTTTCAGATTCAAGTCAGGGTCTGCAAAGCTACATCTAATTAAATGACATTTTTCTAATGTTGCTTATTTAAAGTCTTTGAACTTTTCATATGGAAAACCACAGTTGTTTAATGAGGGAGCTTAAATCTCTGCTTTCCCTTTCTTTATTTGGTACATGTATTTTTAAGTATGATATTTCTAAAGATTAATGCATCAGAATCATTAGACTAAGAATATCATAGATAAAGCCTTTTTTTGTTGTTGTTATTTACCTCAAAGAATTACAATGTTAGGGTTGGGAAGTAACAGAGGTATTACTCTAACATCCTCTTTTTCTGAGGGAAGAAGTTATCAAAGAGGGTCAATCTCTGGGCTCACTTTGGTGTACAAAAGGCTATTCCATCTAAACTTACAAGTGATTCTAGAATTAACAGATACATGTTTATACACTCCCTATCTTGGAGTGAGACATATGGGCTCCAGTAAGGATGCTACTGCTTATATAATGTCAATTCTTAATAAGTAAGAACTTTTCAGAATTTTTCTTGGTCTCTCCATATTGTCTGGTTAAACTCTGGAGGGAAAGCAGAACCCCAATGTCCTAAAAAGAAAATGCTTATTTTCTTTGAAAGAAATGTATCTTTCTTAAATTCTTAGATATCTTAGAGTCATCCCATTCTCTGACTGTGTGGACACTGCACAAGCTCTTAAAAGAACTATTTTATTTTCCCCTTGAATTTCTTCTCCTGCATAAGCCTTAGTTTGCTTTTTGAGTCCTTAGTGAGGCTGCAACCCATTAATTTGTTTCTCTACTGAGTTGTATCTGAGGAAGAAAATTTTAATTGATTATTGTCTTACCCAGTTCTTTGATGGTACTTTACCACACCCAGGGCCAATAAAATATTGATGGAATGGTAAAATAGAAGGCTATCTCATGATCCAGTGACTCAAAACTGTGAAAAGCTTTTGTCAAGTAACAATATTTAGAAGGACAACTCAATAAGTTAGAAGGGGTAGACTGACATGCAAATATCCATCACCTTTTATTAAGCAAATTAAAAATAGATTTAATCTTTAATATGTGTCCCTACAGAATAAAATTTACTGGATTCAATGTTGATTATGTGCTTGGTAGATTGGCTAATTACCTTGGGACATATACTTGATGCATATTAATTTGGGTTCCATGTCAATTATCACTATCTTTTATTCACAGTATAGCCTCCATTTAGCACAGTTCAGGAACAATAAGGACGTGCACTTGAAAGGTAACTTCAGGCAATTCTGAAGGGAGACAAGATGGCACCCAGAAGGAGCCCGGAGCTATGAATGAGAACCCAGGTTCTAATGTGCTCTGGAACACATGATCTGGGCCAGTCATTCACTCCTTGTTATCAGGCTCAGTGTATCTGCTGCATGGGAATGTCATGTGAACCCGGAGAGCAAAAGCATTACCACGAGGGACCAGAAGAGGAAAGAGCTCCTTATGCACTTCCAGGGTAGCATCTTACTAACAGCTGTTTGCGGGTAAAATGTTAATTGGTGGTTAAAAGCTCATTAAGGAATTTAAAAGACTGAGAAACCCCAAACCTTGGTAAGGACGGAGAGCAGCTGGAATTTTCTTACATTTCTTGTGGAACACGAAATGCTACAACCATGGTGGAAATCAGTCTGTCTGATAATTTCTTTAAAAAGTTCAACATGCATTTATAGTACGAGACAAGAATTCCACAATTCCCCTCCCAGGTATTTACAGAAGAGAAATGAAAACACAGGTATACACAAACATCCGAACATCAGTATTTACGACCACTCTGTTCTTGATAGCCCCAAACCGGAAATAACCCATATGTCCATCAACAGGTGAACGGATGAGCAACTTGTGGCATAGATATCTTTATAAATATAGAGATATGCACCACAAATATATACTATATATACTACTCGGCAATAAAAAAAAAGCGATGACACTGCTGACACATGCAACAAAACGAATCTTAAAAACAATATTCAAGCCAAAAAACCCAGATAAAAGAAGAGTACGTACTGTACGGTTCCATTCTTAGAATCATGCCAAATGAGTCCGTTGTGACAAAGTCCACTGTCCCACTGGGGGAAACTGATTCAAAGGGGATGGTTGAACTTTACAGAATGATGGGAAGGAAAGTTCTACATCTTGATTTGTTGGTGCTTTCACAGAGTATCTATTCGACAAAACTCTTCAAACTGCATGCTTGGAATGGGTATATTTTATTATGTATAAATGATCTCTTGGTAAATTTGAATGAAAAAATGAACACACAAACACACACACACACAACACACAGGGGAAACAGTGACAAATGTGCAATTGACACGTCCCAGGCTGGCTGTCAGATCCTGAGAAGGTGGTCAGAGATCAGGTGAGGCCGTGAACTTTGGTGGGAGGGCCAACCACTGTTCAGGGCCTGACCTGATTCTACTTCCCAGCTGCCTTCCTTTTGTAGAAACTCTGCTACACCTCTGTGAGTGTGAAGATGGCCAAGAAAGAAGTTCGTAAACCAAGGAGGGCCATCTCCAATCACAAACGACGCAATGGCTGAGGCTGATCGTGGACCTTTCCGGGGGCCCTTGGGCTGCCTGCTTTGTGTCAACTTCCTGGCTGGCGGGGGAGGGGAGGGCAACATGCAGGTGGAGAAAGACCCCTCCTGGGCCTTCAAGGGGACCTGGTACTTGCACTCGCTTCCCTTCCCTCCAACCTTCCTCTCCTGAGCTGGGCTTTTTCACCACCCAGAACAACCAGCCTTTGAGAGGCTCTAAAGGAGTCATGAAGAAATGGACATAAAGTCAGCCTTTGTCAAGGCACACTGAATTTTGAAAATTAGGTTTATTCTTGCTTCTGGCATGATGATTAAGAGCTCGAGCCTACAGGCCAGACTTTTTACATCCAGAAATCAGCTCCCCTACACCTACTGGATGAACCCACAAAACCCATTAACCTCTCAGAGCTTCAGCTTCTTTGTCTGCAGAACAGAGGTGAAAATAACACCCACTTCACAGGCCAATGTAAGAATTAAATGAGCGAGGGTTTCAAAGTCCTTAACACAGAGTAGCACAGAGTAAGAAAGCAACAACTGGAAGCTGCAAATACTACTGGATGTTTTTGTCCCGGCTGCCCCAAATTATCTCTCCATTTCCTACAGGACATCAGAAAACGTTTTCCCCCCACTTTACAGTAATCCAGCCAGATTTTGGATCAGGGGGAACAGACAGTTCCTAGACTCAATTCACACTCAGCCTAAAGGGGAACTTTCCTAAAACTACCAGTTTTAGAAGCCAAAATGCTTGGGTGCAGCCACACCTGTGAGCCTGAGCTGTGCATTCCAAGTTCATTGCAAACACTGTATTTTATCTGTACCTCCCAGAGAGGCCTGTCAAGTGCGCTATAATTGTGTGAACAGGCAGAAAAGAGTCCAGCCATACACTGTGGTCGAGAAAGGTAGAAAATTGGATGCTCCTGCCAGCCAAGTAGGGAATTAATAATATATTTAGGATTACTAATAAAATGCCTGTCAAGCAAGCAGCAACATATTATACACAGACACACACACACACACACACATTCCTGCCAGTTGGTGTAGAGTTTGCACTGTTCTTGAGAAGTATAATGTTCTTGGAAATACAATGCTTCAACCCCAGATGAAACTTCTGCCCTCTGGTGTCTCCCCACCCTGATTTCTCACTCCTGTGTGTATTTTTTACATCCCCCTCCCATGTAGCTCCACCAACCCTCCCAGACGTCAGTGGGTCAAGCAGCCTCCCAAGGCAGCCTTCTGCACCTGGCTCACAGCCAAGCATCCATGTCTCAAAGCCCCGTCCGCCAGGCTTCCTCTTCTTCCTCTTCATCCTCCTCTTCCTCAGCTTTGAGCGTGGGCCAGTTAGTCAGCAGTAAGTATCCTTTCTGGCTCGGTTAAATCGTGGTGGCCTTCTTGTTGCCTATCTGCAATGCCTTCCCTCCTCTCTCTCTCTCTCTTTCTCCCCCTCCTCCTCCCTTTCTCTCTCCCCACCGGCCCTCCTTCCTTCATTCCCTTGTTCTTTTTCAACATCAAAGAGGAATTTCCTGGCCTTTCTAGGCCAATAGCAGAATAAGGTCTCTGCCCAGGGCCGGATGGCTCCTTAGGGAATCAGGGCCCCAAAGCACGCCCCCTTGATGAGTGTGCTCAGGGGCCGGTCTCTATCTCAAGTGCTTTCTGCCACACTGAGTCAGTCCTGCTGCTTTCAGAAGGGAGCAGCTGATCAGCTTGCAGGCCATGAGCCGCGGAGCTCAGAACTGAAATAAACCAACAACAGGCACTCAGCCAGCAGGTCAAGCTGCTTTTCCGTGCGTTTGAAGTCCCCTGCCATTCTGTTTGTAGGTGTCAGAGGAAATAAAAGAGAGCGTGCCCGTGGGCGGGTGGGTGTGTGCGCACAAGGAGTGGCCTCCAGGGGCACATGGGGAAGCTGCCTGGGCTGGAATGAGATGGGAAATCTCTGAGCCACCATTCATAAAATAAAATAAGTCTACGGGTCTGCTTCCCTGAAGGGGCCACATATATACATAATCTTGAGAGCTGGTATGTGGCCCCACGTAAAGACAGCATACGTATCACACGCAGATCAAAACAGCCGAAGATGACTGGGATGGTGGTCTGCTTCCAGGTTAGTCGCTGACTGTCGGTGCAATTTTTACCCGTGAATAGAATCACAGAATGTGCACTTCGATTATAATGCTCCAGGAACCAAAAATCCAGTAATTACAGGTTTAAAGGGCTAAAGTACTGCATAGACATCTGGGCTGTAAAATAAGGATACAGTGGAGTATCTGTGTTGATCAGGTGTCATGAATAACTTGTTATAATGGGAACAGCAGGGATCGTCACATGTCTGTGATGTGAAGCAAAACGGAGGGTTGCCATGCCCACCCCATGCAAGCAGCCCCACCTGCAAAAAAGAATATATATGTCCGTGCATGCAGACATGTACATTCAAGAACATGGATAATTCCAGCAAAAAGGACAGGGAAGGGAGAAGAGAATGAGGAATTATGGGAAGATATTAAAATGCCCAAGTATGTCAACTAGCTTGGAGGCTCCTGACCCCAAAGATGGGTCAACACCAAACACAGTGTCAGGGTGCACACAGAGTGGCCATCAACCACTTATTATAGGATTTTCGCATATACAAACCCTCTCATCTGGGCCAGAAACTCTAGTTTTACTGGAATAAAACCACAAAGTTAATTTAATTATAGCCAGATTTTCCCCGATAAAGTCACTCCTCATAGGGGTGTTAGAAAAGGTTTCAATGTCATTCCCATTCAATATTCTGCGTAAGTTTCCTCAAAATACTCTAGTTGTAAATAGCAGCACAGTCTTAAGTGTAGGAGAGGCTTTTAAGCTTTGGTCCTAAAAGAAAAGGAACTGAGATCAAACAGAGAGAAGAAATAAGTTACAGGACAAAGCACCCCACAAATACAGTATTTTGTACAATGTTAAACACTCAGTCCATGTTGGAGATGAGTGAGTGGTTGAACGCATGGACAGATGGATGGATGATACCAGGTTCTTTCTCATCACTTTCTTGTCCTGGGCAGGAAAGGAGTAGCCTTTTTCAGAAATCCATCACAGAGTGTTGGGACAGATGGAATTTCAATTGCACAGTTGCCAATGGGGCATCTAAGTTTTGGGTGTATAATGAGTGAACCATATTACATATCCTGATATGAGATATAAAGAATGGGGACAGAGATTCCTTTACCATATGCACTTGAGGCAGGAAACCCCAAACTCATATGCAGAGCCTGAATGAGAAACCTCTGGAAGATACAGGAGCGGCTCTAGCAGTTGCATGGAGGGTCAGACTTCACAGAAACCCATTCCTTGCCTCAAAATTGCTCCCGATTTTGAGCATGTCGTTTAATTGACTTCTTTCTGTCTCAAAACCCAACTACACAGTGAATGATATACAGAGTATTTCTCGGATGCTGATTCCCCCCCCCCAACAAATCTCTGTTTAAGACTTGGATTGTAAAGTAGGGTTTTCAAAGCACTTTCAATACTCTGCTCATTTTAGTACACCAAGGCCATAGAAATCCTCATTTGCAGATCTTGAAACTGACATCGGATAGCTCCTGAAAGTGCAACCCATTTTGGCGAACTTCTGTCCGAGGAACCACATTCTGTCTTGGCAGAGAGGCTGTGACACTCTGTGTGAAAAATCTAATGGGCTGCAGGCTGGGATGATGACCCAGAGTCTGATTCAATGGGTCGTACACATGACACACAGCACAGCTGCCTTAAAAATTAAGATGTTTACACCTAAGGGGCGCCTGGGTGGCTCAGTGGGTTAAGCCTCTGCCTTCAGCTCAGGTCATGGTCTCAGGGTCCTGGGATCAAGTCCCACATCAGGCTCTCTGCTTGGCGGGGAGCCTGCTTCCTTCCTCTCTCTGCCTGACTCTCTGCCTACTTGTGATCTCTGTCTGTCAAATAAATAAATAAAATCTTTAAAAAAAAAAAAAAGATGTTTACACCTAAATTTTATCCAGTGACATTTGACATATATCCAGTGGCATATATCAGATTACCTAAATAGTCCTCAATAGTTCTTTAAAAGCCTGGACTCATGCCTTACAATTAAAGCACAGGCCTTTCCCTGAGATAATATAAAGAGAAAAACTAGACATCGTTCATGTTTTGAAATTGTATTCAAGCATGAAATATCCATCTAGAATTATTTTTGTCTGAGATGGCACTTCAACAAATCTGCAGATAAGATAATGTGGGGAGACCTAACCCCATACTTCAGATGTAGTTGTGGTACAGGTTAAAATACAGAGGGGAAAAGGGTGGTTTGGTTAGAGGCTGTCAATTTAAAAATAAAAACACAGTGCCATATATATGCCAAGCACAGGAATAGAAATTAAGAAATCAAAAATAAGTAATATGGGCTCCCTGCCCTGGGGGAGGTCATGAACCGGTAACAAAGAAACACAGTTATAATAAAAAGAAAGAAATGCTATGATCAACACATGAACAAGGACTATGGCAATACAGTCGATAGTTAACTTGGTTTTAGAGGTTGAAACAGAACAGAAGGACCTCCTAGAATAAATAATTCTTGAGTTGGATGGTTAATCAACAAATCCCTCCAAGAAACCAAGGCCATAGAAGGAACCAGGTCAAATTGAACTGGAACCCGTGGCCAAGACCTTGGTCAATGATCCCTCCCACATCACAGTCAAAGACTGTCATAATGCTGCTCAACTTGCCGCTATTCCCGATAAAATGGGACCAAAAGTCACCCTCAAATCTTCCCCACTCCAGGCAAAAGAACCCAGAGTTAATGCCCTAGCAATGATAATGGGAGCTTCATATGCAAAGGACATCACATCTTAGCTCAGCATCACCAAATAAGCATACTCCTTACTTCCCAGAACACCTGCTGTGGGCACCTATTCTCTGTACCCATACAGCTTACCCTGTGCCCTGCGCTAAACCTTGCTTGGTCTTCACAGTCATTGGAGGTAAATATAGTTTCTAAAAGCAGGGCTTTTGGAAAGTCGAACAGAGTCAAACAAATGACTTGACAAATGTCCCAAATTGGCTCAAGACTTCCATAGCACTATTTAAAAACAGGTAGATTTCAGGTTTGTTTGTTTTTTTTTTTAATTCCTTGCTGAGCTTGGTTTTGTATTCTTTTTCAGTACATACTCTTTAAACCCCTGGCCTGTAAACTTGATTTTTTTTTTTTTAAGACAGCAAAGGACCACTGGCTATTACCAGAAAAAAGCAAACCATAAAGTGAACATAAAGATGCATGGTGATAGCTTATGGCACCCCTGATTCCCATGATCACGACTTCCACCATTTTCCACAATGAAGTCACCATATTGCAAGTAAACTGTTCTCCCAAATTACATTGCCCGTTCTCAAGCAGTTTCTTACTTCTCAGAAATATTTGGTAAATACACCCATTATTTGCTGTGAGAATTGCATAAAAAAGTAGACGGGTGTTTACCTAAGTCTGTTAATTCGTACTTGGCAGCTTCTTTAAAATTGCATATTATTCATAGGAAAATCCCGTAAGCAGAGGTTGTAGAAGGGTGATGTTGATGGAGGTGATGGTTCGACCCACTTAGCAAACCCTTAAGCTGATGTCCACATTAACTGGTAGAAGGAGCTAAATTTTAAAAATTAAACAAAACCAAGAAAAGCATCTGTGCTGGTCCATCCTCGGCCCTCAGGTTGGTAGGGACCCGTGGACCATACAACCAGATTCTGCAGAACAGGATTTTATTCACCCAATTTGCATTTAGTTACCATTAAAAAAAAAAAAATGCTTTTCAGCCCTTGCATTCCAGATTTGATTTGGGAAACATCCTGCTTATGAGATCTTGCCAGTTTTCAAGGCCAGCTCATTCTAAATCTCTGGGCCAGTTAATCTCTATATGGGTTGATCTTCTGGCTCCTCTAGCAAGGGTCGGGTTTAAGGCAGACTCTGGCAGTCATTGCTGTTGCTTCCTGACCCTATACTTAATCTGTTGGTTTAACTTCATCAAGAGCAAACGTCTCGAAAAGGTGTCACTTCCTCCTCAATGCACAGAAATCCCAGACTGGGTTGCCCTAGCCCTGGATCGATCCGGGAGGGGATCTGAGAGATCCTTCTGAGGCCCCCATCAAGGTAGCCCCAGAATTCTCCTTGAAATTAACCCAATCTCCCCAAGCCAGGAGACTGGGTGAGGGAAAACCAGACTGAGCTGTCCCAGGATGGAATGTCAATCTCTAAGCCAGACTGAGGGCTGATGTCATATCTCAGGGAAGAGGGTCCCATTACATTTCCCCCTCCTCAGACAGAAAAGCATGTATCTCTTAAGGAAGAGTATTGTTCTGACGGGGCGGGGGAGGGATCCTCAAGAGTTTAAAACAGAAACTTTAGTATCAAAAAAAAAAAAAAAAGAAGAAGAAAAGAAAGCGTCAATTTTTTTTATCAATTCAAAAACGTCTTATAAAAACCACCTCATAAATTCTCCCAAAGTGTGAAAACAATTCCCACATGTTGTGATCAGGATAAAACTAATTTTTGCCCAGGGGTGGGCCCCTTCTTTGCATGGTGAGGCCTTTGTAGCCTTGGGACTCGTGGAGAAAACTGTAGTAAGACATTTTACCATCTGATTTTATGAGTAAGAAAAATAATATAAAGAAAACTGGGCAGCTCATCTCCAGCATTAACAAATTACACAAAGAAGGAGACACTGGCTTCTCTTCCCTGGGCCTTTATCCAACAGATCATCAACCTATTTAAATTTCACAAGAATTCCTATCTCATCAGCTCTCTGAGTAGAATGAGGAAAAAGACAAGAAGGGAAATGTGTGAGAAGAGGAAGAAGGAACTCAGCTTCCTGGTGTGATGAGTGTTCGTCCGGAGCCCCATGGAAGTCCCTGGGCTCAGTGGGGCAGGTGCCCACCTCTCTGAGCTCTAGAGTGACAGCTTTGACAGTCTGTTCAGTGCAGGGAGTTAAGAGCCCACAGCTTTCTGGTCAGCCCTGGTTATCATCAGTAATCAGGCACATGCATAGATTTTGTTGCTAGTCTCCCGGAACCAGGAAGGAGAATACACATGAAAGGCTGCAGGCGAAGGGAAGAAGTAAGAGAGATCGGATTTACATAAAATGCAACCCAAGTCCTAAACATGCAGAGACCACAGGGCTGAAGCGGAACAGTGTTCTCCTAGATCAAAGACCCACCCCTCACGTGCTGAGTAACTCCACTGATTCCTGTTGATCTAGAGAGGGAGCTAATACAAGGCAACAGATTTACCTCCCGCAAGGACTACTTAGCTTGACTCAGAGAAAAACTCTCCCCCTAACTAGGGACTACACTGGCAACCCCAGTCCAGACGTTTGCCACTTGACAGAAATAAAGGAGTTGGGTTCAGGGAACGCAAGGGATGGGGTGCCTGCCCGGGGTCCCCCCTCCCAGCGCCTTTTTGGCTCATCACTCTTTACGCAGGTGGCACAGCAACCTTCCTGTGTCGTGGAACCTGGTGAATAAGGACGGTAAAGAGTGGAGAGAAGACAGCCATTTGCAGAGGGTGATGCTACTGGTCCCGGGCCAGGCCAGAAACATAGAGACCCCCATCTGTGGGGTCAAGGGATCCCCTGCTGCAGAATCATGTGGGGTACTTGTTCAAAATGCATGTCCTGGGCCCCATCAGGCGACTCCTAGCCCTGCCAAAGGAAGAAAACACCGTCCTAAAAGCTATAGCGTTATAAGGAAAGTCTGCAGTTTCCAGTTTTTCAGCCTTGATTTTGAACCTCTGCTGCCCACGCTGGTAAGCCTCCCAGGACTCTCAGGCTTCCCTCCCTGCGCCCATCTGCACCAAGTGGCCAGCTCAGTTCCAAACCAGATCTTCCTGACTACTATTTTACCATCACTTTCTTCCCCCACAAGAAGCCCTGTTACGCTTTTTTAAATCCCGGTTGCCCTCCTTCCCCGGCAAAATGTTAATATCACAGATCTACTGCACATCTCTACTGTTTATGTCCCACAGGCCTCTGGGGGGGCCACAACCCTCTGCATTGGGAATGCACAACCTGAACATAGAGTCTCCAAAATAGGCTGAGCCAAGCAGCGGGTGTAAGGGGGGCTGCCAAGGAGGAGGAGGACGAGCAGAACGGGCAGCCAGAACCAGTTCGAGCTGACTGATTGTGCCCAACTAAGTGCCAGTGGAGGCCTGGTGCAGCCAAACCTTCTAAACATTTCAAAAGAACATAAAAAAAAAAAAAAAAAGATGTGTTTCTTGAGAAACCTCCCAATGTTTAAATGTTGGCAATTCCAAAAACCTGTAAGCTCTAGGAAAGCTGAGCTGTATGTGCAAGCTGCTCATTTGCAACTTCTGCTCTAGGAATGTTTAAGGAAGAAATGAGAGAAGAGGCTCCAGGCTGCTGTGTGCATGGACGCGACTTCCCAGAATCCTTAGCAAACCCTTGAAGTTGCTTCCAGGCTGCTGTGCTGGTGGGATTTAATATCCAGACGGCAGCCGCTCCCCAAGGACAACCCAAACAAGTCTCTCCTTAACCAGGGTTGCCAGCCCTCCAGGGGGGAAGTTGGGGGGGGCAAGATTTTAATTAATCTTAATCAGTTTTATAGTCACCCTCTGCCCTGGCCATGGACACAGATTCTCAATGTCCTACAATGAAATAGCCGCCGCTCCTAGCACGAGCTCCCCAGTCCAGCCGGCCAGAACGCTTGCAGGCACCTCGAGGCGCTTTGCTCCGGCCTGTCTGCAGGTGGCTCCCACTGGCCAGAATGTGGCCCCTCTGTTCTGCCACAGGTAGCCATGGGGCAGGACCCACACGAATCCTCCCTCCAGTCAACCGACGCTTCTCTGTAAATTCTGCTGTGAGGATGACACCATTAGTTCTTGATTTTACTCAGCTTGGTATTTTTCATGAGTGATTCTCATTCCTAATATCGAGCCCCAACCCCTTATAGACCGTAAATCCCACAAGAAGCTGGAACTGCCTCCCCTATTTCTCCTGCTCCCCTTTAACACTCGGTTGGATGCCCAGGAGTATTTCTTAAATACTCACAGACAGGTCTCAGTGGCTGTACCCCTTTTCAATCTTTCCTCAACAAACTTACGATGAATGACGTGCAAAAATTTTACAGGACTTTTTTGAATGTGAAGATAAAGAAGGTACCGTGCAGAAGTGTCTTGCTGATTCTACTGAGAGAATCCATTTCCCCTGTATTGAGAAGATGTACTAGGAAGCTCCAAGCCCCCACAGATATTAACATGTTTATTTAAAAGTCTTTGAACAATTGGCCCTTGAAATGCAAATGCTTATTTCTCTTCATGATAATGGGAGCCTCGCTGTAGCCCAAAAGGCGAATCTAGTCCACCAGAGTCCCTAGACAAGTACTTGAATTTACTGAAATTGATGGATTATTGTGCAGAAAGAAGAAGAGAAAAACTTTTCACCTAAGTCCGAGGAATGAGGTGGAGAACAATAGGGTCAGCTCTCAGGGAGAAGGACTTCGCGCCAGGCAAGAGCAAGCAGCACTTTGAAATTTTCCCCTATCCCCAACCCATGCTGTCTCCAGCTTGGTGTACGCTTTCATTTATCATTTATCTGGGGATCAGTAGCGGGAAGCTGGGGGGTTCGTTCTCCAGCTGTTGTGTCATTTCCCTTGATAAGTCCTAAATTGACCGCGTTATCCGGCACCAAAGGAGCCTTCCTGCAGTAGGCATTTTTTATTATGTGCCCTTTTAGGGGACAAAGACATCGTGTCAGTAAACTGCTACCAGGGGGAAAAAAAGACAATATTATCCTCACAGCTTCATAAGCACTCTCTTCTGAGGGGCTAAGGTGAACTAAGAAATTAGACATTACCATCTGGTAGCCTGACTGCAGCAGTGATCTGGTGAAGGAAAAAAAAAAAACCAAAAATCTTATTTTCTTCAAGGGCAAATTTCAGCCCTAAAGAACCCAGTTTAAGACATTTCACATTGAAACCTTTCCATGTTTATGTTTTTGCACCGTAATTGAACCTATCGACAGGCAAAATGGAGTTGCATCCCCTAGCTCTTGCCTTCCCCTTAACAGCTTCCCCGTTAAGCCCAGGGGAACAGGCTCTCGTATCATGAAAGTGGCCATGGGTGAACTACCCGTGGTTTTATCTGGGATAGAAACATCCCGAAGGGTGATTTGTGGAGGTGTAACCACTTGAGGATGGGGTCCCGGGCACCTCACTTGGGAGACAAAGAGAACATCCTGCAGGGTCAGTTTCCCCAGCATCTGCTGTTAAGAGAGCCGTTTTCTTAGAAACCGTCACAAACAGATATTACTTGGATGTGCGTTGACGTATTGATCCTATTTTTAAAAACATCTCCACAGATCCTCAAACGGCAGCGGGTGAGGTGGATGGGGTTAATCTGGAGGAGATCCGAGAATTTGCCAAAGCTTTTAAAATCCGGCGCCTGTCCCTTGGCCTGACGCAGACTCAGGTGGGACAGGCTCTCAGTGCTACCGAGGGCCCCGCGTACAGCCAGTCGGCCATCTGCAGGTAACCCGTGCCCACGTGCTGTCACCTCTCCTGGCCGGCCTGGGCCTCGTTTGTCCTCATGGCTCAGCTTTTCTTCTTCGGGTGGGCAGAGCTGGAGGGGTAGAGTATGGGGACTAAGTTTGGGGGGTGGGGGGTTGATATGGTGCAATCGGTGATATTGACAGAAACGAAGGTGCTAAAGCAGATTCTGGGGCCTGGCTTGATAACTCCTGTCAACTCACAAATAAGGCAGTGTCATTGGAAAACCCCCACCCACCGTGGGCCAGAAGCTTCCTTCTGGACCCACCCTCCTACCCCCTGAGAGCCCCATCTCCCGCCTGCAGATGGGTAACCTGAGCAAACACGGTAAAGCTGCCAGTCCCAACATTCCTCCCTTTTCTGCCCAGGGATGGCTATTGGGATTTTTCCAAGGAAATAATACCTTAAAAAGAAAATTAACCCTCATGTCACCACAAAGGAATGCTTTAGCATTGCCTTCCCAGACATAACTCTAAAAGGCCTTTTTTTTTTTTTTTTTTTCATTCCAAAGAAGCAGCCGCTTTACGTGGCTCAGAAAGGGATAATAAGAACCTGGCCTACCCTGTCCTCATCCCTATAAATAAATAAATAAATAAATAAATAAATGACAGAATCCAGCCTTGGTTGTGTTCAAGTTGATCTGGGTCAAGCCGCCAGCAGCAGACCCCATGCATGCCTCTGTGTGTGTGTGTATGTGTTGCACTAATCCTATGTTTATGCATGAGGTAACAAAGGCACTTCTGTAAGAGCTTTTCCCTCTTGGGCAATGCCTTATGAGTCCTCCTCCATCAGGAAAAGCCAAGAAACCAACTCTAAACTCATTTAAGTGGATTTTGTTCTTGGTGATCCATGAAATGCTGTCTTTTTATCTGCTCTTTATACTTTTAATGTATTCCCCAAAGGACGGAAGTGTACTTTTCCTGCAGTTTAAGACTAAGGTTATAAATAACATCAGTATGGGGTAGTAGCTGGCAGCTCACATTTTGCTCAATGATTTTCCATAAAACCCATTGATTGTTGTTAAATACAAAAAGCGCCATAGGATCCTCTCACTTCTATGGTCTCCCCTACTGTTTTTTCTTATAAGATACCTCCCTGCAGAAAA
Source organism: Mustela nivalis (assembly GCF_964662115.1). Classification (NCBI taxonomy): domain Eukaryota; kingdom Metazoa; phylum Chordata; class Mammalia; order Carnivora; family Mustelidae; genus Mustela; species Mustela nivalis. The sequence continues at coordinate 102,835,500 of NC_139031.1, read as the reverse complement.
TAACCTTTATTCAGTCTATACAAGGATACTACTGCTGGGAAATTTGTTTCAAGGCTTGTATATGTTATTCCCAACAACACGAAAAGAAACATCAACTAACAAGCAGCATCAATGATATGAATACTGCTGCTCCCTTCTGGGAAACATTAATTTCGTTTCATCTTGACAGCCTTGTGATGAAGGCAGCCACAGGTTTTTTAAGTTGTCAATTTGTTATTTTTGCTAAAGTCCTCTCTGGCTTATTTTTAGTCCTAAAATGTGATTTCCTTTTATTGGCTTAAGTGCCATCTAATGTTTTCACCAACACCCATAGAGTGTCTGGGGCATTCCCAATCGAATATGTAGATTTCTAAAATTTTCCCCAAGGGAAGCCAAGAAAGCTATGGCTGAAATGGAGAGAGAGAGAGAGACCCTGGGAATTCATATCACAGAATATGCCAGATGCCTTGACTTGCCAGCCTTTCTCTAGTTTCTAGTGTTTGGGTGAGCTAGTTTTAGGAGCTAACTACTAAGAGAGAGAAAAAAAAAAATGAAAGTCTTGAAAGAGACGGAGATCTGACATTGGAATAATTCACATTTATTGAAGAGGAGTGAAAGAATCTGCATTTCAGCCTGCACACCCATGTGTCACTTGGGCGACTCCTAGACACAGCTCTGACAAGTCCTCCATAACAGAGATACAGAGAAGGAAACACCACCAACACGCTGAACATCCCTATTGCAAACTTTGTGCCTCATGCCCTGGCACTGTGAGGTCTACTGTCGTGCTGTCCAGAGTTTAAGCTCTGCAGCTTGGCTTCCACGGTAAAATGTGGTATGTGGCAAATTACCACGACAGTTAGAGCTTTGTGGCAAGCTCATTAAATGACATGACATGATTAGTTCATTTTCTATTGAAAGCAAAATGTACTTTTCCCCCCTTTGATCAGCAGTGGAAGTTGGGTTTAAAAAAATAATAATAACCCCTTGAATTCTACGGGGAAGGCAAAGCTATGGAAATCACATTCAAACTTGATACTCTTGGCACTGCTTATCACAGTATCTAAAAGCGCAGTGTCAAAGATAAGATTATGGCCGGGAAAGGAAGCCTATCCTTTTGTGTCCTCCTGCAAGCGTCCTGAAACATACCCTGACTGGCTAGAGCAGGTTCATTTTGGTTTTGTAAGATGTACTGTGCAGTCAGACTGCTGAACACTTAGAAAGCGTGTATCCAAAGGGGATCCAAAAGAGAGGATCTGTGTATCCAAGGTCGTCATACTGGAGAGCCCTGAATTTGGATTTAGAATAAACAAACGAAGGAAGAAAAGCAATTGGCACTTTGGTATATTTCATTGAGCGTGAGGCTGAATTTGATACCAGGATGACCTCTTAAAACACTCCATATAATTTTGTCCCAAGATGCTTCATACTTTTTAAAATCAGTGTAGCAAGGAATTGCTGATGGCGATTGATACATAGAAGACCTCATTTCCAGAAAATGATATCATTGGAGTACAGTTTGCAGATATCACACATTAAACACAGCTTGATGCCCCAGTGCCAAAGTACACCATTACAACGGACAGCATTTGAAAGGCACGAGGTGGCTTTCGCACATCCAGGGAGGGGGAGTTCGTAGCAATTACAAGGTGTCCAGCTGCTTGGGTCCCCCCAGTAAAGCAGCAACGGGCTGTGTTTTACCTGGAAAGGGGGCAAGTTGTTAACTGACATAGGGTGCAAATTGTTTGTTACCAGAAAGAGCACAGGCGTGGGGGGAAGGGAGAGACAGACAGAGGGAGAGAGAGACTAAAACGAGACACTAAACAGAGATGAAAAGAGCTGCGTCCCAGTCGCCATCCCTGACTCTGGTAACATACAAGATGTTCATCACCGAGTCCATGGGAGGAGTTTCAGGAACACTAAATGCAACACACAAAAAAGAATCGTTTTAAATGAAAGAACATGACAGCTGTTGTCTCCGACGCCCCTTCCTGGGGTTCATTTTTGCCTGGAGGCTTCTGACGCTGGGGGGAGACAGACCATTGCCAGGCGGTCGGGGTGAAAGCTCAGCTCCCAGCGCGTGCAGGGAAGAGATGGGCGGGTGGTCTGGGTGTGGGCGCCTGGGGCTCCCAGGTCCTGCCGCAGGCTCCCTTCCCCACCCCCCTCCGCGTGGCCGTGCGGGGCGGACTGCATGTGGGGCATGAAGCATGCGTGCGGGCTGGGCCGGGGGCGCTGGCTGGAGCGGGGTGGGGGGCTCCCTCGCAGTGGCTGCTCCTCCGGGGGGACGCGGCTCCGCCAGGCAGGCAGGCAGGCAGGCAGGACGCCCACCCTGGCAGAGGACTCAGTGTAAGACTGTTCTTTCTCAATTCTCCCCCCAGACACACCATCCTGAGAAGCCACTTTTTCCTACCACAGGAAGCCCAAGAGAACACTATAGCTAGCAGTCTGACAGCCAAACTGAACCCTGGCCTTTTGTATCCTGCCAGGTTTGAAAAGCTGGACATCACCCCTAAAAGTGCCCAGAAGATCAAGCCGGTGCTTGAGCGGTGGATGGCTGAGGCTGAGGCCCGCCACCGAGCAGGTGTGCAGAACCTGACCGAGTTTATCGGGAGTGAGCCGTCCAAAAAGCGCAAGAGGCGCACCTCCTTCACACCCCAGGCCCTTGAGATCCTCAATGCCCACTTTGAGAAGAACACACACCCCTCGGGGCAGGAAATGACCGAGATTGCCGAGAAGCTGAACTATGACCGGGAGGTAGTTAGAGTTTGGTTCTGCAATAAGAGGCAAGCCCTGAAGAACACCATTAAGCGCTTAAAACAGCACGAGCCGGCCACGGCGGTCCCCCTGGAGCCCCTGACGGACTCCCTGGAGGAAAACTCCTAAACGGACGCCCCGCCCGAAGCAGAAGCAGACCCAGCAGGACCTTCCAGTTCCGCCCTTGGACTCCGCAGCTCAGAATTCGGGAGAACAATTATCACTAAGAATAAAACGTTGGGACTAAAATCGAAAGAGAGCCCCGTAAGTCACCCTTGTAAGTAAAAAGACTAAGAAAACTACCAAGCGGACAGAATGGTTTATACGTGTCCGTGGGTTTTCCAAAAAGTTAGAAAAAAACAAAAAACAAACAAACAAACAAACAAACAATTTTTGAAAATTTTTAACAAGGCGCACACCATACCTGCTGGTGTGTGCGGTAGCATAGTCCCCTGGCCCTACCGCCTCCCTGAAGCCAATTTTCTAAAGGACTTAAACCAAATAACCACAAACTTTTTTTGTGTATATTATGAAAATGTGAACACATTTTAAGGAAAAAGAAAAACAACCAAACCAAAAAAAAAAAAAAAAATACAAACGGAAAAAAAAAAAAAAAAGGAAAGAAAGAAAGAATGGAAGACCCAACAACCAACAAGAACTTGTACCTGTTCAAAGCAAACACAAGCCTGCCACCTGGAGGAGGAACTCCGTTCTTTCAGGTTCCAAGTGCTGATTTCACTCTGAAACCCTATTAACCAAAGTCAGAAACATGGCATTGCAAACGCGATCTCCTTGGTCTACTCCTCTGCGTGTAAAGTTGTGTTACGAATTTTTACATTTGTACTTAAAGGAAAATTAAGAAGCCTGATTTCTCCCGTCTTACCCATCTCTGTCCCCACCTGCGGGGTGGGTGCCATTGTTGAAGCCATTCTCTGAGGCTCACTGTTGGTTTTCATTTGGGGTGAGGGGGTTCTTTTTTCTTTGTCTTGGTTTTGGTTTTTTTGGGGGGGGAGGGGGCGGAGGGAGGGGACTTCCTGGATCGTGTGCCAAAGCATCCACTGCTTTCTTCTCACTATGACTTGTGGGTATGAGAAAAGAAAATGGAGCTCGCATTTCCCATTCTTCCTCCATATCTCCATCTCCCTCGGTGCAGCCTCCAGGGTCTGCTGGAGGGCCACAGAGTGGGAACGGTGTCTTTTCCACTCCGATCCCAGTGAAATGCAGGAGAGACTCCGAAATAACTAGGGCTTTGCTTGATGGACTGTCAACACTGGCATAAGCCGTCGTTATACTCACTGTCCACACCAGAGCTTGGGATTTTTCTCAGTCTGTTGGCCACGTACATGGAGAGCTGACCAAAACTAATTTTGTAATATAAACATAAACTGCACATTTGGTTCAATACTTACATCTATGTTATGCTTCTGTGCAAAGCAATTTCTCTCAGAAGTCTGATAGCCAAAGAAATGTCTCAAGATTTCAGTCAAAACACACACATAGCATGCACACACCCATATGCACACACACAAAGACAACAGGCCAAAAAGAAAGGGATGGTAAGTGGATCATTAGAGGCCATCATGCATCCTGTAAATCCCATCTTTTCTGCTACTCTTGTCATTCCAATAGGGATGGCAGACTTTTTTCAGTGGGGGGAGCCATTGTTTTTGGGATATGTATATAGAGAAAGCAGAAAGTTGGAGGACGGATTTAAACAATTAGGCTTGGGGGTTGAGTTCTTGAGGGGAAGAGAAGTTGTAACAGTGAAGCACCTCCACTACAAGGAAAATTCTAGAAGGAGCTTCTCTAACAAATCAGAGTAGCCTTCACCATTAAAACTAGGGGATTAATTCAGGTTTCAAGATAACTGACTCCAAAGGTCCGTGGGCCAAAATCACCCAATAAGCCAGAAGGAGGGGATGAGATGTGAGGACGGCTGGGCAGGTGGCCATGCAGAGCCCACAGCTGCTCTTTCCCGTGGGGCCACGTGCAATGTGTTTAGGCAAAAGGAACCACCAATCTGCCTGCTGTCTAGATGCAAATATTCCCGAGTAATTACTTACTAATCACGCTCACGTACTCTCTAAAAGTGAACTGTGAAAGAAAAAAAAAAAAACCTCAAGTTGCCCAACTGAACAGAAATGTCCTTTTCTTCCCCTAGCACGCTCCCTTACCCATGGAGTGTGAGTGGGCCCCTTTGCTGCCGGTGTCAGTGCGATGGTAGGACTGTCCCCACTCTATCCCCTACCCCCCACTCCGGAGGGTTCCTGTGCCAATCAGGAGACCACCATCAAGGAAACTCAAAAAGAAATCCTGCAAGTGGAATCATTTGCTTGTAAAGGCATCTCCATTCTGCCAGTCTGAGGCTAACTGGACCACAGCTAACTTGATCTTCAATGCCAACAAGATCATGGTACCCATTTCTCCACCTCCAAAACTGCACACAAAGACCGACAACCCAGAAATCCAAAAATGTATCGATTAGACAGATTTTGTATTCTCCTAGGACCTGCTCCAAATTCCATCAAGAAAAGCTCCCCAGGAAGAGAAGTTAACAAGAGGACATATGATGGATGTTAAATGTTTAAACATACGCCAGCAGCAGTTACATAAGGCCTGCTCGGTTCGGAGATCTATAATTGGGAGGGTGTAACTAGGACAGTGAAAATATAAAATAAAAGCAATCTTCCAGAGTGGAATAAAAAAGGAATATATTCATCCCACAGTCGTAAAACCATTCATGTGCAGTGCTTTTTTTTATAGTTTTATAATTTTGTATTGTTTTATAAATTATTTATAAGGTGTTGTAATGCTTCTTATATTAATTTTTTACAGATGAATTTTTTGCTACAAGGCATAAAAAGGTGCCTGAACAAATTCTTAGGAATATAAATTATACTGTGTGACTTGTAAGTCTTCGGGACCTCACCTACTGCTTAATTTTATTATGACATTTCTTATTTCCACTTGTAAACAACTTTGTCTCTGCCAGTATCTCTTAAGTGTCTTTTACGTTTCCATGAACTGAAGGATAAGGTTGCCACTAACAAAAAAATAAAAGCCACTTCAGGCATACGTGATTGTATTTCAAGCTTCAATATTTTTCTTACGTAGTCTTTAATCATGTCATCCTCATTTCCTTTCTTGTTTGATAAAAAAGAGAAAGGACTGATTCAACTTCACCCTTGTTTGTGGGCTTTTTTTTTTCCCAACCAAAAACCATTTTGAACAACTGAGAGTTTTAATTGCATTGCAAGGTTTTGGTTTCTATATGTTGTAATCACACACTCATCACATGCATACACACACACACACACACACACACCCCACAAAAGAGAGAACAAAAAAGCAAAAGGAGCTAGGAAAAAAGAAAACCAAGTAGAGGCGTATCAAAGAACTCAAGCTATAACCAAAAAGAAATTGTAAAATGCCTTTGCTCATCTTCTCTACGCTGGACCAAAGCTCAATGTAGGTATATGCACATTGTACAGATATGGCTTAAATGTTGCTGACAATCTCGCAATACTAAACTGTTCCTATTTTAAGAAAAAAAAAAAAGAAATACAAACTGTTCATCAATGTTTTACCTCAGCACTCTACTTGTACCCAGTTAATGACCAAGCTTAAAGAAATGGAGAAAAAAGAAATTGATTTTCATTTTAATGTTTGAGTGTAAAATCTGTTCGGATAACATTTTGTAACGAGCTTTTCGTCATGTGGTTTGCTTGTCTTCAACTTGAAATTATGTGAGGCACATTTGTTTTATTTGTTGTTGAGAAAGTGATTTTTTTTTCTTTTTGTCCTACGTGCTGTGATCTAGACTGGTCCCCAGGGTCACTAATGAGGCCCCACAGACAGCTGCCTACTCCCCCCACATTGGGGAGGGGGCAGCAGGAAGGAGGGCAGGAAAACAGACTGGGTTATTTTGGGAAAAAAAATCATCATGATGAGAAGTTGACATGATGGACTTGTGACCAAGAAGCCAAACTTGATATTTAAAAGCTCCTTACTTGCTCTGACATTGAAACCAAAGCTGATTTATCTGCACAGGTTGCTTAACGTTTAAAAAAAAAAAAAAAACTGACAAAACTGTACTTAATCTAGAGCAATATCTGTATGGTCAGTAAAGCTGCACTTTGTGTATTTCTTAACAGCTTCAGATCTGTCACTTTTAATTTGTACCATAAAAAATAAAGAATTGTTTGACATGAGCTTCTAGGCTAAGTGTGTCTTGAACTCAGATATGTCATTTAAATGGTAAGCATGTAAATGAGCATGTGTTATGGCCCCGGGGGTTCAGGAAAGGCTGGGGCACCAGGCAGACTCGTCAACATCATGATTATTTTCACTTTTCAAATAAAATACTAGATAAATTAGGACTCCGCTGGTTGTAGGTTACAGAATTCCAACTTGAACTTGCGGAGACAAAAAGAGCCAATGCTGTTCACGCCGACACGGAAATCCTGCTGGGGACCTCAAGCACCGCTGGATACAGTGGTTCCAAGGACGTCACCTGCCTCCCCTGCTCGGCTTCCTTCTCAGATGGAGACCCCCAATGTGGAGTCTCATACATGTCTCTAGACAAGGCGCCATGTTGGGGGGTGATGCATGGGAAACGGCCACTCAGCGTCACAGACCCACCATGTCTGTGGTTGGGGGATGGGGCCTCATGATGACAACCCCACGGGACCCGGAGGATGGAAAGAGGAGGTCTCCACAAGAACCTGAAGATGGAAGATGTTAAACCCCAGGCAGATGGAGCCCACAGCCACCCCAGTCTCCTATTAACACTTAGCCGTGGGCCAAGTACTGCAGAGGATTCTGCTGGGAAAGAGCTTTTGCTGCCCCTAAGCAATGCCTGTTGTTGCATGTTCTGAAACATTCAGGCGTTTAGCATATGCTCCTGATTAATTGTAATGTGAGAACGAGAGGTAAGTTAACGTCATTTTATAGCTGACTAGATCAAAAGGAAGACGGGAATATCTTGCTAAAATGCCAGTAAAAAAAATTTTTTTTTTAATTAGAATGACGATCTGCATACTTTAGTGACCTTCACAAACATTTCTTAGGCTGCAGGGAGGTCCATAGATGAACTTCGTGTTGTGATTGATAAGAAGTGCTTTAGGACGAGCAACGGAAACAAAAATTGGAGTGATCAGACATTATAAATAGGCGAGGAAAGTGGCCAGGAAACTTCGAGATGGATTTCTAAGAGGAGCAAGAAGATACTGACGCTTCTGCCCTCATGGGTAGAGACAAGATACAGTCCTTGTCGAACTTTCTTTCCATTTCGAGTCCTCTAAAAATACACTGGGCAAAGGCCATGCCCATGATTAAACCTATCATTATAAAATATGTTTGACAACATGTCTTTAAAAAGACAACCTTCTCAACTATACCCAAATTAAAAATAAAACAAGTATCTCAAAGAGAGATTTGGACTTTCCATTTCATTACAGCACCATTCACAGTAGCCAAGATATAAAAATAAACTGTGTTGTCTTTTGTTCATTATACAAATGCTTAATATACTAAAGGGACACAGTTTGAGGCACCCGCGTGGCTCAGTCAGTTAAGCTGCTGCCTTCCACTCAGTTCATGATCTCAGGGTCCTGGGATCGAGTCCCAAGTCACGGTCCTTGCTCAGTGGGGACCCTGCTTCTCCCTCTCCCTCTGACCCTCCTCCCTGCTTATACTGTCTCTCTCTCTGTCTCAAATAAATAAATAAAAACCTTAAAATTAATAAATAAATAAATAATAAAAGGACACAGTTATTTCAACTGTCACAATAAAAAATCAAATAGTTTCCACCACCCAACACCAGTACCTTCAGCAGAGCTGGGTTCTACGGTCATGCTGACTGGAAGAGAAACAGTGGAATAATTGTCTCCATTCTAACAAGGACATAATAATACAATATTTGGACAACAACCACTGATATAAGTATAATCACTTTGTAACTATATATCTGAATCATTGTGCCAATATTCTTTACCTATGAGAAGTCACGGAACAGGGCACCTGGGTAGCTCAGCCAGTTAAGCACCCAACTCTTGATTTCAGCTCAGGTCCTGATCACAGTCGTGAGATCCACCGCCACGTCTGGCTCTGTGATTAGCAGGAAATCTGAGATACTCTCTCTCCCCTCCACCTGTCCCTTTCCCCCACTCTCTCTCTCTTCCTCAAATAAATAAATAAATCTTTTTTTTTTTTAAATCATGTAACAAAATACGATAAAATAGACAAAAAATAGTTCAAAATAAAAGAAAAAATAAAGATACCCATCACTTAAATTCAATCATTTCATATTCCACCAATATGTGATAAACACTTCATATGTGACAGAAACTTTTTTTTTAAGATTTTATTTATTTATTTGACAGATCATAAGCAGGCAGAGAGGCAGGCAGAGAGAGGGAGGGGCAAGCAGGCTCCCTTCTGAGCAGAGAGCCGGATGAGGGCCTCAATCCCAGGACCCTGGGATCATGACCTGAGCTGAAGGCAAAGGCTTTAACCCGCTGAGACACCCAGGCGCCCCTGTGCCAGAAACTTTTTGTTGTGAAAACTCAGAAATGAACAAAATGAATACCTGCCTTCAAGAAACTCATAGTTATAATGCAAAAAACAGAACCTGGAACCGTCCCATGTTTCCTGTAATATTTCAAAAATAACACAAATTTCAGAATTAAAATTATGAAACATAGTTCTGACGCTGACTTTGAAACAGTTAAATGAATGGAAAAAGACCCAGCCTCAGTTACAAGACAATCACCAATATCTGTTTTAAATGATTCCAAAAACTATTCCAATAAAATTTTCTACTAAGCCAACCATCTACACATAATCTATTCAGTGGCAACTGTAGCAAGACAATGGTTGATGAATATAATAAAAAATCCATGGTTGGAAAGAGTTCAGGGGGAAGCTGTCACAAAGTAGATAAAACCAGTTCCTCACTAACACACACAGGTCTGGGCTCCTTATCCATCATTTGACCCCTTGAACGGAGTCTGAACAGATAGCCCTTAAGAACCATTCAGTTATCTGCAGTACCAAGAAGAAAGTTACGGTCAAGGGAAGAAGACACCTATGGAGGGTTTCTGGATATTAGATGAAAATCTACCTAGAACAGATGAAACACTGCTATGTTTTCTTAAAGCAGATGGTGGACATAATCACCCTCTTCTTTATGGACGCTTTCCATCTATTTGTTTTATCCTTGTTAATGGTTCCATCCCCCAAGCATCCAAAGCAGAGGTCTGGAATTTATCCTGACCCCATACACACCCACGTACACACACCCAAATTACACCTGAAAATTGCGCCTCATGAATTCCTTTTGACACTGTTAACCCAAAAATGAAGAGCTACAATAAGAGGCAAATGAGAACCTATTCAGCATCAGAGAATTGCAATTCAGGGAGCACAGGTGCAGAAAGAAACCCAGATAGTGTCCTGCTTGTAGGATGAAAGCAAGGGATTATAATGAGGGACAGGGGCAATTACATGAGTAGAGGTGGGGAGAAACCTTTTCTATAGGTGTTAACAAGCTAACACCTTGGGTTAAATATTCTATCTTCAGAAAATCCATAACCACTGGTCTTACGATCAGGATGTCCTTTTTCCCACTGACTTCTCAAGCCATTATTTAAACAACTGCCACTTGGCCCAGTCCAAACAAACATAGGTAAGGCAGTTTCTCTGCATTGACCACTTCCAGTCTGTTTAAAAATGGCTCTAGTCATGTCAGTTCTTCACAACTCTGTCTCTTCTCTCCATCTCCCGCTGCCTCTGCTTAACTCAAACCTACCCACTGCTCACCCAGACCACCGTGATAGGCTTCTCCTGGTCTCTCTACCCATCATAAGCGTGCCACCAAGGAAATCATTCTAAAAGGCCAATATGAACATATTTCTCTTTTATTTAAAATCTTCCCAATGCCTGCCATTGCCTTCAGAGTGGACAAGAAACTCCAGCCCAACATACAAGGTCTGTTAGGACCCAACCCCCTTGTTTACTTCTTCAGTGTCATCTCTCATCAACTCTCAAACCAAACTTCCTAAAATTTTTCCAATACCCAAGGAACATTTTGTGCTTCTGCTTGGCCGGCCAGCCCCTGCCTTGTCAGCCTATCTAACTTCTGGTCACTCTTTAAGACTCCATTCTATTCCATTCCACAAATAGTTATTCTACTGTGTGCTGGGCACTCTGCTGCCTTCATCACAGCAGGCACTGAGTCTGCGCTTTTATCAGTCATCATTTACATGCTACAGAATCACAGACAGAGAATTCTAAATGCCCACAGATCTGGCTTACCTGTGGACTTGTAGTTTGGCAATATATTCTTTTAGCCTCCTATCATTTGTGTGTGACAGTTCTTCCTGTCTGGTAAGAGTAACAACTTTATACTTGTATAATTTGCAAAGTTCCTTCATGTACACTAGTACCCCCTTATCCACAGAGGAGATGGCCCAAGACCAAGCCCAGTGGATGCCTGAAACTGTGGATAATACTGAACCCTGTATGTACTATGTTTTTTCCTATACATACCTAGCTATAGTAAAGCTTAATTTACAAACTAGGCACAGCAAGAGATTGGTAACAATAACTAGCAATAAAGTACAATAATTAGAGCAATATACTATAATAAAAGTTATATGAATGTGGTCTCTCTCAAAATATCCTATTGTAGAGCAGTCACCATTCTTCTTGTGATGATGGCAGATGGTATAGACTGGCTACGTGACATAGCATTAAGCTACTCCTGACCTTCCGAAGACATGTCAGAAGGAGGCTCATCTGCTTCTAGACCTTGGCAATAGAAACCACAAAAAGCAAAACTCTGGATAAGAGGAGACTACTGTATGTTTTTCTTAATTTTCTCCTAGCATAAACCCTTGGAAGTGTAGTAATTTCTATTTTATAGGTGAGAACTAAGAATCATAAAATTTAATGGGCTTGATGAAGACTCCAGAGTTCATGAGTAGAGCTGGCATTTAAATATATTAGGAATTAGAGTACTCAGCAAGGTGGGTAAACACTGAACCCCAGTGAGACCGTGTCTCTCAATCCACCAGTATACAGTATCTGATCTATGCTATAGTTCAGGAAAGGCTGTTGTTGAAGATAAATTCCAATGGTCTAATTACCAAGTCCACTATGATTTAGATGAATACAGCCTGAATGATTACTGCTGCTTTGCAGAAACGGTAAGATACATAAAGGGAAATTAGAAATGCCTCCAATATGTCATGCTGTTCCATTACCACTGAGAGTCAGAAGCTCTGGGTTAGAATACAGAATTCTAATTGTTCCAAAGGCAAAGGCATTGAAACCAGCTGAAAAGTGAAAGAGAAAGTTTATAAATCCTACAGGTTGTTTGACTAATCTCATCAGCAGGTGAAGAACAAGAATAAGTGTAGAATCAGGAATCTGACCCTGGACCTACAGCAGTGAGTCCACTCCAGAATTTTCTTTGCTACTCCCATGTCACCCTTAAGAATTCTGTGTGTGGGGGTGCCTGGGTGGCTCAGTGGGTTGATACTTCTGCCTTCAGCTTGGGTCATGGTCCTGGGGTCCTGGGATCAAGCCCCGTGTGGGGCTCTCTGTTCAGCAGGGAGCCTGCTTCCCTTCCTCTCTCTCTGCCTGCCTCTCGGCCTACTTGTGATCTCTGTCAAATAAATAAATAAAATCTTTAAAAAAAAAAAAAAAAGAATTCTGTGTGTGCTCCCAGCTGTTAAGTTCTTCTAGCTTCCACAAACCTGCTGATTTATCATTCAGGAACGTGTCACACCCTCTGCTTTATTTGTACTACAATAGTTTGGCATCTGTGTGGCAGCCTTTGTATATGTATAGGGGCTTCATTATCAAGGTCATTATCAAGGGCAAAATCTCTGAAACTGGCAATGTGTCCAGGATGTTTGGTGATTTGCACATATGCAATGATAGGGAGGCCAATATCACACACACATCCAGAATGGAAGTAGTTTCAAAAACTGAACTCCAGTGCAAGATAAGACATCCACCCATACGCAATAACATTAGTGGTGAACGGTACTACTGATGTCCTTCACTGATACTCTTATTAAGATATTGGATACAAGCAGAAAAGAGAGAGGCATTTTTTAGCTTCCCACCATATGTAAGTATTACTGTCCTCATTTCCAAATCCTGCAATCTTATCTGAGATTCACAGCTTGCTTAGACTTACTTATGCTACCAATAAACATTCTCAAAGAGGAAGATCCATCAAGACTTACTTACATGCAAACTGACTAAGCTCTTTAATGCATCATCAATGTGGATCACTGGGCTTCAGATGAGTCAACTGTGGATCCCGTGGTTCTGGTCACATGGACCACATCATGATTACAGATGAAGGACAAGATACTAACAGGGAAACATTTTTGCTTCCAGTTTTTCTTGTTATTGATATCTTATATTTTATAAATTACTCTGTTTGTTGGAGAAAAATCAGAAAATCCCAAGACACAAGGATATTTCCATTGTCAGCATATTATAGATCATCTGTTCATCTTTATATTGCTCTATTTTAACATTTACGAGCTGCTTTACATGACTGTCTTGAACTACAGAGATAGAGATCAAATTAGGAAATCAAAAATGGAACTCATGTATCTTAAATACCATCTCTGTGAAAACACCATAGCTGTGTGAGTTGTCTAAATTTAGTAACTCTTCACCCAGAACTTTAACTAGACCCATCATGCAGCTCATCTTGGAAGAAAACACAACAGACCCTGGTTGTCTGGGAGATATGATGCCTGACACTGTATCCACAAATACTCTACTAACCACTCAAGAGATGGTAGTGAAGAAAAGTGGGTGTCCCCAGGTATTGGCAGGACTCTAGTGGTCAACATCAAGAATTCCTTCTTAGGATGAGACCCTCTACCTTACATTTAAAAAAAAAAATGTTTTATCTTCAGATAAGTCCAAGCCGTATCAACACTTTGGATGTTCATACCATTTTTGCACTAAGTGTTTTACTCATGTACCCCATGGGGACCCAGTCTAAGCTGTAACAGCGTAGAAAGACAACTGAAATCCACCAAACCCATTCCCTGCCATCTAATTTGACAACACGCACCCCAACACACACACACACACATCAGATATTTTCAATTGTTTCTTTCCAATGACAACAAGCTTCATGCTTACCTTCCAACTCCCACTATGCCATGGATGCTCATCTACTACTTCTGCTTTAAATGGAAAGAAGAATCCTTCACAGGCTCCTGGCTCTCCTCCTGGGAGGTTAGAGTACAATCTGTCTTTCCAAAAACAGATGTGGCTCAAACACTTGCCATGTATGTACGTGTTCTTTATGTCTGCTACTACCACTATCAGACCTCTCAGGAGGAACCCAAAGAGGAAAATGAAGACTCCCAGAAGATACAAGCAGAAAATGTCTGCTTCACAGGAAGGATTAGCCTCTGAGGGAACTATTTATACTTCTGCAGACAGCAAAAACCTGGGGACACCCCAAAGCCACCTGGCCTGCCCTTGGCAGAACAGCCAACTGACCCCACTTCTTCTCTCCCTAGTCCTTTGTTTTCTGCCACTCTTTAAAATTTACTTTTCCTTGCTTTCCCCAAAACCAGAGGGGTAAGAAGCATCACCAGTTTCACCAGATGAGACCATTCACTCTTCCTTACACACACTTCCTCAACTTTCTTAGCCAGGATCCCCTCCTTGCATTTTGTGTTCTCTCAGCCTCTTGGTCCTTCCCTGTTCTCACACCCAAAGCCCAATCAGCATCCAAAGTCCAGATGAGAACTCTAAGATGTGAAAATATAATTGTGTAATTGAATATTTAGAGCAGAGATCAAGAGGAGAATCTGTTATAGGGGCTGACAAATGTTTTCCATAAGGGGTCAGAGGCAGCACATACTTCAGGCTTTGAGGGCCATACTCTGCTATTTTTAGCACAAAAGTTCTCATTGGTAGTGTGTAAGCAAAATGGGAATTATTGTTCAATAAAACTTTATGAACAAAAATAGGCAGCAGCTGGATTTGGCCTGTAGACTGAAGGTTGCTCACCCTGGGCTATTAGATTAAGTTGGTTTGGGGATAACAGAGTCCCCATAAGTCTTCCACAAACTCAGATCCTGGCCTGCCTTCTGTTCCACTCAGATCCCCTAGAATCCTTTTACCTGTCTTCTATGCATCCTTCCACCTGCTTCAAAAACCTTCACCCTCAAAACTGTGTTCCAGTGACTCTTCTTCTGGAAAACTACCCCAAACTACTGGAGTCAGTTTTGCCTTCAGGAGTACAGAGCTCCAAGTCCCTGGGAATGTATGTCCCCAAGCCCCCAGCCAAGGGCAGCCCTTAGCCTATGACTGATGGGTGCAGGAGGATATCTGCCAAGCTCCTTGCCCCTGGTCTGAACATCTGTGAGGCTCCTGCACATTTCAGATCCATCCAGATTGAGCGATTGGGCTGCAGTTGCCCTCCCCAGGGATCTGCCTGGACTCTCTCCCTTGCTTGTCCCACCTCTCCACCCCCTTGCCAGTTTTTTCCTGGCAAATCTTCCTTATTAAATCACTTACGTAGCCAAATCTTCATCTCTGGGGAACCTGACATCAGGCACCATCTCAGAATGTTCTAGGAAATTTTTGCTTCCATGAAATGTTTACTGACTCTGGAACAAATGGTCAGACACAACCCACATTTGCACTGCGTCTAGGAGCCTTATGGAAAAGACCTTTAACCCATCCCACAATGGAGGTTCAAATATAAGCAGAACACCTGAGACACGAGGGTCCCTCTAGAACCCAGATTAGAGGGAAAGAGGGGCGTCCTTGAGAGGAGATGGGGGTGAGCATGGAAGGACCCAGTAGAGAGGACGAGCCTGAGCTTCAGCAGAGCAAGAGCACATGTTCCAGTAGAGGTGAAGTGGGCATGTGGAAAGGGAACAGGCTTTAGGAATAGAAAACTCCCCATCTCTAGAAGCAAAGCCAGGACTAGAGTGACACAGGTAAGGTTCCTAGGGCAGAAAATTTCAAGAAGAGCCCAAGACAAGCCCCTGAGAGCGAGCATCTCCTGAAATGTCACTTCCTGGTACCTCAGTGACCTCACCCTGGTGAGGGCCTTTCTAGGGGTCTGGTCCAGGAAGTGGTAGGAGAGTTTCTGCTGACCTAAGAAGAGCTTCAGAGGGCAGCTTCCATGCAGACATTGGCGGCTTAAAGTACTGGCTCCTTTATGGTTGTGCTCTCCGTGGGGTACAAGGGACTCAGCCTCCTTGCTTTTCCTGAAATGTGCTGGACACCCACCCTGGCTCTGTAGTTTTTCCAACCATGTGCATTGCCCGGGAAGCTCCTGGTCTCTCACCTTCTTTCAGTCTTGCTCAGATCTCATCTTTCAAGTGGCCTCCTGGTACCCCCTTAAAGGAAGTCACTGGCTTTACCACCAGGCCCCAACACTCCCTGAACCCTAACTCATTCTGCTTTTTTTCCCCCTTATAACACTTATAATCCTCTCCTAGCCTGCACAGTTTAATTGTTTAATACCTGCCATTCATTACCCGTCTCTTCCCGCTCAAATATAACCTTCTCACAATCAGGAGTCTTTTTTTCTTTTTTTAAGATTTTCTTTATTTATCTGACAAAGAGATCACAAGTAGGCAGAAAGTCAAGCGGGGAGTGGGGGGAGGCAGGTTCCCCGCTAAGCAGAAAGCCCGATGTGGGGCTCGATCCCAGAACCCTGAGATCATGACCTGAGCTGAAGGTAGAGGCTTAACCCACTGAGTAACCCAGGTGCCCCCACAATCAGCAGTCTTGTTCGATTTCTTTTCCATCAGCCAAAAACAGTGCCTGGCATTTACTAGGCGCTCAATAAAGATGTGTTGCCTGAGTGAATGAGGTTTGGGAGCATACCACCCGATTTAGCAAATAAACATACAAAGCACTCAGGTACACTTGAATTTCTGATCAACAACAAAATTTTTAGTGTAAGTGTAATATTGCCTGGGACTTCTTCATACATTATGTGTGTATGCAGTCTACCTGAAATTCAAGGGTAACCAGGCACCTGGCGTTCTGTATTTTTCCTACATGGGTTACTGCTACGACAACAGTAAGTACTATTTGTTGGCTGAACATTGTCACACACCAGGCACGGCACTGTGTTTTTACATCTAATCTTTACAACCCTAGAAGATACTACCAGTTTCTTCCCTCTTGCAAAAAAGAAAACCAAAGCAGAGAGAGGCTGTCTCCAGCCCTAAGTCCCACAGCTAGTCAGTAGGACAATGAAGATAAGAGACCAGGTCTGTATTTGCCAGGTCAAGGCCATACTGACATACCCTACACCCACCACCAAAATGCAGGTTCTCGCTAACCCAGATGCCCTTGGAATGCACGAGCACCTTCTGAGGCACTTCCTTTGTGTTTCTTCCCAGCACAACTTTGCCTCCCAACACCTGCCGCCTGGCCTATGCACTCTCCCAGTCTAATTATGATGGGACAAAGTGCAGTCACCCACATCGCTGGTGGAAACCCTGGGGCTGAGCCTAGGCTCTGTCCAGCTACAGGTGCTCACCCCAGATCCCACCCCAGACCTTTCGTCTGAAAGAGGAGGCACAAGGCCAGCTTGAGAGAAGATGAATGTCCTAAATAGTGACAGATACCACTATCAGAGTTTTCAGCCAAACTCTGATAAATCATACCAAAAAGGCCCAGCCTTCCTCTCCAGATCTGAGCAGAGAGAGATGGAAAGGATGCTCCCTTGTCTGTTTTTTGGAAGCCTGCTGATGATAAATGTCAGCTTTGGCTATGACATTTGGAGGGCACTTTGGAGGGAATGCTGCTGAAGACAACAGGCATAAACAGACTTCCCTTCAACATTGGTGGTTAAATAAAATACTCATTTGGTTCTGATCTATATGTGGCTTTTCATGAGAATTAAAGTTGTAATAGAGGTCATAAACCCAAATGCTTACAGGGCTGTGAGATAATGTATATGAGTCAAATGAACCCAGGAGAACAGTATAAGCACAAGGATTAAAAGGAATTGACATAGGCGCCCAGGTGGCTCAGTTGGTTAAGCATCTGCCTTCAGCTCGGGTCATGGTCCCGGGGTCCTGGGATGGAGCCCCACATGGGGGTCCCTGCTCAGCTAGGAGCTCGCTTCTCCCTCTGCCTGCCGCTCCTCCTGCTTCTGTGTGCGTACTCTTTCTCTCTTTCTGAAAAATTAATAAATAAAATCTTAAAAAAAAAAAAAAAGAAAGAAAGAAACTGACACTTGATCTCCATGCCTTGTTTGGACTTGCTCGAGAGAGTATCTAATGGGTCAGGACCCTGCCACAGACCTGGGAAGCCCCAGGAGGGGAGAGGAAAGCTTCCAGCCTTTTCCCATCAGGAGTGAGAAGCCAAGGTACCACCCATTGTCTCAAGAAGACCACACACTATAGGGATTTCCCCACTTGAGCACTTAGGATTGGACATTGGAAAGTCAAACAAATGTCGAAGTTCACTATAAATAGGGTATTTTTATTTCAAAAAATGTGGAATATCACAGAGCAGAGTTGATATTCATACAATGTATACCACTGTTGGTCATTATCCACATCTGTTCTGAATGAAATGTGTTGTCAAACACGTTGATGATCATCCTGATGTCAACCTGTAAATAAAGCCTTATGAGGCAGATTGAACTAAGTCAGATGGGTGTCAATGCTAGGTAACATAATTTTAGGTCAAATAGAAAGATGCAATTAATAAGCAATGAGACTACTTTCCAGGGATGGTTTACAAATATGCCCCATAAACAATTCCCAAACAGCCGTCCAGATTTTTTTTTTATTTTTGGCAGTAGCAGTAGAATAAGGAGGCTGCAGTGAGGGATAGTCTGGTTTTTGCTGGTTTTGTTTTTTGTATATAAATGCTGGTGTATTTGTATTGTATTTGTAAAAAGCCACCTTTTTGCCTCATGGCGCCAGGATAAATGAAGCCACATTTTTTTTTCAAATCCTTCTTGCACAAAGACAGTATGGCTGGACCAACTATTCTTGGTCATGAGCTTCTTAGTCAAACATGAGCTTTGCAAAGAATGGCAATAAGCAACATGGGCTAAGAAAGTGAGTAAAAGAAAAATGTCTCTCAAGGGGCAGTTCCTGTGTTCCAATCACCTAGCATCCACCCTAACAAGAGAGAGTCGCGAAGAAAGGCATCTGGAACATGGTACGCGTGCAGTGGACCATAAGGATCAACAAGAAGAGGAAAGTAAACTGGACTCACAAGATAAAATTTTTAAAAGCCACAACCACAGGCACAGGAGGGCAGGGGAGGAAGAAATGAAGGAATCAAAGCGAGTCAACACAAAATCTACAAAGAAAAACTGGATTCTAGATTTCAGGGATGAAAAAACAAACCACTAGGGCCACGGAAAGCCCCTGGTGGAGGCAATACTGTTCGCTGTACTAAACCCTTCCGATTTCATCTGCTTGCCTCTGAGTACCCAGAAAGGGGTCTCTGTCTACAGACCTCTCCCCACTCCTCAGCGTAAGAAGTCGGATCCATCATAACTGAAAAGTTATCCTCATCCTGGTGAGGCCCATTATTCTTTGCTGTACTTTTAATGACAGTCAATAACTTGTCCCTTTTCCTTCCGTTATCTTTCCTCAGTATTTATAGATGCTTCAGTGGTTTCTTTCCTTCAAAATGTGCATATTCAATTCCCTTGATCCCAGATGACTTCAAAATGCATGATTTTGAAACGAGTAGGAAGGAGAGAGTGAAACGAGGGTCATCTTTATGATCCCTTGCACATCCCCAGTTTATCAATGTCTCCTCAATAATGAGAAAGGCCAAGCTGAACCAGGAGTTTAGTGCTTTAAGTGGGCACATCTACCAACCCTCCCTACATATTGATCAGTTGATTGATTTTTAAGATTTATAGAAATGCACTCACTGCCAAGGTCTCTGGGCACCTCTAGGACAGTAACATTAAGCAACATAAAGAGGTAGAGGTTCTTTGTCCCAAAGGCTTCCTCTTGCCACTCAAGGGTTGTTTTTTTTTTTTTTTTAATGCACATTAAAGGATAGACTTTATGCCATGCACTGAAGGTCAAACCATCCAAAGAAGATTTGCTCAAGAGATCAAAAGGAAAGTTTCCTCCCCCCTGGGCAGTAGCTTTTGCGTCACCAGCTTTTTTGGGTTTTTTTCTGGATATCTTGGATGTCCTAATGGACAGTCCTTAGGACTGTCACCACACGAATAATCACTGCTTTCTTACCAGTGACAATCTTAGCCCCACTCCGTGCCTTTCATCTCCTAGATAAAAATTAGTGAGATTCTCCATCACTGAACTGCCCCCAGTTCCTTAAAGCTCCCAATCTAAAATGAGGCCTCACTTCCTTAAACCCTCTCTGCCATCACTGTGCACAAACCCAAGTCCTACAGCAAGTCTCTCCTGACTCATAGAACAAAACACCCACCCTCAATGCCCTACTTGCAATGAAGTGAGTTTTATTTGACTGTAAGAGTATTTCCAGTGGCTTTTCGTGAATAGGCTTCCACAGTACCTAGAAGCGAGGTGCCACCATACCAAATACTTACAATATGGTCCACTGGCTAGCAAGTATTTAGTGCATTGGGAACTGGTCATTGGAGGCTGGGACGGTGGTATGCAGCATGAAGTGGTTAAAAATGGGCAAACCTGCCACTCAGATTATGTGGGTAGATCACGTACTTCATGAACTCACAGCTCTAGAGAGATGATCGGAAAACAGAGCATTAGTAGACATGTTGCTGTCGTTGGCTGAGGTTGACAAGGTAGCACAAGGAAAGGATGAGTTCAGAAAAGTGTTGGCAGGTGTACGAGTATGAACAAAACAGAAGTCTGGAAATTGAGGGACCTGTGGTCTGAAAGAAGAAAACCACTCGAGTCCAACTGGGGAAAGATAAAACTGAGAAGTTCTCTAAGCAATAAGGGCCAAATAATACCCAGCCTTATCTTGTAAGGGTGAGGTCAAGGCCACGCTATGAACTGTTGTTAAAAACTTTGAACTGGTTGAGGCATGTCAGAGGAATGGTTCAACCAAAGGTGTGGTGCACAGAAAATCCTTTCCGTCAGAAGGAACACTTCAGTCAATGGAGACAAAGTGTGGCTCTTCCACCCACACCCTGACAAGCTCAAGGGACTGGACAATTTGGATAATAGAAAGAAAGAACAGGAGAGGAGATAAGAATGCAAAGAATTACAAAAAAAAAAAACAAAACTTAAGAAGTACATCTAGAAAAGGCATGTGGGCATGGTCATGGAAAACAGAGGAATCAACTAGATCAAGGGTCAGCAAACTTCTATAAAGGGACATACAGAAAAGATATTGGGTCTTGCTGACCATTGTGTCTCTGTTACAACTATGGGACTCCACTGTTGTAGGGTCAAAGCAGCTGTAAACAACATGTAAATGAATGGATGTCGCTGTTCCAATAAAACTTTGTTTACAAAAATAAGTGGTGGCCTAGATGTGGCCCACTGGCCATAGTTTGCTGACCCCTGAACTCAGTAAGCTTTGAAGTCTCTTGTACAGCCAAGAAAACCACAGACTTGATTAGAAAAATCTGTGACTATTTCAAACATAAAACAAGTCTACCCCTATTTCTGTTCCAGAGTTCTACCTGGGGCTCATTCCTATCATTTTATAGTCTGCCCCTGGTGAGCCTAGTCCAGAGCTCCTTTGGTTGCAAGAAACAGTTGCCTACTTGTGCTAGATTGGGTTCAAAAGGGGGGGAATTAATTACATAGACACAGCTTTGTTATTTATTACAACCTCTTGGAAAACCTGGAAGTTTGCTACTCAATAAATCTCTCCCCTCCTCCTCTCTCTCAGCATCTCTCTCACTCTCTCTTTCTTTCTGTCTCTCTCCATCAACCAGCTTTCAATGTTCCTCTGTGAATATGCTGGACTATGATCCTGGTGGTCAGACCAGCTATGACAGGGGAAGCCCAGTCAGCATCACACAGCATTGGATTTTGGAGTCTCCCCTTGATGGTGAAGCAGTTTAGTGGGGCTCAGGGTGAAAGGGAAAGGACCAGGCTGTGTAGATAATCCTGCAAGCATCCTGTGAAGCCACATGACTCTTCCTGATGCAACTCCCTGCTACCCGTCAACCTCACCTGTCAAGACTCTTCTGTGATCTTTATGCCCCAGCCATCCCAGTCTGACCTTGCCATCCTCTTTCCCTCTTACTGTCCAGCCTTTACCCAGCTGGTCCATCTGCCTGGGAGCACATTTCCCTGTCTCTGGTTAACTCCTTCTTGCCTACCTGGTCTCCATGGAAGTAGAACTTCCTCAAATCAAGCTTCCAAAATAAAGTTCAGTGCTCCTCTGCTGTACTCCTAATGCCTTGTAGATCATCGTAGCACGGAGCACAGTCTACTCTATCTTGATCTACCTTTCCAACTAGCCCGTAAACTTCTCAAGAGCAGTTTTCCCAGAAATAAATTCACACAGTTAAATTTCTACAGTTTTCCTGTACCTGGCTGGCACATCATCAGTGATCAATAACGGCTTATTGAACAAATGACTCTACCAACTCCCCAGATTCCCCTTCTTCCTGGGCTCTACCCAGATGAGCTTCCCAATCCATCATTCCAACAATGATTTTACAAACTTTCTCAGTCCCATCACGCTCTGGATCACCACACCTTACCAGCCCTGCTCATCCTCAACCCTGATTCAATTTAAACCTCTCTTTTCTTTCTGGGATGCCCAACACTGCTGGAAAAATTACAGACAGATGCTGGATGCTGCCATTTCAATCGAAGGTCTCTAGTCTCCGTGAAGAAATGAGTAGAATTTTGTAACTGTCAGCAGTTTGTAACCTTCCTTGGTCTCCTACATTTTCCAGCCTCTAGGCAGCTGTTCTAAAGCTTTGTTGTTCTAAAATTTTCTTGGCATGGGTTTTAAGCTAAGCCTAGTTTACTGCTGTTGTCTTCTGGGCTGTGTAGACAGGCTGGGGAGCTATGGAGAGAGGGTTCTCTGAGGTCTGCTGACACAGTGACTCAGGTTGTATCCATAGTGGGGTTCAAGACCATTTAATGGAGTGAGGTGGGAGATGATGAGATCTGCAGAGCCTCCAGGATGGAATTCATTTCCAGCTCGGTGATGTTAACTGAGTAACAGAGCCTTAGTCCATAAAACATACTAAAGATTTTTAGAACAGCAAGGCGGCTCATTCAGATGTATGCTTAAGCCAGCCCTTGAGGGCTTGTCTGTATACAAGAGAGAAAATAAAAAATGGAAAAAGCTGTTTCTTCTCACATTACAGCCCATGAAGCCCTTAGCAACAAAGCTTTGGAGGACGCTAACGGAGAGTGCTCAGAGGGGTGTCAGCTGGAACTACCAGGTCGGAAGGAGCAGTGAGCAGGATCACAGCCCAGAGGAGCCACGAAGGGTCCAAGGCATGGCTTCTGTACCTGGTTATGCAGTAGCAGCCACCTGCTGGGGCCACTGGTGGAAACCCACAGTGCCCACGGGCATTATGGAAACTCTGACACTGTGGAGTGAATGTGTCCTTGAACCTATAAAAGATGCTCTGGTGGGGCACCCAGGTGACTCAGTCAGTTAGGCATCTGCCTTAGGCTCGGGTATTGATTCCAGAGTCCTGGGATCCAGCCCCACATTGGGTTCCCTGCTCAGCAGGAAGCCTGCTTCTCCCTCTCCTTCTAGCTGCCTCTCCCCCTGCTTGTGATCTCTCTCTCTCTCTCTCACTGTCAAATAAATTAAAAAAAAAAAAAAAAAAAAAAAGCTCTGGTAACCTCTGGGTACTTGGGGGATTTTGGAGGGGCTGCCGACTCTAATGAAAAAGGAGATGTAGAGCTAGAGTGATGACAGGAACAACTGACTGACTGCTCTCCCTAATTTTTACCCTGTCTTGGGGCACTGTGTCTGCCTCCCACTGCACAGAGAACATGCAAGCCCTGAGATACAGGCTTCCATGATTTCTTACCTCATCTCCAAATACTGAGCCCAAATTCTGGATGTGAATTCCTACAACAGGAATGACAGTAATGAGAGAGGACACACAGGCTAGAGCACCCTTCAGGGGTGGAGGGGAGTGTTAATGAGAAATAACAGAATTCGAGTGAACAGATCTGAGTCTAGGATGCCTAAACGCCAGGTCCGATCTCAGGGACACTGTGAAAGAAAATCCAGCCTCAGTCGAAAGCACCCCTCTTCCTTTAACATTGGCTCCTTCTCAATAATCTTTCTATTTCCAGGGACGAATGCAAGTATCTGGCCCCTCATAAAAACAAGATGAATAAATGAATGAACAAGTAGATGAATTAATGGTTCCCCAATTAGGGGAACTTAATGTCTCCTGAAGAAAAAAGATGTGAAAACGACAGACTTAATAGTCAAACCAATATTAGCCCAGGGACTTCATTCAGACCCATGAGTATGAAGACAGCAGATGCTGCCTGTCTTCGGTACAGAGGCTAGGGCTCTGGGGAATGGGGGGAAAGCTCCTGAAATTCAAGCCATGTCTACATCACTGCTTGACTGTATTTCAATCGCAGGGCCCACCTGAAGGAGTCGTGGCTGCCGTGGCTCTCCAGCATGAGGGTGAATTGAAGGTGGAGAGAAGGTGCTCTGTGTGGGGAGCAGGCTAGGCTAGGACATTCACAAAGGGAACAAAGTGAGAAAAGGCAGCAAGGAAACCAGAAGAAACAGCACACTCCACAAACACAAAACCAAACCACGGCGGCAGCTTTGGTTTGGAAGGGACAGATGCCTTCATCTGAGCTGAGGTCCAACTCAGGAAGGGAAGGGGAGTTCCCCTTTATGAGGGCACTGTTGGATCAAAATGTCTTCCCCGAGGGCACCTGGGTGGCTCAGTGAGTTAAGCATCTGCCTTTGGGCTCAGGTCATGATCCCAAGGTCCTGAGATCAAGCCCCAAGCCAGACTCTCTGCTCAGTGGGGAGTCTGCTTCCCCCTCTCTCTCCAGGTTCTCTCTCTCTTTCTCGCTCTCAAGTAAATACATTTTTTAAAAAAATGTCTTCCCTGGGCCTGGACATAAAATGGACTAGGGTTCTTCTTTTTAAACCATAGGGGGAAAGAAGGGGGGGAAAAAGGAGGAAAAAAAAAAAAAAAACTTGGCCTGGTATGAAAATGCAATAAACTTAAAAGCAGTGGGTCTGTGACTTTTTTCTCTCAAGACTGACATTTATCAATAAATATCCACTTATACCTGGCCTAGACATGTGATATTTGGCCATACATGTCACATTTGCAGTGAGAAAGTTCACTGACCAAAAAAATAAAATAAAATAAAAAATAAAGCAAATCATTTAAATTAAATATTTTCTTTATTAGATTTCATTTTCCAGCTGTTTTAACTTAATAGAATTTTTTTCCTTAATTTCAGACTATATCATGCCTTTTGGCTGAACAATGATTATCTTTCCAGCCCAACGGCCTTTCTCTGTCAATGGCAATTAAATCCACAAAGATGATTTGCTTTCTGAATGCTTGAAGTTCTTGTTTTCCCACTGCACATCAAAAATTTTGCTCAAGTCTACCAAATTTTGTTTGGAAAATTTTATTTGATAAGACGGGTTCCAAAATCCCCAAATTGAAATGCAAATATCTTAGGGACATGCCACCTACACGGTGTTTTATTGTATAATTACTATGGGACTTTATACATATTGAAAAGCTGAAAACCAGATCTTTTGATCTGTTCCGTTTTGTTTTCTTGAAGTGCATTTTCTGGACTCGTGTCTCTCTTTGTTCTAATGTATATCTCCACAAAATTTTATTAATGTTTGGCCTTATTGTATGACTGCATGTTTTTCTGTTTGGGATTTTAAATCTCATTATTTCAAAGGATCATTACCACTTAGTGAGAGCAGGTGAATCTCTAAAAGTGATGGGATGTTTGGTGAGCCTAGTGGTGGGTATTAAGGAGGAAACATATTGCACGGAGCACTGGGTGTGGTGCATAAACAATGAATCTTGGAACACTGAAAAAATAAAGTTTAAATATCAAAAGAAAAAAAGTGAACAGAACAGACCCTGAGACTGTTTTTAACCTGCATTTTAAAGTTCTTTTCAAACAAAAATAGCCAAATCAGAATAAAATACTAAGCTTTGATGCTTCCTTTTCCTCGCTTTTTCTAAACTGTGTAAATCAACTCTATGTATTGATGTACTTTAAATGGCTTTTAAGATCTTGAAACCCATATTTAAACTCTTCATTCATTCTTCTGCCAACGAGATTATACTCATTGAAAACACACACAATCCCAATTGATCCCAGACTTGAATGCCCTGGTTTTTTCCTACCTGGTTCTATTCAGCCGTCAAAATACAACAGGATTCTACCAATGAGGAGAACTCGTTGCAGATGTCCAGAGTCTTGTTTCTATCCTCAATGCCCAGACAGGAAAGACACACCAGCGTGTGCACAGAAGGAACAGGCCAACTGAAACGGAAATGTAGTTTTTCTTCATCTCACTTTAACAGACAACTATCTCTCTGTTTCGATTTTTGTATTTTATCTGATTATAATGCCTTCTTTAAAAAAAAAAATTTAGAGAGATAGAGAAAGCACAAGCGATGGGGGTGTGGGGGGCACAGAGAAAGGGAGAGAAAGAATCTTGAGCAGTGTCCACGCCCAGCATTCAGCCCAGTTCGGGGCTCCATCTCACAACCCTGAGATCATGACCTGAGCCAAAATCAAGAGTCAGACGCTTAACCTACTGAGCCACCCAGGTGCCCCTACAGTAGTACAACAGAGGTTTTAGAAAAGCTAATTAGCTTTAATAAGAATAATAACTGTTACTTATTAACTTCCTGCCAGGAACTGAACTAAGCACTTCACAGAAAAATTGTGTGTATGTGTGTGTGTTTGCACATGTGTGTGCATATGCACATGCATGGACTTGTGGGTATTTAATTTCATGACAATGAAAGAGGCTTTATTATGAGAAAAAGAAAGCCTAGAAAGTTTAAGTATGTTACCCAGGAAAATGTTGGCAGTAGAAATCAAACCCATGCCTTTCTGACTAATAGTCTGTGCCCCGAATCTCTCCCCAAAAAGCCCTGTATCGTATTTGTTGTATACTCCTCATTTTTAAAGTGCTTCTCATCCAAGAACATGAGCCACCAGCCCCAGAATCACCAGAGGAAGGTCTCCATCTATCCTACTGGAAACAGAGCAAAAGTTCTCCAACTTTCCCAGGCTTCTAGAATTTCTCAACACGGAGGTCTTCACAGGCAATGAAGATTACATGCCATGTGTGTTCTCTAATAATCACTCACACCTGGAAGTCAGGGGGAAAGAAATAAAATAATAGTAACCAGTGTGTCCACCCCTGCAAACGACTCCCACATTGTAGGCTCGGAGGAATAATTAGCTGTTCTCGTGGCTTTGGCGACTGATTCCAAAACACTGCTCCAACCCCAAATATAATAAAATGTTACCATCTTTCGAGAATCGAAAAGTGGTCTCACGCAAATCTAAATATCTTATTGCAGAGGAATCACTGATATGTTTTTAAAAGGGAGAAAGTTTGGAATCTACAGTTAATGAAAGGTGTCGTTTGTCTCCATAAGGCGCTCCCTGTGCAACTGAGTGCTTCGGGTGAAGGTTGTTAAAGTGCTTCACTAATGTACAGACCTACTTTGATTTTTAAAAAGAAAAAAAGAGTTAAAAGGAAGAAAAAAGTGGTACTCTTTCAATGGAGCAGAAGTTTCCTTTAATTTGCAAGGAAGGAGAAAAGAGTTCTTCCTTAAAACAACATCTGTGTTGGGGTGCCTGGGTGGCTCAGTGGGTTAAAGCCTCTGCCTTTGGCTGGGGTCATGATCCCAGGCTCCTGGGATCGAGCCCCATATGGAGCTCTCTGCTCAGCAGGGAGCCTGCTTCCCTTCCTCTCTCTCTCTGCCTGCCTCTCTATCTACTTGTGATCTCTGTCTGTCAAATAAATAAATAAAAATTTTTTAAAAAATCTGTGTTAAGCAGTTGAAATGGGCCATTTCAATCACTGTTCCCTAAACACAAGGGATTTTACATGACCACTTGTTACAACCTGTAATTTAACCTCCTCAAAACTCATTCTGTACTGTTCCCTTGTTCAAATAACGCTTGATGTATTCTTTTTTAATTGAACATTGCGTTGCTAAAGTGGAAAAAAAAGGCAAGAATTTCAGGCACAGAAACTGTAGCTTTCTCCCGTTTTAGGTCAAGGCAGAGGGGAAAGAGCTGGATGTCTCCCACTGCGAAGGCAACAAGAAGGGAAGATGAAATTTCTGAGAATTTCCAAAATAATAATTGATATTCTTGCCCCATTTTTGAAAACTGGGAATTTTCAAAAGTTACTAAACATGAATTAGTATGTTTATTTCTCATTTATGAAACACATACATGGAAACAGCTTCTTTGATGATATGAGAGGAAAAAGCAGGGGAAAAGATGAATTGCTAAAAACCGTAAATATTAGTCATAGCTTTGTTCTCAACAGTTTGGAAATGTGGATTTTTAGTAGGGCACGTAAGCATGTCCTGGAATGGTTTTAAGACAAAGTCCATTTTCATTTTTTATCATCAACCAAAAGAGTTTTCCCCAGGATCACCTTCTGATTTAAGGATGAAAACAATAGATGAGTAATAATAATGTTAACAATTGTTAAAAGTATCTCCTAAACCAATACTTTCCTAGGAGCTTTGTATAAATTATTTAATTCTTGGGGCACCTGGGTGGCTCAGTGGGTTAAGCCACTGCCTTCGGCTCAGGTCATCATCTCGGGGTCCCGGGATTGAGTCTTGCATCGGGCTCTCTGCTCAGCAGGGAGCCTGCTTCCTCCTCTCTCTCCCTCTGCATGCCTCTGTGCCTACCTGTGATCTCTCTCTGTCAAATAAATAAATAAAATCTTTTTTAAAAAATTATTTAATTCTCTCTTTACATATGCAGAAACTAACACTCACAAGGGTCACAGCACCAGAAAGTGCCGGTAAGGGCATCGTCTTGGTTTCTGTAAGATGCATAGTTGGCCCGATGGAGGAATTTTATGACTGTCACAGGCGATAACACCCAATGGCGAGAAAGAAAGAAGGCTTGGATCTAATAGGCAGGATGGCCACTCTTCAAAAGTGTCATGGTCATGGCCAGCTACTGGCCACATTTCATGAGATTGCCAGGTCAGCAAGAAACTGCAGATAGTGGGGAAAAGTTGGGAAGAAAGAATTTCTCACAGTTCCTTTCTTTAGATCCCTTCCTTTTTCTTTGATTAGGGCACTTGGCACTGCTTTCCCACAAACTGTCGTGAGCTCTAGGCCATTCAGTCCTTCACCCACTCCAGTCGGACTATCTGTTCACCTCCTTTCCACAAATTTATAAATCACTTCCTCCAGGACCGAGCTCTCAGCTTCCAGAAAGCCTTCTCTGACTTGCTGCTCCTCAGGCCTGAGCCCTCTTCCTTCCTTCTTGCATCACAGAGTTTGGAATCTTGCTTCCACAGCCAGACTAAGTTCTGCAAGGGTCAAAATTCTCCTTCTATTTCTTCTGTCATTCCAGGCACCTGTTAAAATATGCACCAGTGATCATTTTATTCTCATTCAGGTTGAAGATGTTGAATGCAGGTGATATAACTTCCAAACAACACTAATCTATGAGGATACCCATGACTCAGGGCTCACTAATACTGCTTAATGCATTATTCAGTTTATTGATTTTATTTTCCATCTGTAATAAATGTGTCCTCTTTCCAAAAACAGTCTCAGTAAGAATCAGGTAATTCAACCTCACTTAAAACCTGCCACTAGCTTCCATGAGCTACTTAAGCACTTACTTTTTATGAACTTGGAACAGGAGTCCATCAAAATTCTTATCTGTGAATGAACTTTATTAATTACATCACTCTGGATTTTGATATCATTTCTCACTAAGTAATCCTTCCTACTCAGCTGTATTAGTTTGGCTAACCCATGCTGTGAAATCAAATAAACCCTGATTTCTTGGTGGCTTATAATGTAAATTTAGGTTTTGCTCATACAAGTCCTTGTTTTGGAGAGCAAGGTCATCCTCTATCCAATAACCATGGCCGGGGAAGACAGCAGATGGAGGGGGGCAACTGCCCCCTCATAAGAGTGACTCCTGTCTCTTGAACTCATAGTTCATTGATCAGAACTGGTCACATTGGTCTCAACCCACTTGAAGGGAAGCTGGGAAATGATGGGAAGCACCTAGACACTTAGGAAACATTTACTAACAGTCTCTAATACCATCCTTCAAGACCCAACTCAAATGTCTTCTCTTCCACAAAGTCCTTTCCAATCTTTCTCAAATTCCCCACGTCCCAAGGACCCACAACCACATCTTTCATCGTTTATAGTCTCTGCCATAGGTGGAGTGCGCTTGCTTTATCTACACTTTCCAAATCCTATGCTCCTTGAAGTAGGGAGCCATGTCACATTCAGCTCTGTAAGGCCCCTTTTCAAACCTAGCACTGCTCAGGAATCTTTGCCGAGTTCACAAGAATCAAACAGGAACCAAACAGTATAGAAATCCGAAAGCACCTTTGAGAAAACAGAGGGGGAAGAAAAGAACAGCCATGTTTATTGAAATTCAGAAGCAAAAACCCCTCTTCCAAAAATCCTTCCTCATTTCCTCATGCTTAGTGGGCACAGCAAGATGGCATCATTAGAAAACATTGGCCATGACTGAACGATATATTAAAGATTTCTTTTATATTGGCAGTTTTAAAAAAAAAATGTTCCTTTGAACAGTCTCAGCAAGGCGAAGCTCTCTCTCCCGGCACTTCTTTAAAAGTTAGAAGGCAGCTCTCTGCCTGTTCCAAATGGCCAGAAGTAAAGTATCAAGTCATAAATGCCCCCCAGTGACTGACTGAGCTAGCTGGTATGGGTTTTTTCCCTTCTACTTTGCAGAAAGAAAAGACAGTAAAAGTTCCTTCAGTGAGCTGCCAAGGTGCTCCCAGGCCATTGTGCAGAATCATTGTCAGGTTAAATTAGGGAGTACAGACTCCATGAGTGTAAAAAAATCAATACTTGATGGAAGATTGCTCCCCGGAAAATCTGTTTTGATTCCAGGATTAATTCACAACCAAAGGCTTCTGCAAAATGACATGCCATTAGTCGGAAAATGAACACATTCTATCCTTGAAATTGGATGGAAATATGTCAGCTGATTGACCCATTCATTCTCCTCACTCTCTGGGCAGAAAGAGTGGGTGTGGTAGCTATGTGAATTAGTGCCCCAAACCCAAGTCCATTTTCAAAACAGGGTAAAAAATATATATTTTTTTAAGTCCAATGCGAGTTGGGAGTAGTCTCTAGGCCATTGTTGGAGAGCTATTGCTAATGTGTCTCGTCAAGGCAAATGCATTTGTCTGGAAGGCCCAACTCTCCTGAGTTTTCCAAGCCTCAGAATAAACCCTACTAAGAATCTAAAAATAAAACAAAGATTTTTTTTCCCCAAAAGCAGTGACCTGCAATATTAATGACAATGTAATGTCTTTGTCACATATAAAGTAACACTCCTCCCTCTCCTGTCTGTTAGGTTTCTTCAGCTAAAAACTTCTGCAAGAGGCAAGTTCTAACTCTTCGTGTGTGCTAATGTCACTGGCTTTCAGGGCCTCTCCCAACTTGCGCAGTTGTATGTGGCAGGGAGGAATTCCCCAGACTCTACTACATGCAAATCCTCTTGGCTTTATTTCCTTCCAAATCAAATGAAGTCTGATTCCGAGGCCACCAGTCTTCATTAGAAATGTCTCTCCATCCCCAGGGTGACAAAAAGGCTCCAGCATTTTAACAGAGCAAAAGTTCGGGGACATCCTTCTGTTCTTCTGGCCATACTGGTCACTGTGGGGAGTTCTAGAAAGCAGGTGGTTCTGTCTCACTCAGAGACAGAAAACCTTGCCAACCTGAGAGTCCTAGGCCCAAGGATCTGGATCCCCAATCCTCTCAGCTTTCTGCCATCTTCCCTAAGAGACATGCTCCCCTCTCCGCCCCCCCTTGAGTCTCCTCAATAAGCTTTTTATGCCAAAAACCAACACAGAGACAAGGGGTTGCTTTCAAACAACCAAGCTTTCCATTTTGCTTGGCAAGACAGCACAAACTCCCAACTTTTGTATCAACGTGGACAGGACTGGAGGAGATTATGCTGAGTGAAATAAGTCAAGCAGAGAGTCAATGATCATATGGTTTCACTTACTTGTGGAACATAAGGGATAATACAGAGGACATGGGGAGATGGAGAGGAGAAGTGAGTTGGGGGAATTCAGAGGGGGAGATGAACCATGAGAGAGTGTGGACTCTGAGAAACAAACTGATGGTTTTGGAAGGGACAGGAGTGGAGGGTTAGGTGAGTCTGGTGGTGGGTATTATGGAGGGCACATATTGCATGGAGCACTGGGTGTGGCGCATAAACAATACATCTTAGAACACTGAAAAAATAATAAATAAAAAATTAAAAAATGAAAAAGACAGCAGAAATTCATGGTTAGTTTTTTGGATCGGGAGAGGAAAATTAAAAGGAAGATGGAACCCGCTGAGTATGTCAATAATGCACGTGCCTTCACAGGACTGCTTCTGCAGCATCTCCACCCAAGTGTCGGGCCCCCAGCCCCTGCACACCAAGAAGCAGGCTTATCTCCTACTGCAAAAGGACATTTTAATCTACTTGCTGATGTACGCTGGGCCCACACTGTGGCGGCTAACGGTGTCAAACATGCTGAATGCGTGAAAAGGGAGGGGGGGTCATGACACAAGATGTTTGTATTCATTTTGCTAGAAGAGGAATCGCTAAGGTGAGGCTCACTTCCTCCTCTGAGCGCCTTTCCCTGCAGATACCAAAGGCAAAAACAGCAGTCACACAGCTAACAACCAGGCAGCAGAAACGGTCCCTGCAGGAGAGGGCCACGGGGCTCAGCCTCATCACCCACGGTGACTTCATTAGACTCCTCTTCCTCGGGAGTAAGTAGAGATGGCAGCAGAATATCTTGAGACCTGCATTTAGGATCAAAAAGCTTCGAAATTGCTGTGTGGGCTCCGGTACTCCAGATGCTCCAAAAAGCGTCTTGTTATCCGAGCCCAACAGCTTGCTCTCCAGACTAAGGCTCATGTGGACAATGTTCATTGTTCAGAGGGGGAGAAAAGGACCTTTGAGAAGAAAACAGAAGCTAGCGCCCATTGGATGGCCTGCCAGCCCACAGTCCCATGGAAGGCGTCTCATTTCCATATTTTAATTTGCTAGAGCAGCCTGAGCCCCCCAGGTCCTCCAATTAGTGACCCCTCGGTATAATTAAGATAGTATGAATTTCACTCTTCAAAAAAGTGTGGATTATTCTTAAACTGAATCTTGATGACTCAACACAGTTATGTGAGAATGCTTCCTCACCCCTGCTTGCAACTGGGAAGAGGAAATCACATTAAACACAGTATGTCCTAACACACAGTCATCTGAGGAATTACAGTATTCCTTCGCCTGGTTGCAGATCTGCTAGGCCCATCACAAAATAAATACAAGATTTCCGAACAAATGAAAAGAGAACTGTCAAAATCCAGCCCCTCGAGACATGAAAAAACAGTCGCAGCTGAAATGAAGACCACGGTCTCTGACATCTTCCCCTAAGAAAATGAAGACTGAAGAACTTGGCATGATAATTGATTATACCAAAATAATTTCACTTTCATAGAGGATCCTAAATATCAGGGCTCAGAAAGTCTCTCTCTTATTTCTACATTAGAACATCACCCTCCCACATACTAAAAACAGATCGAGCCCTATCCCAGTGCAATTTAAGGCCCGGAGCACTGAACAAGGAATCTGAAAATTTATTCTTTGGCCACCTTGTCTACTGGTTCCAGAATTCTGATGTCTTCTACAATATACAGGACGTCTCTAAAAGATTACTGGGAAGATTTTTAGATCATGTTCTCAGAACTCCTGGTACTCCCCTTTGCAAACTGAATAAGAGGTGTTTTCCGTACACAAACACAATGATGATGTAGTATTTGCGTGCGTTGAGGGAAAGGTATTTACAGTAAGTCCTGTGGGGTCTCCAGATGTGGTCGATCTTGAAAAGTAAATGCTGTCTACGGCCATACCACCCTGAACGCGCCCGATCTCGTCTGATCTCGGAAGCTAAGCAGAGTCGGGCCTGGTTAGTACTTGGATGGGAAAAGTAAATGCTTGCCTAAAACAATGATTCGATCCAATCTCCCTCTAACTTTGTCAGCCCTGAGGTAACTTGATGCCAAAATTCTCAGCTGACTCGTAAAGTTTGCCAACAGCCCAAATGACAGTGCCTGTGCATGTCCTTGGTTTCTATTAAACCATACCAGTCTTGAAACAATGTTGAAAGGGAAAAAAGATATTCAAAATACATCTGCGACTAATTCGAAAGAGTATCCTTTCTTAATCATTCTAAAAAGAACAAATTCTTGGTTATTCTTCCCAAACTATGGAGCGAGAAAGTGAAAATTTTAGGGCTAGCAAGGTGATCAGAAGTTTCTTAAGAAAGCCCTTGCTTCCGCTTAAGTAACATCCCTATATGTCCTCTGAAAAAGTCATTGGTGTACTGGAATCACATTTTCTGGTCTGGAACACTTCATCTTAAGCATTGTTGTATAATGGGCTACAAAGGCATAATCCCTAAAAGAGGAGCCCAGGCAGCATAGCAAAAGCCCAAAACTTCATGAGGAGAACCCATCTACCCGTCTCCCCCCTTCCTTTGTCCGGCCCATACTCAGACGGCTGGGAGGTCGTGGAGGCCACCAACCCGCTGTGCACCCGGGCTATCACAGAGCCCACTGTGCATGCACCTGTCACTAGGCATGCGTGCACACACCGGCACCCCATGCTGGGTGCTATCTCAGTTATGGAAACAGGGATGCCACCGATGTTAGAATGGAGTTCCATGTTGTCCCACCACTGGCACATCTTTCTAATCTCTATTTTGACTCAAATTGTTCTACCTTTTCTAATTAACTCAGCTCACTGTGTCCTTTCCCTTCCTTCCATCTCAATCAGAGGCACACTGACATACATTGTTCCCTGACAATATTTTTTGGAGGTCTTTGCTGTAAGTGGAAGGGTGAAGCACTAGGGAGGCATGACTTTTGGAATCAAACTAAACTGGGATCAAGAGCTGATGGGGAGGGGCGCCTGGGTGGCTCAGTGGGTTAAAGCCTCTGCTTTCGGCTCAGGTCATGATCCCAGGGTCCTGGGATCGAGCCCCACATCAGGCTCCCTGCTGAGCAGGGAGCCTGCTTCCTCCTCTCTCTCTGTCTGCCTCTCTGCCTGCTTGTGATCTCTGTCAAATAAATAAATAAATCTTTAAAAAAAAAAAAAAGAGCTGATGGGGAGACCCTTGGAAAAATGACTTCAGCTTGCTAAGCCTAACTTCCTGGCTCATTAACCATCTGAGAGGTCTTGATTCAAAAGAATGGACTTGAACACTACTTCACGGTGGATGCTCAATACGTCCTAACCCCTCCCACCCCGTGCTTTGAGCCCTTCGCCACACCTTTCCGACTATACTGTGAGCTCCTCAAATGCAGTGGCCACTTCCCTCTGTAGGCACTTCTAAGGTAGCCTGGTGAAAGTTGAAGGTAAAGATAATGAGTTCAAATCCAAGCTACCCCCCATCCACCATTCCTTTCCTTACCTGTGAAAGTTTGAACAAGTTATTGGGTCTCTTGAAGTCCCAACTACCTCAGCAGGTGAGGCTGAAATAATAATCATCACAGGGTTGATGTGAGAACCGAAGACAGAAGTACCTAACACACGATGGGCACTTGGTAGGTGTTCCAGAAAAGAATCACCTTTTTCCTAAATAAATCACTTTTTTCCTTTTTCCAAAAGAAACTTTCTTTAATTTTGATAGGTTGTGTCTAGATAACGCTTCTGCCTGCCCCATGATTCGAAGAGGGATAGGATTCAGTCTTTCAGTCTTGGGTCAAAAATTCTCCCAAAATATCATATCTCCTCATTCATTGAACACTGAAGGTTCCTGACCCAGAAGAGAGCAACTTGACCTTGCATACAGCAGTCCAAACCAAACTGCTGAAAGAACTCATGGAGTCCAGAGACAGTTAACCTCAGGATTTAGCATTAATCTTAGCGTTCCTCCTTCTCTTCTCCCCAAACTCATCCTCCTTAGAGGATGCAACAAGGAAGGCAAACTTAAGAGAAACTTTCCAGAAAGATCATTCATCTATTCACCATGCTAGATGTTGAGAAGGTGATAGAGATTAATTTTAAAAAGCAAAGAAGGCTGGATTATGAAATTCCATAAAGGAAAACTTGAATAAGATCTTACTACCAAACTAAATTTCCCTGAAGAAGCCAAGACAGTGAAACTTAGAACAATAATCAGATTTTGGATTTGAGGTTCATTTAGGCATTTCTCAAAATAATTAGTTTGTGGGCTTTTCCACTTTGTCTGATAAAGGACAATGAACTTTATGTGTGACTTTCCATCAGACTTTGCAGATGTCGTTCACAGGAGTTAATGACTTTTTTCTCTTCAATTTCACCTAGCAAGATAAAACA
Organism: Mustela nivalis; assembly: GCF_964662115.1. Taxonomy (NCBI): domain Eukaryota; kingdom Metazoa; phylum Chordata; class Mammalia; order Carnivora; family Mustelidae; genus Mustela; species Mustela nivalis. The sequence goes on along the minus strand of NC_139031.1, from coordinate 102,799,219 downwards.
GAGCTGTGCTAGAATTTTCCTATAGCAGAGTAACTGGTCAATACCTCACTACTTGTTCTGTCAATGCCATCAAAATATTGTTTAATAATTTAGGAACAACATGTAATTTTCTTCCCTAGCAAGAGCAAATTAGGCACTTACTAAGTAATTGGCAAAAAATACTTAATTCTAGGGATGTCTTGAGGATTTGCTGTTATTTATTCAAAAAGAATTTAGAATAAAATTCTCCTTCAACTATTCAACTATTTCATGCCTGGTCATGAAAATTATATTAGTCTCTACACCTCAGACAGACACACACCCTGATTTCTGTACTCAAAAGTGGCCTGCAAGTGTCTGTTTAGGGTGTGATGTGCTGCCCATGGTCAAGTTTACTGGGAAAAGTGGGCTGGGGCTTGAAGGGATTGGACAAAGCACCTTTTCTTCAAGCCTGTCCCATCCAGGAACATGAACAGGGTATACCAAAAAGTTTTGATCCTCAGAGTGTAAGCTCAGGTAATGAGATGCTATCATCAACTACACTTAGATTCAGAAGCCTCTTCCCCTGGCTATCTGCCAAAGCAGGATCTCCCTCATCGGGCTTTCAGGCTGAGGTCTATCTATGCAGTCAGATTCTCTCTTAAATATCCCATTTGCAGGACTTGGAGGCATCTTACTTAACACCTAGCTACTGAAATGCCCTGGGTAGCCTCACAGTTCATAGGACACCATATTAACCTGTAACTTTACAAGTAAAAAGGCTAGGGAAAGAGTAGTACGAGGTCTTCTGTTCCTGTTTCAGAAAACTTTCACTTTCTAGAGTGTTCTCTTCTCAGTGTATTCTCCCAAAAGGACAAGTCCAAGAATAATGTTTTAACTTGCCCAAACAAGAGAATTCTCCTTCCCTCTTTCTGCCCGTTTTCTCTCTCCAGTACTGCCCCATTGACCTAATTTCAAGGGGATGTAGGAGAGCATTAGCTCACCTCTCTGACACGACCCTCTCCCCCGCTGGCCTATAAGCACCACAGCTTCCTCAGGAGCTGACATTTCTTTAGTGCCCATCATGGGCTGAGTATTATTCTGACCCCTTCAGAATCCTCTAACCCTCGCTCAGTTATAGAGACCCAAAAGTCATCCTGGGTTATTCCAGGCACGACCTTTATGGAGGATAATACAAACAACCAAAATCTCAGCAGAGAATTATGTTCTAGCAACGCCTAGCCCTTGGGTTGGGCAAGCCAGGCTACTTTTCCTATAGGATGTCATGATCAAATACACACATTACAGCCATCGAGATAACCTAGAGTAGTTTAAACTGTTCTTGAATCTCTCAAGGAAGATTAACACTCAATAGCACTTTAAAAGTCCTGTTCTTTTTCCCTCTTATCTCCTCACATCTCCTGGTCCTTGGAAAATGCTCACTCCATACATCAACTTGTCTCAAATCCAAGGTCTTCTTGCGACCTACCCTCATGCATGCAGGCTTTGCTTTGGCTTTCGCTCCCTTCCCCTTTCCTTGTGCCCCCAGTCAGACCTTTTCTACCCCATCATAACAGCCTGGATGTTGGCTGGCAAAAACAGCATTGGGCAACAAATATGAAGCTTACATTCTGGTGAGAAAATAGACAATAAGTAAATGAGGTGTGAGCAGAACCTATCCCCTAGGCTGTGTTTTCTGATTAACACAGTGCCACAAAGAAGGGAGGAGATGGTAAAATGCAAAGGAGAGCCTTTGGGGAGGAGAATCAAGGTCACGTGGATTAGGAGGCCAGGAGAGACATTTCTGAGGAGGTGACATCTAAGCAACAAGGGAAAGCTGGTCTTGAAAACAACTGAGAGAACTGTTTTGTCTGATAAAGGACATGCAAGGAAGAGGCAACAGCTAAAGCAACATCCCTAAAGCGGAAATAAGCCTGGCATGATTGTACTGGTACAGCAGAGGCTGGAACGAATGCCTGGAACTGATTCATAGAACAACTTCCTACTTCCTCCTCCTTTCAATGCTCTGAAGCCTGAAACAGCTGAGGAGGAGTCCCTAGAAAAGCAAACTTGATTACTCTGTACCAACATTCTCTTCCCCACCCTCCGGAGGGACTGTTCTGCCCACCTCCTTGAACTCGAGTGGGGTTACAGGACTTGTTTGAACCAATGATGTGTGATGTGTGTCACTCACAGGCAAAAGTTTTAGGGCCAAATTGCACTTTGTTGAGTCCTTTCTCTTCCCCACCTGCCAGGGCACAAACAGTATTCCAGGAAATAACAGTCCTATTAGACTGTGTTCTGGAATGAGGAAGGCAACGATACAGAACAAAGACCTTGGCCAACCCACTGTCAAAGTAAAAGCAAGAAGTAAACCTTTGTTGTTTGAACCACTATATTGGCGGGGGCGGGGGTGGTTACTGCAGCTATTTTACCCAGCCTGACTGATACGGGCTTTTTGAGAAATGCCCTAAAATTATGCCAGTTCTAAATAAAAGTAGTTATCTAACTGGCCTCCCAAAACACCCCCCCAATACCCCGACACAACTACCTATGAGAATTCCCAGGGGCTACTGCATGTGGCTCATGGAGGAGCCTATCCTGGGTTAGTTTCCTTTCCTTTCTCTCTCTCTCCTTCCCCCCACCCCACGCCAGGCTCCCTCCGTGGTTCTAACAGCCCCTCTCTATCGAGGGATGCCATCCCCACCTGAGCAGCACTGCAGCTCCCTCTTTCTACCACCACTTCCCATCAGGACCCGCAAATGGGCTATAGTTTAGGATTTTGAGACACAGACAAGAATACTTCTCCTTGTCCTCTGTGTGTTACTCTATTTGAAGACTATGAGAAGAGCCCTGCCTACATCTTTCAGAATTTTAGTGGAGTCAGCTCTTTTGGCTGGTATTTGTAGCTTCCCACCCTCCTGGCCAGGAGGCCAAGCCAAGAACCAGGCAGGAGGCTTTACTCCGAACTGCTCCCCCAACACAAGGGAAGCTTCAGCTATTCTTCTAGGATGACTTCTTCTCCACACAGCTTATTAGTCCCTCCTACAAACAGTCTTCTAACAAGCCTGCTCCATTGGAGGAGAAACCCCACAGGGAAGAGAACTCGGGTTCCCAAACCCATGCACTGTGGGAGTCTATGGACCTAAGGACCCAGCTGCTGTGCTCTGGAAACCGTCACCATGTCTGCCAAGGCCATGTTTCCCTTGGGTGCTCAGCCAACAACTCAGCATGGCAGGTCTCCCAAGGCAGGCCTCTCCCAGGAGATGCAAGGCCTCTCTAAGGAAAACCTCAGCTCAAGGACACCAACACAGCTGAATCTAACTTGCCTTAGACTGCAAGACGGTCTAAGGACATTTGCATCCAACCTTGCCTCCTCCTCTTCCTCTCATGGGATCAGACTTACTCTGTGGTCTGATGGCTCTCCCATCTTCTCACAGCTCCTTTCCTGTCGTCTCTCACACAGATGCTTCCCCCAGTAAGCTACTCCACTTTTACTCCGGTCTTGACATCTGCTTCTCATTGGAACTCAGATTAACACATCCCGATATATGATTAAATATTTAGTGACAGAAGTGGAGTATCTATCAGGTAGGAGAAGCATCAAGATGTCATAAATTTGAACCTCTCCAACTAATTAAAAAAAAAAAATCAGTGATCATTATTCTGGAGAAACGGATACTGCAAAGAAGTATCTGACCAGATCCTGAAAGAAGACCTTTAGTGATGGAATAAAGGCAGATAAAAGCAAGAACAAAGGGACGCCTGGGTGGCTCAGTTGGTTGGACAACTGCCTTTGGCTCAGGTCATGATCCCGGAGTCCCAGGATCGAGTCCCGCATCGGGTTCCCAGCTCCATGGGGAGTCTGCTTCTCCCTCTGACCTTCTCCTCGCTCATGCTCTCTCTCACTGTCTCTCTCTCTCAAATAAATAAATAAAATCTTTAAAAAAAAAACACAAGAACAAAGTATCTTTGTCCCCTTTCAAATTGGCAAAAATGAAAAATATATATATGATTCAGCTGCGGATCCAGGTGACTCTCCAAGACCACTATCCTTCACACAGAGACTCAAAGATCCAGGCCTCATCATCTGGAACTGAAAACCTCAAAAAAAAGCAGAGCAGAGATAGAAGAGAGGGGTGGAGTTTTTTACACCAGCACTTAAATGCTTCAGCTGGAAAATTACACAAGTCACTTCTACTTATAATGCATTAGCCAGAATTAGTCCTGTAGACCCGCCTACTACAGGGAGGGAAAAATTATCTGCATGTCCTAAAAGAAGAGAACTACACCCGAGCAAGCATTAGACATCCTTATGACAGAGAGGGAATATTTAGATTGTATTTTATGAAACAGGTCAGAGAAATTGCTTGCTTCCCCAACTAAAATATTCTTCCTCAATGTATACAATGGTCTTTATAATTTCTTCCTGATGCTTTTACCAAGCATCTTAGAATAGCATTTTATAGAACAAAGATCAAGTCTCCCGGGATTGTGGACTATCTACTCAACTTCTCAATTGATGGAGTCTAAAGAGATTTGTAAAAATTTAAGTCATTGTAAGCATGGAAGACTAAAGAGAGAACAGTGACTGTCAATGCTAATGTATGCTTTAGGTATTTTGGCTCTTTTAAAAATGGAAATGATCCCTCACTCCACTGCTCACCAGAATCATCTAGAGACCACCAGAGGGAAAACCACAGGATTAAAAAGCTGGACCAGAAAAGGCTGGGTCACCCATTGAACATCTGTAGGTCTTCTTGCTGTACAACTAAGAGCTAAAGGCATTTTCATGGTCAGGTAAGTGTAGTAAGCGGTCAGTTGAACAAAGTAATTAGGTTTGTATCCTCATAATTTTAACTAGAATCTTTAGCAAGCCAATTTGTCTTATGAATTTCATAATGAGAACATTCAATGGAGTGTCTGTCACACTCACTCGATCTTGGAAGTCTTGACATCTTGAGAAACCCTAACATTTGGCGTAACACAGCTGAGGAAATTTGGCCCTGAGGTGAGATGCGGGGTGTCCTCCAGGGTCTCCCCAGCAGTCTCAGGGGCACATAGGCAACGTCACAGGCTATAAGCTAAAAACCGACACTGGTTTGGTGACATGAAATTGCCCTCCTCGCTGCACTCCTTCCTGGGCACCAAGCACTTCTCTCCCCTCAGCTCCCTGCTGGCAAACCCAGGCCGGACCACATCCATGTCCAAATAGGGATCACTAAGCTGACTCGTCCACACCACAATTCTCATTCCAAAGAAGCTGATGTGTGCTAGATCGTGCGTGCCTCTGGGCCAAGTCCCAGCCACATCGGCGGCACTGTCCTCAAAGCAAAGCTCCCAAAGCTGTTTTTGGGTCAGTGTTCCAAGATCACTTAACACCAGGCTTAAGGTTAAAAGTAAGGTACACACATGGGTATATGGACCATTTATGAGATCAGTTAACACATAGATTCAAACGCCCCAGACTTCAGATCCATTACCAAAGCCAACTCGCTCTTCAGATAGCTGGCCATCCTTGGCCAGCTGATAATCTAGCACATGGCAACAGTTGGAGCAGTGCTGACAAGGAGCTACTGTCAGAGAAGTGCCTCCTACAGAGAACACATCCACAAGAGAGCTAGACTTCCCAGAACCTGAAACTTCTCAGTCGAGTTTATAATCTCTATTGGTCACCACCTATAGGTCTCACACTACTTGCCTTCAAATCACTATTGTTAACCAATACATGTTTTTAAACTAAATATAGACTTTCTAGAGAAATTTCACCGTCAGATAGCCTGATTACTATTTTTCTTAAGTAGGCTTCAGCCCAGCATGGAGCCCATGAGATCAAGACCTGAACTAAGGTCAACTGTTAGATTCTCAAGTAACTGAGCCACCAAGGTGCCCCTCAGACAGCAGGATTCTTAAGGGCCCATAACTGCTCCCAAATAGAACTGGAATTCAGCTGCCCACATCTGAGATTTCTGATACCACAAAAACACCAAGCTGGGTCTTCCGTCCGTATTCCTGAGTGGCAACCTTGTCCAAAGAGGCTGCGTGTGTGCAGACTGGCAGTGTGGACCAGGGTCCTCATCAGTAACTCGGGAAGCTGAGCACCCCTCTGCACCCCCATTTCCTACTCTACAAAATAGAGGTCATTGCAAGCACTGCAGCCACCTAACTCCGTCTCCCCATCAGAAGATCACACGTGTCACGTTTTGGTGTGATTCCTCAGCCCACAGGAGTCATCCTAAACACAACATTTTTATTTGTTTATGAAGCTTTATGAATAAGGAAAGACAGTACAAGTTAAAGATACTTTCTTGTACCTCTTAACTTCCCAGGGAGGGGGAAACCTATTAAATTAGTAGTCAAACCCAGAGACGAAGGCACGTGGCCCCGAAAGGCTGCTAACACATGTAAAGTCATTTCTTAATGACAGAGAATCGAGCAGAGGGGACCACAGTGGGGTGAAAGCCTGGAGACACTTACCTCCTGGCTGGTGCCTGAGCTGCAGAAGAGACTCGGGAATCTCCAAAGAGAAAAAAAAAGTTTATAAAAATAAAGTTAACATTTCAAGAGGGCTGAGCAAAGTATTTTAGTCAGGAAACCTGCCTTCAGGTCTGGTTCCCCGAGAAGAGCGAGCTGTGCAGGACTTTTCTGGAACACACAGCATCGCAGCCCCTGCCCCGCCCACCGCACACGCACACTCACTGATGCTCACACTCATACATACCCGCACACATGCACACGCTCACACTTACATGCACACTCGTGCATGTTCATATTCACACATGGATGTGTATGCATTCTACACCCGCACTCACTCGTCACGCTCACACTCATACACTCGTGTTCACTTACCCTCACATGCACACACACTTGCTCGTCTCACACTCATACTCGCTCATACTCACACACTCATACACACACACACACGTGCGTGCAGACTCTCACACCCTCATTCACACTCCAATTTCCAACAGACACGGGCAGCACAGCCATCACACCAAGCAACATTCAGAATAGTTTCAAAATCCGGTTTCGGACTCTTCCCTCAGAGCCCCTTTGGCGTGGCTGTGGAAAACACCCCTCACTACAGAAGTGCCTGGAGAGCCTTCACATTTGGGTGATGGGTACAGTATTAAACAAAAGAACAACAACAGTCCAGATGGTTCAGGTAATAGAGCCCCAGCAGTAAGCCTCTATCCTATCAGGGGGCACTGAGATCACGACGAGAGAAGTAAACTGCCTCAGGATTAAGCACGGCTCTAGCTGTTTTCTACTAGGAAAACCTCAATGGAGCTGACTCTTCTTAACTTCAAAAATGGCTCAATGAAAACAAGAGAAGACAGGAGAGAGAGAGGTGGGGAGGGGAAGACGTTCGTCACAGAAGGGGTTCGAAAGTAATTGAAGACAGCTGACACACAGAGGTGGCCACACGGAATCCATTTATCTACCTACAAAGGAGGCCCTCCCAATTACCCACACAGACCTAGCAACGCCAGAGAATTTGCCAGTATTTTCAAGAATTACTAAAATGTACCCCATCTTTCATCCTCTCTATCGTGGTAGAAATTGGAAAGCTTGTGTGGTGTCAGAAATTGTCACTGACTTCTTGAGGGTGCTTGGGTGGCTCAGCCGGTTTAGCGCCCAACCCTTGATCTCAGCCCAGATCATGATCTTGGGGTTGTGAGACTGAACGCCAGACCGGGGCCGCGCTGGGCATAGAGCCTGCTTAAGAGTCCCTCCCCCTCTGCACCTCTCTCTCCCTTTGCAGCCGTGCACGCTCGCACGCGTTCTCACTCTCTTTAAATAAAATCTTCACTTACTGTTTATTTGAGGTACAGTCATCACATCAAGCTTGTTCACAAGTAGTATGGATGGGACAGGATTCTCAAAAGGAGAAACCGGAATCCACAGTTAAGCCTCTCTTGCCACATCGGCGTGAACTTCAGTGAGTGTGCGTTTTGCGTGCCAACCTCATGCCTTGTTTTACGTTATTTTTCCTGCTCTCATTTCCTAATGGCTTTTCTAATATTGTATTGCGTATTTACTGTTGTCGGCCACATTTAAATTATTTTTAAAGGCTTGAACCATATTGCTTATATTTATTTGGGGTTTAAACCACGCTGCTGAATCCCTTCTGGTTTACTTTGGCTATATTCCAGAAGGGTACAGAGAGTGTCCATTCATCGCATCGTGAAGAAAACCCAGTGCCAGAAGAGGCTGAAGTTATGAATGTGGTTCTCAAAGGGGAGCTCCTGGACCAGCAGCCCGGCTTCACCTGAGAATTTATTATAGATGCAAATTCTCAGCTGCTGCCCACCAGATCCTTTTTTTTTTTTTTTTTTTTTTTAGTTTTCTCTCTCTGCACAACAGATGGGCACAAATTAAGCCATTTAAAACAACACATGTGTGTTATCCCACAGTTTTCATGGGTTAGGATGTAGGCACTGGTTTAGCCATGTCCAAATCAGATGAAAATCAAGGCAGGGGCTGTGATCTCATCTGAAGGTGGAGTCCTCTTCAAGGTCACTGGTTGCTGGAAAAATTCAATTCCTTGCCGTTACAGGGCTGGGCTTGCCTTATTGCTGGCTGGGGGCCATTGCAGATCTTCGAGGCTGTCGCTGTTCCCTGCCAGGGCCCTCTTCCACACCTTGGCAGCTGCCTTGCTCGAGGCGGCAGAACTCTCTCGCTCTGAATCCCTCCAGTCTGCTGGGACAGAGCCACAGATAACATAGTGCCACGACGAGTGTCTCACCACCTTTGTCATATCCATAACCTCACTGAGGGAGTGACATGCCGTCATACTTACAGGCGCTGCCCACACTGAAAGGGATGGGATGACAATGGGGTACAATCTTGGGGTCCATCCCACAATTCTACCTGCTATGCCAATCTCAGTCCCCAATCTGAGATCCTGATACCTTCCCCATATCCCCCACATCTTCAGCTTAAACTGAGAAACTTAAGGAGAGAGAATAATTTAAGGATTTTGTCACACAAACGCCCATTACGTCCTCCAAAAGAATCCCCGCCCCTGCAAATTAGCCCAGCGGCCTTGAGCTTCTCGGGTACATCTTGCTCCACGCAGGAAATCAGACTCTTCACCCTGACAGCTGAAAGACCAGATCAATCAAGGGGTTAATTATACAGATCATTTCCTGGCTCCCGTGGGCATAAAGGTTATAGATGGCCCCATGTTTATGCAGCGATTGTTAAAAATTCAACCGCAGTGTTTATTTCAATGAGCTCCTTTGACTATATGTTTAACAAAGGCACTCGGGGACTACATAAAACATTATCCCTATTAGTTCAAATTTTCTGACTCCTTAAAAGCTTCCGGTGACAGAAATAAAAAATGCATGCACCTATACATACCCCCTGCCATTACAAATATGTTTGCTAAAATACAAACAGTGTGTCAATAAGTGAGCACTGGGCACGCATATGCACACACACACACACACACACTCACCCACACACGCTCATGCACCCACACAGGGTAGACCGCATGTGGAGATTTTTCATAGCACATTACGTCTAAGAATTTACAGATACTAACAGACCTGGACAATATATCCAAACTAGCAAAACGCCCCTTTACGTTGTAATCAGTGTCTTCAGTGTTTTCTAAATACCTTCTATTCCTAAATGCACAAGGCTGCCTGTTACTGTCCACTAAGATAGCTGGGGGGCGGGGAGGGGCTTCTGCTCAGTTGGATCCTGAGTGGACATAAAGAGGCTGATGTTCCTGGGGGCGTTTGGTATGTCCCTGCCTGATTTCCAGCCCCAAGTCTCTTTCCAGACAGAGGTGGTTTCATAAGTATCATACTAACTCATATCCGTATTGTATGATTTCGCATCAGATCCCACCTCTTTCCCACAATCTATTCAGGGACAAGTCCCCCCAAAGCATCAAGACTTTGTCTGAGTTCACTGACACAGAAGGAAGTCACCTTTGAAAGGGGAATAAAAGACATTTTTTTCAACACTGTCTGTGGTGGTTTTGCCCAGACATCACACAAGTCTGGAGAACATGGCCTCTCCTGGCGGACAGGGTGGTGGTGGCCTGCCCAAGCCCACACCTCAGTTATTGAGCCACATGCATTTAGAGAAGGCGGCCAGTCCTGGCCACCTCTGAATAATACACACACTGTGCTTTTTCTGTCCTTCCACCCAGTATAATTGTGTCTCTCTGTAATCACCCGATTGTAAGTTGTGTCAACAGAGCCATTGTGTGAAAGCCGGAAAGGACTCACTCTGCTAAAAATAACAGCCTGAGGTAGCAGGGCCACCCTGAGTGATGTAGCTTTGCCTATTGTCAGCACAGGTAGGAAAGGACAGTTCTCAATAGGTTCAGGCCCCCCTCATCCCCCTGTTTGTCTTTGCTGTAGGGACTGGAGAGACGGGGTTTCTGCTATGGGGAGCATAAGCACTGAAAAACCCCAACCCCAGCAAGTTGGAGTAACACAAGCTGGAGAGTAGCACATGTTCCTATCGTATTAGAAAGGCAAGATCTCAGGACACCTAGATGGCTCAGTCGGTTAAGCATCTGCCTTTGGCTCATGTCATAATCGCAGGGTCCCAGGATTGGGTCCCACATTGGACTTCCTGCTCAATGGGGAGTCTGCTTCTCCCTCTGCCTGTGCTCTCTCTCTCTCTCTCTCTCTCTGACAAATAAATAAATAAAATCTTAAAAGAAAGAAAGAGAGAAAAAAGAAAGGCAGGATCTCAGGACAGGAATGTAATCCTTCCCAGTACTGATGAGGCAAGGGTACACCTCCTTTGAATGACAACTGATTTTGCTCACAAGCCATTGAAACCTGCAGCGATAACACCACAGCAAATCATTCTTGCCTAGATTCATACTCTGGTGTCCAAATACTGAGTTCATTTGCCTACATGATTTTCCCATCTTAAACCATATCCTATTAACTGAAGTTAGTGTGGTGATCATCTTGTAATACATGCATATATCAGATCATTGTGTTGTACACCTTAAGCTTATACAATGTTATCTGTCAATTAAACTCAGGGGAAAACCATCTTCCACTTCCTACCCACAGGAGGGCAGGTTTATAGAACCCTTTTGAGGCCTTAAATGAAAAACATTGTAGTGTGGAGGGATATCTGTTTTCCTATAGAATCACTGGCTGTTTTTAGGAAGACAAGTTTATCTTAATCTCATTCCTAACTTTAGAATCAACTCTTTAAAAAGCTAATAACATGGCTTCCCTGGTCTGACTGCTTCCAGAGGCAGAATGAGTTTCAATTTGCAGCAAAATGCCGAAATTGAGATTCCAAAGGAGACTATTGAGATAAATGGAACAAGCACAGAAGACCTAGGAGAAATGTTCTTTGTTTGGCCAAGGAATGACCTGCCGCCCAAGTGATGCCAATCAAAATGACTAAAACTAAGTCGAAGATGCAGAGACGGTGCTCCCTCCCACCATCTTCTCCTCTCCCTCATCTCACAGAGGACCTTGAAACAAGGAGGAAATAGAGTGGGGAGAGAAGAATAAATCATTTGATTCCAAGTCAGCAACCCAGCTCCTGGTGCCCCCATCCTGGTTTATCCCCACTCAGGGGAGTTCTGGACTCAACCTCTCTTCTGATGGTAAGATCCAAACAGGAAATGACAGCAGGTGCACCCGTGATGTGGACCCAGGCAGGATGGGGTTAGACAAGATGCTGAATCACTGATAGGGGGTGAATTGCTTGGCTCAAAAGTTGTACCAGAAATGTGCCTTGGTGGGGCACCTAGGTGGCTCAGTTGGTTAAGCGACTGCCTTCAGCTCACGTCATGATCCTGGAGTCCCAGGATCAAGTCCTGTATCAGCTCCCTGCTCAGTGGGGAGTCTGCTTCTCTCTCTGACCCTCCCTCCTCTCATGCTCTCTCTCATTCTCTCTCAAATAAATAAATAAAATCTTTTTTTAAAATGTCCCTAGGTGACACACACCTTCTTCTAAAGGAGTGCCCACGACCACTCTGCAAGGATTTGTGTAAATCAAGCAATCCACAAGATGCTTCACTCTTGGCTGCTTTTTCCACGGACTTGACCAGAAAGAGGTTAGTGGACACTTCAGATTTCGCTCCTTCCCCATCCTATCCCCAAAGTCCTTTCCCACAGGTTCACCTGTGCTTCCTGGGACCACCTTCGGTGTGCCTGGCTCCTTCTAGGAGTGTTTGTCGTTCTCTAACCTGGCAGCCTCCGTGTGTCAGGCTCCTCCATCCACATTTCCTTGTGGCACACCTTTTCACCTCCTGCTCTTCTCTTTTCTGCCCCCTTGGATGCCCACTGGAAGTTTGTTCTCATTTTTAAATCTACCATCTCTGTTTTGAGATTTTATTTTCCTTATAACAGCCCTAGAGAAAAACACTTATGAGCACATTGAAGACTTCTAGGTAAGGGGGTTGCATTAAGTAATAAAGCCTGAGCTAGTGGGAATTCTCATCCCAGGCACCCGACAGTGATAAAGCTGGTTTTACTCAGTCTAATCCTGGGGGAAAGAGTTTCAGGGGACCTTATCTTCTTCTCTTGCCACTCTCATCCAATCTACATTCCTGGGCACCTACAACAGTGAGAGCAGGACTGAATCCACTCCAAAAAGCAATTTCATGTGAGATTTGTTTTCATTTTCCTTTAGAAAAACTGTGAATATTTTTTTTGCCACTCGAGACCTCAGGAAAGCTACTGTATGCTCCATAGCTTTTGGGAGTGTCAACTCTCCAGAGAAGGGAACTAGACAATTTGACGGGAGCAATCCTTAGCGTGAGCGGATAACAGGGCGCAGGAAGGGCAACGCTTGCCCTTCTTTTCCTTTAACCCACCGGTTAAATAAACAGCATCTCAGTCCCAGGTAGGAGCACGAAGTATTTCCAAGTTCAGTCCTTTGGCGCCACCTGGTGTTAACCTCGCTAATCGCGCTTTAGCCCATAAAATGAAGAATACCTTTATAAATTTCTTTTTTTAAAGTGCTAACTACACAAAAGTCTGATTAACACAAGTTCACATATGCAGGTCATGTTCAGATTAAATAACAACGTTAGCGTTGCCATTCAGTTGGTGAATCACAGGGCATAGCACACCATACACGCTACAGCAAACTTTGTTTTTATGGTCAGGGTCGTTACTACCCAAGAACTCAAAGGAGGGAGGCTCAGGAGAAATTGCAGTGTCAATGATATAGCAGCTTTTGCAAATTGTCAATGAATTGCCTTTTATGAGACATAAATAATAGTTACTTGAAAATCTAACAAATAGTCATCTGGGTGGCTAAGTTGGTTAAACGTCTGACTCTTGATCTAGACCCAGATCGTGATCTCAGGGTCATGAAATCAAGACCCCTCCCTTCAGGGGTGGGGGGGCGTGGAGCCTGCTTAAGATTCTCTCTCTGTCTCCTTCTGCCCCTCCTTTCCTCTCTCTCCTTCTCAAAAAAAAAAAAAAATGCAGTTTTATTGTTAAAGAGATAATGTGTTGTGTAATTAAAAATCCCAAAGGTGAGTTTTCCCTAGTTGAATTCTAACCATTAAAAAAGGTTAACGAAAATAACAAGTTTGTTTCTTTGCACCCTTTAGAACGTCCCTGTAAAGTAGGGATATTGGTGCCCATCCCCCCTGAGAAAATATAAGAAATAACAGAAGCTCTGATTCTTCCAGGATTACCTCAGGGCCTTGAAGTTATCTTTCTGAAAATAGTGTACACATGGAAGGCAAACACCTACTCAGAACTCGGGGTGTGCCTGAAAGCTGATATATGTATTTTATCATCATACTTTCCCTAAAACTGAGTACAGCAAAACATTATAGCCCGATTATATACACATAAATACACTATAAGTGAATGCCTCTTTGTAAATTCTTACATTTAACCTGCCCCAAGGATTCAAGGCCCAAAAGAAATCAATGAGGGCTATGATCTACCCAATAATGAGAAATATGTCATCTGGAAAAGAGTTCTCCAGTGGTGTATAGTTCTCCTATATTGGAATGGGGAAGCTAAGAAGGAATTGGGTAAACAAATATGGGCATAATCAAAACAACTAACTGTTGAGCACTTACTCCCCATCAGCGCTGTTCTCGGTGCTGAACACGAGTCATCAGAGGTAATCTTCACAACCACCTCAGGAGATGGAGTGCCATGATGCTTTGTCACAAATGAGCTCTGACATGATGGCTAATGGAGACTGGTGTTTGTAGCACATCATGCTAGCCCACGCCTGATTCCTCCCGGCACATGAGTGTGGGAAAGTAATCACAGACACATGTTCTCACAATGAAAGAGGAGACTTAGCAATAAATAGAGACTTCGAGAAAAGGGGGGAAAGTATCAAGTTGTCATTCTTTACTGTAAGCAAAGCCTGGTTTCGAGGCTTCAGACCACTCAGCTTTCCACTATGCTGATCCATTTGGAGAAATCAACATGTGCTCATGAAAAAGGTGTGAAAATTAGCTTCTTTATTAAAACAGCACATTCATGAAAATGAGAAAAAATGCCCTCTGGGACCCACAACTTCAAGGAAGAACCACGAGTCCAAGTGTAAAGGCTGCTGAGCACAAACTGACCGAGATTTTAGGTGTTAGTCCCTGCAGGGAACCACACTCGTCCTTTTATTATGACTGGGACTCTTCATTAGCACCCTGATTACAGAGTCCTACAGGTCTTACTTGGCACAACCCAACCCTATAGTTCCCATCAGCCCAGTTACTTTGATCACATGATTTGGCAGAACGTGTGCTTTTTAGGAATGTGTGGAAGGCATATGATAGTAAAGCAGAAATACATATTATGATCACTGTCATTTTACAGTGAAGAAAACCGAAGCAACAAGAATGAGGCACTCTCTCCAGGACCACACAGCAATGATGTGACGAAGCCACCATTGAAACCCACCTTGGCTAGATTCTTATTTTATAGCCACTAAATATGGCATTTTAAATGGATATTAATATACGTGGTCATTTTTAAATGCGTCCACAAATTCTTTGATTCTCCTCCTTCAAGAGGTAGAACGTGGTCCGCTATACTCTCTTGAGTGTGGGCTGGACTTTACTCATTCTAGCCAAGGGAATATGGCAGAGGGATGGCCAATGGTCCCCTAGAAGTCAGTGTGGTTTCTACAACATCAAAATGCAACGTCTTCTTGCTGCAAACAATACCATCAAGAATGTGACTAGGAAAAAAATATTTGCAACTCATATATCTGAAAAGAAACTTGTCTCCAGTGTATATAAAAAAAAGTCATACAAGTGAATAATGAGAAAAACAGCCCAGTTTTATAAATGGGTGAAGAGTCTGAGCAAACATTTCTCAAGAGAAATGGGCAATGAGCGCATGACAAAGTGTTCAGTGCCATTAATCATGAGGGAAATGCAAATCGAGAGCACTGCTTCATACCCACCAGGATAACTGCACGGAAAACCTCGGCTCACGAGTGTCAGCGCGATGCAAAAAACTCAGAACCCCCACACACTGCTGATGGGAATGTAAAATGGTGCGGCCAACCTGGAAAATGGGCAGTTTCCCCCAAATGTCAAACACAGAGTTACCGTTGGCTCAGCAGTTCCTCTACCATCTATACAAGAAATGAAAATAAGTGTCCACACAAAAACATACGTGAACCTTCATAGCAACAATATTCACATTAGCCAAAAAATGCCAACAACCCAAAGCCAATCATCTGATGAATAGATGAACCAAATGTTATGCATAGACTGAATAGTATTTAGCAGGGAAAGGAAGATACTGATGGAGGCAGGACTAAATGAGAGAAAAGGTTTGCAAAACCCAGGGAAAGAAGGTTCTGGTTACATCCAGCTTTGTACCTGCCCAAGCAGACCAAGGCTTCTTTGTTGCTGGCTTTGCAGTGGGTCCCTCCCAAAAAGCCAGCTCAGTGGGAGTCAGACAGATTCCAAGCCAAGGAACACACTTCACTCTGGCAGACCAGGGAATCAGTGAGCTCTCCCCAGACTCCCATGACGGCTGTTCCAATACAGGGGTCCTGCAGCAGAGCTCTTCTCCAAGCACATGGGTGACGCTGATGCTGATGCAGTGGGAGGGATATCTCCAGAACATGCCATCAGACCAGGCGGGGCGGGGGGAAGGAAGAACCCCCATGCAGCTCTAAGCTGTCCGGTCATGAGAACTCAGTGCTTCCCTTGACCAATTCTGACGAGGAAAATACATCAAGAAATGAGAACAGAGCCTGTCTCTTAAATACCTTTTCATGTTCTGGGACCAGCACAATGTGGGATTTGGGTTTTGTTTTTTTTTTTTTAATAAAGAGACATATAAAACCAAAAGAGAGAAAGAGAGGGAGAGAGAGAGAGAGAATACTGATAAATGCTAGAACATGGATGACCCTTGAAAACATTATGCTGAGTGAAAGAGGCCACATATTATATGGTTCTGGTTATACAAAATGTCCAGAATAGTCCAGTTTACACAGACAGAAGGTAGACAGTGGTTGCCAGGGAGGTGGGAAGAGGAGGGAGTGGGAGTGATGGCATTCTGTCAGGAGTACTGAAAAGTTCCGGAACAAGGCCTTGGTGACATTGGCACAATCCTCTAAATATACTGACACATCGAATCATATACTTTGAATTGGGTGAATTGGATGGTAGAGGAATAATATCTCAAAAAGATAACTTTTTTAAAAACTGTGGTTTCTGCCTTGCTCCTGCTTTCTCCTGGGTCACTCACTGCGGGAGGAGGCCCACCGCCATGTTGGGAAAGTCCATGTGGCAAGGAACCCAGCCTCCGGGCAATAACCATGAGAGGGAGTCGTCTTGAAAGCAGATCTTTCCATCCCAGCCAAACCTACCAGTGACGGAAGCCCTGGTTGAGATCTTGAGTGGAATCTTCCAAGATTCCCTGAGCCTGAACCACAGGCTGAGCCATTCCCCGGGGCCCCTGACCCTCACACCCTGTGAGATGATGAGTTTGTTGCTCGAAGCTGCTGAGTTTTGGGGTAATTTGTTACATAGCAGTAGACATACAGGCATACCCCAATTTTTTGCGTGGTGTGCTTCACAGATAATTGTGTTTTTTACAAACTGAATGTTTGTGACAACCTTACCTCAAGCAAGGCCCTCAGCACCACTTTTCCGAATGTTTGCTCGCTGTGTCACTGTGTCATATTTTGGTAATTCTGGCAATGTTTCAGACTCTTTCATTATGATAATTGTATTTGTGATGGTGATTACTATTATATTTGTAATGGTGATCACATTGCAACTCCCTAAAAGCTCAGATGCTGATTGGCATTTTTTAGCAATAAAGGATTTTTTTAATTAATTACATACATTGTTTTTACATTGCATATGCATTGTTTACATTGTTCACATTGTTACATTGTGTATACAATGTATACATATACATTGCATATACATTTTTTTTTTAAGAAATAATGCTATTGCTCACTTAAGTGACTCCCATATAGTGTGCACATAACTTTGATTGCAGTGGGAAACCAAAAAATTCATTTGACTTGCTTTACTGCAGTAATCACTTTATTGTGCTGCTCTGGAACTGAACCCACAATACCTCCAAAGCACATCTACATTCTTGAATGGAAAAGCAAGTAGCGCAATATTACGCACACTATGATTCCTTTTGTTGCTGTTGTTTAAAATCTATCTATGAGGGTTGCTGGAGGGGAAGGAGGTGGGGGAGGGGGTAACTGGGTCCTGGACATTAAGGAGGACACATGATATTAAGGAGCATAGGGTATGATATAAGACTGATGAATCACTAATCTCTACCTCTTAAACCAATAATACCTTATATGAATTTAAATTTAAAAAAGAAAATATATCTATGCCTGTATAGGAAAAAATCACAGATATTGCTATCTCTAAGTGGAGAGATTATTTCCATTTTTCCTTTTAACTTCTTTTTATTCTCATACCTTTCTTTAATGAATCTTTCATAATAAAAAGAAATTGAAGTTACTTTGAATTTTTTATATATTACATGTAAGTCAGGGTGGAGAAAGACTTTTTTTGAAGTGTGGTTGGCACAACGTCCCATTAGTTTCAGGTGTGCAACGGTAATTTAACTGATCTTGCCAGGACGCTGTGCTCACCACAAGCCTAGCCACCCCCTGTCACCACCCAACACTATTATATCATGGACTATATCCCCTGTGCTGTCCCTTTTGTCCCCAGGACTTGCTCATTCTGTAACTTGAAGCCCCTTCATCCATTTTGCTCATCCCCTCTCCCACCCCACCCCCAACCACCACGTTTGTTCTCTGCATCTATGGGTCTGTTTCTCCTTTTTTTGTTCGCTTGTTCATTTTTGTGTTTCCAGTTCCACGTGGTATTTGTTTTTCTCCCTCTAACTCATTTCACTCAGCACAGTGCCCCCCAGGCCTGTCCATGTTGTCACAAATGGTAAGATCTCATTCTTTTTATGGCAGAACAATACGTCACTGTGGAGGAAAACCTTGACAATAACTCAGGCAGGAGATGAGGGTTTGGGCCAAAGAAAGACCGGTGTGAGAAAAAGAAAACACAAGCTATGTTCTGAAAGAAGAGGGAAGAGGCAGGACTGAATAAATGACCTCATTCAGGAGATGAGGGGATGGGGGGGGATCAGGTCTACACAGATCTCATCACCCTGTTTTGTGATGTCCAGACCTGGCTGCCTGTCCCCTATGTCTCTGCCCACCATCCACCACCAGGATGTTACCCAACCCCCTCCAGGGACACCAGGAATTTCTTCAGCCACAAGCACAGACCTCAGAGAAAGTTCTCTCATCCCTCGAGAAGGAGGAGGAAAGTGCACAATCTTAGGAACACTAGCCTTCCCTCACATTACCATCTCCCGGGGCTGGAGGTAGGCTGTGGCTTCGAACATACACCATCTGTTGCACACTGTTTATGAGAGATTTCCGAGGGGCCAACAGTGAGCTCCACATGCAATAATTTTCCCCTCTTCTTCACAACTTTCCTGCACATACTCTTCCTGCATTTGAGAGTGGAGGAGAAAACCAGGTAACATTACTTGTTCAAAGTGTCACAGCTCATTACCAGCGGAGAGTGGCCTGAGCCCACTTCTAGCAAAAGCAGTAGAAAATCCCGCCAGCCTCTCCCAATTGAAGGCTCCTCCCTGCCCCAGAAAGTTTGGGGAGCTGGAGGGAGCCAGCCCTGGGTTCAGCCACTAACAGGGCCACTGTCTTCTGGGAAGGCCATTGTCTCACCGCCTGTAACTATCTCAGCATCAATAATTCAAAACCATAGACGCTGACAGGCTGCCCATAATTTTAAAAGCACAATCTGTGTCCATCCTTATTACTGGGAACCAGTTGGACTCTAATTCCTCTTCTATTTATTAAAATAGAAACACGTGTTTAAACAAAAATGATGACTAGAAAGAACAGCTAAGGTAATTTTTTTTTTTAAGTTGTAAAGCCACTCTTGCACTGTGGCCATAGTGGTTCGAGCCCCAAGGGAGGGGGCCGTGGTTTGGGGGCAGGTTTGCCCCGCTGGCATTTTTTCCCACTTCTGCTCACACAAAGGAAGCTGGCGATTGTTTGGGGACAGAAAAGAAGGAAACGACAGCACTTCTAGCAGCAGGCTCCGGAATCCTACGTCAGGGATATCCCACAGAAGAACAGGAGCCTCATTAAGCCAGAGAAACATGTTAAATAAATCATGGTTTCCAGAAACAGGAGACCAAGAAACAAACATTTCTCAG
The DNA here is from genome assembly GCF_964662115.1 of Mustela nivalis. Lineage (NCBI taxonomy): Eukaryota > Metazoa > Chordata > Mammalia > Carnivora > Mustelidae > Mustela > Mustela nivalis. The sequence continues at coordinate 102,779,567 of NC_139031.1, read as the reverse complement.
GCCCTTGGGATGTTAACAGGAGTATGAGGAGAAGAGAAATAGAGGCCCTTTCTACCGTGCTTCCCTCGTTCTGGATGAAAAGCAAAGAAGAAAAAGAGAAGGAAGAAGAGACATGAGAAGGATCGTGCAAGAGCCTGGGAGAAGGCTGTGGGCGGAGGGATCCAGCTGGGGCGGGGGCCACAAGGAGCAAGAGCCAACACGAGGAAGGAAGCAAAGAAAGGACAGGGGGGCTGTGGGGGAGAATGAGAGTCCTGGAGCTCTCACCAGGACCCCAGAGAGCCCTCCACACCTGAAGAAAGAGGGCCTTTGTCCAAAAAGACTTCACACGTTTCCCCTTGCATCCACATTTCTCTCAAGGGATTTCTGGGAGTGCGGGGGAAGCCTCCAGGCTTCAGCAAACACCGGAAGTTTGAGAAGGGTGCCCTTAATCAGTTTCTTCACCTCCAGAGTGAACAGCGAGTTTTGCACTACCGGCAGACTTTCCCTCGGATCCTACACACACACACACACTCAAACTCACGCCCTCTCCTTTGGGAACCCCCAACCCCCCAGCTTTAAGCATCTGCAGCCCCGTACTTTGTCACACACTGGACAGACGACCTGGAGCCTGATCCTCCTCAGGAACGGTGCCCAGGAACTTGGGATCCCAACACCACTCCCCCTAGAAAGTCTGTTTGTCCTCGGTATGCTCCTAGAAGAAGCAGTTTAAGATTCAACCAATTCCAAAAGAAAAATTGAATTGCTTCTATCACTTTTTGAAAGAAAACTTGGGGAAAGAAAGAAAAACAGAGGAAGGGAAAGAGGGAGACAAGTCCATAACCTTTTCTAAGGGTCTGCAAGGTGCAAATGCTGTGCTAAGTGCCTCAGTCCATTTGGGCGGCTGTAACTTAAATACCATAGACTACATAGCTTATAAAGAACAGAAATTTATTTCTTACCGTTTGGGAGGCAGGGAAGGGGCAAGACACTCCCTGGATGCCTCTTCCATAAGGGCACTAATCCCACGCTGAGGGCCCCACCCTCGTGACCTAATCATTTCCCGGGACCCACCCACTCTCACCTTGGGGATTAGGGCTTCAACGTGGGGACACGAACGTTTAGACCATAGCACTACAGAGTCTGCATCTGTCCTCATTTATTCCTCAAAACAATATAAGGAGGGAGAATTAGATTATCCCTTTTTGAAGATGAGGATACCAAGGCTCAGAGCCCTTAGATCATTTGTTCCAAAGCACAGAGTTAACTCGGACCGGGATCCGAATCAGAGCCTCCAGGCTCCGAGCATGAACTTGAGAAATGTGTGTGATGCAAGAGAGAGGCCTCAACATGAAGGCTCCTGTGCCTGGCGCTCCCCAAAGGCGATCTGAGGAGCCCGTGGCTGCGAGCTCCCAACTTCGTCCAGGCTGGCTTCCCCTTGTTGGCAGGCACCATTTTGTGGCCAACTCTTGTCTGACTTTCTTACCCTTCTACACTCTTCAGTCATATTTCCGGTCTTCTCCAAGGCCTTCGTGAAGCACTGCAAAATATAAATAACTGACATTTGTTAAAACCTCCTTAAAAAAGAAAACATGTAAATGAATGAAAAAGAAAGGCACTGACAACGTAGATTCCAAATATCGCAGGACAGGGTTGGTCCCACTGCCAGGCACAGCCTGAGTCTGAGCTGCGAGAGGGGCTGAAGCCAGCTCCATTTCCCCAAATCACACTTGATCGGCCATTGGTTTCCTGAATGATTGGGTCAGACAGTCAGTTGTTACTCTGCAAAGTGTGATAATAGCATTTCCCACGAGGTGTTCTAGAAAGGTTTTGAAGTGCTTGGGTGAAAAGAACCGTAATATAATCTTCTTTTTTGGGGCAGGGGGAGAATGTCAATACCTCATCACACCCACTTTTCAGTCACCTTTTAAGAGCCGCTGATATGCGTCGTGCTCCAAGGCTGCTGACTCGGAATGAGGAACCGGTCACTGAAAGGGCTTCAGGGCTTTTTAAAAACAGCTACAAGAGCCCATCCAGGGGCTCACTCCCGGGCCCCAGTGAGGCCCTCCGGGCCCCAGAGTTTCTCTTGCAGGACACCTCTGCCTCACACCACCCCAGCAGGAAGGGCCTCAGAGCGCAAGCTGGCTGGGAGCCGTCGAACAGCCCTGGGTTCAAGTCCCGGCTCCACCACTGAGTGGTTGCATGAGTCTGGGCACATTGTTTCAGCCTCTGGCTTCTGTTACCTTATCTATGAAGTGGAAATAACAGCAGCAGCCCCCTCAGATTCACCACTGGGAGCAACCCAGGTAACAGATAGCAGGTGCGCACTCAGTGTGAGTCGAGACTCCCAACGGGATTGGCAGCAGCTGCGGCATCGTCTCTCACTCGTGTGTATCTGGTCTCTTCCACGTGCCCTTTCTCAGACACCAGAGGTTCTGGTGGTAGAGGGGTCCACTCTGGACCTGGTAGGATGGGTGGGGAGCTCACATTGTCGACAGAAAACCTCTCTACATCACCTCCTCCTCTAGACACTCTAGATCCAACAATGTTTTCCTTAAAGCCTCGACCAATTACCCCATGTGCCTGTGGGGCACCCTCCAGCTTCCTGTCTGTAGGATCCAACCAGGCCACTGTCCCATATGAAAACTGAAGGCAAGACTCCGTGCAGCTGCCCGTCGAGAAACTAGGGCTTCTATGTTAGAGAAGACAGAAGTAAACACTTGGGACTTCTTCCTCTGCCTCTGTGTTTCTGCCTTTTATAGAATCTGGGTCCTTGTTGTGGGATTGAGGAGACAACAAAATTAGGAGGGAAACTGGGGGAAAGATTGATGTTTGCACAAGCATTTGACCAGGGCTGTTCCTAGGGTGTGTTGGGCTCAGGCAAATATATAAACAATTATGTATAAACAGTTTGAGTCACCAAAATCTGCCTATTAGCACATCTGGCAGCCCAATTTCAGATGATCTCATGAAAGAAATATCAGTCATGGGGTACCTGAGCCTTCAGCTCAGATCATCAACCTGGGTTCCTGGGATTGAGACCCTCATCGGGCTCCCTGCTCAGTGGGAAGCCTGCTTCTCCCTCAGCCTGCTGTTCCCCCTGCTTGCACTCTTTCTCGCTCTCTGACAAATAAATAAATAAAATCTTAAAAAAGAAAAAGAAAAACCAATCAGTCAGCAGGAGATATCTAATCTCCAGAACACCCTCTTGGAACTGGGTCTGTGTCCTGCTCCCAGTCCCAGCCTGGGGACAAAGTCACAGGCATGGCACTTGGATTTTCTGGAGCATCTGGTCAACCCTCCAGGAGTGATGGTGGATGGAAGAAAGCCCTGCAGGGGAGAAATCTGCACCAAAGCCCACATGGGTCCTGGTTCAGACCCAAAGGGTTCCCCCTGCGTGGCATGGCTGACTCCTGCCTGTCTCCAGCACTGAGCAGGGAATGATACAAGCCCAAGGAAGGCACTCCAAAAAGCAGAGTCCCCAGAGGCACGGGGCTGGGCCAGGACTCAGGACAGGACTGCATTTGACACCAAAGCCTCTATGACAGTTTCCCTCTCTGAATCAGGCTCAGATGGAACATTGCCTCCTTCCTCTCAGTGTGTGGACAATGTGGGGTTCTCCTAAATTCTAGGCCAGACAGCTTTTCTCTTCAGGTTACTCCTGTATCTCAAGGACCATGGCTATGGACCAGGATGTCCTAATGCTATCACCATGAACTATTTGCTCTCTTGTGACACGGCAGATAGAGAAAGAAACAATTAGGATTGAATCAGGCACAAGGACAAGCCAGCTCAATTCCGTCAGGAGCTATTTGCAAATTTATTATTTCTTCTTGGAAAATGAGAAGCCCAGACTCTGGCACAGGCCCGCCCCTAAAAGTTGCAGGTCTAGGGCAATAGTCAAATGGAGACCCCTGGCCCACACCCCATTCATTTCTCTCTTTTCTCTGCTAGTTTTACTCAGACCACAAACAACCTTTTCCATATTCATATGGGCAGCCCCGCTCACACAGTCTATCTCTGTCTCCCCCAATCCCTGCCACACAACCAGTCCTTGGCCACCCTTTGGGTACACAGGTGGTATTGTTAGCCATTACTCAAAAGGACAGACTCTCACACGGGCCTTAGTTATCGGGCAAGGAATTCTGGTGTCCCTGGTACCTAACTTCTAATCAAGACTTGGTCATTTTTGAGACTGGTCCCCATCCTGAAGTGATATAGGGGACCCCAGTCGCCAGTCATCTCATTAGCATGCACAAGACTCTCATCCTTTTAGAGATTCCAAGGGTTTTAGGACCCAAGTGTCAGAAACTGGGGACAAAGGCTAACTATTTTTATTATAGAAACTGGGGGATGGGGCAGGGACTCCACGTGGACACATGGACCTCCTGGACCTCTCATCCCATGGGGACCTAATCCCGTGGGGAAGATGCAGAGGAAAAAGGGCCAGAGCCAGGCCCATGAAAGCACAGGACCAGTGCAGAGGCCCCCCTGCCTGCTTCTAAGGGTAAAAGACCCCAGCATAGGATTACCAAACCCAGACCCCAACCCCTACTTCATTTACAGTTTCTACTTCCTCAGCCTCCTTCAGCCCCTCTCCCCAACTGCTCCGTTTTGCTCATGCATAAGAATTCCTAGTTCCTATTTTTGAGTCATCCTGAATCTGACCTTGAAGCTGGTGTTATACAAAAAAGGAGATATTATATCTTCTTTAAAAGTCTACAGAACCTGAATATTTATGATATACCACATCAAGATGTCCTGGCAAAGAAATGTAATTCTTGTCACCCATGGCTACTGAAAAATGACTTTCTGGAGACACTAGTGGCACTTTTTATCTTTCATAGGCTGACAGATAATGGGATTGCAAGTTTCAAGCAGTAATCTCCTCATCTTATTGTGATTTCTGGGAGGGGAAAAAAGGCAATGTAGTTGAGCTCCACAGAGGACTGAACAGACAAGCAAAATAATATTCTCAACAAGAGGTTCCCACCTTGGAAGAGATCTGAGGAGCCTTACACTCTTTCCAGGGGAACTGACATTGTTCCATTTTGTGATTGAGCCTTCCAATGAGGAAGCGAAAGAGTGGCTATGAGATTAGCTCCAGAATCCAAGTTCTGTCACGTTACGAGATATGGCAATATGAAGCCTTAAAAAAAAAAAAAAAAAAAAAAAAAAAGGATCAGATCTTTCTTCTCTTTAAAGTCACACAACACTTTCCATATAATTTCCTTGTGGTGGTTACAGCATAATAAAAATAGTTAGCCTTTGTCCCCAGTTTCTGACACTTGGGTCCTAAAACCCTTGGAATCTCTAAAAGGATGAGAGTCTTGTGCATGCTAATGAGATGACTGGCGACTGGGGTCCCCTATATCACTTCAGGATGGGGACCAGTCTCAAAAATGACCAAGTCTTGATTAGAAGTTAGGAACTTTCAGCCCCGCCCTCCAACGACCAGGAATGGGAGAGGGGCTGGAGACTGAGTTTAATCACCAATGGCAGATGATTCAATCAGTCATGCATATGTATACTAAAACCTCCATAAAGCCCTTAAACAGCAGAGTTCCCAGAGCATCTAGGTTGGTGACCATATCCCCTTGCTGGTATCCCCTGTGCTCAAGACCACCTCAGACCTCATCCTATATACATACCTCTTCATCTGGCTGTTCATTTGCGTCCTTTATAATATCCTTTATAATAAACTAGAAAATGTAAGTGAACATGTTCCTGAGTTCTATGAGCCAGTCTAGCAAATTACTGAACCTAAGGAGGAGTCATAGGACACCCCTCCCATTTACAGTTCATGGGTCAGAATTATGGGAGGCCCAGGACTGGTGACTTGCCTCTGAAGTGGGAGGCAGGCAGTCTTGTAGGACTGAGCCCTTGTGGGGTCTGCACTGACAATGAATGGAATCACTGCACACCGAGTTGGTGTCTGGACAATCAGAGAATTGGTTTTTGTGCGGAAACACCCTGGAGTGGTTATCTGGAACTGCCTTTTCTTTTTTCTTTCTAAGATTTTATTTATGTATTTGACAGACAGAGATCACAAGTAGGCAGAGAGGCAGGCAGAGAGAGAGGAGGAAGCAGGCTCCCTGCTGAGCAGAGACCCCCCCCCCCCCAATGCGGGGCTCTATCCCAGGACCCTGAGATCATGACCCGAGCTGAAGGCAGAGGCTTTAACCCACTGAGCCACCCAGGCACCCCTGGCACTGCCCTTTGTTATGATGATTTGTGTGGGGGGTTTTGGTTTGGTTTTTTTTTTTCCTCTTTTCTCCTATTAGTTCTATTTTCCCTGAGAGCCCAACCGGGTCTTATTCGTCCTTGTATTTCTTACAACACCTAGCACAGGACCTAGCCCACAATGAAAGATGTATAAACTATGTTGAACGGGTTCCAGTTTTTTGTGTTGACTGTTCTTTGGATCTTTATGATCGTGTGTGTTTAAGAAGGCGGAGCTGTGTTTAAGAAGGCGGGGCTGGGCGGGCTGGGCTTTCCCCTGGAGTGACGAGGCACTGAATCATGGCATTCACCAAGGATGTGTCTTCCCAAAGTTCTCACACAAAAAGATGATTAAGAATGAGAAGGGCTTATGGACATAGGGGAGGGTATGTGCTATGGTGAGTGCTATGAAGTATGTAAACCTGGTGATTCATAGATTTGTACCCCTGGGGCTAATAATACATTATATGTTAATAAAAAAATTAAAAGTTTAAAACACACACACACACAAAGAATGAGAAGGGCTGCAATAAAGTGTAGAGACTGGCCCACAAAAGGGTCCATTCCCTAGGTAACAACTCAATCACAATGACCTTAGAGTTTCGGTGATTCAGGTTCATGCCTCAGCAACATCTTGCATTCTACCTTATAGAATGGACGTCCAGATCACATTCAAGTAACTTAAACATAGATGTTACAACCATAAATAGCCAGAGTCTACTCCACAGGGAAATTGCTGAGCCTCTCAATCAACTGAGAATGTACGGAATATACTCAACTAAGAAGGGGGAAACCCCCACGAGGTGACTCACCAGTCCTTCTCAGCCTCCTGACTTACCTGGACCCCTGCGCTTGCCTCAGTCTGTGTCAGCAACTCGTCCCACCTCCTGCTTCAGACTTTCCCCCAATACAAGTGTTTGTAGATCAATTGCAATTAATCAGGAAAAGAAAGAAAAATGAGCATCTGGCCTTCAACATCACACTCTAGATAATTCCAGCTGAACTTAAATGACAAGTTCAGTCTGTCCTTGGGGAATGAAAACCTTCCTCCCTCACCTCGCCTCCACCAAATCACGAACAACAGCTGTGAACCAGAGAAGACTCAGAACCCCCAGCAGATTTCTGGACAGGCAGGGGCAGAAGCAGGCAAGAGAGTTTAAGTGCAGTTCTGCAGGCTTGGCAGGGCTTGTCCACTGGGGAATGGCCAGCAGACCTCAGCAGTTCCCATGTCTCACACTGACTGGTGGACTTCAACCCACCAAACACCAAACCACTGGACAGTGAACAGCAGAGAGCAAGCATCCAACAGACACATCAGAAGACTCAGAGGAATGGTTTCCCAGGGCTTTGTCACCCCTTATCTATTTCCTTTATTAAGGAGAAGAGAAGAAAGAAGGGAGGAGATGAGAGGAAGGGAGAGCAGAGCAGAGAAGGAGAGGGCAAAGGAGGAATCAGAGCAATGTGTAAGACAGATGCCACATTGCATCTGCTTTTAGCCAGCCCGGCCATGAACATGGGGGCCCACGAAGGCTCCTATTCTAAGGAGCTGTTCTTCCGTTCAGCTTTGGGAAATTCATACTGGTTGTAGCAAAAAATTCAATAAAGCAAGACCTTACTGGGCTGCCAGAATCGGGACCACAAATGACCGTTTTGTGGGTTTTGTGGCTATTTTTTGTTTGTTTGTTTGTTTTTATGGGTTTTGTGGCTACTTTCGTTCACTCCCTGGACCAGGGTACATTGGACTCCCTGCAGGATAATCTCCAGTACATCATCCGGTCTATTCTCAAATGCCTCAAGTAGTGGGATTTTCAGAGCTTCCCTTGGGAAGTCATTCTTAAAGTCGAATGGCCAGGATGTTTTTCCTTGATATTGAACATCCGTCTTTCTTCTTCTTAACTTCATCCCTGCTATCCTGTGGAATAAACTCTTGCCCTTGGCATTGTGTGTCTCCCTTAAGCATTTACCGATGCATTTCCCGGACATCCTTGTTGTACCATTTCAGCATCTCTGCACCCGAGTCTCAGAGATCAAAAAATGGCTAAGGAATGAAGTGACAAATAAAGGCTCTGCCATCTGGCAGGCATAAACATAAATGAGATGTGAGCCCAAAATTTCAATAAAGAAGGGATCATCATCAATCCACCCTCTACGCAGAGCCCCACGACAACAGGAGAATTACTCTGCAGTGAGCTATGTTTTGCCAAGGGAACCCTTTTCTCCCCATGATTCATTTTCACAACGTAATGAGTTCTCCCTCCCCCAAAATGAGTTTGTGAAATGCCAAATTTATCTTATCATATGTATCTTTAATTGCATTTGCCCCACTTGGTAGACTTTTTATCTTACTGTGCTATGCTGCTGGTATATAAATTCTCATTGCACAAACTTGGGAGCGCCAAGAGCTTGCCAGCTCCTTGCTGTAAGTAAAGGAGTCAGAATGGGCCCTGAGAGTAGGCTGCCCAAGAGGACATTAGCCTCATTACCATCCTGATGAATGGTGGGAGAGTCAGCTGTTTTCTCCCTACATTTAGAACCTTTATTCACAATCCAGGAAAACTCCAGTAATTAATAATGGCTACTCAACTGCCTACTCCAGTCAAACGAGTCTCCCTCTGTCTCCTGTCCACACTCCACCTCCAGCACACACCCTGTTCAGTCCAATCTCCTTCAGACCTCTTATAATGATGCCTCACCAAGATGTCCTTTTTTTTCTCTAGACAATGGTCACTGAATTTTATAGCTGGACAATTCCTTAGTTAAGACTTTTTTTTTTCTTTCAGACAAGACAGCTAGAGAGGAAAGTTGGATCTGATTCTCTGATACTCTGATACCTTTCCTAGAGAGGAAAGTTGGATCTGATACTAAGTTTGGTGCACTTCTCTCTCCTTCCTTTAGAAAGACATTCTTCATACACTTACCATATGGCATGGAGATAAAAGACATAATCCCCACCCTGAAGGAGCTTTCAGGCTGGTGGAGGCAATGGACAAGTGAATAGAAAATTGTGATTGTGATCAATATAACGCTATGTTCAAAGAAGCACCAGGTACTCTAGGAATATATAAGGGGGACCTCAAATTCAGTGTGGGAAGCATCATTCTTTTTTCCTTTTGAGCTCCCTTCAAGCCATTCTCCAGACTATAGTCAGAGTGAACTTTTTAAAACATGAATAAAATCAGGTCATTCCTCTGCTTAGCAAAAGCCAGGGACTTGCTATACATTCAAACCAAATCCACACTTCCTGGGAGGGCACCGGTCATGCAAGGTCTGACCCCCACCCACCTCTGCACCTCCACCACCTCCTTCACACTCCATGGCCCACCAAATTCCAACTCCATTACTTATCTGCTTTCAATTCTGAGAATGCGTACAGTTCTTCTTGTCTGCACAGAGCCTTCCTACATACTTATTCTCCTTTGGTTCCTCCTGTCTGAAACGCTGCCCTGAATCCTTTCCAATGAGTGTCAACTCTCTCCACAGCATCACCCGGTTTACCTGACTAGTTCATTGTCATTTCTCAGGCATCAACTTTACTGTCACCTCCTCAGCCTTCTACTTAGAGTAGATGCCCAACCCAACCCACCCCATGTCCTTTTCCCATTCCACAGTCACTTTTCATTGTTCTCTGTTTCCCTCAAGGCAACTCCCACAATTTTTGCTATGTATTTATCTGTACACTTCCCCATTTAGCATTTATCTTTCCAAAGACAAATTAGTCTACTAAAAGATAAAATGAGGCACATTTTTGAACAGTTTTTCTGAACAATGATTGAGTTGACTCAGGTAGTGCCAAACCAAAGGTGAGTAGACATGCTCCACTGACAGAAGCTAAGGGAAAGACTTTTAGAGAGAAGACACAGAAACACAACAAAGAAATTACTTGATTGGCTTTAATTTGAGTTGTCCGATTTAGGAAAGCCTAGTTGGTTGCTTGTGACTTATTGTTCTTAAATTTCAATTTCCTAACCTTGAGGTATTTACATGACTTGACTCTGGCTTGGCTTTCAATTCATTTGCATAGGCTGCCAAGACATTAGAGTCATTTTGGTCCAGTGGTTGCCTTGTTCAATTACTTTAAAAATAAAGTAAGATTTATTAGACAGAATCTCTATGAAAACAAGGATCTTGTATATTTTATACACAAAATACCTAGTTTAGTACCTTTCAAGTATTCCAACAAATACTTGAAAGAATGACTTCCTGGGATGCCTGGGTGGCTCAGTCAGTTAAGTATCTGCCTTCAGCTCAGGTCATGACCCCAGGGTCCTGGGATTAAGTCCCAAATCAGACCCCTTGCTCAGTGGGGAGTCTGCCTTTCCCTCTGCCTACCCTTCCCCCTCTTTGTGCTCTTTCTCTCTCTCTCTCTCTCTCTCTCTCTCTCTCTTTTAAAAAAGAAGTGATTTTCTGATGAGGTGACACTTGAGCAGAGTCCTGAAGGACAGGCAAGAATTAGGTAACAGGGAAGTTGCATAGCTGGCTTCTGGTGAGGCACATGCAGATCTGGAGGCATGACCACACAAGAATACTGTTACTATGTATGGCTTGAACATAAAGTGCCAAAGACGGAGGGTGGGTGATGAGCTGGAAATGCTGGCCAAAGACTATGGACACTCTCCTAGAGACCAGGGAGAGCTAGTGAGTGGTTTTCAAAGGAGCAGTAAGATAGTCAACTTGTATTTTATAAAATTCACTTTGGAGAAAGGGTAAGACCACAACCAGGGAGGCTACTGTAGACACCCAGGGTTGGATAACAAGGTCCTGCAAAGTATGATGCAAGAGAGACTTAGAAAATCAGACAGGATTTAGTGATCAGTTATATGCTGGGGTGAGGAAGAAAGAAGAATCAAGATAACACCCAGAGAGATTTCTGGCTGAGGTCACATGTTGAAGGGTTACCATTAATCTTGAAGCATGGTCCTAGAAATAACTTGGTTCCACTGTATTCCCTTCAAGGACAAAACAAAGATTCACATGCTTCATCCTACAGTGATTTTCTCCTGCTCTGAACTCCTCCAGCATTTCTTTTTATAAACTGTACAACCTTCCCGAACAGGATGGATTCACTTATATCCATCAGGTCCCTGCAGGAAACAGATGGCACCCTCACGAGGAGTAATTGAGAAGAGCATACTGAATATTTACAAAGGTGCAGGGAGGGTAAAGGGAGTTCAATGGCAGTGAAGCACCGCTGAGCTAGGAATGGCTCATCCGCTCTCCAACAGGCCCGGGCCACACCTGCCTCAGGGTCACTGCATTTGTTGTTTTCTCTGCTGGAAATATTCTTTTTCCAAGTATCTCAATGGCTCGCTTCTTCACCTTCTTAACTCTTTACTAAGATGTCTCATGACCTGGATTATTTAAAATCATTCAAAAGCAAAACAAAATAAAACTCTCCCACCACCTCCTTTATTTGTCTCCTAATCATCTATTGCTACCTACCATACTATATATCTTATTTATTTACCTTACATATGGTAAATGTAACAAAATAAAAATAAAAGCTTCTCAGGTGAAGGGACTTTGAGCAGAAATCTGAATGAAGTGAGAGTGGGTCATAAAAATAACTGAGGAATGAATGCCGGGGCAGAGAGAGGGGCAGACAGCGTGCGCAAAGACCCTTAGGTAGGACCTATGTCCTAAAAACCAAGATGGCCAGGATGGGTGGCCCCAAGTGAGTGAGGGTGACAGTCATAGAAGTCAGGGTGAATGAGGGCTGGGGTAGATCATACTAAGGAACTGAACTTTTTTCATTTTAATTAATTTAAGTTAAATGGCCACATGCCACTAGTTGTTACTATAACGGGCAGCATGGGTGTATATGATATCAGTAATCAAGTACTTAGAATACTTGAATTAATTTTTTTCCAAAGGTGTGTGGTTGCTACATAAAACTTCACATTTACTCCTTTTTGCTCTACCAAGAGATCTTGGTGCCCAAATAGGATTTCTCTGGGAAATGGTTGTTGCAAGATATTTTCCATACTTAGACTATGATACCAAGTGTTCCAAAGAGCTGAGACAAATATTCACATGACTTAATAAGGGAAAAAAGAAGAAAGAAAACTTCCAACTGAAATAATTGGGCAAAACTTGTCTCATGACCTAAATTACAATCTTTTCTATTTTTAGGTTTACTAAGCATTTTTACCTTTGCTATCTTGAAAAAGGTCTTCTCTACAACCCTATCAGGTGAAGCAGATGCTTTTAATCTGAGAAATGTGAGGGAGAGCAGAGGTAAATGGACTACCCAAGGGCAAGACACTATCGGTCTGCCGCCCAGAGTTCTGGCTCTGGGTCTCATTGTCTCTCCTTGACAATGTGTGCTGGTCCTGACTTCTCTTAGCTTGTCCAAGACCTTTCCCAATGAGTCCCTGTGTTCTTTTAAACCAATTTACTGCTTCAATTTGAAAAATACATCCTCCTCAAACATTTTTCTAAATTTCTTTTGTCTAAATTATCTAAAGATTATTTTTGATAAAACTTATGTTTAGGAAGCTGTCAAAAGTATTTTATGGAGTTGTATTTCTACCTAGCTATAGTGTGCCTTAACTAATAAAAGGTCTGGTGACTGTCTCTATTGATTTCCCGCTTCCAATTTTATTTTTTTTAAGATTTTATTTAGTTATTTGACAGACAGAGATCACAAGTAGGCAGAGAGACGGGCAGAGACAGAGAGCGGGGAAGCAGGCTCCCCGCTGAGCAGAGAGCCCGATGCAGGGCTCTATACCAGGACCCTGGAATCATGACCTGAGCTGAAGGCAGAGGCTTTAACCCACTGATCCACCCAGGCGCCCCCCTGCTTCCAATTATATTGATTTCTGTATAATTCTTGCTGTTTATACACAGACACACACACACACACAATTATACACATATATGAAGTAGGTTAAATTATTATTCAAAATATTGGCAGCCCCTCCATAGGGGCCACAGGAAGGATTACATTTCCTGCCCCATATACCTCAGGCTTCCTCATGTGTCTTTTTTGGCCAAAGGTATGTTCTACCTCCAAACAGAAGCTCTAAAAGCCATCATGTCTTCCACCATCTTCTTTTTCCTTTGCCATGAGAATAGTGACGTCCCTGACCGGGACTACGCCTTCAACCTGGATGCCAGAGTGAAGACATAAAGCAGAGCAAGAGTCAAACCACAGCCAGCATGTGATGTAGGTAAGCCACTAGCTTTATTATTGAACACCACCAAGATTTGTGGATTGTTTGTTACTGCAGCATATCCTAACCTAAGCTGCCTAATACAATATACAAAAGATGCAACTGTGTGTTTTTCAACAACTGTTCAGAACATAAATATCACTCTTAAAACTTTCTCTTTTCATTGTAACATATCTTGAATCCTGAGTTCTCAACTACCAGGCTAAGCTGCCTCTCCATGTCAGAGGCTTGCCTGGGAAGGGAACAGAATACAACCAATCTACGGACCAGGAAGACATTGTCATTACCACTTTGTCGGGATAAGTTAGGGTTGGAGAAAGAAGTTTTGTGGTCTCAGGTTCAGTCTGCATACTGTAACTTAATACTTATCCAGTGGTAACAGGCAAAGGGCTGTCAATAAAGTCAATTATGGCGTTTAGTCAGACAATGAACTTAAAACTATGTTTGGCCCTTATGATTTTTCCAGCCAAGATAAAACATTCTTTTTTATCAGCTCATGCATCCCCCTCCCCTGCTTCTCCTATCAAACTGAGAATCTTTTGTTCTTTCAGTTTTCTTTTCAGGAGACCTAAAGGAATCTCCAGAATATAGCCTAACAGAAACAACTAAGTAGTGTGCCCTAGTTGAAACCAATGCTTCACAAAGATGTAACAAACTTACTTGATCATAGAGATATCTAAGAGAACCTTAGAATAACCCCAAGCCCCCTTTTATAGCAAGAACCAATGCTCCAGGTCTCACCCTCTACCGTGAATTAGGCATTGCCTCTAAGGCTCCCAGGGAGTACTTGTGAAGCAGTATGTTAACATTAATGCTCTCTCTTTAAAATCACTTTTTTCCTTTAAATAATGTGCTTATAATACTAAACTGGGAAAATTATACGAATATTTTTGAAAAGATAAATTAACCATGTTCCCACAACTCAAACATAAGCACTATAAAATGTCAATGCATTGTTTCTTTGTTTCTGTGCACATGGTTCTCTTAATTGGGATCCTATTTGATGCAATTCAAATTGTGACTTAACGTCATAGCCATAAGTATTTCCCACATGTTTAAAAAGACCTAGCATTGCATTCCACTATATAGATACCACAATGTTATCTGCTAGTCCCCTCTACTTGGACATTTAAAATAACATAAAAAATAAGTAAATAAATAAATAAATATCTTAAACATACTGTCTAACGAGCACCTTGGTATGTCTATTTTTGTTCACACTCTCTAGTATTCATTCATTATTTAGGGTAGTTTTATTTTTAACGGAATCATGAGTTAAAGCCTACGTAATTCCTTTGTCCTACCCTAACCTAGCCTAACAAAGATGTAATGGCAGCATCTTCATAGTTCTAAGGCTTTTGATGTATATTGTACTAACTGCCTCTGAACCCAGGTAACAAGGAATCCTACCCCAGGCCCACACATCAGAAGTCCACCAATGTCAAAACATACACACACACACATGCATGCACACACGCACACTCAGGCACACTCTACATTTAGTAAAGAACACGTGGGGGCCAGAATCAATCAGCTTCCAGAGCACAGCATGAATAAGACTGTGTAGACCCCAGGAACGCACAGCTTCACCTCTCCTGCCGGATGTCCTTACAACAAAGAAGAGCTGCATCTAAATACCTGTAAGATCTAAAAGTTATGTCCCTCCCACCTCAGAGATGGACACTTCTCTGCAGAGGTAGAAAGCACATTGGTAAGAAAGAGACGAATTAACCTGGCAAGCAATAGCTTCTTAGAAAAGAATACCACTGGGGTGCCTTGGTGGCTCAGTGGGTTAAGCTGCTGCCTTTGGCTCAGGTCATGATCTCAGAGTCCTGGGATCGAGTCTGACATTGGGCTCTCAGCTCAGCAGGGAGCCTGCTTCCCTCTCCCTCTCTGCCTGCCTCTCTGCCTACTTGTGATCTCTGTCAAATAAGTAAATAAAAGCTTTTTTAAAAATTTTTTAAAAACACACACTTAGAAAAGCGGTACTGTGTGCCTATTTTCCAACTTCCCTTCTTCTAAATGGACAGCTCCTGACATACTCATGAGTTGGTGCTCTGTCGGCACTTTGCAATATTAACCAATTTATACGATTCTTAAATTAGAGTCCATGTTGGTAAAGACATAACATGCATGATGCATGATAACAATTCTTTACTTAACTCCATGAAAATTGACATTGAACAATTTTGAGTAGCTTTATTTTCATAAAAATGTTTACTAATATTTAATTAAATATTTAAAATTAAACTAAAATTTATCTAAATAAGTTTATCCAAAATTCGATAGTCAGGGGCACCTGGGTGGCTTAGTCAGCTGAGCCCAGCTCTTGGTTTCAGTTCAGATCATGATCTCAGGGTTAATAAGACTTAGTCCCACACTGAGAGGGGAATGGGCTTAAGATTCTCTCTCTTCTCCCTCTGCCCCTCTGCCTCTCCCCCACTTACACTTGCTCACATGCTGTCTAAAATAATTTTTTTAAAAACTAAGATAAAATTCTGACAGTCATTAGATATAATTTTTATTTTTCATTGAAAAAATTTTTCAATTTTTTTAAAGATTTTATTTATTTGAGAGAGAGAGTACACGTGTGCATGAGTGGGGGGAGGGACAGAGGGACAAGCCGACTCCCCCATTGAGCAGGGAGCCCAACTGGGGCTTGATCCCAGACCCTGATCATGACCTGAGCCAAAGTCAGATGCTTAACTGACTGACCACTCAGGCGCCCCACCTTTTAATTTTAAAATAATTCTGAATATTTTAGAAGAAAAATAACCTTTTAAAAATATGTAATACATAACTTTAATTTTCCATTCCTTTAATTTACATTTGTAATGGGGACGTTTCCAGATGTATATCCTTTGAATACATTTATATATTTTAAATATCTAGATAACTGGCATATGAACTTCTATTTATACTTTTGGACCAGGCTCCCAAACATCACAGATAGGCCTACAGCAAACGATTAACAGATGACTCTCTACACACAGTATGTGAGCACACATTTCTCACACCAAGTCTAAATCTTACTTTTGATAATTCTCAGTGATTGAATAAAATTTTTCATTTCCATTGCTTTGATTACTAGTGAGGGTGTACTTTTTAAATGTTAACTAACCATTTATAATTTCTTTCAAGGTAATTTATACACATGGCCAATTTTAATTTAGGACATTAACATTTTTTCTTGTTGATTTGTGTGAACACATTACATATTAAAGATACTCACCCTTATTCATATTTCTTGCAAATGTTCCCCAAATTATCAATTATTTTAAGTTTTTCTTTTTTATATACGCAAAATTCTAATTTGTCTACAGTCAAATCTATCCAACTTTTCTTTTGTGATTTCTCCTACAAATTTTATGCTTAAAATACCCTTTCCAAGGGACGCCTGGGTGGCTCAGTTGGTTAAGCAGCTGCCTTCGGCTCAGGTCATGATCCCAGCCTCCTGGGATCGAGTCCCACATCGGGCTCCTTGCTCGGCAGGGAGCCTGCTTCTCCCTCTGCCTCTGCCTGCCATTCTGTCTGCCTGTGCTTGCTCTCTCCCCCCATCTCTCTCTGATAAATAAATAAAATCTAAAAAAAAAAAAAAAAAAAATACCCTTTCCAAAAAAAAAAACCCTTTCCCAATCAGAGGTCAGATAAATATTATTCTTAATTTTCTTAGAGTATTTTCACTTTTTAAATACAATTCTCTCATGCACCTGGAATTTATCTGGGCATGACCTACGGTTGTGATTTGCATTAATTCTTTTTTACACAGCTATCTAAATTTCCACAAACTATCAATTACGCAGACTACTATCTCTCAGTGACTTGCAATTTTTCCTTTATTGTGTGCTAACTTCGAGTTTGCTTCCACAGAAGTATCTTCTTTTCCACTCATGTATGAGTCTGTTCTTGAGCCACATTAACTAATTATTTCAGATACAATATTCTAAATTTCTCAAAGATGAGCCCTTAATTTTCCATTAATCTTCTTTTCATACTTTCTCCCATTTTCATCTTTCTATTCTCGTAGGTTAAGTTTGGAATCAATCCTCAATTTGCTGACCCTTTGGGCTCTGCCTTAGTGGTAGTTGGGGCTCCCTTGACTGAAAGTAAAACCAAAGCCCGGAGGCCACCTGGTAGAGGTATGGGAGTGGGTAATCACTAAAAATCATTCTGAGTCTATTTAGTAGCTGTTCCGTTGACTCCAAGATTACTTCTAACTCGAAAATCAGTCTCCAGAACTTTAGTACCCACAACTATTTTGTTATGTATTGGAAAGAGAAGAGCTTGTGGTCAGACGGACTACCACACTGACTTTAAACAAGTCAAATGACCTTGGACAACTTATTTAACTTCTGTGAATCTCAGCTTCCTTATTTGTAAATAGAAGTGGGTTAAATCAACCTCTCGGAGCTTTTGGGAGAATTAAGAGATCAGGTAGGTAAAACAGCCAGCAGGGGGCCGACATATGGTGAGTGCTCTGGAAACAGATACCTCCTGTCCCCGTTTTCAGCATTCCTGCTGTGCTACACATGCTCCCAGTCCTGCTCCATCTCTTTCAGGGCATTAGGGTGTCTTTGAAAAAGAATTCTATGGTTTAAATGGATATGGCCCCAAAATTCCTATGTTGAAATCCTAACGCCCAATCCGATGGTTTTAGAAGGTGGGGTCTTGGGGTGGTGACCAGGTCCTGAGAACAGAGCCCTCACAAATGGAATTCGCACCTCTCGCAAAGAAGCCCCAGAGCGCCGCTTGCCCACTTCCTGCCATGTGAGAACATACTGAGGAGTCGCAGGTCTGCAGCCCAGGAGAAAGCCTTCATCAGAACCCAAACAGGCTGGCACCCAAATATTGAACTTCCCACCTCCAGAACAGTCTGTAAGCCGCCCAGTCTGTGTGATTCCGTTACAACAGCCTGAACAGACAAAGACAGATTCTAAGACTGATTCCTCGGAGCACTCAAGGGTGTCATATGGACAGAAACCTTCAGTTTTTGTGGAGTCCAGAGGCACCCTCTTTATTTCGCTGTTAGGACCAGTGAAGTTCTTGCCTGTGAAGATCCTTCCCCCAGCCGCCGAGAAGTGTGACTATTTTAAAGGATTCATGCCCGCTAGTTAACATGTTTGTCCCATCTTTATGTGTCTGTGCTCTCTGATTATTAACAAGACAGACCATCCTCAGTCAGGCAGAGGAAAGAACTACCCTGGGTGATTATCCCAGAACTGACCGTAACTTGAAACCAGTTTCCTTTTTCCATGAGGACATTATTCCAACGATGGGAATTATCTCTTTAAAAAGGAATAAAATAGAAATGTAAGGTAAATCCATTTTCTCCCCCATGTTGCCCTAAGTTAGAGCCAGAAATCTCTAGGCAGAGCCCACAGTACCACACATTGTAAACTAGTCTTTAGCAAGGTCTCATCAACCCTGTCCGGCTTCACCCATCTTGGCCTAAGCTCTCATCCTGTTCCAGAAAAGCCACAGCACACTCAGCCTTGACCCAAGCTGTGTTATCTATTGTTACCTCAGAGCTAAGCTCCACACAGATGCCCCACCAAGCCTGTTCTAAGCATTGTCCTCTCAGCAAGACTGTGAGGTAATTGGTTTCTACTTCTATGGTATAATAAAAAATAAATACATATTTGGTCTTTGACCCTGATTCCTGGCACGGAGTCCTAAAATCCATGGAATTTATTATCTTTTTTGTGCTCATGAGGTGACTCATAGTGGGGACTGGTCAGCAGAAAAGCCAACCACATGATTACAGGATTAGAACTTCCAACCCTCCCACCAACCTCCAGGGAGGAGAGAAGGGCTGAAGATGAAGTCCATGAGCATCCATGGCCAACGCTTTCATCAATCATGCCTACGTAATGAAACTTCCATAAAAAAAACCCTAAATGGCAGACATCAGGGACCTTCCAGGTTGGTAAACACACCAGTGTGCTAGGAGGCTGGTACATTTGGAGAGCAGGGAAGCTCTACAACCCTTGTCCCATACCTTGCCAGATGCATCTCCTTCACGTGGCTCTTCTTGAGTTGGACCCTTTATAATCAACCGGAATAGCAAGTAGAGCACTTCCTGAGTTCTTGAGTTATCTGGTCAATTATCAAACTTAGTGTGGATTGGTCATGGGAATCTTCAAGTATGTAGTTAGCTGGGAAGAAGTGTGGGTAACCTGGTTATCCCACTTACAGCTGGCATCTGAAGTAAGAGCAGTCTTATAGAGCTTGGCCCTTTAATTTGTGGGATTCGACAGTAACTCCAGGTAGATAGCGTCCAAACTGAATTGGGCACCCGGTTGGTGTTGGAGTATTGGAGAAGTGATGTAGAAAAATGACACATATTTGTTATTAGAAGCAGTATCAGAAAACATCACCCAGTCCCAGACTTCCTATCCCAACCCCCACACTCCAAGTACCACCTAATCTTAACCATTCTCCTTGGATCCCCAGAAGCACTCCAAGAACTCTGAATCCTAAATCCAAAACAGGCCCTAAACTATGAAACCGTCCCTTTCTCCTCCCATCTCTCCTGCCCACCCCAACAAGAAATCCCTGTATTCTATGTCCTGTGCCTTTCCACATCTGTGTCTTTGCCCACCTGTAATGTCTGCTTTCTTTTCCTATAAATTTGAAGTCCAGCTCAAATGACTTCTTAAAATCTTACCACATTCCTCCACCAAATGTCATCCCTCCCTACTCTGGAACAATTAATCTCTACCTCTCTTGATCTATATACTTTAATGACATGTCACTTTCAATCTTGTATTGTTTTTTTCTGACGTTCATCATTCATTTTCCCTACTAGGCTATAAACCATTTTCTGACAAGGGACTCACAGTCAAGTCAGGGAGATATATTGTGATCCTTGGTTGAATTATCTTTGTATTCACAACCTGGCTTGGTGTTTGGCTCTCAGTATTCACAGAATAATTCCAAAAATAAGTCAATCAATTCCAAACGTGCTACATGAAACCTACCAGCCTTAAGAGAATGATCACTGAGGGACGCCTGGGTGGCTCAGTTGGTTGGACGACTGCCTTTGGCTCAGGTCATGATCCCGGAATCCCGGGATCGAAGTCCCGCATCAGGCTCCCAGCTCCATGGAGAGTCTGCTTCTCCCTCTGACCTTCTCCTCGCTCATGCTCTCTCTCACTATCTCTCTCTCAAGTAAATAAATAAAATCTTTAAAAAAAAAAAGAGAGAGAGAATGATCACTGAACTGAACATGTGCAAAATCTGAAGTAAAAGGTCTGACCCTTTCTACACATGGGGCTTGTGTTAATCAGGATTCTTCAGAGAAACAGAACCAATAAGATATATATAGAGAGAGGGAGAAAGAGATGTAAGAAGGGTTTTATTTTAGGAATTGGCTGACTTGATTATATAGGCCAACCTGTCCCATGACCGGGAGAGTGGGGAATGTAATTCCATCCAAGTTCAAAAGTCTGAGAATCAGGGGCAAAATGGCATAAGTCCTAGTCTGAGTCCAAAAGCCCAAGACCACCAATATCTGAAGGAAGGAGAAGATGAACATCTCAGCTGTAGCAGAAAGAGCAAACTCACCCTTCCTCTGCCTTTTTGTTTTATTCAGGCCCCCAGTGGTTTGGGCAATGCCCACCCACATTGGTGAGGAACATTTTCATTAATCTGTCTACCAAATTGAATGCTTATCTCTTCCTGAGATATCCTCACAGACACACCCCAAAACAATGTTTTACCAGCTAGATGGGTATCCAATGAAGTTTAAACATAAAATTAACCATCCCAGGGCTCATGAGGAAATCAAACCTGTTCAACTGTGCTTATCACTCAATTTATTTTTTGCCCAGAATCCTGGTTTAGGACAAAGGAACTGGGATCTGAATCAACCCCCAAAGAATAAAAGAAATCACTGAGGTCCTTCCTCCTGTCAGGTGACTACTGCTTTTCTATCCTTTACTCCCAAACCTCAAAAGCTCTAGGCCATGCCAAATTCTAACATCAATTATGAAGTGCTTTTTAGAACCTGCAAACCACAAACCAACTTGTGGTTAGACAACCTCAATATCCATTATCTGATGATTTGGGAAGAAGTCACCAATATTTGGTGACTTATACTTTCCAAAAGAAGTTACAAATAGAAAATGTGCACACTTGGGACACCCGGGTGACAGTCAGTTAAGCATCTGCCTTTGGCTTAGGTCATGATCCGGGGCTCCTGGGATGGAGCCCTGCACTGGCTCTCTGCTCAACGTGGAGCCTGCTCCTCCCTCTCCACCTGCCTGCAGCTCCCCTGCTTGTGCACACTCTCTCTCTGTCAAATAAATAAAATCTCTAAAAAAAAAAAATGTGCACACTTCCGAACAATGAAATTCTACCACAGTGATCATCCCTGAAGCCTGAACAGGATCCCTCCTTCTCTCTCTGTGGAGAACTATGACGGCTCCAGGACAATGTTTTCCCCTAAGCTCAGCAACTGATGAGAAGCTCCAAAGAAGAGAAACAGGAAAGGAACCAAAAGGAAGACCTGAACACTGACAACTCAACAAGTGGTGAGACTCACTGGCTATACCTCACTATGCAGGGGGATGCTTCCATTTCATTGTTGTAGTAAATTCAAACCAGAAAGCAACATAATATGGGCATTTCAAGCCAGAAGCCCCCCGTAAATATGCACAAGCACACACTCTTCCATGCGTGCTCCCTGCCCAGCCCCCTCAGCTCTGGGCACTGAAAGCTTTACGAACAAGAGCCTGCAGGATATTCAGAGATTGCTGACAAGATTCAAAGGGATGGAATTTTACAAATCCTTAAGAAGGAACTGGGAGCCCTTGCCAATGGGAATTTGAAATATGTTCCTCTGCTTCTTCGGCTGTACTGAAGAAAAAAAGTCATAAACAACTTGCCAAGAACATACATTCCCACAGAACATATCACCCTCAAGCTAAGTGCTCACCGTCCTCCCTTCTTCAAGCACTAGGAATCAGTGACATTGCTGGGATCATATGGATCTGCCTGGCACCTTCAATCACTTGGCAGATTCTAGAACAGGGCTATGTCACTTCAGCTACTGAAATAAGGAAGCAGACTGGCATTACCAAATTAGCATGTGCAGTGCAGAAGTATAAGAAATGGGACAATATTTCAAGGGCTTGGGAAATGGCAAATTTTATATTGAGCCACATCCACTGCAGGGCACTATATGCTATTTCTTCAAGGTGCGGGCATTGCATGAAGGTAAACTGTGCTGTGCACACTGGTAAAATGTTTTTATTCCATCAGCTTTCTTGCCGGAGGAAAGAAGTCATGGTGCTTTCTTTGTACATAGGCCAGATGAATTTAATTATGGAAGCCATAGCTTATTTCTAAATAAACTATTAAATCATCAGCTTTTTAATGAAAGGGAACTGTCTACATGGATCTTCCAGCTAAAAGATGCTCTTTCATAGAAGATGACTGTCCCAGAATAGGAGAGTTCATTCAACCACATGCTTCAGGAGATTGTGGAAAGGTAACAAAACCAATATTTATTGAGCAAAATGCCAGGCACTGAGTAGGCATTTGCTGTGTGACTTCGCTATTACCAACCTACAAAAAAGAACAATTACTCCCATATCAAATATGAGAAAATTCCAAGGGCCTGGATCACTTACCCAGAGACATAATGCTAAGAAGTGGTAGAAACGAGATTTGAAAATCTAGCTCTTAACTAAAACCTAAGCTCATTTAAATGCCATATGCTAACTCCCAACCTGGACAAAGTAGGCCTAGATATTCTTGCCCTGGCTTTTCAAGCCAAAATTAAATATAAGTAAATCATCTGCAGTAAGTCAGTCTCCTGTCAACCAACAGGTGCTAATGCTCATATATGTTCAATAATTGGTGGCATGCACTGGATATTTCATACATACAGACTATATGCCCTAATATAATTGCTGTCAGCAAAACAGAAGACTTGCTGCTCAAAAAAAGGGTCAGAACAGGGGGCCTGGGTGGCTCAGTTGTTAAGCCTCTGCCTTCAGCTCGGGTCATGATCCCAGAGCCCTGGGATTGAGCCCCGCATTGGGCTCTCTGCTCAGCGGAGGTTTGCTTCTCCTTTCCCACTCCTCCCATTGTGTTCCCTCTCCCACTGTCTCTCTGTCAAATGAATAAATAAAATCTTCTTTAAAAATTGTCGGAACCAATTGTTTTTAAGATTGTATTTATTTATTTACTTATATGAGAGAAAGAGCATGAATATGGGGAGGGTGGACAGGGAGGGAGAAGGGGGAAGGAATCCCAAGCAGAGTCTGCTCTGCGAAAGAGGCTCAACGTGGGTCTCAATTTCATGACCCTGAGATCCTGACCTGAGCTGAAACCAAGAGTCAGACACTTAACCAACCTGGGGGAGCCACTCAGGCACCCCAAAATTTTTTAAAAGAGTGGAGTAGAATGGGAAGCTAAGGATCATCTAATTCATGCTTCCATTTATTCATTCAACAAATATTTATTGAGTACCTAACACCATGCATTGCTCTAGTCACTGGCGTTATAGCAGTAAACAAATCAGATGGCATTTCTAGACTCATAGATCATACATTCTAATGGTGAAGACAGGTAATAAATAATATCTTTATTATGGAGAAACCTGGCAAACACTACCTTAATCAAATGCTGAAGGTTAGCATCACCAATAATGTGTGGATTTTTTTCCCACATCATTTGTGCCCTGATATGATATGATAAAAAGGGCATTTCACCTCTGTGGTGCTCTTTCAAAAAAAATAACATCAACTCTAGTCTGATTATGAGAAAACATCAACTAAACTCATATCAGGGGCATTCTACATGATATCTAGCCAGTACTCCACAGGACTGTCAAGGTCATGAGAAACTATTAAATTTACACACACATGGAAACTAAACAGTACATTCCTGAATAACCAATGAGTCAAAAAAGAAATCAAAAGGGAAATCAAAAAATGTGTCCAAACTAATGAAAATGAAAACACAATATGCCAATGGGATGCTGCAAAAGCAGTTTTTAGAGGGAAGTCTATAGCAATAAATGCATATTTTAAAAAAAGAAAGAAAGAAAGAAAGATCTTGGGGCACCTGGGTGGCCCAGTCAGTAAAGCATCTATGGCTTCGGCTCAGGTCATGATCTCTGGGTCTTGGGATCGGTCGCATGTCAGGCTCCCTGCTCAGCAGGGAGCCTGCTTCTCCCTCTCCCTCTGCCAGCTGCTCTGCCTACTTCTGCTCTCTATCTCTCTGTCAAATAAATAAATAAAATCTTCAGGAAAAAGAAAAAGAAAGATCTCAAATAAGAACCCAATTTTACATCCAAGGAACTAGAAAAAGAACAAACAACCTAAGCCCACAGTTAGCAGAAGAAAGGAAATAACAAAAATCAGAGCAAGAGAAATAGAGACTAGAAACATAGAAGAGATCAATGAAACTAAGAAGAAGAAGGGATACATGCATCCCTATGTTCATATCAGCATTATTTACAATAGCCAAGATAGGGAAGCAGCCCAAATGTCTATAGATTGATAAATGCATAAAGAAGATGTAGTACACACACATGCGTGTGCGCGCACACACACACACATAATGGAGTATTACTCAACCATTAAAAAGAATGATTTGGAGGGTGCCTGGGTGGCTCAGTTGGTTAAGCAACTGCCTTCGGCTCAGATCATGATCCTGGAGTCCCAGGATCGAGTCCCACATGGGGCTCCCTGCTCGGCGGGGAGTCTGCTTCTCCCTCTGACCTCTCCTCTCACATTCTCTCTCTCTCTCTAATAAATAAATAAAATCTTTAATTAAAAAAATTAGAATTATTTGGAGGCACCTGGGTAAATAAACCCTTGTACATCCAGACAATGGAATATTATTCAGTGCTCAAAAGAAATGAACCATTAAGCCATGAAAGGACAGGGAGGAAACTTCAATACATATTATCAAGTGAAAGAAACTAGTCTGGAAAAGCTATGCACTGTAGATCCCAATTATATGACATTCTGGAAAAGACACAGAGACAAAAGATCAGTTGGGAGGGAGGGAGGGATGAACAAGTAGAACACAGGTAATTTTTAGGGAAGTAAAACTACCCTGCATGTTATTTTACCACAGTGGATGCACATCATTATACATTTGTCCAAACTCGTAGAATGAACAGCATCAAGAGTGAACCCCCAAGTAGACTATGGATTCTGGGTGATAACATGTCCATGTAAACTCATCAGTTATAACAAATATACCACTACAGTTCAGAATGTTGGTAGTAGGGGAGATGGAAGGGTGCCGGAGCTGTGTAGGAAATCTCTCTACCTCTGCTCAATTTGGGTGTGAACCAAAACTGCTCTTCTTTATGGCTAATATTCTACTGTACATATATACACTACATCTTCTTTATCTGTTCATCGATTGATGGACACTTGGGCTGCTTCCCTATCTTGGCTATTGTAAATAATGCTGATATGAACATAGGGATGCATGTATCCCTTTGAATTAGTGATCTTTGATTCTTGGGGTAAATACCCATTAGTGTGATTGCTGGATCCATAAGGTACTTCTGTTTTTAAATAATTAAAGTGTATTAATTAAAGAAAAATTGGAATCTAGTAAATTTCTCAATAAATATTAGCAGTTATTGTTTTCCCTTTCATGTTTCCTTTACCTATAACATTTTCTTTAGTCTTCACTTTCTTCCATTTTTCTTAGGCTGGCCTTCTAGTTTTTCCTCCTATTTTAGCTTATTTCACTTTTTTCTTAAGATTTTATTTATTTATTTGACAGACAGAGATTATAAGTAGGCAGAGAGAGAGACGGGGGGGGGGGAGCAGGCTCCCTGCTAAGCAGAGAGCCCAATGCAGGACTTGATCCCAGAACTCTGGGATCATGACCTGAGCCAAAGGCAGAAGCTTTAACCCACTGAGCCACCCAGGCGCCCTGCTTATTTCACTTTCTAATGCATTTTTTTCCCCAAGTCAAGCATTTCCTTATCCTTATATGGTCTCTTTTGAGAACAGTTTTATTGAAATACTATTGACATGCACGTTTTTTAAGCAAACGTGTTTTTCATTTTTATATAAATATTTTTAAGTATAATACACATACAGAAGCATGTGCAAATATGTATAGCCAGCACACAGATCAAGAAATAGAACATGAACCAGGTGGTGGGTATTAGAGAGGGCACGGATTGCATGGAGCACTGGGTGTGGTGCAAAAACAAGGAATACTGTTATGCTGGGGGAAAAAAAATGTTTTGTTAAAAAAAAAAAAGAAAGAAAGAAATAGAGCATTAGTCCAAAAGCCCCTTTGTGCCCCTTCTCACTCACTGCTCCTAACTTCCAATATTGTGAGTTAATTCTGGGTGATTTTGAATTTATTGTGCATAGAATCACAGTATGTACTTTTTTTTGTACTTAACTCTTTTTGATCAATGTTATGCTGTTCACCCATATTAACCTGTAATTCGTTCATTCTCATTGAGGTTCAGTATTCCATTGCATCTACTTGGCATTTATCCATTTTACTAGTGATGAATATCTGAGCATTTTCCAGGTTTTTAAGTATTAAGAATACCCCTGCTATGAATATTCTTGTCCATGCCTTTTGGTCACTGTATGCTCACTTCTGTTGGGATATATAACTGGGAGTAGAATTGCTGAGCTATGTGAAATGTTTATGTTCAGCTCTATGTGATGTTCAGGTACTGCCAATTTTTCAAAGTGACTATGAAATTTACCCTCCCACTATCCGTGCCTGAGAATTCTGGTCGCTCCACACCTCACGGTCCTAACTCTAAAGCAAATCAGATTGAGCAAGATCAACATCTGCACAATATTGAATCTTTCAATCCATGAAACTCTTATTTAATTTTCCTAGTATTTATCATTTTTAGCATAGAAGTTTTACATGTTTTTGTCAGATTTATTCCAAAATATTTGATTTTTTGATGCTATTATGAATGCTATTTTTTTATGTGTTACTGGTTTGCCGCCTTTGCTAAGTTTTTTTTATTGTGAATTTTGGTGAATATTGTCAAGTACTAATGGTGCATCCAATGGGATGATCATCTGATTTTTATCCTTTTTTCTCATAGACATGCAAATGCTTAAAATATACAATTTGATTGGGTACCTGGGTGGCTCAGTGGGTTAAGTGTCGTACTCTTGACTTCAGCTCAGGTCATGATCTCCAGGTGGTGAAGCCCTGCATTGGACTCTATGCTCAGAGGGGAGTCTCCTTGAGATTCTCTCTCTCCTTCTCCCCCCACCCCATGTGCACGTGCTCTCTCTCTAAAATAAATAAATCTTTAAAAATATATATATATACAGTTTGGTAAACTTTGACATATTTTTATGCTCATGAAGTCATCACAATCAAAATAATGAACATATCATCACCCCCAAATTTCTCCACACATCTCTATAATCCTTTCCTCCCACGCTACTTGCTTCTCCAACCTGCTAATTTCCAGGCTACCACTGATCTGCTTGCTGTCCCTTTGGTTAGCTTTCATTTTCTAGAATTCTATATAAATGGACTCATAGGGTATATATTCTTTTTTATATGGCTCCTTTCACTCAGCATAATTATTTTGAAATTTATCTATGTTGTTGCATGTATCAAAGGTCATTCCTTTTTATTGCTAAGTAGTGGTATCCATAGGATGGATAAACTACAATTTGGCTATTTTTAAAAAAACCCTGCTATGAACATTCATGTATAAGTCTTTGTATGGACATTACTTTCTCTTGCAGAATTATCTTTGAGTGAAATGGCTGGGTTATATGACACTTTTTTAAAAGCTGCCAAAATGTTTTACTAAGTGGCCATAAAAGTTTATAGCACTTCACATCATTTAGGAGCTTTCAAGACTTCCAGTTCTTCACAGTCTCATCAGCATTTGATATAGTAGGTGTTTTTTTTTTCTTTTTCATAGATTTTATTTATTTTATTTGACAGAGAGAGAGATCACAAGTAGGCAGAGAGGCAGGCAGAGACAGAGGGGGAAGCAGGCTCCCTACTTAGCAGAGAGCCTGATGCGGGGCTTGATCTCAGGACCCCGAGTTCATGACCTGAGCCGAAGGCAGCAGCTTAATCCACTGAGCCACCCAGGCGCCCTGGTATAGTAGGTGTTTTAAATATTAGCCATTTTAAATAAGGTGGTACCTATTTTTTATTTTTATTTGCATTTCCATAATGACTAGTGATGTTGAGCATTTTTTCATTTGTGTATCTTCTTTGGCAAAACGTTTGCCATAATCTTCTGTTGTGCATATTTTTACAATGGCCAGCAAAAGTTGAAGTGCAGGGTCATATGAAGGTGAAAACTTTTTACCTCTTTTTTTTTTGTTAAGATTTTATTTATTTATTTGACAGAGAGAGATCACAAGTAGGCAGAGAGGCAGGCAGAGAGAGAGAGGAGGAAGCAGGCTCCCTGCTGAGCAGAGAGCCCGATGCGGGACTCGATCCCAGGACCCTGAGATCATGACCTGAGCTGAAGGCAGCGGCCTAACCCACTGAGCCACCCAGGTGCCCCTTTTTACCTCTTTTTTGCTCCCTTCCCATTCTCTTAAAAAAATTAAATATTTTTAAGAAGATGCTCAGGTTGTTTTAAACAATATTTTATTTTTAGTGTAGTTTAAGGTTCACAACAAAATTGAGCAGAAGGTACACTGGTTTCAACTATAACTCCTGTCAGCCTCTACCTCCTTCACAATCAACATCCTGAATTACAGTGGTCCATTCTCTTATATAGTTTAAGTTTTAATTTTAATTCCAGTTAACATATAGTGTTATATTAGTTTCAGGTGCACAGTATAATATAGTGATTTAACAATTCCGTACATCACCCAGTGCTCATCACAAGTGCGCCCCTTAATCCCCAACACCTATTTAGCCCATCCCCCCAACCCTCTCCCCTCTGGTAACGATCAATTTGTTCTCTATAGAGTCTGTTTCTTGATTTCTCTCTCTCTCTCTCTCTCTCTCTCTCATTTTTTCCCTTTGCTTGTTTGTTTTGTTTCTTAAATTCCACATAGGACTTATATCATGTGGTATTTGTCTTTCTTTAACTAACTTGTTTTGCCTAGTATTACAGTCTCTAGCTCCAACCATGTTATTGCAAATAGCAAGATTTCATTCTTCTTTATGGCTAATATTCTATATACACTACATCTTCTTTATCTGTTCATCGATTGATGGACACTTGGGCTGCTTCCCTATCTTGGCTATTGTAAATAATGCTGATATGAACATAGGGATGCATGTATCCCTTTGAATTAGTGATCTTTGATTCTTGGGGTAAATACCCATTAGTGTGATTGCTGGATCCATAAGGTACTTCTGTTTTTAACTTGTTAAGGAACCTCCATACTGTTTTCTAGAGTGGCTGCACCATTTGCATTGTCACCAATGGTGCAAGGGGAATCCTTTTTCTCCACATCCTCAGCAACACCTGTTGTTTCTGGTGTTGTTGAGTTTAGCCATTCTGATAGGTGCAGGGTGATAGCTCATTAAGAGTTTTGATTCACAGTACCCTGACAATGAGTGATACCAAGCATCTTTCACATGTCTGTTGGCCATCTATATGAAAAATGTCTCATCATGTCTTCTGCGCATTTTTTATTGGATTGGATTATTTGGTTTTGGGGTATTGATTTGGATAATTCTTTACATGTTTTGGGTACGAATCCCTTATCAAATGTCATTTGCAAATATCTTCTCCCATTCAGTGGGTTACCTTCTAGTTTTGTTCTTTCCCTCACTGTGAGAAGCTTTTAATTTCAGTGTAGTCCCAGTGGTTTATTTTTGCTTTTGTTTCCCTTGCCTCAGGAGACACAGCTAGAAAAATGTTGCTATGGCTGATGTCGAAGAAGTTACTGCCTACGTTCTCACCAGAGACTTGTATGGTTTCAGGTCTCACACGTAGTTCTTTCCTCCGTTTTCAGTTTATTTTTGTGTATGGTGTAAGAAAGTGGTCCAGTTTCATTCTTTGGCAAGTGGCTGTCCAGTCTTCCCAACACTATTTGTTGAAGGGAGTGTCTTTTTTCCAATAGATAACCTTTCCTGTTTTGTTGTAGATTGATTGTCCATATAATTGTGGGTTTATTTTCTGGGTTTCTATTGATTCATGTGTCTATTTTTGTGCTAGTACCAATTTTGTGCTAGCACCTATTTTTGTGCTAGCTGTTTTGATTACTACAGCTTTGTAATATAACTTGAAGTCCAGAATTGTGATTGCTTTTCTTTTTCAGGATTGCTTTGGCTATTCAGTGTCCTTTGTGAATCCATACAAATTTTAGGGTTGTTTTTTAGGACTTCCAGTACTATGCTGAATAAAAGTGGTGAGACTGATCATCCTTATCTTGTTCCTGAACTCAGGGGAAAAGTTCTCAGTTTTTCCCCACTAAAGATGATGTTAGCTGTGGGCTTTTCGTAAATGGCCTGTATTATGTTGAGATATGTTCTCTCTAAATCTACTTTGTTGAGGGTTTTTATCATGAATGGATGTTGTACTTTGTCAAATGCTTTTTCTGTGTCTATTGAAATGATCATATTATTCTTATTTTTTTCTCTTATTGATGTGATGTATCACATTGATTGGTTTGCAAATACTGAACCATCCGTAACCCAGAAATAAAACCCATTTGGTTGTGGTGAATGATTATTTTAATGTATTGTTGAATTCGGTCTACTCATATTTTGTTGACGATTTTTGTTTCTATGTTCACCAGGGATATTGGTCTGTAGTTCTCTTTTTTCAGCGGTGTCTATCTGGTTCTGGTATCAAGGTAATGCTGGCCTTGTAGTGGTCCATTTTTACAACTGATGAACCT
This sequence comes from Mustela nivalis, assembly GCF_964662115.1. Taxonomy (NCBI): domain Eukaryota; kingdom Metazoa; phylum Chordata; class Mammalia; order Carnivora; family Mustelidae; genus Mustela; species Mustela nivalis. The sequence goes on along the minus strand of NC_139031.1, from coordinate 102,748,381 downwards.
ACATGGATACATCATCATCACCTACAGTCCATAGTTTACATTAGGATTCATTCTTGGTGTTATACATTCTGTGGTTTAAACAAATTTATGATACATATTTACCATGATAAAATATCATTCAAGTAGTTTCATGGCCCCCAAAATTCTCTGTACACCACCTAGTCTTTCTCCACTAAACCCTGACAACCACTGATCTTTTTACTATTATCTCCAAAATTTTGCCATTTCCTG